>NW_028227263.1:10760000-12170000 GCF_978045245.1 Mus caroli | reverse complement strand
TTCTACAGTGATACAAATCGTTTCACTGTAGCATTATGAATGAGATATAACCTTGATTTAATAAACTTATGCTATAAGTCCTCCTGCAACATACAGGAATGGAAAGCTTCAGGCCTCAAGCACAAAGTAAATAAAAACTTGAAGTACGCCTTTAGTCCCAGCTACAGGGAGGCAGAGGCAGAGAGCTCTCTGAGTTCGAAGCCAGCCTGCCCTACAGAGTGAGTTCCAGGACAGCCAGGGCTACACAGAGAAACCTTGTCTTAAAGAACAAAACCAAACAAACAAAACAAAAACAAAATAAAGCAAAATAACCCCCCACAATATCAACAGAAACAAAGCACTTGGTAGGCAAACTGACCACTCATTTGCTCTGCTCTTCAGGAAAACCATTATCTCGGGATGCTAGAGAGATGGATGAGCATTTGCTGTGTTTGCAGAAGACCTGGGTCAGGTTCCCAGCACCCATGTAGCCACTCAAAACGATCTCTAACTGCAATTCCAAAGGATTTGATGCCCTCTTCTGGCCTCTGCAGGCACAGCACACATGCAATGCCTATATATACATGCAGGCAAACACTCACACACATTAAAGAAAACTACATAAATCTTTCGTATGAAGAAAGAAAGTCATCATGTTTCTCAAAGCTGTGCTGCAGTGTATCTCCTGGGAATGCTTTGCATCACCTGGGGACGTCCCCACCCTCCCCACTCTCCCCATCCTCCCCACCCTCCTACCTGCTGCAGCATCACCTTGCTGTTCTACAAAAGAGAGACGTTTGTGTCCAAGTCTTCAGTGAGGTGCCAGCGCTGGAAACTATTTCTTTGCTGGCTTTGTGTTGTTTCTCAGCATGTTGCGTTCACCTCTTTCAGGTCTGTGTCTTAATAGCTCTTTCTGCCAATTATTTCAGTGTTTTGAACATTTCAGGGTTTTGAATATGACAGGACCGTACAAGTTACACATTTTTCTGCCTCTTGCTTTGGAAACTCAACAAAACCTTGTAGGTATTTCCTCCAAAACTGCTGAGTCATTAATATAGATTTTTCAGCCCATCCCAGGGGCTTAATTTCCTTATTTATATTTTTTGTTAAACCATGCATGTCTAAACCTCTCTTATGTATATATTCATATTCTGCTTTTATGTATTCTTTAATGGTTTATATATTTTTACTTTATGCATGTGGTTGCTTTGCTTGCATGTACAGTCGTGTACCGCATGCATGGTACCCACAGAACCCAGAAGACAGCATCTGATTTCTCCGAGAACAGGAGTTACAGATGGTTTGTGAGCTACCCTGTGGTGCTGGGAATCAAACCTCTGTCCTTTGGAAGAGCAGCCAGTGCTGTTAACCACTGAGCCACCTAGCCACCCTCTGTATTTATCTCTGTAGTTTGGGTTTTTAGGAGCGACTGCAATATGCAACTCCACATACACAGACTCAATGATAGGTATTTGAGTAGACTAGTTGATATTTTCAGGTTGAAAGTATTGAAATAAAATAGCATGCCAGTCCTGGATGCAGACACCTTTTCTTGTTGTTATTCCCTTAAATAATACCAAGTAAGAATATTTACACAGATTCTATGCTGTATTAGTGATGGCAAGTTCTAGAAAAGTATTCAAAGTATACAGAAGGGCGCCGGTCACCTGAAAATACTGGATTCCCTCACAAAAAGGAGCTTGGTCATCTGAAGAATTTGGTATATGCTGAGCACCCTGGAGCCAGTTCCTGCAGATAACGGAGGAGACACTACACATTTAAGAGTTTGCCATCCTGCCAGCATGTAAAGCTATAGCAATTTATTACGTACCCATAGCCTTTTATGCCCATTCTTAACAGTACTCAAGATGTAGTAGGTATATCTTGAGCTTTTCTCTAGACTTCTGCCTATAAAGGAATTCACTTGCTCAGTACTCAGTGGGTTCCTACCGACCAGGTACCATGGCTGGCGCTGGTGATGCAAAACACAACCAAGCCAGGCACATTCCTTTGTTCTCAGAGCCCCATGCTGACAGAGACAGACACAAGGTAAACACAGGGCTGACACCCAGGAACTCAGAGGAGGCCTGGCAAAAAGGCAGCGCGACTGCAGGGAGGATGCTCTGTAGAGACACTTCAGAGAGGGCACTAGCAAAGACAAACAAGGGTAGAACTGGGTTGAGAGAAGTCTCTGAAGCTGGAACACATTTGGCATGAGGAGGGAGGACAGTTGTGGTTACAGAGGGCTGCTACCATTGTGCATCACAATATCTCTGGCCGGTCACCTCTGAAGACATTATTCCTGTAATTCCCTGGGCTGGACTTGCTGAGGGCAGGACACTGTCCCTGTTCTCCAGGACAGCAGCTGGCTGAGGACACATGGGACCAGGATGAAAGCTTCTAAGTGCTCCTGTCTCCCTCCAGTGCCTCTGAACAAAGAACTGGCACCCAACCCTACATCTTTTATGCATTAAAAATATTGGTTTCCAAATTTACCTCTCGTCTGCTGAGGCCAAATTTGTCTTCTAAAAGTTTCTTTTAAAAGACCTATCTTGTCTCAATCCCATTATTATTTTTCTGATCTATCTCTTCCAGGCATCTAGCCAAGGCTGAAAAGGCCTCCTTGGGCCCAGGATGGTCAGCACAGACACGGGCTCTGTGAATAGACTGAGTCTTACTTTTGCATTCAAGCAACCCTTTGGTCCATCTAGGCTATATTTTCAGTGCACTGAAAGATGGAATCTAATTGTATTTTCTTTCCCACAGCTTCTGTGCTAAGAAGGTTTATTTAAAAAAAAAAAAAAACCCTCTCCCACTGAATGAGTCTTTGCTGTGTGTTGTGATTCAATCGCTGGCATCTGCTTTCGATTCTCTGTTCAGTCCTGCTGGTTCATTTGTGTATTCCTAACTGATGGCCAGCACTGGGTTGCTGGGTTCTTTTCCATATCTACTGTTCTTTTCTATAGCTTTCTTACTGTTTCATAGAAGCTTGGATATCACTCCATTAAGCTGAAAAACAACAACAACAAAATAAAATAAAACCACCATTGAGATTTTCATCACAATTAGATTAACAGACAGAAAGACGGTTCAGCAGGTGTTTACTGCCAAGCCTGCCGACCTGAGTTAGATCCCTGGGGCACACGTGCAAGGAGAGAACTAACTCCTGTAAGTTGTCCTTTGATCTCCATGTGAACTCATACACACACACACACACACACACACACACACACACACACACACCACACACACACATACTCCAAATTTAAAAAAAAAAAATCCTAGGTTTATTTCATACCTTTTAAAATATTTTAAAGATTTTTACGTTGTGTATATTCAATGTATTAAGGACTTAATCACTGATCCATCTCTCCAACCCATTATTTTATATTTCACTTTGAAAGAATTGACATTTTGTGATATTAGGTTCTAATCCAAGAAGACCGTTTGCTAGGGTCTTGTTTGTATCACTCGGTACACGGAGTGTTTGGTTTTCTTCTTTATATCACCCATTCTATCGTTAAATCCATCCATTTTGGGATCTCTTATCACAGTGAATAAAATGCAGGCTCTTGTTTCCTGTAACATGTGAAATACCCCAATGGGCTTAGATACTTTAAAGTGTCTAAGAAAAAAGAGTATTTACAAAGGTGTGAACTGAATAAGCAGGGGATAGCAGCCCAGGAGCAGCCAAGCTTGTTCACAAATGCTGGCGAGCTGGTTTCTAGATCTGAAGCTAAGGCTACAGCTACAGGAGAGGACCACAGGGGAGACTGATTCTGTGGAGGAGCTGGGAGTCTTGTGTTAGGCCACCTTAGATAAGATCATGTCTATTTTAGTAACATTTAAAAAAGATCAGACACCCCACCACCACCAGGGTTTCTAGGCAGACAGCTGTAGCATTCTCAAATGCAGGTGATCCTGCCTCTTCCCATGTTTATAACAGTGGCTTCATTTTCCTGGTACATCGCTCGCCTGTAGTTGTTATAACAAAGGGTTCAGATAAAGCAGCTAAAACAGCAGAAACTTATCAGCCTACAGTTCTGGGGTTCGGAGTCCAACATCAAGGCATCAGCTGTTCACGGCTGTGTCTTACTCAACAAAGGTTAGATAAACACATCCAACATTAATAAGTTTGTTTTCCCTGATAGAAGTGGATGTCCTAACTCCAAGTACCTGTGGATGTCACCTTATAAGGAAATAGGTTCGTTGCAGAAGATCCTGTTTGGCTTCTTCTGAGGCTGGGAGGCATCTGTCGCGGCGCCTCCCTGAGTTTGGGGTTTAGCCAGCAATCTTTGGTGTTTCTTGGCTTACAGAGTCTGCATTCCACCCTGTGTCTTTTTATTCATATCTCTCCCTCCCTTCTCCCCCCCCCTTCCTTTTCCCCTACCTTCCTCCCTCCCCCTCCTGTGTGTGTGCATGCCACAGCACATGTGTGGTCAGAGAACAACTTTCAGGAGCTGCATCTCTCCTTTCACAGTTCTTTGTCTGGGGATGAAACCCACATCGGCAGGCTTGCCCAGCAAGTTCTTTCACCAGTTAAGCCACCCTACTAGCCCTCCATTGAAACTTTTAAGGCCACTGTCAACAGTGGCCTTCTCTGTTTGTGTTCCCACCATCTGTGGGCCATGTTCCCTTTTCTCCACATCCTCGGAAACTGGTATCTCTGCCACTCACTAATAGCTATCTTGAAAGGCATGAGGCGACATCCCACCATGACTCTGAGAGCATCTCCCCGATGAGAAGCAATGCCACGCTGAACAAGCCTGCCGTTTTATTTTGTTCATTGTATATTTGTTGTACAGAAGCTTTTCCAGTCAGACACGCTGTTGTTTGTTGTTGTTATTATTATTGTTATTTAAATTATGCATGCATGAGAAAGTCGGAGGACAACTTTGAAGTCCATTTTTTTTTTCTCCCACCACATAGGTCCCAGGTCCCACCAAAGGTCACCAGGCTCGGCACCCAGCACCATTACCCACTGAGCAATCTTGCTGATCCCATTTGTTTATTTTTGCTTTTGTTGCCTGTATGTTTGCTTTTGGTGTTACAGCAATAACAACAATAATTGCTGAGCCCCACGCCAAGGAGCGTTTTACCTATATTTCTACTAGTAATTCTATGTTTTCATTTGTTGCACACAAATCTTCAATCTATTTTGTTTATTTTTGTGTGTGGTAGTGTAGTTTAGTTCTTCTTTGATTCACACTTCTACCAACACCGTGCGCTGGAGGCCATTGTAGCGGGGAGAACGAAGTCCTGAGAGAATGTATCCTACTGACGTGGTCATGTCATGTAAAGGACCCCAGTGTCTCAGCCCCATGCAAGTGGGTGAGGCTCACGGGGAGAGCAAAGCTTACTTTGGGTTCACGTATAAATACTGACAGCAGTTTGCCAAAAATGCCCACCATGGCTTTCTTCCCTGCCTCCATGTTTACAGCCTGAAAACTGCTCCTCTGTGGGGCCCCCTCCTGCTGAGATTAGCTAAATCTGTCTCCTTCTTCAGCTGTATATAACACCCCTGCCTCCATGGTTAACTGTGTATAATAAACCCAGTGAGTTTTGGGTACTTCAACTTCTCCATCAGAAAGCGCAGACCACTCAAATTCGGCTGTGTCCACATGCCTACTTTTTTCTTCGGCATCTGTCCTTTCTTCATCCTTCAGGATTCCAGAACTCAACCTATGCACAGACACAGTAGAACCATCTTTTCTCAAAGCATGTTCTGGCAGTCTGCTGAAGATGCCTGGCTGGACATGCACGCCCCGAATTATCTCGAGCCTTCTATTCTGTCCTGCGGATATTTATGGCAAAGGATCTTCTGTTGCCTTTACCTTCTGAGTTGACCCAATGATTAGCTACGATTGTGACTCGCTTCACTCACACAATTTTAAATAAACACTTCACTAGATCTTAAAATTAAATAAAACAATGTTATCTGTAAATACATGGTTTTTTAAAAAAAAGATTTATTTATCTTATGTGCATGCATGTATGTGCACCACACACATGCGATACCCTCAGAAGCCAGACGAGGGAATCAGAGCTTCTGAACTGAAGTTACAGACAGTTTGTAAGGTGCAGCATAAGAGCTGGGACTCAAACCTGGGTCCTCCAGAAACGCAGCTAGTGTTCTTTACCACAGAGGCATCTCTGCAGCCTTGATACACACACACACACACACACACACACACACAAAGGAAAATGTAACTAAGTAGGACACAGCATAAGTTTTTTTTTAAAAGATAAGTGATTGTGTATTAGAGGGAAGAAAGTATATTCTCTGAGAGATATGTAAGGTTTAATTGGAGTCAAATTTACCAATTATCTGGTTGAATTCCTTTACGTATTCGGTCTATCTATACTGGCTATGTACCCCACTGCAGTGGTGATTTTAAAATCAACCTTTCCTTTCCACGCTAACCCTTCCAATTTAACTGTTACATTGTTAGGACACACAGCTGTGACTGGTACCTTCCTCTTCATGAGCTCTGTCACTACCATCACAAACATCTCGTTGTTCTATTTGGAGTTGTCAATCTAGAATTCCAGTTTGTGAGATTAATCCTGTTATGCCAACGTTCAAGCACGCTTCTATTCCCCTTTTCGCCATTACCATTTTCAGTGTTTCTACCTTACTTTGTCTCCCTGTGTTTCTTACAGGCAGTGTCAAGCTCAGTTTTGATGCTCAACCTGGCCTGATTCTGTCTCTTCTTGGTTTCTTGGCGTTTCTGATCATATCATAACTGGTATTCTTGGTTTTGACCCTTCAGTGTTTGTGTTTACTTCAAGTGTTATTTATTTTTATTCATGGTGTGTGTGCCTGCTTGTCTGTATGTGTGCCACAGTGCCTATGGAGGCCAGAGGACAGCAATGGATTTATTGGAGCCACCAAGTGGGTACTTGGAACTCATCCAGGATCCTCTGCAAGAGCAGCCAGTGCTCTTAACTATGGAGCCACCTCTCCTGCCCTTCTTATTTCGCTTTTAGTTAAAGTATTACAGGCTTCATTTTTCCATAGCTAGCAGAGAACGTCAACTAAATATTTCTATCCTATAATGATCACTGGGGTTTTCCCCAGGACTCTTAATAAGGGATGTATTTGTAAACTGCTGTTTGGAATGAAGATACTGAGACATGTCTCTCCTTGAAATGAACTTTCTGCTCTCATCTAGTTAGGTGAAACCGTTTGTAAGATGTTTTGAGTTGCTTCCTAATTTTGATTTTAGTAAAGTTCAAAGTTGATTCACTAAGTGTAAACAACACAAATTAGAAGGGAAATTGGTTTGGAAGTGTGGTAGAAACTGCCATGGGTAGCTCTCGAGGAGACGGCAGCTGTACGAGATTGTTTCCCTGCTCTGAACCACTGTCCATCTTTGCCCTCCTAGAGCTTCTCCATGTTAAAGTTACACACTTATCAATTCTGTCTCAAACTTGCCCATATAGCTGCTGTTTTCAGTGCATCCTCAGCTGCCATACTTTCTGGTCACTATGGTTAAAAAAGAAACAACAGAGTGCTGCATGGCCATCAAACATCCTATAAATGATAACGATGGTTAGAATGACTCTCCCATGACTTCTCTTGGGATTTTTACATAGACAGTCACATACTGTATTAGCCATGATGATGGCCGACGTTACATCTTTATTTTTTTTTTGTCCTATTACAATGATTAGACCTGCAGCATGGTTGGTGCTGAACAATTATATGTAGAGGATTTCAGTCTTATTCAGGCCAAATATTTTTAATGTGATTATATTAACTAATTACATATAGACATATATATACATACACGTATATACACAGAGACATATTTGTATATATATGTGATTTTGACAAAGCTGTCATTTGCATCTTTTTTTCCTGACAGTTATTTTCTTTAGTTATGACATCTTGACACCTCCTAAGATGATTATGTAAGGATAGCTAACGTTAATATGTTATGATAAACATCTATAGAATCTCCAAATGCTGATGGTCTTCTTCTATTTCCCTATCTTACATCCTCCTGATTGGCTGATATTTTTTTTGGTTTTGCTTGTATTTGTTTGTTCAATACTGAGAGTGACCTATGGCTTCCCTGTCTTGAATGTCATCTGTCTAGTTTTGAGACAAGCGACATGCCCATCATTTCAAATGTGCATGGAAGACACTCTCGCTTGTGTAAAACAAATATGAAATACATTCTGGTTGCATTGAAAGGTGTCAGAAAAACTAATAAACCCTTCTTGCAATGAAAGGCTTCGTGGTCCAGCAGGTCTGGGAAGCACAGCTCTCTGTTGGAAAGTCACAATATCCCATTTACGAAGGTTCTGAAAACTCCTGCAGGAAAGAATCCCATTGCTTCTCCTCAGCCTTTCCCAAACCATCTCAGGCACTGGACAGGGTCTTAAGAAGGAAAGGGAGACGGTGTTCTAGTCAAGCACCCCATGGGCTGTCCTTAAAGAAATATCAGCATTGCCAATACTGTTTTGAGAACAGAAACACCTCCTTGCAAATTATTTGTAGTGCAAAGATTAAGAAAAAAAAACAGGACCTGTCTCTGTAAATTATAATTGAGTGGAACTTTCGTCAGTCGGTCTGATGTGTGCAAAGATTCTCTTAATGGCATGAAATACATTCATGTTACCTGGAAAGTCAAGATAAAAAAATATACTACATGATCACAGCTACATCAAAACTAAACCGATGGTGGAAAACAGAAAATAAGAATGGGAATCAATTTAACAAAACATCAAATAGTTATCTTGGGTAGTGCTCTGAAATTTATTTCTCATTTTTACATTTTAAAGAGTCTCTGATTGTTCATATTTGGAGAGAAATGGCAGTGTTGAAATAATGGAAACCAGCTTCCACCCAAAGGGAGCATGGAGGTGGGAGTCTGGCAGATGGAGCACTGTCAGGGGAGGTGGAAGCATCAGCCCCTGGTTACAATCTCTTTTTCTCATATCTGGAGCTGGCAATGCCCCTAGTGTGGCTGTGAGGGTGTGCAGCCTCCACCACAGCCCAACACTAGCTTCCATCTTTGCACAGCAGGCTGCTACAGTGCACACTCACTGTCTAGCCCATTCCCTTCCTAACTCAACCTGGTACATTCTCTCCTTTGGCTACGGGCTCCTACAGAGATGGAGGCAGTCTGATGTCTGATGTAACGCCATGTCCTTCTTATCACAGGCTTCATGCATGACTCGTGCCAACAAGTGTTGTTGGCTCATAGTTTAAAATAGCCTAAGAAGTGTCACTCTTTTTAGGTGACTGCCTAGAGCATCCTTCCCTGCTCAACACCAAGTATGGAGTTTGTGGCCACATCTGACAGCCCCAGGAAGACTAAGTCTTGAGAGATCACTAGTGTACTACAAATGGCATCTCCAACTCTTGACCTATTTACCAATGCAATTACATAAGAGATTATAGAATTCTTAATCTTCTCTAATATGAGGAACACTTTATGACCCAATTTCTAACAACTGAAGGAACGAAATATTACTACATGGATTGAGTCTATACCAAAACAGTGTAAGGATTAGCCGGTGGGGAGCATCTCCTGTCTTTAGCATCTGTGGTGTAATTTAGAACTCACTTGGAAACTACGCCACACTGGATTATTTGTGTTTTCTCTGACAAACAAGAAAGAGATGAGTTGTCCTAAGATTCTGGCAGTTTTGAGAAGTAGCAACTTGATAGTGAGGAAAAAGTAGATCATAGCCATTGTGACAGGCTACTCTTCGGCTGCCCATCAGGCACCAGCTCCGGGCTATGTGTGTGTTCACACATTATTCTTGTAGCCCCCCTCCCCACACCCCACCCTAGATGATTTCTGCTGAAATAGATAAGCGAGTGGGATTCGGCGAGGTTAACTCCACACACGGAATGTACAACCCGTAAGTTTACGGAAGGTCAGGAATTTGAGGACCAAGCAGCTTCCTCCAAAGCTGAACCATTTAATATCAGCTACACAGAAATACTAGAAATTGGTATTTGGAATACACAGTACTCATCCAGAATGACAGAGAAAGGACAACTCCCATTGGTTGATCAGGACGTTACATAAAGGGAAAAGGTGGGAACTATCATGACCTTCACAAAGCTGCATCAGGCCCGGCTGCAACAGGTCAGGGTTTGTAACCCAGTGTCTGGCTCCATCCTCATGGGAACTGTGGCAGTCTATGGCCTCCTTTGGTCTGCTTGTCTTCTCCTTTTGTCCAATGCCCTCTCTGCTCTCCTCAGTCTGAACAGGACTTGAGATTATTTGGGTGTCCTTCACCAGTAAAGCTACCCAGATGTCTTGCAGTTGAACAGACTTTCAAGCATCATTTCAGGAAAACAAGGGCAAAAATCTGGCTACCGACTCAACATTCCTTCTGTTTTCCTATCACCTTGGGTTTTAGATTGCCCTTTTGGTTTAATTAAGCCTGTCTGTCTGTCCTGGTGGATGGATGCTATTTTCTGCCATTCTTCCTGAATCCAACAAAGGATCCAGGAATGAAAATTAGTGAAGTCTGTCAGACACAGTGGCTTAGGCCTGGAGCCCCAGCACCCCGAAGGTGGCAGTAGGTTTAAGGTCATCCTTGGCTATATAGTGAGTTTGAGGTCAGCCTAGGCCTTATGAGACCTCTTTTCATAAAATAAAAAGAATGAAACGTCAAAGAAGCAACCTCTGTGATACACCTTTGCAGCAGGGAGGCCACTGCCACCCTAGAACCCAACAGTGCCCCTGATGAAGTACTGCTATCCTAAGAAGTTTCTAGCCCCACAAGGGACGCTCGTACCCACATTCTCCAAGAGCGTCTACTCCTGTTGTATTTATTAGTTGGCTCCAAATTACTTCAGTCAATAAAATTACCATTGTTGGTTCTCACCTTTCAGAAAATTTGTATGAGTTAAACACTTTGGCAATATTTATTTATTCTGCCATCTGTCTCACCAGCTACACATTCTCAACAGCCGGGCCCAGAAAGCTCCCACAAAATCACCTGAGCATCATAAAATTAGTCCATGGCTGTCAGAGTAGCGCATGGAGAACACAGCTGCTGTCCTGCTGCCTGATTTAATGAGGTTCTAAAAGCGTGGGGATAAGGATGCTGTCCCTTGGTTACCATGGAAACAAAGGTGCTCAGAGCAGGTGTCAGCAGCATCAAAACCAAGAGGAATCAGCTGATGGCTCATCATCTTGGGAGGCGTGGACCACGCCCTAGCGGCTGCAGTACTGGATATTTGCTGCTCCTCAGGAACAGACCAAACTCTTTCCAGAATTTATTCTGAACATATTGTGTTGCCATATAAACTTTGTCAGCCTAGAGGATTTACATTTGATGATTTCAAAATTAGAAGTTTGAAGTGCTTCTGTTCTTTCAAATCCAATTAATTGGCGATCTGTTGTTTTGTATAAAAAGAAAGAAACAATATACCATCAACCCTGTACCACCTCCCTCCAATCTGGGAGACTTACTTACTCTTCTTCAACTTGCAACAAAATATCTCACAGAAGGATTTAAGAGTGAAAGTATTTATTTTTGGCTCCTGGTTTCAAAGACGTTTCAATCCATCACAGCCGGGAAAGGTTAGGTCATGGGAGGAGTTCTGCCTAAGGTGGCAGGAGCAAGGAGCAGCTGCTTGTTCACATGAAGAGGGACAGGAAGCACAAAACACAAGCTGGAACCAGAAGGGGCTATAACCTTCAAAGGCCTGCCCCACTGCTCGCTCCCCATAGCCAGCCCTACCTCCTAAGGTCTCCACAACTTCTATCCACAGTGCCACCTGCTGGTGTCCAAGTGTTCAGACACACAAGCCTGTGGTAGATATTTCACCTTCGGATCATAACACTCAGTATATTCGATTTTATTCAAACTTTTCAAGCAGAAAAGTTTAATATGCAGAATAGAGGACCCAGTGCTTCTGGCAAAATCTACCTTTTATAAGGTCAAAGGCTTTTTATACAAAGCTAGCTTTCTGCTAAATTATGCTATCTACACGATAAAACACAATTTGTAAATGTTAGTCTAGTTACTGCTTTGAGTGAGGTCTCAGATTCCACATCCTTCAGAAAGAATAAAGAAAGCTTTAATATAAAGGTAAAGCTCTCCCCAGCTTACCCCATGTTCGTGGAATTTTTTTCAGGTAAACTGGTGAGAGTGGAGGAATGAGAGAACTGAGCTGAAATTTTACTGAAGAATGGAGATACGGGCACTAGTCTTCAAACATTCCAGTTTAAAGCTGAGTAAATGGCTTAGTGGATAAAACATAGATCCCCACAACCCAGATGTGGTTACAGGCATGTGTAGTCCACACTCCAACAGAGAAACTGGAGGTAGAAACAAAGTCATTCCCTGGAGCCCAAGAGCCAGCTAGCCTACTGTAAAGAAACGTCTGAAAATGAGGTTGAAGGCAGGAAGCAACACCCAAGCAACACCCAATACACCTTTACACATATGCACATGTGTGCACAGACACAGACACCTGCTAGACACATATATCATACACAAATAATTTTTAAAAAAATCAAGACTAGCCCAAAACAAACAAACACAAAATAAAACAAAAACCAAACAAATAAAGAAACAACCCCACCTGTTCATTAGAATGAGACTGGGACTCTGGATTGCCTCTGACTCCATGCAGGGTCGGGGGAAGGCCTTAGCCAATTAACTCGGAGGAAGCAAGGGCACATATTCATGTAGAAAAAGAGCAAAGTGTTCAGTTCTGCTTTTCGGCTGATCTGACACATACTCTTTGTTCTCTAAGAATGTGATGATTTGGCCAAAAATCTGCTTTCTGAATAAGTCAGATAATTGCTTTACCTCCACACTTAGCTGGAGTGGAAGAGGGTTGACTTCAAAAAGCAGGTGGTCAAATTAGAGACACGTTCTGACTTTATTTTAAGCTCTTTATTTGAAGACGATATTTACTGCCTAATTAAACATCTGATGCAGTTTGAAAACAAGACAGAAGCGCAGGCACGCTGAACGTTTTTAGACATTAAGTGATGGGTAGAGAGAGCTTTTTAAAGTATGTGAAGGACACATTTGATACACTTGGCTTTACACAGAGGAGTCACCCAATCAGGCACTCTTGCCAAGCAGACGATACAGTTTCCCTATTTGAGGAGACGCAGCTTTGATCCCAGCCCTCAGGAGCTGTGGGCACAAAGTGATGCTTGTTACACGGCTCTGTCACTGTCGGCCTGTGTCATGACAGTTGATGCCAGTGTCCTGCACTGTAAACAGAGGGCAGGGAGCTGACGGAAGGAGTTCCATCAGGTAGTATGTATGGAGCGCTATTGGAACAAGCACATGTTACATGCATGGACAGCCTAAGTCAGGGCATAAGAAGGAATTAAGTGGAAATACTAAAAGCAACAGTGCTGTCATTAGACTTAAGCTTAGCTCTCCTATCCCCGTGTGTTTGCCAATTCACTTTGTAAACGTTCTCTAGTGTCTCGGATACCGCTTGTAACACAGAACAGCTTTTTATGCCCACGTGGATTGAGTGTCCCAACTGTCTGCCAAAGTCTGTAATTTAAAGTGAGTTGTCTGCAGTCTTGTCTTAAGGGACCAGAGTGCCAGCTTTGCTGTTTGGGGTGGTGTGTGCTCTGGAGGCTGCAGGGCAGAGCAGCGTCAAAGGGCAGACACTGGGTTCAGAGGACCTGTCAAAGAAAGAGGTGACAGGGCTGTAAAGGAGTCAGAAGTTGTTGATTACTGACTGGGGACAGGGAAGAGGAAGCACTCGTGACCAAGACTGTGTGGGGAAAGCCCCTAGAAATATACAGACATTTTAGAAGGGACCCCTGAGTCCAGCTAGCCTTCAGTGCTTAGCTCTCATGATTGTTCATGAATCCAGGCTTAAGATGGATCTCTGTGGGAGCTTCCCTGAGCTGGATGCTCAAGCCTTGCTAACCAGTCTCCTTCCTTCTGTTGTGGGTGGAGATTCCTGAGTGCCCCCAGAATGCTGCCTGCAAGAATGCTGCCTGCAGAGCCTCTGGCTGCAGGACAGGCAGCAAAGGCAAGTGGGAAGTAACAAAGAGCACCCTAGCCATCAGAAACTGGGGACAACAGCCAAAGGTCCGCCGCACTGCTGTGTCTCACTGTAATAATGATGTCCGGTCTTCCACGTGCCTGTCTGTGACCGTGACAGAAAAAGACAGGTAACTGCTTTGCAAGTGTGGCTGTGAGCACTGCGCATGCTCTGCTAGTGAGCCCCTCTCCCCAGGACACCATCCTTAGGTTGGAGACCCAACTAGGTCTAAGTGGGCCTGAGTGCTCACTGGCCTGTTCCAACTTGGCGCTGGAAAGGCCTTCTGCCATATGCATTTCTGTGGTGCAATTATTATTATTATTATTATTATTATTATGCCGTGGAGCCCTGTAGTAGTCTCTGTATCATCCTCCCAATTCTGCCTGCTTGCTGGGGGGAAGCAGCAGCAGACAATATGTAAATGAACATATTGTAACTCAGTTTGTAAATAACAATGTCACTTTATAAAGCAGCCTGTGGTTTTCTTAGTCATCACAAGGGGATCCTGGCATCCTTGGGGGTTTTGTTTTTGTTCCTTTGGAGATTTTTGTGGATGTTTGATTTTGAGATAGGTTTTCAATTTATAGCCCACGCTGGCCTTAAAGTCATGGCAATCCTCCTGTTTCAGTCTCCCAAATGGCATGGTTACAATCAAGAGGCACATTTTCTCCTGACCCCATGTGAGGGATGAAACCCAGGACCTCATTGTACCAGGCAAATGACCTACCACGGGCCATGGAGCTACTGGATTCTGATACCTGACCATCTGTGACTGGGAACAATCCAGCCACCACCCAGTCTTTCCTTAGTCACCATGAACACCCTCACGGGGGAAGGCCAAAGACCTCCCTCCCAAAAGGGTTAGATTCCTTGGGGGAACTCTTAATAATACCCCACCCTTTGTGACCCGCTTCCTGCTGCTGTGGGAGCTTCCTGGCCTCAGGTCAAACTGTGCATTCACTCCTCTTTGTGCTCACACAAAGAGGTCTTTTTGGCCTGCTAGATCGCCTCCTGGTTTGGGGTCTCTGAAGCAAAGTGTATATGAAGCTGGGGTGCAGTGTTCGATATCGGGTATGCAGGGAAGCATAAGTTGGGGAGGGGGGAGTGGTAAAGAAAGACTTGTCATCTCTAAGCAAGTCCTATAGTCACACTGACCGGGGTCAAACTGAAGTCACTCTGAACTGTAGCTTCAGAAAAGGATATGGCCTTCGTTTTCCTCTACAGCAAGCCATAAAGATTCCTTTGGGAGGGGTGTCCTTCAGAGACTGGGGCTGACAAATAGCCTTGGTCACCAGAGAGTGGTGACTGGGGCTGTGATGCACCTGAACAAACACTTTGGAGTTACCCTTATCTGCCATGGGCTTGTCCACTGGGCTGCATATCCATCTGTCTAAGCAGCATCCATAGAATTTACTGCTCTGATGCAGACAGCCACTCATCCCGACAGCTCGGAGCTAAGTCACCACTGTCTTTCTTATTCCCTTCATTTTCTAAAACAATTAAAATTAAAAAATAAATCACATTTCATTTATTTATTGCTGTGGGGGGAGCGTGGCTGTGTGTCTGTACTACCTCTCCCAGGTTAGCCTTGACTTCAAGACCCTCCTGCTTCAGCCTCCCCAAGCACCAGATGACAGCTAACTCACTGTTCTTTGTCTACAATATATTAAAACATTAAGCTTCCAACAGCTCTTTGAATTTACCTGCTGAATATCCTCTCATGTGTGCAAAATTAGTGGGGCTTTTACATTCTTCTCCTGCTAATTTTCAATTACCTGGATGCTGGGATCTAGCCAAGAGCCACCTACACACTGAGGGATAGATCTCTCTCTGTCTCTCTGTCTCCCCCTCTCTCTCTCTGTCTCTCTGTCTCCCCCTCTCTCTCTCTCTGTCTCTCTGTCTCCCTTTCTCTCTCTCTGTCTCCCCCTCTCTCTGTGTGTGTCTCTCTCTTCCTCTCTTTCTCTCCCCTCCCTCCCTCTCTCTCAACACACACTCATGGAGACACAAAGACAAAGAAGAAACAAGACAGGGAAGGCAGAAAAGCCAATGGAGGCTGCATTCTGCCAGGGACATCTGAAGATCTTCGTGGAACCTGTCTAGAACTGACCCGGAAAGGTAAAATCCCTGGGAGTGTAGCCACCAAGCCTGGTCCTTGATTACACATGGTCCTGGTGTGTTATGGCCCTGAAGTTCCTTAGCTGCCTGCTAGAAGGCCAAGTGTAGGCTGAAGAGGCTAGAACAGCCAGAGAGATGGCTTGTGGGGTGGAAGCAGAGCCCCGGCCCTCCAGGTGCGCGCAGTCCTTGCCCACTGCCCACTGCTATAGGCAAACCTCATTTGAAAGCACTGGCTCCCAGCTCCATGCAGGTGTCCTTCTGGCTGTGTTCTGTTTGCCTCTCCACATCATTTCATGCACTGAGTGGCTACCCCTAGGTGCATACTGAGTACCACAGAAAAGGACTGATAAAAATTCTGGATGGGGGAAGAGGGAGAAGCCAAGGCAGACAGCCCTGTTCCTAAGGAGTTCTGTGTGGCTCCCCTTGTGCACATCCTTTGTCTTGAAGGTCAGTCGTAGACCCCTGTGTTAACTAGGCCACCTTTCCACTTAGTGTTTATCTCTCCTGCTCTTACCAATACTTGACACAAAATAAAGTCCCCTAGGAAAGGGGAACTCCAACTGCGGAACTGCCTCCATCAGATTGGCCTGTGGCATGTCCATGGGATGTTTTCTTATTTTCTAATTGGTGCAGAGGAGTTCTGCCCGCTCTGGGCAAGTGGCCCTCGGATGTAAAAGAAAGGTATCTTAGTGAGCCATGGGGGACAAACCTGGAAGTAGCACTGCTCCCTGGCTTGTTCTGGAGTTCCTGCCCCGACTTCCTTCAGTGATAGGCTATGATTTGGAAGGGTAAGCGCAATGAACTGTTTCCATCACAAATTGCTTTGGTCATGGTGTTAATTACAGTAACAGGAAGCAAATAGGACCCCTACCCCCTGCGCCCCAGCTCCAGGTACAGAGAAAACTGAAGGCCCCAGGCAGGAAGAAATTTGACCGACCAACCACACAAACAGCCTGGAGAGGTCTTCCCCTCCTCATTTCCCCAGTGCCAAGGAAATCTGCAACAGACTGTGTATGGAGACTGTGTATGGAGACTGTTTGGAGTTCCGGAAGCCATCTCTAGGAGCCACTTTCCCTTGTTCTGTGACAAGCCTAGGTCACAGGGCCTAGTATGACCCCATTCACAGAGAAAGAAACAGAGATACCAAAAGGCCAAGACACCAGCTCAGGGCCACACTCCTAGAATATGGAAGAGAAAGAATGGAACCAACCTAGCTACTGGGATAAGGCATAGCCGTGGCGCTTTCAGCTCAGACTCTCCCCCTTTCACACTGCTCTGGATCTTGTCCCAGTCCACATTTCCAATTTCTGAGTCTCATTTCAAGGGCTGTGGTCTTTCTCCTGTAGCATCAGCTTCACTTTCACCGTCTCCTTTCACTCACTCAGACCACAGTGACCCACCTTTCCCCTTACCCCACAGCATGATTTCCACTGGGCAGTTTCCGTCTTTATCTCTCTATACCATTGGCTTTAAATAGATGCTCATGCAAAATGAACAAACAAAGAGATGCACAAATAAACAACGATACACAGTCTTACAAGGAAAAATTGCCCACCACTGTACTGCCTGCCTTTCTCAGAGAACCTGCAAAACCTCACATGGTCACGTCCGTCTCTGTCTGAGGCCCTGAGATCTGGATTAGGCTTTCTTGCCCCACCACTCCACAACTCCAAACGGATTGTGTCTGATGACACTTGGGCACATCATGGTTGAAGGGTTACTGCCCTATATATACCAGGTAAGCGATCTTCTTACAAGCTATTAGCCTTCAAATTATACCTAGGGCTTGTGCCTTTGAAGCTGTTCACACATACAAAAGAAAAGTAAGTGGTATATTTGGCATGAGATAGCGCTTAGGTCTTCACCTGTCTTGGCTTGCTGTGTGATAATTCCCCTTTTCATCCAGGCTGTTGTTAAAGTCGCCAAACAGAACAATAGCAGGAGCCACGGAGGCGGAAGCCACAGATGCGTGCTCTGATGAGCTTCTGCTGACATCTCGGAGAGCAGTGATCTGCTTCCTCCACTCCTACTTTTTGGAACAAGGAAACCTTATTTAGCAGGCAGAGCTGCTTCTCAGAGAAATGTGGATGAGCGCATGCTACCCCCCTTCTGTGAAAATGCTCAGTTTTTCACATTCCGGGTAATTAATAACTCCAGTACTTTCTGTTTATGTGCCAGTGTGGCATTTACACAGCCCTGCATGTTCTTTAGCACATTTGACTTGAACAACACGACAGAAGTGGGCAGGATATCCAATGCATCGCTCCTTCTACTGATACCTCATGGGGGCCCAGTGCCAGGCTGGGTGCCATGGGAACACAGAAAGAGTTTGGCAAGGATACCACCACTCTGAGGTTCCTCCTGGGCTTCTGGACGAGATAAACCCCAAGGAACAAGCTACAAAGCACCAAGTCGTGTGACATGAGCTTACACAGTCCTTGAAGCTAAGAACCGTGGTCATCACTTATATCCTCTGTGCCAAGTAGAACACCTACCAGGATTCCTAGGACTAAATAAATATTGGACAGCAAGGTCAGACAAGTACATTGGACATTGAAAACAGGGTTAGGGATGGGAGGGTCACATCTAAATTATTGCAGAACACCAGAATCCCTTGAAGGTAGACACATTGGACTAGATTTCATGAACCAGTAGGACTTCATATGATCTCTTTGGAAAGCTTGACAGGTCAAGTGTAAATTCTTGGCATCCTTGGAGAGTTAAGTGACATTGTGAGAATGTCAGTCTGTACAGAGGACAACTTGACAAAAGACTTGCTCTACCTCAAAGGCTCAGCCTCATTCTGTATTAACTTCAAGGTTGTGTTTCATTTGTTTTTACCTTATCTGTTTTGTACTATAGTTTGGGTGCTGAACGACCCCATAAACTCATCTGCTGAAGGCTTGTTCCCCAAGATGACACTGCAGGGAGATAGTAGGACATTTGAGAGATAGTGCTTACCAGTCTTTAAGGGTATGCCATTGAAGGAGACTGAAGTATCTGGTTTATCTTCTTTCTCACTTTTATTTGTTGACCCGATAGGTGGCCCCAGCAATGGGCTGTTTCAGTCTGGGATAGAACTTTCAAAACTCTGAGCCAAAAATAAACCCTTCTTCGTTGCAGGGCAGGGAGCACGGGGGAAGAAAGGGAGTGGGAGAAATCCCGCGTCCTGCCAGAGTTCTGATGCTCTGGGCTGGTGGACACGAAAGGACTGCTGCACGCTTTCCACGGGGCGTCTGGCTGTGGGAAGCCACGGACCCCAGCTCAGCGGGTGGTAGACAAGGGGCAGTCCTAGGTAACAGGTCCTCAGTCTCCGGCATCTCACGCTGGATACCTCGGGAGAGCTGAGAGCAAGTGGGGGCGACAGGGTTGGCTCCTTCAGCCCCAGGGCCGAAGGGAGGAGTGGGCAGGGGAAGAGGGGCGGGGGCGCTGGGTGGTTCCCACACAGGCGAGAATCCTTGGTCTGGTCGGTGGCTGGAGCGCAGGAAGGCCTTGGTGTTGGGGGGGGGAGGTTAGACACGCTTTAGGGGAAAGCCTATCCCATCGTTCAAACACGGTGGGCCTGGATGAGCAGAGACAGTCTATGGTTTTAAAGCTTTATTGTAGAAAGGCGGAGAGAAAGAGAGAAGGTAGAAAGAGAGAGAGAGGCTGGCCATGGCCACATGGAGAGAGGGGGGAAGGGAGAGAGAGAAGGAGGGCTAGACATGAGAATAAGAAAGGTGAGGAGAGGTGAGGAGAGGCCAAGCAGCCCCTTTTATAGTGGGCTGGGCTATCAGGAGGAGCATACCTGGCTATAGTCAGGTAACTGTGGGGGTGGAGTCTAGCCAGAATGCCAGGAGCTTGGGACATTGTCTGTGTGACTTATAGTCACAGAATTATGGAGTTGGGGGCTCTGTGGTGTCAGGCCCCTGCCTCTGGGAATGTAGTTCGGTGTTCCATCCCTTGTAGAGTTTTCTACTGGGTCGCTGGAGCAAGCCTCATTCAACCAAAATAGGCTGCCTATCACGGACTCACACCTATTTGTAAGGTAATTGTCAAAGGTATTGCATTGCAGTGAGAGGAAGCGCGCATATTTCATTAAAATAAAGCAATACTGTCTCATTATAAATAATTCGGAGGCCGATGAGATGAATCAGTGGGAGAAAGCACTTGCCAGGCAAGCCTAACAGCACAGAGTCACAGGCAAGCTTAACAGTCACAGCTAAACCCCGTGAACACTCTGGCTTTCTTGAGTGCTTTTGGGAGTTTGTCCCTGGGTCTCTGCCCCAGGATGGTCAGACTTCTCCCAGAGCAGTTCATGCTACCACAAGTGAGCCATGAGTTGCAGAGGCAGGAAGTGGAATCTCCCAGTCTCACGAGGGCAAGTACAACTCCCCCCCCCCCCAGACTCTGTGTAGACACAGAGCCCACCCAAGTTCATGGGGGAGTGGCTGAGACTTTTTCTTGATGGAAGAAGTGTCAAAAAGTGTCTGGCCACCTTTTACTTACCACATTGGTATTGGATATTAGAAAACTGTCTATTCCCTAACTCATTTGAAGCTGAAATATGGTGAGTCGGTGTCCTAATTCTAGACTTAAACTTTCCCATAAGCTTTCGCTCGTTTGAATACCATGCCCCCACACACCCTGGGTCCTACTCTTTGGTTGTCATCCAAATCTGCTACCACTGAGAGATGCGTGAGAGGCCATTCAAATTTGGAGCCCCTCTTCCTCTCCAGAGTGCAGAGTTTGGCCATTGTATAAGCCTGTGAGAGCTTCTCAGATGATCCAGTGAGGGACAGAATCTAAAGGGCTTATTTAGCACCAGACCTGAGCCATAACATTCAGCATTTTCCCTCATCCTGTCTGTCCAAATCCTCCCTATAAGCTCTGGGGACACATAGTAAGGGGAGGCTTAGTCCTAGGGTGCCGGTGTCATGAGGCAACTTCAGCCAAGCAAAAAGCCAGGCATCTCCTGTCTCTATTCCGTTTCAGTTTAAAGCCCTGGCACCTCTGCTCAAGGGCAAGAAGATGCCTCATGTGAGTGGGCAGCATGCCGAGCTATGTGGGAATGAGATCAGGCAGCTGGGGCCTCATGTGTGTCCTGCCGTGTTTGTTAAACAAACTGTTCCCAGCTGGGGAGCATGGAAACAGCTGTCAATCCTGCTCTTACAAGCCTGTGGTAACAGGAGACCTGCAGTCATTCATCCATCTCTGAGAAGCATTGCCTCTCTGACCTTCGGGTTTTTAAAGGCACAGTCCACCACCACCACCACCACCACCACCACCACCACCACCACCACTGCCACCACCACCACCACCACCGCCACCACCACCCCAAATGCAGAGAAACAGAAGATGCTGACATTGATTTATTGCCCATTCCTGGTATGGAAATAAATGTTATTCCACAAAAAGGGAGCTGCACATGGTGACTAGAACAGGCTTCCTCCTCTTGTCTAAAAGGAACACTCTGCCCTGTCGCCATCAGCATGAGTGACTCTTTCTCCCTTTAAGTGGAGGAGGTTATGTCCATCCAGCCACAATGTTCCCCTCCTGAGTCCGGCCTCTCAAAGCCTGGAGGTTTTCCCAGGCTGGTAGCTTCTTTGAGTGATACCTTAGACCAGAAGAAGATGAAGCCACAGCCTCACCAGTCCTGGGAAGGCAGTCCAGCATGTTCCAGCTAGACAATGGACTGGGAGGAATGGCAGGCACATAGTAGATGTGACAGAGAGGCAGAGAGCAGGTGACAGGAACTCAGAGGGCCAGGGCCTCTTCAACACCCCTGAACAATGTAACCTAAGTTTTGAAAGTATTCATTTCTACATCTGCAATGGTGATAAAACGTGTGCCTTGTTTACCTCAAGGGAATGTGAGAATGTGGGACCACATGAGCAACATCTTCTTGCTGCAGAGACAGGGCATGGGATTCCTCCAGTATGGCTCAAATGGCATGCAAGAGACCTGTGCACTCAGAGCATCAGCCAGGTGCTCAGGGTGGTGTAGACAGACCTAAGTCTTGTGTGTGTGTGTGTGTCCCCTTCCATCTGTCTGTCTGTAGTTTGCATGTGAATGGGTACACACGTATACACACACACACACACACACAGAGGATGTTGAGTCTTCTCTTCCATCACTCTCCACCTTATTCTCTCAAGACAGGGTCTCTCCCTGACCCTAGAGCTTGCCAGCTTTTTGGTAGATTAGCAGCCATAAGAGCCAGCAATCTTCCTGTGTCTGTCCCCTGCCCCACTTCCCTGCATCCCAAGTCCCGGTGCTACAGGCATATGCACCCACATCCCATTTTTAGGTATGTTCCAGGAGGTCCAAATTCTGGTCCTCATGCTTACACAAGCAGTTTTACGCATCAAACCAACACCCCGGGCCCTGAAACTTTAAGTCCCTTCCTTTTGCATTGAGGTACTTGGTAATTTTTAAAGGACCCTAGTCACTAGGGATCAATTCTGTAAATTTCTCATAAGGCTTAGGTGCTAGTTTAAATCCACAACCCAAATTGTTTTTTTTCTGTTTTATTTTGTTTTGTTTTATGTCTCTCTGCACAGAATAAAGCTGGACGGAGGCTTTTCATCCTCTAGGCTGCTGCAGAGGCAGGTGCACATCCCAGGTGACTTGCAGGTGCACATGGGTTGGTGCCAGGTGCCCGGTTAGCATCAGGGCCTTTCCACACTGTTGCCTTTGGCTGGGTCATGCTTCCTGCCTCCCTACACTTTGTGTCGTTGAGCGTAGCTGCAGAAGCATGGGCTCAGGAAGCCCCTTCACTGAACTTGATGGTCCACGAGCCAGGCATGAGGAGCTCTTTTTTAAAACGGGCACTAATGCAAAAGCATCATGCTACTTGCATGCCTCACAAACTGGGCCTTCTTGTCACCCCCAGAACTTAATGCTCCCCATGAACAGGAGACTATTGCTACCACGTCTTCATATAGACGCTGCACTCCTGGAGTCTGTGGTGTGGGCTTAACCTTCATTGGGTTCTAGAGCCTGGGTTCTACCAGCATCTACCATCCCAGGTTCGAAGGACGGTGGCATGCCTGAGTGGGTATGTGTCCTGGGCTGATGCAACTCTTCCGTCAGTCTGTAAGGCGCCCCCCACCCCCAGCCAGAGCTGCTTACAAAAGACACCTACCCTGTAAATGGTCTTGCTAGTTCTTCCTAAGTTATGCAGAGGTATCAAGACTGGCAGTCTGTACATGATGCTCTCGGAGTCAAGAAGGAGTCTCCCTCTTGCTAAAATCCATCCCAGACAAGACACCTGCTTCCCGTTAACACAGCTGGTCTCAGGAACCCTCGTCTTCAGTCAGGTCCTTCCCAGTCTGGCGATTCTGGCAAAGGTGACTTATGAATGACTTACAAAGGAGCCCAAGGCAAAGCAGGGACAGAGCAAGGGAAAGAGCCCCAAGCAGAGTAAAATCCCAGCTCCATCCTCTTTCCCCATGGTGGTGGGGGGGGGGTGGTGAGGTGGCACAGGGAACATGAATACCTCTTCAGCAGTGAGGCTAGCAGTGGGATCCCTCCTCCTGTGTCCCATCAAGGCTCTGAGCACTGAGAAATGTGGTCTCTTGGCTCTTTGGGCCCCAAAATTTAGAGCCTGCAGACACACCTCTGCAAGACCACAGTGCAGGAGTGAGCTGGGGACAAGGGACCAAGAAGCAGGATGTCTAGGAGACACCCTTTGCTGCCTGAGGGGACAGGGAGGCAATGAGCGCTGGGAGCGTGGGTTGTGTTGTACTTTGAGGCTCTGTATCCTTCCGTTCTCTTCCTTTCCCTTCTCCCTTTACTTCTTTCATTCCTCTGTCTGTCTGTCTGTCTGTCTTTTAAAAAATGGGTTCTCATTATGTATGTTAGGCTAGCCTGGAAATTTTTTTTAATCCTCCAACCTCATCCCTGTGAGTGCTGGGATTGTGCCCCCATGCCACTCACTAACAAGGGCCTGGCTCCTGCTTTCCTCTGTAGCTTAGAGAGTGTAAGTCAGAACAAGGATCATAGCCACCCTGAAACAGAAGGGCTCTACTGCCCAGTGCTGAGAGAACCTCTGCTGGTGGGTGGTGTCCATCAGTTCTTGCTCAAATAAACATCATCACACCCAACAGGGAAGGGACATTCGGTCACCTTTTCACCTCACCGGGAAAATGGACAGAGTTCTTAAGAAGCAAGCTTCAGAGAGTTGGGAAGTTAACGGAGAGGGTGAGCCGGACCTCAGGGACCAGAGCATGCATCCCTCCTTTGTGACGTGCTGATTTCCAGGAGTGGTTATGCTTTAGAGAAGCCTTTACCACTACACTCACGGACATTGTGGTCAAAATGTCTAGAAAGGATATGTTGTTACCTTCTCATTTCCTACTGCCTTCAGCACACAGAAAGAAACATTTTTTTCCTCCAGAAAAAAAAAAAAAAAAAGGTAAGTGGAAAAAGGAGGCCACTGACAAATGAGACCACTGACTAATTTCATAAGTGTTTACAGCAAACGCAGTCTCGCCGGAAACTTTGGAGGGCCACCAGGGGGTCTGACACGGAGCATGGGTTGTGGGGGCACACATAAAAGACATCTTAAAACTCTAAAGGAAGAAAGGATAGCTGGGGAGGGAAGAGACGGGGAATGCATAAAAAGATATTATTCCCACAACTGCAGATTGTGGGGCTCAAGCCAGTCCTCCCACACAGGGAAGAACAAAGCTCTCGTTTTTTTAGCCACTGAAGAACATGGGAAGGGGATGTTGGCAGAACTTCTTCATACTAAAGCACAAATAAGTTATAAGGAGCTTTCAGAGAAATTTCCACAGCACAGAACCTTCCTCCCCCATTAGCAGGCTTCTGAGCCCTGTATGGAGCTGGAAGACAGAAACACACTCATGCGCATCTCTTTACTACATTCACTCACTCACTCACTCATTCATTCACTCATTCATTCATTCATTCATTCATCTGCCAAGTATTTATTGAATCACCTCCACAGGTCAGGCGAAGTCGTCTTATGGATCCCGAAGAAGAAAAAAAAAAACATCTGTGCGTGTTTGTTTTTCATTGTTGAAGCAAAAATACCTGAGGTTACAAAGCAGGAGAAAGTTCAGGTCTCATGGTTTCAGTCTATGATCGTCTGGCTCCGCTACATTCACACCTGTGGCCAAGCAGAAATAGAGTAGAAGACTGTGATAGGGAAATCTGTTCACACTGGAGAAGGAGAGAAAGGAAAAGGGAAGGGGGGGGAGGAAGAGGAAGAGGAAGAGGAAGAGGAAGAGGAAGAGGAAGAGGAGAGAGTTAAGACATGCCCCCTCTTCTTTCTATACACATACTTCCTCCAGCCAAGCCCCAGTCTACCAGCACTCCTTAGTTAGCTCAGAGCCCTCAAGGTCCAACCAAAGAATCTAAGACCTGGACTTAGGATTCCCTAGGCAACAGCCACCAACTTGACAAGAACACTTTTTTTTTTTTTAATGTGCCACCAAAACACTGACTCCTGGGTCTCTATTTTCTCTTTCCAGATGTGATCTAGGAAGACCACCTCTGTGTGGGCACTGAAGTCCTTTAAAGTATCAATTGCCATTATTATCCTCAAGTTCCAGAACAAAGATGAGACGGGCATACTCCTTACTTTGCCCAACTCAGAGGCAATAGGTTATGCAGCCTCCTGCCCACAGGGTCATCTGCAAAAGACGGAAGTGTGAATAGGCCACCAGAGCCCTGATGGAGAACCTTCTTCAGATGAGGTAAGCTTCCATCTTTTACTGGCTGTGCCAGGAAGTTCCTCTGCCTCACAGCGCTGTCTCTCCAAGGCTGCAGCCAGCTTTGTGAAAACCCTGTGGGTGCATGGGCACCCATGTGGCTTCTCAGAGAGTCATGCTCTGTCATGACTGCAGAACCTGGGCACCTGAGGAGTTGCGGTTCACACCTCCTCACAGACACAGCAAGGATGAACCATGCCTGGAGGAAAGCGTTGAAATGGCTGCTGCAGCAAGCTGAGAGCTGGACAGGGCAAGTCACATGGCTTAGTCCTAAGTCCACGAGTGAGAATAGCACCTGGGAAGACAAGGGTGTGACTCCATGCAACTCCCTCTTCAGCTCTCAATGCTACAGGGTAGGGATGTGGGCTGGCCTCAGATGGACTCCCTTCTGTTGATCATAGCTAGGAAACTGTGTTCGAGGTCACCTGACAGTTTGCCTGAAGGTTCACATTCCTGTCTGGTAGTTGACTGGCCACCGACTGGATGACTAGGATAGCTGGCCATGCATTTCTTACCTCCCAGTAGACTGGCTTGAGTCCCTTTACATGTGGGTGGCTTGGTTGCAGGGGCAGCAAGACAGGCAGTTGCCATGTGTAAGGACTTCTCAAGCCCTCGCTTGTGGGTTTGCTAACATCCCAGTACTCAAAGGGAGGCCCGAGGTCAGTCTGGCAGGGAACCATCACAGTGGGTAGATAGAGGGGGTCAAATAAATTATGGTTGTTTTTGTAATCTGCCACAAGCACCTCGCCCAAGGCGCACAATCAATGCACAGCAGATCCTCTGTGGTCCTCGGGGCTGACAGGCCTGTGGCAAACACTGCCTTACATGCCCCTAATGTGTTCCAGACACACCGATCACTCCCTGCATGGCCTTGGAAACCGCCTGGTCCTCATCAGACCCCCAAGTTCCTCTGATCCCTGGAGCCTCCTGTCTCAGCAGCTAGATAGAAATAAATGTGCAAATGTATTTGTACAACCTTTAGGGAAACAATGTAAATGTCTCAGAAGCAAAATTGACTTTCAGGGAAAAAAAAAAAATCCATGCATGTGCAGTTCCTGGATGATCCTGTGCCAGCAGTTCTGTCTGGTGAAGTCACAGCTGGTCGTTCCCTGGCCTCCTGGCACAGCCAAGCAACAATTTGCAGGGTGTTGCTTGACATGGGTTCCCCAAAAGGATCGAGGAGCCCCTTGGGAACCCAGATCTCAGCAAATGAGCTTTAGTCATGTCTACACAGTCGGATCAGCTCACCAGTCTTGCATCACATACCTGGAAAAGGGCAAAAATCTATTTTCCAAATCAGAGAGGGCGGAGAATGGGGAAAATGTGTTCTTTGTTATAGCAATTAGTCACGCTCTGGAATATCCTGGGGAAAGTCTGCTCTCCCGTTATTATTGACACAGTGAAGTGGAGGAGGTTACAAAGAAACCTGGGGGCTCCGTTAATTAACCTCTCTGTTATTTTTATTTCTTTATGCATTTTCCTGACAGACCGAAGATCACAAAGTCATGTCCTGTTAGAACTGTGGGTGTCCCTACATTGACGGAGCCCAAGCCCCCTTCTTCCCAGACACAGGAGGATGGTGGACAGTCAACCTTTGGGAAAGCAATGTAAATGTGAACTATGCAGAGGAGGAGTGGGGAGGTTCGTATGTCTCAAAGTCCCCTTGCTTATTAAGATGGTCATTCCTCTCTGTTCTACTAGCTTCAAAAGCTGTTCATATCCTCCTCCCGAAAGCCTTCCTAGATGGATTTCTCCCTCTGCAGTAGCAGTGTAGCCTTTCAAGTACCTTTAGTAAATCTAAGGTATTCTGTCCAGATCTCCACTGTAAGCATTTTCTAATTACGTGTGTGTGTGTGTGTGTGTGTGTGTGTGTGTGTGTGTGTGTGTGTGTGTTCTTACACTATGTGAAACCTCAGGTTGTCAGGCTTGGTGGCAGGTGCAATTCCCACTAAGCCATCTATCTGCCCATCACCCCTTCATCCCCTCCTCAGAACCAAAGCAATCATCATTTATACAGAGCCACTCACAGCTTCTGTGCTCATTGGTGACTGCCACTAGCCTCAGGGAGTAGACATTCCCAAGGTCATGTGTTCTTGTCCTTCCCCCAGGGGCAGCCAGTGATTGGCCAAGTTCATGCCATCTCCCTCAATGCGTGGACAGTGCAGAAGGGTGCTGTGGGGTTCAGACACCTCTTCCACACCTCTCTGCTAAATCCTTACTCCATTGAGACTCCACTTTCCATGTGGGACGCCCAGGATGTCACTCACCTCCTGATCTTCTGGGGGCGGGGATAGTGGCTGTTGTGTGACCTGGAAGACTTCTTGGCAGCTCCCAGGGTTTGTATGTTTGAAACTGGGTGCTCTGAGCGTGAGTGTATTATGTACAGTTTCTAAAATCTACAGGGATAAAGAGGAAGACGACCGTCACTTAAAATTGCCCACGGTTTTCTGTTTGGCACAGGAAGAGGTCATCTGTGCTCCTAGGAACAGACTACACCTCTGTCTGAGTGTGGGGGTGACATTTAAATAGCATTGTCCTGAAAGGAGAATCCCAAGCCTGCTTGGGATGGAGAAAGTAAGGCCACATTTTTCTCTTGAGCACAGTTTGTTGATGGTCAAGGATGTCTTCGCCAGGTGTGATGGCTTCTTTTGCTTGTCAGCTTGACTCCATCTGGAAATAACTACTGAGAAGGGAGGCACACCTGTGAGGGATGTTTACTTAATTCGAAGTAGAAGGATACATTTCTAATCTGGATCTTGAGGCAAAAGACCCATACTCTTTTTTTTTTTTTTCAAGCCTTACTTTTGGTTTTATTTATTTATTTTTTCCACTGTTTTTTTTTATTACATATTTTCCTCAATTACATTTCCAATGCTATCCCAAAAGTCCCCCATACCGCCCCCTACTTCCCTACCCTCCCATTCCCATTCTTTTGGCCCTGGCATTCCCCTATATTGGGGCATATAAAGTTTGCAAGTCCAATGAAGACCCATACTCTTGATGCAGATTTTTAGAGCTGGGTCTTCACCTCTAATCTGGGCCACACCTGCTGGAAGCCTGAAAGACATGGAAAAGGGAAGTTTTGTGCCTGCTCGGTCTCACCTTGCTAGTAAGTCCGTTCCTTCACTGACATTAAAGCTACCTCTTCAGGATTCCAGTGTAGACTGAAGGCCAGCTAAGATGCCCAGCCTTGTGGATTGAGCAACTACTGGATTCTTGGCCTTTCCATTCACAGCCAGCCATTGTTGAATTAGCTAGACTGTAACTTGTATGTCATTCTAATAAATTCCCTTTACACACACACACACACACACACACACATGGAGAGAGAGAAAGAGAGAGGGAGAGGGAGAGATTGATTCAGTCTATAAATTCTGTTACTCACAAGAAACCTGACTAATACACTATACACTGGGTAAGGAGTTCCATATTAGACAAGACTACAAGGATCCCATCAGAAACCAAGTGCAGGTAATTCCAGAACTGTGTCAAGGTCATTGGCGTAATGGTTTATGTCCATTTGGGAGAAATTATGCTAGAGTGAGGGGCTTCCATGAGCAGGATCAATCTGGAGTTAGAGGAATATGATGAAAGCTGTCACTCACTCCTTTGATGAGGTAGCTGCCCTTTCAGAATGATAACCCTAAGTAGACCGATGAAAAGAAGGACCCCAGGGAATTACATGGCCAGTATGCTCTACATGATGGTTTCAGATGTAATTTATACAGTTCCCTCATCCATGCCGTTTCTCTGATGTCACGTCCACACTGTGTGTCCACCATCATAGCCTAGTCTCCACTAATCTTTGTAGGACTTTGTAGGGTGGGTGCTGAGTCAAGTTAATATATATAAGGAGAGATCCAGCCATCTAAGGACCAGAGTGGTATAGGGCACTGACCCCGAGGTGGTCTTGGGCCCCAACACTGCTTTGAGTCACTCAGAGAATGTGGGTCTATTGACTCTGTTACCGGGCTAATATAGTATGGATTTCACCAATGTGGGGACAGTGCAGAAGGATGCTTTGGGGTCAGACACCTCCACTACAGCCCTCTGCTAAATTTGTACTTCTGTGAGGCTCCAAATTCCATGAGGGACCCCCAGGAAGTTTTGTTCTCATCTAAATGTCACTCACTTCCTGGTCCTCTGGGCCCCTAACTCATTGCTTGACTGGCATTTGCATTGCCTGGGGCAATGTCTTGACATCATGAGACCTGAGGATAAGGGAGAGAGAGAGAGAGAGAGAGAGAGAGAGAGAGAGAGAGAGAGAGTTAGTTTCTAGTGTTTCTGAGTGAGTGTTCCTAAGGACCCAAATCTCCAAATCCATGGCCATCTGTTCATCCCTCACTGCTAGGGAGCTACAGACAACTTCAACGTCATCTCCTGGGGCATACTGAGTGGGCTTCCATTAGTCAAAGACACATCTGAGCAGCAGTGGCCAGCAATGCCCAGCCCATGTGCACTGTGGTGGACAGAACTCTAAGAGGTCCCTCCCTCACTAGCAGAATCCCTTCCTCTTGGATGTGAGTTGTCACTCCAATGGTCTTGACTTGGCCCCATGGATTTACCGCTGTGATTACAGCTACTGACCAGCTGCTCTTAAAACGAGATATGATCTAGGTGAGTGTGACAATCAGAGGGCTTCCCCCGCCCCTCCCCCCAAGCTGGTTGTAGAAAGAGAAACAGAAACTCTAAGGCATGAAGAGGATTCAGCCTGCTGCTACTTGGTTTAGAATAGGGGAGAACTCGCTCCATGCCAAGTCTGGAAATGGCCCTACAGAGACTGAGAGCAACACCCTTGAAGGTACATCAACTCCGGTCCTTCACCTGCAAGGGACCTAGTTGATGGCCAGAGACCTGAGTGAGCTTGTAAGTAGACTTTTTCTTGGGATCTGTGGATAAACGCTGAGCCAACTGTCATTAGACTCTAAGGATTACCCAGCCAAGCACGGGGGGTTTGTGACCTAAGGAGCTGTCAGATAGAAAATGAGTGTTGTTTAAAGCCATTAAACTTGAGGAAATCTGTTGCCCAGTAGTAGATGGATTCAATCTTTGAAAACTCTATGCAGCATGGAACACATGGGCTAATTCTACTTTTACTTCCTATTGACTGTGTACACACCCTTTGAGTAAATGTTTTCTCACCATCTAAGAGTTGGTTATGATCCCTACCCTGCAAAGCTGTTCCAGTTACTGGAGTCTGAGGACTTGGATTGGAAGACCCCATTCCTTATCAGATAGCTGCTCTTGAGGGAGATGCTTACATAGTCTGCTCCTTAGTTATATGGTCTATGGAGATAAAATCATGCTTCTACCCATTTTATGGTGTGTGTGCCTGTGTGTGTGTGTGTCTATATGCATCTGTGTCTGTGAGTGTCTGTGTAAGTGTATGTGATACACACACGCGCGCGCGCGCGCACACACACACACACACATGCTCATTTGTGGTGTCAGGTGTCTTCCTTAATCTCTCTCCATCCTATTTTTTGAGACAGAGTCTCTGAACCTGGAGATAGCTGGTTAGCTGAACTGGCTGTTGGATGAGCTCCAGGGATCCTCTTGTCTCTGCCTTTCCAGTACTGGGATTGCAGGGCTACAATACAACATCCTGCTTTTTATCATGGATTCTGGAGAACTGAACTCTGGTCCTCATGGCCAATGAACCATCTCCCCAGCCCTTACCACTGATCTTAATTAGTCTTTTGCAGCAACGACACATGTAGGCTGGCCTTGAACACATGACTCTCATCTAAAAGAGGATGAATTTGGTTTCTTTATTCTTCCACCTGGTGTTACAGGTATGTGCCACCAAGCCCAGTTTATGAACATTGTAAAACCCATATCAAATGAGATTGTGAAACAGGGCATAAAACTGTTGCTTGCTTTGTATACCACCTGCTTTGCACAAGCCATGGGCATTATGCCTCTGAGAACAGCCATCAAGGACCACTTCCCACAAGCATGTCAAGAGCAATCATCTGTGTGGGTTAAGGTTCTCTCTTTAGATATATGTTAACTTTCACGGAAAGCCATCTATATGCTACGCTAAGCTTCTGGGTAACAGAGTGTCTCCGTGTACCATTTTTGTGGGAGCAGTTGTGATGTCGTGGAAGCTAAGCCGAGGTTCCAGGCTCTGTCATTGTTCAGGAAGGAGCCTTCTCCAGAGAGCCTTTACCACCAAAAGACCTTTTGTGATAAGAGGCTGTCAAATCAGAAGCTATGTTGTCGTTGACTTTCTCCCTCAGATCCCCCTGCGTTGTCACATAGGAAAAGCTCCTAATTAGCACTGAGGAGGGCTGTAAATTAAGAGAGAATCCATCATGCTCCACAGGAGGAAGCCACGTAGCCAGCTGAAGGCACTGCCCAGGGTGCTAGGGTCTCCCACTCAGTTGGACCATATCTGGGTGCCAGTGTCCCAAATGGTAATTCATTTTGCAGGTTCCGTGTTCTCTAATAGATGGCTGAAGCTTTCCACCAAGCATTTTATTTTAAATGACAGTTATTTCTATTAATGGGTGGGCTCTGTCAGTTTCTTGACCCCGGGCGGGAAAGATGTCTCTCTGTTCAAATGGCAGTCATCACTTCTGTGAAGTGATGCATGCAAAGGAGGCAGCCAGCGCGTGGCTCCTCGCGCAGGGCTGTCACTCAAGTTGACATCTCCATGTCGGAGCATTTTCTCAAAGTTTCCTCCATGTGACCTGCAAGTTAAAGATCAGAGGCTCCCTTAATCCAAGCCATCCACGTGTCAGTCATCCGTACCGGAAAATGAAGGTTACAAATAACCCAGGGCTACTATTTATACTTCCTGCCTGGCCCATCTTTCACCTGTCAATCTTTCTTTCTCCTTCTGGATACAGGAAGGCTCTGCCCGGGTTAGACAGGGGATTGGCCACGCCCAGTGCTCACCTTTGGTGATGTTTTATGGAATAGCTATGCCCTCTGGTCTCTGGGCTTTTTCTACTAACGAAAGAAAAGGTTTTGTTTTCTTTCCCATTGATTTCCTCTTTGCTTCCTTTCCTCTTTTTCTTTCTTTCCTTCCTGCTTTCCCTTCTTCCTTCTGCCATCCCTTCCCCTTTCTTCATCCTTTTTTATTCCCATCTCCTTTCTTCTATCATATCTCTTTCCTCTTCCTTCTGCTCACATCTTCCTCCTCTCTCCTTTCTCCTCTCCTCCCTTCTTTGCTTTCATCCCCTCTTCTTCATTCCTTTCCTCTCCCTGATATCTCCCCATGAGGATTCAGAGGTGGCCATCCTTGCCCAGGACCTTTCTGTGGCTGGCTACTTGCCAGAGGTCCCTTAGTAAGCATCCCTTACTCGGCTGCCAGTCTAAACCCTAAGCAAATCCCACACCCTCACCTGCCCTGGCAGAGCTGTTTGCTTCAGAGGGATTAGGGTCCCTAACAGGACTTTGCATCTTCACTGGGGCCAAATCCTTTCTCCACCCAGCACCTTTGTTACCTTTCATTTTCCCCCTGAGCATCTTTCCCGGTACACGACATAAACGTTCCACCCTGAGTACATATCCTGTTTATTTGATCGATATTCACAGGTGCGCGTGTGTTCCAGGCTCTGGAGAGGCCCTGTGACTAATGAGGCAGTCACATACCTGCTAGCAAGAGGTGAGAGGTCCACTAGGAAAAAGACACAGCAAATATCTAGCGACACTTATTTACCCCTGGTTGTGATGCTTGTCACAGAGGAAGGGACTACGGCAATCAACACATGCTTTTGTGTGCCCCACTTCTCAAGAGGTAACAGTGATCTTTAAAGGTCACTCCTGGAGAGGCATGCTCTTGTTTTCAGACCTTCCCACCTGGGCACAGGTCCCCTACCCCAGGGTCTGCAGACTTCTCTTTAGATGTGCTATGGTTGCACATATGGGAAGCAGTGCAGAAGACTCGACTGTGTGGTGCTGTCTACCAGGATCAGGGAATCCAGGTCTGTGTGTAGCCTCATCTGAAGTGTTTAGTTCAGTCTCAAGCCTGTTCTCAAGTGCTTGGCTCTAGATGAGGTGTGAGTGCGTTTTCTAGCCTCCCTTCCAGGTGAGCACTGTAGCCCGCCAGCACTGGCTCATCAGCTGTGACAGTCCATTTTAAGGAAGGTTTGAAGGCGAAGCTCAGAGGTACCTGCTCAAACCAGAGCAAAATAATGAAAGTCAAACCACAGATGTAGTAGGCTTTATTCACTCCACCAGACTCCATTTACTAGTTTTGTCAAGCTAAGTTTCTTTGGAGCAGCATGGGGGTGATGTTCAGAAAATACTATCTGGAGCTTTGCACATACAAATGTCAGCCATTTTCCACAGATTGTGATGATTTGAAATGTCCTCACTGAGAGTGTAACAGCTACCACAGACCCACAGGAAACAGTGGTGAAAGTCTCTGCATTCATGGGGATGGAAAGAGTCTCAGCTTTAGACAGGGCAAAAAGAGGAGGGAGTTAGCCTTCTCACCTCACCCCTCACCTCTACTGGCCAGCTGCCATGGAGAAAGGAGATGCTTGAGGGTAAACTGAGGCAGTCAGGCTGAGTTAGAGAGAGTGCTGTGGTGCCTTTCTGTGAGCTTCGGTGCCTTCCAATGAGGCTCTGGAAAGCTAACACTCCTGTCAACGTTAGGAAGCTCTTTATCAGAATTTTTCTTCTGATCATTTCATAGAGTTAATATAAATGTGCAAGTTCACTGAGGCTGTCGTGGTGACCTGGGTGACTAGGTGTGGTGAAGGAATGACATATTTAATATGAAAGACTTGCTGCAAGAAAAATAGGAATTCTTTAGGAGCAAAACTACTGTTAACTTTTCAACTATAACAGCAAGTGAAAGTCAGACAATTAAATGGGGAGCCATGCACAAATGTCACATGCAGAGGAGATCAAAGGCGACTGCAGTCTCTGATAAAGATCAAGAGAGACAACTTGGATTTTTATAGCATTTTCTAACAAATGGCTAAAGTGGAAAAAAAGAAAGAAAGAAAGAAAAACACAGTGGGTAATTTGATTTCTCAATATGCCTGCAGACTGCCCCAAGATGTTGCAGAGATCAAAGGCTAGCCTTGGCAACAAAATGCCACCCGGAACGGCATATTCTTTGTTTTCATTATTATTTCAGGAGGGGTAATTTGTACTTCAGCCCATGTATCAAATCTGGAAGTTTATGTGCAAGTGTCAAGAGAGGTCAGTCCGCTGACTAGGCAGCTGAGGAACACAGTGCTTGGGTCCCACAGGCTGGTCACACAGCATTTCAGACTCTCCCATGTCAGAAGCAACCTTGCCCACACAGGTATAACACTGTGCAGTGATATGTCTCATTACTGTCCCTGGTACTTTTCCAGAAACATCTTCTTTGAATTACCTCTGTGTGTGCAGTCTATGTGCATGCATGTGCGTAAACTATTAGAGTGAACAGCATATTGGTAAATTGTGTGCTGTTGAAGCTTTCTGCAAAGATGGCTCTGGAAGCAGGGTAGATGGCTCCTATTTCAGACTAAAATATGTTTGTGTCAAAGTATCCCCCAAACACCTCTCTGCCTTGGGTCAGGCTGGGCCCCTGGCTCTGCTACAGAGTAACATAAAGAGCATGAAACTTTGAATGGAAAGGTAGCCTGTCCCCTCGAGCAGCCAGGAAGGTAAACCATCTCTAAAAATTATTACTGTTGCTCATCCCTGAGAAATGGCAAGCTGTGAGTTGATCCTTGGAGAGAAAGCTCCACTGGGAGCCCCAGATGACAGCTTCAGCTTCCCCGGCTGCTTTCTGCTGTGTGTTCTAGTCCCCCTATTGGATGCTGTGACCTCCATTTGCTCTCTGACTACTCCAGCCATCTCTGCTGGAGATTGCAGGCCCCTGTTTTTGGTGATTTGTAGCTGTCTATCTATCTGCTGCTTCTCCTTGCTATTTGTTCTTTACTTTTGTTTGTTAAATACTCAGTAACCTCACTCAACAGTAGAGCTGTCATAGGTCATTCTCCAGCCCACACAGAACAACTAGATACATACCAACTATACACAAAAAAAATGAGATGCCCATCCTGATCAACACAAATGCATAGACATCTGATGGTCATAGATAAAGAAGGCACCTACATGAGGATCTTCAGTTTTCTTCAGGAATTTGGCACAATGTAGTGAGTGACATCATTTATAAAGGCTAAGCTGGGTTTTTTCCCCCTATTTCTCACATTTCATCACGATTATATTATTTATTGTTGTTTTTGTATAATTTACCAATTCATCTAGGTAGCCATCAAGAGGCATAATAATATAGTTAATGTTTTACACAAACAATTATCCTTCAAATGGAAGTTAGTAAATGGATTACGAATGAATCCAAGAATGTTTTGGCAGATATCCCGTGGGGAGCTGAGACGGGATCAAATCCATGGAAACCAAGCAAGGTATTCTGGCTGGGGAATTGATGGCGTGTTTGAAAAGCTTAATAAACACTGAAATTGTTTATATTGTTTAATCCCAGAAAGGCAGGTAGAGAAGTTTAATCAGATACCAAGTGGCTGGAAATTAAATGAAATAGAACAGAAATATAGTTCCTGTACTCAGGGTATTAATTTCCCAGCAGCCCATCGCTACAACAGAGAATAATGCACAGTCTTGTTGTAAGATGTCCAGCAAACAAAAGAGTGCCACTTACAGCTGGTGACTGTGCTCCTCTTGGACGTGATCTAGAGTCGTGGTAGCGTCACTGGCTCCCCTCTGGCTGCAGTCCTGGACAGGGCACCTGAGTGAGCTGACATTTCCACTAAGTTCACCCTCCCCAGGTTCTTCTGTGGGGCTTCTGTTCTTGACTGTTAGTATTCTCAGGTGCTTTTTCTAAATGTTACTCAGTCCTAAATGCCTTTTCTTTTTCTTTTTAAGATTGATTGATTGATTGATTTAATGTATATGAGTACACGGTAGCTATCTTCAGACTCACCAGAAGAAGGTATCAAATCCCATTACAGATGGTTGTGAGCCGCCATGTGGTTGCTGGGAATTGACCTCAGGACCTCTGGAAGAGCAGTTGGTGCTCTTAATCACTGAGCCATCTCTCCAGCCCTCTATGTGGGTCATGGAGACATCAGGTTCTGCACTTTTACCCCCTGGGCCATCTCATGGGTCCCTACTCTTAGTTCTCAAGAGACATCACTACTGTTTTCCACAGAAGCTGCCTCAGTTTACAATCCCATCAATGGGAAGCACTCATTCTAAGATCTCCATGATGTTGTCAGCACGTGCTCCTTTGCTCACTGGGTATAAGACTTGTGCTTGCCTTTTTTCCTGATACTTAGTAGTGGGGCATCTTAGCATGTGTATCAGTTTTATATCATCTTTAAGAAATGGCCGGGCGTGGTGGCGCACGCCTTTAATCCCAGCACCTTGGAGGCAGAGGCAGGCGGATTTCTGAGTTCGAGGCCAGCCTGGTCTACAAAGTGAGTTCCAGGACAGCCAGGGCTATACAGAGAAACCCTGTCTTGAAAAACCAAAAAAAAAAAAAAGAAAGAAAAAAGAAATGATCTATTAGTGACTGATAGGACATGCATAGCAACCCTGCCCAGTGAATATCTCAGAAGAGGAAACAAAAGGAGCATAAGGAGGAGGTCAGTAGTACACTGTCTTCTGGACATGCCATGGTCGCCCAACTCTTGAACTCATAGCTTCTGCCTCTCTCTTTCTCTGCTTCCTGCCTGCTGTGAGGTGAGTGGCTCTGGCCCTTGATACCTTCCTGCTTCTTGATGTCCTGGCTCACCACAGGCCCATAGCAATGGAGCCAGCCAGCCATGGACTGCAACATCTGTGAACACGAGCCGGGATCATTTTTGCTACGTGTGCATTGTTTCTCTCAGGCATTCGTCATAGGGACAAGCCCAGATTGCAGGAGCTTCCACGACTTTAGGAGAAAAGAAGAGTTCTAGGATATGCTTTCTAAAAGCAGTTTATTAGGATGGATTTCACATGCCATACAATTCATCCATTTAGATAAGTCCAGTATATTAAGTTGTTAATCTCTCTAAGTGTGCTGGGATGTGAGTAGCGTTAAATTTACCTTTTAGTCCACATTAAACTGCTGCCTGCTTGATTTTGTATAAATCAGAGATCAATCAGGGTGCCCATCCTTTGCTGGTTGAATGTTAGGCAGGCAGTGTCAGAGCCCTGCACTCTGGACCTGCCATACACACTACCACAGCTAGAGGGAGCAAATGAGCACTGTGCTTCTACAGACCTGCCAGCTGCCTCCTGGTGGTTGGGGTGCTCCTGCCAGTCCAGGCGAATGGTCACTTGCTCTTCAGGGGTTGTTTTTAAGAAGCTAATGGGGTCTCCCAATGTGCCCCTCCTTCACAAGTTAACTACCAGTTATATGTCAATTAAGTATTGGGGTTGTGTTAATAGATTCATTCCTGTGGTTCAAACATCAGTAGAAAACCTTCTCTCCCTTTTTACTCCATCTAAGAGCATCCATCCTTCTCATCAGGAAACCAAGGTTAGTAGCTTCTTTATTGTTGTTATTTCTTTAAATGATGTCTTCTTTCTTAAGACTCGTGTGTGTGTGTGTGTGTGTGTGTGTGTGTACACACGCAGAACTCTTAGCGGCCAGAGAGGGCACCAAACCCTCCTTAGATAGAGAAACAGGAGATTTTAAGCCACCTGACATGGGTGCTGAAAACCTAACTCTGATCATCGGCAAGAACACAAATGCTCTTAAGCATTGCGCCATTTCTCTTGTTGTCACCTCTGTTTCCTCAAAGACGTAGCACTTAGGAGTCACTTAGACAAGACGTAAGCACTTAGCAGTCACTGTGGATGTCCGTTCGCCTCCTACCGCTCTGATCACCGTGGCAGCACATCCTTCTGCGTTGTTCTGTGCCTCCTGTTTTCCACTTAACAATAACATCAGGAGAGCTTTGTGATAGGGTTTTGATCAGCATGAATAATATGAAATCAAGGCTCTGGTGGGAGTAATTTTGCAGAACTTTTAGCTCTTACTTGATGACTGGTATATGAGTCATTTACAATCAGAGTCTGTAGTGTACCACAGTTCCCAGCCTGAATCACTAGGATCATTTAGGTGGGAAAGACCCTGTTTCCACCTGAACTATCCAGGCAATGGTGCTTAATTAGAGTAGATCTAAAAATACCCGGCCCTTCCCCACTTCCCACTTTGAATCCTGACCCCCAACTTATTTTCAAAACCAGCAGAGCTGTGTCATGGATCCAATTGATTTATACACATTTAAAATGCAAGACAGTGACTGAGAAAAAGAGAGAGAGAGAGAGAGAGAGAGAGAGAGAGAGAGAGAGAGAGAGGGAAGGAAGGGCGGGCGGGCTCGTTGGGGGGCATTTTGTATTCTAGAGCACAATAGAACATTCTAGAACATGATAGAACATTCTGATGAGCATCTGAAACATGGAGCCCACCCAGACATGCAAGGTGGTGACAATCCAGAGTCACTGGATTGGTTCCTCTATGAGAAACAGCATTTTTAACCAAAGGTCAAAGGACCACCTTTTAGAAGGTCATTGGTGGTTCAGGAAATGCAACTGGACTTGAAAAAATCACTTTGACACCATAATCCAGCCTTTCATAAGCAGAGGGCGATTGATACCCGAACAGTGCCTAGGATGCATGGGCTTTGTTCCATTCTGGAGTGTGAGTGTGTGTGTGTGCAGATGAGCATTGCCTTAGTCAGGGTTTCTATTCCTGCACAAACATCTTGACCCAGAAGCAAGTTGGGGAGGAAAGGGTTTATTCAGCTTACAGTTCCATGTTGCTGTTCATCACCAAAGGAAGTCAGGACTGGAACTCAAGCAGGTCAGGAAGCAGGAGCTGATGCACAGGCCATGGAGGGATGTTCCTTACTGGCTTGCTTCCCCTGGCTTGCTTAGCTTGCTTTTTTTGTTTTTGTTGTTGTTTTTGTTGTTGTTGTTGTTGTTGTTTTGAGACAGGATTTCTCTGTGTAGCCCTAGCTGTCCTGGAACTCACTTTGTAGACCAAGTTGGCCTCGAACTCAGAAATCTGCCTGCCTCTGTCTCCTAAGTGCTGGGGTTAAAGGCATGCGCCACCACCGACCGGCTCTTATAGAACCCAAGACTACCAGCCCAGGGATGGTCCCACCCACAAGGGGCCCTCCCATCCTTGATCACTAATTGAGAAAATGCCTTACAGCTGGATCTCATGGAGGCATTTCCTCAACTGAAGCTCCTTTCCCTGTGATAACTCCAGCTTGTGTCAAGTTGACACACAAAACCAGCCAGTACAAGTGTGCATGTGGAACCAGACGTCAATGTTGTATGTTTTCCTCCCATTCTATATTTTTGGAGGCCGGATCTCTCATTGAGCCACCCGGCCAGTGGAGCTCACCCAGACTGGCTGGTCAGCCAACCCCAGGGATCCTGTTGCCTCCACCTCCCCAGCCCTAGGATTATAGGTGTGCGTTGATACAGTTGACTGTTTTATTTGTGGGACCTGGGGATCTGAACTCAGTTCCTTGTGCTTGTTTGGGAAACACTTCACCAACTAAGTCAAATCTAGCAGCAGTTTTGTTTTCTTGTGACAACACCTAGTGTGCTCCAGAATTTTCCTGCCTTTCAGTTCTTTAACTGACAGAGAAAGGGACCCAATCAAGACCCCCTAGACTGTATCACTTCCACCCAAGATGGATGGAGTCTGCTCCTTTCTTCCGTCTTTCTCTGTATTTCTTCCATTCTTTGCCTGACAACCTCAAGAACCCACAGAATTTTAATATCTTCCCCAGATGTCCCACAATTGTGCCAACTTGGTATTTGAAAACCACCCTGTTTCATTTCCTAATCCCATTAAACAGATTTACGGCTGCACATTTCCTCAAGAGCAGAACTTGCAGGGGACTTAGCCAGGGAGAAAAGTGAGTTGAATCGCTGGAAAGTCTCCGGTGCCACACAACTCTTGAAGCTTAACGGAGAGAGACTGTTTGAGTTTCCTTGTAGGCTTGGAGATGACTTCATCTGTGCAGCCACCTGCCTCAAAGCCCTGACAGGGCTGGAGCCAAGAGTTACACTGGGGCTTTTGAGTGCAGTGTTAGGGAGAAGGGTAGCGTGGCAGGAGGCTGTTATTTAATAACTAGTTGCCTTCCAAGCTGCAGAGTTAATCACTGCCATTAAGTAGGGAGCGCACCAGGTGAGAGGAGAACACTCCTGAAAGTTCGGAAGTCAAAGGCGAATGGGCTGGCGTGAAGGACATTTGACAACAACTGCCTTGAGTTTCAGTTCTTTGTCTTCTCGCTTATGAAGGCCCCACCCCCACCCCGGAAAATGGAAATCCAAACAAAACAACTAGATACTCAGAGACCGGCCCTTTCTAGCTTTTATCTGTCCATCAAGTCTGGTTTTTTTTTTTTTTCAATAAGGCTGTATAATTTTTGTAATTAGGAAGAGCAACTGACACTTTTTTGAAAACAAAAGAAAACAGTTTGTGTTTTCATTCTTGCCTCTTGCTGAGCACCAACGTCTCTGGCGAGCCACGGGAGCTGGGGTTCAAGGATGTTTATCCGACTGCAGTAAACAGTAGCAGATTCTAGCGCTCGATTTCTGACTTTAGGAAACCAAAGACCTGTTCCAACTAAGACAGTGGAATCAAAGACAACAGAGGGTAGGGGGCAAACAAACAGCCCCCGTCTCTGTCCATGCTTGCTCGACATTTGTCTTTCTCAGCATTGGGCTTCTCAGAAGCCACTGCCTGTGCTCTGCTGGAAACCAGTTGTGACTTTGAAGAGCCAGACGCATGATGTTGGGGAGAGAGTGGGGTGCTTCCTGGAAGGGTAAATTCTGAGATCCTTGCTCTATGGCCCTGCCATTCTGCGTGGCTGTTTTAATCACCTAGGGAAGCTTGACAAACCATTGATTGCCTGGCTCCACCCCTTAGAGTTTCCAATGTCACTATTCTGGAAGCCGGCCAGGGGCTTCTGTTGTGCCACAGATCTAAAACTTTCTTGGTGGGGCTCTTCCCTGTTTCCACCCTCTTCATTGGCTTAAGCTGTGAGGAATCCCTCCCGACAACCCCTGGCAGCATCCAGCCAGTCTCCTAGGAGATTTCTCTTTCTACCCTCCTTCATGCCAAGCTATCTCTGAATAGAGGTGGTTGAGAATGAGCCACGAGGCTTTGAAATTATTTCAGCTGCAGACATCTGAGTTCCTAAAATCCTGTATCCTCATTAAAGGCAGAGTCCCAAAGGAATTCAGCTGTTATAAATACCCTCTCCATATTTTCTTCTCCAATCGGTCAGTCAGTGCCACATCGAAGCAGACATCATCACAAAACTATCAGCTCTCTCACCCTAAGGACACCTCCTCCTTCTCCCTCTTCCCTCTTCCCTCTTCCCTCTTCCCTCTTCCCTCTTCCCTCTTCCCTCTTCCCTCTTCCCTCTTCCCTCTTCCCTCTTCCCTCTTCCTCTTCTTCCCTCCTCTTCCCTCCTCTTCCCTCCTCTTCCCTCCTCTTCCCTCCTCTTTCTCCCCTTCCCCTCCCCCTTCCCCTCCCCCTTCCCCTTCCCCTCCCCCTCCCCCTCTTCTTCCTCTTCTTCCTCTTCCTCCTCCTCCTCCTCCTCTTTCTTCTTCTTCTTCTTCTTCTTCTTCTTCTTCTTCTTCTTCTTCTTCTTCTTCTTCTTCTTCTTCTTCCTCTTCTTCAGAAAAACATTATTAGGGACTGGAGAGATGGCTCAGCAGTTAAGAGCATCGACTGTTCTGTTCCCAACACCTATATGGCAGCTTACAACCATCTATAACTCGAGTTATAGGGGAATTCTAGGGGACCCTACACTCTCTTCTGCGCACCAGGCATACGCATGATACACAGATATACATGCAGGCAAAATACCAATACATATAAAATAAAAGTAAATCTAAAAAAACACATTAGTTTTTCACAGGTATCATTGATCCCTCTAAAGTTGTTTGCCTTGCCCACTAACTCCCCACTGCATACCAAGGTGGCATACAAGCCCCAATTCTAATTCTCTTTGGCAATACTTGTGCTTCTATATGTGATTAAATCTGCGTCTCTCTTGCTAACTTGTCTTTCCTCTGGTCAATTTGCGAACTTCAAATGTTAAATCCAAAACCACACTGGAAAGGATTTACTTCCAGTATGACCACAGCCTGCTGGTGCTTGCAGAATATTGTGTGAGGTCCCCAATACTGCCTAGAACAGACTTACTGTATCCCTGGAACCTCAAAACCATGCCCCACAGTCCTACTTGGAAGCCTTGTCGCAAATCTGAGTAGCAGGACTTTCTCCCTCTTCTCTGGGAATCTTTCATATTCTTCAAGAAGGTTCCCTGGGCAGGTGACCGGTTCTCTTTTCTCCTGAATGTTTCAATGTGCCCAGTCGATAGCCTCAGAACCTTGCTCCAAATATTATGTCTGAATGATGAGCCAGTAGATTAAAAAACCTTTCTCAAATCTCTAACCACCAAATTTAAAAGTAGTGTGGGGCTGGGATTTACAGTGTGGCCCAGGGCAAGGAGAGCTCTGTCCTGGGTCCTGAAGTTCCCAGTGCACTACATGGCTTCCATTCACAGGGAGAATGTTTAGGAAAGCATGCGCAGTACTCTACCACTAGGGATGGGACAGATAGTATGGCATCATGCCACCTGCAACCCTAAATATCCCCTCAGGAAAAACACATCTGGGGTCCAAGGGAACTCATCTCAGAATCTCTTGCTCTGTCCCTCCCAACAACAATAAGAGAACCCAGGTAGACTTAGTGGGCTGTCCCTGCACATGTAAGAAACAGGCAAGTAGGCTGTGTGCAGAAGTGCTTAGGTACGTAAATGACTAACTTTACATGTAAATTTGTCCTTCATTCTACAAACGCAGCACATTGTTGCATCACAAAGCTTTCCTTCTTTGTAGCTCTAAAATTTCACTTTCTCCTGTGTCTGCAATGGCCTAGCTTGTGACTTTGAGAAACGGAAGAATTACGACATTATTTGGCATGGCTGCATCTTGTATGTGAACATTCTGCAACAGTTTAACAGTTCACGTGACTTTCAAATTTATGCATCTGTGGATTTAGGCAAATGAAGCCTGTGTCTGCCTCTATATCAGTTAGGGTTCTCATTTTTGAGACAAAATATCTGACAAGAAGCCACTAAGGGAAAGATTTCTTTTGGCTTATGGTTTGAGGAGGTGCAGTCCATCATGGTGAGGTCCCCAATCACCTTCCATTCACAGAAAGAAGCAGCAAGTGAGCATGAAGTGGGTTGAGCTTGAAGATTCTCCAGGCAAGTCTGTGAGATGGCTCAGTAGGTAAGGCACTTGTCAGCAAGCTTGGCAACTGGAGTTCCATCCTTGAACCCATACGGTAGAAGGAGAACATTGACTCACATGGGTTGCCCTTTGGCCTTCACACACAGTAAGTAATAAACAAATAATTTTAATTTAAAGCCTCAAGGCACAGCTCAGTAACCCGCCCTTCCCCCAGCGAGGTTCTGCCTCTTAAAAGTTGCAACACTTGGGGATCAAGTGTTCAAACACGTGAGCCCCGTGAGGCATTTCACTCTCAAGCCACATCGGTGATTGTGCGCTCATCAAATGATAGAGCTGGTGATTCTTTTTTTTTTCTCAAACTATTTAATAAAATGCAGTTATAATTAAAAATTAAGTGAAATTTTATTTAAAAAATGTACTTCTGAATTTTAGTTCGATTCTAATTTTAACAGTATACTTAGTGTTTTAAAGTTAATTTGGGGGCTGAGTGTGCATGGGTTCAAAACCCATCACATTAAAACAAATTAAAAGCAACTTTTAAAACATGTTGATTCAGGGGCATAATTTTTATACCATATTTGCTTTCACATTTTTAAATTTTAAACTTGTCTACTTTAAATACAACGACATCCCATCTTTTAATCTTTAAACCATCCCATACCAGAGAAAATATATGTCAAAATTATGGTACAGATTTGTTTTAGGCAAAGCACAGTAAAGAAAATGGGTGGAATTTGAAAGGAAGAACTCCTTAAATAAGTGGTTAGTGTGGAATTTAGAAACAACGGTCCTACAGAAGGCACGGTCCACACAGAGCATGCAAGTAAGACAGTACAGACTCTCCATTTACCAAGGTTTTAATTACTGATCAAAACAATCAAAATGAAGAACATTATTCTCATGAAATCTGCAACATGAAGAGGTCAGCTGAAGCCCCCACAGTACTCACGATTTGAAGATTCAATTAGTGATCAAAGCAAAGAGCTGGAGAAAGATGAGCGTTCCTAACAAGTGTGCGATTCAGCAGCCACTGGGACTCAGGCCTGTGCCTTAGAAGATGAGAAGGGAGCCTTGATGAATTCATCAATCCCAATGGGAAAGGTGAGATCCCAGGAACTTTGCTCAACTTGGATAATCCCCAAATGGCTCCAGGCACACCCCATAGACAGACTGTGAGTTCTGTCACTCACAATCTGATTCAAATTAGCAAAGACAATTTTTCACCAGTACCATGTAGGAACTTACTCTTTCTCTTTATACTGTCACAGTCCGCTGATGGAGAAAAGAGCGAGAAGTGGGTTTTCTCATTTGGAACATCCCAGGCATAGTTCATAATCTGACTTGTTAGAACATGTAGTCCCAACTTGACACAAAATGAGGCATGCAAGCATAAAGGATAGCTTTTGGATAAAAAAACAAAGAGGGAACATCTTAATTAAGCATACAGCAGATTTGAACTTAGAACCTCTCTCGGCATACAATAAGAATGGAAGCTAAGTTCAAATGATTAGAATGATTAAGATCCAACAGGAGTTAGACAAATTAGCTGAAGACCCCATAAAAAGATGAATGGTTAAAATGTGTAATTAATTTTTAATTTAAACTATCATGTTCATACTTCTTTGATTTCTATTCTTAGTCATGGAGTAATATTATCAAAACCCTCCAAAGGGGAAGAGTGATATAAATGTGGGTGCTTGACTTTTTTAAAAAGACTTGTTATTTTTACAGGTGTGTGTGTGTGTGTGTGTGTGTGTGTCTAAATGCCAAAGAGGCCAGAAGAGGGCGTTTCATCCCCTAGAGCCAGTCTTACAGGTTGTTGTGAGCTGCCTGGGAACCCAGCTTGTGCCTTCTGGAGCAGCAGGAATATTTTCTTAACCACTGGCCCATCTCTCTAACTACTGTATTCTACATTTTTAAACATTCAAAAGTATGTTTTAAAATGTTAAAAAGGACATTCTAGGAAGGGAGCAAAGACTGGACTGAAAATAAAAAAGTAATACAAAAATAAAAAAAAAGAAAGATAGAAGGAAAGAAATAAGCAAGTTGGAGGGGTCAAGGACACCACAAAAAGTCCTGCAGAGTCACCTAACCTGGGTCCATGGGGGTTCATGGAGCCTGAGTCACCTACCAGGGAGCATGTGGGAGTTGGACCTAGATGCCCTGCACAGTGGTAGCAAATGTGCAGCTTAGTCTTCATGTGGATCCCCTAACAAGTGGAATGGCTGGAGGCTGTCTTAGTCTCTGTTTCCTTCCATAGGATCCCCTTCCCCCTACCTGGATTGCCTGATTGAGCCTCAGTGAGAGGGGATATGCCAGTCTTGCTGGGACTAGATACCCCAGGGTGGGATGGTACCCATGTGGGCCTTGCCTTCTCAGAGAAGAAAGAGAAGGGGCAATGGTGGAAGGGATTTGTAAGGATGGGACTGGGGAGACAGGAGGGAGGGGGCTGTGGAGGAGAGGTAAAGTAAATAAAAAAATAAAGAAATTTAGGCCTTGGTGTACTGGAATGCTAATATGAAACTATAAGCAAAATAAAATGGAATATCTATAAACTCTAAAAAAATGTAAAAAGGGAAGTCTTTTTTAAAAACCTATGTAAAATATGTAGCTTTCCAATAATGGTTAAAAAAAAAAAGTCAGACAAGGAAACAAAAAGAATCAGTAAGCATGAAGAAGACTCATTTAAAATATGGCTCCCAAGTTAATCTCAATAGGGAATATTTTCTGCCCAGGCTTGAAATTTCTGAAGTAAACATAAGAAATACAGATTTATAGCATAAGCCCACCATTTTTTGAATTATATATGTTGGTTTTATTATTCATTAATCTATCATGGAGCCACCAGTGAAATGCTCAGAAATAATTAAATTTGGTCATCTTTGAAATTTTTCCAATTGCCCCTTCTGTAAAAACTCTTATCAAATGTATTTTAACATATTTTTATTTGTGAGACAGTCTTACTATGTAGCTCTTGCTTTCTGGAACTCATAATGATGCCCCTGCCTCTGGGCCTTCCCAGTGCTTGGATCAGAAGCATGTGTCACCATACCTAGACAGCATATTAATTTAATATAAGTTTTTAATAGATACCTTTGAGACAAGGTCTTGACTAGCCAAGCTGGCCTGGAACTAATCCCCCTGCTGCCACTTCCCAATCATGGAAATCAGAGGTACAAGCCACCACCTCTGATTCATGTTTGATTTTCTAACATGTCATTTAAACATTTAAATATCGTTCCGAAGAAGGCACAACTCTTGAGATAGAAGAACTGGACATCTTATGTATTAACTTCTTAGTATGATAAATATTGAAAAGTTGGATATGCAGTATAAAGGCCTCTGCCTGCATCTTGTCCAAGACCCTCTAAACCTTACGAGAAGCCCTTCATGGCCCAGTGACAGACACTGAATCATTGAATATTGCAGGAAGTATGGTGCTCCTTGTACTCGCAGATAAGCACTAGGAAGACCTAGAATATTAATCACGTATGATTCCTTCAAAGGGAGGGCTACATAACTTGTTGTCCACCCAGAAGGCCAGTAGCAGATGTGGTTTCTAGCTGGTGACCTCTGCACTGTCTGTGTGGTGAGATACCACATCTGATCTTCCCAGACACTCATCATAAGCTTGTTTTTCTTAATCAGTTTACAGAACCCATCTTTATGGGAGGGGTCACATGTCCTTTACAAGGAGCTTTGACGTACTCATGCCCGATCTTTCGTTAGCTTACTTTGTTCCTCAAGGGTACTTAAGTGAGTTTTATTGTGCACATGGGATTGAGTTAATTATCACCAGGGAAGTTTTCACCAAATTGTGTCGTGCTTAAATATGTCTAAAGCTACTTGCTGTCAGACTCCCAACGTTTGAACCAACACCACCTACTTAGTCGGGCTGAACCACACTGCCCTCTTGCCTCCCACTGATGGTTATTCTGCTAGGCTGTGGTGGGCACATCATAATTGGTGCCCAGTATGGGGCTATTTATCATCTATTGTGGTAAAACTTTCTACTGGTATCAGATTATTGGCTCTTGATTATTTAAAGTAGGAGCAGAGAATGTAAAATGTTTCTTATCGTCAGGATGCAAATAATGTAATATCCTTGAGGAATCATATCAGGGGTGGGAATCCCTGGTTGGAGTGTACCTATAGTTTTCATAACAGAATATGTGCCCCCGAATATGTGCATTTAACAGTCCAAGTTTCTTCTTTGCCCTTTTATGAATTGTAGAAATGGGGAGTTCCAAGGACTAATGGAAGGTTCTATATGTCCTGCATGCAAAGCTGCGCCTGTTTTTCCCCATGAAGAAGCCATTGATCTCAAGTCACCAGAGACCTATTGTAGTTTTAAAGGCTGTGTGGATGGTCCTTAACCAATGTCTTCGATGGGGGGGGGGTATATTTTACAACTTGTATCATAATTATCAGATATTGCACTTGTGATACCAAGTATTTTCTTTCTTCTTTCTTTTATTGGTTTCAGCTCAGCTGCCAAGAGGCAGGAGAAATGAGGAGGGGAAGGGGACACTCGGTTTGAGCCTTCCCAACAGAACCTGGGTGCTGGAGGTGTCTAGCTGGGGTGAGCACTGGGTACTGCTTTCTCTGGGGGGAGAAGTGGATGGGACTGAGGACCATAATGAACAGGAAGGGAAGATGGAGACAATGGCGAGCAAACAGCTCGTCTGCTCTTCCATTCTGTGTCACATGTAGCAAACAGGATTGCTCTAAACCCAGACCTTCCCGTGGCTTATCTCTGCTCAAGAACCTTCCGCTGGGCCACATCTCTCACTGGTAAACACTCTACCACCCGGGTTGCAGGCTCTTACTTTTGGGATCCTGACCCCTCTGTAGCTTTTCACAACTTGTACTTTCCCCACAACTGTTTAGAGGTTGCCCTCTTTGTGTCCTGCACCCAGGGCTTTGAACACAGTTTCCCCTGCTAAGAATGTCATTCCTGTTGCCCCTGTACACCACTCCCCTCCTCTCTTCCATTTCTCTGACATTATCTCCTCTTGGTGGATTCCCAACTCCCTTCTCTGCTACTTGCAGCTTCTGATATTTGTCCTCCACTATACTGAAGTTCCTGGAGGTGGAAGCAGCATGCTCAGTGCTACATTGCCAGCGTGCCAGGCATGGTGCCAACTTGTGCCACATGCTTGGAACATGTTTTTAAAGGGATGCATGGAAGCATGGATGGATGCATGGATGACTGGCGGGTGGATGAATGCATACATGCATAGACAGACAGGTGCTCAGATCAGTCGTTGGCATCTTACTTTTCTATTGCTGTGATAAGACACCATGAGCAAGACAACTTATAGAAGAAAGCATTTAATTGAGTTTATCATTCCAGAGGGTTAGAGTCCATGATGACAGAGTAAAACCATGGTGGCAGGGACAATGGAGAACTCACATCGCAAACTGTAAGCAGAAGTTAGGGAGAACTCAGTGAATGAATGACACAAATCGCAAAGCTTTTTCCCCCAGTGACCCACCTCCTCTAACAAGGTCAGACTCCCAAATCCTTCCCAAACAATTCCACCAACTGGGCACCAAGTTTGCAAACATATGAGTTTATGGGGCCATTTTCATTCAAACCACCACAGACAGACAGATTGATGCTTCTGTTTTCGTGCCTTAATTCACTAATTCCTGCTGGATCAGAGCCTGCCCCTTGTCCCAGTTTCAGCCTGAACCCATCTCTCAAGCCACAAAGGTAAAAAATCGTCCTATGTCTCAGATAACTCAATAGGTCACTCAATAATCAATACATGTTGATAACTCAATACATCACTCAGTACAGCTGACTTCCTATGATCTTTGGCCTGCCCCAATCCTGAGCCAATGTCTTCGTTCCTAAGTCCCTTGAGATTATTTCTGTTTCTTCAACTCCTCTGTATAGCCCAAAGTAGAGTCAAACTAGCACAAAGTTAGGAGACACACGAGCAGAGTGCAGTGAAGTAATGCATGTGTGGTCACTGTATTTTATTCTGTAGACAATTGTGGCATCTTCATGTGATCTTTCATAATTGCATTTCACTGACTGAACTTCATGCCTGCCAGGTGCTGTTACCCTTTGGAATTTCTAATCAAGTGATACACACTTAGATACTCAAATAACTACAGTAGATGCTTCTGCAGGATAGAATGAGTAGCCCCATCTGACTCCCAGGGTTTGTGTATTTACTCAGAGAATGAAACAACAAGGCAAACACATCCTACTTCCTTGAGGGAGAAACAGAAAGAACAGACTACTAGATAGACCAGTCTCCCTGCCCATGAGACTGCCCTAAAACACCTGCCCCCGTGAAGACAGATAGAATCCCCCAGATAGCTTGAGCTGAGTCTGATAGGGAAACCATGAACACAGAAGTCCTCTTTATTCTCTTGCTGAATTTTCCATTCCCAATAGTCAGAAAATGCACTAAGTGAAACATCATGAGTTTTAAATTGCTCGGGATTCTGAGTAATGTGATGAATTTTTGGGCTGTCTGGCTCAGTCCTGCCTGGGATATGACTCATCCATTATCTGGAGAATCCATACTGCATGTTCTACCTGCCTGTGAGTCACTTGGTGACTGTCTTGGCTATTAGACTGACTGTCACAGCGTCACCAAGGGTGATAAAGTAACCCTTATTCTGCTCAAAATGCCCAAGACCAGTGCGGTAGCCTTTCATATCTGTCATAGAAAGAGGCCATGAGGCACTTCCTTTAAGTAAAATGGTCAATGTGCAATAGTTAACGGGGTCAGAGAGAGGGCTCAGTGATTAAGAGTCCTTGCTGTTCTTGCAGAGGACCCAAGTTTGGTTCGCAGCAACCACATCAGATGGCTAACAACCATCTGTTAACTCCAGTTCCAGGAGGATCTGATGCTGTCTATTGGCTTCTATGGCTACTGCATAAGTACTTACATACAGGCAAAATAGTCTTACGCTTAAAAAATAAAAATAAATATTTTAAAAAAGATATTTAATAGGAAAGAGAGAGAACTCATGCTAATGCCACTTTCATTATAGTGTGTTGTATAATTATTCTGTGCCTAATTTATGAATTATACTCTATCATGGGCCTATGCATGGGGTCAACCATTTTATATATATGTGTGTGTATGTATATGTATATTATGTATAAGTATATATATATGTGTGTGTAATATATATATGATATATATTAGGTTCTGATGGAGACATATATGTATAATATATAACATATATGTATTAGTATATATACATATAATACATAATACATATGAGATAAATTAGGTTCTGTGATGGTTAATCTCAACTGTCACTTGACACTATTTAGACTTGCCAAAGAGCCATCTATGGTGACATTTCTTGAGAAATTTAACTGGAGTGAGAAGACCCGTCCCAGGTATGAGTGGAACTGGTACATATGCTGGGGCCCTAGACTGAGTAGAAAGAATACAGAAAGCTGAGCACCAGCCAGCACTCATCTCTCTGCTCCCTGACCATGGACAAAGTGTGCCCAGCCTGCCTCACACTCCTGCCACCATGTCTTCCTGACCATGATGGACTATATCCCTCAAACCGTGAGTCTAAGATGAACCCTTCCTGCCTCAAATGCAAAGGAAAGGTTAGGTGTAATTGTGCTGTGTTCTGTGCTCACCTCTGAATTGTGACTGTGATGTCATTATGGTCTCACTTTGGCCATATCAGTATCCGCCTCTGTCAGTAAAAGTAGGGGAACACTAAGAAGCAGGCAGCAGAAGTCCAGGCCAAAGCAGGGCAGGAGGCTCCTTAGCTAGTCTGCTATCTGTGCTATATGCTCTCAGGGACATTATGTTCTTCCTCATCACAGTCCCCGTACTGGCTAGTTTTGTGTCAGCTTGACACAGGCTGGAGTTATCACAGAGAAAGGAGCTTCAGTTGAGGAAATGCCTCCACGAGATCCAACTGTAAGGCATTTCCTCAATTAGTGATCAAGGGGGAAAGGCCCCTTGTGGGTGGGACCATCTCTGGGCTGGTAGTCTTGGTTCTATAAGAGAGCAGGCTGAGCAAGCCAGGAGAAGCAAGCCAGTAAGGAACATCCATCCCTCCATGGCCTCTGCATCAGCTCCTGCTTCTTGACCTGCTTGAGTTCCAGTCTTGACTTCCTTGGTGATGAACAACAGTATGGAAGTGTAAGCTGAATAAACCCTTTCCTCCCCAACTTGCTTCTTGGTCATGATGTTTGTGCAGGAATAGAAACCCTGACTAAGACAGTCTCCAAAGCAACTGGGTAGATATATACCAAGACTTCTGAACCAATGACCCCAGATAACCCTTTTCCCTTTCCCATTACTTCTCTCAAGTATTCTGTCTCTGCAGCAGAAGGTTGACTAGCCCGACTTCTGAGTTTTCACAGATATGTAGAAGCCCATTGAGACTATGGGACTGGTTAGTTTGGGTGTGTGGTAGTTTTTATTTGTGGTGGTTTGAATGGAAAACAGGCTCTAGGGAGTGGCATTGGGAGGTGTGGCTTCATTGGAGTAGGTGTGGCCTTGTTGGAGGAAGTGTCTCATTAAGAATGATGGGCTTTGAGGTCTCAGAAGCTCAAGCCAGACTCACTGTCTCTTCCTGATGCCTACGGACGCAGATGTGGAACTCTCAGCTACCTCTCAGGCATGTCTTCACTTGACCATGCTTCCTGCCATGCTGACAGTGGCTAACCCTCTGAACTGTAAGCCAGCCCTAGTTAAGCCTTCTCCTTTATTAAGAGTTGCTGTGGTCATGTTGTCTCTTCACAGTAATAAAACCCTAACTAAGACAATTCTTTACAGCAAAATTCTAATTTAAAAAAATGTTCTCAGGACAATAAATATCTTCTATAAATGTTGAATATTTTAAATCATGAGAAATGTGTAAAATGATAGAGTAAAATCTCACCACTTGTAACCCATCCATCTTCAAACAATATTATTCATACAAAGGATCATGACCTCCAGCTACTTCTCCTGAGCACACACACACATGTTTTATATTTAATGTGGTCCTAGTATGCTATGTAGACATGTTTTTAATCTGCTCTTTTTATTTAAAGCTATAGCAGAAAGACTTTTCTTGTTTCCTCGGACTCTGTTTTGTTTTTTTCAACTTTGTAATGATTCTTTGTGAATTTTACATCGTGCACCCCAATACTACTCATCTCCCCATCCCTTTGTCTCTGACTTTCACCCTTGCAACATTCCCTCAAAAATATAATAAAAATAAAAGTAAAAAAACAAAACAACCATCTTATCGTAGGAGCTGTAGTGTGTCATAGCATGCCCCACAGTATACCCTTTGTCCACATATCTTTACTTGAAAATGTGCATTGCCTTGAGTCATTGGTCTGGTTTGAGGCCTCTGGATTCTGCTACAATATCAATACTGGGTCTTCATCAGGATTCTTCTTGGATACCCTGTTGTTGCTCTGTGTCATGGAGATTCTGCAGCTTTGGATCTGCAGGGCTGGTCTCTTTATGCACTCCAGCAATTCATAGATGAGGTAAATGTTGTGGTAAGCCAACTCATGCCCTGGATCTGGGCCCAGGTGGTGGATCAGCCCTCCAGCTCGCCCATACCCACACCACCAGAGCATGCTCTCCAGCACTGCCCTGGCTAGCTCACCTGGCAAGGGGCAAGGCCAGTTCTCCTGTTCTCATGCCCTTGGGGGCTGGCTACCCCAGTGCCAGCTCAGCTCAACCCTACTTCCTGGGAGAGGTTCAGGGTCTGCTCTCTGGAGTGCTGCAGCCAGTGAGAGGTGGGGCTAGCTCTCCCAGGATGCCCAGGATAGGGTTGGGGCCAGCTTTCCCAAGTGCTGAAGCTGATGAGAGGTGGGACCATCTGTGCACAGCTCTCAAATATCAACATGGCTCCAAGTGGCAGCCCAGACTAGGGATGTCTACATGACCTTTGGTGGTAACAGAGCCTAGCTGCTGCAGGACCACTGACCCAGAATGAATGGCCTTTGGGAGCAGCAGGGACCAGGACTTCATCATGGCCTCAGATGGCATCAGTGGTTATGCACATCAGGCTGCCCCTCACTACCCTCATGTCTCCAGTTCCACATCTCTGCATCATACACATTCCTCTGCTTCTCTTTCTCTGCCATCCCTCCCCAAATTGCTTTTTCATCTTAGTGGTGCCCAGGACATCTGGAGAATAATCCACAAAGTCAAACACACTGGCTCAGAGCTGCTTAATTGAAATTCACATTCAACTCAAATTCTGGTCCAGCTCAGTGTGACTACTACAGATGAAGAAGATAAATCCCTTGTCACACAAGGAAAGTGAGTGAGTAGCTTGTTCTGACACAGAAATGTCTTGTCAACTAGAATTAAATTGTCTCCGCCTAACAGAATTAAATCCTCTGCTGTCCTCAGACTTGGGTTTACGTTTTTCCCACGGTGGCAGGGACAGGACTAGAACATTCTCAGTGACACAGGAAGCCATTTCCACCCCAAGCCAAGCCAAGTCCTGGGTTTCCTCAGCTTCCTGTGGACCCAGGCTCCGGTCTGCCACCCACTTCTTACTCTTTACCTTGTCCAACCAGGCTGCAGGCACGGCCAGCACTACCTTTAGAACTTCCTTGGTTACAACTGCTTATAAACCCTACTCTTCATTCTCCTGGACCACTATGTCCCGAGTCGTTATCTCCACTAGATTAGAGCAACCTTTCAAAACCAGAGTGTCATGTGCTAGGTCCTCTCATCCAGACCTTCAACATCTTCCTGACATACAGAGACCACCATCTTTGTGTTCCACCATGGCCCACCACCCTACAATGGAGTATTCATCTTTTAAAGTTTTCTTGGACACTGTCTCATCCGTAACCCAAGTTGACATCAAACTCACTAAGTTTCCCAAGTTGGCCTCAAACTCACAACAACTTTCTTGCCTCGGGTTCCTGAGTGCTATTGGCTACAGGTACGAATCACCATATCTGGACAGAACCCATTTCTGACTTCCCTACACCTCTAACTCCCCACATGTTGTACCTGCCTCCTGCCTGCCTCCTGAACACCCCCAAGCAGGGCTCTGCTTTTGGGTCTTGGCCACCTGCTCATGCCTTTATCCAATCCTTTCCCAAGTCATCACACAGAAGTATGGAAAGAATTTTTCCTTATAAGATTTTACTTTTAGTTATGTATCTTTTTAGTTATGTGTGTGTTTGTGTGCACACTTGAGTGCAGTGCCCATAGAGTCCAGAGGAAAACATTGGGTTCCTTGGATCGAGAGTTAGTTGTTAGTTGCCTTAAGTTGGGGCTGGGAACCAAACTCTTCAAGAGCACTACACTCTCGATGCTAGCCATCTCTCCAGCAGCAGCAGCAGGCCCCCAAAGCCTTACCGTGTTTTCTTCATTAGCACGTGCCTCTTCTCTATGGCCCCCATTCTCTATGAGCTCCTTGAAAGCAGCAATGCTGCTGTTCGCAGTCAACATGACTTACTAAGGACACGTGAGTGGGTGAGCATCCAGTTGCAAACAGATGTGTCCTGCCTCATAGTTCCTAGAGGATAGCACTTGGGATCAGGTTCACTAGAGTCAGTGGTCCCTGAGCTTTGACCGCTTGCCTTCTAAAGATGAGGCTCACCTTTGAGCTACCAAAGGACCTTTCTGACACCTAGTAGGGCAAGGTGAGAGAAAGCCTCGGAAGGAGAGGCATGAATCTAACTAAATGTCAATTTTCCTATGGTGTGAAAGACCTACAGCTTCCCTGATTGCTCTTTTGAAGGAGGCTCTTTTGTCAAAACCTTTTCTCCGATTTTTATTCATGTTTGATGAAAGAAGATGAGAATTTCCCCCAGAACACCATTAAACTCACCAAGCTCTATGAAGTTGGTGGGTTCTAAGTACCTTCCTAATGGTTCCCAGCCTGGTGGGTGGGAAGAGTAGGGGGAGGTCATCGATGTATACAGCTTTAAGACTGCTGGAAGGAAAGGGGGAATATGATTTCCGAGCCTAGAGAGTTTCTGAAGGTGATGCAAGCAAGGTCCTACGTCTCTGACAGCAAGGGTCAGCATCACTGAAGCCTGCCCAGTGGCTGGGCATGGGCTGGAAAGGATACCATTTCCACCTCTGGTAATCAATTCCCCACCGGGCATGAACAGTTGGTTCATCCATGGCCTATCATAACCCTGTATAGAGAACTCCAGACAGGTTTGGATTTCCTGGAGAAAGGCCACTGACCAGAGAAGGTGGATTACAACCAAATACAACCAAACAGGGATTGACAAATGAGGCAGAGTGTCCCAAGGGCATCTGTGTCCAGGCAGCTGTTGCTTGAAGCTACCTGAGCTGTGCTACACCCTCTCCAAGACAGCCTCCCATGTGCCAAGTCTGAATCTTTCCCCATCTTCCCTTCTTCACTCTTACCAGCCTCCTCAGGCTCTTCTACCAAACCAGACAGAGCCCCAGACCAGAGAGCTTAGGTTCCCAGGGGCGACTCAAAGCAGAGGGGAGGCAGGTGATGGAGAGACTCTCATGAAGTGGCAGGGGGAGAAGACTGAGCTCTTGGCAGCTGGACAAGTGATCACATTTGCGCTAGTGATAAAAAATAAAAGTATCCTGGGATTCCACAATTAAAACACCATTCCTGATTGTGTGGTAGGACGGGCACCACCTCCCAGTGGCTCAATATTATTAGATTAGCAAGATGATGGCTAACATGACCCAGCGTTGTTCTTGAGAAATAATTAGCTCCCGAAGTGGACCCGAGCTCTGTGGAATACAAGCCCATCTCTTTTTATAACTTTTAAATTTGGAAGCTTAATTATCCACTGAGAAATTGTCGCTTTGGCACTTTCAGTCCATTTGGCTATATATTGACATTATTAAAATGCTGTCCTGGTCTCTATGCAAATTGCCCTTTAAAAAAATAATCTATCTCCTAGCAACCCAAAGCGAAATAAGCCTTGAAGAATGACATTGTAAGGAACCTTCAGATTCCTAATCCCACTAATTCCTAGGGTTTGCTTGTTGATTGTCAGGATGAACGAATGGATCTGTGCATACAGGTGCATACTGCTGGCTAACTCACTACATGGAATCGGGTTTTGATATGTGTGTTATGCACTGCATTCACATGTATGTGCATGCGTGTGTAGAGGCCCAAAGTTGATGTCAGGTGTCTTGCTCCATCATTCTCCACTTTATTTATTAGGCTAAGGTCTCTTGCTGAACTCCAGCTTGCTGATTTCTGCCAGTTGAGCTTGCTAGTTTGCGCTGGGGGTCCCCTGAGTGCGTCACTTGTGCTGGGATTGCAGGTGCCCCCCACATTTGCCTGCTTTCTGGGGGGATCTAGAGATATGAACTCCCATTTTTATACTTGTGTCGCTATTGCTTTATTTACAGAACCATCTTATCTTCTCTAAACTGACCTTTTAAGAGGTTCATGGAATAATCAAATTCACTCAGATCTCTAGAGAAAGTTGTGCTGTTGACCTGCAATTTGGACCTGCAAGCATGCACCCGGCAGAACAAAAGAATCGAACTTGAAGTTCTCTGTGTGTCTTTGAAACACATGCTCACCCCTTGTTATGTAGGGAAGGTCATCTTCTCTTCCTAAGACCTTAGGCTGAAGGACTGGCAGAGACCATAGGACTGGTGCTAATAAATTCCCAACAACAGACAAGGTAAGCCAAACTACTGCTTCATCCCACATTAGGAAGAAGGAAGCCTGGGGGGGTGGGGAGGGGTGGCTTTCAGCTATGAATGACAGCCTAAGCTGTATCCCTAGGAACTACACAATAGGAAGAGAGAACTAACTCTTCAGGGTTGTCCTGGACTTTCCATACCTTCCATACATAGATAGATAGATAGATAGATAGATAGATAGATAGATAGATAGATAGAATTTTTAAAAGAAAGTGACTCTCTAATGTGCTTGACTTTTCAAGAAGAAGAAAGTAAGGTAGTGAAATACACTGAGGGCAACAGATCCAGTTCTTAGCGATGACGTAACTATGGAAGAAGCCTTATCTGAGAGACGGGGGTTGTCTCTTTGGGCTTCCTGGAACCACAGAGAAGCAGCTGGCAGGACATGGGTAAATGGGATTCTATGGAAAAGAGCTAAGGAGCCTTCTTGGGTTTGGAAGGGTAGACCAGCCAGGTAAAATGACACACAGAGAAAGAGATTTCTATAGAGCTGGCAGTTTATTGTAAGACCAGGATCCTAAATAGATTTTGTATATAGTTAAGAAAAGAAAGTTACTTCACTGAGCAAGCAGGTTTTTACCTCAGTTTATGACTCTCGTGTCTTTATTAGTATAAATATTGGATAATTCAAACAGTTATGCACAACAGTTAAGGCCTGAGTTGCAGGATTGGTGGTACCCCATAGGGTACTAATCTATTCTACAGGGCATTACTCCATCCCACCTCTGCCTTAGGGGCTTTTAGTGTTAGGCAGAAGGGGCTGTACATCTCTGCTTATCATTCAGAAGTCCAGTTGTTGGCAGATAGTTAAATGTGCCCCCTCCTGGCTGCTCTCAGTGTACTATGGCTTCCAGTGTCGCAGAGATTCAGATCTAGGGAGACTCCCTGCTTGCCCCTGAACACTCAGACACACAAAGGCTTCATCCTGGTACTACCTCATTAGCTATTTGAATTTCAACAAAATTTTAGGAGATACATTGAGACCCTCCAAAGAGTTAGCTTATTTTTTGTACTAAAAAAATCATCTGTCATTTTTTAAAGTCCAAATATGATAGAATCTGGTACCTAGCAAAAAAAGTTACCAATGCAAACATTCAAGTCATTGTTACTGCGTCACAGACTCATGGAAGAGATATTTTAGAAGGTTCTTTGCAGAGTTCAAAGTCATTCCTCAAAGCCCCATATGCTGGCCTCTTCTCTGAGTATGCCTGTTCCCCTAGACAAAGGTCCAATGGAGTCTGGGATCTGCCCAAGCCTGTGACTCACTGTGAGCACAAGTGAACTGAGGCCTCAAGAGTCACATCGCTACTATTCCAGTCCTCTTGGAATATTGTACCACATAGCAAAGCCCAAGTGAGACCGGGGACAGAAAGGACACCATGAGGAGTCAGCAGATACTCAGGACCACCTTCCAGCCCCATCAAAAGCAGTAGACTAGACACAAAGCTACTTCAGCAGGCCCCAGGAACAATCCAGGTTAGACCAGTAGGATTTCCTGCTGAGCCAGCCCAGGTAGCTGACCCACAGAACTGTTGTTGTGAACAACAACAACAATAGCAGTAGCAGCAACAACAAGGTATTTTTAATCCTTTTGGTTTGGGTATTTTTTTATGAGACACTAATACAAATACGTTTTTCTGAAATGAAAATAATTCCAAAATAAAAGTATAATCAATAAAAAAAAATTGACAGCTGCAATCACATCTCCTGATGGCTTACCTCCAAAAGTCTTTCACACATGTGCACACACAAAGGTTGAGTTACAGAACTGCTCAAAGGTTGCTCTACTTCTCAGACTAAATGTTCCTCTCCAGTTCTGTGCCCACAGTCATTTTAATGAGCTGCATCTCTCCCCTCCTGTGGATTGGAGAGAAAAAGTTCCCGCAGTAGAACTGGCCTACAATGTGCTACACCGAGAGAGGATACAACACGGTGTGAGACAGGAGCTGTGGAGGTCACCCGAGCTAGAGTGGGGAGGGTTTGCATCTGTGTTCCTTCCCCGAGGCCTGGCACTGAGGCTGCACACAGACGATTATCTTCTCTGGTGGAAATTGGCTTCATTTATGATTGTTTGTGAGGATCAAAACCTAAGTTAGCAAAGCTAAAACACTTATAACAGCACTGCCTGAAGCTCTCAGTTGATGCAAATAGCAGCCATACATCCAAATGATCACTGCTGCCTCTCTACTCCTGAGTAGAAAACGTGCAAAGACTGAAGCTTGAACTACTGCAAATAGTTATTGACATCCTCCGTCCGTCCCTCCATCCCTCATCCTTTGCAATATACCCTCAGCGCTCTTTTTAATCTTTCATTTTGAGATAGGGTCTCCTTACATTGCCTAGGCTAGCTTTAAACTCATTCTGTAGCCCAAGCGGGGCTTGAACTTGCCACGAGCCTATCTCAGCCTCCCAAGCAGCTAGAATTACAGACTTATGCTACCAAGACCAGTCTTATCATAAGACACCCCAGTTCCCAAGCCACTCTAAGATTTTGCCACTTAGTTCTATCTTCAACAACAAGGAACCAGCAAGGCCCAGAAGGGAAGGTGTTTCAGGTGACATGGATTTGTCTTAAAGATCTCTCCCATCAAGGGTGGTCGGTAATTACCTGGACCCCTCACACTTGAGAGATACTCTGGTGCCTGCCCTGGTTAAGGTAATCAATGGCAGGCTAGATGTCTTTGCTATCTGAGCATATGCACTGGAGAGCCCCACTGAGGTTCTACCTGGTTCTCCAGATGGTCTGATTTACTTAGTCACTAGGAAACCCATGTTCCTATAGCAGAGCAAATCTCAGCCTTAACCTTGACTGTGTACCTGTGATTCACATGCAATGCACATAGGGCTGCCACACTAAAGGGAAATACCTCTCAAATTCAGAGAATCCGCTAGCAAGCACATTCCTGTGGATCTTGTTTGCTCAGCTCATGCCAACTTAGCTGTTCTCAAACCAGCACCCGCTTGCTGTCATGAGAATCATTAAAGCCTAACAGAGAGGACAGATTTTTGCATTCACAAGTCAGCAAGATTTCCAAGATCCCATTCCTGAGCCGGGCCAGGGCTCATCAACATTCTCACAAACTGACAGTTATAATTAAGTCCTGAGAAATGATTGTCCCACACAATAGGGCTGTAAGTGCTCCACACTGAATGTGCTATTGTTTTCTTTTTGTTTACAAACATGTACATGATGAGATGTGGATGATCTCAGAGATCAGAAAACAGTGGTCCTCCAGCCTGCCTGAACACTGGTTGGTTTTTATGACTCCTGAACAAATGCTGAACTTTTGGAAGCTTGTGACTTGAGCATCCTAATTCCTAATGGGGGAAAAATCTTTGGTGGAAAGCTAGCAAAAGGGAAGCAACGATAGAGGTGACAGATAGAGACTGTCCATATGAAGCCAGGTGGGCATCAGGCTGTTCCTAGATACTTCCCATAGTCTTTGAAGGTGCTAACATCTTAATAATGATTTCCCTCTAACTACAAACTCACAAGCACCATGCTTCTTTCCCTGAATGGATGAATATAGCTATTTAAATGGTGTGTTTTCACTGTTTCTCCTGTGGAAATTTGTGAAGAATATGAAGTATTGTGTCTTCAGGACCAAGAAGCAAGTTGGGGAGGAAAGGATTTATTCGGCTTACACTTCCACATTGCTGTTCATCATCAAAGGAAGTCAGGACTGGAACTCAGGCAGGTCAGAAAGCAGGAGCTGATGCAGAGGCCATGGAGGGATGTTACTCCCCTGGCTTGCTCAGCTTGCTCTCTTATAGAACCCAAGATTACCAGCCCAGGGATGGCACCACCCACAATGGACCCTCCCCTCTTTGATCACTAATTGAGAAAATGCCTTACAGCTGGATCTCATGGAGGCATTTCCTCAAGGGAGGCTCCTTTCCCTGTGATAACTCCAGCTTGTGTCAAGTTGACACACAAAACCAGCCAGTAAACACTGGCTTCTTACTCTTGTGGTCATGTGACATAGACACACAGGGCTTCCCTCTCAAGCCTGTACTCAAGCCAACAACACCTAAGTGTCCTCTAATACAATTGCCTCTTTCACCACCTACTTGAAGATGCCATCTGATCCCACAGGTTGAGGCTCAGTATCCCTGAACTATACTCTACTGTAGCTGTAATTTGGGGTTCCACATCCCATTCTTTTGCCTGTAATGGAGTTGTTACAGCAGGATTTGGAGGGAACCTTGGCTTAGCTTCACCCATTCATGACAAAGGCTGCTAGTGAGGGTATACATGTGCAGTTATATGGAAGAGAAGCATAGACAAGGCATGGAATGGGGCTGTGGAGCTTCTGACTCTTAAGCACAGTTTCCTTTAGGGATATCCCAGCAGCCCAGGAGCTCTCAGACACATGACCTTCTCAGGGTTTATGGAAACTCTTTTAGGTCTGCCTGATAGATGACATCATTGGCTGATCCACCCAACTTCCCATCACCCCTGACTCCCCAGGCTGAAAGTGCCAGCTCTTGGCTTCCTCTTCAGTTGCTGTAATAAAATACTTTGAGAAAAACAATTCAGGAAAGAAAAGGTTTATCACAGCTCATAGTTAAGGGTATGGTCCATCATGATGGCTGGAGCTTGAAGCAGCTGGTCACATCACATCAAGAAGTAGCAAAAGATAAATGCGTGCTGTTGCTCAGCTTCCTTTCTCCACTTAAACAGTCAAGGGTCCCAGCCTAGGGAATGGCGCTGCTCATAGTGGGCAGGTCCTGACACCTCACCACAATCAAGATAATGCCCCATAAACATTCCCAAAGGGCCATTACCAGGCAATTCTAGATTCTGTCAGTTGACAACACTACCACAGAGAGAACAAGCCAGAATTACTTGGAAAAAAAAAAAAGATTACAATTGGCAAGTAACAGTAAAGGAAGCAGAAGGAAGGGAATTGCAAAAACGAGTAAGAAATAAACAGAATGAAAGAGTAGGGAGATGTCACACCTTAAAAAAGTAAAGAAACATAAATCCTCCTTGATTGAAGGAGAGATAAAAGGAAAAAAAGAAAAGTCGGCCACGAAACTGTTACATTTAAAACAGGATATGCAATCCTAGAAACAACTGGGATTTTAAAAATCAAAAGAATGCATTGATGTAAAACACTGTTCAACAAAGCACAATGCTTAAAAGCAAGTTAAATTGATAATTTGTAGAAATATAAAGTACAAAGAGTGGATTGGAAAATCAAAATAGACCCAGTACATCCATGGATCAGGCAGATTGTTCTCAAGAAAGGAGTCTGGCTCCACTACCTTGACAGGTGAGTTTTGCCAGACTTTTGAATCAAAAATAGATCACCCTTCTCTTAAATAAACCCTTCTCCCTCCAAAATAAACAAAGAGGAAAAGTTCCAGGACTTGTTAAAATGTTGATATCAAAACCAAACAGGAACATTCTAGAAAATGAAGATGGCTGGCCAGTCTTCTGCTCCAGTCTCCCTGCTGTTGTTTCCTCTTTTGTGTTTCCCCTCCTTGCTTCCACTGAGAGCTGCTTAGGATGCAAGATTATGTCACTGCCCTGGTAACAGGTCCTTGTCTGCTCCCCAGGTCCCTCATGCTTTCTCACTGACTCCTGTGCTGCTTCCTGTGTACCCCTCCTTCTGTGTACAGTACAGAGTGACCCTACTCCAGGGCCTCTGCCCTGGCCGTCATAGCATGTCCCATGCTTTCCTCCAGTTCTTCTCACCAAGTGTTAATCTTCCCCATCTCCTCCCCATTTCCTTTCCCAAATAGTGAGTAACCTTGTCTGTTAATATTTATTGTCTGCTTATTATTGTCTCTGCCTCTAGAATAGAAACTCTGTAAGTCAATGACTTTATCTTGTCACCTGATGAACTCCGAGATCTTAGAACAATGCCTGACTTATTATTGTTGCCTCAAGTTATTTGTTAAGTAAAGTAGGAAACCTCACTTATAAGCTTAGATACTAAGAACTTGATTAAAATATTAATGATCTGGATCCAACAATTACTTAAAAATAACAACGGGGTCATGAATGGAATAACATTTATTCCTGGAATAAAAAGTAGGTTCAACACCAAACCAAACAAAACAACAAAATGGAACCCATCTCATATTGATGGGCTTGGGCAAGTTACAGGTTAAATAAAACAGTCTCCCAACCCAGAGACCTGTGGAAACATTATGCACAAAATGAACTTGACAGTTGTGACTAATGATGTTGACATGCAAGTGTGATCCTGGACAAACCAGGTGGGCCCAAAGTTCTCACAAAGATCCCATGGAAAGAAGATTAGCATCAGAGAAGGAGAAATGAGATCATAGGCTGGGATGATTAGGGAGGGGAAGGGGAAAAGAGGAGAGGAGAGAAAGATTGAGCTTTGATGATACTGAACTGTTGGCTTTGAAGATGGAGAAAGTGACCACGAACCAGGGAATAAATGCTGACGACTCTAGAAGCTGGAAAAGACATGAAGACGTGATCTCCCACAACCTCCAAAAAGGACACAGCAGAACTGACTCTTGATTTTAAACCTTGTGACCTCCCAAAATACTGGGAGATTAAGAGTTCCTAAGTCAGTGCTGATTGGTTAGAAGAGCAATGGGAACCTGCCCTTCTGTGATTGGCAAACCATGCAATCGTAGTACCAACACTAGAGGCACCAAAATGACAAAGGCTTGCTGGCCACTTAGAAAGTGACATCACCCCATGCCAGTGACACCGAGGCCAGTGTTTTCTGTCTTTGCTCCTGCCTGCTTTGGGTTTGCACATAGCTCAGCAGCCAATTCACAGTTCTCTCTAGGAAAGCACAGGTCTTGGGAAGATTCGTCCTTAGGAATCATGACAAGCCCACCTCTCCCCAAACCAACAGAGGTCAGAACTGATCACCTGTCATTGAACTGGCCTAACTGTTGTGCTGGGGGAAAATAAAAAGCATGTGTATGCTCCTTGGTACTTCTTTTAACTCCATATTTTGCTGATCAATAGATTTTGCTTAGAGGTTCTTAGCAAACTCAATAGCTGCATTATAGGAAATCAAGTCTAGCCAGGAAGAGAAGTTGGGCAGCGTTTCATCATTGGGCATGCTCAGAATTGTCTCAAGAAAAAACACACTTTACTTGGACTAAATTGGATCTTTGCTAGGAAATAATCCAACACCAAGCTGTCTTGGAATTCATCTTTGGAGTGCAACAATGCTTTCTTTGGCCCTGTTATTAAACCATCAACAAAACAGCTAAATGTAAAATTAACCACGTCCAGTGTGTTTTTCCAAAATTGAGAGATTCCCCCGTGGACCTTTCTTATCCTTGTCTCTTCCCCTTCCCTCTTCTCCTCCTTCCTAAAGAATCACTCACTAGAAGGTTAGAAGGGGCCATCCTCCTGAACTTTTCCTGTGAAAATAACAAGCAAAACATTGTCATCTTATAAAATATAGCCACATTAAAGATTTGGTGAATGGAAAAGAAAAAATACCACCCACAGTTCCAGCAAGCAGAAACAGTGAGTGGGAGATGCCCACATCATGGCCCTTGGAAAAGGTATCATGAACTCTGTCTCTCTGGGTAACCATGGAGATTCATTGCCCTGTCCTTCAGGACAAGCTGAGGACAGATGATGTGAATGACAAGCCACCATACCTCCCTGGAAGGGCAGCATCCAGTTTGATATGAGCTCATTAGTCTGTTTCTGTCCCTTTGTGCCCTCTCTGTTGGACATTTCCCTGTATCCACAACCTGATAAAAAAAACTTTGATCAGTGATTTTGCCTCAGAGTGAAAGAGCATTTTGTTGTGCTTCTACGTACGCCATTTATAGCCCCACATTGGGATCGGTGTTGACTGGAGGCTTTAGACATGTGGATCCCTCTGGTAGGCTGTCCATCACTTTAGCTGTTTGAATTACTTAAAATTAAAGAAAAGGAGACAGACAGGGGAACACACACAGCAATTTCAGCATTTAAGAGGTGGAGGATTTAAGGATATTCTTGGCTACAGAACAAATCTGAAGTAAGCCCGGGCTACATTATATTCTATCTCAATAGAAACAAAATCAAAAAGGAAAAGGAAAGAGTTCCATTCTGTGCTCATAATCCATACTTGTACTAGGCTTTTACAGTAGCTGAGTCCCTTCCCAGGACCAGTTCACTGGGGTCCCAGCACAGCCCTCTCCATCATGGTCTTTGAGTTACAGACCTCAGCATGGTAAGCCTCTCATGTTTAAGCTAACCACAAACCATTCTTTCTAATACAACATGATGTGTGTGCGTGTGCGTGTGCGTGTGCATGCGCGCACGCACGCACGCACAAAGCCCTGTATATAAAAAAGGACAAAGATTTGGTTGTAAATGTGAGCTGCTGAATCCACGGCCTGTTTCTCTCCGGGTCTTCCCTAGAACTGCACCAACAGAAGCCTGGCTCAGTGGCCTCTGCAAGCAGGAGCAGTTGCTAAGGAACACCATATATTCATGGAGTCCAAAAGCAATTATGCTTCAGCTCTCCTGTTTGGCCAGATGAGCTGGCATATGTGATTTTTATGGTTTGGATACGAGTTACCCTGAAAAGCTTTGTGTACTGAAGCCTTGGTCTTCATCTGGTGATGGGAGGTGACTCATCAGGATTCTGACCCAATCAATGAGCAAACCCATTTATGGATTCGATTGATGATATTTATTGGGAAGAGAGGGGCTGGGACAGGTCACTGGAGACACGCCCATGAAGGTATATTCACTTTCTCTCACTCAGTCTCTCCATTCTGTCCCGTCCCACCTGTTTCTGCCATGAGCTTCTCTCACCATAATCCAGGAACAAGAGTCAGGGACCACGGCTGAAAGTTTTGAAACAGAAAACCACAGCAAGTCCTCCCTGACATTGTTTTTCTCAAGAACACCATCACAGAAATAAACAGCTGTCTAATGCGTGTTGATTCTTGAGCTCTGTGGATGAAGCAGAAGACTGGGAGACACCGAACCTCCTCTTGGTATCTAAGCATGCTGCTATCTGCTAACTCCCACGTGCTACTGTTTTGGAGTTTAGCATTCTGTCAATACCAACAGCTAAGGCAACTCTTATGTGTTCTTTGTGTAAGGAATTCCTAGTTAGTAGTAGATGAGGAGAACGGGAAGGACTTCCTGTGGCTTGCTGGAGATGCATGACCAGAAGTGCTGCTGATGCTAGGTGTTCACTTCAAAGATCCACTCTCTCCCAATCCCTAAGCAGTGTGAACCCCAAAATGGCTAGCTAAGGAAGATGACTTCCTGTTTGTCTGAGGGGCAGGCACAGAAGAACAATGCAGATCTTCGTGTTTGTCCTTGTGAAGGATATTAACTAGACATTAGCTGTAATGTGAATCACAGCACTTATTTCTGGCTGCAATATTACCTGTGTATGATGGCACTCACCAGCTTGCCAGCTTGACTTGGGAAATGCTGGGAGAAGTGGTGATCACTGGAAGGTGAGCCATGGTCCTGGGGCATTTGGAGCATGGCACAGCTATAAGCCGTTGGAGGGGGTCGAGGGGTGTCTGAGAACTCAGATCTGCTGGAGTGTGGGAGAACAATGCTCTGGGCAGTCAGAGGCTGAGCAAGCCTCAGTGTGATGTTTTCTTAGGGCCCTCTCTAGACAGTGTCCAAGAGCAGCAGCTGACCTCTGGGAGTCTGAGATCTGTCCTTGTTCCTGCCCTTGTCCTTCTGCAGGAGACTTGAGGCATACATCCTAGAGCTGCGTCCATGTCACCAGTGAAAGGTAGCCAGATTCCTGTAAGACCAGGGCAGTGTTGGGGGCAGGACGGTGTTTAAAGAGACTGTTCCTCCTTGCCTCTCACTGTGGCTCAGCTTGCTTACCCATCAAAGAGAAGGGTAAGGGGGTCCCAAGTAGAGAGGTCCCACTGAAACTGGTGACAATTTCACGCTGGGGAATGGGGACTAGCCCAGCACACGTCTCCTGCCTGGTATGTTTAGAAAGGGTTTGTGCCTTTATTGTGATATTTCAAGAGCCAATCATTTGCTCCTGGCAGGGTCCCCAAAAGGTAGGAATGACTCCAGAGTGGCAGAAAGAGAACAAAAAGAAATGGAGCTATATTTCATGAGCAGTTTCTACCTCAGGTAAGTGCTCTGCCCTTTTCTCCCCTCTGTTTCCAAGCTGGGGAAGACGGGTTTGTTGTTTAAAAAGGAAATCTCCCTTGTGTTACAGGCTGGCCTCAAACTCTGACCTCTAGTGAGTCCCCCCAGCTCAAGCCTTGACCTAGCCAGGTCTTTAGGTACCAGGGCCACTACACCTGGCTCCAGGGAGGATTCTCACCTCTTCCCAGCACCCTTCCCTCCCCACTTTCATGCCTTTAGGAGCTGGCCAATTCCTTCTCCCCAGTATACTCAACCTCATGGTATACCCCACACCAGGGCATCATGTGACTGACTGGTGTTTAACTCATTCATTCCCCAAACACCTGTGAGTGCCAGCTTTGTCCTGCTGCTGACATCATTAGATGGGAAAGGGAGACAAGGAGGAAGAAAAGGGGAAGGGAAAGGATGGAGTGAATCTGGGAGTAGGCTCAGCTATTCCTGCAGGTTCTGAAACTCTTAGTTATATCAACTTGATATAAATAATTCTATATCCCCTTGGGGAATAATAGCACTTTCATCCTGTGGTGGTTTGACATAGAATGCCCCCCCATACACCCATTTTATTTTTAATTCCTCTAAAATGGGGAGCCCCGATGAAAGGCTTTTTTTTTTTTTTTTGAAAGTTGCCTTGGTCATAGTGCTTTGCTGCAGCAAACGAAGTGTACCTAAGACAGACGTTGGTATGGGGAGTGAGGCTATTGCTATGACAAGCCTGACACATGCTGGCCTTGGAAGGGCTATGGAAGACTCTGGGACTTTGGACTGGGAAAGTGGTTGGATGCTGTGAGCAGGGGTTAATGATCCATCCTGGTGGGAGCTTGGAAGATAGGAGGGCTGAGAACAGGGTGGACCATTGGAGGCCCAGCCCCACAGGTTTCAGAGGAAGAGGTGCAGGTGAGGGCTTCCCTACTGTGTGCCTGAATATTTACTTGATTAAATTAATACACAATAAAATCTCTATATATCAAAAGCAAGCAAGCAAGCAAGCAAGCAAATGAGTCACTGGGCAGTAGCAAATGGGCCTACCCTTGACTTACCTTTGCTTCAGTCCAGGCCTCTCCCAGGCCCTTAAAACGTACCTGCTGATGTCCATAAGACCAAGGTCTATGTGGGAGCATTGGTAAGCAGTGGGGAAAGCTCAGTGCTCATAAAAACTATGCTCTGTAAAATTCAGCGTGATATGATATGGGGGAGGGGGAGGCTAGTAGTGTTCCAGTGAAAACAGATGCTGCTAGAGTTGAATGAATAGTGAGGCGAAAGCCGCAAGGTGGGTAATGCTGAGGAAGGTCTGGCTTACAGCTGGGTATACGACCGTCAAGCTGAATAGGCAAAGGGAAGAACAGGGATCGGGGGAAAACCATAAAACTTGCCTGCTCAGGTTCTGGTAGCTCTCATGACGCCATCCCAATTGCACAGGATCATGCAAAGGTCATCCTTTCCCTTTCCCCTAGTAAACTTTTCAACTTTGCGAGTAGTTTGCTTTCGTGATGTCTTAGGGTTGCTACTGTTGTGATGATGTTGTGTGACCATGACAAAAAGCACCTTGGGGAGGAAAGGGTTTATTTTACCTTACAAATCTTAGGTCATACTTCTATCTCTGGGGGAAGTCAGGGCAGGAGCTCAAGAGGAACCTGGAGGCAGGAGCTAGTGCAGAGCCTGTGGGGGCATACTACTTACCGTCATGCTCCTTATGGCTTGCTCAGCCTGCTGCTTTATAGCACCGAAGACTAAGAGTGGCACCACACTTATTTGTGAATGCAGTTAACACAGACAGAACGGAGTTAGAATGGCTTCTAGGAAAGCTTTTCCATTATTCTAGGGAAGGAGGGCAGCATGCCTACCCCCAGGGTGGGTCAGAAGAGAAGAAAAAGAAATGGCCTCTCAGCTCTGCCTGGCCCTCTCCAGGCTGTTCTTGTTTTCTACTTTTGCTTTTGCATCTGCTAAAATAAGCTTTGACTGTTTGCTTGGTCTACCTGTGTCCTGATGTGGACGTGAGGCAGATGCCATGGTTGGGGTCATATGGAGAGTACAGGAGGATGCGACTCCCATCCCCCACAACAGAAACTCAGCCAGGTCCTAGCTCTGCTGGACAGGCAGTGGTGTCTACTCTCTACCTCAACTGCCCCTCTCAAGCATGAGATTATTTAAATTTTCTTCCCGGGTTGGCTATAGAATCTATAAGGTTAAGACCAGGTCTTCTCCAGTTACTCTCAATCTAGCAAATGTTATAAGCTTCAATACTTTTAAAAATATATACAAGTGGAACTTATGACTAAAGGAAGGAGGGAAGGAAGGGAGGAAGGGAAGAAGGAAGGAAGGAAGGAAGGAAGGAAGGAAGGAAGGAAGGAAGGAAGGAAGGAAGGAAGGAAGGAAATTCTCTGGGTATGATTTGTCTATTTTTATTTTATAATAGAGTTCCTACCTACCTTTTTCCTAATTTATTTATAAAAAATTCTGTGGATTTAAAAAGTACGTTTTGACTGTCTTAGTTAGAGTTTTACTGCTGTGAACAGATACCATGAGCATGGCGAGTCTTATTAGGACAACATTTAATGGGGGCTGGATCACAGGTTCGGAAGTTCAGTCCATTATCATCAAGGTGAGAGCATGGCAGCATCTAGGCAGGCATGGTGCTGGAGGAGCTGAGAGTTCTACATCTTCATCTGAAGGCTGCTAGTGGAAGACTGACTTTCAGGCAGTTAGGATGAGGGTCTTAAGCCCATGCCCACCATGACACACCTACTCTAACAAGGCCACACCTCCTAATAGTGTCACTCCCTGGCCAGGCTTATACAAACCATCACATTGGCCATTGAGATGGCACAATGGGAAAAAGTGTCTACCACCAAGCCTGATGACCTGAGTGTGATTTCCAGGACTTGTGTGGTGGAAAGAGAGAATTGACTCCTGACTCTTGTGATCTACACACATACACACACACACACACACACACACACACACACACACACACACACACATACATGAAGCAAATGTAGTACAGAAGGTGTGTGTGTGTGTGTGTGTTCCCTTTATTCATCTATAAAGTCCTCACTTACCACCTCCTCTATGGTATGGCACTGGTGCATTTGCTAGGCTTGTGAACACTGCTAACTGGGAGCAGCCTCAGACTGTATCAGCTCTCTGAAATTGATTTCTAGAATCCCATAGTTAGGAAAGGCAGAGACAGAACATCTTAACCAAGCAACGTGGTAGAATTTTCCCCCTACAACGAACTATATTCAGAAATAACATGTCAATAGATTCTTAGGTTCTCAGACACCCCTACAAAAAAACCTAAAGTCTGGACCACTTCCTCCCACCTGTCTGTCCAAACAGGTAATTATACGTTGTGTATTAAAGTCCTGTATCTTTGACCTATCCAGCGGTGGCGGGGAGGCAGTTTAACCTTTAAACCGAGTCATGTATACCATTTTCCTCCTAGAAAGATGAATTTATGTTATCCTGTCAAATCAGTAGCAACCTGACCTTTAAAAACATCAGTGTTTCTGGGGAAAATACTATAGCTGGGATGCCTACCGCAGCAAACAGTATTAGCTGCTCCTACCCAGTGCTGAGCCGTGCTGTGCTGTAGCTTATCAAAATGGGCGGTTGGAAGTCAGCAGGGACCAAGCGCTTCTGACACACTCTACAGGGTATGAAGAACAATGTAAAGGTGCTGGAGTTGGCAGCTAGATTCCTCTATTACTGTTCCTAAGATAACAGCTAAGGTGAGTCATTTCCCACCCCCTCCTACTCCAAATTATTTCAAATTCTGAAGGGACCCTATTTATTTCATTGGTAGCTAGCAATTTACTTAGCTGAAGATCATTATATTTATGTGTCTGTGAAATCCTCACAATAATTACACATCGGAGTGCTCTCAGATGTGCTATGTATATTCTCATTAGTCCTATATTTGCAAGGATATTATCACTTTTTTTGTAGCAACCTTCATGATGTACGGTTAAAGCGCCTTACTAGATGTGAACTTTGGTCCTCATGGTTCCCTTCCATGGCAAATTTATGAAACAGCAGGACAGCCTGATTCGCATGCAAATGCTTATGGAATGCTGCGAAGTTGTCTTAATTTCTCTTCTCTCTCCATCACTTCAGTGCCTCGGCCCTGGAAGATATTGTATTGGACAGCAGGGAGAACAAACCTAGCTAAGATCTGAAATTACTAGAGGAGCTTACCAAAAAAGTTCCATAATGGGAAATATTTATAAGGCAGGGCGCTTCCTTCTGAGCGATAAAGTCGTGCAAAGAGGAGCGGGAGGCAGAGTTTGTCATTTTCAGTGTTCTCAGGCAAGTGTCCCTGGTTGAGTTTCGGGTAATTCCAAGGCTGGTTGGTTTATCTGAAAGGTCTATTTTGTGGTTTTGAAGTCAGAGATTATGAAAGGGAACAGCCTGGTGGTTTTGCTCATTTCTGCCTTCCCATGTTTATTGCAGAAGAGCTTGCTATTATAGACACGGTGATTCTCAGAACAACTCTAACCTTGATAGCAAATGAAAAAAAAAAAAAAAAAAAAGGATTCTCTTTCCTGAGCAATTCTTGTGAGATAACAGGATTATTTGTGTGCAGAAGAACATAGCAGAACGTTCAAGCCTGGCACCCAGAGGTTTGTAGTGCTCTGTGTGTTAGATCTCTTTATTGTATAGGTCATTGACTAGCACGTAGCTCTCACTCAAATGGTAAACCCTCTGAGAATGTGGATGGCATCTGCTCGTACACACCTTCATCTCCTCAACACCCAGTACAGTGCCTGGCACAGCGTAGGTGCTCTCAAGTCCTTACTGAATGCATGTAATGCTTGGTGTTATCAGTCAGTTTGGCAATCTGCAATTACCAAGGAAACAGGCCTCTGGACACACCTGTGGTGATTACATAATTGAGGTAGGAAGACTTGCCCACTGTAGGTGGGGTCATTCCCCACTGAGATACACGAGAACTCATGCATTAATTCAGTTCTTTCTTCTGTTGACTGGATGTGATGTCAGCAGCTGCTTCAAGTTCCTACCAACTTGACTGCCCCACTGTAACCTGGAACTGTGAGCCAAAACTTTCCCCTAGAGTTGCTTTGGTCAGGGTATTTTATTATAGTAACAGGAAAAGACACTGAATAACAATATGCCATTGAGGGTGCCCTCTGAACCAGCTGTCTCATCCATAAACCCATCTCATATTTGACATTCCTAATGCTAAGTCATATGTGTTTCCCATATTAGATTAAAGTCAGAGGGAGAAGCCAAATTTCTTTACCACTCAGATATCACACTCCTTTATCCATGAAATTACATTCTATTCAGCATCTACCAGGGGCAGGGAACTGTGCCAGACCCTGGAGCAGCCATGAAGAACAGTCATGTGGATCAGGGTCCTTGAAGATCTCATAGTCTAATGGGGAAAGGGAAGAGCCTTTTATTGCAAACCCCTAGGAGATCACAGAGAGAGTGTTGAGGATAGAAAAATAGACTAAAAACACGTTCACAATGAAGGGAGAGGAGTGTCTGCCTCCTGCTCCTATTGATGTATGATCCACCATCTAAAGCTTGCTCCCTTAAGAGGAGTTCTATGGAGTTCATTGGTGTATCTCTCCATGGTGATGTGTTGTGGTTAGGATACAAAGCCCACCCTGTAAAGGCTTAGATGCTTTCTGATGGGCTTTTAGGAAGTTGCTGGATCATGAGGGTTCTGACTTCATCAACAGAGGATTAATTCATAGATGGAGTCATAATTTAATGACTTTATGAAGTGTGGAAACCAGGAAGTGAGGCCTGGTTGGAAGAAACAGGTCATTGTGTAGGCAAGAAGGACACAGAACTGAAGGACTTATTTTTTCTTAAGTCAGTTCTCTCTCTCTCTCTCTCTCTCTCTCTCTCTCTCTCTCTCTCTCTCTCTCTCTCTCTCTCTCTCCTTCCCTCCCTCCTTCCCTCCCTCCTTCCCTCCCTTCCTCCCTTCCTTCTCCACTCCCTTTTTCCCTCCTACTCTGCCCTAGCACATGTTCCATTCATAATGCTCAGACTCACTACACAGCCACAGGAACAATGAAGTCAAATGACCAGACCATGTGTAGTGATTTGAATAGAAATGACCCCCATAGGCCCATGTGCCTGAATGCTTAGCCGGTAGGGAGTGACATTATTAGGAGGTGTGGCCTTGTTGGAGTGGGTGTGGCCTTGTTTGAAGAAGTCTGCCACTGTGAGGGGTGGACTATGGTTGAAGCCATGCTCAGTGTGACAACAGTCCCCTTCTGCTGCTTGCATATCTCAGCTCCTTGGCTAACACCATGTCTGCCTGGATGCCACCATGTTTCCTGCCATGATAATAATGAAATAAATGTCTGAAACTGTAAGTCATCCCCAAATTAAATGTTTTCCTTTATATAAATTGCCATGGTTATGTTGTCTCTTCACAACAATAAAACCCTAAGACACTGTGGATTGAAACTTTAATAACCCTGAGATGAACCCCCTTTTTTTTCCTTCCAAATCGATTGTTAGCAATGCAGAGGTACCATATCCAGTGTTTTCACTGAGGCTCCAAATTCATTAAAAATGCATCAAATTACACATCAAATGGGAAAAATTAACATTATAAAATAACCAAGCATATAGGATGAAGACAAGAGCTGCTTGTGGTCATGGATATCTCTGGAGGGGTAATCTGGGACTTGATCCGGGATGAGCCACAGGCTGGAAGTGATCATATGATGAAGGGTTTAAGTCTCATTCTTGGGTACTGGGGACTGATGACGAAAGGTGATTTGGACTACCTCCATTTCAACCTCTCTCTTCTGCAGACCCCTTGCTGTGCCAAACAGTGCCCCCTCAGCTGTGGGTGCTGGACATGCATGAAGGTAAAGTTCACACAGCCCTACCCTGTTAGTATTGCTAAGTGGGACTATAGAATATAAACAGTAAACACCACTAACGAGTAAATGAATGGTATGTGTGAGGCAGTGCATGCTTAGAATAGAGATCTTAAGAAGGATAAGAGGGGGTTGGGAATATTCTCTGGGAAGCTGTTTGCTGGCTGTGATGGTCTTGATAATCTGTTTTGCCAGTCTGGTGATGGAAATGGCTTTAATTACATTTCCCTGATTGCTAGTGAGCTGAGTGTCTCATACGATGTGTAGCCAAGATTGCTATCTGGTTCCCAACTGCTCTCCCTTTTCTCCAGCACAGTTTGACTCCATCTCTCAGCTCTTCTTCAGTTAGTTATGGCCTTAGGGTTCCAGCCAATGGGATATTAACAGAAGCTCTACATACGTTCTTGGTCTAGCCTGTGAAAACCTCCCCAGGATGATCCTCTTTTTCAACTACCAAGTTTCCTAATGCAGCTTAGTAATGTTTCTTAGCCCCCAGCCAGGACCCCAGAGGCGTGAAGTATAGAACCTAATACCACCCTCAACAGCCTAGAACACCTGCCCTATTTATTTAAGCAATGAACTTGTTATCAGGTCTGTAGCAGCAACCTTATCTGTGCTACTGCTGTGACCAAGGACCTGACAGAAACAGCTTAAGGATATTAGATAAGAGGAGTACCGTCGTCCATTCGTACAGGGACTTTTTTTCCCATAATACAATGCCCTCTAGTCTAATTCCCTGCAAAATTGTTGTTCCCTTCTGAAGCCTAGTGATCCCTGACTTCATTTTCACCTGCTTCTGATCTTCCAAATCCCCAGCAGAAGTGGTTGTGAAGTTCAGCCTACAGCACTCTAGAGCTATCTCACAAGCAGCTTCAGGCTCTTCTACACTCCTCCCATATAGAAGTTCCAAAATCCAACAAACCACATAGCTACAAGCCCACTTCTCTCAGCTACTTTTATTGTTGCTGTGGCAAAGTCACTGACGAAAGCCAACTTACAGCAGAAAGGATTTCTTCTCCCTCATAGTTTGGAGGAATGCAGTCCATTGTGGTGGGAAGGCACGGTGACAGAAATGGCTTGGTCCTGTCACTGACCACTTAAAGAATGGAGACTTCGGGCATTCTTCTGATCCTCTCCTTTCCCCTCTTCATTTAGTCTAGAACTTCAGCTCATTAAGTCTTCCTGCCCCATTCCCTGTCTGAGTCATCTTTCCCTCTCTGGACATGCCCACCAGGAAGTGTATCTTCTGGGTGATTCTAAGCCAACTCAGCTAGCAATGGAGATTGGCAATACCATCCTCCTAAGCAATGGAATGTGTCTATTGTCCATTTAGTTTCTCTTCTCTGAGGACCCTTCGCTGGGCTTAGTCTAAGGTGTTGATTTGACTCTTTCTTTATTTACCCATAAGACTCCTTCATATCCTTGTTACTAAAAATGTGGTCCCTGGAGCAGCAGCAGCAGCAGCAATTCACACATCCACCTGTGGTTCCCATGCGTGCTAAGGTGGAAGAGGTGTTGCCTCAAATGTCCTGAGACAATTCTTTCTTTTTCTAAGTGCCTTGAACTCATTGATTGTGCTACTTTCCAGGCGTACTCATTTCATATTCACACATGGATATAATGTGTTTGAATCCAATCCACCCCATTCCCTCCCCTCCGACTCTTGAACAGAATTTGTCAGTCATAAACTCCCAGCAGTTGGGATTGCATGCATAAAATTTACCAGTTTTGTTTGTTTGTTGTTGTTGTTTTTTAAATCCTCCAGGCTTAGTATATCTTGTCACAGAAGACATTGTTCTGTCTGAAGTCATGTGGCCATCATGTCGTTTTTCCTTCTAGAACATTTAGTTTTTCTCTTTGCCTGTTGCTCTTGCACCTGGAATCCAATTGTCAGGAGTGAACTATGCACTGTTTTAGTCTCTCACGTGGATAATGATGATCCTAAGCCTGTCGTCGACTTCTCCACCCATTCTCTGATCTGTAATGTGAGCCCAGTCCCAGGCAGTCTATCAAGTTTCCACACATGACTGGTTTATATCTCTGGCCACTCAGTTTGAATTTTCCATCTGTGTAAAAACTGTGTTCCCTCCAATTGACTATATATGGTGACCATTCTCCCATATCATTAAGTGTCCTCAATGATGTAAATGTTAATGTCTGCCTATCAGCGCCCCCCCCATTTCGTTCTGTTAGACAGTTAAAATGGTCTCAATTTTACTCCATTGTGAGAGATGCTGTAGTGAATAGCCCTCACCACTCTCAGCACGTTGGTTTCCCAAAGCTGGATTCTTTGAGTGAAATTACCAAGTAAGAATACTTCTAAAGCCTTTGATGGACGCTGTCAAACTGCCTTCTAAGAAAGTTGCACCGATTTATATTCCCACCTAAATTCTGCACTAAATCTCTGCTGATTTCATCAGCAAAAAGAAATAAAGAAGTAAAGGCACACAATTGTTGTAATTCATGTCTTGATTACCACTGAAGGCAATTTTTCCCTGCTTATTGGCCTTTTGTATTGACTTTTTTGGGCATGCGTGTGAGACTTTCCTGTCTTACATCCATTTTATTTTTGAGAGATTTATTGATGGACAAAGCTCTTTGTACGTGAAATTTGCCACTCTTTTGTTTGTTGCGAGGACTTTTTTTTTTCTTCTGGTTTTATTTGCTTGTTTTTTCAGATTGCATTCTGCCTTTTGCTGGTAGCAAAATACAGATGCTTTCAGTGGTAATAAGGTCACATCCAGCAGGGCTTCCTTTAAAGAAATTTTATTACATTTTAATTTTTATTTACTGTTCTTGTATGTGCCCATGTCCTGTATGCCACAGCATGTGTATGGAGGTCAAACGACAACTGCAGTGAGTTGGTAATCTCCTTCAAGTGCCTTCACCTGCTGAGCCATCTTGCCACTCCCTGGAATGCTTCCTTTAGTATCATGGTTTAAAAAATAATAATAAATAAATAAATAAAAAGGAAGGAAGGAAGGGAGGGAGGGAGAAGCCCTATTCTCACACACAGCCATTCTTCTGTTTACTTTCTGTTTCTTTAGATCTTGGTTTCTTTAACTCATTTCTTAGTTTCATTTGGCTCTTAGTGATACATTGTACCTCTCCCAACCTCCCCTGGCTGGATCCCCTGTGACTCTCTCCACAGCATCAGTTACATCTCTCACTAGCACTCTACACAATGGCCAAGTTTTCCAAATAAGCAAGTCTTTCATTAAGAATCATGTCTTGCTACATCAGGAAGCCCCGTGGAGGTAGATGCTCTGCTTCTTTCGGCTTTCCTACTCCAGCATGCATCAGAGTGCAAGACACCTGCCGCTGCACCTGGGCTCCCACGCAGAACACCTGAGGACTTCTGTTTCCACCAGCCCTTGCTACAGCTGTTTAGCTCAGCTAGGACACACATAGACAGAAGTGTATATACTCAGACACGTGAGAGCTAACGTATAGTGTGCACACAGACAGAAACGTATGTAGGCATATGCTTGAGTAAACACACTGTAGGCATATGTCGGTAAGCATATACGCATGTATGTACACACATGTGTAGAATCTTCTATAGCTGTACAGTGGCAACCCAGCTACTCCTTGGTGAGTTTGCATAAGGCAGGGATCTGCTACCATCACTGACCATCCTGTCCTCCCATCCGCAGTAGGTTTGGGGAGCAATCTTCCTGGGCTTAACAGCCATCAAGCACAATATTTTTTTAAAAAATTGAATTTCTTTTACTTCTATTACTATAACTTGACAGGTTTTTAAAATTTGTTTATGGTATTAGTTCAAACTGTCAGAACATGTGGGGCGTTTATAATCAGGAGAAAAAGAAAGAAGGAAGGAAGCAAGCAAGCAAGCAAACAAACTGCATTACACGAAAGAGGTAGCAATATTCCGCCTAAATTGTAAGCTTTCGCAACTGAAAATGTAAAAAGTTGCCTGCACGGTCTCCTAACATTCTCTTAAGATTGGTTTTCCTCGGGGAGTTCCTAGCTGACTGCAACAGCCCCTGGCCTAGCTGGCTCTGGTCTCACAGTGCACCAAGGCAATGAATCTAGTTGTTGGGGTCGGAAGCAAAGGTCACAGCCCTGCAGGAAGAGTATGAGTGGGATAGTGGCAGCTGCCTGGTGTTTGCTAGCTATCAGGAAAGCCAGGACCTGTCCCAGCTCTGCCCCTGAACCGGTACCCTGACTTGAACAAGTTACTGTCTGTCTATGGTCTCATTGCTGCACTTCCCAATGGAGCCAACTGCTCAGCTCTATAGCATGGGCTACTGCTGTGGCCCTTCAGGCAGTCTGTGTCCTGGGAGACCAAAGGTGTATCAGATCCTGTGCCCATCCCCACCTCCCCACCTCCAAATCTAGAGTCAAAGGCAGTTGTGAGCCACCTAGTGTTGGTGCTGGGAACTAAATGTAGGTCCCGGTAGGCAAGAGCAGTATGAGCTCTTAACTGCTGAGCTATCTCCCTAGCCCCCGGGGACTTTACTTTTAAATCATCGGATGGAGACATCATATTTTGCTTTTTTGAAATCATAGGTTTTCTAATTACAAAAACAACAAATGCTCATTTTAGAACATTGTATAAGCTACAGACCGGCCAAGAAAGTCCATAATAACCACCTCCCCGTGCAAAGGCACAGGCCACTTTTGGTGTACTCCTCTGTGATTTCTATGTCATTTCTACAAAACCGATCTTACCAAATGTATATATTATAAAACACCCTTATGATTTTTCATAACTACAAAGATTTCACCTTGTCCCTAAGCATCCATTGCTTTGGCAGATATTTAGCTGTAGGCTCTGAGCTGTTGTAAATAATTCTGTATACAATACACATCTTTGGCCCTAACTCTTTGACTCAGTATTTTGTCAGTCCCCTGGGCTAATCTTCATTTGTTCAGAAAATAGAAATTCTTAGAGGGCTACTGGTATTGACTGTCACATTACCTTACAGAAATGTACTTACTGGTGCTGGCAAGATGGCTCACTTGGTAAAGAGCTTGCCTTGCAAGCATGAAGACATGAGCTCAAATCACAGAACCCATGGAAAAAAGGTCTAGTGTGGTGGAACAAACTTGTAATCCCTATGACTGGGAAGTAGAGACAAGCAGATTCCTGGGATCACTGGCCAGCCAGTCTTGCTTAGTTGGCTAGTTCCAGGCCCTGCCTCAACAAACAAACAAACAAAACCAACCAACAAACAAAACAACAAAAACAACTGGTCAATCACATGCCAGTGCAGGTTCCATGAGTGTAATTGGATAACACAAACTAGACTCGATTGAAAACTAAAAGAAGACTCAAAGTTGGTGGGTATGGAAGTGAGGGTAGGGATGGTAGTTGGGGGATGAACATGATAAAAACTCATTGTATGGCTGGCCAGTGGTGGCATGTGCCTTTAATCCTATCACTTGGGTGACAGAGGCAGGCAGATCTCTGTGAGGTCATGGTCTACAGAATGAGTTCCAGGACAGCCAGAGCTACACAGAGAAACCTTGTCACAAACAAACAAACAAAATAACAAACAAAAGTTCATTGTATGACATTTTCATAAATTTTAAAAACTAAAAACAAACCCAAAACCAATACCAATACCCAAACTAGTAGATAGAAAGAAATAATTAAAATCAGGGCAAAAATTAAAAAAAAAAAAAAAAAAAGTATGATAGCCAAGGAATTGCATCCAAGGTTGTCCTCTGACAGCATCATGCATGAACACACACTTGCACATGCACATGCATGCTCATATGAACCTACACATATATGAACATATACACACATGACCACATACATATAGAAAGAAATATACCAAATCTGTCTGAAGTTATCCAACTCAACAAATCCTCCCCAACACTAGGTATTTAAATTGTGACACTAAACTCTTTACTTATTTTGTGGTGGGCAGTGGGTCCTGTTGCTTCCGTGGGCTCTCCGTGAGATACCAGTGAAGATGAACATCTCTTCATTGGGTTACTGCCCATTTGTAATTTATCTTCTGTAGATTTTCTTCCCTTCTTTCACTGGCTGCTCCTTGGTTTTCTCTGACATCCAGGGAAGGTGTGTTGAGCCTCCATTTGTTTGACACTAACTGTGACTATGGGGAATGAAGGTCAGACAGAGATAGAGGGGAACCCATTGCATACTAGAGCCCATGCATTACCTGGCTGCCAGTGGCCATTCCTGCAAGGAGGCAAGTATGCACTCTTGGTTTTGAAAAAAGTTTTTCTCTTACCATTTTGTATATGTGTAGTGCTTGAGATGGAGCCCATGGCCTTGTGCGTTCCAGGCAAGTACAACCACTAAGCTACAGTCCCCATCTTAACAACCTCTCAAGGTCCACTTCAACAGTGCATCCACATTGCTGTGTGACCTGTACTTAGAACTGTTTCATCCTGTAAAGCTGAACTTCTGTCCCCATGGCAACAAAGCTTTATATGTCACCTTCCTTGGGTGCCTCTGACCAGCCTTCTGCTGCCCATTCCTTTGGACTTGGCTACTCCAGGAACCTGGTACATGTGGAGGCAAACAGGGATCTTCTCTCTGTGAACTTTACCTCACTTAGCATGGTGTCCTCAAAATTCTTCCATGTTAGACGTGTCAGAATGCCCTTCCTTGTTAAGGCTGAGCAAAAACACTTTATGGCACAGACCACATTTTGCTCACCTGTTCACCTGTAAAAACTTCATAACGTTTTCTTACCCTTTGGCAATAGACAACACTACTATACCAATGGCCTCACGAGCATCTTCTGGGTATATATCCAAAAACCTCTTTTGGTATAAGCAGCCTTCTGGAATCTCATAGCAGTTGTACTTTTAACTTTTGAGAGAAGCACCATGCTCTTTTCCCTGGCAGATACACCAGTTTTCATTCCCACAAATTGTGCACAAGGGGGTCAAAGTGCCTGCTGCCAAGCCTGACAACCTGAGTTCAATCCCGAAAACCTACATAGTGGGAAAAAAGAGCTGACACCAAGGTGTCCTCTGACCTCCAAATATGCATCATGTACACTCACATACACACACACATGAACCCACATCCTCACACACAGGTGCACATACACACTAATGAACACAAAAAGACAGACTCACATACTAGCCCATCACCCAACCAATCAGTGAAGTAAATAGCTTTAATATGAACTCATCAATTTGATTGGCCAGCTTCACAATAGACAAGAAGGCTCTATGGGTCCCTGATCCACTCAGTCCTGCGCATATGTTGAGATACTGAGATGTAATCAAACAAGGCTGAAGTAAGTCTGGAAAGAAAAGCACTTTCAGGCCCTTCCAGGACTCAAAGCCTTGCTGTGAATGTTGTATCAGCAAATATGTACCCAGGGATTTAGCAACACATTAAGAGAGGATTGGGTGTAAATTGTTTGGAATGGCTGTCTAGGCAGTACGAATCTACAATCACTTCTGTGCTTTGAGTCTGGAGGTCTGGGGATGTATTTACTGGGATCATCTTATTCTCGACACAGAGTAGATTCGCATATAAGAATCTACAGGGTTAATGCATATAGAAGTCAGAAGTTTTCTATTTTGTTTTGTTTTGTTTTGTATTTTGAGACAGGTTCTCATGTAGACCAGGCTCCCAATCTGTTCTTGAACTCACAATGTAGCTAAGGCTAATCTTAAACTCCAGATCCTTCTGCCTCAACCTCTTAAGCGCTGGGATTAGAGATGTGTGACATCATGGCTGGCTCCATGTGGCTGGATTAGAGATGTGTGACATCATGGCTGGCTCCATGTGGCTGGATTAGAGATGTGTGACATCATGGCTGGCTCCATGTGGCTGGATTAGAGATGTGTGACATCATGGCTGGCTCCATGTGGCTGGATTAGAGATGTGTGACATCATGGCTGGCTCCATGTGGCTGGATTAGAGATGTGTGACATCATGGCTGGCTCCATGTGGCTGGATTAGAGATGTGTGACATCATGGCTGGCTCCATGTGGGAGGCTTTCTCAGACATCTCTTTCTTTTCTTGCTGACAAGTCTTTTGCTTAAAACTCACTTCACATCTGATCTCTGTCCCCTCTCCCAGTGCCCTTCACAGTCCCTCTTCCATTCCCTCTTCTCCTCTGAAAGAGTGGAGGCCCCACTAGGTATCCCCCTCCCTGCACTCTCTCCCCACCCCAAGCACATCTGATCTTTGCAGGGCTAGACCCTTCTTCTACCACTGAGGCCAGACAAGACAGCTAGGGGAACAGATTCCACAGACAGGCAACGGCATTAGGGATAGCCTCTGCTCCAGTTGTTTGAGATTCATGTGAAGACTGAGCTGCACATCTGTTACATAAGCGGGAGCGGGGGTTGGGTAGGTCCAGCTCATGAGCTCTTTGGTTGGTGGTTCAGTCTCTTAGAGCCCCCAAGGGTCCATGTTAGTTGACACTGTTGGTATTACTATAGAGTTGCTAGCCCCTTCAGGGCCCTCAATCCTTCCCCCAACTCTTCCATAAGAGTCCCCAAGCTCTATACAATGTTTTGTTGGGGTCTCTGCAGCTGTCTGAGTCAGCTGCTGGGTGGAGCCTCTCAAGAGGACAGCACGTTAGGCTCCTGTCTACAAGCATAACAAACTGTCATTAATAGTTTCAGGAATTGGTGCTTGCCCATAGGATGAATCTCTAGTTGGACCAGTTATTGCTTGGCCATTCCCTCAGTCTCTGCTCCATCCCCTATCCCTGTATTTCTTGTAGACAGAATAAATTTGGTGTTTTCTGGATGGCTTTGTGTCCTTACGGTTCCTGCCTAGCTACAGGAGGTGGCCTCTTAAGGTTCCATATTCCCAGTGCTGTGACTCTCAGCTAAGGTCACCCCCATTGATTCTTGGGAGCCTCCCCTATCCCCGATAACTAAGGGCTTTGAACATTTTTTAAGTGTTTCTTGGCCGTTCAAAATTCCTCTGTTGAGAATTCTGTTTCTTTCTGTACCCAGTTTTTTAATTGGGTTATTTGGGTTGTTGATGTTTAACTTCCTGAGTTCTTTATAAATTTTGAATATTAGCCTTCTGTCAGATGTAGGGTTGGTGAAGATCCATTCCCAACCTGTAGGCAGCCATTTTGGCTGACAACAATTCTTGCATCATTACTTTTGAATTTTCACCAGTTCTTGTAGAGTCTCAGCAAACTATGCATGCCTAATGCCGTTCCCTTACCTGTACATTGTTAAGGGCTCAAAGAGGCAAGCTCATCTCCGTTCTCAGTGTTTGTGGAAGCAAAACACACAGAGCTGTCAAATATCCTGATCTTCTCCAAAGACCTCCCTGCAGTTCACTAATCATCCAATGGAAGCAAAAGCTAAGGATGTCTCTGTGAACAGGGGCAGAGCAAGTGTGACTACATACTGGGTGAACTTCTTGGCAAGCTGTTTAGGGTCTGAAAATGGACAGATTTGGTTCTCAATACTGTCCTGTAAGAGATCAGTGGTGCCAGGTGAGATGGGGTTGGGCACTACTACTCAAGCTGAGTAATAGACATAGGAATTCAACTGGCCCTAGGGACTCCCCTGTTACCCTTGAAATTTGTTCATGTGGGCTGAGCACAAGAAATGACCGTTCCTCAAATATTCATTAGGATAGAGTTCTGCAGTTTGTTTGTTTGTTTGTTTTTTAAGTGTGGAAACACAGAAGAAATCATTGATTCTATGAGAACATTCTCTACTAATGTTGGGGAAGTGGATGGCACAGAGCATTTGAGGAGAGAGGCCAAAGGCAGAGGATCCCTCCAGCAAGCAAACCCTGTGATCTAACGCACTCTACTTTTGTGTGTAGAGAGATAAGGAATAGGTCCAAAGGAAGGAGCAGAAACACTAGGAGCCCTAAAGGTCAAGGAGGTCACAGTGACCTTGATGCTTGGATAAGAACAAACATAAACAAAACCAGTTTCCAGGACTTCTTAGATGTCCTGGAAGCAAACATTTTAGGTGGTAATATCATAGAAAGTGGTAAGGGTCCCAACTCTTCCACAGAGGCCATGTTGATCTTAGACTCCCTTGTAGGATGTCAGCTCAGCATCCACTGAGCTCTTCTGATGTGGGCATCCAAATCTCCCAGCAAATGAGGCCTGATGTGGTCAGATGGGTAGTGCCCCATTCAGTCCTGCTTCTAAACCCAGAGTTGCCATGGTACTAGTGCCAAGTAAACTAACTCAACGAAACTCTGGTAAAACCAAAGGAACTAGTTTTGATCTTCCCCAGCTATTTGGCTCCTTACTTTCAGTGAGGTCAGAGGGTTGCTGAAGGGTTTGGGTGGAGAATAGAGTTGTCCACGTTGATAGTAAAATTCTAGTTCGGATCACTGTGATGTCTTCACCCAACTTGGTTTAGTGTTCAGATACCCACTCCCACTTGCGGGTTGGAAGGACTATACAGTCAAACTCTTGACATTTTCTCTCTTAAAAATAAAAATGGAGGCTGTGGATGTAACTCAACTGGAAGACTGTTTGCCCAGGGCTCTGAGTTCATTCCCCAGCATCACAGAAACTGGGTGTTGTGGCTTACAATTGTAACTCCAAGTGATGGGGATGAAGAAGTTCTGAAGGTCATGTCATTTTCAGCTATGTAGTAGACGTGGCATCAGCCTGGGATGTCTAAGAAAGAGTGAGGCAGGATCAAACTGGAAGGCTTAATACAGGCTTACAGTTATTACAAAGTGTTAAACCAGGATTTGGAGACACTGCTCTGTGACTGGGAGCACCGGCTACTCCTCGAGAGGACTGAGGTTCAATTCCCAGCACCCACATGGCAGCTCACAACTGTTTGTAACTCCAGTTCTAGAGGGTGAGATTCTCCCTTTCTGCCTCTGCACATAACAGGCAAGCAAGCAGTGCACAGACTACAGGTAAAAGTAAATTAAATTGACAATTTAAAACACAAAACTAAATTTAACAGCTCTACTGAGGCATAATTTTCATAATGTACACATATATACACTGTAAACATAATGTGTGCATACTCGGAGGAAGACTCAGAACAGCATGGCATCCCAGAGGCGCAGGGCTTTTAGAGATTCCAGCACTTGACCCAAATGCAGAAGCACTTATGCCACAGAGAACCTCTATGTACACCCCAGCTTGTTTTCCCAAGAGCAGACATCTGCAGTGTGTGTTGTGCATGGCCCAACCTTCCCAGCTAGCTCCCTGTGGTCATGCTGTACTAGACACTGCTGTGTGCTGCCCCATCCTCTTCTGGAAGGACACAACACCTAGTGAAACTTCTGACACATCCCTAAGGTCTGCACTACAGAGACACTCCATCTAGGTCACTGCCTTTTCCAGAGAGCCACACAGCCAAGGATGGCCAGTGCCAGGTATAAAGGTTAGATTACATTGGTCCAACTCGGGGCAACTATCAAAGGCCATTAGAGCCCAGAGCTTCTATGGGTTAGCTAGACCTTCTCTGAACGCCACATACTTCTTTACTACCCTCCTATCCCCATCCTTCCCACAGGCTGGTCCCATAGCCTACTTGGTAACATTCTATAACCTGGGCCTCCACCTCTGGCTGTTGCTGGGATATGAACCATGGTTAGTTGATACTCTTCAGCTTTACAGTCTTCATTACCCCCAGATAGATGTCTCTGAGTCCTCTAGATCAAAATGAGGCACCTACCTATACAGCAGGCGTTACTGTCTGCTCTTTTCACAGGCACTGCACTTACAATCTCTCCTGTGCTTACAGTCTTATCTGCTCATTCGTGTCTTTACTCTAATGATGTGGTGGAGTGCCAGTTCTAGGCAAGAGTGAAGAGATAAGAGAGAAAATACCTCTCCCTTCCTCTGCAAACTTATTGCCCAGCATACCAGGCTCATGATGTCTACCCCCTTAAGTCTCCCAGGTACTCAGGGCCACCATGCAGAGTCCACAGAAGCCATGAAGTGGAGCAGAGCATGTGGCAGTTGAGGAAAGTTTCTGGGGAGGAAGGCAGCTGTGTAGAATATGGAACTATCGAGTGGAGAGCTATCAGCACAGTATGGAGCTGTACAGTCATACACTATCTCAAATCACTTTGCACACAGCATCAGGAGATTCTATTGATATGAGCCAGGTAGCAAGGGCAGGGAAAGCCTAATGGGCTCTGTTTCCCTCTAGGACCCCCTCCCTTTCTCTGCCTTCTTACTTGGAGACCAGAAAGTTGAGCTGGGCACACAGCCAGGGGTTGGGGCAGGGGCAGGGGCAGCATTGAAGGGAAGGAAGGAGGACCCCCGAGTCATCAGTGGGACTCCAGCTAAAGAATCTCTCAGCACACTGCCCCTGTTCCCACTTCATACACTGGACTAACTTAAACCCTTCTTTGCAACTTTCCAAAGTGTTAGGATTTTCTAAAGTTTGTAACTCTGGTAGAAGAATTTAAAGAAATTGATGAAAGCAAAGCATGTGTCAATGAGATGTTTGCCCTAGGTTGTATGTAGGACACACTGATGTCCTACATGATGCAAGGGAGGGAGACTGGGGCTGGGGTGCAGAATATAAAAGACTTAAGGGTGGGGTCAGACGCACTTCTTCAGAACACATTTAGATAGAAAAACAATGGACTTCGGATGTATTTCAAGATGCCACGAAGATAAAAATAGATCTTGACTATTTATCAAATTAATCACCCTATAATCTCAAGACAAATGGGATTCCTAGGGCAATATTCAGCTGGTAATTTAATACCCAAGTTTTTCTGATCAATAAACCATTGGCCTGTTAGAATATTTAAGTCATGCTTAAAGTCATTCAGGAGGGAAAAAAACCCCTATTAACTTAAGTTCTTTGAAAGCATGCCTTTAATTTAAAATGTCATTTTCTATTTAAGCATTGCATTTTGCCTTACTCTAAAACAACCCTGATCTTAATTTTATTAAGAAAGATTAAAATGAATATTTGGTGTCAGAAATAACATAATTTATTGTCTTTTATTCAGCAAATATTTGAGTGTCTGTTATGTGCTACCGCACGATAGATGGAGAGAAGAAAATATTTACGTTGTGTTTGCAAGAAGTGATCCAGCTCTATGTGAAGTTCTGGAGATAGGGTAAACCAGAGCCCTTGCATCTGTGGGAGTGAGCTTAGGGCCCTTTGAGTGCTCAGATAAGATAAGCAGCCTCTAGAACAGTGATTCTCAGCCTTCCTCTTTTATACAGTTCCTCATGTTGTAGTACCCCTCAACCATAAAATTATTTTTGTTGTTACTGCATAACTGTAATTTTGCTACTGCTATGAATTATAATGCAAATGTCTATTCTCTAATAGTCTTAGGTGACCCTTGTGAAAGGGTCTTTAGACCCCAAAAGGGTCAAGACTCACAGGTAGAAAAACAATGATCAGAAATATCAAAGCCACAGAGACTCTTCAAAGATTATTCAAATAAAAATTAAGAGTCCTATCCAGGGAAGATGAAGAAATCTTGACCAGGGAAGATGACCTGGTCAGCAGAGAACTAGCTTTGCAATCATCAGGACCTGAATTTGACCCCTAGAACCTATAGTGAAGAAGATGTGTCAGTATCCTATCACCACCAAGAATTAGAGCTGTATTTCAACAACAGAAAAACAGAAAGCCTACAAACTCATGGAAACTGAACAACCCCCTACTGAATGACTGCTGAGTCAACGCAGAAATAAAGTAAAGAGTTCCTACAATTCAATGGAAATGGAATACCGAAACGTATGGGACACGATGAAAGAAATGAATAGACAACATACCCAAAATCATGGGACATGATGGAGTAATGCTAAGAGGAAAGCTCATAGCACTAAGTGCCTGCATAAAGAAATTGGAAAGATCTCATTCTAGCAATTTAACAGCACACCTGAAAGCTCTAAAACAAAAAGAAGCAAACATACCCAAGAGGAGTAGATGGTGGGAAATAATCAATCAATTAGAAACAAAGAGAACAATGCAAAGAATCAATGAAACAAACAGTTGGTTCTTTGAGAAAATCAACAAGATAGAAAAACCCTTATCCAAACTAAAAGACAGAGAGAGAATATTCAAATTAACAAAATCAGAAATGAAAAGGGAGACAAACAACAGATACCAAGGAAATTCAAAGAATCATTAGTTATACTTCAAAAACTTGTACTCCAAATAATTGGAAAGTCCAAAAGAAATGGACAATTTTCTCAATAGATACCACTTACCAAAGTTAAATCAAGATCAGATAAACCATTTAAATATAATCCCTTAAGGAAATAGGAGTCATTAGAAATTTCCCAACCAAAGGAAGTCCAGAGCCAGATAGTTTTGACATAGAATTTTACCAGACTTTCAAGAAGAGCTAATGCCAATTCTTCTCAAATTATTCCACAAAATACAAACAGAAGGAACATTGTCAAATTAATTTTATGAGGTCACAGTCACCCTGATACCCAAACCACACAAAAATTCAACAAAGAAAGAAAATTACAGACCAATTTCCCTCATGAACATTGATGCAAAACCACTCAATAAAATACATAAAAACCAAATCCAAGAACTCATCAAAAATATCATCCACCATGATCAAGTATGTTTCATCTCAGAAATGCAAGGATAATTCAACATACAAAAATCTGCCAATGTAATCTATCATATAAACAAACTGAAAGGAAAAAAAAATCACATGATCATCTTGTTAGATGCTGAAAAGGACTTCAAGAAAATCCAACACCCCTTCATGATGACATCTTGGAGAGATCATGGATACAAGGCCATGATGACATCTTGGAGAGATCATGGATACAAGGCCATGATGACATCTTGGAGAGATCATGGATACAAGGCCATGATGACATCTTGGAGAGATCATGGATACAAGGCCATACCTAAACCTAATGAAGACAACTTACACCATGCCTATAGCTAACATCCAATTAAATAGAGAGAAACTCAAAGCAATTTCAGGTAAAATCAAGAACAAGGCAAGGCTGTCCGTTCTTTCCATGTCTATTCAATATAGTACTTGAAGTTCTAGCTAAAGCAATAAGACAACTAAAGGAGATCAAGGGTATATGAATTAGAAAGGAAGACGTCAAAGTATCCTTATTGGCAGATGATATGATAATATACATAAATGACTCCAAAAATTCTAGCAGGGAACTCTTACAGCTGATAAAAAAAAAAAAAAAACTTTAGTAATGTGGCTGGATAAAAGATTTAAAAAACAAACAAGTCAAGTAGCAGCCCTACATACAAATGACAACTGAGCTGGGAGAGAAGCCAGGTAAACCACACCTTTCAACACCTCACAATAGCCACAAATAATAAAAAATATCTTGGCGGTAGCTCTACCAAGCAAACGAAAGACCTGTATAATAAAAATGTCAAGTCTTTGAAGAAGGAAATTGAAGAAGATATCAGGAGATAGAAAGATTTATCCTGCTCATGGTGTGGTAGGATTAACATAGTAAAAATAGCCATCCTACCAAAAGCAATCTACAGATTCAACTTAATCCCCATCAAAATTCCAATACAATCCTTTACAGACATTGAAAGAACAAAACTCAATTCGTACGGAAAAACAAAAACCCAAGATAGCTAAAAGTAATCTTATATAATATAAACATTTCTGGAGGTACCACCATCTCTGATTTCAAGCTGTACTACATAGTTATAGTAATAAAAAGCACATGGTATGGCATAAAAACAGACAGGTTGATCAATGGAATCAAACCGAAGACCCTGAATGCACACACCTATGGACTCTTAATTTTTTACAAAGAAGCCAAAACCATACAATGAAAAAAAAAAAAAGCATCTTCAACAAATGGTGCTGCTCTAACATGTAGAAGAATGTGAATAGATCCATATTTATCAACCTGCATACAACTCAAGTCCAAGTGGATCAAAGACCTCAACATAAAACCAGATACACTGAGCCTGATAGAAGAGAAAGTGGGAAATATCCTTGAACACATCGGCACCAAGAACAACTTCCTGAGCAGAACATCAGTAGCAAAGGCATTAAACAATTAATTTCAATATGAAAGTGGGACCTCATGAAACTGAAAAGTTTCTGTAAGGCAAAGGACATTGTCAATAGGACAAAGTGGCAGCTCATGGAAAGGGAAAAATTTTTCACCAACTCCACATCTGACAGAGGACTAATATCTAAAATATATATTTTTAAAAACTTAAGAAACTAGACATCAACAAACCAAATACACCCATTTTAAAAGGGGGTATAGATCTAAACAGAGAATTCCCAACAGAGGTATCTCTAATGGCCAAGAAACACTTAAAGAAATGTTTAACATCCTTAGCGATCAGGGAAATGCAAGTCCAAATGACTCTGAAATTCCATCTTACACCTGTCAAAAACACAAGGGGTAGCTCATGCTGGTGAGGATGTGGAGCAAGGGAACACGCCTCCACGGCTGGTGGGAGTGTGAACTTATACAGCCACTTTGGAAATCAGTATGGCAATTTCCCAGAAACTGAGAATCGATCTTCCTCAAGACCCAGCTATAACACTCCCGGGCATATACCCAAAGGACTCCCCATTCTACCACAAAGACGACATTTGCTCAGCTAGGTTCATAGCAGCTCTATTCATAATAGCCCCAAACTAGAAACAATCTAGATGTCCCTCAACTGAAGAATGGATAAAGAAAATGTGGTACATTCACACAATGGAATATTACTCAGCTGTTAAAAAAAATCATAAAATGTGCAGTCAAATGGATGGATCTAGAAAAAAAAAATCATCCTGAATAAGGTAACGCAGACCCAGAAAGACACGCATGGTATGTACTCACTTATGGGTGGATATTAACTGTAAAGTAAAGGATGATCACGCTACAATCCACAGACCCAAAGAAGCTAAGTAACAAGAAGGGCTTGGGGTGGGAAGCAAGGATCTTCCTGGGAAGGGAAATAGAATAGGTTTCACCTGTGGACAGGAAGAATCATGTAGCAGGTGAGGGAAGGAGAAAAGCCTGGATTTAGGCGGTATCTCAGGAGGGTGAGGTAGAAACCTAGTGCAAGGGAAACTCCATGGAATCTATGAAAGTGACCCTAGACAAGACTTCTAGTAATGGGGGATATGGAGCCTGAGCTGGTTCTTTTCTGTAACCAAGAAAGGCCTCACGTGGAAGGATAGGGACACCAACACAGCCACAAAACCTTTAACCTACAGTTTATCCTGAGGAACTCTAGTATGATTGTCATCAGAGAGCCCTCTATCCAGCACCTGAAGAGAAGAGATGCAGAATCCCACAGCCAGACACTAGGCAGAGCTCTGGGAGTCCTATGGAGGAGAGGAAGAAGGATTAGAGGAACCAGAAGGGTCAGGGACACCACAAGAACATGGCTCACAGAATCAACTGACAGGGACTCATGGGAGCTCACAGAAATCAGAAGCCTGTAGGGTTCTGATGGAGGTCCTCTGCATACATGCTATGGCTGAGTAGCTTGGTGTTCTTGTGGGATTCTTTTTTTTTTTAAAGATTTATTTATTATTATTCATTAGTACACTGTAGCTGTCTTCAGATGCACCAGAAGAGGGTGTCAGATCTCATTACGGATGGTTGTGAGCCACCATGTGGTTGCTGGGATTTGAACTCAGGACCTTCGGAAGAGCAATCAGTGCTCTTAACCGCTGAGCGATCTCACCAGCCCCTTTTGTGGGATTCTTAACCATGGGGCTGTCTCTGACTCTTTTGCCTACTTGCAGGACCCTGTTCCTCTTACAGAGTTGCCTTGTCCAGTCTCAATGTGCTAGCATGTGCCTGGTCTTTCTATAGCTTGTTATACAGAGTTTAACTGATGTCCATGGGAGGCCTGCTCTTTTCTGAGGAGGGGTGGATCTGAGGGAAAGGAGACGTGGGAGGGAGAGACTAGGGGGAGGGGAGGGAGGGAAAACTATAGTTAGGATGTAATATATGAAAGAAGAATTTTAAAAATGTTTCATGTGTCATCATGTGTCACACATGATGGCACACGCTTTTAATGCCAATGCTGGCAGTTGAGTTAGGTGAATCCCTAAAGCTTGCCAACCAACCAGTCCAAAGTCCTTGGCAGTCTCCTGACCAATGAGAGATCCTGTCTAAAAAGAATCAAGGTGGGGCTGGAGCTCAAATGATTAGGTTGTATTCCCCTCCCATAAAAACTCCTGTAGTATTTTGAACTGGGGGGATGGCGCAGAGCATAAATGTTCCTGTTTGAGTTAGGTCCCCATGACCGACATGGTGAAAGGAGCAAGCTGACTCCTATTGGTTGTCCTCCGACCCCTATACTCATGCTGTGGCATGCATGTATGTGTTTGATTGTGTACATACATACACATCACTCATTATATAAATAATGTAATAAAAAAAGAAGTAGGGACAAGCCTCTTCCGGTCAGAAAAGCACCGGGGCAGCTGGGGCGCAGGGTCTGCTGACACTCGCCAACTGCCCACAACACCCGCCACAGGATCTTAAGACTTCTGGTGAGGGGAGCACAGCTTCTGCTCCAATCCAATTGCGCGGGACCTGAGACTGCATTAGTTAGGGAAGCAGAAACCAGCCTGAGTAGGGCCACAGGCCTCACCCGGCCGGATCAGCGCCAGGGTAGCGGGAGCGCAGGGTTGCCTGACACCCGCCAGCTACCCACGACCCCCGCCGCAGGATTTTGGGACTGCTGGTGAGTGGAACACAGCTTCTGCTCCAGTCCAATCACGCGGGACCTGAGACTGCTCTGGTTGGGGAGAGAGAAATCCGGCCCACACAGGGCCACAACCCTCTTCCGGTCAGAAAAGCACCTGAGCAGCTGGGGCGCAGGGTCTGCTGACACTCGCCAACTGCCCACAACACCCGCCACAGGATCTTAAGACTTCTGGTGAGGGGAGCACAGCTTCTGCTCCAATCCAATTGCGCGGGACCTGAGACTGCATTAGTTAGGGAAGCAGAAACCGGCCTGAGTAGGACCACAGGCCTCATCCGGCTGGATCAGCGCGGGGGTAGCGGGAGCGCAGGGTTGCCTGACACCCGCCAGCTACCCACGACCCCCGCCGCAGGATTTTGGGACTGCTGGTGAGTGGAACACAGCTTCTGCTCCAATCCAATTGCGCGGGACCTGAGACTGCATTAGTTAGGGAAGCAGAAACCGGCCTGAGTAGGGCCACAGGCCTCACCCGGCCGGATCAGCGCCAGGGTAGCGGGAGCGCAGGGTTGCCTGACACCCGCCAGCTACCCACGACCCCCGCCGCAGGATTTTGGGACTGCTGGTGAGTGGAACACAGCTTCTGCTCCAGTCCAATCACGCGGGACCTGAGACTGCTCTGGTTGGGGAGAGAGAAATCCGGCCCACACAGGGCCACAAGCCTCTTCCGGTCAGAAAAGCACCTGAGCAGCTGGGGCGCAGGGTCTGCTGACACTCGCCAACTGCCCACAACACCCGCCACAGGATCTTAAGACTTCTGGTGAGGGGAGCACAGCTTCTGCTCCAATCCAATTGCGCGGGACCTGAGACTGCATTAGTTAGGGAAGCAGAAACCGGCCTGAGTAGGACCACAGGCCTCATCCGGCTGGATCAGCGCGGGGGTAGCGGGAGCGCAGGGTTGCCTGACACCCGCCAGCTACCCACGACCCCCGCCGCAGGATTTTGGGACTGCTGGTGAGTGGAACACAGCTTCTGCTCCAATCCAATTGCGCGGGACCTGAGACTGCATTAGTTAGGGAAGCAGAAACCGGCCTGAGTAGGGCCACAGGCCTCACCCGGCCGGATCAGCGCCAGGGTAGCGGGAGCGCAGGGTTGCCTGACACCCGCCAGCTACCCACGACCCCCGCCGCAGGATTTTGGGACTGCTGGTGAGTGGAACACAGCTTCTGCTCCAGTCCAATCACGCGGGACCTGAGACTGCTCTGGTTGGGGAGAGAGAAATCCGGCCCACACAGGGCCACAAGCCTCTTCCGGTCAGAAAAGCACCTGAGCAGCTGGGGCGCAGGGTCTGCTGACACTCGCCAACTGCCCACAACACCCGCCACAGGATCTTAAGACTTCTGGTGAGGGGAGCACAGCTTCTGCTCCAATCCAATTGCGCGGGACCTGAGACTGCATTAGTTAGGGAAGCAGAAACCGGCCTGAGTAGGGCCACAGGCCTCACCCGGCCGGATCAGCGCCAGGGTAGCGGGAGCGCAGGGTTGCCTGACACCCGCCAGCTACCCACGACCCCCGCCGCAGGATTTTGGGACTGCTGGTGAGTGGAACACAGCTTCTGCTCCAATCTTTAAATAGTGACAACGATAACAACTAACCCCAGAGATTACCAGATGGCGAAAGGTAAACGTAATAATCTTACTAACAGAAACCAAGACCACTCACCATCATCAGAACCCAGCACCCCCACTTCACCCAGTCCAGGGCACCCCAACACACCGGAAAAGCTAGACACGGATTTAAAAGCATATCTCCTGATGATGATAGAGGACTTCAAGAAGGACGTTAATAACACACTTAAAGAAATGCAGGAGAACACTGCTAAAAAGGAAGAAGACAATAAAGAGGAAGCACAAAAATCCCTTAAAGAATTGCAGGAGAACACTGCTAAAGAGTTACAAATCCTTAAAGAAAAACATGATAACATAATCAAACAGGTAGAAGTCCTTACAGAAAAACAGGAAAACACATCCAAACAGATGATGGAAATGAACAAAACCATACTAGACCTAAAAAGGGAAGTAGACACAATAAAGAAAACCCAAAATGAGGCAACACTGGAGATAGAAACCCTAGGAAAGAAATCTGGAACCATAGATGCAAGCATCAGCAACAGAATACAAGAGATGGAAGAGAGAATCTCAGGTGCAGAAGATTCCATAGAGAACATCGGCACAACAATCAAGGAAAATGTAAAATGCAAAAAGATCCTAACTCAAAACATCCAAGAAATACAGGACATAATGAGAAGACCAAACCTACGGATAATAGGAGTGGATGAGAATGAAGATTTTCAACTCAAAGGACCAGCAAACATCTTCAACAAAATTATAGAAGAAAACTTCCCAAATCTAAAGAAAGAGATGCCCATGAACATACAAGAAGCCTACAGAACTCCAAATAGACTGGATCAGAAAAGAAATACCTCCCGACACATAATAATCAGAGCAACAAATGCTCTAAATAAAGATAGAATACTAAAAGCAGTAAGAGAAAAAGGCCAAGTAACATATAAAGGCAAGCCTATCAGAATTACACCAGATTTTTCACCAGAGACTATGAAAGCCAGAAGATCCTGGACAGATGTTATACAGACACTAAAAGAACACAAATTCCAGCCCAGGCTACTATACCCAGCCAAACTCTCAATTAACATAGATGGAGAAACCAAAGTATTCCACGACAAAACCAAATTCACACATTATCTCTCCACGAATCCAGCCCTTCAAAGGATAATAACAGAAAAAAACCAATACAAGGACAGGAACCACGCCCTAGAAACAACAAGAAGGTAATCCCTCAACAAACCTAAAAGAAGACAGCCACAAGAACAAAATGCCAACTTTAACATCAAAAATAACAGGAAACACCAATTTCTTTTCCTTAATATCTCTTAATATCAATGGACTCAACTCCCCGATAAAAAGACATAGACTAACAAACTGGCTACACAAACAAGACCCAACATTTTGCTGCTTACAGGAAACTCATCTCAGAGAAAAGGATAGACACTACCTCAGAATGAAAGGCTGGAAAACAATTCTCCAAGCAAATGGCATGAAGAAACAAGCTGGAGTAGCCATTCTAATATCTGATAAGATTGACTTCCAACCCAAAGTCATTAAAAAAGACAGGGAGGGACACTTCATACTCATCAAAGGTAAAATCCTCCAAGAGGAACTATCAATCCTGAATATCTATGCTCCAAATACAAAGGCAGCCACATTCATTAAAGAAACTTTAGTAAATCTCAAAGCACACATTGCACCTCATACAATAATAGTGGGAGACTTCAACACACCACTTTCACCAATGGACAGATCATGGAAACAGAAACTAAACAGGGACACAGTGAAACTAAGAGAAATTATGAATCAAATGGATCTGGCAGATATCTACAGAACATTCTATCCTAAAACAAAAGGATATACCTTCTTCTCAGCACCTCATGGTACCTTCTCCAAAATTGACCACATAATTGGTCACAAAACAGGCCTCAACAGATATAAAAATATTGAAATTGTCCCATGCATCCTATCAGATCACCATGGACTAAGGCTGATCTTCAATAACAAAATAAATAATAGAAAGCCAACCTTCACGTGGAAACTGAACAACACTCTTCTCAATGATACCTTGGTCAAGGAAGGAATAAAGAAAGAAATTAAGGACTTTTTAGAGTTCAATGAAAATGAAGCCACAACATACCCAAACTTATGGGACGCAATGAAAGCATTTTTAAGAGGAAAACTCATAGCTCTGAGTGCCTCCAAAAGGAAACTAGAGAGAGCACACATTAGCAGCTTGACAACACACCTAAAAGCACTAGAACAAAAGGAAGCAAATTCACCCAAGAGGAGTAGACGGCAGGAAATAATCAAACTCAGGGGTGAAATCAACCAAGTAGAAACAAGAAAAACTATTCAAAGAATCAACCAATCAAGGAGCTGGTTCTTTGAGAAAATCAACAAGATAGATAAACCCTTAGCCAGACTCACTAGAGGGCACAGGGAAAGCATCCTAATTAACAAAATCAGAAATGAAAAAGGAGACATAACAACAGATCCTGAAGACATCCAAAACACCATCAGATCCTTCTACCAAAGGCTATACTCAACAAAACTGGAGAACCTGGATGAAATGGACAAGTTCCTAGACAGATACCAGGTACCAAAGTTGAATCAAGATCAGGTTAATGATCTAAACAGCCCTATATCCCCCAAAGAAATAGAAGCAGTCATTAATAGTCTCCCAACTAAAAAAAGCCCAGGACCAGATGGGTTTAGTGCAGAGTTCTATCAGACCTTCAAAGAAGATCTAATCCCAGTTCTTCACAAACTATTCCACAAAATAGAAACAGAAGGTACTCTACCCAACTCATTCTATGAAGCCACAATTACTCTGATACCTAAACCACAAAAAGACCCAACAAAGATAGAAAACTTCAGACCAATATCCCTTATGAATATTGATGCAAAAATCCTCAATAAAGTTCTTGCTAACCGAATCCAAGAACACATCAAAACAATCATCCATCCTGACCAAGTAGGTTTCATCCCAGGGATGCAGGGATGGTTCAATATACGGAAATCCATCAACGTAATCCAGTATATAAACAAACTCAAAGATAAAAACCACATGGTCATCTCCTTAGATGCGGAAAAAGCATTTGACAAGATCCAACACCCATTCATGATAAAAGTCTTGGAAAGATCAGGAATTCAAGGCCCATACCTAAACATGATAAAAGCAATCTACAGCAAACCAGTAGCCAACATCAAAGTAAATGGTGAGAAGCTTGAAGCAATCCCTCTAAAATCAGGGACTAGACAAGGCTGTCCACTTTCTCCATACCTATTCAACATTGTACTTGAAGTCCTAGCCAGAGCAATTCGACAACAAAAGGAGATCAAAGGGATACAAATTGGAAAAGAGGAAGTCAAAATATCACTTTTTGCAGATGATATGATAGTATATATAAGTGACCCTAAAAATTCCACCAGAGAACTCCTAAGCCTGATAAACAGCTTCGGTGAAGTAGCTGGATATAAAATTAACTCAAACAAATCAATGGCCTTTCTCTACACAAAGAATAAACAGGCTGAGAAAGAAATTAGGGAAACAACACCCTTCTCAATAGTCACAAATAATATAAAATATCTTGGCGTGACTCTAACTAAGGAAGTGAAAGATCTGTATAATAAAAACTTCAAGTCTCTGAAGAAAGAAATTATAGAAGATCTCAGAAGATGGAAAGATCTCCCATGCTCATGGATTGGCAGGATCAACATTGTAAAAATGGCTATCTTGCCAAAAGCAATCTACAGATTCAATGCAATCCCCATCAAAATTCCAAATCAATTCTTCAACGAATTAGAAAGTGCAATCTGCAAATTCATCTGGAATAACAAAAAACCTAGGATAGCAAAAACTCTTCTCAAGGATAAAAGAACCTCTGGTGGAATCACCATGCCGGACCTAAAGCTCTACTACAGAGCAATTGTGATCAAAACTGCATGGTACTGGTATAGTGACAGACAAATAGACCAATGGAATAGAATTGAAGACCCAGAAATGAACCCACACACCTATGGTCACTTGATCTTCGACAAGGGAGCTAAAAACATCCAGTGGAAGAAAGACAGCATTTTCAACAAATGGTGCTGGCACAACTGGTTGTTAACATGTAGAAGAATGCGAATCGATCCATTCCTATCTCCTTGTACTAAGGTCAAGTCTAAGTGGATCAAGGAACTTCACATAAAACCAGGGACACTGAAACTTATAGAGGAGAAAGTGGGGAAAAGCCTTGAAGATATGGGCACAGGGGAAAAATTCCTGAATAGAACAGTAATGGCTTGTGCTGTAAGATCGAGAATTGACAAGTGGGACCTCATGAAACTACAAAGCTTCTGCAAGGCTAAAGACACCATCAATAAGACAAAAAAACCACCAACAGATTGGGAAAGGATCTTCACCTATCCTAAATCAGATAAGGGACTAATATCCAATATATATAAAGAACTCAAGAAGGTGGACTCCAGAAAGTCAAATAACCCCATTAAAAAATGGGGCTCAGAACTGAACAAAGAATTCTCACCTGAGGAATACCGAATGGCAGAGAAGCACCTGAAAAAATGTTCAACATCCTTAATCATCAGGGAAATGCAAATCAAAACAACCCTGAGATTCCACCTCACACCAGTCAGAATGGCTAAGATCAAAAATTCAGGTGACAGCAGATGCTGGCGAGGATGTGGAGAAAGAGGAACACTCCTCCATTGTTGGTGGGATTGCAAGCTTGTACAACCACTCTGGAAATCAGTCTGGCGGTTCCTCAGAAAATTGGACATAGTACTACCGGAGGATCCAGCAATACCTCTCCTGGGCATATATCCAGAAGATGTCCCAACCGGTAAGAAGGACACATGCTCCACTATGTTCATAGCAGCCCTATTTATAATAGCCAGAAGCTGGAAAGAACCCAGATGTCCCTCAACAGAGGAATGGATACAGAAATTATGGTACATTTACACAATGGAGTACTACTCAGCTATTAAAAAGAATGAATTTATGAAATTCCTAGCCAAATGGATGGACCTGGAGGGCATCATCTTGAGTGAAGTAACACAATCACAAAAGAACTCACACAATATGTATTCATTGATAAGTGGATATTAGCCCAAAACTTAGGATACCCAAGATATAAGATACAATTTGCTAAACGCATGAAACTCAAGAAGAATGAAGACCAAAGTGTGGACACTGTGCACCTTCTTAGAATTGGGAACAAAACACCCAGGGAAGGAGCTACAGAGACAAAGTTCGTAGCTGTGATGAAAGGATGGTCCATTTAGAGACTGCTGTATCCAGGGATCCGTCCCATAATCAGCTTCTAAACGCTGACACCATTGCATACACTAGCAAGATCTTGCTGAAAGGACCCAAATATAGCTGTCTCTTGTGAGACGATGCCGGGGCCTAGCAAACACAGGAGTGGATGTTCACAGTCAGCTATTGGATGTATCACAGGGCTCCCAATGGAGAAGCTAGAGAAAGTACCCAAGGAGCTAAAGGGATCTGCAACCCTATTGTTGGAACAACATGATGTACTAACCAGAACCCTGGAGCTCTTGTCTCTAGCTGCATATGTATCGAAAGATGGCCTAGTCGGCCATCAATGGAAAGAGAGGCCCATTGGACTTGCAAACTTTATATGCCCCAATATAGGGGAATGCCAGGGCCAAAAGAATGGGAATGGGTGGGTAGGGAAGTGGGGGGCGCTATGGGGGACTTTTGGGATAGTATTGGAAATGTAATTGAGGAAATTATGTAATAAAAATATTTAAAAAAAAAAAAAAAAAAAAAAAAAGAAGTAGGAAGAAATAGACAGCTTATATGAAGAGCAATACCCGAGCTAACCTCTGACATCCATCCCATCCTACACACAAAGAAGAAACTGTCCAGGCTAACACAAGTGACTTTCTTGTCATAATTTACTGTCTGTCCAAATTTAGTGGTTGTACACTCCTGGGTTAAATGTTATTCAAGTTATTGGTGCCTTTTTTTAAAAAAAGGTAATAATAAAACGTGTCTGAAACCATGCAACAATAAGAAACATTTGTTGTGCTGAAAGCAAACAAAGCTGCAAGCGCTCTGGTTTACGAGCGAGAACCAAGGAGCTGCCGCTATAAAAACATCTGAAGTAGTGCGCTGGTCCTGGGAGGAAGCGAGGTCTGTTGAGAGTTCCATCTGAAGTCACTGCATAAGGGGCCTGCTCAATGCAAGCAGCACAGCCATGCATGTCTTGTCAGAAATGATTGCCAACCTGGTGCCTCAGACACGGAAGCATGGTTAATGTCCCACTACATCTTACCTGTTACTGCGGCAACGGTATGGGCTGGTGGGCGCTTGCGCAAATCTTCAGAGCAAACAGAGAGCGACTGCTTTTTAAGCAGCTTCCTTCTGGAGTCCTTTGACCTGTGGACCTCGATGTTAACCCAGAGAGTGGGGTTGGAAGGTGTCTTAGTCAGGGTTTCTATTCCTGCACAAACATCATGACCAAGAAGCAAGTTGGGGAGGAAAGGGTTTATTCGGCTTACACTTCCATACTGCTGTTCATCACCAAAGGAAGTCAGGACTGGAACTCAAGCAGGTCAGGAAGCAGGAGCTGATGCAGAAGCCACGGAGGGATGTTCCTTACTGGCTTGCTTCCCCTGGCTTGCTCAGCCTGCTCTCTTATATAACCAAGACTACCAGCCCAGAGATGGCCCCACCCACAAGGGGACGTCCCCGCCCCTCACCTTGATCACTAATTGAGAAAATGCCTTACAGCTGGATCTCATGGAGGCATTTCCCCAACTGAAGCTCCTTTCTCTGTGATAACTCCAGCTGTGTCAAGTTGTCACAAAACAACTAGCCAGTACAGAAGGCATCAGCCACTCTGTGTTTTTTCCTAGGGATAATACTCCAGACAAAAATAGACCGCACCTACCGGGCCCCATAAGGAACTGTGTAAGAAGCCCGCTATGAGAAAGCTTCCAGAAAGTCTTAGAGGCTGTGCGTCTGGAGTCAGCTGCTAAAGGAGACTTAGCAGTTATCAACCGTGGTTGTCTTCAAAATCATTTTTTACAGAACAGGAAGTGAGGCAATGAAAAGCAGCAATACATAATCCCACTGTGTCATCCGTGCCTTGTCTCCGTGAACCTTCCCTGGGAGAGCTGAGCTCAGGAACAGCAATAGCCTTGGGAAAGGATGGACCAGTTTCTGATCAATAGTTTTACACCAGCCATGGGTCCTTGTGCTTTACCTTCATGATTTTATTCAGTCCTTTTGGAAAAGAAAATAAAAGGTGATGTCCATTTTATAGATGAGAAAGGCATGTTTCAGAGAAAATAGGAGAGTCATGTGATGCATGCCTAGCCTATCAATGTTTGCAGAACTGCGACAAAATATGTGACAAAGGCAACTTTGGGAGAGAGAATTTATTTTGGCTCACAAATGAGGCTGCTGTCCATCTCACGGTAGGGAAGGCAAGGTGGGAGGAGCTTGAGGCAGCTGGCCACACTTCCCTCAGGAAGCACAGAGAGGCAAATGCTGGCTCTCAGCTCGCTCACTCCTTTTCACTCAGTCTGGGACCCCAGTCCAAGGGATGGTACTGTCCACAGTTAGGGTGGATCATTCTACTTCAATTACCCTAAATCTAGAAACTCCCTCACTGACATGCCCACAGAGATTTATCTCCCAGGTGTTTCTAGATCCCAGCAAGCTGACATCAGCCATCACATGGAAAATCTTAGTCACAAAAGTAGGGCGTGGCTCTGTAGCTCCAAACTGGTCCAGAGCAAACTGCAAGGGAGCCAGACTTTGAGCTTCATTGCTGTCCCTGTAGTAGCTGTGCTAACCCTGCTCCAGAGCTAACCCTGACCAGCCCCAGAGTCAGTGCAAATGCATGGTATGCAGGAAGTGCACAGTCCTACAGAGCCCCCACCCCTGGCCCTACCCCTTCTCCGGCCCCACCCCCATCCCGCCTTCTCCCCGCCAGGGCATGTCTGAGGTCTCTAAGAAACATTTTTTTTTTTTTTTTTTTTTTTTTTTTTTGGTTTTTTCGAGATAAGGTTTCTCTGTATAGCCCTGGCTGTCCTGGAACTCACTTTGTAGACCAGGCTGGCCTCGAACTCAGAAATCCGCCTGCCTCTGCCTCCCGAGTGCTGGGACTAAAGGCGTGCGCCACCACGCCCGGCTTCTAAGAAACATTTTGAAAAAACAATTTGTAGCTAGAAAACCTAACTTCTGAGAAGCCTGAACCCTCATCTTCAGAGAACTGGAAGCAAGGACTTGGAATTACCCAACAAATTAAGTTCATTTTAATATCAGAATGCAATTGGAAGAGAGGGTCTGGGGTGAAAGAAAAATAAGTGTAATGGCTTCTTTTTTCAGACTCACATATTGCTTTGTTCATTACGAAATAACGAAGCATTATTTGATCCCATTACTCTGTAAATGAGTTTGAGGGAATGGTACATCTGCATTCACGCGGCAACAGAGTTGGGAAATGTTTATCCCACCGACATTTAAAAATAGCAGCTCCATCTTTCGTGGTAATGAAATTGTAGGTGTTTTCATTGCAGAAATATATTTTACAACACACACAAATACAGCAGAGTTAAATCCAGTGCTGGGGAATGCTCTCGTGCAGGCTTTCCTCCGGGCTTGGGTTTTCTGCAATGGGCTTTTGTTTCTTCAAAACCAAAGCCTGTCTGTGGGCAGTGACAGATAGGGACACAAAACCACTGACGAATCTTTTTTTTTTTTTTTTTTTTTTTTTTGGTGAGAAAGAGGTTAAGTTTCCGGAGCCATTCAGCATGTACACCTGCCCTCTTGTGGCACGTATCTGTATATTCACAGTTTTTAAGACCAAGACAAGGGTTATCCTAAGCAATATTCCAAGTGGATCTCCACACTCCAACACTTGTCCCCAAACAGTCAACATTTACTATGTATCTCCTCTGCTGGGTGTGACGTCCCTCAAGGTGCTCACGTTTGGCAAAACTCCTGTACTAACCTGCCACCGTTCACTTCCCTCTGTACTAGGGCCTTGTGACAGGCTACCCCAAAACTTCATGCTACCAAACAACCATTCTCTGAGTGAGAAAGGCAAGCAGGAAAAGGTTTGCATGGGGCCTCAGGTAGAAGACTGAGAGTCAGGGCTTTGATACATCTGAAGGCTCGTTCACACAGGCCACTGGCTTGGTATACTCCGGCTGGGCCAGAATGGGTTTGGTTGGTTTCCACAGAGGATGGGACACGGTGTGACTGTTCTGTCTCTCAACCATTTTCTTTCTAGCGAGCATTATATACACAGTTGATGGTCGATTTTTCTACAGATGGACCATTCCTTAAAGATTATTATTATTATCTGAAAGGAGTGAATAGAGAGACGTGTGTGTGTGTGTGTGTGTGTGTGTGTGTGTGTGTGTGTGTAAGTCCAATAGTCAGCCTCTGATCTTATTCCCTGGGCTCCTGTTACCACTTTTAGGAGGGTCTCACGGAACCCGGAGCTCCCCAGTTCAGCTAAGCTGGACAGCCAGGGAGCCACAGCACCTAGCATTTCAGAGGTGTTGGGATCCGCACACTTGCAAGTACTTTACTGACCTACTGACCGAGCCATCTCCCAACCCAGAGATTCTTTTTCATGAACAGCAGTAATTCTGGGCATCAGAAGGAGTCGATCATTCCGCAGAAGAGAGCCAAGGAATCCCAGATACTTCACTGAAGACCTAGAGTTTTAATGCATTTGATTAACCCTGGAAACCCAGAGCAAGGCTTTTGTTCTCAGTAGTAGTGTGTGTTCGACCACTGGCAAGTTGTTTCATCAAGTGAATTTAAAAAAAAAAAAGTTTAAAATTACTGTAAAAACCAAAAATTTAGAAAATAGGACAGAAGTCTCCTCCTGTCCCCCAGGCACCTCAGATCTGGGATGGCTGCACACTTGCTGCCTTCCACACAGACAGGTGGCCTTTTACTCAAACACGGTGTGCACTGTAGCCTGCTTCTTTTCACTTAACATTATCTTATTTTTTTTTTATGAGCAATGCAATTCCATCTGAGTGGCCATTCGTGCGCTGTTTTGAAAGAAGACCACGGTCAGAAAGCTTCATCAGGAAATTAAACTTTGCACTTACGGGTCTTTGGCTTTCTCATAAATGGACACAGTTCTGCCTTGTTCGAGTGCACTCTACACAGAGGAACAAAGATATGCAACGAAGTAATTAGGAACTAGGTGGGGGTAGGGCAGACAGTTATAAAGGGGTGATGTTAGTTGGCAGTGTGTGTGTGTGTGTATTCCTGTAGTATGTAAATTGCCCTGCCTGTTTTTTGTTTGGTATTGTCCAGATGTTTAAAAACAAGCAACTGGTCTTTTCACAGTCATTTAAGGGAAAGGATAAAGGAAGTTTGCCACTAAGTGTTTTAAAACAAAACAAAACAAAACAAAACATGGCTGAGTCTGATTATCTTATATAGAACTCACAAGCTTGCAGCTTCTTTTTTTAAAATATTTTTATTAGGTATTTTCCCAATTTACATTTCCAATGCTATCCCAAAAGTCCCCCATACCCTCCCCCACCCACTCCCCTACCCACCCACTCCCACTTTTTGGCCCTGGCGTTCCCCTGTACTGGGGCATATAAAGTTTGCATGTCCCATGGGCCTCTCTTTCCAGTGATGGCCGACTAGGCCATCTTTTGATACATATGCAGCTAGAGTCAAGAGCTCCGGGGTACTGGTTAGTTCATGATGTTGTTCCACCTATAGGGTTGCAGATCCCTTTAGCTCCTTGGGTACTTTCTCTAGCTTCTAATGTAAAGTAAGACTTGTTAGAGAGACAGGCAAGGCCCATTTCCAACTTTGCAAGGCCTGTCCTTGGCATGAGTCATTGAAGGGACTCTGACCTCATGACATCACAGACAGAGTGTGTCCTGGCAATTTCCACAGCAAACACGCTGAGGTGGTGGTTCTTACTGGAGATCCAGAGGCGGCAGTGTGTGAGCTCTGGACACCGTGCCTTGTAAAATGCATTTCTTTGTATGCTTAGTTTAGAGCACATGTGTTCTCTCCTCTACCTGTGATCACAGCTATTAAATAAATAACCAATGGGACTCTATCGTCAGAGAGACACAGCCCAAGTGAAAAGCTGTCATCTTCGCAGACGTGTCCTTACTTCCTGCTATGGCTTTGGCTAGCGAAATGATAGTTGCTTTGCTGAGCTAGAAAACACCCATTTTGTTAAAAACAATACAACAACAAAAACCTGAAGGTTAAAAATTGCCCGGGTCTTCAGGTTTGGGTTTAGTGGTCAGCTCTTCTGAAAATGCTCACCTATTCATTACCGCAGTGAGTTGTTGCTGGGGCTAAAGAGAGGCAGAGCGCTAAGCTCCATGGCAAACCAAAGACAAATGTTTAGAAGGAGCCTACCTTTCACACACTTGCAATCTTGGAGGAAAACAAACCCTATACACACAATGTCACCCGTGTCATGGTCAGGGCTATGAGGAGTTCTGAGGAAGAATCTACGTTATCTGTAAATGGAACGACCCAGTTTTCTCTTAGCAAGGCAGAAAGAGAGCCACAGTCACAGCAGATCCAGACCCACCACCCACATAATTGACACTCCTTGGTTCTCTACAAACTAGCAGAAAATAATGTTGGCATATTGGAATATCAGAACCTGACTTGTGGAAAATTTAACAGCAAAGAGTCTTGACCCAAGTGTGCACCCTCCCATTGCTCCTCTATCAAGTATGGAGTCATTGAGAGATCAGCTTCATTGATGCATGCGTGTGTGTGTGTGTGTGTACAAGCACATGTATGTTCATGTGGGAGAGTGCACACCCATGAGTATATAGTCCTGAGGACAACTTCAAATGCTATTACTCAAATGCTGTCCACTCTCTTTTGAGGCAGACTCTCTGGCCTGGAACCTACTGGTTATGCTAGACCAGATAGCCAGCAATCCCCTGGGACTCACTTGTCCCCTCCTCGTCCTCTGGCAAGGATTCCAAGTGTGGATCACACCTGGCTTTTTAATGTAGGTTCTGGGCATCCAATCCAGTTCCTTTGGCTTGCATAGCAAACATTTTACTAACAGAGCCATCTCACCATCCCAGACCTCTTGATTATTGTTAGTTTTTATTTTGTTCTGCTAGGGATTAAGCCTCCTGCATGTCAGGCAAGTGCTCTGTCAATGAGCTACATCTCTAATCCAGTCCTGTGTATAGAACTTAAACCCTGCATCTAGTGCTCTAAAAAGCATCTCAGATGAATTTTTCTCATCTAACCCTTAATGCTAACAGGTAAGCCTTATAAATAACCAAGCTTTAGAAGACTGCTCATGATCACAAAGGTAGCGTGTGAATGGCTGGGGATCAGAGCTTCACTCTTCAACCAGTGAGCTAATATCAGCCTTCATCACAGTCCCAGACACATACGTTCTAGAATGCTCTTTAAGTCATACCTGTGACAATGCAAGTGCTGTGACTGGCATCATCAGTGCAGCAGAAAGGGGAATACAGAGTCCTCAGGCCTGAGAGCCTGGTCCTATCACAGTCCCTGCATCTCCTGGATCTGCCTGATGTTTCCTTTCATCCTGTTCTCTGGGCATCCAGGTCAACACTCACATCACTCACACGTCGTTTCCAGACCAAGAGATTCTACCTGCATCCTGAACTCCTGGGATTCTTCTGACGATTATTGATTATAATGTACAGATTCTCCGATGGAATGACCAAGCAATATTCAATTTTGGGGTCTACGTGGATTTCCAAACTAATTCACACATAAGACTTTTCTAACCTCTGCATTCCGACTCTGGGAGTGCACACACTGTGACCAATCATATCTGCCCCTCTCCGCTCACCTCCTCCCTCCAGACATAGCCCTCTCACTTACTTCTAGCATCTACAAAATCTCTGGTCTCTCATGTATTAAGAATACTTAGCATGAGGTCTTCCCTCCTAACTTTTAAGTGTGAGAAGTACAGCAGCATTGGCTACAGGCACCTTGTTCCACAGAACATCTCTGGAACTTATTCTTCTCAACCCAAATTTCTGACCTGTGGATGACTAACCCCCACTCCCTTCCTCCCTCCCTAGCACACAGGAACCACTAGTCTATCTAGCCTTTGGCTTTGTGGATTTGACTATTTTAAATACGTGGAAGCATCTATTTTTCTGAGTCTTCTATTGCACTTAGCACCTGTCCTCAGACTCCCCACCCCCACCCCCCCAGGCTTCTGTGTCACCATAGTTCCTCCCTCTCTGAGGCTGTATCTCATCCTGTCCCAACCCCTACCCCCCCCCTCCCCCCCCCCCCCCGATGCTGATGTGGTTTGAAAGTGAACAGCTGGTCACACAGCATTCTCAGTAAGAAGCACAGCGATGAATACTGACATTCCGTTCTCTTTCTCCTTCCTCTTCGGGCCTCATAGCCTTGCAGCTATGAGATGGTACCACCCACATCCAGGGTGGTCTGGAAACAGGACACACCCAAAGATGTGACTCTGGTAACTCTAAACCAACAAGGAGACAGCAAAGGTTAACCTTCAGAGCCACCACACCCAGCTGCATGCAGGACACAGCTCTCAGCTTCCTTCAGGTGCACTGAACTGAACTCACCTGAGGCCCCCACCTGAGGCCCCCACCTGCTGCTCCCACCTGAGGCCTCCACCTGCTGCTCCCACCTGAGGCCCCCACCTGCTGCTCCCACCTGAGGCCCCCACCTGCTGCTCCCACCTGGCCCCTCCAGTTTTCCCGCAGTTTGTTCCGCTCAAGCAGGGGCCACGAGCTCGCGCTACCTAGGGTTGCCTGAGACCAAATGCTTTGTGTTCCTGGCTGCTAAGTGGGAAAACAGTAGACCTCATTTTGTTTGCTGAATAATTCCATTATCCCTCTCTATTACACTATTAATTCTTCATTTTATCTGTCATTAGGTTTTCAGTAAATAAATAAATGAAGCCAGCACAACTGCTTATATCCATAAGTAATCAAAATGTATTTAGTGCCTTAGTAAGTAGCTTGTTTTTCTAATTTTCCTTTAATTAGCAGAGAAAGAATTAAAATCAATTCCTTATCCAGCAGATAAAAAATTAAACTCAGCTTTCTCCCTCATACATATCCAAATTTGAACGTACACAAGAAACACAAATTCATAATCATCCTGTAATATAATATGTATCCAATATGAAACACATTGCTATGACATTTATCTTCTCTCCCTGATCACAGCTTAATAAAATTATAATTATGACCTTTCAAAGCATCCTCGCCTGATCCCCACTGATGCAGCTTCCGTAGCTTCAAATCTTGGCTTTTCCTAGGGGCAGCTACATCTCCCTGACAGGTCTTCTGGTCTGGATGAGGTCTGTTGTTGCTCACCCTCGTAGTGCAGAGGCCAGAGCAGTGCTAAACTCAGTAAGGGCTCAAAATCCGGTCACTTGTCCCATCCCTTCCCAAGAACTTACTTGCAACTGATACTTGCTGGGGAAGGGAAAATCAGTTTTCTCCAACAGAGTGTCCCTGGATATATGACCCAGACTACAGAGAAGGTAGACCCCATGTCCCAGGCCATCACAAAAGGACTGTGTGTGTGTGTGTGTGTGTGTGTGTGTATGTGTGTGTGTGTGTGTATATGTGTGTGTGTGTATGTGTGTGTGTGTGTGTATATGTGTGTATATGTATGTGTGTGTATGCGTGTGTATATGTGTGTGTGTGTTGGGTATGTGTTGGGTATCTGTGTGTGTGTGTATGTGTGTGTGTGTTGGGTATGTGAGTGTGTGTATGTGTGTGTGTATGTGTGTGTGTTGGGTATGTGTGTGTGTTGGGTATATGTGTGTGTGTTGTATGTGTGTATGTGTGTGTGTGTGTCTGTGTGTGTTGTATGTGTGTATGTATGTGTGTGTGTGTTGGGTGTATGTGTGTGTGTGTTGGGGGAAGGGGTATTTAGTTTGGGCTTTTGTTTTTGTCTTACTGATTTATTTAATTTTTTTAAAATTTGTCTGTTTTGATTTCTCTTTTGTTTTTGAAGTTTTTTCTGTTTTGCTTTGAGAGAGAGCATGAAGTTAGGTAGGAAGATGGGATGGATCTAAAGGAGTTAGGGAAAGGGAAATGTGACCAAAATATACTATGTGAAAAAAAATGTTTAAATAAAAATAATTTTTAAATAGTCACCAAATGTTTAAACGCATGAACATTTATACACGTGGCATGGCTCTGTGGTGGATGTCAAAGAGGATGGGCATTCAGGAGGGGCTTGGTGCATAGTGGGATTGTGAGAGGGAAGGGGTAATGCTATGTCAGAAACTAAGCTTCGAATCAGCTCCCATTCGGCTGCAAACAGCAGCATCTTTGAGCTGGACTGTTTTAATTGGTCAAAGATATCCAACTCTTGATTGATGTGCTCCAGGAAACCAAATTCGTCCTTAAAAGACAGACATTCCCAGGTATTTGGTGCTATAAAACTTTCCCTGTTTCTTTAAGACAACGTGAGTCTCCTGAAGCCCAGTCCGGCCTCAGACTTGCTATGAATCCAAGGATGGCACTGAATTCCCACCCTCTGAGCACTGCAATTACCAGCATGTACCACCATGGCCAGCTAGTCCTTGGAGGGACAGGCGTATGTCTCCTGTGAGGAAAGTCTTGCTACTCTTTTAGAAACTCATCAATATTTGCTAGAGGAAGATTGGGTACTGCACTCCCAGCTGATGTCAGTCATGGGATCTCAGAAAAAGGTTCTAGCCATCAGAAGACTTTGTAATACCACTTTTATGGTGGTTTCTTTTCTAGCCAAAGGAATAGCTGCCTTCTCCCCTAGAGAAAGCTGTTCCTGCCATAGGCATCGTCTATGATCCTGCACGTGGATGGGCTCCATGTGGGTGGTGAATGGAGTTGCTCTTCCCCTTTGGAGATAGGGTTGCCCCTGGTGGATGCTGCTGGTGCTGTGAGATCAGTGTCTGGGGAAGCACTTACATGATCTTGGAGAGGAGACAGGACAAGGGCAGGGTCCGCACGTTTGTGCCTGTGCTACCTGACTCCAGAACTTGTGGATCTGTTTGACTTTGATTAGGAGACAGAATAATGAGGTAATTCCCGTTCCTCTGCAGAAATTACACGCTGTGGTTAATTCAGCGCTTTCAGACAGCCTCCATGAGGGCTGTGAGTCAGCTCTCTTCGTTACGTTTATTTGGTGAGTCAGGCCCTGGCAGGGGCCTGATTTGTTGTTTAATATTTTGGGGGGATTATTTTGGTATGCTGGGAACATGTTTGCTGAAATATGGGGTGTTAAACAAGATGTTTTCATTTGTTTTGATGGGTTCTCGTGAAGGCACTACTCCGCATTTCACACTTACCCAGCACTTTCTATCCTCAACCAGCACCCGGAGAAGCGCAGCGACTACCCCGTGTGTTTGTGAAGTATGGGTCTATTTCAACCAAAGGCAGAGCCGGAAGGACCTCTAAGCCTCAAATCTCACGGCAGAGCCGAAAGGGGTCCTCCAAAACCCTTAGCTCCCACTGTCATTTCCAACCAAAGATGATGGGCAGCCTCCAAGAACCCGAAGGAATAAATTGATTATTCTCGCTTGTTATATGATGTTCTTAGGGTGTTACCATAACAGCACGGATCTTTCCCTGAACTCAGCAGAACATATGGGGAGCCTATTTTTAGCTTACCATTCCTCCCCCACACCCATCTTTCTCCCTAGAAGTCCTCAATATGGACCCATTATGTAGGTGTGTGTTGGGGGAGTGATGAGCTGGATGAATCTACTACTTCTGACCCTTGAGGCAGCAGTGATATGTCTTACACTCTGGGAGCTGTGATTGGGTTTAATCTACACGTAAAGATTGCTCCTAGAACACTGTCATATCAGCCTTAGTGGCAGACACAGAGCAAAGCCACACACAGCAGTATGCCTTTGGCCAAAGGAAGCCCCAAGATTCTCTAAATAAGAAACCACTAGGCAGAGGCTGGGGTGGCTTTGAGCACAAACATGAGGACCTGGTTTAAATCCCCCAAAACCTACATTTTAAAAAAGCTGGGCATGGCAGGGTTCTTCTGTAACAGCAGTACTGTGGGGGTGGGGGGTCAGGCAAGGACAATGGATCCGAAGAGCTCATTGGGTAAACAGCCTAGCCAAAACAGTGAGCAGCTCCCTCATGCAGAACTCTGCCTTAAAACGTAAGGTGGAGAGCCACAGAGGAAAACACCTCAAGTGAACCTCTGACCTTTCTCGGTTCTAGTCTCCACATATATGCTCACACATGTATACATACCTATCTGAACCTGTACATATAGCACACAGAGACACATCCATGCTAATATATTGCAATGTACCCACATGCATGTACATATATCCATCTAAACATGCATCTATACCACACATAGAAACATGAGTATAAAAAAAGGAAGTCACAAATACCCATGGAAGGAGTTACAGAGACAAAGTTTGGAGCTAAGACGAAAGGATGGACCATCCACCCCACCAGGGGATCCATCCCATAATCAGTCACCAAAACACAGACACTATTGCACATGCCAGCAAGATTTTGCTGAAAGGACCCTAATATAGCTGTCTTGTGTGAGGCTATGCCAGTGCCTGGCAAATACAGAAGTGGATGCTCACAGTCATTTATAAGATGGAACACTGGGCTCCCAATGGAGGAGCTAGAGAAAGTACCCAAGGAGCTGAAGGGGTCTGCAACCCTATAGGTGGAACAACAATATGAACTAACCGGTAACCCCAGAGCTCGTGTCTCTAGCTGCACATGTAGCAGAAGATGGCCTAGTTGGCCATCATTGGGAAGAGAGGCCCCTTGATCTTGCAAACTTTATATGCCCCAGTACAGGGGAACGCCAGGGCCAAGAAGTGGGAGTGGGTAGGTAGGGGAACAGGTTGGGGGGAAGGGTATAGAGAACTTTTGAGATAGCATTTGAAGTGTAAATGAAGAAAATATCTAATAAAAAAATAAATCTTTAAAAAAATTTTGAAAAAAAATCTTTACAACATAATTCTAAATGTCAAAATGAACCACAGAGGATTGTGTGTTTCTATTCAAAAGTGGAAAGCATTTACGACTGTATTCCACATAGAAAACAATCACTTTGTTCCTTTATCTGTGCTGCCCAAGGATAGCCAGACCCTATTTTTACAGATATGAGACTCAATGGTGATGTATATGCCTGCTACATGGACCAGAGTAACGGGAGCTTCCTGGTATTGTTCTAGAACAAGAACCAGGCAGCATCTCTCCAGAAAGGGATTGCTGAGCCAGGTTCAGAGGTTCAGTTCATTTATTTACCTTTTTAGTACCTAAGTGATTTCTAGCATGGCACAACTCTAAGGCTAATTCATTAAGGTGAAAGAAATCTACAAACACCCGCCTATAATTGACTCATAAGTTGGGGCTTCTGTAACTGACTGCTTGTTTAGCCCTCCACTCAAAATGACCTACTAAAACCAAGAGTCAACTATAGCAACTCAATAGCATGGTACCAGTTTATGGGAGATTTTTATTTGCATAAAGTGGATTATGTCTGGAGTCCTCAGTCCCATCTTCCCTTAACGTCCAGTACCCTCTTGTTCTTGGTTCACTGCATTAAGAATTGTGAGTGAATAGACGGCGTCATTTATTTATCACAGGAGAGAATTAATAAGGAAAGAGTAGCTTTCATACTACACAATTGCAGGTTTGGTTCTGAACACATTTTTAGTAAAGTATGTGTTTGTGTGTGTGTCCCCGCACACACACGCATATATGGTTGTATGTATTGGACATGAACTTGGAGTTGAGTATAGTGCAAGCTGCAGGCTTTCAAGCATCTAGGGACTGTATCTGCATCAGATGAGTGTCCCAAGAAGCAGGACTAGACATCAAAGGACGTTCTGGTGTCATCACCATGTTCTAGGCCGTGAGGTGCAACAAAACCAGACCACCCCCTTGAAACTTAGAACTAGGGAGTGTGCCTGCAAGCTACCCTCAGCAAAGAAACAAAGGGCACGGTCACATCACCCGTTTCTGATGCATAAAGCAGGGTCTGCTAGTCCCTTTCATTTCTTTGAGCCCATTTGTGAGGTTCTGCTTTGTGAGCATGAAATAGGCTTAGCCTGCACTTTCTACAGTGTGGAGGCAGTGAGTAAGTGTGGGAAGCCCCATGTGCCGTTGCAGGGTGGCGCAGGCTACCGCTGGCCACCACGCATACATAGGCAGTAAAGTTTTTTGCCAAGATGAGGTTTTGAGAATTAACCAATCAGATGAGAGACAAGTTAACCAATCAGATGAGAGACAAGTTAACCAATCAGATGTAGACATGCAAATGAGGTGGTAAGCATAACCCATGCATAACCAATCCGAGTGTGAGACACGCCTCTCCTAGGCCTATATAAGCAGCACCAGTTCTGGGCTTGGGCTCTCTTCGCCTCTGCAATCAAGCTCTCCCAATAAACGTGTGCAGAAGGATCCTGTTGCAGCATTGTTCTTGCTGACGAGTCGGGCGTGCACAAGAAGTAAGTGGCTACCCCAGGGTAGCATCCAATTACACTGACCTACACATTAAGAAAGTTCCTTCATTTTCTCTTCTACTTCAAGCCTGTTGACTTCAAGGAGAATGTCTCTCAGATCTGGTGATGACATAGCCAACAGATTATTACCCCAACGAAAGTGCCTGGGTTTTCTATGGCAAAGAAGCAGATAGAGCCCAGGTCAGGTCTGCTGAAAATGTGTAAACTTGGCCATTCATGTAGTGAATTTGGGGAGAGGCTGGACCAAGGGCATTTGGTCACACAGCTCACTATGACCCCAACCCCCATGGCCAGGAACATAAACAAGAGTCAAAATGTGTTTTGCTTCACCTGAGAAAGCTCAGTGAGGGGAGGGGACTAGCAAAACATTAGTCATTAGCCTTAGTGTCAGAAAGAATTAAACATTGTATCCATAAATAAAAGCCAGGGAGAAAAAGTGTCTTGGTAATCCAAGTAGAGAGTGATCTAGGAAGATGTCTGGTGCTACACGCATCCACATGCAACCACCACACATACAACACATGCACACACAAATAGAGTACATTGTAAATACTGGTAAGAAATTACTTCAAATTATACATGTATTTTATAGGAGAGAAACAAGAAAAAAAGAGCAGATGGTGTCTACTACAGTATTGTTTGGAGATAGAGAAAATCTATACACAGATCTGGGGAAAAAAACATACAAAGCCAGTATAAAGCCAGCCCCCCTGTGGGGGGAGGGCTACAGCCCCCTTGGGGGGGGTCTACAGCCAAGAGTCTAAGGAACAGCATTGTTGTGGTCATATTTATTCTTACTTTCTTAGAAATATCAGCATACATGTACTCAAAAATGCTATCAAGAAAAATAAAAAAAACTAATACAATTAAAGATTATGCTCAATTAAATAAATATAAAATTTAACCACATGAACTCTACAATAAAAGTTGTGATTCTGGGTGCCATACTAGAAGCAAGCAGTATAAACTTAGAAATAAAATTAAAGTATTACCAATGTTAATGTTAAAAGTAGACTGACTGTCTTAGTTAGGGTTTACTGCTATGAACAGACACCATGACCAAGGCAACTCTTATAAGGACAACATTTAATTAGGACTGGTTTACAGGTTCAGAGGTTCAGTCTATTATCATCTAGGTGGGAGCATAGCAGCATCCAGGCTGGCATGGGGATGAACTGAAAGTTCCACCTCTTGTTCCAAAGGCAACTAGGAAAAGACTGGTTTCTAGGCATCCAGGACGAGCGTATTAAAGCCCATGCCAATCGGCAGATCCATCTGGAATAACAAAAAACCTAGGATAGCAAAAACTCTTCTCAGGGATAAAAGAACCTCTGGTAGAATCACCATGCCTGACCTAAAGCTGTACTACAGAGCAATTGTGATAAAAACTGCATGGTACTGGTATAGTGACAGACAAGTAGACCAATGGAATAGAATTGAAGACCCAGAGATGAACCGACACACCTATGGTCACTTGATCTTTGACAAGGGAGCTAAAACCATCCAGTGGAAAAAAGACAGCATTTTCAACAAATGGTGCTGGCACAACTGGCGGTTATCATGTAGAAGAATGTGAATTGATCCATTCCTATCTCCTTGTACTAAGGTCAAATCTAAGTGGATCAAGGAACTCCACATAAAACCAGAGACAGTGAAACTTATGGAGGAGAAAGTAGGGAAAAGCCTCGAAGATATGGGTACAGGGGAAAAGTTCCTGAATAGAACAGCAATGGCTTGTGCTGTAAGATCGAGAATCGATAAATGGCACCTCATAAAGTTGCAAAGCTTCTGCAAGGCAAAAGACACCGTCAACAAGACAAAAAGACCACCAACAGACTGGGAAAGGATCTTTGCCTATCCTAAATCAGATAGGGGACTAATATCCAATATATATAAAGAACTCAAGAAGGTGGACTCCAGAAAATCAAATAACCCCATTAAAAAATGGGGCTCAGAGCTGAACAAAGAATTCTCACCTGAGGAATACCGAATGGCAGAGAAGCACCTGAAAAAATGTTCAACATCCTTAATCATCAGGGAAATGCAAATCAAAACAACCCTGAGATTCCACCTCACACCAGTCAGAATGGCTAAGATCAAAAATTCAGGTGACAGCAGATGCTGGCGAGGATGTGGATCTCCTGGGCATATATCCAGAAGATGTCCCAACCGGTAAGAAGGACACATGCTCCACTATGTTCATAGCAGCCTTATTTATAATAGCCAGAAGCTGGAAAGAACCCAGATGCCCCTCAACAGAGGAATGGATACAGAAAATGTGGTACATTTACACAATGGAGTACTACTCAGCTATTAAAAAGAATGAATTTATGAAATTCCTAGGCGAATGGATGGACCTGGAGGGCATCATCCTGAGTGAGGTAACACAATCACAAAAGAACTCACACAATATGTATTCACTGATAAGTGGATATTAGCCCAAAACTTAGGATACCCAAGATATAAGATACAATTTGCTAAACGCATGAAACTCAAGAAGAATGAAGACCAAAGTGTGGACACTGTGCACCTTCTTAGAATTGGGAACAAAACACCCATGGAAGGAGTTACAGAGACAAAGTTTGGAGCTGTGACGAAAGGATGGACCATCTAGAGACTGCCATATCCGGGGATCCATCCCATAATCAGCTTCCAAACGCTGACACCATTGCACACACTAGCAAGATTTTGCTGGAAGGACCCAGATATAGCTCTCTCTTGTGAGACTATGCCGGGGCCTAGCAAACACAGAAGTGGATGCTCACAGTCAGCTATTGGATGGATCACAGGGAGAAGCTAGAGAAAGTATCCAAGGAGCTAAAGAGATCTGCAATCCTATAGGTGGAACAACATTATGAACTAACCAGTACCCCGGAGCTCTTGACTCTAGCTGCATATGTATCAAAAGATGGCCTAGTCGGCCATCATTGGAAAGAGAGGCCCATTGGACTTGCAAACTTTATATGCCCCAGTACAGGGGAACGCCAGGGCCAAAAAGTGGGAGTGGGTGGGTAGGGGAGTGGGGGGGAGGGTATGGGGGACTTTTGGGATAGTTCTGGGATCCCCTGCTGATGTCAAAATCAGCAGATGCTTGTCTCTTATAGACAATGACACGGCATTTGTACACTTCCCCTCTAATCTACTTACCATATAGTGTGATGCTGTGTAAACAGTTTTAATATTGTTTGGGAATAATGCTAATGAAAGTCTATACATGTTTGGTTTAGATATGATTAGAGTAGTTTTGGTGCATGCACACACACACACACACGCACACGCACACGCACACACACACACTATTTTCCATCTCCAGTTAGTTGGATTTGAGGTGGTTGAAGTAGGGAGGCAGTACGTTCCCCTGTACTGGGGCATATAAAGTTTGCAAGTCCAATGGGCCTCTCTTTCCAATGATGGCCGACTAGGCCATCTTTTGATACATATGCAGCTAGAGTCAAGAGCTCCGGGGTACTGGTTAGTTCATAATGTTGTTCCACCTATAGGATTGCAGATCTCTTTAGCTCCAACAAGGCCCACACTTCCTAATAGTGTCCCTCCCTGGGCCACACATATACAAACTTACACCTAATCAAAGATATACCTAGACCTACACAAAGCAGGGTATCCGAAATGATACCAAGTGACAACTTCCCCAAATGATTGAATTGTTTTTGTAGACAACGAAGGGGAAAGCAAATGGAAAATTACTAGAACTTAATTTTTATTTCTTTAAATTATTTTATTAGAAGTGCAGCTGAGGGAACAAATATAATATTTGTATATGGAAATCACCAGCGTCTTCCTAGCCATAGCCAATTTAAAAGTTCAACTTTTAGAAAATAAAAAGAATCCCCAAAACCCAGACCCAGAAAGGCAAGCATGGGATGTTGTCTCTTGTGTGTGGATGCTATGGAGACATGGGGGAATTTTGAGGGGGAGGGGATAGATTACAGGTGATATGAAGGGGGATGGGGTATAGTGGAGCATGAATGATTAGGTTGGGTGGGGGATGGAAAGACAGGATGCAGGAGGGAGTGTGGGGAAAGATAACTAACACTAAAGACCTTTGAAAATGGCATATAGAAACCTGTTACTGTAAAACCTTCTTAAAACACACACATGCGCCCATAAAGTTTAAATGAAATTACCCTACAACAAAGAGCAACCCTTCTCCAAGACATCATAGGGCTGGAGATGAAACAGAATCAAGATTTCAAAATGAAAATTTAATCATATATGAAGTACAAAATTTTTTAAAACCCCCAAAGATTAACATGACAATCTTAGCAGTTTATTTACACATGCAATAGCTTCACATACCTTCCTAAGAATTTGAATATTTTCAACCTTATAAAAATCACAAGAGTATTTCAGCAATCATGAGGTGGTGTTGGATCAGAGTCTTTATGAACGCCTGATGGGATGACATCACAAACCTCATCAAGAGCCTCTGGAAGGTTTAGGGATCCTGCACAAGCCTGGGGAGAGACAACCTTTGGCTCAACAGCAAGCTCTCCAGTTGGCTGGTATCCCAAAAACTTTGCACAGTTTTGGTTGTAAGCAAACTTGTAGTCACTCCATTTCTCATCGTAATATCTTGGAAAACGTCGGAAAGTTGAGATCACCACAGCTTTCTTAGGTACATAGGATGTTTGGTTATTTGAAAGACCATCAAAATTGGATGGGATGTAGTCACAGGCCCAGAGATTGAAATTTCTAGAAATGTGTTGCTTTTGATCTGGGGTGAACTTCTTGCGCCCCAAGCCCTGAGGAAGAGGAACAAGATTAGGAGAGAGATACACGAGGTCACACAGTTCTGAGGATCTCAATGAAACCAGCTAATGACAGGCATCTATTTAAATGCATAGATAAGATAACCATTAAAAAAGCCAACTTGTTGAATATCAAAAGTCAATGACATCCTGGCAGTGCCCTGTCACTATTCTCAGCTTCCTTTCCACCAAGGGGACTGGACTTTTAGGACAATGAAAGCAAAATCAGAGGAAGCCCAGCTGGATATCATCTGCTCAGTGTCCTCGATTCCCAGGGTCCCAGTACTCGTGGCTGCCTCTGAAGAACTAGCAGGTTGAATTCTTTTCCAACCCTGTTGTCTCCCAAAGGAAGCAAAGCAAGACTTCTGGTCTCTGCCCACGGGCTTGCTTGCTATCAGCACCTTACATCTGAACCTGAGAATCAGCCTATATTCAGAACCGAGCGCTTGATTCATCACAATGGGCTGAAAACTAAGAAAGAAAGTGGATGTTGGCACAAAAGACTGAAAAGAGACAGACACCAGATTACATCAGGACTGTCTGCTCCAAGGGCCCATCAACAAGGTGGCAACAGGGCCCTTGAGTGGGATGCTTGAATCAGGGTGAAAGAGAGTCTACAAAGTGCCACAGCTGGCATCTGCCTCCCTACTTCAACCACCTCAAATCCAACTAACTGGAGATGGAAAATAGTGTGTGTGTGTGTGTGTGCGTGTGCGTGTGTGTGTGTGTGTGTGTGTGTGTGTGTGTGCATGCACCAAAACTACTCTAATCATATCTAAACCAAACATGTATAGACTTTCATTAGCATTATTCCCAAACAATATTAAAACTGTTTACACAGCATCACACTATATGGTAAGTAGATTAGAGGGGAAGTGTGCAAATGCCGTGTCATTGTCTATAAGAGACAAGCATCTGCTGATTTTGACATCAGCAGGGGATCCCAGAACCAATCCCCACAGATGTCCAGGAATGACTGCATTCACGTATTGTAAAATTAGTAGAGTATGGGGAAATGTCCAGGTGCAGTATAACGGCTCCTGATGTACAGTCTGTATAGACCAGCCTGTGAGGCTAGGGTGGGAAATAAAGAGGGAGGGAGGGAGGGAGGCTCTGTAGGGACAAAGAGAAGATCCTTGTCACATTACGTCTTTTGGGGAAGTTACTTGAAGATGCTCCAGCAAAATAAAAGGAAATAAAAATTATATGAATCATATAGGGAAGAGCTGCACGGAAAGTGGCTGGGAACAGAAGTCAAAATCGGTGCTGAGCACGGAAACCCAAGAGGAAGGAACAGGGAGCTGGGGTGGGGATGGGGGTGGGGGGAGCAGGGAGGCTTGGACAGGGAAAGGAAGGGTGCAGGAGGGGAGGGAGGGAGAGAGGAAAAGGGAGATTTGAGGGAAGTTGCAGGATTTTAACCAGATCAGAGAAACCAGGAACAGTTACTGAGCTGCAGGGAAGTCCCTTTAGGGCTCATCCAGAGAAGGGGAGAAGCCAGCCAGAGCCACCACCCTATCAGCCCCAGGAAGGAAAGAAAAGAGGAATGGCACTCAGGAAGGGGCCCCTTTGTTCCAGGGAAGTCTGCAGGAGTTGTTTGGGGGTGTTTTGTTTGTTTGTTTGTTTGTTTGTTATTATCCAGAAAGGAGTGCCTTGTTAGCATATATTTTAAACATTTGTATTGAAAGTTAAATATTAGTAAAAAGTCAGTAGAAGTCAGAATATGCAAATAGAATACACAACCGATAGAGCAATGTGAGAAAAGAGAAAAGAGAAGAAAGAAAGAAAGAAAGAGAGAGAGAAAGAAAGAAAGAAAGAAAGAAAGAAAGAAAGAAAGAAAGAAAGAGAGAGAGAGAGAGAGAGAGAGAGAAAGGAAGGAAAGAAAAGAAAAGAAAAGAAAAGAAAAGAAAAGAAAAGAAAAGAAAAGAAAAGAAAAGAAAGGAGGGAGGGAGGGAGGAAGGAAGGAAGGAAGGAAGGAAGGAAGGAAGGAAGGAAGGACATCGCAGATATACAGAATAAAGTGAATGGCATGCATAAAGTCAAAATTGTCATAAAAATGTGAATGGCTCAAAGTCCTATGCAGAAAAACAGTGACTCTTCGGTATTGTTTTTCTTTTTAAATTGGGCTGCACCCTGCTTACAACGGAAGATAAACCCAAAGCAAAATGACTAAAGTTCATGAAGACACAAATGAGATATCTGTATTACTCTCCCTCCCACCATGACTCAGGGACAGTTGTGCAAGAGCCAGAGGTCAGCCGGGCGTGGTGGCGCACGCCTTTAATCCCAGCACTCGGGAGGCAGAGGCAGGCGGATTTCTGAGTTCGAGGCCAGCCTGGTCTACAAAGTGAGTTCCAGGACAGCCAGGGCTACACAGAGAAACCCTGTCTCGAAAAAACCAAAAAAAAAAAAAAAAAAAAAAAAGAGCCAGAGGTCAGGGAAGACCAGAGGAAACTGAGTTCAGAACAACACAGGACTATCACACTTAGACACTTTCAGCTGCTGTGGCTGCCTGTATAAGACCCGGACAAGATCAAGCCAGGCAACAGTCTAGCATGGAATAGGAGGGACTCGGTAGCCCCAGCCCCTTGCTGAGGAGCTATAAAGAGTTGATGACTTCTGAGAGACGGAGAGTCGGTTTTCCTGATGGGTATGGTAAGTGGTAGATAAAAAAACAACTCCAGTGGATGCTCCCACAGGCATGAGTATACAAGCCTTGGTGGGTTATTTAAAAACAAACAAACAAAAAGACATGAACTTGGGAAGGGGTAGGGAGGTAGGAGGTGGATTTGGGAGGAGTTGGAAGAAAGAATGGGGTGAATATAATCAAATTACATTGTATGTGTTTATGAAACGCTCAGAGAATTAGTAAAAATTTATTTTTAATTCATGAAGATGAAGGAATGACACTTCGTAGTACAATGTGTTACATGGCTAAAAGCAACACAGAGGCTGAGGGACACTCCCAGTGGAAACTGGCAAAGCCATCAAGATAAAAATAAAGCAATCATGAATCTTTATGCAACAAGACATGATACTAAACGATTTAAGGCAAAAAACAAAAAGTGTTGACATTTAAGAGTAACTCTCAGAAGCAGAAATTGACAGACCAAGACAAAGAGTTAAGAAATATTTTACAACATAATTAGCAATCCTCAGTCAATAATTTTGCAATTAAATGAGGGACTATATAATCTTTTTATCACTAATGAGACACTTTAAAATTAATCACATGCAAAAAAATCTCTATCACTCAAAAAGTCAAAATCACAGAGCGCCCTCCATAAAATTAATGGAACATCAAAATCAGATATTAGCAACAAATTCGTAACCTAACAAATTCTAGCCACATCAGAAATTCAAGGAATCTTCCAAATAGCTCTCAGTTAAAAGGGAAATTAAAAATTAAATAAAGACTATTTGGAGGCAACTACTTAATGAGACCTTAATTAGGTCTGATTAATACCGATTTTAATGATGTGTTTGCCTAAGATGTTACTTGTTCTTTTATTTGCTCATTCTGACTTACAATATTTTCCTAAGTGTTACCTTCAAATGTAAATGTTTAAAAAGTGTATTAACAAGCTACTACCCTCTGGATATAAAAACGATCCCCTGCAGATTTCCCCCCAAATAAAGCAACACCTTCAGAGAGTTTACTCTGTTCAGCTAATGGAACGATATTAGAATTATTAATTAGGTCTAAATAATAATATCTCCCTGGTAGCCAAAACAACTCAAGAATATTTGTAGTTTTAATAATCTTATTAACAAAAATTACAAGTATTTGAATTCAATAGTCAACTGAAGCAATTTTAAAGGATAGACAAGTAAGGGTACTTTGACATTATACCATTAAGTTTGAAATGAATGAGATAAATTTTAGGCAAACACATCATTAAACTCCATGCAATAAGAAGCAGACGTTTGGAAGTTAAATAGACAGACTAATAGTCAAGTCAATATTCAAAAAGCTTATTCTAAAAAAAACCAAAAATGTACCAAACCTAAGTAGTTTCATGGACAAAATTATTTAGCCAGGGCCTCCTGTGCAGTAGGCAAGCAATCCCCCTGTGCCACTGGCACCAGCTTGGGTCCCATGGGCAAGTTCTATCAAACTGAAAATCCAAATGTTAAGGCTATGTAAGCTATTCTAGAACACAGAGGACATGTGAGAAACCTTCAGAGGCTTGCTGGAGGGTCTCCTCACCTGCTAAAGATGCATGTGTCCAGGTCTGCTTGTGTCATTAACAAGATACACACTTGGCTGGGTCTACCCACTAGACCCTGATAAGCAGTTAAGCACCAGGGTAAAGTGCTAGAGGCAGAAATAAGGATGCAAATTTTATTTGTAAGTTTATACAAATCTCTGTTGACTTTTTAAAAATGCTCCTTTTCTTATTTACTTGTGTGTTTGAGCATGTGTGTGTGTGAAAGAGAGACAGACAGACAGACAGACAGACAGACAGACAGACAGAGAAAGAGAGCATGCGTGCTATGTAGGTCAGAGGGCATCTTGTGGGAGCTTCTTTTTCCACCGTGTGGATCCCACAGATCAAATTCAGGTCCAGCAGCAAGCACCTACTGAGTCTCCTCAGTGTCCCTTGTTTGGCTTTTGATAAACTTGTGTTACTGTAGCAATCTAGAAAACACATTAAGCAGGGTTAGACAGCTGGCTCTGAAGTCAAAGAGTACTTGTTGCTCTTGCAAAGGACCTAGATTTGGTTCCCAGAACCAACATGATGGCTCACAGTCATCTCTAACTCCAATTCCAGAGTATCCAACTCCTTCTGACCTCCATGAGCGCCAGGCATGCAAGTGGTGATGTGACACACAAACATGCATCCAAAGCAAAATATTCATATGCAAAGAAAAATAAACATTATGTTTTTTTTAATTAATCCATCCTCTTGGAGAGGGTGGGGTGGATGTTTTGTGACTCTATTCAATACTCTGCCAAAGGAGAGGAGGTTTTTAGGTTAAGTTATTCAATTTTACTTGGAACACAGTTGTGTGGAGGGAAAGGTTTCTCTGGGCTCATTTCTAAATCAAGGATAAGAGCAATTAGCCCACAGGAGTGCTATGGGACTTAAACAAGATCATTGAAGCACTGGAGCACAGTCATGGGTTAATAAAGACAGGATGTTGCTAACAGCACCTTTGTCGTGTGGATTTTCAAGTTTGATAAGTGTCCTTGAAGCTCACCTGACAGACCTTCTTCTGCCTAAGGTACACTAACCTGTAATGTCCAGTATGGAAGCCCCAGACCACTAGTTACAGAGCATGTAAATGTGAGCAGTTTAAATTGAGAGTAGTAACAAGTCAATCAGATGTTTAAGAGAGTTAATTAAAAAGGAACATATAAAATAACTGATTAATAATTTTTATGGAGTCAATGAGATTCCTCAACAGGTAAAGGCTCTTGTCGCTGAGCCTGAAGATCTAAGCTCCATCCCCAGAGCCTACATGATGGAAAGAGAAGCAGTGTCTGCAAGCTGTCTTCTGACCTTCACCCACTCCTACACATGCCCTTACACATGTGTGTGCGCATGTGTACACACACACTAACACACACAGACACAGACACACACACTAACACACACATACATACACACTCACACACACACACACACACTAACACACACATACGCACACACTAACACACACACTCTCACACAAACACACACACTAATACACACATACACACACACAAACACACACACTAATACACACACATACACACACAAACACACACACTAACACACACATACTAACACAAACACTAACACACACATACACACATACAGACACACTAACACATACATACACACTAACACACACACACTAATACACACACTCACACACTAACACACTCACACATACTAACACACATACACACAAACACACACACTAACACACTAACACACATACACACACACTAACACACACATACACACAAACACACACACTCACACACACAAACACACACACACTCACACACACTAACACACACACACAGAGTAAATGTAAAACTTAAATTGTTTTAAAGCTTAAGAATTTGTTAAAACATAATTGTATGTGAATTGCTCTATTGCATGTATTACATGTTTAGTTGATAATCCGGAGGAAATATTATGTTAAATAAAATATACAAACCCCTATGGACTTATGATCAAACAAACCAATGGAAACTGAAAATATTCTAAGCTGAAAGTGTATCTGGAGTGGCCTTTGAGGGTTTAAAGCCAAGTGCATGAAGATGGGGGTGGTAATGCAGGGATAGAGGAGGAACTGGAGAGAAGGAGGTGGGGTAAGTTTGATCAAAACACATTACACACGTGTACGAAAAATTCTCAAACAATTAAAAAAAATGCAATTAAATTTTTCTTAAAGAAAAAAGATGTTTCTGGTGCACCTGACCTCGCTTGGCGACACACTACAGTATAGAGCATTAAACCTGTCTACTGGCATCTTGTGTGGCTAGCTGGAAGGTGTGACCCAACCCCAGAGACAGATCCTCGAAAGAAATGAAGATACAAAATACTTTATACCTGGCAATAGCCCAATAAAAGGGCGAAATTCTAAGTGTGAAGTTTTGCTGAGTGTTACCTTCACAGCACCATAAAAGTTGAAACTTTTTAAGTAGACCATCTGTTTTATTAATTTTACCTGGTTTTTAAATGTTCCCATCACTACTAGACATTTGAGAATTGTAGTTGCACCTTGTGTTATATTTCTACATCCAATGCTACATTAAACTGTTAACAAGTACTGTTAAAACTTAAGCTCTCTAGGGTCAGGGAACTCGCCATCCTTAGAGAAACAACTCCAGGAATCTCACAAGAGAGGACACTTTTGTAACCATAGCCCGTGTGTATGAAGGCAGAAGCCTGGTGCTGGTTTGAAAAACTCCACCCAACTCAGAGTTTCAAGAGGTGGCTTTTGTTTTGTGACTGTTTCTGAGTCTCATGGAAGATGCCAGGCTGTTTGGACATTGCTTCAAGTCTCGAGAAACAAATGTGTCTCCATAATCTGTGCAGCATAGAAATCAAAATAATGATCCCCCTTCTACCAGTTTACTGCTTGCTGTGCCAGCAGCGATGGGATGCTGGACCTCTCCCACGCTAGGCAAGTGCTCTACCACTGAGCTATACCTGAAGCCTTGGAGTTAGCAAAGAAGTACTCACAGAGTCAAAATAGTATCCAGAGTTCTGGAAACTGTGGCGGTTGTCATGCGCAGAGAAAGGGAAGTTTTTGTTTGCTGCTTGCTGGGGAAGAATGAAGAGATGATAAGCACACGTCAGAACTGCGAGATGTCCTCAGAACCGGAGCACAGTGATGGGGAAGGGAGAGGCATGGGACAAAGGGAACTCTCAGGGAGGCTAATGAAGTCTATCACTAGCATGGAGTTAATAGCACAGGATGTGGGTGCAAGCATGGGCAGGGCTTCCAAACAATCCTGTTACCAAATCTCTGAAAAAAAAAAAAATCTCTTTCAAAATGTCTTTGGAGGCAAGAGTGCAAAACTGCATATATGCACAGAACCAAATGCTGGCAAGGACCTTTGACAGCATGGGGGCCAGCCTCTTATCTGACTAATAAGGATGGCAGAAAGCAAATCCTGGAAACCTGGCCTGATCCTAGAAGCCCTGAGGCTGGGTTCCCAGAAGCCTAGAGCCTCAGTCAAGACCCACAGTGAGTGTGGTTGATATTGATACTAAAACCATTCTGCCTCCTCCCTCACACTACCAAGGCTGGAGCAGCAGCTCAGGAGCTGGCAAGGGAGGCAGACCATGGCTATTAATGACTAAAGGTTCCTGAGGAGAATCCCAGCTCATTGTCTGGATCAGGGGGCAGTTGTAGCTGCAGAGGACATGGATCTATCACTGGGAACCTGGGTATGGCAGATGGGCAAATGGGTTAGCTATCTGGCCAACATGGCACCTCCTCAGAGATCCCTGAGATGCTATATCTGGACCCCATACTCATGTCACCTTCTCTCGAATTTTGTAGATTGGTGGCAGCCTCCTCTCCACCTGCTCAGACAAGTATGGACAGTGGGTTTCCTTCAGGGCAGTACACGTGATGGATTCTGGTGTCTTCTCCGTCAGGCCAGTGTGAGTGAACTGGAAGCACAACATGCGTCTTGATTAGAACCAGATACAGCTGAAGCTGGATGCCAAATACAGGCTTCCTCTGCAAAAACATGGTTTGAGCACTTCTTGGGGAATGGTAAAAACAATGTACCTTTGAAGTGTTCCTTCCAAACAAACATTTCAAGCCACAGGGGCCTCTTCAAGGTCTTATGGAACCTAGCATCCAGCCCATGTTCTAAGGACTGGGTTGTCTACTCTCAGACTTAGAGGTTGCCAAGCATGCTAGACTAACTGACCAACAAGCTCTTGGAGATCTTCCTGTTTCTGCTTCCATCTCTCCACCACTGGGATCGCAGTGGTATGCCACCATTCCCAGCTTTATATGTGGGTTCTGGAGATCAAAGCCATGTCCTTAACTTTCAAGGCAAGTGTTTTACCAACTAAACCATCTCCCTACCCATCTCTTCCCTTTTGAAGTGTAAAGACGTCGGTTAACTCTGTAATTATCTCTCTATTCTCCCAAGTTAAGATACAACTGTACATTCAGGTGCTTTTTGATTGGCATCTGTGCAAGAGTGTGCTAAGTAGTTAGATTGGGAGGTTGTGTTATAAATCCTATGTACTTTGTAGGTGTTATCTCCAGCCATGAAGAAGCTAAAAGACACATAGGGCTTGATGGAGTAGACAGAAGAAAGAAACACAATGTTGTTGAGAACAGGGTCATAAGAGTCAGTTTATGTTTAGAAATCATGGTGCTGATCATGGCATGATATCTGGTATGAATCAGCTAAGATATGACTGACATTAGAGGACTGTGAGTCAGCACAAAATGAGTGACAATGGATGATGACCTGGGAACCCCAAGAGGGATCAGGTATGTGATCTGTCATAAAACTCTGCCTGGCAGAGTGTCATTTTTATGTGGGTTCTGTGTAAATGGCCCTTGATGCCAAAGGCCTAAGTCTTTGCCTTTTCCAAGCTGCCTGTATATTTTTGTCTGTAAGTTCATGTGCCACTTGGCTGAGTGGTCAGTATGTATCAATGTTTGCCTGGGTGCCTGCCAGTAGCTCCCTACCTAGTATACCATGTATGTCCTATCAGCTTACACATTGCTAAATTCCCCTCGACTTCCCAGGCGCCTGTGACCCTCCTCCTTTCCTGTATTGGAGTTTGAGACTCACAGATGTATAACCCAGCAGCACGGATGTGGAAAAATAACCTGTGCACACAAACCAATATGTAACTTACAAGAACACAGTATTGATAAAATACCACCAAATACGTCTCAGTGGCTACCCATGGGCTGAGAAGAAGGATGAAACCAATGACAACAAAACCACCAGGCAAACCCCCACCCCACCCCAGCCTCTATGTGTGCAGACCCTCCTGTAGAAATGTAAGGAACTGTCCATAGGACCCCAGTGAGTTTGTTCCTGATGAGACTTAGATATGCCCAATGTAAAATATAAATAGAGAAAAATGTAGGGAGACAGCCAACTCTAGTGGTTCATGCCTATAACCCATTACACAGGAAGATTGCAGGTTCAAGGCCTGCCTGGACAACTCAGTAAGAGTCTGGTGGGGCGGGGGGGCTGGGGCTATACCTCAATGGTCAAGAGCTTTGCCTGGCATGATTTCAATCTTCAGTACCACAAAACAGGGAGAGGGGATAATGTTCTCCCAAAAATCTTTACCACATCCCTCGCCTTTAGCTCTTGAAGACTAACACAACATCCTGATGTGGATATACAACTTTACATATAGGCAGTTTGCACATATTGTATCATACAGATAATACAAGAATTAAAATGTATTTGTAGGGCTGGTGAGATGGCTCAGCAGGTAAGAGATGGCTCACAACCACCCATAATGAGATCCAACGCCCTCTTCTGGTGCGTCAGAAGTCAGCTACTTATGTGTACTTATGTATAATAATAATAATAAATGAACCTTTGGGCCAGAGCAAGTGGAGTTGACCGGAGCAAGCAAAGGTCCTAAAAATTCAATCCCCAACAACCACATGAAGGCTCACAACCATCAGGACAGCTACAGTGTACTTATATACATAAAATAAATAAATAAATCTTTTTTTAAACCTATCTATAAAAAATGTATTTGTAATTTTACAATGGACATGTGGCCACATGGTATGATCAATGTCATTTCTGAACACTGAATGCCTTTTTATTTCTCACAAACTTTTTGTTGCCTTCCTCCTCCCTCCTTGTTGCCTGCACTGCCACCTTGGATCACAACACTGACTGAGCCCTCATGTATTTTACATGAAGGGAATTGATACTGCTGTGCAGGACACAGGCTGCACTGTCCGTAGTCCATACCTTGCTTTCCTCACTAACATATACTAGAACATTCTCAACCAACTTACATATACTTTTAAGTAGAGCTTTGTATTAAAATTTAAAGCATTATCAAACAATTATTGTTCACGTTTTTGAATGTCAACCACAGGTTTTATTCCTCAGGGGCTGTTATCATGATATTTGAGGCGGAGTCTCTCACTGGGACCCAGGGTCTGCCACGTAAGGATAGGCTGGCTGGCCAGTAAGCCTCAAGAATCGGCCTGTCTCCATCTTCCCAGGGCTTGGCTACAAATAGGCACTCCCAAAAAACCCATTTGGTTATGTGGGATCTGGGAAACAAACGTGGGCCCTCATTCTTGCAAGGCAGACACTGTGCTGACTGGGCTATCGCCTAAGGCCCTAAGCAACTGTAATTGTTTACTTATTATTACTGTGTGCATGTGTGTACATGATGTGCAGATGTGAAGTACACACATGAAGAGGTCAGAGAGCAACGCTGTGAAGTTGGCAGTCTTCTTCAACCTTGACAGGAGTCCGTGGATTGAAGTGGAGTTGTCAGCTTGCATGGTAGCTACCTTGACTGGCTGGTCCCTAAACAGTCACTTTTAAAGATGAATACAAAAAATGCAATCGGGCTCCAAGCACTCTCTCTGTTCTCCCTCCAGCCAGCTAAGTTGCAACCCCCTTGGAAACACCTGGAACCCGGGCTGGTGGGGCAGCTGCTCTGATAGCAGGAAAGACAGCTCACATCAGCTCATAACTGACTTGAGTTCATTTGTATTCTGCAAGTCTGTGGACTAAATCACTGTTAAAAAGAATATGGCTCTAGCATTTTAATTTTACTCTTTTAAAATATATATATTTAATGGCTATAGCATGATAGCTGTGAAATAAACCCTTCTGTTAGATAGTGTAACCGTGAAATACAGCTTTTTAACTAGCTGGTGGTGAGATTTCCACTGCCTTCCATCCCTCAGTGACTGAAATATTAAATAGGAAAATGAAAGTAAGTAGGGGGGAAAAAGCCTTTCCTGCCCAGCAACAGCCAGATTACAACCAGCAAGGTCAACTGCAAAATGACCGTCACTTCTAATGGGACAATTACTGTCCTCGCAGATGGGTCGCAGCTGACTCACGGCCAACAGCTTCTTTAATTTACCCAACTCATCTGAAGTTACTTCCGGAGACTTCGGGATCAGCATGATTCTTCAGACACTCTTAGGTGCCGACAGCAGAGAGGACCTTTGCCAGAGGCTCCAGTTTGGCTCAGGTTTGAGAGTGGATGGACAGCGTCTCTCCTACTCACTCCTGAGAACCAAGCTGCCCTGCTGGGCCTGTGGCTGGAGCAGGACATGAAATGTCTACCCATGCTCTGTGGATTCTCACTTCCTCTATTAGAACAGAACTTGAGTTCACCTGAAATGTCAATGTAGTTCATAAAACCAAAGCACACTCCCTTGTAGCTGCTAGATTGGGGATGTGAACCCATGAGCCTGCAAGGCTCCTGGGAGAAGTATTGTTTTCCTGATAAAGAAGACAGATACTTTCTGTATTGTTATTCTTTGATCTTCTTGTTTTCCTGCCTGGAGTGTATGTAGACTCTCTACAACCTGGAAGAGACTAATCCTTCCATAAAAATGTCTAAACAGAATGCTGGAAAGAACCCAGGGCTCTGAAAACTCCCTGGGGCAGAGTCCCAGCCCTAACCTGCCTGCTTCTGAACGTTGTTGCTATTTAAGGAAAAGCACAAATCTGAGTCTGCCCGGCATCCCACCATGCTGGTAACCAAAGCCCAAACCGAGACAGAGCCTTGCACATGCTAGGCAAATACCACACCAATAAGCTATCTGTCCAGCCCTGGAGTCGGCTTTTTAGTCAGTCGATCATCCATCTAACTGACGTTTAGATGACATAAACATGAAGGTATTTAACCTAAGAAACACAGTTTCCTCACTATGAGCCGGTACAAGAATGTGACTGAGACAGGCAGAGGCAGACAAATCTCTGTGAATTTGAGGCAGTCTGGACTATAAAGTGAGTTCCAGGCCAACCAGAGTTACATATAAAACCCTTTCTCAAAAAAATTAATTAATTAAAATGGGAAAAAATGAAAATGTGACTGACACTATTTCCCATTTGGCTTTGGCCCCAAAAGAACTCAAATTCAAAAATGTTTCCCAGTCTCAGCATATTCTAACATATATTTATACTCATCATAAATTTTATTTTACTTTATTAGACTTTTATGTTTTATTGTATATTCTCTACATATTACTTTTGAGTTTAGTGGAATAAAATAAAGTGTACTGTGTGTGTGTATGTGTGTGTGCGCGCGTGTGCGTGTGTATGTGTGTGCATGCTTGTGTGTGTGTGCGTGTGTGTATATGTGTGTGTGCATGTGTGCGCGTGTGTGTGCATGTGTATGTGTGTGCACACTTGTGTGTGTGTGCGTGTGTATGTGCATGTGTGTGTGCGTGTGTGTGCATGTGTATGTGCATGTGTGTGCGTGTGTGTGTGCGCGTGTGTATGTGCATGTGTGTGTATGCGTGTGTGTGTACATGTGTATGTGTGTGCGTGTGTGTGTGTGTGTGTGTGTGTGTGCGTGCGTGAATATGGGGTGCACATATACTAACTATACTTAGGAAGTGCTGACTGGCTAGTCTGCTTTCCTTTGTCCTTCTGAATGAATTATCCTGCTAGTCTCACAGCGACTCTCTAATTTTGTTATATTTCATTTTATATTTTAAAAAGTCAAGATTAGATAAAACTTGTTTGCCTTAGTCTAAGGTTGATACCAAAGAGACTGCAATCAGTGTTGTACATTCTAAAGAGCCAAAATTCCCAACATCTCTTCCCTTTCTCTTTTAAACAAACAAACAAAAATTTCAGTTTGGGGGCTAGAGATATAACTGATTAAGTAAAGATCTTGGCTTGAGGACCAGATCCTCAACACCCACATAAAAGCCAGGCTGGAGTGTCAGCCTGCCTGCCAACCTAACACTCAAGAGGCAGAGATGGAGTCCCCAGAGCAAGAAGACTGTCCCCAGCCAGCCTGCTCCAGACTCAAGACTCTACCTCCATTTATAAGGTAAAGAGTTACTGAGGCGATATTTGACTTCATCCCACAAACACACATGCACAGCACCTATCCACACACATAAACATGTTCACACACTACTCACAAACACATGCAAAACACCCACACATCTCCAACCCACCCCCACCCCACATTATTGCTTTGAACACAAATCTTTTCTCAGATTCTGCCTCTCGTTTTAAGAGTGGAAAACGACAGGGGAATTCCCTTTTTGTGAACAAGTCATAGGAACTGGACATGGAAAACTGACAGTGCATGAAATATGCATATGAAAGAGCAATTGAGAAGCCCCTGGGTCAATATGCAAATGTTTCTAGAAGACACTAGAATTCCTGACTGGGCTAACTGTGATATCAACAAACAGGGGTCTTGCCAGGAGAATAACTTGAGCCCAGAAGTCTGGGGGATTATCGAAACAGGTAACAACTGTTAGGATAACAGCTAAACGACTCCTGGGCTCTGTCCATTTCCTAGTCTGATGACAAGAACTGGACAGGATTTGTTGGGATTTTAAGAATACTTCAACAGGGCTGCAGAGATGGCTCAGCAGTTAAGAACACTGACTGCTCTTCCAGAGGTCCTGAATTCAACCACATGGTGGCTCACAGCCATCTGTAATAGAATCTGATGCCCTCTTCTGGTGTAGCTGAACATAAAACAAATAAATAAATCTTAAAAATAAATAAATAAATAAATATAAGACTACTTCAACAAGTACCGAGTATGCCTTCTGCACTGGATTCTAGTCTAGGTACTGATGGAGCACCACTGAGGAGAAATGACAAAGGCCCCATGGAACCTACGATCTAGGAAGAAGAGACATGTGGAGAGCTGTGCCGGAGCAATCGCCATTATAAGATGGCGCTGGCTTCTGCTGTGCCTAACTAGTAAACAAGCCTTGTGCACAAGTGCAAGAGTGAACTCACGCCTAGTCACTGCCCATCTCGGAGCGTAGTAATGAGGTGATGGGCAAACAACAAATCAAGAGCTAACATGCCACATCAGGTGCTAAAATGCCACGCTGAGGGCTATATAAGCAGCACCATTTTCCAGGGTCGGGGTCTTCCCTCCTTAAGAAGCAATAAAGCTTGCCACAAAAAAATCCAGTTGTCCGAGTGTGTTCTTGCCGACGAGAACAATAACTTGGGACAGAGACAGTTCACCATATAATGAGTTCTCTAGTATTAGAAGGCAGGAGTGCAGAAATGGGCAAGGCAGAGCAGGTAGCAGTTGCTACCCACTGAGCATCCTCAAGGGCCCACCCTGCACTGAGCAGTTTTCTTCCTTCCCCCTTATTCCTCTTTTTTTCACCCTTTCTTCCTTCTGCCTTCTTGCTTTCCTCTGCCTTCCCTCCTTCCCTCTCTTCTTCCTTTTCTTCATTCCCACATTTCCACTCCCTTCTGCACCCCATGTCTTCTTCCTTTCTCTGACTCTGTATCTTGTTACATAGCCCAGGATGCCCTGGAGCTCTCAATCCTCCTGCCTCAGCCTCTCAAGTACTCAGATTACAGGCTTGGACTGCCTCCCTCAGATTCACGTGCAGTCATTGAATCCTCAAAAGAATATTGAGCTTCCCTCTTGACAGGTGAAGAGACCAAGGCCCAGAGTCTTTTCAAAGGTCAAGCTACCAGAGGCAGCAGAAGGGAATCCAGCCCAGATCTGTGCCCTCAACAACAGCCACATTTCATGAGGAAGCTTTCAGGAATGCATCCTTCCTTACCCATCTTCCGTCATTATTCAAAGATGGGTTGAAACGCCTCCCTTTGGCCATTCTCTCCAAGGAGCTGAATGTACTGGGGTTGCCTCACAAGCTGTCTGTGGCCCCACAAGCTTGTGACATCTGTAGAGCTCCCCCACCCACTGTGTTGATCTTCTCAGCTGTTGCCTGGGCAGAGAGGTGGAGAAAGCCCACTACTGTCATGGAATGGAAGCTCATGTCACAATGGCCAGAGCATTCTAAGCCCCAAGTGGGGGGTTTGCTATTTGTTCCTTGCATCGGGTTCACCAAGCACGCGCAGAATTCTAACTGAAGAAGTCCCCAACCCAGCCTGAGAGGTGAGGACAAGAAGATGCTGGAAACACAGCAAACAATTTGCGCCCTCATGGCTCCAGCATTGTCCTCATGGCAACCATCTGTTTCAAACTCTTGGTTTTCAGAAAACTAACCTGAGTGCTGCTCTGGAGCCGACCTTGCTCACATCAGCAATGCTGCTGGACCAGGATCAAAACATTCCCTTTCTCCTTCCATATGTTCTCTGTGTCCCCGCTCAGACCTCACATCTGAAGCTGATGACTGGCTCGATGTGACAGCTGTGTTGAAGTCTGGCCCTGGGATAGAACACTCCCTCCTGCTTGTCCCCAGTTGATCAGTCCCAGGAGGCAGCAGTCCTCTCCTGGTCCCTGTACATAGGGTCTGACTCCAGCAGCACAGTACAGGAAGAAAAGAATGACTGGGGGGCCTTGTGTTACATTGGCCCAGCCCAGCCCATATCTGTCATGGTCTCAGTGGTCTAAGAAATGACCTTGGCAGCCACCATTACAACACTTTGTATCATGGCCCTGAACTGAAATATGTGTGAAAGGCTCTAACAGGCCCAAGCATGGCAAACACAGGGCCACCAGGCTTTGCCCTTCTTTCTCTCTTGTTGAACAGGTTACATTCCTAAAGCTAGCCCCCAAGGTCTATCTCCTTGTTTAACCACTGACTCATTCCTGAGACAAAACACCAAGGGCCAGCCATCAAAATTCATTGTTTGGCTACACTGAATTGTTCATTGTTTGGCTACAACTTGTCCAATCAGGTCTTATCAACTGACCCTTGCACAGACTTCCTCTTTTTCTGCTTTAAAAACCCATTCTGAAAACAAACAAAACAAAACACTTGCTGCTGCTTGCTGTCTGCCTTTGCCTGAATCAGCGGCAGTTCTCCTTATAGTGCTCCCTTCCTGCTTGCCTCTCGGGGGTACTAAATCTCCTTTGAGCTGATAATTGGTGTCAGGGCGTATCAGTACCACCTCTGAACGGCTCTCCAACCTTTTCAATGTGACCACACCTTTCTGCGCCAGAGACTATGAGCTTGGTGATGCTGTAAGATAGTTTATCTCAAAGTTCTATCAGAGTCCCCAGGTCAACCAGCTCGGCCACCCTGATCTTGAATTTGAACTTTCCTGGATCCTAATCCTGGGGAGGGTGGGAGTGGGCAAGGTAGTGTCATTCTTTATAGTACAGGTGTGGCCACCTCTTTGTGAGCACCGTGGTCATGGGTCCCCAAGAAATACTCGGTAACTCGAAAGCACATCGGAAAGTGAAGAATGTACACAGTGCACATACTTGCATGTTTGCTTAGTGCTTCCCTGTTTGCCGTTACTTAAATGACTTCCGCATCATCCCTGGTTATTTTCTGTTTATGCATGCCTCGGCCACTACCAATTCATTTTCCACCCCACCCTGCTGTGCACCCTGGGGTGTAAAAGGAGACTAGGTTATGCAGTTTGTGTCTGTTTGTGTCTGGCTTAATTCATCCAGGAGGGAAGCCCTGATGGGGACGTGAAAGGCAGAAGGCGTTAGGTGCAAGGAGGAGTGTGCTGCTGTGATATATGACACCCAGCTCTCTGGGAGAATAGCAACCTGACTGGTGGGGTTTGCCAACGACTCTGCAGCTCTGTCTCAGAAGCTCTGAGAGCTACCTAATATCGCTGAACACCGGATAAAGAAGAGCTGCATACGAGTCTCTAATATACCACTGAGTCAAATTGCTGAGCTTCCAGGCTCCTTCCCTAGGAAGCCACGAATTGGAGGCAGCTAAGCATCTCTACCAGTATCCATGGCTCTGTCCCCACAACCACAGCTCTCTCCATGAAGGACTTCCAGGTATATCAGGCCTCCTGCTACTGCTGCTCCCGGGATCTGTACGCTTCCTTGTCAATTCTGTGATGCTGCAGGACCACAGCTCTTAGACTTCAGTAAGCTGTCTCTCTCTCTCTCTCTCTCTCTCTCTCTCTCTCTCTCTCTCTCTCCCACCCCCCGCCCCCATCTGGGTACACTGTGTGTGTATATACACATGTGTATTCACATATGGAGGTCAGAGGTCAATGTCAGGTGTCTTCCTCTATCAGTTGCTCCCCTGCTTTTTGGAACAAGGTTTCTCACTAAACTAGAAGCTCACTGGTTTGGGCTAGACTATTGTCCAGAAATTCTCTAGTATTTGCCAGCCTCCACCCCCAGCGCTGGAGTTACAGGTAGATGCCCAGCCCGGTACCTGGCTTTTATATGAGTGCTGTACATCTCAACTCCGGTCCTCATGCTTGCTCAGGGAGCTCACTGTGCTCTCTCCATGTCCCTGCCTCCTCTGTCTTCGCTGCACCATCAGTCTCCCTGGTGGGACATTAAATAGAAACTGAAGAGGTGTTAGTAACTATCTCCTCTGGCAGGGAGGGAAGTGCCACCTCAAATAAATGAAGTGGCTCAAGGTGGTTGCTCAGCCGATATGTAATAAAATCACACTGAACCCACATGTGCCAAAGCCACCTTCTACGGAAGCATCAAGCAGGATAGCTCAGTTTGGTCCTCTGCTTGCTAGACATAAAGAGAGTGGTTCTGCAAAAGTGTGTCTTTATAAACTGGGCAGTGGTGGCACAGCCCTTTAATCCCAGCATTTGGGAGGCAGAGGCAGGCGGATCTCTGCACGTTCAAGGTCTACAGAGTGAGTTCCAGGACAGCCAGGGCTACACAAAGAAACCATGTCTCAAAAAATAAAACAAACAAGCAAACAAACAAAAGTATATCTTCACTGAAGAAAAAAAAAATGTGTCCTTGGACAGATATTACTGCAAATCCACTGTGGGCTCATATTGTGGTCCTCACCAACATCAGTTCTCAGTAAACAGCAAACATGCTTTCAGCAACATATCCAAGCACCGGTGTCCCCTAACCACCGAGTAATCTATGTTATTTTCATTGAACCCTTTGTGTTTTTTTCACACGATAGCTTTGGTGGTAGCTCTGCAGTTCAGATAGTCTCCATCCAAAGCAGTCAAGAGTCTATAGAAGGTCCATGTGCTCATCTCGGCCATGTGTTTCTAGCTCTGGAGGTGATTCCATGTTTTAGAGAATGATTTGAGCCTCTCCACCTCCCAAGTCTGGGGTCACGAACATGTGCTACCATGCCCATCACTATACACATCTTAAGAGCTTTCCAGGAGAGGTTTTTCTGGGGCCTGTTGTACGCCAGGGTGTTTGGTCGGTTGGTTGGTTGGTTGATTTTGTTTAGACAAGGTATCGCATACACCAGGTCAGCCTCAAACTTTCTCTACAGCTGAGGATGACTTTGAACTTCTAATCCTCCCGTCTCATCCTTCTAAGTTGCTGGGATTACAGGCGTGTGCCACAGCAGCTGCCTTTGTCTCCACAGATCAAATGGGATAGCTCTCCAAAAATCCAGAATAAATGACAGCGGTAATGACATGTGTGACTCAAAACGGAGCTCTAAGATGGGAAACAGCAGCCCCAGAATTTTGAAACAAATCAGCAAAATAAATATCTATTTTCAGCTAAAGGGAAAATAAACAGCAGCTTGGAACATGGCAAGAAGCTCATTCCCACCCCACAGAGGCACAGAGGGGGAAGCCTGGGAGGCAAGGTCTCAACAGAAGACTTTTTAAAACCACCTGATCCTCTTATTTCGTACTATAAAACATAATGGAGATTTCATCAAGTTGGCAGGAAATCGTGAGCTAATAAAAGAGCCTTGTTACAAAGATAATAAGACAAAGTCATAAAAGACAGACTTAGGCTGAATTCTGGCTCTCAGCCTCGCTTTGCAGCTCCACGGGGACACGGGGTTCATCAACTGAGTTAATCGTGTGGATGACCACAAATTTGTCCTTTCTTGCCTTTGCTCTTTCTTCACATTCCAAGGTATTTTTTTGCCCAGAGCATGAGCCTCAGATGGCAGACAGGAAGTAGATGGGGTGCTAAGATGTATTGTACAGGCTTCTGGACTGGAGCCACCTGCTATTCAGCTCAGGAAACAATGAAGAAGACCCAGACACAGCACCCCATGCTGGATCCCAATATGTCCTGCCATCAAACTATCAGCTGTGGGTTTGCCCTCCCTCACTAGGGCCTCCTGCATCTGTTGTGGAGATTGAACCAGCAACATTGGAATTACCCATAGTTCCTCAGAAATGCAGGCACTCTCTAAAAACAAAACAAAACAAAACAAAACAAAACAAAACAAAACAAAACAAAACAAAAAAAACCTTCTGGGGTGCCCAACGGGGATATCAGAAAGCCAGTACCATGCTTCCCTGAAGGGTCCTACGATGCATGCTGCTTCGTTGCACAGTTACATAAACATGCTGCAGTATGGCTGTGTTAATGTTTAATTTAGATTGCTGCTCCATTGATTCCACTGTGGCTCAAGCAAATGAGAGTTAGCCGGATTCATGGTTTTACCACACCACGGTCCAGTCGTTCTGAGTGTACAAGAATGACCACATCAGGGATGTGCGCCTAATTAAGCACTTAGTCGATAACCTGATCCCTCTGGGCTGAGTCATTTGCTTCATCCACTGAAGGAATGAGATCAAGCTGGGCAGTGAGCGTGGGTAATCCATGCGGGAAGAACTCCTTTAAGGTGAGGCTGGGTTGATTGGCATTCAGTATTTACAGCAGTGAGAACATGCAGTCCCTCCTCAGATGATTCCAATATGCCTTTATAAATGCAAGGTGAGGGCTGGAGCCAAAGGTACCGGGAACCCAGCAGGGTGAGCATCTTTGCCTCCCATGAGCAGCTGGGATGCTAGGGATCAGGCTCTCTCATGGGTATGCATGGGGCTTACTGCAGTATGGTTTTTAGGAAGTAATTTGATGTGTCTAATTGTTCTTGGCACGATAAGATCTCTCTGTTTTATCTTTAGGCACAAGACACCTTATTGACTGCACTGTCTTACGGGGTGGCCCATAATAGCATTGTTGGGGCGGGGGGGGGGGGGGAGTCAGCAAAGGCACTGGAGGGTGGAGAAACAAGAAATCAAATTTCTCACATGACAATAGCTTGAATCTCTTCTGAGCTTTTGCTCCCACCGAATATGGTGAACATTCTTTTCAGGCTGATTTTGTCAGCCACCGAAATGTGTTTGTTCAGCCAAGCTAACCAGTAGCTATGCATTCTAACAAATTCCCTACCCATCCCTCTCCCGAGAAGTCTGGACACTGCATAACCGCCTCCACTCCCCAACACTGTACCAGCCTCTTCCTAGAAAAAAATCATTTTTGTGGCAACCCCTGCGCCTAAGACTTTGTATGGCATTTTTTTTCATTCAGCCATCTGCCTGTGTAGAGACATCCTCGAGTCTTCTTCCTTGGCTGGCATAATTAAGAGATTCTCTCCTCTCGAGTGTTGTGTTACATTTACATTTAAGTTATTTTATTCGCTCGCTCTCTTCTCTCTCTCTCTCTCTCTCTCTCTCTCTCTCTCTCTCTCTGCCCTTGCCCTCAAGGAATTGTGGGAATTCAAGTTAATAGGCTTTTAATGGTTCTGTGATAACTGTGATTATAAACTGTGAATCCGATCAGGGAGCGCCCAAGTTCAGCAGGATCTCAGGCAAAGGCACCACCGTCGCTTTTGATTCTCAGTGGAGATTAGTTTTGTGTTCAGACACCACTATGCTTAGGAGAAAAGGGGGAAGGGGGAGTCAGGAGAGGGAAAAAAAAATTAAAGGCGCCTCATTTGCTTTGCAATTGCTTTGATAACAATTTTAAAGCCTTTTCACATTCTCTCTTTGATATGTGAGTGGTATTTAGAAACACATCCTGTTGCTAAAAATTAAATTTCAGAAGTCTACATGATTGTATATCCTGCTTCCTTTCGGGGGGGAAGATGCTGGGTTTATTTAAAACACATGCGACATGTTGGACACACACCGCCTTCAACCTTTTGCTGCCAAATATTTAGAAATAAAATTTTACTGTGTTCTCTGAACATATAATTACTGCTTTGAGGCTAGTTAATGAAAATATACTTTTCTCTGAAACATGTTGGTTCTACTAAATGAGTCTGTCCTTGCGGTCCATGGATGAATCGATTGTGAGCCTCCTTGAAAAAAAGAGGCGTTGATCATTGCCGCCAGATGCCTCCAGAAAGCCTGCCAAGCTGGGGCTGGAAACAGCCTTAAGATAGTACGCACGTAATTATACCATCAGCCAATTAGGGCCTCAGAGCAAATTAGCTCTCCTTCTCATTGGCCAGAGCATCTGTGACTTTTGCCTGGATAGCCCAGGGAATGCTCCAGCAAGTAGCTCCTTCTTTGGCCCGTTATTGTGGATACCTGGAAAGGCCACAAATGGTCATCTCTCTGTTTAAAAATAAAATAAAATAAAAATGTCTTGCTTAAAGCACTTCAGCTCACTTTCCAGGAACATCCCTACGGCCATCCTAGAGGCCAGGCTGCTGTGAAGGTGAAATCGTTCTCCCGTTTGGACTAGTTCCAAATGGCAAGGTCTCGAGAGAGATGGGCTTGCCCTCAGAAGGGAGTGTTCTGACCTAAAGCCTCTCCCTAAGAGACGCAGAGTTAAGGCTGAGCCATGACACAAAGATACACAGCACCAACCATTTCAGCCATCAGGGTCTCGAGCTGGGGGACAGGGGGCTGGGGACATGGCTCCGGCAGGAAAACTAAAACCCCAGTTCAGACCCCAGAACATAGGTTAAAAATCCCAGGCATGATGATACAAGCTTAGAACCCCGGCGCTGAGGAAGCAGATACAGGCAGATCTCTGGGGCTCACTAGCCAGCCAGCCTAGCCTATTCAGTGAGTTCCTATCCCAGAAAAAACAAAACAACAAAAACAAAACACTGAATGGTGTAAGAAAAGAAAGGTACTCAAGGGTGACCTCTGACCTCCACACGAATGCACACACACACACACACACACGTGCAACTTCATCCACACAAACATACATACAAAAGAGGTAGGAACCAAATTCACCTCGATGTTAGATAGGGATGCTTAGGACTGGAGAGATGGTTCAATGGATAACAGTGCTTGCTTGGGGTTGCAGGAGGGCCTGAGTTTGAATCCCCAGCACACACACACACTGCTAGTCATATATGCCTGAAATCCCACTTTGGAGGGTTGTATATAGGTAAATTCCCTGGGGCTAGCCTGGTTGAAACCATGAGCTTCTGGTTTAATGAGAGACTCTGTCTGAAAGGAACAAGGAAGAAAGGGATATAGGCAGACATGTCTTCCTACACATGTGGAAACCTGTGACTACACACACACACACACACACACACACAATATTTAGACAAGCAGTGGAAAGGGCCGAGTCCTAGAAGGCAGGCTTGTTTGTAATAAGCAAAGAATACTGTGGCCCGGAGCCTCATCTCTCTCAAGGTCAATACTTGGCACGTACACTCTCAGCCACTTGGGGTTTAGTGGTGCTGTCAGCCCTGGTGCCAGGACTAAGAATTAAGAAACAACTGTTGGCATCAAAGAGTAATGTGGTAGCAACGGCCCCCCAAAGCTGTAAGAACACCCATAGTGAATGGTCCAGCAGTCCTACCTCTGCAAATGTACCTCAAGAAAACAGCCATGCACTTGCGCAGATAGAAATCTGCCTAAGTATCCTCATTGCGGTATTCGTTATGGGGTGGGGATGAGACATAATTTAAATGCAACTGAAAGCAGAGCAGTCAGTCCTGAAGGATATGAAAAATGGTACAGAAAAATATACTTCAAGAGAAAGGTAGATACTTATATGAAGTGGTCTTTAAAAGAAAATCTATATGCACAGGCTAATGAAAATTACATAAATATTTTATAATTGTTTTTTTGTGCATTGGGTTTTTTTTTTCAAATTTCTATAATTAACATATGTTGCTATTTGTGGTCAGAAGCAAAGTTTAAGGATTTTGTTTTTTAAGAAAGCACAGCAAAGCCTGTCAGGTAAGACGAATGCCTTGTAGTCACTTAAGAGCCAGACAAGAATGGGACAAAGCTACAACAGGTGCCACCTCCGTGGTAGGGTTGTCTACAGATGATACACCAAACTGCTTGGTCAAGGGCTCACAACAGCCTGACGGATGGCTGTAGATTCTCATGGAACCATTGTCATCCACCCTTGTAGTAGGCAGAGCAGTTCTCCCATCAGCCCCTTGGGGGCCACTTTAGTTAAACTTTGCATTATGGAAAGTGAAATTGCATAAAATGTCCCGTCTGTTGGGGCTTGATACTTGGCCCTGCACCCGACTTGGAAGAGGGAAGCCTTGGATCCTAACAGTGGGGAATGACAGAGCTGGATAAGATCTGTTACGATCCCGCTAAGATCTCTAACCAGGAAGCCCAGACCTGCCAGGTCATCTTCATGTGTTCCCTTGACCACACCTGTGAAACTTCAAATTTTCATTCTCAGGCATCAGACCCCTAAAAAGGCAGATGGTGCCAACTGAAGATATGTATGTATACATCTCCCCTCTTGAGCTCTGAAAAGCCCAGTGACTTTACTCTTTGAGTGTCCAGGAGTAATTATTATGTGGATAGGCCACCTGGATGATTCCTCCTTAAAGGGGAGGTACCAGGGACCAGATCTGAATTTAAGGAGGTAATTGTAGGAGTGAGAGGCAGAGGGAGGGATCCAAGGCTATAGAGAGGGACCTGAGGCCACAGAGAGAGACATCTGGGACTTGTAGTTCTGAGATCATCATCTTCCTTGTCTTTCCAGCAATAATCCCCACTGTCATTCTGTATTGTCTAGGTGGAGGTAGCTGTACTTCTCGCTCTAACTCCAGCCCATCAGAGCATCATATCGCTCTGGGAAGAACGCAGCATCTAGAATGAGCACATGAATCAAACCTGGTTCCAGAACTCTTGATTTGAGCAGAGTGAGAACCTCGGTCCTCACTAACACATTTGGAAGCACAGACTGGTGTTTCCACTGCCTTCCCACCTGTGAGCCAATGAAGTTTCCTTGTCAAAAAAGAATTTGGATTCAAAGGGACCTGGGAAAGAAAGAAGGTGTAGGCCTCACTGATGACAAGTAGAGAGAGTCCTGGGGGTCCAGGGCCCCCTCCAGCATCAGAAGGCCCTAATAGGGGCCTGACTGAAGCCATCTAAGCCAGGGATATTTTTTTTCCTCCAGTGTGACCTTCCCAGACCTGTCTGTCCGCCATTGCTGAGCACAGATCAGTCCTCAGCCACCCTTGCTGTTGTCTCTCCAGTGCTGGGAGGTGGATCTCAGTCCCGACTCTCCACGGGGATGATGCTTGCAGAAACCTGAGCTCCTGTGGGAGTAAGCAAGAGGCTTGGGGTTCCAGCTCCCTGGCCCCATTGGGACCCTCTACATATCTGAGTCTAGCCCCAGCCTGCATACTCCGACTTGAACTTGATTCAGTACACCTGGGCCTCCATGGCATCCCCTCCTTCCCATTATTTGGGTTTCCCTCCAGCTGGCACAGACAGCCTCAAATCTCCTCCCCCTCCTTGTCTGGAGAGACTTCCCTGGTGTTCAAAGCATATGCTCATTCTTTTACTGTCAGGGCCCACTGAACCCTTTGGAGTGTGAAACCCATGAGCAATGACAGGTTCTTCAGTTCAGGGCTCTAGTCATAAGCCAAAGATTAAGCTTGGCTGAACCAGGGTGAAGAAAGAAGTCGCATTTCACACATCTTTGTGAGCATACACACTATAATCAACTCTCTACAAGGTCATCCTGGAAAGCAAGGACAGGCCAGACACCTCCCGCTCTCCTCAGTGATGAACAGAAGCAATGGTGCAGATAATGCAGCCAAATGGTGGGGAATCCAAAAACCATTTGTATTTGGCCTTAGGAGATGTTTCTGTGCTTGTTTTGAGCATGGGTGTCTGTGAATCTCCCTGGAAGATCAGTGTGCATATGCTGCGATTGGGCTGAGCAGAGCCCCAGATGCAGGCTGAACTCTGGGAGACATCTCCCAGCCAGCAGCAAGGGCAGCAGAAGATGAAGAGGGCAGTTTAGAAGTTGTGCTGGCTAACACTGATTGGCAAATATGGCAGGATCTAGACTGGGTTGAGATGGGAAGACCAGCCCTCAAAGTGAGTGGCACGATTCCCTAGGCTGAGGTCCTAGTGTGAATCAAAAGGAGAAAGTATGCTAAACGCCAGCGTTCACCTGTTTCCTAACTGTGGACACAGTATGACCAGCTGCCTTCTTCCTCTTCTGCCATTCTTCCCTGGGTGATGAAATCTGTCCTCAAACTAGGACTCAAGGTAATTCTTCTCCTTTGTTGACTATTTTGTTGCAGCAATTAGGAAAGCAACCAATACATGGGGGGTTCTCCACCACCAGTACCACCCTTCCCTAGTCTATCTCATCCTCCTTGATCTTGGCGATAAAGCTGAACCCCACAGACACTGTGGCCCAGGCTCCTCTGCCTTTTGGCTCCTAAGCAAACTTGAAACCTAGGAGAGAAGAAGCAGAGTGGGAGAAAGGCTAGGATATTTCTTCTCTGCTTCCTGTTTGCTATGATAACATCTTTCTAGCTGTCTCTGTTCCCTTTTACTTCTTCCCTGGCTCTAGTTTTCACTCCGCTCCAGAGCCACTATTCCCTCCCTGTCCTTTAGTCCCAAGAATGGTGACAGAGCCTTACCATGCACATGGTCTCCTAACCTGCTCATATCTCTCTGAATCATTGCTCCATAAGACCATTTTCATGGAGCCATCTGGTCAAGCTCACTATTTTTCATCTGTAGTTCCACAAAGAGTAGGTCTGCAATAGGGAGATATGGGGGTGATGGACAGGTATCTACAGGCCCTGCTCACAGCACAGGCCCTCACTAGCTGCCTCTTGCCAAAGCAGTAACTTACCTTTGTTTAGTGGCCAGCCTGCCTGCATAGCCATACAGGGACAGTGAAGTGCACCCACCAGTATTGGACACCAACTCAGTGCCCTCATGTGGTCATCCTGGAGGACACAGCTCTGCAGAATGACAGCTTCCCTAGGAAACAGTTTCCAGTTTGCAAAGGAGAAACACCTTCAAGGGCCTCCTCTTCCGTGCTGTTCTCTCAAGACTGGAATTGAGAATGTGTCAGCTGCACGTTTGGATGATCAGCAGCTCTGCTGTTTTGGACCCTTAGCCTACTTTCCGAGATCATGAGTCAAGTTAGAAAGGAAAGAGGAGTGGAGCTGGGGCCCTGACTCAGTGGTAGAAGGCTTGCCTAGCGCGTGCAAGGCCCTGAGTCCAATTGCCAGCATGGGTAAAAAGAGATAACCTCAGAGAAAACTCGTGGCAAGCTAGCCATGCTATTCTCTCCTCACTCCTTAAGAAAATCCTCCAAAATGGGAGTTTTCAAAGCTGTAGAGCAGTGGTTCTCAACCTTCCTAATGCTTCAACACTTTAATACAGTTTTCAAGCTGTGGTGACCCCCCTCCCGCAACCGTAAAATTATTCTTGTCGCTACTTCATAACTGTTATTTTGCTACTGTTATGATTCATAATGTACATATCTAATATGCACTATATCTGATATGCAACCCCTATGAAAAGGCCTTTCAACACCCAAAGGGGTTGAGACTCACAGGTAAGATAACTGCTGTTGTAGAACCACAAGAACTAAGACAACCAAGAGAAACAGCAGCTGTATGACAAAGGGCAGCTGCTACATCCCAAATGTTGAGAGGACATTAACTAGGACCCGAACTGAGATCTGGAGACACAAAAACCACAGGAGGTGGGTGGGATGGATGGGTTCCAGCAGGATGAAGTGGAGAACTGCATGGCAATCTACTGCAGGGTGGCTAAGCGCAGCTTCTACCCCCTTGAAGAAGAGCCAAAGATAGTAGGGGAGGGAGTTCTCAAATCTACCTGTGGACAGGCAAACTGCTCCTGTATCAGAGAAGATGAGGTCTGGTACATTGGCATGTCAACGCTGATGACTGCATATTGGCATGCACACTTGGAAGAACCAAGCTCTGAGCAGGACACAAAATCCTTTCCAGTCACTATATGTGCCTTGAGGGCCAGGAAAAAAAAAAAAAAAGACACAGAACGAAGGTGATTTGAGACCATGGCACGGGGGGGGGGGGGGTTCAAATTATGGACTCTATGTTGGGCTCTACTGTGTCTGATTCAGCATGTTCCTGTGGTGGTAACATTTTATAAACCTAAGAGAACATCCTTGCTCTTCAGTGGCCATGCAGAAGTGTTCAGGATGGAGGCGTGATGATGTGTGCTGCCTTCCAATGCTCAACAAATGAGCTTTATAATAGAGATGTGAGAGAGTGTATTCATAGACAGTATGCTGGTTAGTTTTCTGTCAACTTGACACAAGCTCAGGTCATCTGGGAAGAGGGATCCTTAATAGAGAAAATACCTCCAACAGATTTGCCTCTGGGCAAGCCTGTTGGGCATGGGTTTGGTTTGGTTTGGTTTGGTTTGGTTTGGTTTGGTTTGGTTTTAATTAATGGTTGATGTGAGAGGCCCCAGCCCCCTGTGGGCAGATTGACCCTTGGCAGGTGGTCCTGGAGTAGTATATAAGGAAGAAGACTAAGCAAACCAAGGAGCAAGCCAGTAAGTGGCATTCCCCCAGGCTCTCTTCAGCTCCTGCCTTGATTTCCAGGGATATGGGCTGTAAGCTGGAAGATGAAGTAAATCCCTTCTTCCTCTTAGCTGCTCCGGGTCAGTGTTTTATTACAACAACCGAAAGCAAACTAGGACAGACAGAAATTACTTAACAGATGGCAAGAAACAAGCAGAAAAAGGGGGGTAAAACAGAGAGGATGTGCCTACCGAGATGGCCACAGTAATGATCACATGTGTGGTTTTTCAGGTATCCATTATTCTTGCCTTCAGGTTTTTCTTGCAGATTTGTAATATCACAAAATAAAACCGGAAACAGGAGATTGTAAGATTTCTCAGCAGTGACACGGAGAACTAAGAATAAGAGCGGGAGGGGCAGGGGTGAGGGGGCATTGCGCAAAGGGTAGGGGTGTGGCTCAGAGCAGTGTGCCTGCTGCAGAGGTCAATCCTTAGTACTGCCCAAAGCAGAAAAAAACAAGAAAAAAATTCCTTGCAGTATTCTAAATAAAGTAGTTTGTCCACTCGGAATTCTATTCTCAGCTGTACAGTCTCCAAAATAGTAAGTAAATACATTTAACATAATTGAGACATCAAAATACTTGTCTCCAGTAATCTTTTCTTAAGAAAGTCATTGAATGTGTTTTAAGCAACAACGATGCGATGTGGTGAACATCAAAAAGAAGGGAAGTCTAGGACTGCAGAGATGACTCAGTGCCTGTCGCTCTTGCAGAGGACTCAGGTCCAGTCCTCAGCACCCACATGCTGATTGGCAACTCTATGTAACTCCAGTTGTAGAGGACCGAATGCCCTCGTCTGACCCCCATGGACACCAGGTATTCATGTAGTATACATACATATATACAGGCCAAAAGATACACATAAAATAAAATAAATAAATCAAAAAGACAAATTCAGGGTGGGTATCCTGGAAGAATAGAGAAGAGGGTGTCAGCCATACAAGAGAGCACCCACTGAAGCAGTAAGGAGATGACAGAATTCGGGGTGTGGGGTGGAGGAAACGACAATATGAAAGGAAGAAGAGAAAAGCACCTTTTCCAGCTGACCTGAACTTGTTAAACGTGGAGCTGAGTGCGGAGGCAAAAAGACTGATGCTACACAGAGCCACCACGTGGAAACGGACGCTGGAAAACTGAGAAAGCCTGCTCAACATCCCTCCCCCCAAAGAAAGGGAATGAGCGCTCAAAGGAATGGAAAGCAGCAGGCATCAATGTCATGTGAGCATCTTCCCAGGAGTTACAAAGAATCCAAGTGTCTGCTGGCAAGGAAATGGGTGCGCAAAATATGGTACATCTGTGTGATGGAATATTATTCGGTCTCATAAAGGGATGAGGGGGCAGAAAAGATGGCCGTAAAGTGCTTGTGCAAGCTTGGGCACCCACATAAAAAGTTGAGCACAGCAGCATATATCTGTAACCCCGGTGCTAGTCAGGGGGAGACAGTGGACCCTGGGAACGCATCGGGCTAGCTAAAACAGCAAGCCCCAGGTTCAATGAGAATCCTTATCTCAAGAAATAAAGCCAAGACTATTGGCCTCTGGCACATGCACACACACACACACACACACACATACACACACAGAATGAAACATTGGCAGATATGCTACAAAGTAGATGGGCCTTAGAAACACCCTAAGTAAAATAAAACAGTCATAAGAGGACACAGAGTGTCTTGTACCACTTCCTTCAGGTCTTTGATGTAGCCAAATCCGTAGAGACAGAAAGCAGAATTGGGAGTGGAATCCGGGAGTGGAGGAATTCATGTTTCATGGGCAGAATTTTGGTTTGGGAAGATGAGAAAGTTCTAGAAATTGGTAACAGCAGATAATTTCACGATGCTGTGGATGTACTTGAGTGCTGCTCAATTATCCACTAAAGATGACTAAGATGGCTTGAATGGCTGTTAAAAACAGGATGACATTTAAAAGCTGTGAGAGCAACTGGCAGGGGAAATGCAGTATCTGGGTTTCCGTATGAGTTCCACCTTTTATATTAGCAAGGTCTCTCTATTCAGCCAGAGCTCCCCATGTAGACTAGTCTAGCTAGCCAGCTTGCTCGAAGGACCTGGGACTGCAAAGGAGCCTCCAGGCTGCCCGGCTTTTCTGTGTGGGGTGGTTTTGAACACTCTGGCTCTCAGACTTACAGGACAAGCACGTCACTCACTGACCATTTCCAGCCCTGTTTTACTTCTCATTTTATTTTGAGACAGAGCCTCTTTCTCCATAGCCCTGCCTGTCCTGAAACTCATTCTATAGAGCAGGCTGGCCTCAAACTCAGAGATTTGCCTGCCTCTGCCTCCTGAGTGCTAAGGTTAAAGCTATGTGCCCTCTTGCCTGGCTAGGGGCACTTTTAAAATACTGTGTTGGGGCTGAAGAGACGGGTCCGTGGTTAAGAGAGCTTGCCACACAAGCATGAGGATCTGAGTTCGGATCCCAGCACATACATAAAAAGTCAGGAATGATGGTGTGTGCCTACAGCACCAGGAGTCTTAGAAGCAAAGACACACACACACACGCACACATACACATACACATACACACACACACACACACACACACACACAAAAGATGGCTCGGGCTTGCCAGCTGCAGGCTTAGCTCTGAGTTCAATCAAATTCCTTTGACCCTGCCTCAAAGGAATAAAGTGGAGAATGAGAGAGTAGAACCCCTGACACTCTCCTCTAGCTTCTGCACACGTGTTACACAAGCACACACACACACACACACACACCAGAGTAGTACGAACATTTACACAGTACTTGCTGCATGCCCGCCATGCTCGAAATATGTTGTGTATGTGCTCATTTATTCGTCAACACCAATGGCAGAGTTGTCCCCATGCTTGGTCATCCTGTGCTGCCACAGGTCACACAAATAAACGACTGCATTGAAAGTAAACAATATAAGCCAGGCAATAGTGGTGGTGCATGATTTTAATTCCAGCAAGGAGGTGGGGCTGGGGGCTACGGAACAGGAGACTCATGGAGTTTGAGGCCAGCCTGGTCTACAGAGTGAGTTCCAGGGCAGTAAGAGCTATATAGAGAAACCCTATTTCAGAAAACAAACAGAGAGACAGGCAAAATTAAAAGAAAAAAATCATAATAAAAATGAAAAAGAAAAAAAAAAGAAGGCAAACAATTGACTTAAAATAGGCTGCACTGAGCATCCTCGTGTGCATGCTCTGTTTGCGTGAGGCCATCACTTCACGTAAAGATAAAGTCTGACGATCACTTCATCTTTCCAGCATGAAAGCTAATACTCTTAACACGTCATGGGCTTGAAGCACATGAGAAATTATGCATAATTTTTAGCAGGTCCTCTGGTTTTTCTATCCCGCCCTGATTTCTGCTCTCACTTCCCCTGTGCAGTGACCCACACACACACACCCCGCCACCCCCAGAACTGGATTTGCAGACAGTGGACCAGAGCGCTAGCTGAGAAGACACATTGAAACTACGTCCTTGTAGTGCAGATCCTGGCTTTAAATCACATTGCACCCCCTACTGGAACACACAGTGCTGTAAGCCTCAGATGACAGAAGCAGTTCTGAAAATCTAGAATTATGTTTCCAGTTATCCACAGGAGAGCAGACCTTTGGACTCGTGGACAATGCCTAACATGGAGTTACTTCAAGGGCCGCTCTCTAAAACACACTCTCTTCAGAAGCCAAACTTAATCATGCAGTTGAATTAGCACACTGTATGACTGTTTATAAAAATAAAATGATTAAGCCAGAATACGCCAACCAAAGTGATAAAAATGTAAATGAGAAGGAGCACGGGAATCAATACACATTATCAGTTGCTAAATCACTATTTAAAAACGGGACTCAAGCAGACAACTGGAAAATGACAGGAAGCATAAGCACACGGGTAATAAACAGAACAGAGCCCGGCATTAATTACAGAACTCACCCAGTGACATGTGAGAGTGTTTACAGCCAAAGTAATAATCATTGTCACAACTTAATCACAACCCGGACGCCAAGGCACCAAGTCCTCCTGTTTAGGCTTTTTGACGTTTTAAAGGACACTTGAACAAATTTCTTCATTTCTTACAATGAAGTATTCCAAGCAACAAATTTTTGAATATGTAGCAACATTTGTTATTGTGCAACTGACAGGGATTTTATTTTAAATTACAGCTACAGTATCTACTATTCTAGATGAAATTGCTTTAGAATAGAAGCCTAAATACATTACATTTTAATTTCTTGAAACCTATTATGCCATTTCACTTATTTTATGGGTATTTTGTCTGAAATTGATTTTATTTTTATATGTCAACTAAATTAGATGTCAACTAAATTAACTGGAGCATAAAATATGCTAGGGAGATATATTTACAAACATACACAGCAAAATAGTGCTCAGAGAGCAAGATTCTGACTTAACTCACAGGCATGAGAGACCTCAGGCAGTGGTGCCCAAATCTATCTGCAGACCTCTGTCTTTTTACACATGATTTGTCTGAGGCACTTGGTTACAATGACACAAGGTGACTGGAAAGTCTTCCATTATCATTCGTGTGTGTATACACGTGTTCTTGTGCATAGTGAATGTGTGTGTGTGTGTGTGTGTGTGTGTGTGTGTGTATGATATGTGGTATGGTGTGTATGTATGTGTGTATGATATGTGGTGTGGTGTGTATGGTGTGTGTGTCTGTGTCTGTATGCTGTGTGTGTGGAGGAGAATGTGTGTGGTATATGGTACATGTGCATGTGTATGTGTGTGTATGTAGGGTGTAGTGTGGTGTGTATGTGTTTGTGGTGTATGTGTGGAGGAGGTGGGGTGGTATATATGTGTGGTGTGTGTAGTGTGTGTGTAGTACGTGGAGGAGGTGGGGTGGTGTATATGTGGTGTGTGTGGGTGTAAAGGGGTCCATGTGTGGTATATGGTATATGTGTGTGTGCGTGGTGGTGGTGGGGGGATTGCGTGTATGTGTTTGTGGTATATGTGTGGAGGAGGTGGGGTAATGTATATGTGGTGTGTGTGTGTGTGTGCACGTGCGTGCCAGAAGACAACCTCAGGAGTCATTCCACCTTCTATTTTGTTTTTGAGGCATAGATTTTCATTGGATGCAATACTCAGCAAGTGATCTAAGCTGGCTGGCCAGTGAGCCCCCAGGACTCACCTGTCTCCTTAGTGCTAGGATTACAAGGTCACCAGCATGCCTGACCTTTTCGTTTTCCCCCAATGAGTTCTGGGATCAAGTTCAGGTTTTTGTACTTTCAAAATAAACACTTTAGGCTATGGTGGAGGTACACGCCTTTAATTCCAGTCCTCGGGAGGCAGAGACAGGTCGTTCTCTGTGAGTTCAAGGGTAGCCTGAGCGTCTGAGCTATCTCTAACACCTCCATTCTCATTTTAGTTCACTGCTCATGTGACTTATGTTGAAATCTGTTGCCTGAGAGAGCTTGGATTGTTCCACTCTGACAGCAAGTAGGAGGTCTCACTCCAGTGACACCTCTGCATCTCCTCCTACCAGGCTCACAGACAGGACTCCCATCTAACATCCTCTTTACCTTCCTTTCACAGCTGGGCTGGCAATCCCCTGCCTCCTTGCTACCTGCTTAAATGTTCCAAAGCCATAACAAGTGTCCCCAGACTGTGGCCTGCCAATCAGCGCCCCTGCTTTATGCACCTCATCCTGACCTTATTACTCATCTTTCCACACTTCAGATCCAGCGGATCCCCAAACCCTAGTCAGCTGATGCTCAGTTTCCTCTCCCCACCCTTCATTCCCCTCTGGTCTAGAGAAGGATTGTGTCAAGCCAGGGCTGCCCCCACTGGTTGGGCTAGCCTCATCTACCCTGGCCATGTGGACCCTTGCTGAAAGTGTCTCATGCAGAGGGCACGGGTTTCTTAAACCTGCCACAGAGGTCTTTGCTGCTCTGTCCCTGGCTGCCTGTCCAGTCCTTCCCAGCCTGCTTGCTGCTTGCATTCCAGCCTCACTGGTGGCCCTTCACCCAGGGATGCCCCATTCTGCTTCTGGGACTTTGCTGAAGCCTCCCCCTTCCACTCTCCCTCCTGCCCCCACTTCTGTGAGCGCCTGGAATTCTTGTGTCCTTCTTTCCACCCCTGGTTGCATAACAACCTCCTTCCGATTGGGTCTTAGTCAGAGGTCCTTGGCTAAGGTTTCTAGATCGTCTCACTGCCCTTTGGATTCCACACGCACATGCTGGTCCCGGCACCCAGTCTCAATGCTCATAGGGAACATAGAATGATTACCTCAAACCAGGGCCCGAAGGCCACGTGCCTTGCCTCCTACTCTTGCTCACGTGTAGCCTCAGGGTAAGGATGGATCACCTCACATGCAGTTCCGGAAATCCTGACTAACAGCTGAAATCTGCTTCCAGGCCCTGTCCCTTAAGGCACTTGGTGTATGTCCCTGTGATGGCTGCTAATCTTGGTTGTCAACTTGACTACCTCTGGAATCAATGAAAACCCAAGCAGCTGGGCCTACCTAGAATAGATTTTCTTGACTGGATCTTTTGAGATGGGAAGACCCACCCTAAACCTGGGCCACACTTACAATGGCAGCCCACATAAAAGGAAGGCAGAAGGAAGCTTTTGCTGTTTGCTAGCATGCCCTTAGTCTTACTGACAAGTTCATCTATCCTGATGCTGAGGCATTCCTTCACTGGTATTAGATCCTACTTTTGTGGGGTTCCAACATAGGCTGAAGACCCCTGAGTCCAGCCTTGTGAGTTGAACAATCACGGGACTCTCACCCTTTCTGTTGGGAGGCAGCCATTGCTAGACCAGCTGGACCACAGCCTGGAAGCCACTGTAATAAATTCCCTTTAATATATAAAGGTTCATTCTATCCAATTTGATTCTCTAAAGAACAACCCCCTACCTAGAGCAGCCAAGGGAGAGTAAATGAAATATTTTAGTCAGTAGTTTCTCAAGAGTGGCTGTTAGAAAGATGTATTTATCAAGGAAGGATGTTAGGTTCTGTTTTTTTTAAGAAGCAACACAATCTTAGGAAACTTTCATAGTAGACAGACATATGCTGTGTGAGCCTCTGCTAGTAAGCATCCTCAAACCTTGTGTTTGTTGCACAAAGCTTGTGTATCTGAAAATAAGCTTTATGGGTTTTTGGTATCAGGATTACCTCCTGGGCTGTGGTAAAGTAGAGCAGGGCCCATAAGCTGCCTTCCTTCCAGCAGTATCCTCTGGGCCTCTCTGAATCAAAGTTCAAAGGAGATTGACACTTCACATCAACAAAGATGAAACTATGATTGTTCTGAGGCTGCAGCAAAGGCTCGGCGGTTAAGAGAGCTTGCTACTCATTCCCAGAACCCACACTGCAGGGAGGGGCTCACAACAACCTATAACTAACTGCAACTTCGGGGGATACAACAGCCCTTTTTTAGCCTCTGTAAACCACACATGTATACACATACACTAGATACATAGACAGATAGATAGATAGATGATAGATAGTTGTCCAAAGTTATTGGTAAGCATGATGAATGGGGTCAGTGGAGGAGTGAAACCCTGGAGTCGTCCCATACCGAAGACACATGTTCTAGAATCATCAGACTAGTCCCAGAAGATGAGGGAGCATGCTCTTAGGATGACAGACTTTCCCACCCCCTCACATTCAGCTGATGTTGACGGTTCTTCAATAAATGTGCCCACATCTCTACTGAAACCTTGTTCCTGTGAAGAATCAAGTCGGTGTTCTGTTTCACTTACAGAGAGAGAGGGTTTTGCCCAAATTTTACAATTTACAAAAAGAGAAGGAGCTGGAGAAAGGGCTCGGGGCTTAAGAACACTGGCTGCTCTTCTAGAGAACCCAGGTTCAACCAGTGCTCACACAACAACTCATAACTGTCTGTAACTCTAATCTCAGGGATCTAACACCCTCTTCCAGGCTCCATGTAGGAGACTGTGGTACACATTCATACCTGCAGGCAAAACGCCTATACACATAAAATAAAAATAAATACATCTTTAAAAAGAAAGAAGATTGTAAAAGCATAAGAATTATCCCATTGCTAAGCTAGAAAGAACTTTGAGATCAAGAACCTAACGACCTGCCTCCTGCCAGACCCCTGTGAAGAGTGTTCTAGACACCAAGATGGCTCCCCTGTCCCCTGTGGCCACTCCCACTTCCATACTTACTGTTACTGCCCCACCCCCAGCCTGTCAATCTCTCCCCAAGCCCCTCCCCCATCAGCCTTCCTAACCAAACTGCTGTGTTCATCATGCCTTGTACCTTCCCTTTGTCGGTAACTGCCTTTCTGCCTTTCATGCCTGGATACCCAGTACTGCCCTTAGCCTTGGCCTTGAACTAGAACACAGACCTCAGAAGTCAGAAACGGTGTCTGAACACCTTCCACCCAGAGCTGCGTGCAGGATGGAACAAATCACCGAAGTGAGTTAAACTCATCATACCTCACCGTACTAGTCAACCCCAACACTGCTTTCAAAGCTGCTCAGGGCTCTCTGGAGATCCAGGTTTTCTAGGGCAACCCAAGACTGACTGTTGACAGTGATTGACAGGACAGAAAAGCGTGTCAAGAAGAAATGCATCTGGGAGGACGACATTAAACACAATTAAAGGAGAAGAACCGCTTTCAGTAGTCTCCTGGAGGAGAAAGGAAGGTGGGAAGTTGGACCTGGACGGCCCGTGTGTGGATAATTGAGGAAGCAGATGAGGGTGACAGGTGCAAGTATTGGGACTACTTTTCTGTCTTCTCTACTGAAGTTTGCATTTGAAATGTTTTGGTGATGAAAAGATTTTAAGAAGAAAGAGAAGTAAGCAGAAGCTGATGTGCAGACCAAGAGGCTGGCAGGCAGAGAGATGGGATTAGGGCTCCAGGGTGGGTCTCTCTTCCCATGGGAACCCCTGCATCTCTGGGGCAGCACTCCCCCCCCCCCCCCCCAACACTCCATACGATTTCATTGATAGATGCAGATTTCCACATTTGGTGTTGACATCTCAGGCACTGCCTCAGGCTGCTCCATATCCTAGAACATTACCAAGTGGGAACCAAAGCCCTTGGGTTGGAGGCTGTAGCTCCTGTTGATTCAGCTGGTAACCTCTCCTTACAATAAGGCAAAGAATGTCCCTCTAATGTCCCTTAAGTCACACTGAGCAGGGCATTGATCTCCTTAAAGAAGAGTTTGTTCAGGTCATGGAGCCATCTTGGTAGAAATGTCTCTACTCTGAACACAGTCCTGGGAGAGGGTAGAGCTGTTTGGACTGGCAGCAATAGCTACATTCTAAATGATGCCTTAGGGAGTCCTCCCCTCTTTCTGGTGACTCTCCTGTAAGTCACAGTGATAGAAAGAAAATCTAACATGCTTTGTGCGACCAGCTCTCACCTGAAAGTGAAAAGAGGCCATTTATTGTGCCCAATAGGAGTGAGCACATCCCCGCATCAGGGACTCTGGCTGCCCTGATAACATGTCCCAGTGTGGAACCCCTTACCTGAACTCCTGTTATCACAGACCGAATGAGTCAAGGCATCTGCAGAAAATAATGGCTGGGGTGTGGACTAAGCAGGTCACACAGCAAAACAGAGAAAACTGCTGTAGAATTTTGATACTGTCATGTGATTTTTTTTTTAAGTTAGTAGAAGCTGGTAATCTGCTAATACATTCCAAAAGCTTTACCTGACCATCCAAAGGACTTTAGGTCAGACACGGAACTGGGCAAGGATGACTGCTAAAAGGACTAAAGATAACCCAAGATAATTTGGCTCTGGAACTACATTTCAACTATTCATAATCAGGGAAGTTCTAACCAAGCAACCATGGTTAGAACTATGTGCCCCTCTTCCCCAGGAACACCCCACAAAATCTACAGAATACTGTATTGATGGAATACTCAAATACTCAGGTCTTCCCAGAACATTTGTAATACATACATACATACATACATACATACACACACACACACACACACACACACCCCTATTTGACTCAACTAGCTAATAGAGAGCCAAGCCTGAGACTTCCCTAGTAAAGAACAAAAGTCTCTCTCTCTCTCTCTCTCTCTCTCTCTCTCTCTCTCTCTCTCTCTCTCTCTGTGTGTGTGTGTGTGTGTGTGTGTGTGTGTGTGCGCTCGTGTGCGTGTGTGCATGTAGCATGTATCTTACTTACCTCCCGTTAAAAGGAGGCCATTTGTAATGTAGATGAGGTCAGCGGCCCTCTCCCAATGTTGACAGACAAGAGGAAGATTCCAGGGAGAAATGCCACAGCGACCGAATGAATATAAATGATGTTTTTCCACTCTGTGCTTGGAAAATGCCTTTTGTAGGAGAATCTCAAAGCACTCCAGGAAACAAGGCTTTGACAGACACTTTCAGCCAGGGTCACTGTGAATGGTCAGGACTTCTGGAGTCACTCATGATGAAAAAGAATAACCATCCAAGACTTTAAAATGCAATCTTGCCTTCTGGGTGGTAAACAAACGTGTGCAGATGGATAATGACATCTGTGGATTCTGGCTCCATTTCCTGGAGAGAGAAAAATGTAAATAAATATGTAAAAAACTGTCATATGTGGATAACACCCACAGTTCAGGCAGCGGCTGCCATCCTGCATGGCGTTCATAAGCAATGGGTCTTGTCAGTGGGGTCCTCGTGACTGTGTGACCCTGAGAACAGAAACTACATCTCTTCAGTGCCCGAGGGAAGATAATCAGATGATGTTATGATACAGTTAGAGATGAGGCCCAGGCTGTGGTCATTTCGTTGTTCCCTGTTGGATGCCTCCTTGTAAATATCTAATAGCTGAAGGATTTATTTGGGTCTGGAAAGCCTTGCCCTTAACTGGGAAGGAGGGGAAGTGTGTGTGTGTGTGTGTGTAGGGGGTCACAGCATTGTTGACTGGCACACTCATTGGGTGGTTCACTGGGCAATTTTTTTCTCCTCCATCTATGTGCTGTGTAAATAACTGCTTTTGGGCTTCAGCCACTGATCTGCTTGGAGAGCAGATGTTAGAGACTTTGAAACTATTCCCAGGATCCATTTTGAGTATTGATCAGGCTTGGAGGATAAAATTCAAATACTCTAAGAACACTCTTCTGTAGTAAGAATTCTGGAATTTTGGTTTCCTTTAAGAACACAGAAATATATGTTTTCATTCTGATCCCAGTGTAGGGATGTGGGGCTGCTTAGTACTGTCTGCAGCAGCTAACTATGGTTTGCCTGGTGCTCTAGCAGAGGCGTGGCTTTGCCAGCTGCAGCTAGTTTCTGCGATTGTGTGACATTTGGAATTCTGGGAACTTTTCAGAGGGCCCTGAGAAGCGGTGCTTGTTGGTTGTTGCTCATTCAGTGAGATTGGTTGTGGTTTATTAGTAGTCATGCGCAAAGAAGAAATAAGAAGAAAGAAATCAGATTCAGGGATCTCTCTCTCTCTCCCTCCCTCCCCTCTATCCTTCTTTATTTCCTATTCAGTGATAGGGGTGAAACCTTGGGGATAAAGACTGGGAAACAAGAGGAAGCCACAAAGTAGCAAAGACCAGTGTTTTAGTCAGGGTTTCTATTCCTGCACAAACATTATGACCAAGAAGCAGGTTGGGGAGGAAAGGGTTTATTCAGCTTACACTTCCATACTGCTGTTCACCACCAAAGGAAGTCAGGACTAGAACTCAAGCAGGGCAGGGAGCAGGAGCTGATGCAGAGGCCATGGAGGGATGTTCCTTACTGGATTGCTTCCCCTGGCTTGCTCAGTCTGCTCTCTTATAGAACCAAGACTACCAGCCCAGAGATGGTTCCACCCACAAGGGGCCTTTCCCCCTTGATCACTAATTGAGAAAATGCCTTACAGCTGGATCTCGTGGAGGCATCTCCCCATCTGAAGCTCCTTTCTCTGTGATAACTCCAGCCTGTGTCAAGTTGACACCCAAAACCAGTCAGTACAACCAACAACAAGCAAAGAAACAAGAAAGAAATTAGATTTAGAGTCTTCCCTCTCTCCTCTATCTTTCTTTCTCTCTCTTCTATCTAGAGATAGGGTGAAGAGGTGGATAAAGGGTGGGAAAAAGAAGAAGCAACAAAGTATCAAGCCAGCTGCAGTCCTCCTATAAGAAGCTATATCTGGGGCTGGGTGGCTAAATGGGTAGGAGCAGTTGCTGTGCAAGCACCAAGGACCTGGGTTCAAACCTCAAGCATGCAGAGCTTGCAAACATGCAGAGGTGTGGCTGCACCTATGCCTGTAGCCCCAGCAATGCTGGGGGACAGAGGAAGACAGACCACTGAGCTCACTGGATGCCAGCCTAACTCCAGACTCACTGAGAGACCCTCTCTCAAGAGAATAAAGTAGAGAACAACAGATCAGAACACACGATGTCCTCCTCGGGGCTCCACAAATATACATAGTTATTCCCCACGCTGCTCCTGAGAGACAGAGACAGAGTGAGACATACAGAGACAGAGAGAGACATAGACAAACAGTGAGAGAAACACAGAGAGAGTCAGAGAGAGAGAGAGAGAGAGAGAGAGAGAGAGAGTTAGTGGAGACAGCTTGCCCTTACAAACACTTGTCTGTATTCTGAAAGCCCATGCTGAAAAAAATCCAAGTTCATGGATGTCTAGAAAAGAAATCCCTTCCTGTGTGAGGGCCAGGGGGAGGAGGTTTCCAAATGCTCTGATTAAATGTTATTAATTTTAGAATAGAAATTAAATAATTATCATTTCATAAATAAGGCATCAGGCAGTTGTGACCAAAGCCATCTTGCCATTGTATCAGTGAACTGTGCATCCAATCTTTTATTGTGCTTCAAAATTGTCTACTCTCGTCAAATTAAAGCGTGAAGCAAAATATACCTCATTAACTTGCTAATTGTTCTTGACTTAAAGATAGCATTTAATTGCATCTAAAATAGTCTTCCTAAAGCCAGGCATGATGATGCATGCCTATAAATCCAGTACATGGCAGGCAGATGCGGGGGGGGGGGGGGGGAGGAATTCAAGGTAACCCTTGGCTATCCAGAAAGTGTAAGGCTAGCTTGGGCTACATGAGACCATGTCTTGAATATCCCAAACAAATCAAATAAATGATCTAAATAAAATAAAATAAATAGATAAAAGCACTAGCTTATAAACTTTTAAAATCACACATCATTAAACATGTGTGATGTGTGTGTTGACTACATTATATGCATGTATGTGCGCATGAGTACGTGAGTCTGTGCATGCATGCAGGGGACACAGGAGAATGCTGGGTGCCCTGTTCTGTCATTTTCTGCCTTATTCCTTTGAGACAAGATCTTTCATCAAATTCTGAGCTAGCTTGGTGGTCAGCAAGCCTTGATCCTGCTGTCTTTGTTCTCCACAACACTCTGGTTCCGGTTGAGCACATACCCAGCCTGACTTTTTATGGAGGTATTGAGACCAGAACCTAGGTCCTCATGTTCCCACACCAGGTGACCCATCTCTCCAGGCCCAGTTGTTTATTTTTAAATGATTTTAGATGGCTGCTCCTTTTAATCCATCTTAAAGGATACTCAGAGCTCCTTAAAAGAATTAGTTGGCCTTGGGCCTTACTGTATTAGTCTGCACGTTCTGTTGTAGCCACAAACCACACGAGGTTTTAAACTGAGGCTTGGCTGCCTACGTATCCATATCCTTGAGAAGCCAGTAGTCCTTCTCATGGATCAGTCACACGGGACTGAGGACTAAGTTAGTCGCTTGTTTCCCCATACAACTTGTTTTGTCATACATCCAGAAGAAAGGCTGCCAGACTGTTGTCATAGAACAAACTTAAAACCAGGATGAGTCACAGGAAGGGGGAAGACCTGCTGGCTGGCTGGCTGGCTGGCTGGCTGGCTGGCTGGCTTTGAAGAGAGAGTCTTGCAAGCAGATATGAGGTAAACAGGTGGGTTGACAGCTTATGTATCACTTATGTATCAAAGGACACATTAAAGTATGAATAGATTTTTCCCCCCAACACTGCCAGTATGACAGAGGGATCTACAGCCAGGCTGCCCCCTTGACCATGTGGACCTCTTCTCTTAGCATGCAGTCTACCTAAGTCAGAGCTGCTGTGTGCTGGGAGCACCCACTGTCACTAAGGATGCAATTTGAACTCTTGTTTGTCTTCATCTTTTATTTCCTTTTTTTCTTTTTTTTTTCTTATACAAGTGTGTGTGATATGTGCCTGTTCACATATGTGTGGACACATGTGTGCATGTACATATGCACATGTGTGTGCGTACACGTGGATGTCCAAGGCTGGCAATCATGTGTCTCCCTTGATTGCTCTTTACCTTACACATTGGCTCAGGGTCTCTCCCTGTACTGGGAGCTTGGCATTTTGCCTAGCCTCACTAGGCAGCTCCCTCAAAGGATTCCATTTCGTCTCCTTACACAGAGCAGCTCAGCCACCTGGCTTTTGTGTGGGCTCTGTGTCTCTGAACTCAGGTCCTCACACTCGCATAGCAAAGCCCTGAATAAATAATAAGTCATGGACTTATCTTGAGTAACATACTCATCGAACGTTGCAAAGATTTCCAAATGTCTGTCTTCAGAAAAGCTCCCTCAGTAGGCTGAAATTCTTTTGAAAACCAATCATTGCTCGAGCGTCACTTCTATCTTGAATGGACAGACATAGTCTGTTGGGGGAAAACTTTCTCCAAGTCGCTTCCTAATGACACCTACTTGTCACCACGTGGAACACTGACCAAAAAAAAAAAACAAAAAAAACAAAAAAAACAAAAAAAAAAAACAAAAAACACCTCACTCTCAAGCTTGACAACTCTTATCGGTGGTTTGTCACTGAGGACCTGTGACCTTTGCGTGTAATACGAGCTGCTTCAAGGTCATTCTTTACCCCATTACACACCAGCAAAGAAGATCTCTAAAAAGCATTGGTTTTGTCATTGAGTTTAACCTTGCTAGTGCCATCCGACAGATTTCACTTTGTGACAGTGCTGTGTAGTGGTCACTGACAACCAGTGTCCTGCCTTAGAGGAGAAGCCTTGTTCTTCCCTACCTCACTAATGCAACAGCTGGTCATGTGATCTTTGTTGTTGTTGTTGTTGTTGTTAAAACAAAGCAAATGGCAGGAGTGCTTGCCACTGACCAAAGGCTTAAGGACTAGCAGCCTGGGTCCTGGATACTGATGACATGGACTCATGGAACTCAAATGCAGCACTGGGTGTACTTACAATAAATATTTGGTATATTCTCACTCTACAAATGTTTTCAGTGTTCATCTGAAATTTTGTTTTGACTTACTGTCCTATTTGTTGCCTAGCAACCAACCCTCCTATGCATTAAGCACTACTTTCATTGCATATGGAGTCTCTGCCTGGTATGCCACTGACCAGGGCCCGAGCAAGGGCACACATTTAGCGTATTTCTTTTTGTAAGACGCTGTGGTTCTTCCTGCAATCCCGGGAACTGCCTCTGGAGGTCACTGTCCTAAATTGTGGTTTATAGGCCAATGTGTTCTAGGATTAGCAGTCTGAAGAAAAATGTAGAGTTCTTGGGCTAACCCAGAGATATTGGTTTCAAAACTGACGGTGGTTTGATAGTCTGCTGTTATGCCAGCTATTATGAAACAAACTGAGGTTCTAGCTGGGCACAGTGGCCCAGCACTGGAAAGGCTGACACAAGAGGATTGTGAGTTCCATGCCAGCATAGGCTGTGTAAGGAAACCCCAAGAAAGAACAAAAAACAATGAAACTCTACTGGCCTGTATTAGTAGTTTACACCTGAGTAGGAGACCTGAGCACTTGTCCAGCTTTGCTTCTAGTGAAGACTGCACATCTCTCAGTGATGCAATTCTGTTTGTTCTCTGGACCACGCCACTCTCTTTAAAGAAGGAAGAGGTGGGTTCTGATCATCTCAAATCCACCTTCCAGCTTTGAGCACAATCATGAGTCAGCAGCTCATGGCTTCCCGGGTTCAGCAAGCAGAGAGTGAGGTTGGCTACATGTAAGACCCGAGGTAAGCGAGACCCACATTCCAAAACACTACCAAGGGTAAACAGCCTCCAAGGCCAGCATCCTCTGCTAGAGGAGTTGCACAGCAACTCCAAGGGCACTGGATTCCCCCATTAGACTCATCAGCACCCCAAACTGCTCTCATCCCTCACACAGTTCTCTATAAAGGCTTTATAGAGGATTTCTAACTCTGTTTCAAAAAGTATTGGACAAGCATGAGTCAGCTCATGGCAATTCTTCCAATTATGAGAGCACCCTGCAGGCACTGTGGCATCTCGGCAATGCACCTTTGATTTGAAGGGACCTAGGATCCACAGGGTTATCACAGAGCAGGGCCTATTTTGAGGATGGGGCACTAATGAGGAGACTGAGAGAACCACAGAGAACCTCAAGAGCCTGGAGCCTCAGCCTGAAGGAAGGAGGGCAGAGGGAAAGCCGTCCTGAGAAGCCTCTCTAGGCCGCCCTGAGGCTGGGGCATAACAACAGCAATGAGGACTGAGGGTGACTGTCCTGAGATGTGAGCCTTGAAATAGCAGCAGGTATCAGGATAAAAGGTTAACTTCCAAATTAAATGAATAAACTACCAGTCTTTTTAAAAAAATAAAGACAATGAAAAGCCAAAAGTTTACTTCTAAAATAATTTAGTGTTGTCTTTGCTACAATACTTCTCTGGAGGGCTGGAGAGATGGCTCAGTGGTTAGGAGCACTGACTGTTCTTCCAGAGGTCCTGAGTTCAATTTCCAGCAACCACATGGTGGCTCACAACCACCTGTAATGGGAATCTGATGTCCACTTCTGGTGTGCCTGAAGACAGCGACAGTATACTCAAATATATAAAATAAATAAATAAATCTTTAAAAAAAACAGTGAGTAGCAAACTTCTTATACTATCTGAATAGTGCCTCATGTTCAATGGGAGTCTGGAGAGATGGTTCAGTGGTTAGGAGCACTTGTTGCTCTTAAGATAGACTTAGGTTCAATTCCCAGCACCCACATGACTGCCCACAGCCATCTGTAAGTCCAGTTCCAGGGGATGTGACACCCACTTCTGTCCTCTCAGAGCACCAGGCACGCACATGGTGCACATACATACATACAAATAAAACACTAACACACATTTAAAAAAAAATCTAAAAAAAGAAAACATAGTGTTTAATGGAATACATTTGAAGGTACATTTTTTCCAAAACAATATAAAAATACTACATGCTACAAATAACTAAATACATATTTTAAAAATAATGGTCTCACTATGTATCTCTGGCCAACCCAGAAATCACTACATATCAGAGGTCGGCCTGCCTCTGCTTCCAGAGTGCTGGAATTAAAAGTGTGTGTCACCACACCTGCTAACGAAATCAGTTTATTACTGCCTAGCATCTCCCTGAGAGACTCCTGCACGGTGAGGGACATTTTGCAAACTACGAAGCTCTAGCCTGCAAACCGTTTCAGAACGGCACAAGCCATGCACCAAGATTAACTTCAATAATTGATGCTACACTACATTGAGCTACCTTATAAGACATTTTTAGCCTGGATTTTGAGTATTAAAATATTTTTGAGTGAACATTGTTTTTTTGTGTTTCCAACGTTTTGAAAGCATTTTAAAATTGACAGTACCAGTCAATTTCCCCTACATTGCCTAAGGGCTTAAACAGCTCTGTTTGCAGGTGCAGAGCCTGCTGCTGGTGAAACGGCTGATCAGACAGAACACAGGCCTTTGAGTCCAAAGGTGGCAAGGGAGGCAGATCCAAACGTTGTTTTCTCGTGTGTGACAAACATAGGATAAAGCTGTACAAGTATAAGGGACCAAAGTGGGGTGTGTGTGAAGAAAACGTGGGGCGTATCAGAAAGGACTTATTAGAGTGACCTGAGCGGAATCTACAAGATGCGCAGGAGTAAGCTAGGGAACTCAGAGAAGGCACTCTAAGCAGAAGAAAAGCATCCGTAACTTAGAGCTGTGGTGGCACACAGTAAGTTAGCCATCCACTCCACATGTGTATCCTAAGCAAAGAGGCCATGAGGCTCTGAGACAGGAAACACGAGAGCTCAAAGCCAACGCGACTGTCTAGGGAGGCATGTGTGACAAAGACCGTCTCAAGGAGACGTATGTTAGGCAAATTCTGGCAGCCGTTCTCGCCCTAACGTTTGAATGATGGGAGGAGTGACCTGTTTCCTCACAACACTGGATTTCAATCACTTACATTAGAGGCAGCGATGATAACTTTTAGAAGCCTGCAGCATGTGTTTGATTATGGGGGAAAGGCTCTTAGAGCTGGAGGAATGTATAAACTTTATGTAATCCAGATGTGCCTGGTTTCTCCAGGCCTCAGGGATCACTCTCCACTCCCAACTAAATTAGTCCCTGCCTGTGTGTGGCTTCTTGAAACCCAGCCCCTGGCCAGACCTTCCTCCATAAGTCCGGGGGCGGGGGGGGGGGGGGGGGGGGCGTGATTGCCTTGCCGGAGCCCTGAGCTTGGTGTTGTCAGACTCCTTTTCTGTATACCGAGCTCTCAGTCCTGCTTCCTTCATTTCTCCTTTTTGTAGGGTATTAGTAGCACATTTTCCTAGTAAGCATCATTAAAAAGGGTCCACATGTTAACGTCTCAAGGAAATATGTGCAATATTGAGTCCTGAAGAAAAAAAAAAAAAAACCCACTGCTATACTACCTCAGTAAATTCTTACTGATATACCATTATTAATAAATGACAAAACTGTAAGGTTATCAGAACCTAACTTATATTTGTAGAAGTATTAATAAAGTTAAGTATAAAACAAGAAAGAAAAATAGAAAAATGTTAAAGACTAAATGTAAATCACTTCTTTCTTACATGGATCTGTTCATTTAGAGACACAAAACAACCAGAGATTTCCATTTCAGAAACAGATGGATTTTCAAATTGGGACCATATTACTTTTTAAATATTTGCTTATCATTTAACATATTATGATGTGCAATTTAATTTTTAAAAATATTCCTGTAAAGTGAGTTAATGGATATACAGGGTTTATTTTTAAGTACTCAAAGTTTAATCTTTTTGTGTTAGCTACCTAGATCTCTGTATTATTATTGTGTGTGTGTTCATGCCACAGGACATGTGACAGCCAGAGGGGAGCTTTCCAGAGTCAGTTCTCTCCTTCTACAGGGGGGTCCAGGGATGACACAAGCTTTTATGTGACAAGCCTGCTAGCCTCTGATGTAATAAACAACGAAAAGAGCAAAACAAACAAACAAAAACTGGCTCTAAATACAGAGTAGTTTTTTAAAAAAAAATCACAAAACATGCTTTAAAGTAAGTATCTGCAAAATATGCACCAAAAAGTTAATTCATAAAAATGTCTTGTTTTGCAAGAAAACAATTTGCAGACTGCATCTGCTTTCTCCAAGAACTCCTAAAGTTTTTCAGTTACTGGGTTTTTAGAGCCTAAGGAGAGAGCTCAGCCATTAGGAGCACTTTCTGCTCTTGCAGAGGACACAGCTTAGCACCCACAGCCCACAACTCCCAACTGCGTGTAACTCCCGTTCCAGGAGATCTGACGCCCTCTTCTGGTTTCTGCGGGCACTGCATGCACACACGCAGTCAAAGCACTCAAAACACATTAACCCCCCCCCCCCAAGCATAATACCTCGACATAAAACAAAACCTTTTACCTCAAATATATTTTTTATGAGGAATGTAGCAGTTTGTCTGTTATTGGGTGTAGGGTGGAAATGTAGCTCCGTGTGCTTGCCTAGCCTACACGAAGCCCTGGGTTCCATCCTCAGGCAGGCAGAAAGAAACCCCAGCCCTCGGGAGTTGGAGGCAGAGTGCCAAGTTCAAGGTCACTCTCGGCTACTCTGCGAGTTCCAAACCAGCCAGGGCTGCATGGGGCGCTGCCTAGAAACCGATTAAACAGACTGATGGTTTCTCTCTCCTTGCTTCAGCCCCACTGATCTGAAGGCGCTGAGACCCACGGAGGTCCCCGCGCGTGTGCAACTCGGAGAAGCCCCAAGAGAGCGGCCGCCTGCGAGGGTCTTGACGCCACCGGCTTTGACTACGCGAGCACCCAAGGCGGCACCGCCCCACCCCAGCCACCCCGACTTTGACTCAAGTCTCATTAACTGTTTGCCAACAAAGACCGGCCACGAGCGAGGGGGAGGAGCCCGGGAGGCGTGTATCGCGAGAAGTGTCCGCCCCAATGGTGTGACAGGCGCCGGCGTGCGGCAGCTCCTGCCGGGACCGCGAAGGAGGAGCCAGAGCCGGAGGACGGGCTGGACCTTTGGGTGAATCTCGCGAGATTTCATCGCGCTACCTCGAGCTCTTCCTGGCAGCCGCCGGAAGTGCGAGCCGCTGAGCGTCCGAGTCGCTCGCTCTGAGGTTCTCCTGCGACTCTGGGCCCGCGTTCCTGTCGCCGACTCCAGGGCTCGCGCGTCTGGTCGCCTCCCCAGGGTCGGAAATGATGGGGGACCCCAAGGAAGCAGGAGCCGAGGCTTCTCCTTCAGGGGCGGCCGCCCGTGGAGGGCTCAGCCTCCTGTCCCAGGCGGACTCCGAGGAGCCTTCTGCACAGGTGAGAGGCGGTGACGGCGGCGGCGGCGGAGCGCGACCTGCAGGGGCTTGGGGGGATTTGCGGGCCTGGGAGGGGGGACGTGGGGCTTCTGGAACTTTCTTCCACGCCTCCTTGGCACCTCTAGTACGGAATGAATCACCAGGCGAGCCTGTCGTCGGGTGTGCAGGCAGGCGTTTGCTTGCAATGCGCAACACCCCTGGCTTCGCACTCGGCGCCAATGGACGGGCTATAGAATGTGTGTGTGTCACAGCCCGCCGAAGGCAGGCAGAGGAGAGAGGGACGGTGCCAGGGAGGGCACAGAGAATTTGCAACGCCTGGAAGGGTTCTCGGAGAGTCGAACAGCGGGTCCAGACTTTGAGCATGCCCGGGTGGGTGTAGGGTCAGCTATGGAGCTGATGTAGAATGGGATGGGATGAGCTTACACATCAGTCGCTGTGTGTTTGGTAAAATAAACACGTCCTGCAAATGACGTTTGTCATTGACTTATGCTACTTAAAAATATTCCATTAGAACCGTACAGAGAAGTCTTGCTTGTTTCGCATGCGGTTGACAGGACACAGTTGAGGCACTTAGTTTCTGAGTCTACATTTTTCTGTGACTCATCGGGTTGAGTCTTGACTGGTGTGGAACTGGTTATGCAGACCAGTCAAGCTGGACGTAGACCTTGCACTGGCCCGTGTGCCTCTGCCTCCAGAGTGCTTGAAGCTTGTGTTTGCAACTACTGTGCCCAGATTTTTAAAAAGCAGGTTGGTTGGCCCCTGTCCACTTCTTGATTGATCCTTTTTTTTTTTTAAGTTTCGTGAAAAACAGCTAAGTAAGCGTAATTTAAGCTTGTTTATTAAGTGTTAGAGCTGACACGCGGCTGAGGCTCCTTGTGAGTCCTGATTTGGTGGGTTCTTAATTCGTTTTTATGAAGGTGAGATTGACATTCCTGGCAGTGTTCATTAAAGCTTCATTCCATATGTTATTTAGGGATCGGCCTTATTTCTCGGAGGCAATGAAGTGAAAAGCCGAGCTGTGGTAAAATACTCTGCTGCCCCTCCTCGAACAGCGTTTGCACGTCTTGAAGAAAAAACAGACTTGAAACTCCCACCTGCCAACTGGTTACGAGAGAGTGCCAAGCTAGGGCCAGCAGGAACCACCATTCTTGGCAATAGTAAGAAAAGCAAGCCGTTTTCAAGGTAAATTTTAATCGCTGGCATTTCTTTCCCTCCCTCTCAACCCCTGCTCGAAGCTCTGAAAGCTGCTTCGCAGTTCAGTTGGAGATGCATGTTCACTTGCTCAGATATTTTTAGTAAAAGAATATAGTTGTCATCCAAAGTCCATGGTACAGTAAGAAGATTTCAGAGGTACATGCTTTCTTCAAGTCTGCAGCATGCCACGAGAACGTGTACATGTTGACAGCTAATCAGCTGTTTTAGCCTTTTGTGTCTGCTTTGATATGTGCAAATAGGGTGGTATGTGAGGGGCAAGACTTAAGCTGCTGCTCGGCTTGCCCTTTGGAGTGTTTATTAAATGATGACGGAGTATTTGAAAAAGCCTGAGGTTTAGAACCCCAAGTGCTGGGTAACCTACACCCTTGACCCACCTGGAAATTCTACTGGTGGTTTTTAGAGTTGAGAGTGTTTGGGAGTCTTATGCTGTGTCTATATTCTTGTAGGCTGTTTTAACTGTATTTTCTTTTTCCTCCCCTGAATGATTGGACTTAAAACATTTTTATATAACTTATATAAAACTTTATAAAACACAGAAAGAGCCACAAATGCATTAATACCCTGAGCTAGTAGTTTAGAGATTATCCTAGTGCCTCAAAAGGTAATAGCTTTGCTTACAAGTTGATTGTTTGTAGCATTTTTGATACTGTGAAAAGTCTGAAAATGACCGTATATTTCTACTATTTTAAAAATGGCTTAATTATATTAAATGTGGTGAGTTGGTTTCAGTAGTTATGTTGATTATATACTGTGCTAGATTTTTTCTTTTTTTTTTTTTTTAATATTTATGTATTATATCTAAGTACACTGTAGCTGTCTTCAGACACACCAGAAGAGGGCATCAGATCTCATTACAGATGGCTGTGAGCTATCATGTGGTTGCTGGGATTTGAACTCAGGATCTTTGGAAGAGAGCAGTCAGTGCTCTTAGCCATTGAGCCATCTCTCCAGCCCTAAGATAGACACTATTAACTGTTTGCACATGAGAAATGAAGGCTAACCTACTTCCCCAGAGCAGATAGAAATCATACACGCATATGTAGTCCTAATTAAATGTCCTGACTCTGCCACCTACTAATGGGAACATGGTGACATCAGTTGCTTTTCAACCTTATAGATTGCATAGATGAACTTGGTGACTTGAAGTGAGTTAGGTGTTTACCAGTTTTTCATTTTCTCTTTAAGCTGAGTTGATTTTAGGTACAATTTTTTTTTCTTTTATTGATGTTATATCTTTATATGTTATATCCATACATGTTAACATATTTTTCTCATTTTGTTTTTCTTCATATGTGGAAATAAAATCTTGAACTGTTTTACATCAGAGAGGTTAAGGGTTTATGCTCACACTAACTGCTTTTTGCAGTTCTTACTGTTTCACTAAGTTGAAGATGCATTTTAAAGATGTGCCTCATTTTCTGTGTACCTAAGAAGGAATGAGAAGTTGGCAGCCAGATGGCAGTGGACTTCTTGATTTACAAATGTGAGGTGTGCATGTCCTAGAAGCAGTCGAACTTTTTACTCTGTTCAGTCTTCCACCTGTGGCCTCTTCTTTCCTTCCTTCCGTAGTTTCGGCATGGCGTATGACTTCATTGACTCCGTGGGAAATGATGTGGATGTCGTCTCCGACTCAGAAGTGAGTGCTTTCACGGTGACTTTGGGACATGCAGTGCCGCAGGGAGGGGAGGGCGTTAGACCATGTTATGCTTTACAGTCTTGCTTTCAGCAATGGAATAAGGCAAAGCTATGTAATTATTCAATACCTATGTTTGCTTAAAAATACTTTTTATCTCCCTTAAGAGGAGAATACAATTCCAAAACAGTGGGACTAATAAAAAATATGAATACTGTTGGATGTATTTTAACAGTAATAATTGAATGTTTGGAGTTATTCTGTGTCTATTACCATTTGAGAATTTAAAATGATATCCTAGTAGCTGTTGTCCTCCATTCATCCCTATAAAAAAGGAATTCTACTGTAATAGAATATGTAATAGTGTTGGGCTGCACTTACACTGACAGTATAACTCAGAGTTTAAAGCTCTGTCCTCTATATGATTATTATTACGGAAAGTCTAGTTTGTGTAACCTTAAATAAGACTCATTAAACTTCAGATTGAATGAAGTTAAAATCCATAAATTCTGGGTCATACTAATGGGGCCTCTCTAACTTTCTTAAGAACATAAAAAAGCTCCTGAAGATTCCCTACAGCAAGTCCCACGTGAGCATGGCTGTGCACCGCATAGGAAGGACCCTCTTACTAGATGAGCTGGACATTCAAGAACTCTTTATGAGGTCATCTCAGGTAACTAATTCACGCAAAAATCATTTAGAAAAGCACTCTCTTAATAGTTAAGGAGCTATGAAAGTATGGTTTTGTTTTAAGGAAATGCCAGAGTCCGGCTAAGAGCACTTGCTGGGCAAGCACAAGGACCTGAGTCAGATTCCTAGACCTTGTCTAAAAAGCAAGAGCAGAGTCATGCAGGCCTGGAGCCCCATTACTGTGGGGAGCTGGAGATAGGATGGCTGGGGCTTGCTAGCTTGACCGGAACTGGATCAGGAATGACAAAAAACAACCTTGGGGTACAGCGAGATAGATGGTGATAGAGCAGCACACCTGACAACCTCATCTGACATCCAAAACAGTCCTGCACGCCTGCGCATCAAACACAGGCATATGTACATATTCATACTTACACAGTTTTTTTAAATGCCAAATTGGAATTGTAGCTGAGTACTTTAGCAATAAAGAAATGAGCTGTTTGATCAGAGACTTAAAAATAGTGAAAAGCGTGCCGGGCGTGGTGGTGCAGCACTCGGGAGGCAGAGGCAGGCAGATTTCTGAGTTCGAGGCCAGCCTGGTCTACAGAGTGAGTTCCAGGACAGCCAGGGCTACACAGAGAAACCCTGTCTCGAAAAACCAAAAAAAAAACAAGAAAAGCTTTGTTAAAGACAAAGCATCTGGTCACGGTTGGTGGAATGCAGCCAGCCTCAGGCTGAGGAGACAGAAGCCAGTGTGAGTCTCTGAGTTCAAGGCCAGTCTGCTGTAGGTAGAGAGTTCTAGGACAGCTGGGGCTATATAGAGAGTCTTTAAAGGGGGGTGAGGGGGGAGAGAAAAGAACAGAGAAGAAACTTCGTATTATTTTTAGGTGCATGATGTACACATCTGTGAACCACATGCATGCCTAATACCTAGGGGGGCCAGAAGAGGGTGCTGGATCATACAGATATTTGTGAGCTACCACTGGGGTACTGGGAACCAAACCCAGGTCCTCTGGAAGATCAGTCAGTGCTCTAAACCATTGAGCCATCTCTCTAGGCCCATTTTTTTTTTAAGCTGAATTTAAAACCAGGATTCTGTCTTAAAAAGGATGAAGTCAGTTTTTAAAAGAAAGGATTGTTAAATCTGTGGGATTAAAGGAACTAATTGTTTTTGAAAATTCTTTTAATGGCTATTATAGACATATTTTGGAAACATGGCTGGCCGAAATGTAAACCATGTTAAAGAGCTGTTCCTATGAGTATAACTAATTATACGAGTTGATGTCTAGCTTCTCGGGCTGCTGGTCAGTAGATGTTTTCCCCCAGGTGATAAGGATAGTGGTGACTTCTCTAGGCCTACTTGATGGTCATGCTTGCCTTCCTGGGCTGCTGACAGGTACTTGATGGTGCTGCCTGTCTGTACTACCTTTTCCATATTCCTACGCAGTGCTGTTTTTGCTTGAACCTGTGTTCATGCATGATAGACAAGTGTTCTGCCACTGAACTGTACCCATGAACACCTCTTTCCCCATACAGGGTCTTGCTAATTGCCCAGGCTGGCCTCTAACTCACATTGTAGTTCACCCAGGTCTTAAACTTGTAATTAACCTGCTTCAGCTTCCAGGTAGCTGGGATGACAGACCTGCCTACCAGTCCTAACTTCTCCAATGCTTGGATAACAAAAAATAAGTTACAGGTGATTAATTTGATAATATAGTTTCTCTTTAGAAAGCAACACAGTGTAGTTTGTGTGTTCCTGTACTTGGTCAGGTCTTAGGGTGTGACCGTGAACAAGTCACAGCCCTCGCTCCTTAGTTCAGTTTGATCGTTGAGACACACATTAAAGTGTTCGTCCTATAAGTGCATGCTCATGAAACAATCTGTAGAAATTAAAGAATATCTGCTTTTAGCTGAGAGCATTGGGTGAGTGAGAATCGGTGTCTTGTCACAGAGAAGAAACATCCAGCAGAACAACATGAGGGACGTGAGTGTTACTCTGTGTGGGTGCAGACGTTCCACCCTGTCACAGCGTAGCTCCTTAGAGCCAGGGTGAGACTCTGCTTCCCTCATGATGACCATAAAGCAGAGGGAGAGAAAAGGGGCAGGAAGGCAGGATCCTTTCAAGGCCCCACCTCCAGAGACCTAGCTTCCTTCCTCTAAGCTCTGCCTTCTAGAGGTTCCTCCGTATCCTAGAAACACCATTGGCTGTGGGCTGAGCTTTCAACACAGTGTCCAGTATTCATCACATGTGTGCATATTTGTTCGGTAATGTCTCATGTTATTCAGACTGGTGATTGGACATGGTTGAAAGAGTTCTATCAAAGGCTGATCGATCAGAAGTGGCAGAGGAAGAAGAAAAGCAAGGAGCACTGGTATCAGAAGGCTATTCTTTCCAAGTTCTTGTACTACAGGTATTTGACTACTGCTTATCTTTATCTTAAGAAAAATCAGATTCTGTCCTAAAATTTACATTTCCAACAGGGTAAAATTAGCAGTTGAAGTTTTGCTTTGTTAACACTTAATACGTTTCTTATAGACAATATGCATGTTTGATTATAGAATCTGTTTTATACAGACGGGTAGACTGTAGTATAATGTGTCATGTTTTCCTCTCTGTTTCCGACTGACTAGCATCAATGGTGATGGAGCTGCTCAGCCTGTCCCGTCTCCTGCAGAACAACAAGAGTCTTCTAGTTCTCAGCAGACACATGAGTCTGGAGGGGCTGCCTGGCCTGCTCCCTTTGAAATGCCCGCTTCAGTGTCTGAAGACCCCAGTGCTTCCAGTCAGGTTTGTGAGTCCTTGGATTCCGATTCTGTGAACTCAAGAAAGCAGAGCTGTACTAAAAACCAGGTGATGAAGAAGGATGGGGAGTATTTACTCAGGCGCATCTCAGAATTAGAAACAAAAAATGCATTTAGTTCTCCACAGTAGAATATCCAGGAGTTAACATGAATGGTTAGATTAAAATTTTGTATTAAATAACACAAAATATTTTAAAGTAGTCAACTGATTTTTTTTTTCTCTTAAAATTGAGTACTACTGAATGTAAAGTGTATTTTTAACTCTAGATATGCACTAAGTGCCTGTCATGCATTGAGTGATAGGTGTGCCTGTAATTTAGGTTTTTCCTCCTGGAAAATAGATTTGGCCCCACATTAACATATAAAGATTTTAAAATATTTTTATTTTATATCTATGGGTATTTTGCCTGCATGCACAGATCTATGCCAAATGCATGTCTGATATGATAGATCTCCTGAAACTAGAGTTCCAGGCAGTCGTGAGTTCCCATGTGGGGTTCTGGGAATTGAACCAGGGTCCTCTAGAGTAGCAGGAAAGTGTTCTTGTCTGCTTAGCCATCCCTCTTAAGTCTATATGACAAAAGAATAGACTGTTGTTTATTTATGTTTATTTTATGTATATGGGTGTTTGCCTGCCTGTATCTCTGAGTAGTACCGTGTGCATGTCTGGTGCCTACTGAGGTCACAAAAGAGTATTCAGTCTCCTGGAGCTAGCGTTAACTGACACTTGGGAGCTGCCGTGCTCATCCTGGAAACTGAACCAGCGTTCTCTGGAAGAGAGCCAGTGTTCTTAGCCATCTCTTCAGCCCCTAGTTACTTTTTAACTTACTCTGTCTTCCGTAGGATGAAATAACACTGTAGATGCTAATTTGTGGCATTTCTGTTTTTAAGAAAATACACTAAAATGAATCAAAAGAAATAAAAGTAAACCTTTTTTACCAAAACCAGGCACTATTGTGAATGCTAACAGGAGCCTGATACAGCTGTCTCCTGAGAGGCTGTGCCAGTGCCTGACAAATACAGAAGTGGATGCTCACAGTCGTCCGTTGGACTGAGCACTGGGTCCCCAATGGAGGAGCTAGAGAAAGGACCCAAGGAGCTGAAGGGGTCTGCAGTCCCATAGGAGGAACAACAATATGAACCAACCAGTCCCCTCAGAGCTCCCAGGGACTAAACCACTAACCAAAGAGTACACATGGAGGGACTCATAGCTCCAACCACAGATGTGCCTTGTGGGACATCAATGAGAGGAGAGGCCCTTGGTCTTGTGAAGTCTCAATGCCCCAGTGTAGGGGAATGCCAGGATAGGGAAGCAGGAGTGAGTGGGCTAGTGAGCAAAGGGGACAGGAGATGGGATGGGGGGTTTTCGGAGGGGAAATGAGGAAAGGGGATAACATTTGAAATGTAAATAAAGAAAATATCTAATAAAGCATTTTTTCAAAGGGGGAAAAAAGTAAACCTTTTAACTTGGTAAATTCGGTTTTTTTGTCTCGCTGTATATTTTCATGGACTGAACATGAATTCAGTCAGATTGGTTAAGTCTTTACACATAACAGACTTGTAAAAAACTAACACATTTAACTTGCTTTTATAAAATAAAAAAAGACTAACTTGATTTTAATTTTAGAGATTTTAAAGTAGAGAAGGCATTCCATTAAAAGTACGTATATAAATTTGACGTGTTTGGTTTTTCCCCAAAGAGAAAACATAAAAGGATGGAGGTGCTTATTATGCAAGCCACTTAGTGGTCACAGGAAGCAGTAGAGGTGTATCATTTTGTATTCATTACTTTATGTGTTTTATTGCATGTGGCTGTCTGTAACCAGAGGATTCTTAGAACTCACATGGAGGGACTCATAGCTAGAACAGTGGCGGGGTAGGTAAGCTCACACTGCTCTTGAAGGTCTGCATTCCAAGCCATCACCCACGTTGGGCAGCTCACAACTGCTTTAACTCCAGCTCCAGGGGAGCCTTTGTCTTCCTCTAAGTCAATAGACTGAGAGAGTTCTGTGAAGGCAGCAGCAGCAGCAGGTCCATGTGTGCATCTCAAGGCCTAAGCATCAATGTTCCTGGTGACAGCTGCCTAGTGGCTGCAATGCTGTGGTGTGGCATACTGTGTTCACCCAAAATGTGGGTATTTTCTAGTGTAGTCCAGATTCTGGGAAGAACAAAAGGATAGGGCTACAAAAAAAACCCTGTCTCAAAAGAAAGAAGAAGTAGTTTCAATATTAAAAAATGGGAGGGCATTGGATTATACAGAGAGGGAAGTAGATTTTTCTAATTAATACCATTTAAAATATTTGGATTTTGTGTTGTTTGGTTTTGTTTGTTTGGTTTTTAGGACAGTGGTGGGAATGATGTTCAATAGACATGAATCTTCAGAAGCAGGTTTTTGGCAGGCAGCAGGTTTTCACACTAATTGGAAAGTGTTCCCTGGTTCTCTAGGGTTTAGGATGCTGTGACGCTCACATAGGACATTCTCAGCTGGAGGCTGGAGGTGAAGGTTGTTTTAAACTGGCTGAGGAGCCTGGTGTTTCAGTTCAGTAGAGATCTGCTGGGCTTCCAGAGAGTGGTAATCAAACTTACCAAAAACCAAGGGATGAAAAGTGATTCTTTGAAAGATCTTTAAACCCATCTCATTTAAGATATGGATTTGATTGGCTTGCAGCCTCTGTGGGAAATCAGAGCTAAAGCAAGCCACACCCCATGAGTTATGAGCACCGTGCATTGTACTGGCTAATTCATACAGGTAGATTGGGATATGTGTTCTTGTGCGTGGGTGATAGTTCTGTAAGCATAGGTCAATTGTAAGACATGTTGGCAGCACAGTCACTCCTTATCTTGCACTTTCCACAGGGCAGGGAGCCTCTTGAGCCCTCATGCATAGTGGGGCATGTGGCCTCAGCACCCAAAGAGCAAAACCTTACTACTTTGTTCAATGACGGGGAGAACAGTCAGGTATGCTTTCCATGTGCCCATCTGCGACAACTGATCCCCAGTCCACTTCATCCTTTGAAAACTAGTCTCAGTTGGAACTGATAGGGAATAATTCCACTTGGTCTTCAAAATTGCTTTGTAAACATCTCTGTCTTACAGCTCTCGGGAATTGACCTTGTCTCCTTTGCTTCTTCTTTTCTGGTGTTTCTTTGGATTATGGGGGGAAATTGTCAATCTGTTGTTGTTATTATAATCTTTCCTGTTTTTAATTAAAGGGTCTTAAAAATGATTTCGTCCGGAATATTCTGTGGACTTTTGAAGATATTCATATGCTAGTTGGATCTAACATGCCTATATTTGGTGGAGGCAGATATCCAGCAGTTAGCTTACGTCTCAGGTAAACCACCTTATGCCCCCTTGTGCTTTTTTTTTTTTTTATAAACAAGCTTCCTTTAAAGTGAAACGTCTCATTGACTCTTCTCTGGCTGTTGGTTTGTCCTCTTTCCCCTCCCCCCCCCTCTTCCTCCTGCCAATGAGAATGGGCATAGTAAGAAAGAAATAGATGCTGACAGCCTAGTAAACAGGTGTTTATTCTGATCCTGATTGAAAGACCAGACTGTGGACCTGGTCTTGTCTTACATTTGAGGCTATAACTACTAAAACTAGAAGAGTTAATTTAATTGCTTGAGGTGGTTGATCAGCTTCCCCTTAAGTAATTGTAAACATTTTCTTATCACTCGCTCCATGCTCATTCACCAATGTCAGTTCTGACTTGGGCATTGTTATTTATGTGGTCAGTGTTTCCTTGGGATGTGTGAGGAGCATGCAGGGAGCTCACAGTCAGGTCATCATACCACCTTCTATTTGTACTGAGAACTTAGCAATGCCTGTTAGAAATGCAAAGTTTTTGGAAAGATTTTAGACATAACACAACTATTGAGCTATGTATGTCTGGGTCTTGAAAGTATCTATGGCATTCTCTGTCCAGAGAGAAAAGAGTAGAATATTTAAATGGGAAAATACATCTAAGATGAATCACAATGGGACATTTTAATTAAGCCAGATAACACTAGAAATGTATATTTTCAGGGATAACAACAAACCAATTAACGTGTTAACTGGAATAGACTATTGGTTGGACAACCTGATATGCAATGTACCAGAGCTCGTGATGTGCTTCCATGTTAACGGGATCGTACAGGTGAGACACGGGGTGATGGGTTCTAAGCTTCCAAGTGTGGACTGGTGCAGAAAGAACTTCATAGCTTTTTAAGGCTATGAAGATGTGTCTTTGGCCCGAAAGATAGGTATGAGTGTTTTTAGGGTTAAGTTGGTTAGAGCAGCGTTTTAGATTTTCAGGAGTATCATTATAAGTAATTTTTTGAGAAGGTCATAAATAGCATTAAAGCCTGCACTGTTAATATCAAACACCCACGGTGATTAACTCAAAGTCAGTGCACAGTGGACACATTCTTTTGTAAACAGCTGCTCCATCTATACAAAGCTTTGAGAAAACACCACAGTAATCATTGCATCTGGCAAGACTGTGCTTTCCGGTACCAAGTCCACTCAGGGCTGTATCTCAGAGTCACCTAAGGATTGTTAAACACTGCGCTTGGATGCCAGAGAACCAAGCTTCTTTTCAAGCAGCTTTGCACACAATTCTAATTTTCAGTGTTGCTTGAGAACCACTTAGGCCTTAACCCTAAGAGATAGCTGTAGTGATAGGTAAAGAGATAACTGCCCACAGCAGGCAGAGGGCAGAAAGGGGGGAAGTATTAATGATGGGGATGGAGGAAGAGGTGGGGGAGTCCCAGGTCTAGGACAGTGATCCAGTTCACTGAGATGGGGGTATAGCTATTTCAGATGAGGAAATCATAAGGAGTGTCTCATGAGTCTTGAGACGCAGTGCTGGGGATGTGGGGTGTGATGATTTGTGTGGGCTTGATCAGGGAGTGGCACTGTTAGGTGTGGTCTTATTGGAGTAGGTGCCACACTATGAATGTGGGCTTTAATACCCTAGTCCTAGCTGCCCGAAAGTCAGTATTCTGCTAGCAGCCTTCAGGTGAAGATGTAGAACTCTCAGCTACTCCTCTACCATGCCTGCCTGGATGCTGCTATGCTCCCACCTTGATTATGGACTAAACCTCTGAACCTGTAAGCCAGCCCTAATTCAATATTGTCCTTATAAGAATGCCTTGGTCATGGTGTCTGCACACAGCTGTAAAACCCTAACAAAAACACTGGGACTGGAGAGCAAGTTGGCATTTGATCTGGATAGGTGCTGATATGTTGCCTCACCAAAGACTCGATTATATAAAGACACACATTGGAGTTCCCACACAGAAGTGAAATTGAAGGGGATAGTGCAGGATGAAATGCTGGAGACGGAGATAACCACATTGAGGATTACAGTATAGAAGGATGAGACACACCTTGTTTGATGTTAGGAATATCTAGTCTTAAATATACATCAGAAAATGTGGTTAGAGCTCTTTAGGGCAGTTTGCACAGAAAACAAACTGGAAAAATATGGAGGTATCTTAAAGATAGTAATAGCTGGCTAGGTTTTAGCTTAGAATAGCAGAGTACTTGCTTAAGGTGGGAGGCTTTTAGCATTATTCCCAGCAATACAAAACAAAGCAAAACTATAAAATCAATAGTAGGATCCATACAGCTTTTCTTCTTTTTGCCACTTCTACCCATTGTGCTACATTCCTGCAAAGGAAAATTCTGCAGGTCCAGGGAAAACATCTGGAGTGATGTTGTACCCTTGGCCCACTGACACACGTGTCTGGAGAAGGAAAGAGGCAGAAGTGTGTGTGTGTGTTTCTTAGAGCTTGATGGGGAAAGCCCACCTTCAGTCACCGTCCTAGTTGCAGACATCAGGTGGAGAAGAGTGCTCTGTCCATGCTCTGGGAGGAACAGTGCTTCTCCTGGGCTCACTCCTAGAAAATGACACTAGTGATCCCCCTTATGGGCAAGTGAAGGCCCTCAGCTCCCTTTGCCATTTGAAACAGGAAAAAATTGAAAAACACCAATTTAAACTATGCTACATCTGTTTGTACTTACGACTTACCTATTTGGTTTTTAACAGTAAGTTGCTGTTGCCTCAGGGTTTCCTAAACTGCATTTATTTGTGCTTTACAGAAATATGAAATGATAAAGACAGAAGAAATCCCCAATTTGGAAAACTCTAATTTTTCTACCAAAGTTATAAAAGACATTGCACAAAATATTTTATCATTTCTTAAATCTAATTGTACCAAAGAAGGGCATACCTACTGGCTCTTTAAAGGTAAGCTAATGCTTGAATGGGCAGTAGTGATTTAGGTGAGGCTGTAGCATGAGGTAAATTGTCTCTGTTTTCAGCAAGCGGCAGTGATATTGTGAAACTCTACGACCTCACGACTCTGTGTGAAGAAACTGAAGACAAGTACCAGAACCCATTCACAATGCCAGTGGCTATCCTCTTATACAAGTGAGTCCTCACAGAGCTCAGGTGTCAGTGCAGTGTGGTGGCCCTTGGGAAGCTGAGGGAGAAGGGCCTGTTTCAGGCCCACCTGGGCCACGTAGCTAGACCCTGTCTGAACACAAAAGTTTTAAGATAAGAAAGTAGTCCCGCTATCTAAGCTAAAGATTTTAAATACTTTTTAATGTTTATGTTCTGACAGAATATATCTTAGAGTGGGACTGGCTTGTGGGTTGGAGTGTGTTGAGCAGAGAAATACACAGACACTTTATACTACATAATATCAGCTTTGCTGTGTAAGCTCTGTTATGGTGGGTGGTTGAGATGCAGCATTGGGTACTTCTTCGTGTCATTTATTCCATTTGAAAGATACAGGACCCGCCTCCATCGTACCCTGCAAGAGAGGCTAAGTGGGTAGTGAAACTACCATGCTTTTCTTTCAGGGTTGCTTGTAACATGATGATGAAGAAAAATCAAAACAAGAAACACTATGGAACTATTAGAACATTGCTTCTCAACTGTGTCAAGTTGTTGGACAAAAGCAGGCATCCTCAAGTAAGATTACCATGTCTGATGAGTAAGCTGGTCCTGGACTATTGATAGAGCACTGTTGCAGTGGAGCCTGGCCAGATCCTTTCTCCATACTGTAGCCCTCTAACTGCATGTAGCTGAGTACTGTGGATGTGTTTGATCTGAATTGAGGCATCTGCTGGTGTAAAATACACATTGAATTTGAAGAATGAAAGTTATGTTGAAACATTTAGTAGATGTATAATTAAATGTATGAAATTGTTTACTAGATTTTATATCTTAAGCATGACTACTGAAAGATTTAAAGTTCATGCGTGGCTCCTGTTAACATTCCTTTTGGACAGTTCTGTTCAGTGACAAACACTCATGTCATCTCTACTCATGTAGAGTGTGTGTTTTCCTTTGCTTTATCACAATTAGAAAGTCTTTTAAAGGATTTATTTCAGAAATGAGATTTGTTAGTAGGGAGGCTCAAGATCCATTAGATTTTCCCTCTAGCCATAGGTTATATAGTACCTGTTAGTTGCCTCGTAAAGATTAACAGAGTTTATAAAGAGACTCTGGGGATGAGATGGAGTCTGCTAGTATTCTACTTACTTACACATGAAGCTTGTCTGCAGTGGCGGAGGAGGAGGGCTCAGAGTCCACCTAGTGTCTAGAAGGAAGAAAACAGTCAGTTTGGGTTTCACAGAGCACACTGTCCTTTGTGTGTTATCGTGGTGAAAACAACTTTAGACTTCCCCTAAGGTTTTCAGTGTGGTGAGGCAGCTTCAGTCTTTACATGTATTTCTTTCTTTTTTGTTTTTTTTGTTTTTTAAATAAGATTATTGCTTCAGCCAACTACATGCTTTCAGAGCTTTTCCAGCTGGATGAGCCTAAAAAGGAGGAAAGTTCAGACTCCCCTTTAAATGAGAATTCGGATGAAAGCTACAGTGAAGAGGAGGAGGAGATGGCAGACAGTGATGAGAATGGATCCTACAGCACCAGCTCTGACCCAGCAGATGACAACAAGGCAGTGGCCATCATTAAGTCTGTTGGAGAACTGTCAGTACCAGAAAAATACAAGTCGATTCATCAGATCAGAGTAAGCAGCTCTGTTGGTGTCTGTGCTGTTTTCCTGGCATTCTTATAACTAACTGACTTAGGAGTTCTAGAACTTGACTTGAGGAGCACAGAGTGCAGTCAAATTACCTGAAGTAACTGACCCACATTATGTAAAGCCATGGTGAACAAATGGCTAACCGTGAGTCCATAGTTGACTTTTTCTGAGGGGGATTTTTCTTTCTGTTGGTCTCTTTCCCCGGCATTGCTGTTTAGTATTTGAGCTGTTGGTGAATTACTGTTTAGTGAGCATAGACTCAGTTGAGAAGGGGATGCCCCTTAGGTGTCCGTGTGCAGAAACCTGGTGAGTTACCACTGTGTCGCCAGTACCTGTTTCTGTGCTCTTATGTCTGCCTCGGTTGGGGCCAGGTGAACTTTAACAACTTCATCCTCTTCCGGTCTGTCTCTCGGCATGAGTTACACTAACTGTCCTACTGTCCCTCTGTTGGCAGCAGTGGACTTTCCTTGTATACTGCCTCCCTGTGTTCACGTACAGGGTTTGAAGGCATACCGTTCTTTTACCCTAAACCACTGCCTGGTTTTTTTGACCTGCTTTTCTCCCTCCCACACTTTATTTATTTATTTTTTTCATAAAGAAAAGCATTAGAGTCAGTCAAGGTCCTGTCCTGTTGCTTCTGCTTAGCACGTGCTTTTCCTGATGTAGTTTTCATGGCTGCCCTTTTTTAAGGCTGTGTCTTGGCTAAATGGTGTCACTTCTTCCTTCGGGGTCCCAGATCACTTTCGCCACACCGTGCTGTTTTTCTCTCAGAACCTGTCTGTACCTGATAGCCCTGTACTACATGTTTTCTCTCTTCCCCAGAGTATAGGCTCACATCTAGGACGAGTAACGTGCTTACAAAGAAGTCATTGTCTGAATCTTAGTTCACATTTAGCTTGAACCCCCACGTTTTTCCAGTTAAATCAGTAATTACTACATTTCAGTGTACTAGGGAGACTGCATTGTAACGGAGCCTTGGACTCACAGGACAGTTGAATGATTTAAGGATGGTATGGAGTGTTAAGATTCTCTGATTTTTATAGAGAACCCTCTCTACCGTGTCTGAGGCACACAGAAGAGTGTCATCATCCTCCTGGAGCGGGTCTTAGCCTTGCCTGGCCTGGGTGGGGTGACTTAGGAGTTGGCACTCTTGGTTCCTAATTCTCATTTACTCACTTTTTCCTGAGTCATCTGAGCGGGTCTTCCTGTGAATGCTAGTGATTCCAGCCTCCCTAGAATCAGCAAAATGAAATGCCCTTGTATTTAATGCCACTTAGCAGTCAGAGGGTGTTAACAGGTTTTGTTTCTTAATTAAGCAAATAAGGTGGGAGTGGTAATTTTTAACCTACTAAATTGATTGGTGTTACTCTCAGTGTGCTGCTGTCAGCACTAATAAAAGGTGAGCTGATCTGTTTGCTTTGGTGTGCATTTCTCTAAAGCATTACTCCTCTTGCACTTTTGCTTTTATCAAATAGAATTATTAGAACTTTAAGTGTTTGGCTACACAGTCTTTTGTTAAGCAAGATTTGAAACAGTGCTGAAATCATTTGTATCAGTTATCTCACCAACTGCAATACAAAGCACATTTCTAAATTATTGCTTTGCAAAGTTGTAATAATTTTGGGAAATGAGAGCTGGTCTGTTGGGAGTGGTAGCGTGCTGGTAACTTGTCATTGTTTGTCTCTGAAGCCCAGTTGTGCATTTCCGGTTTGCCACGACACAGAAGAGCGCTGTCGACTCGTACTGAGCTATGTGTTGGAGGTAAGTCTAGATTTGCTCCTCATTGATCAACAGTCTGTGCTTATTTGCAAGTAGCATATGTTTGTTGTGTCTAAATGTTTTGAATGATGTCCTGCTGTGATTTTATTTTCTTCATCTAAAGCAAAAACCAAACCATTTTTTCCAAGTCTTTCAGATCATACGTAGTTCTAAATATCTGAGGTAGAAATGCTGCTGTGTGTTTAAGTTTTGGTTAACTATTAGTGAATGGGATATAGCAAATGTTTTTCTTTTTAAGAAGGGAATAAAGGTATGTGTTTGTATGTTTTACTTTTTAAAGGGTTTAAAATCTGTAGATAGTAGCATCAAAAAAGAAAGCGACCTTCCAGCAGCTGACCCCAGCACTCCTATCCCCTTAAAATATGAAGATGAATCCACAAGGGGTGGCCCTGAGGGGCTGGAGAAGCAGATGGCCTTGTTCCTGGACAAAAGTAAGTTGGTTGATAAGCACTTAATGTCTTCAGTAGAGTAGCATACTACCCTGTAGCCAGAAAGGCTTGTGTCAGGCACTTACTGGAAGGGATTGAGCAAAAGGGAAGTCATGGAAATGAAAAGTCAGGAATCCTTTCCTTGGAAGATAACTTTGAGATTTTGTACACTTTCCTAGTGAGAACCTAAGGAACCTGCGTCTTCTGCTGTCAACCTTGGGAAGCCCACCAGGGTTTCAGGGGATCGCTGCCCTTGTGAAATGCGTGGAGTCTTAAGAACAAAGAGAACCCAGATCACTCCTTAGCTCTGAAGGACATGGCCTCTACTCAATTAAGCTGCTTTTTCTTTCTCAAGCTGGAGACGTTGACAGCAGCTTCTTTAGAAGCACTTAGCAGATGTAAAGGGTGGGCTGGTGAGATGTCTCAGTGGTTAATAACTGGCTGCTCTTCCAGAAGTCCTGAGTTCAATTCTCAGCAACTGCATGGTGACTCATGAACATCTTTGAAGGATCTAAGGCCCTCTTCTAGCAGATCTAACATGTAGACAGAGTACTCCTACATTTGAATAAATATATAAAAGTTTTTAAAAGAAGATGTAAAGGACTGATAGGATAATGTGCTTAGAGATGCATACAGTATGAGCACCTATCAGAGATGGCTGCTATTGTGCCATAGTTGAATAAGCTAGAAATAGTTATTGAAATTTCTAGAGGGTCCCTCTAGGTCACCTTTCAGAAAGACAGTGTGGACTTGGAAATACAAATCTTGTTTCTTAATATGAATTATATGTCCCTTTCCATTTATACTCTGATAGTTCCAGTTTGAGTTTTTGTTTTGGTTTTTTGAGATTTTACTCAATTTTTTACTTGATGTGTTTAGATAGGTGGTTGTTTGGCTTACATGTCAGTCTACCATATGCATGCAGTGCCCACAGAGGCCACAAGAGGACATCGAATCCTCTGCAACTGGAGTTACAGATGTGTGCCACCATTTGGGTGCTAGGAAGAGAACCCAGGCCTTTTGGAAGAGTAGTCACTGAGCCATCTTCTCCATCCCTCAGTTGTAGCTTTTTTGTTTTGTTTTAATGGTTTGAAAGTCTGTTTGCTGTTATTTTGAAGTAATGCACATGTAGAAATGATAGGGCAGAGGGGCTAGATTTCTTTCTCTAGTACTTATGTGGTACTCCTTGTGTACAAGGCTCATTCTGCATTCAGAGAACTGTACCGGGACTTCACTGTTGCCTAGAATGTCTCTTCTTATCTCTCTTCCCTGTTGAAAAAACCCTGCTCCAGTGTGGGCTTGGTGACTCAGTTGTAGTCCTGTCACTTGGGAGGCTGAGGCAGGATTGCTGCAAGTTCAATGGTAGCATGGGCTATAGAATGAAACTCGAGAAAAGGGAAGATGGGGCTGAAAGATGGCTTAGTGGTTAAGAGCACTTGCTGCCCTTCCAGAGGACCCAGGTTCAATTTCCATCACCCATATGGAACTCAGAACTGTCTGCAATTCCAGTTCCAGGGAACTTGACACCTTCACAAAATAATTACCAATGCATACAAAACTTAAGGAAGGAAGAAAAGGATACCAATCTCATTCATGTTCATATTCTCTACACTGCTGTCCCATGTCAACAGAATCCTCTTCTCTTGTGTTAAACAGCTCTCAGTACACACAGCTGTGAGCAAGACCTTCTCACAGTACCTCACATGTAGAGAATGTTTATGGCAACAGAAGAAAAGGATGCAGGCACAACCCAGGCCATCATAGGTCATAGTAACAAAGTGTCTTGAAGAATTGTGTGGCATTAATTAAAAAGTGATGAAAAGAGAAGAGAGAAGTTCAACCATGGGGTGGGGGTATCCTTCATTTCACAGTGTTTGGATCCTATCAGTGTAGTTAGAGTAGTCTGGTGCAGTGTATGTTAGCAAGGTACTCCTTTAACTTTGGGTCACTTTTATGACAAGTGTAAAAATGGTCATGTCACAGAATGAAGACAGTAATGAGGCTGGACCTCGGCGAGATTGGGTTTTGTGTTGTGGTTTCATTAGAGACGGGGCTGCCATTCTGTACTTCAGGCTGGCTTCAAATGTAGGCTCATGAGTGCTGATGTTAGACGTGAATCACTGTACCTGGCAACTTCAGTGTTCTTGATAGAGAAAATGGTAAAGTACAGTGAGGGACAGGGAAGAGCAAGCGAGCATCTTCCCAGGCCACAGGTGGGAAATGGCTTTAGCTGCTCAGTAGTGGGTGTGGGCCAGGAAGAATGCTGGGAGACAGCTTAGCATGTGAATAGAGAAGCTGGTCTGAGGTCTGGGGACAGGCTCTGTTTCAGTGTATATACTGTTTGGTGGTGTGATGCAGAAATTATAGACAGTTGGCAGGTGTCACTTTCATGTTGACAGTGATAGTGACTGACAGCGGGGAAACCGAAGACCTTAGAAGATGCCATGACACTGCTGCTTTCTTCTGCCATAAGTTACCAATCTCAGCCTGCCAGTAGTACCTGAATCAGGTTATTTTTTTATTTTCTGTTGAGATTTAAGTTCAGACAACATGTGATGTTTTTCTGTGTTATAGTGGGCTCCCTTCAGAAGGGCAATTGTTCTGGGCAGTCTGGAATGACCCCTGGTTCTTGGCAACATAAGATGAAACTTCAGCTAATTCTCAAGTCCTCAAAGGCCTACTACATTTTGTCAGATGCTGCCATGAGTCTTCAGAAGTATGGAAGAGCGTTGAGATACATTAAGCTAGCTCTACAGAGCCATGGTAAGCCTCCACAACTGAGTATGTCCTGAAGGCCCTGCAGTGAGGGAAGCTTTGAGTCATAGTAAACCTTCACTCCTCTTCCTGAAAAAATTCAGTTTTAAAGCAGCACCTCCTGACATGTTACATTTTATTTTTAGCAGTGTTCTAACATCTTGGTGTGAAGACTGTGAAGCCCTGTGCCACCTGCTGTGGACAGTGGCTGTCACAGCACAGAGATTTCACGTTTGTCATGAGTATCAGTTCTAACATCTATGTGGGCTCTCCCTCTCACCACTGTTCAAACAGATACTTACTGCTGCCTCTGCACCAACATGCTTTCTGAAGTGCTGCTGTTCCTCTCTCAATACCTGACACTTTGCGGCGACATCCAACTCATGCTGGCCCAGAATGCAAATAACCGAGCAGCACACCTTGAGGAGTTTAATTACCAAACAAAAGAAGACCAGGAGATCCTCCACAGTCTCCACAGAGAGTCCAGCTGCCAGGGTATGCAGGCATCTTCCTTGTTCACAGTGGGATAATCTGTTCAGCTCAGGGAGTATGCTGCAAAAGTGTCAGGAACCTTAGCCTTTTGTTTAAGGGTTCCATACCATTCTTTTTCACGTTTTAAAATTGACCATGGCTGAGTGTAGCTGTATATACCTTAATCCCACCAAAGGGAGATAGGCAGGCAGATCTCTGAATTTGAGGCCAGCTTGGTTTACATAGTGAGTTCCAAGACATCCAGGAATACATAGTGAGACCATTTCTCAAAAACAAAGAGTATGCTCTTACATGTTTGTATCAAATACTTTTCAGATACTTTTAACTAAGGTCTGATAACAGTTGTGTTTCCTTTACTCACTCTTGATGGGATTTTTGTAGGTATACATCTAGGCAACTCTGCAAGCCAGGGTTTGGGGGATAAAGAAAAAATGGTTGGTGAAAGTGGGTTAAGTATCTTATGAATGAGCCCACAGAGCTAAGAGAAAGTTAGCGTGTACCATATACTTTTATCATCTGTTCTAAAAAGATAGAATGAATGATTTAACCGCAGGAACACACTCCTCAGCTTAGAGCAGCCATGTGAGCACGGTAGGAAGGGTCAGTCTTGGGTAATTACAACTAACGTAGAATACTAGAAGAGAGAGATGTATCATTTCCTAGGATTTTTACTCGTTCTTCCCTTTCTTTTTCTAAAATAATCATTTTTATAGCCGCAGTGGGAAAATCCTTAGAGATTTTACTTCTCTCTTCATAGTTATTTCACTTAAAACACTGTGTGATGTCCCCTGTGCATTGGTATCACAGTAGGAGTGCCACACTTCCCACAAGGGTTGAAGGTAATGCCATGCTGAGTCTGGCATCACCCAGCAGCCTCTTTGGTATCTTTGGTGGCTTAAACTTGGCATGTGTTCTGTTTCATGAGCTGGACCCATCAGTCCAGAAAAACAAAGAGCAAAGCTGCCTAACTGTACTAAAGACCTTTAGTCTGTGCAAGTAGCTTGGGAAGATCTGAGTGGTAGAAATAGCTGGTATTTATAGGCAGAAAAATATTATTTTAAGCAAACATGAATATTCTAGGAAGATGCCATTAATAGACATTTTACAGTGACACATTTTTGTTGTTTGTTGTCTGTGTTTACACTGTATTGCACTTTCTTTCTGACTTAAAATGTCAGGCACTTACAGGTATTAAGGAAAGGAGTAAGGGTTCATAACATCCCATCGTCCTAATATTTCTTTCTTTTCTTTTTCTTTTTAAGGATTTGCATGGGCAACAGATCTATCTACAGACTTAGAAAGTCAACTTTCAGTTAGTTGTAAATGTTATGAGGCTGCTAATGAAATCTTGCAATTCAGCGACTTAAAAAGTCAGAATCCAGAACACTATGTCCAGGTGTTGAAGAGAATGGGAAACATCAGAAATGAAATCGGTGTGTTCTACATGAATCAGGCTGCTGCACTGCAGGGTGAGCGAGTAGGTGAGTGTCTCCTGTGGCCTTCTCTGCATTCCCGGTTGTACTGTTTGTGGATGAGGCAAAGAACTGGCACCTGAGGATGTGTGATTACAATATGCTTTGCTGAGAATCTTACAACTAGAAAAAAACATTTCCCCTTGGGATCCATTCTTTCCAGTATGTTCCATGCTTTAGACTGGTAAGTTCAGAAATAGCTTGGACAGCCAGACTTGTGCCAGGTTCTGTATTGGCTGTGCAGCTAGTACCTCAGATCTCTGGGAAATGTGTTAAAAGTACATACATGCAGTGCAGTGGGTGGGGAAGCTGTCTGTCCTAGTTGTAGGGTATTTGAAGGCTTGGGGAAAGATGATACAGTTGCATTGGCAGTCCCTGAAAAGAACCTCAGGATGCAAATCTGAGGAACGGAAGGCTCCAGAGCATGAGTGTGCAGAGCACAAGAGCCTGTGATGAGGGTAGCAGTGCACACCTCATGGAGTTCAGGAAGCAGTGAGTAGGTTCAGGCTGCACTGGGTTGACTTGTGCACATCAGTAAACTGCATGTAGAAAGATCTAATTTAGTAGTTGATTATAAATGTGCTGAGAGCTGAAAAGGGATGATGCTCCTCAAATTGAAAAGCATCCCCCTAAGGGTAGTAGCTGAAGCCATTCAAGGGGCTCTTAGTGGAAAAACTAGGTGCTATGAGAAGGGAAGGGACCTGGGCTGGAAGTGAGGGCCACAGATAAACCGAACTTACCTATGCCTGCTAAGTTGTGAACCGTGCTTGACGTTGACAGATGATGCTCTAGAAAGTTCATTGTTGGTGGGAGAACCTGAGTGCTTAAGTGACATCTGGAGTTTTTGTCAGTGGGAGAGCATGTGGTATGTAGTAAGAATCCATGAGAAGTATATAAAACATAAACTATAGCCTCTTAAAACTCAATTGGAACCATGATGTGTGTTTGACGCTTAATAATGTAGTCCTTTGCCCAGGTGTCTTTACTTGGTTGGTTTTGAATGGTTGTGATTAAATGTATTGGTCTGCTGGGACTACTAAATACCCCAGATGGTATATTCTAATATATTAGGATTTATACTTCCCAGTTATGAGTACTGGAAGTCCAAGGTCAAGGCAACATCAGGGTTGGATTTTTCTCAGATTTCTTTTCTTGCCTTTCCGACAGCCACCTTCCTACTGTGCTTTTACAAGGCCCTTTCTCTGTATCCCTTTGGTGTCTTTTCCCAAGTCATATTGGATCAGAGTCTCATTCTTAATGACCTCACTTAATTTTAATCACCTCTTCAAAGGCCTGATCCTAAGTATTGTCACCGTGTAAGCTAGTGCGAGGTAGTGCTTTACCCAGGGACTCCTGAAGAATGTGTTTCCTCATGTGACAGGCATCAGAGAGAGAGCTGCAGTTGACCCCATTGGGTTCACACTGATGTCTGCTTATGCAATTGTTTTCTTTCTTTCTTTGTGAAGTGAGCAAATCTGTGTCTGCTGCAGAGCAACAATTGTGGAAAAAAAGCTTTTCTTGTTTTGAAAAGGGGATTCACAACTTTGAGTCGATTGATGATGCTACAAATGCTGCCCTTCTGCTGTGCAACACAGGAAGACTCATGCGGGTCTGTGCACAGGCGCACTGCGGTGCAGAGGATGAGTTCAAACGGGAGTTCTCTCCAGAAGAGGGCTTGTATTACAGCAAGGTAAGGTGGTTGCCTTCACATCACTCCTCATCTATTCACTCTCATCCATCTAAACTGGCCTTTGCTCCACTAAGTAAACTACAGATGACACTATAGCATTGTGATGGCAAAGGAGCAGACAGCTTGTAGGAACAGTAGGATGCTAGTGCTGAGGACAACCTATGGAACTATTGGGTTCCGGAAAGATGCTTAAGTAAATGGTGTTGATGGAGTTCAGGACACTAAAGATTGGCATAGAGAGAGAAACAGGGAAAGTACCAAAAGATGCAGGTGGGAGGCTGTGTGCCCCAGCCAGCATGGGAGATAGACATGTATATCAGAGAGTAAATGTGGAAGCAGGTTGCAGTCTAGCAGAAATGACAGGTAAGGTCAGAGGTGAATACATCCCCAAGGTATGAAGAAAGGTTAAGAATATGCAAAAGAGCAAATAACCTTTTAAAGTAAATGCTCAGTATGTTTTTATTTTGAAATTACAGTTTATAATACATGAAAAGTTGAACATGCACAGAAGACATGGCTCAGCAGTTGGAAATGCCTGGTGTTCTTCCAGAGGATCAGAGTGTAGGTCCCATGTAGGACAGCTCACAGCTGCCCATAGCTCCAGCTTCTGAGGACCCACTGTTCTCTCCCGGCCTCTGCATGCACCCCACACATACAGTAGACAGACACACACTAATATCAGTCTACGGAATGACCCTGGGCTGCTGCTTGTACTCATGTACCTCTAGCTGTTAGGAGACTGAGACAGGAGGATTAAAAGCTACCTTGCAGGGAGGGGTTGACTTACCAAATTGTCACATTGTCTCCATTGTTGGAGAGGGCAAGCAAGAACAAGAAATGAGCCTTCAGGAGATAAGGGCACTTGACACCAAACCTAGTGATCTGAGTTCAGTCTCCTAGCTCACGTGGTCAAAGGAGAAAACCAACTCCTACAAGTTGTCTTTGACTTTAATACATGGATATATACACAGTAAATAAACAAAAACAAAAATTTTATAAAAAGACATGAGCACTTAAATTATTAGCTGTTTTGAAACTTTAAATTTAGCCTTCAATGGAAAATATACCTAGCATAGTACATTTTAAAATAAAAGTGACTAAAAAACAACTTGTGTATTCACAACAGTTAATACTGAAATGTAATAAGTATTGCTGGGTGATAGAGCTTAATTTAACTGTTGTGAGAATACCATGGCCAGTGTTTGAAGATGAGGGTGAGAGAATTAATTTTACACTACAATAATTTTTTTTGTAGTTTACTAGTTATACAAAGTAATTTTCCTTCAGCGTTGGGGGAGAAAAACCCAACAAAGTCCATCCTCCTGCATCATCCTAAGTCAGAAAGCAGCACCAAAAACAGACCTTGCAGGGGCATTCTCTCTGCTTCAGGTTGTCTCTTTACTAAGTACTTAACATTGGTTGCCCTGCCTTCCCAGATTCAGTTGATGTCTGAGTGTTTGAAGCATGTCCCATGTATGCTCTTTGCACATGTTTAACATTTGCCCTCTTCACAGGCAGTTGATTACTATTTGAAGGCTCTGAGGTCGTTGGGAACGAGAGACATGCACCCAGTTGTTTGGGATTCTGTGAACTGGGAATTGTCCACTACATACTTCACCATGGCGACTCTGCAGCAAGATTATGCTCCGTTATCCAGAAAAGCACAGGAGCAGGTGATAAGACTTTCTGGATTTTAAACTGAAGTCAACACTACTTATTTCTTTTCTTTTTTTTTTTTTTTTTTTTGATTTTTTGAGACAGGGTTTCTCTGTGTAGCCCTGGCTGTTCTGGAACTCACTCTGTAGACCAGGCTGGCCTTGAACTCAGAAATCCACCTGCCTCTGCCTCCCCGAGTGCTGGGATTAAAGGCGTGCACTACCTCGCCCGGCTAACACTACTTATTTCTGTATTTAGTGTTGCACTTCAGTCATCTTTAGCAAGCAGTATTTAATGTGAATGCTTATCCTTTCCCTTCCCCATTGAAATCTATGAACAGATTGAGAAAGAAGTGAGCGAGGCTATGATGAAGTCCCTGAAGCATTGTGATGTTGACTCAGCAACTGCTCGGCAGCCCCTCTGTCAGTACCGAGCTGCGACCATCCATCACAGGCTGGCTTCCATGTACCACAGCTGTCTGAGGAACCAGGTGTGGCCATCCAGATTAAATTCCATGCTTCACTTATTTAAAAGTCTCCACCAAGCCTGCCAATGCTTTGGGTATATGTTACATGCCACCTCCTCCTGTTAGCTTCAGTGGCTGCTTTAGAAGAACTCAGCGTGTCAGTGCGTCTCCCTTTCTATCCGTGACGTGTACTTTTCTCTGCTGTCTTAGTGTGGAAATCAGATATTTTCCTGGGTATGCTACTTAATGTTTGTTATAAATGTAGTTAAGCTTTGTATAGTATTAGTTCTGTGTACATTTTAAAAGACTTTCCAGGGCAGGAGTGAGAGAGTCAGCAACTTATAACCATCTATAATCCCAGATCCAGGAGGGTCCAGTGCCTCTGGCCACTACAGACTTCTGCAGGCTTCTGCACTCATGTGCACATACTCCTCTTGCACATTTACATAATTAAGATTTATAATACAGCCCTCTCATCCTTGTGAAATGGGAAGTGCACATGAAAGCATCTGGAAAGTGTCAGTGGAGCATGGACACAGTTGAAAGAATGTGAGGGAAGCCCCAGTGTGCCTGCTCTGGAGGCCAGAGAATGGAAGAGTGCTCTGTAGAGCCCTGGGCTTCCCTACTGATGTGTGTGTTATACATTGTCCAAGATGTCCTCTGGTGTATCTTACAACTGAATGAGTTGTATGTTTCTGATTTGTTAAGAACTTGATGGACTGATACTGCTTGTCCACTCTCATGGTTCACTGCCTGGCATTGGACACCTTATCTGTAGTGCATCGAGCCCCTTGGTTCTTTGTTTGAATTTTATTCCTTTTGTCCCTTGAGATTTTTGAGACAAGGACCCGCTATGCCATTTCAGACTGGCCTGGAACTCACTGTGTAGTGGCTGGCTTACTGGGAACGCATGGTTCTTAGTCTCCTTCATTTCATTATTCCCATAGCAGGTACTAAGTGATATTTTAAATTGATGAACTTAAAACTTATAACACTATAAAAAATAAAAATGAACGCATTAGTGATGCAGGCAGAATTGAGTAATAATACTGAAGCCCCAGCCTTGGGACCTTTTTTATTATTATATTATTTTTATTTGTAGGTTGGTGATGAGCATCTTAGGAAACAGCACCGAGTGCTGGCAGATCTCCACTACAGCAAAGCTGCAAAGCTCTTTCAGCTTCTCAAAGACGCTCCCTGTGAACTGCTTAGAGTGCAGTTAGAAAGGGTGGCATTTGCAGAATTTCAGATGAGCAGTAAGTCTGACTTCTCAGATCATGTGTGTTGGCTGTTTTCTGCATCATGTTAGAGGGAGGCCATGCTGTGTGTGGCTCTTGGATATAAGCAGGACCATTTTCCTGTTAATTTGCCCATAGTTAAAGCTTTCCCTACATTTTTTTAAATGCTTTTTAAAACCTAGAGAAATGAATAGAGACTTTAAGTATGGAAAGTTTTGGAGAACATTCTGACGGCTTAATATTTCAAATTTAAACTTTATAAAGTTTTGGATTTGGGGTGTGCCTGATAACCGATGTTGGAATTAAGGAAACTCAGCCTGTAAAATCTATGACCTACTTCAGAATGGGGAGCCAAGGTCTGAATTGTTTTGATCCCAGGCAGTCTGATTAGAGATGTTAATGTATACATTAAATATGTGTGACTTAGTTTGTATGAGATACAGAGCCCGTGAGTATAAGAAACAACCTCTTGTACATAGGTTTATTGCTTGTACATAGGGACCCTGGGAGAATAGGAGATCCATTTCCTATAGACTCTTTTAGAAATGAATTCATTACCATTTCTAAAACTGTTCTCTTCGATTTTTTTTCCTATCAATGTGTATGCATGCCAGATGTATATGGGTTCTGGGTAACCTTTTACTTGGCATCTTGCAGTTTTCTGTCATGTTTGAATTCTTCATGATTAGAACATATTTTTGTAAAAGAATAGAGAGACATTGGAGACACAGTCAGCTTGGTGTAGTTAATTGCTTTTGGAAAACATCTTACGGGCAAATGAGATAGTTCATCAGGTAAAGGTACTTGCTTCCAAATCAGATGACCTAAGTTCCATCCCTGGGACCCACAGGTTACCATCTGACCTCCAAACGTGTCACGACACAAATGGACCTCCCCTCACACTTAAAATAAATAATGTTTTTGGAAAAATAATGGAGATACTTAAGAGAAGTGGGTAGCCAGCTTTGTGGAGTTTATCAGCAATATTACTAAGTGTTGTCATTAGTAACACTACTTCATCTTAGTTTACCCTAGTGCATGGGGCTCCTACTTACCTTTCTTATGTCTCTGTTGTCTGCTGCTTTCCCAAAGACAGCTTACATAGTCAGTGGCTTGCCTTTCAGATGCCACATCTACTCTGACATCTTATTTGTCCATTGAGTTTCCAGGTAGTGGGCTATTTTGAAAGTTGCAGATTATACTCTAATGGAAAGAGGTGACCTTTAACAAGTGAATTCCCATGCCCATTTTCACTTCTGATGCTTCCTCCACACTTAAGGACTCTGACACTATCTGTGAGGTTTAAGGGTTTGCAAAAGGACCCAAAACTTGCTGTTCCTACAGCAAAATCAGCCAAGGAAGATCATGCGTGCCCCAGAAATAAAGTTCAAATTGTGTTCTCAGTGCAGCTATTACTGATCCCACCTCATCCCAGCAATGATGTGTAACTTCCCAGTGACTAGCACCCAGGAGGTTATACCGCAATGTGGAGTCACTGTTTATTTAGAATCTGGGTGCATGGTAGAACTTAGCCTCCAACCTCTCTAAAAGATAAGCTATCACTCTGCAGCTCAGGGATTCCATAGAAATTGCACTGTTTTAAAGACCTATAGATGGCCTTGAGAGCCATAGAGGATGGCTGGATCTATCTATGGAGATTAATCCTTTATTCATAGCACAGCACTGCACACACTGAATGTGAGCAGAGAACAGGAGTTGAGGTGTCTTGCAGTGGCTGAGAGATGTAGACAAGTGTAATACTCACCTGATCTACCTTTGAACAAAAATTTTGATACTTTACAGTAGGACAGCCGATATTGAGGGCCAGATTGACTCAACCAGCTTCACACAGCTAAATAATGGGATGACCTTTGAACCACAGGCTCTTGTCTGTTGGTCCCCTGTAACCTAATACTTGAGATACTAGCTTCGTAGTCCATAGAGATTTTGTGTGCTTACCATATAGAGCCATACACTGAGGCAAGTGAACATTACTGCAACCACTTTAAAAAATTAGAGGTGTTATTGTAGTATAATGCTTTGGGTAGGCTGAGTGGGTTTTTTCCCAACTAGTAAACAAGTTGTCTTTTGGTTTTTTAGGATTGTCACAAACTGCTTTTCTAGTGCCTAAAGTCGGTAATATTAGCATTGGATAGCTTCATAGGCTTGTAGTTTAGGAATGATCATTTGGTTTTTTATTTTAGGTCAGAATAGCAATGTTGGAAAGTTAAAAACATTATCTGGGGCACTTGATATCATGGTGAGAACTGAGCACGCATTCCAGCTCATCCGGAAGGAGCTTGTAGAGGAATGTGACCAGGTAATTGGAGAAAACACTTTTATCTGCCTTATGCTAAATGGTAAATATATGTAACAGGACACATACTTATGAGTGTATGTATATTATGTGTATATATATCACTACATAAAAATATAATTAGTAATGTCTTTAAGTAATTAAAAGTCTTAGTCTATTTGTGTGCTATAACAAAATACTGGAGGCTGAGTAAGTTGTTGCAAAGATGCTCATTGGCCCATAGGCCCATAATTGTGATCCACATTAGCAGATCCAAGTAGATGGCACCATTGTCCTGGTAAAGATTCTCTAACAATGTTGAACATGGGGAAATGGAAAGGGAACAAGCCATGTGCAGAATGGGACAGAGCATGAAGTAGCCTCTTTGTAATAACTTAAACTTGCAAGACCTAGCCCAGGGTTGATGCAGAGACATAGCTACCATCACCAAGAGAGGTTGTTTATTCTGCAGCCACGTGGCTGATCATGCCTGGGAATACAGATGAGTGTCACCAGTTTCCTGAAATTATATAGTAAGAGAACCAAGAAAGGAATATTTTATAAATACATTGGTGGGAATATCATGCAGACAAGTTACAAGAAAGAAGGGATGTCTCTGGTTTAGGTAGGTCTCAGCTGCTATCTGAGGGCATCCTTAATCTTTGGGTTGGCAGAAGCTAGGGTTCTATTGGTACATTCCAAAAGGATTTACCTCATTATCACAAGGATGGATATTAGGCCAGACACAGGTGGGCAGTAAATGTCTTTGAAGGGCACTAAAGATAGCCCAAGGTGATTTGACCTGCAGCTTTTTAGCTCTTCACAGTCGTGGAAGTTCTAATCAGTCAGCTAGCCTTGTAGAATCTTTAACACACATGAGGTCCCACACTCCCCTACCCACCCCCTGGGAGCTTTAGTTTACACTTCCCTGACACACTCTCCAGAGGCAGCATTGAAAACGCTGGAGCCAGTGGTCCAGTTGCCTTCCCGTGTGCCCTGTCCCAAGTTCATCAGTCCACGGCCACTGCACAGGAGCTGTGTTTGCATGGCTGCATTGCTGACTCCAGTCTTTAATGAGCCATAGTTACAGAGACCTGTTAGAAGTTTCAAAGCCTTGTAAGGTTGTTTTTCTATTTGGAGGTGTCTTTGCCTTTGCTTTCCAAGAGCAGGGAATGCTGTGCTCTCAGTCCCGGCTGACTCAGCCCGGAAGCATTTGCTCCATAACTCCACAGCATAGTCCAGCATTTCTGCTGGGTGTGCCCAGGCTTCTGCCACCTCTTCTGTCCCTGGTGGGTCCTGGCTAGGCAGTACCTGTTTCCATGTCGCTTCTGTAGCACCCAGTCAATGCTGGGAAGTCAGGAAACTCCACATAGGATTCATTTCTTTTATGTCAGTATTTCTTAGGTGTGGGGCTTTCCTGTGTCTTTATCAGGGAGCTTTTGGGTCTGCTTTCTGTTTATGATTCTGTAAACTGGATTTGAAGAGGCTGCTTAGGTAAAGTAACTTTGTGCTGTTTTTAGCCCAAGAATGATGAGGCTACACCGGCTGCTGATTCCTCACCTGATCTTAATCGAGAAGAAGTGATCAAACTCCTTAGTATATTTGAATCTCGTCTGTCATTCCTTCTCCTTCAATCCATCAAGCTGATGTCATCATCTAAAAGGAAAATGAGGTAAATTACTTGGTTATTTATTGAACCTTCTTTGCTAACTCCTCACCTATGAAAAGAACATGAGTTCCTGCTATTGATAAAAAGAACAGGTTGTATTGTTTATGTTGTATGTAGAAAATGCAAAATTTGAGGCTGGAGAGATGGCTCAGTGATTAAGAGCACTGACTGCTCTTCTGAAGGTCCTGAGTTCAAATCTCAGCAACTACATGGTGGCTTACAACCATCCATAATGAGATATGATGCCCTCTTCAGGGGGTTCTGAAGACAGCTACAGTGTACTTACATATAATAAATAAATAAATCTTAAAAAAAAAAAAAAAAGCAAAAATTTTAAGTACTATTCCTTGTTAGGTAAGAATCATGACCATGTGCCTACTGCATGGTCATGGAGAGACAAGTAGCCATGGAGTGAAGACCCTAAGTTGTTTGTAGTAACACTTGCAAACATGTTTTTGATGTGAATTGGGGACTATGATGTGGATATGCACCTTTAAAGATAAATAAGAATGTTGGAGCCAGGCATGGTGGTGCACACCTTTAATCCCAGTACTCAGGAGGCAGAGGCAGGTGGATTTCTGAGTTCGAGACCAGCCTGGTCTACAGAGTGAGTTCCAGGACAGCCAGGCTATACAGAGAAACCCTGTCTCAAAAAACAAAACAACGAAAAAACCAAAAAGACTGTTGGGGCATCTGAAGCTGGGGTAGTAGGAGGGGGATTGATGATCGGGAGCACAGCCAGGTGCCCAGGTTCCTCAGCTGATGTGTGTGCATTGAGCTGTTCCTTGGCATCATTAACTTGAAACTGAGTACCAAGTCCTACATCAGGAGTATGATATACAAACACAAGTGCAGTCTAGCCCATATTACAGAACATGAAAAACAGATAAAAGTCAAAGAAAATGCACCCACCTGTTTCTAGTTAAATCTGTCTTACCATTTTATCTTGGGGTACAGATAAAGTAATTTTCGTTTTGTGACTCTGTGTTATGAGCTTTGACAACATTTATTTAGCATTCCAAAAATTTCTGTCCATCACAACCATGATGCAACAAAGTCCATCACTCCACAAATTGTTTCTTGCTGATGTTAAGCAATCTGATCTTGTACAGTTTTGGAGTTTTCTCTTAGTGCCTCTCTCATTAACAGTCGTTTCAAGCCCATGAAGAAACCCCTCACTATCATCTCTGCCCAGCTTAGCTGTTATTTCTTGCCTGTACAAATATTTGTTCAGGAGCGTTGAAAACTGGGCATCCGTTAGGACAGCAGAGGCTGGTTTGGTCTGCCTGAGAGGTTTCACCTGCCATTGAGTTCATTTTTATAACTTGAACAGAGCTGCAGTTGAGAATTTCTTCTTAAACTACAACCTTGTGTATAGCAGGGGGTCCAAGTTCCAACGAAGTAGATGCCCTCAGCTAAAGTTCCTCCTCTGATGTTTTTTACTTTAGTCAGTTCTAGCCCAAAATATTAAGTGGAAAATTCCATGATTTATTTGTTTTGTGCATACCTCAGTCTTCAAACTTATCCTTCTAAGGAGAGCTTTTATCAGAGGAAGTCTCAAGTATGCAGCAAGGTGGTTTGGTTATGTTCACTGCAGTTTAGTGCACTAGAAAGCAGAGTAAATAACACACAGTGGAGAAGAGAGATTCTTAGCTTTTACTGCCTAAAAACTTAACCGCAGGTAGGTTTGTAACATTTATTGGTGTCCACAAGGTGGCAGTGTATGCATGTATGTAGGATCCTGTGAGCTAATTCAGTGATTCCCCCCCCCCCCCCCCAGGTTAGTGGTTTGGGTGATTGACAGTTTCAGTCTTTTGATGTTTTATCACAATAGTCCTATGTATGGCTTATGGAATTTTTATTTCTGACCAGGTTATTAGTGTTGAAGAAATGTTGTTTTTGAAACAGGATTTCTCTGTGTAGCCCTGGCTGTTCTGGAACTCACTAGGTTAGACCATGCTGGCCTCAAACTCAGAGATATACCTGCCTCTGTCTCCTAAGTGCTGGGATTAAAGATGTATACCACCACACCTGGATTGTTGAAGAAATTTTTAATCTAAAGTTTTCATGCAAGCCAAATGTCATATGAGCCAATCTGTGTGTTCAGGTTTATTGAACGAAAGGAACGTAGCCCTCTGCAGGTTTGAGGCAGATCACTGTGGTTGTCGAGTTGTGACTTTCTGTTGTGTTTCATTCATGGTCGGTAAAAACAGCTAGCAAGTTTACTGTTGATAAAGCAGACCTAGTTGTGTTCTTTAAGAGAAGAGAAAATCAGAATGTGACCTTAACAGAAAGGAACATTAGTAGTTTATTTTGACTGCTGTTTCTCCCCATTAGCCTGAGGCAAAATAAGAAAATTGGCTTAATAATTGAAAAGCGTAACTTAGGTTCTCAGAAATTAAAGTGAGCTTTAAGAAAATTAATATTAGGGCCGGGCGGTGGTGGCGCACGCCTTTAATCCCAGCACTTGGGAGGCAGAGGCAGGCGGATTTCTGAGTTCGAGGCCAGCCTGGTCTACAAAGTGAGTTCCAGGACAGCCAGGGCTATACAGAGAAACCCTGTCTCGAAAAACCAAAAAAAAAAAAAAAAAAAGAAAATTAATATTAATTTTCTTTTTTCTTTTTTTTTTTTTTAAGATTTTTATGTATATGAGTATACTGTAGCTGTCTTCAGACACACCAGAAGAGGGCATCAAATCTCAATTACAGATGGTTGTGAACCACCATGTGGTTGCTGGGAATTGAACTCAGGACCTTTAGAAGAAGAGTCAGTGCTCTTAACTGCTGAGCCATCTCTCCAGTCCCAGGGTTATTTTTCTTGTTGAAGCTGTTGAGTGGGCTTCATAGTATGACAACTGTGTAGGTTGGACAAGATACGCATTTTGTTTATTACATTTGAGGGGAGTTATTCCACTTTGGATTAAGAATCGAGCTGTTCATAACACGCCCTTCAGCATTCACTGCTCTAGCAGAGTGGCACCTTGACATTTCAGAGGCTTTAGGATTTGAGATGAAAAGCTATAAAAATCTGAGGATCATGAAGCCCTGTGCTGTAGTACAGAGAAGAAATCAGTAACATCATAGACGGTCCTTAGCCAGATATAAACATTAAGTATTTAGTTTAGTAAAATGGTAGATAAGGTAAACCAGCTAATTATATTAAGAGGAAAACGATCTGTTTGACATGTGGAGACTAAGATAGTAACTTCAGTTCAGTGAGTGACAATAGGTTAAGAAGGGCGTGATCTACACAAGTTGTAAGAAGCTGAGGCAGGAGTCTGTGAGCAGAGCTCAGCTGCCAGTTGAGATTGGCGCTTGCTGCTGAGTAGAGTGGCCATGTAGCTGCTCCATGCTTGATCAGCCCCAGCTCCCACTCAACTTTCTCCATGACATATTCTTTGACCATGTTTTTGTGGCTGCTTCCAGTGCCTTTTTCCAGTGCCTCTGCTGCGAAGGCAGGGGTCTTTCTTTGGTTTACTCAACAGCCATAGATAAGTCAGATACTCTTAAGAAGTACCTGTTGTTTCCAGCCCCTCCCTCTATTCCCTCACCTATTTGTTTTTAACCACAGCAGTAACGCTGAAGAAGACATAGTCCTCCAAACCAACAAGCAGATTTACTCCCAGCTTTTGAGAGCGACTGCCAACAGAAACTCAACTCTGCTGGAAAGAATTGAAGTCATCATCTGTTTGCTGGAGCAGCTTGCCTCCGGTAGCAGCCGATCGAGTGGCAGTGCTGTCCCCTGACTGCAGTGGTACCGGAGGACTGTCTTGTCAGTGCCTTCCCGTCCTGGAGCTGTCTGTTCACTCGGTGCTGAGACTTATTAAATATGAGGACATACCGTTTAATTGGGTCCACAGTGGATACTTGCTTCCCATGGCAGGCAGAGGATGTGGGGTGGTTCGGCTTCTTCTTGTGAAGGTGAGAAACTATAATGGAACCGAAAGCTTTCTAAATGTATTTCCTCGAGAAGTACATGGTTCCTTAGTGAGAACACCTCCTGTGATGTCATGAGATTTAAAATATTCTTGAAGTATGTTAAAACACTTAGGTGTAAGATGAGATTATTTTGGATAAAATGTTACTCTGGCCAAGGGAACTCTTATTCAAGTGATTTCATGGATTCAAATGGCATGTAGAAACAGTGCACATCGGCGTTTACTTCTAAGTGACAAAGGTGTCCCCTTTCCAAGCTGTGGTGTGCGCGGGAGGTTTTGACGACTGAGAATCGTGCAGGTCTCCTTTCAGTGCATGCTCTGAAGAGACTCATTCTCTGACTGTGTATGACATTGGTAAAGAATAGGTACTATCACTTTCATTTTAAACTTGAAACTGTGAATAAGGTAAGAGAATTATTTTGAATAAATAAGCTATTTATTTAAAATACCTTGGTAGTTCCCACTTGCATTCTTCACACTGCTGTGATTTGATCTGCTTGCTTATGATATCAACCCTTTACAAAGTATATAGCTCCTAATTTTCAAGGCAAAGGTCTCCCATACATTCCTGCTCCTGGGACATTTTACTGTGCCCTGCTGCTCTGGGGATCTTGTCCAGTGCCTGCTGCGTGTGGGGCCATCAAGCTGTAACTAACAGTCGCAAGGAAGTCCAGCATTTGCACCAGGCAGAGTCTTGATATCTGGCATCTGGCCACAGTTACATCCCCTGCCACAGCAGCCCCACTGGAGCAAGCAGGTCTCCATTGCAACAAAGTAGATTCTCTCACTATTTGTCTACTTCCTTGTTTGGTTTGCATTGTCATTGGAACAAATTTGCATCTGTTTACAAGAGTTAATCATTGTGACCCTTAAACCTTTGGTGAAACTGTAAAGCTTTGAGCCAACTCCTCAGTCTACTTTTAGGACTCCTGTGTCCTTTGCCCTGCAGCAAGTGTGCACACAGTAACACAGCCAGCCCTTCCTCCACTGCAGAGCCCTCTGGGACAGATGAACTCACCAGGGTTCCCATGCTTCCCTAGAAATAGGCTGCAGTGTTGAGAATACTTGTCTCCAAGCCCCTCCCTCTCCTTAGCCAAAAAGCCCTTCTGATAGGAAAATGGATTTTAAGCAAGGAAGTAGAAATTTTGGCTCTTTCCCTTGTCATAGCAATAACATGAAAATTTCTGCAGGAGAAATAAAAGATACTTCTCAAATATGTTGTGATTACTTGTGTTGGTCTTAATTAAAGCCTCCTGAAGTATATGTGTTTTAGCTGTTCCTTTAGAAGAGTCTGTGGCCTGCTCACTCAGGTTTCTGAACCGTTTTCAGTTAGTTGGTTCAGATATCATCTATGACATTGGCTGTTGTGTGTTAAGAATTTAAGCCAGCAGGTGGTGGTATCGGTGGCTGCTGTTGCTGCACACGCCTTTAATCCCAGTACCTGGGAGGCAGAGGCAAGCAGATCTCTGAGTTCCAGGACAGCCAGGATTACACAGAAAAACACTGTCTTGAAGTAACAAACTGAAGAATTGATAAGCCATACTGTGTGGGAGTTAAAGGGTCAGTGCCTGGCCTAGAGTAGGAAAGTTGCACTTCCCCGGCCAGCTTCCAGAGCCCTGTGGTGGCCGGACCCACAGGACAGAAGCAGGGAAGTGTTCCCAAGTTACAGTGGCGCAGAGAAGCCATCATCTGCAGAGCCAGTTAGTGGGAGGGCCTGTGCACAGACAAGCAGGGGGCAATCATCACAAGGTGCAGACATAACACTGTGCATGCTGGCGACACCTGTTGTGTCATCCAAACACTTTGGGGACCTTTGTATCATGTCACATGTTTCGTGTAGCTTTTGCTACCCCACCTAAGCTCCATGAACAGACTTACGTTCCAGCCCCCACCCCGCTTCTCTTGAATCCACAGATAAAAGATACACACACAGTTGTTCCTTTTCAACTTGCCTTTGGTACAATTGCTGGGTGCTACTATGTCCTGCCTGGAAAAACATGCCATTATCAATATTCTTATCTCTGAACCTCCTGCCTGCCCCAAACTTAGTTGCTCAGTTACATCCCAACCCCCTGCCTGTAAGAGCAGCCAAAGGCCTCCGCTCCACCCAAGATCTCACATGTCCACTCAACTTCTCTCCATTCAATGCCCATTGAACTCCCCCCTTTCATCTGTTTCTTTTCCTCCAGGGACCTGGGAGTCCCACCTATTCTTTCTGCCTAGCAATTGGCTTCTTTACTGACAGATCAAGAACCAATTGGGAAACAGGACAGTATCAGAGCCATACCTACAGTCAAATGTTAAACATATCAGTATGACATGTGTCTTCCAGTTAATTATAATTCTGTGCCCTTTCCTAGACCAGAACTCAGTGCTCTAAGAGCCATTTGTATACCACACCAAGGTGGGACCCCTGGTGGCACTATTGGGACTGAATGGAGTTCATGTGGCATCAAAAGAAAAGATTCCCTAGGGCAAACTTTTTGATGTTTCTAAAAAGTTTCGTCCAGCAACTGATCCTTAAAGCTATTTTTATAGTTCAAGTAATGCTTTCTGTTTGCTTTAGCTATTAAGAATCAGGTTTGTTTTCTCTGCAGAGAAGGCTGGCACCTTCTTTTAAAGCTGTTCTAAGTCCTAGTCTTGATTTTCTTCTTTACATGTTCAGGGTAGAGGTGTGAACGTCACAAACATCAAACCACTTCTCGGAAACAGATTGTTTTGGAAGTAAGCCATTCAGAGGAAGCCGGGTGTTCTGCTGTCTGTCCTTGTCACTAACTACTTTCCAGTACGAGTTGCCTTTGAAGAAGAAGATGGAGTTGTGTGCGTAGGAGTAGTATGCGGAGTCGAGGTTTCTGAATGGGTGGCTTTGAGGCATTATTGCTGGAAACACTTGGCTCATCTTCTTTGGATAAGAATTAAGGACTTGGTTTCGGTTGACATCAAATGCAAATACCTGTAAAGTAAACCCCATAGGTTTGCTGAGGAATGTTGACAATCTGACTTCGCACTGAATTCTGTAGACGGTCAAGTTCTAAATGTTTCCATCTGTCTGCCATTGTCTCATAGATGAAGTGATGAGGATATCACTAAGAAGTTGGATACAGTGATACTTACTAGAGACTCCTTGAAGAAGTAAATTAACTGCTGCCTCCGATCGTAAAAGGCCGTGTCCAGGGGGCTGGGGATGCCAGGGAATCCTTCTGAGATCAGCTTAGGGTAGCTCCTTCCTTGTTCGTCTTCTGTGTGTGCCTGGTCGTTCTCACTGTCGTATCTCCAGTATTGGCTTCCTGAGAGTCAACCCAAAACTGTCAATGTGGTTTATTAATCCCGGACTATAAGAAATATGGCATGGGCCAGAGATGTAGCCCAGCACTCCTAAACTCAACCCAAGTGAGACTTCGCCCACCATCCTATGAGAGCATGGCATGTCACTCTGCTTCACGTCACTCCAAAGAGCAGCTGCCAATAGGTCCTAAATCCGCCCTGCATGGTCCTCTCCCATGATTTTAGAGAAACAGGACTTTTTCACTCAGCCATCTGCTCAGGCCTCCCATGACTTTTCAGTTTGACCCTAGTTATGTTTGCTCGGCCCATCACTGCTCTGTTGGAATGCTAGTTGCCTCTCACACTGAAAGCCATGAACACCACGGAGTATCTTGAGTCTTAGTATACAGATTATTCCTTTCCATGGTAGAGGCACCTAACAAAGTGTATTCATTTGGTACTACCGATCCTTCCTAAGATCGGGGGACACAGCCTACCTGCAGTCTGCCTAATCAGAAAAGCCAGTGGTTACTAATACCCTGCAATGGATTCCTTGGTAAATGCTGGAAATATCCTAAGTACAAGTTCAGTAAGAGAAATGGAGCCACACCTGAAGCGTTGTTACCTTTAAAAAAGTAGCGCTCGTCTTTTCCCCATGACCAGACGTGGACGTAGGCATCGATGCTCTGCGTGGGAATTCCACGCCAGCCAGTGAGGATTTGGAGGGGGTCCCCGTAGCGAGTCCTGTTGTTGCGGTTTTCGTAGAGCCAGTACCAGCTGTTGCGGAAGAAGTACGTGTTGAATCTCACCCTCACCTCACCATATTGGTTCCTCTCCTTGCGGATCCAGTCAAACACTGTATCAAATGATCCCTTGCATGAACCTGGAGAGAGAGAAACAATGCAGCCACTTGTCACTGTAAGCATCAGCACTCATAATTGTCTGGAACGGAGATACTAAGTGGCTAGCACTTCCTGTTGGAATGCCTTAAAGCAAAGCATCACAGAAGACTGAATTTTAGGAGTTAGCAGTCTGGATGCAGTTCTACAGCCACCATAAGTGCAGCTGGCACATGCCTCTCCATAGTCTATCTGGTTTCACGAGAGGAGAGAAGCACACACAAACAGCCATGTTTCTACTGGAGGATGACAGTGTGGCTGAAACAGGCTTTGGAAGTCAGGAGTTCTGGGAGCACACAGGAACAGAACTGGGCTGCATGTGAGGGCTGGGAATGGAAATGCTTGCTTTCCCTGTTGGGTACCTGTGCTATAGCCAACCGTTTTCTTTCGTTTTTAAAGACTGGACTTTTAGTTATATGTATGTGTGTGTGCTCACAGGGGCTAGAGGTATTGGATCCTCTGGAACTGAAATTACAGGTGATGATGAGCTGAAAATTAAACCTCTGGAAGGCGCTCTTTACTGCCAAGCCATCTCTCTGCCCCGCCATTTGTATTAAATAGCCAGCGGTGCCTGGCGTAACGACTGAAACTTTGCAGTAAGGCTGATGTCTGGAAGCACAGCTTCTTATAGTGGCTTTGCATTCACATAGCTCTAGGATGCTAAGGCATAGAGAAGCCCTGGGTATCTAAAAGCCATAACGTCCTCTGTCCTCACCAGTGTGGAAGGAGGAGAAGAGAAGGCACAAAAAGGATTGTTGCTCTTCACCTGTAGCCCTATATGGTCTAGTGTGATCATTTTAAAAGCCGGCAGACAGTTTGAGGGCAGCTCTTCAGCCGTGCAACCTGTTTGGGGATCAGCCTCCTAATGAGCCCAGAGCAGAGCCTGCTGGCTTTAACCTCCTCAGTACCCTCCGGGCAGGGTCTGCCCTAAACCATCTTACCATAGAGTCTTTGAATTGCTTTTCTGTCTGCCCAGTCCAACTCAAAGGCAGGCTCCTGGGGAATGTAGTTTGGTTGCATTATGGATCCCACCCTGTAGGTGTGAGGCAATCCAAGGACATGGCCAATTTCATGGACAGCCACCTAGGAGGGGAACACAGACCACAGGTGTAGGACCAAACCTGAGTCTTTGACGTTGCTGGCACCAATCACTGAATTATAGAGGCCTGGCCTGTGCCCAGTGCGGAGTTGTGCTTGTTCAGGAGAGAAGCAGTGACTACTGGGGAAACACCACCAGAGATTTGCTAAACTTTCTAGAAGGCTGTGCACACACCAAGGACAAGCCGTGGCTCTGAACTTGGGCTAGTGCGCTTTGTCTTCCCAACAGAGCAGCTGGGACCTCTTACTTTGAGAAGGCTGATGCCTGTGTCACTGGAGAGAGGAGTGAAGTGCTCGTCGTCATCAAAGTGGATCTCACCCAGGCGCCAGGCATGTGCAAACTCCTGTCCACTCCCATCAAACACCCGTGGACAGCCCAGGTGCCGGCCTGGTGTGGGGAGAGGGGTGGGTAGCCGTGAATGAAGGTGCCCATCTTGAAGCCCTCCCTAACAGCACAGACTGACAGCACCACAGCTTCCTGCAGCTATTGGCCCTGTGGAAGCTCTGTGGGTGCAGACTGAGCTGCCTGGTCTGTGAACTGTGAGGCTATAAAGACTAGAAACTAGCAGGGCCTGTTGGCGAATGTCTTTAATTCCAGCACTCAGGAAGCAGAGGTCAGCAGATCTCAGTTCTGGGCCAACCTGGTCTACAGCGGGAGTTCCAGGATCACCAGAGCTACACAGGAAAACCCTCATCTTGAAAAAAGAACCACAAAAATTAAAAAAACAAAAAACAAAAATACAAAACCAAAAAAACTAGAAACATCTAGATGCTAACTGTGCTATGTGCTCTCTCTCTCTCTCTCTCTCTCTCTCTCTCTCTCTCTCTCTCTCTCTCTCGTGTGTGTGTGTGTGTGTGTGTGTGTGTGTGTGTGTGTGTTGCCAGTGCTGGTGAAGGAGATGGCATTAGAGTTGGGTCCCCTTGTTACTTTTGTCACAAACCATGTCTTATGTACCCTAGAATTAGGAAATTAGCCCATGAAAGCAGCGAGGTAGATGGGAACACCTCTAGTCACAGATGGGCTGTAGAAGACAGGTTATTTGTCCAGTCTGCCAACAAGGAGGTAGCTGTGGCTTTATATATAAGTCCACACCACGTGGGGCAACAAGGCAATCAAGCTAATTGGCCCAGGTTGCCTTAAGCGTCATATTGGACATGGGGCCTTGATGGAAGAGCCAGAGGGTGCCTGCAGAGTAGGCAGGAAGGAGCCCCAGTCTGGCACCCCTCTTACCTCTCCCAAAACCCAGCTTTATGTCCACCATGGTGCCAGGGGCAGTGCGGTCCTCCCGGAAGTCCAGTGGTGTCACCTCACTCCACATCCTGAAGGCCAGTCTAAAGATGTACCTCTGCTCATCCCCAGAGAGTTGGCTGCTGTAGGCATCTCCCACCAGCCTCCAGGTCAGTGTCTTCTTGGAGAAGGCCCTGCTGGCCCCAGTGTCTGAGGCATCCTCCTGTTGCCCATCTGGCTTGGGGAACAGCATTTGAAGAAAGCGCTTTTGTCGGGCCCTGGGCCGGAGACCTAGAGAGGTCAGCAGGGCTGGTGGGGTTGGCAGGGCAGCCTGAGGGGGCAGCCGTGTGTCAGGAACCCCACAGCGTGGCTTATTCATAGCGGCCAGTGTAGGTGAGTCCAATTCCCCGCTGGCTGGCAGTCTGTTCGCCTTCTGGAATCTACGTACAGCTTGAGCCAAGGTGAATCCCACAGGGACTCCTGCTGACTCCTTTGGGCTAGGTATCTCTGACCAGCCATATTTCAATAGGAAGCTCTGTGGGAAAGAGAAGCCCTAAGTTCATAAGGTTGCCTCCTGCTGGGACTTTTCCTGTGCTGTGGTGGCTGGGGAGAGGCAGGAGATACACAGAATGAAGCTAGAGATAAAAGGACTTTATCCAGGGTCTACCAGAGTGGAGTCATGGATGCCACATGGCCCGTGGGGGGGCAGAATTGAAGCCAGCCAGGTGGTGGGACTGGAGGGGAGGGGCCATGCCAGAGGGCAAGACTGGAGGTGGATACACACTGTGGGCTGGTGGTTTCTAGCATACAGGGGCAAGGGAAGGCAGGGGCTATAGGGGTGCCCTTGGCATCCAAAGCAAGTTTGGCACATCATAGCTTCTCACTGCCCTCCACACTAGGGGCACCCTGGAGCCAGAAGTTTAGAGGAACCAAAAGTTTAGGGGAAATTTTGGTCATCTGTCTGCTTGAGGTAAGACCCAGACTTCAGAGCCATGGCTGGAGAAAGGGACCCTAGTCTGTTTGTGACAGTGGATGGCACTCAATAGCACTTTGCAGGGATTTGTGCTGGTACTGTCCTTTCTCTGTATACCCAGGCTGGCAGGAGGCCAACCGAGGGACGTCATCAGCACAGCGCCTTAGACTCTGACAGCTGCATATGTTCACCTTCAAATGTCCTCTGACATTTAAAGCTGCTCTCTGCAGGCTCGAAGCTGCCTAGACACCGATGCTTCTAGGGTTAATATCAGACGGAACTACGTGCAACTCCCTGGGAGAGGTGGTTGCCTAGCATGCACGAGGCTCCAGGTTTCATTCCCAGCTCCACAAAGCAGGCTCTCTGCCTCTGCACAGCTATCCTGCCATGGTATGCTCTGGCCTCTACACGTGTGTGTGTGTGTATGTGTGTGTGTGTGTGTGTGTGTGTGTGTGAGTGTGTGTGCAAATGCTGCTGCTCTCTGCATCTCCTCTTACCTGAGCAGCATGGAGGTCAGCAATGGGCTTGGCCCGGCTCAGAGGAGATGGCTCCAGGTCCGAACGGTCCCGGCTGTGGAAGAGCCTCTCAGGCTGGGTGGGTGCAACTAGCCAGCAGAGCGGCAGTGTCAGACGCAAGACAGAGGCAGCAAGCATGGCTTCCCTGGGACTCTGGTCCTCCTACCTTACTGCGTCCCTGTCTCCCCTCCTAAGGAGCAGGGCACGATGAGGTCCTTTTATAAGCAAGCAAGTATTTTTTCACCCAGCTCTGAAGTGTGCCTGCTAGGAGGCTGCTTCTGAGGCCCAAGCAAGCTGCCTTTGAAGACCCCAGGGCCACTTTTCTCATGGGTGTGACAATCCCTCTTCCTTCAGTCCTGGATCACAGTGGTGAACTTGTGGACTGCTCTCCTGTGTTGACTTTAGTGATTGGGTTTGCTCCTAAATGAACTGAGGGAGAAGTGCTGGGTGCGTCCACCTGTGCTGCTACAAGGCAGAGCCCACCCCCTGATAACGTGCCTTTAAGGACCCGACCTATGGCTTTATAACCTTCATAACCTTCAGTTTGGTTTAGTCTCTTTTTTCTGGGTGGTCTGGGCTTAGGGCATGTTAATTTGTTTCTCAAACTTTAGTTTCTTTTCTTTCTTACTGGTGGTTTTTATTGAGAGAGAGAGAGAGAGAGAGGGAGAGAGAGAGAGAGGAAGAAAGAAAAATCTAGGGTAGGTAAGATAGCTCAGGAGGTAAAGGCACTTACTGCCAAACTGGATGACCTAGATTCAATCCCCTGACCTCACATGTTTGGAGAGAACAAACTCCTAAAAGTTGCTCTCAGATCTCCAGGGATGCGTCCACCTGTGCTGCTAAAAGGCAGAGCCCACCCGCTGACAACGTGCCTTTAAGGACCCGGCCTATGGCTTTATAACCTTCATAACCTTCACTGTCCAAAGAAATAGCAAATAATGTAATTTAAAATTTAGAATGTCTATTCAACATAGAGCAAAGTGAATTTTAGAACTAGTGCAAGAAAAACAGTTTCCCTGCAGTGGGCAGAACCATGCTGAATTTCTTTGCAGACACATATGTGTATGTCTGTAAAGTGTATGTACATTGTACATGTGTCACAACTCCATAGGAAGCCCTGGGTACCCAAGTGTTCCTGAATACAGCTACTTACTGTGAAATCCTAATGTGTGAGTCTATGTGAGGGTAAACTAGAACCACTGAGGCCCGTAACAAACTACATACATACATACATACATACATACACACTACACAGCCTGAAGGAGTGAAAGGAGGCAGGCCTGAGCCCCTGGAGTCTAGAGCTAAGCCTGGAATCTCACAGTCCCCATCTGCACCCAAGCCCTGCCTTGCCCAGCTCGAGGCCCCGCTGTGAGCAGTGCCATTCGGCACCCGAGATGGAAGAGCATACATGAGACATTTATAGTATGGAGGCAACATTCAGTCAATGCCCTCCCCACCAACCATGAGGATCCTCCTGCCTCTGCTGCCTGTCAGTGGGCTTGTCTCTCCTTCAGCCTCCCTAGGAGCAGTGGCACCCCTTTCATCATCTCTTCCACTTTCTTTTCAAACTGCCTCAGCTGGTTCCTCTCCCTCCTCCATCATCCCACACGTGCCGTGGTGAGTCCAACATCCAGCATGATCGTGCACCTCATTGCCAGATGTTCCGTCTTTTCTAGAGTCTGAAATGGTCACTTGTGAAAATCCTGAAACCTGACCTGTTTTCTTTCAGAGAGGACAGTCCTGTCCTTTCACTAGTAGAGACTTGTCCCTTACTCTGCTTTAAGGTGACGAGCAGTGGAGAAGGTTCACAGGTGATTCCTGCACCGTGTGCATCCGTGATCACTGGGTGACCTGGAGATCCGTGGCAATCGAAGAAAGATGGATTACAGCCTTGCTGGCTGGCAGCGGGGAGATCCAGTTTCTGTAGACTGATTTGATTGTCCAAGGGCCATCAAGTCTATTTATTGATTGTTACACAGAAGTTGGGGGTTTTTTTTGGGGGGGCGCAGGGAGGTAAAACAAGCCCCTCATCCCAAAGCCCCTAATCTAATCTATGTTTCCTGAAGGAAAACCCCACTCCCCAGAAACATTACTCCTTTCTGTGCGCTGTTTGCAGCCCTCAATAATGCACGATATGTCAGGTGTGCCGGGGCCATTTGTGACCAATGTTGTGCTAAGGCTTTAAGCTCCTTCAGAAAAACAACCCTATAGATAACAAACAGAAAACAATCGTGTTTTCCTACAATGATTTCGTCAAGGTCAGAGTGTTTCTGGGAAACAACCTTTCATCCTGGTGTCTACCCTAGATGCAGTGAAAACCAACCAACTATTTCATTCTAATGTTTACCCTAGATACATCGGTTTCTATTAGGTTTCCTGCTACAGCCAGCCTTGAAAACAATGGGAGGAAAACAAGGGAATAGAGGGCTGGAGTGAAGGCTCAGGAGTTAAAAGCACTGGCTGCTCTTAACTTCCAGAGGACCTGGGTTCAATTCTCAGCACCCACATGGCAGCTCACAGCTATCTTTAACTCCAGTCCCAGGGGATCTGACACCCTCACATAGACATACATGTAGGCAAAACACCAAAGCACATGAGATAAAAATCATGTTCCCCAAGGTTTCTCTGTGTAGCCCTGGCTGTCCTTGAACTCACTCTGTAGCCCAGACTGGCCTCAAACTCAGAGATCCGCCTGCCTCTGCCTTCCAAGTACTGGAATTAAAGGTGTGTGCCACCACGGACTGGCAAATAAATCATTTTAAAATGGAACAGAAATCTATTCACTGAGTTTTCTGGGAGGAAACTTGGTCCTGTGGTACAGTATTCTGCTAAACAAGGTTTTCCTCTGGGAATTTAATTTACACAAAGGTTTTGTTCCTCACAGTTTTGCCTTAGCCAAAGGCGCAGAAATGAAGTGAACTTTTGTAGGATGTGTGTGTCCACATGTGCACTATGTGTTTGGTGTGAGTGTGACGATCACAGGGCAATTCTGTGGGTATCCCTTCTCTCGGTCAGTCCTAAGTGAATCAAGCTCAGATTGCCAGGTTTGCATGGCAGGGCCTTTACTCATTGAGCCATTTTGCTGGTCTCAAAGTTGACTGTTAAGGCCAGCTGGCACTGACAGGGCTCCTGTCCCAGTGCACCTCTCCCTATTTCTTGTGTGGTGGAATAGCGTTGTAATCCGAGATAGTATCTGCCAGAAGGGAGCGCTCAGTCAGCATGGCTGCTGGCCCCGAGGCTCCTGCATAGCACCTGAGAAGCTGAATGCGAACATGCTGCCAGCATCCCTAGCACTATCATGCTTGTGGAGAGAGAGAGAGAGAGAGAGAGAGAGAGAGAGAGAGAGAGAGAGAGAGAGAGAGGAGAGAGAGGAGAGAGAGGAGAGAGAGGAGAGAGAGAGGAGAGAGAGAGAGGGGAAGAGAGAGAGAGAGAGAGAGATGCCAGGGAAGTTAAACACACAGCTTACCTCTCCACTGAAACGAGGTGTGTATCCGCTCAGGAATGATGCAGGGTTACAACTTGGTGATCCTTTGCTGTGTGATGAGAAGGGCTCTGCCCAAATGCCCCACAACTGATGTTTTTACCTATCCCAGACCCCTCCCTCTAAATCATGCATATTGCTTTTAGACCATAAAACCCATTCTTATGAATGATACCACCTGTGTTTTACAACAGCCTAAGTGTAATCTTAGGGGCCAGGACAACCTTGTGCTATGCTTAAACATGGCTAAAGTAAAAGGATCCGGGCCAGACTCTAGAAGTCCTGGTCCAGCACTGGTTACAACCAAATCAGGCTGAGCCTTCTTACCTCCCCCTGCCTGCTGTAAAGCCTGCAGGGGAATCACCATCACTTTCAAATCAGAGTCTGAGATGGGCTCTAAGATCTCATGCCAAACAACCACGGCGGCTTGCAGCTGCACCCCCAGCTGTGGATGAAGCGCTTCTGTTCCAAATGGCATTCACGTCCTTGTAAGCGCTTCTCCGCCCCCATTAGCTGTACCATCACTTCGTGGCCAGCAGCATGTTTAGGAATAAGGGTCAGATCTTAAGGTAAGAAGCCAGAAGCCACACTTCCCCATTCCCTTCCTACCAGGCCCCTTCTCCTTCTCTCCCTCCTCCCACTTTGGTTTTTCCAGACAGGGTTTCTGTGTGTGGCCCTGGCTGTCCTGGAACTCGCTTTGTAGTCCAGGATGACCTTGAGCTCACAGGGACCCGCCTGCCTCTGCTGGGATTAAAGGCGTGCGCCACCACCACCCAGCTTTCACCTCTTCTTCTCTTTTTAAGATGTATTTATTATGTATACAGCATTCTTCCTGCATGTATGCCTGCAGGCTAGAAGAGGGCACCAGATCCCATTACAGATGGTTATGAGCCACCATGTGGTTGCAGGCAATTGAGCCAGTGCTCTTAATCTTTGAGCCATCTCTCCAGCCCAGCTTCCATCTTTTTAAGGTTTATTTCCTTTTAAAAGCTATGTGTATATGTTTCTGTGGAGAGGGAGTCAGAGTCCCTGGAGCTGTAGTTACAGGTGGATGTGAGCTGCTTGCCACAGGTGCTGGGAACTGACCTTGGTCCTCTGAAAGAGCAGAACATGCTCGGAACCATTGAGTAACCTCTAATTAACACTTATTTAGCACCACACCATGTGTCGGGGTCAAAGGACGACCTGTAGGAGTCAGTTCTCGCCTTCCACCATGTGGATTCCAGAGACAGAACTTAGTTATAAAGTTGGCATCAAGGCCTTCACTCCACTGAGGCTCTGACAACTTGCCAGCCCTATAAAGATTAAAGATTCCATGAACATCTGGGGACTAGGAACCTACAATATCTAACTTAGAGGGACACACGCCAAACCACGCCCAAACCACGGCACCAAGCCACGGCATAAGCCACGGCACTAGACCCTTCTTTCTCTTCTGTGGTGGATGATGGTGAAGTGGCTCAGAGTTTCAGAGCTGCTCTGGGGGGCGGGGGATCAGATCACATGTGTAAGGCTTCCTGCATCGGGCTGGGCATGGTGTGCACATAAGCGAAGACACCTTCCAACCTGGCCTTCCATGAAGTCAGCTGCATGAGTACACAGCCATCTTCCCTACCACCAGCCCAAGAACTGCTAAAAGACAAACACAGGTTTTCTTAATGCAGCTCACTCTAGTCCAGGATTACCTAGTAGAAATATAGTCTGGGGACACAGTTTTCAGAGCTTTTCTGCAGGGCACTACATTTCTTTTTCTTTTTTTTAAAGATTTATTTATTTATGTATATGAGTACTCTGTAGCTGTACAGATGGTTGTGAGCCTTCATGTGGTTATTGGGAATTGAATTTAGGACCTCTGCTCGCTCTGGTCAGCCCCGCTCGCTCAGGCTCAAAGATTTATTATTATAAATAAGTACACTGTTGCTGTCTTCAGACACTCCAGAAGAGGGTGTCAGATCCCATTACAGATGGTTGTGAGCCACCATGTGGTGGCTGAGATTTGAACTCAGGACCTTTGGAAGAGCAGTCAGTGCTGTTTACCCGCTGAGCCATCTCTCCAACCCCCTACATTTCTTTTTTTTTTTTTTTTTGTATTACATGTAGTATTTATAGTATTCTGTTTTCATTTAGGACTAGCAAAGAATAATATACATACACAAATATTAGACAATTTTTGGTCTGTCCATAGGTATTCAAGTAAAATGGCTTTAATAGTTGCCATTGCAGGAGTGACTGAAATTCCTTCATTCTTATTGAGGAGCTATTAATTTCTTCACGGCTTGTCACAAATGTGAACAATAACTGTCCTTTTCAATACTTTTGATTGCTTCCTTGGGAAACTCTCTGAGCCATGAGGATGGAGACTAACTAAAAACGTTTTAAAGCTTCTGAATGGATGCCATTTGCTGAGTTTTCTTTTTTTTTTTAATTAGGTATTTTCCTCAATTACATTTCCAATGCTATCCAAAAAGTCCCCAATACACTCCCCCCCCAGTCCCCCTCCCACCCACCCCCACCCCTTGGCCCTGGCATTCCCCTGTACTGGGGCATATAAAGTTGGCAAGTCCAATGGGCCTCTCTTTCCAGTGATGGCCGACTAGGCCATCTTTTGATACAAATGCAGCTAGAGTCAAGAGCTCTGGGGTACTGGTTAGTTCATAATAATGTTCCACCTATGGAGTTGCAGTTCCCTTTAGCTCCTTGGGTACTTTCTCTAGCTCCTCCATTGGGGGCCGTGTGATCCATCCAATAGCTGACTGTGAGCATCCACTTCTGTGTTTGCTAGGACCCGGCATAGTCTCACAAGAGACAGCTATATCTGGGTCCTTTCAGCAAAATCTTGCTAGTGTATGCAATGGCCGCTACATTTCTAACACACACACACACACACACACACACACACACACACAATGCATGTGCACACACAGTCCAGAAGCAGCCAGTTTGATAAATATGCTGGTTATGTTTCAGAATGAGATAAAAAAAAAAGAAGAAATCTCTGTATTTAAAGCATAATTATCCACAGCCACCCCTCCCCAAAAGCCAGAACTTTTAAGTCTTTTTTTTTTTTAATTTTTAGATATAGTGTAGAGTGTCTCACTATATAGTCCTGGCTGACCTTAAATTCATGGCTGCTGTCTCCATTCTTGCAGTGCTGGGTTGATGAGCGTGCTACCATACTCAGCTCAGTCCTATTTTTATTTATTTATTTATTTATTTTATGATCACTAGATCTACTTCAGACATAGTGATTTATCATTCTTATCAGGTCAGCATCAGAGAGACTATGATGTTCTGTTGTCCCAGAACACCACTTTGCACCGAGAACCACAGATGATAATAGTAGGCTGCAGTTATGGCTCAGTGGTTGAGAGTACTTATTCTTTCAGAGGACCCGGGTTCAATTCCCAGTGTGCCAGCTCACAGCTGTCTCTAACTCCAGTTCGAGGGGATCTGACACTCTCGCCTTGCTTCTCCAGGCACTGGCTATGCGCTCGGCACACAGATGTACATGCAGACAAGACACCGATAAACATAAAAGAAATGCAGTTTGTAAAAGAGTGGGCACAAGTCACCACATGGTCGATTTCAGTTCCTTCTTTCTAGACACAGGAAGCTCTCTCTCGCCCTGTGTCAAATGGCAGTGATCTAATGGCCACTGAACCTGGCCTAGGCTCCAAGCTGGACTCCATGGAGGACGGTGACATGCTCACAGGCAGCTTCTCCTGATCTCCTCTCTGAATCTGGGTTCCGTCCTAGAGGCAGTGAGCTGTCCCATGCACAGGGAAGGAGCTGGCTCTGCGCAGACCTCAGCAGCAGTTGTTTGGCTTCAGCACATTCCTGATGCCTGCAGCCAGGGCTTGTGGTGTGGGGCTCTCTGCAGTGCAGCTCACAGGCAGGCCCTTGGCAGCCATAGCACGAGTTGTACTGGGGCCAATGGCTATAAACTGCAAAGGAAGAAGACACAAGAGACATAGCCTCAGCGCCATAGCAAGGGTTGTGTGCAGGTATCATCTGGATGCTTTCTGTTTTGAGGTCGTTCCTGTGTGATGTTTCACATGAACAACAGTGCCACCTAACTTGAAGCTGGTTTCAGAGTCTGCACAATACCCTTATTCAGGATATCTCTATAACCTCATGCCACAAGTGTACATATCCTTAGGGCTTGGGTATGTGTGAGGATAAAATCTAGGTGGATATCTTCCTTGGGGTCTATAGCTGCAGACAGGCCTGCTCCAGTTTCAGGGGCTCTGGGTGTGGAGCATGGGGAGCCCAGGTGGGTCTGGATCCCCCAGGCACACAGAACAGTCATAAGCTGGAAGGCCAGGGTTCAAATCCCAGCAGCATAGAGCAGAGAGGCCTTTGGCATCCATTCTTTCTTTGCCTCCACCTTCTTATCTCTAGCCAGAATGTCCCCTGAGCTGCTGGGGGGATTCCTAAAGTGGTTAGTGTGAACCACTTGGTCAATGCTGCACAGATATATGCTCACTGACACATTTATGACCTCCAGGTACACAGACGGCCACCCCACAGGCTATGTGATCACTGTGAGAAGGCAGGAGAGAAAGACAATGCAATGGCTTCCATCCATTTGGTGGCAGGTGTCATTAAGTTCTCACTGCTCTGGCATGGCTCCTTTGTGGCATTTATATGTAAGTCAGCCATAAGCAGTAAGCTCAGGTCAGAAGTCACTCTAACCTTCGGTGATGCCCTGTATTTTAAATAGTGCTGTATAAACATTGGGTCTCACAAAGACTCCTACAGAGGAAGGAAGGCCACTGTCAAATCTGGGACGGAGCTGACCGGACGTGAATGCTAAGCCACCCAATGCTTGGGTCTCAGGACTCTGTCCTCTGTGAGCCTCAAAAGTACCCATGGGGGCTAGCACTAAGTTCCAGTGATGAAGAATGACTCCCTTTAATTTATATTGGCTTTCTGGCTCTGGAATAACACACAGTCCCTTATCACCAATGTTAGCCCTGAAAGTTTCTTTCCTGGTAGTTGCAGAGCCCAAGACCCCAGTGGCATCTTTAACTACTGGTGTGTGGTGCACTAAACAGCGGCAGAATGATGACTGGAGGTGCCAAGAACCCCTGGGTTACAGAAATGAATGGAACAGATTTAAGACAGGCACACACCTTCACTATGACCCAGCTGCTGCATAGGTCTAGGCAGTACGGGCAGCCAGATCCTAAGCTGAAATTCCAAGTGTCTATTTTGCTCCAACTTGGGTTTGCTTAGTTTGAGGACTGGGTAAGGTCATGCAGTATGAGTTCTCACTGCGGCATGTCAGCCCGGGTGAGCTCTGAGGCACATTCCCACCAGCAAGCTGCACGTGCACTCCACGGTTGGTTACCTGGTGACTAGTTGTCCAGAGACACGTGAGCAGCGTTGGCACTGCTGCTAAACCTGCCCAGGTGCCTAAGTAGTCACCTGACCAGTGGCCGTGCTGAGCACCCATGGGCCATTTCTCTCCAATCCTGACAATAGGAATCAGGTGCCTCCTCCACTAACAGTCATAAAAGTTGGCTTCTAGTAATGTGGTATAGGTAACCCTGGCAAGGTGTTGAACCTCTCTGTGCTCAGTGTCCCTCCTGTAAGGAGGACAATCACCCCCATCCTGCTGGATCCCCACAACCAGACTAGCATAAGCTATGACTGATTGTACGAAATCGGATGACTGCCCAGCAACTGCTGGGACCATGGCTAGGTGTCACCATGGTGCACAGCCTGACAGTCACCTCTCTAGGTTCCAACCATGGGTTCCTCCTTTTCGGCTCCCCTGTGCCTAACCTTGAAACTGGGGGTGTCTGGATGTCCAGGTGGGTCACACCTGTGAGAGACAATTGTGATAAGCCAAAGTGTTGGGGTCACCAGACTGACTGAGCTCTGGGGTGGGGGTGGAGATGAAACCTACTGTCCCTGGGTTCTAGGCCACACTTGGTACCTTCTCCTCAGTCCCAGTGGAGTCTGGTCAAGGACAATTCTGCTGCAGATGCCACAAGTGTTGTGTTACTTGAACACTCCTAATAAATACAGTCCCTGAAAGTGTGGGTGTGAACCCTTTAAGTAAACAAAGAGAGATAACTCTAGTCTAGAGAACCAGGTCAACATGTTCAACTGGGAACAAAGGAGGGAAGGCACTAATACTGACACCAGACCCTGCCAGAAGGGCCTCACTTGAGTCCTCAAGTAACCAAGGACAGTGCCACATGGGGAAGGCCAGATATTAGCTATCCATGACAAAATACTTGGGGACAACCATCCCCAAGTTAGAATAAGACCAGCCCAGAGAAGATTAGCAATGTATGTAGAGTACCACTAACCAAGTAGCAGGCCCTTGGACTCTACAGTCACCTCATAGGTGTCTGACTCAATGTGCAAATTCCAGAAGACTGTAAGGAGCAGAAGGCCAAGTCCACAGAATACCATACCTTAATCTGGTCAAAGCTGCTGCCAGATAACGCCTGAATATACTCGAGGCTGTATTTAAGGCCGGAGGGACTGAAAAACGTGATGCTGGCTGGGATACCCTATGGAAAAGGGAAAGATGAGATCTAGCCTTTGCTACCAGACACCACTCCTCATCAACACCACCGGTCCAGCTCCAGCAGCCCCAGGGGCTCTACAATGGTATGGTCCCTGGCTGAGTGCCATTCTCAGCCCACCAAGGCACCGTTTGAAGGAAGTGTTCACAAAGCAGGCTGAGGTTGGAGAGGCTGGCCGTTCCCATTGGTTGCTCTGCTGGCCCTCTGACTGTTTGGCCAGAAGACACAGATTTCCTGGAGCCCAGGCTCAGCAATGGAGACACCCCCAGCTCCTGGAGTTAGACAGCCCTGCTAGAATCAACAGTCTTCTTGTTGGCGTCTGTCAACCTCCACCGGCGAGAGGAAGAGCAGACAGCCCACATGGTTTCTCTGCACTTGGACTGCCCCAACGGGACCCCCAGGACAGGCATGATATACAGAAGCTGTTCTAGGAGAGTAAAAGGCTGTGACTTCTGAATGGAAATGGTGGAGTCATTGACTCAAGACGCGTTCTCCACAATCCCAATCCCGATTCCACAGTGGGCTCTTCACAGTGTGGGCACAGCCTCTGCCCCATGCCATGGAGGACAAAGGCCATGACAAGGCCACTGTGTACCTCAGGCCTTTGCATATGGCAGATGCTACACAATGAGGTTCATATGAACTTCTCTCCTTTAATCCTTATTCAATTTTTACTGGGTGGGTCTATTCCTGTATTACCGATACATAAAAATGGAGCTGCAGAAAAGCCATCTGCTTAGTCACGTGGCTGGAAATGACAGAACCCCAAGGGGAATCAACACCTTCACTCTCATGTCCCCAGCTCCTGCTCCTCCCCTGGGGCCTGCCCTGCCAGGACTTGCGTTCCCTGGAAGCCCTACCTACCTGATTTTCATAGTAGCTCTCCAGGCTCCCTTGGATTCCAGGGTGTGGAATTGTCTGATAGACATGCATGCTTTCCATGGGGATCCCTGGGTACAATTAAAACCATCAGACAGGTTTCACTTTACAGGGAATGGGGGTTCTGCACCCTCTGCAGTGTGTAGCTGATGGGGACAGTCACCATACCTCTGAGAATGAGCTCCTCAGAAATGGGAAGCTCAACTAGGGGGCAAAAGGCCTTGCCCAGCCCTGTGTGACCTGCAGAGCTCCATGGAATCAATCCATAGTTGGGAAGGCTGAGTCAGCAAAGAGAGGTCCAGACAGCACAGCCTTCCTCCATACTCACACTTGCTGCTGGTTCCCGTGTCTGTGTGACTGTCCACACAGCTCTGACCTTGGCTGCTCCATAAATCCCACAGCCATGTTGGCAGCCAGTCTAGGACAGCTCTCAAAAAAGGCTTAGCATCAGGAGACCCGCTGCATCCCAACTCTGCCTGAACATGGTCACGTCTGCCTCCGGGGTCTCAGGACCTTCATCTTTGGAGGTGTCCTTAGCTAATTCTAGTCACCTTTGTCCTTGAGCATTTTTGGAAGAGTGTCTCCTTTGATAGTTCCACATGGAAAGAGAAGAGGCAGCTCTGAAGACGGCTCTGTGGACACAGAAGCAGACATTGTCAGAGCTTTGTAAAGGCTCAAAGGGTGACACCATGCAAAGAGGCCCAGGGAGGGCAGCTCCCAGGAGGGTGAGGCTGGGGACCGGGCTCAGCTCTGCTTTAAGATCTCAGTTTTAACACCTGCCACCAGAAAGGGCAAGTGCTGCACTGTGCTGACCTTGAAGGTTTCCATGGAGAACCAAGGGGGGAAATGTCAGTGAAAAGCCTGGAAAGCTAAGCCACAGAAACAAGGCACCACTGTCCTACTTGCTTCGTGAACTGTCAGGAGGAGGCGTTAGAATGGAGGTCTTGTACTTAACTAAGTAAGACTGGTATTGGCACTGGCAGAGATTTCCTAGCTCTGGAGGAGGGCTGGATGAGCCAGGCACATGCACAGGAGACAGTAAGGGACTGGCACCTTGGACTGCCTCTGTAGCCACCTTCAACAAAGACAAGTTCCCTGCCTACTTTCAACCAGCCATGCCAGGAGCTTCTTGACCAAGTCCCCAAAGGGCACAAAAGACAGAAGGCTGCTTCAGTGGCCCTGAATCTCACTGTGCCCACCCCCCACCCCCATGTGTGGAGACCCAAAGCCACGGTCAACCCTGAGCACGTTGCAACTGACAGAGCAAACAGCATGTTGTAACAAAACCATCCAAACAAACTGCAGGCTTGTCAGATGCAAGAATCCCCCCCTCCCTCAACAGCGAACACAAAGCATTTTACTAAAACCAACCATTTCCTCCATAGCAGATCAAGAAATGTAACAGGTGTTGGCTGTACACAAGCATCGTGTATTTCCTATACCAAATGATCCTTCTGAACACAGCACTGGCGACTGAGATCAGAAAGAATGGAACACCTCTCCCCAGCTGGCACTCGCTCTGGGAACAGCAGCTGAGTGACAGGCATAGCTGGAGGCGACTGTGTTTGAAGTACAAGCAACAGTGACATGCTGGTGGATGTTTTATTCAAACTGCTCTGTAAATATTGGTACCAACATGAAGAGCGAACAGACCGGGGGTGATTAACTATAGATCACAGGGGTACCTGCTGAGTTCTCTTTCTAGTGAGGTGCTGCAGGTATCACTCCTAGGCAAACATTTTCAAAGCCGCGTTCAGGCTCTGTGCTATCAACCCTAGCCTAGGAGTCCCTCCTGGGAGTTCAACAACATGTGGGTTGAAGGTGCAAGTAGCTAGGGGCTAGAGCTCTTCCTACAGGAAGCCAAACAGCTCAACTTTCCAGCAATCTTCGTCCCAAAGGCAGCCAAGAGCTTCTGGATGATTCAAGAGTCTCTCCTTCACCCCTTCATACTGCCAGAGAAGACTGACAGTGCAGGAGTTGGAGGAGGACGGACCTGAGGAAGTCTCCACAGACAAAGCAGCAGCCCCGGATGTAGGTAAGAACTGAGATGCGCACTTCTGCCTCAACTGAAGGCTACCTGGAGCATGGGAGCTCGATCTCTGTTCACCCAGGAGGCCATCTGAAACAAAGGTAGTACAATCCTCCTGGTCTTCTTTGTCTCTTTAAACGTGACTATCTTTGATCCGATGCCTTTTACATTGTAAATATTCTCTCCTTCAAAGAGAGGGCCAGTGAGAGGACGCTGTCTATAATGAGTGACCAGGTTAAACGAGTCAACAGCTGTAAGTGCCCACAACAATGCCTGTCTCATAGTAAATAACTGTTAAGTAAGATAGCTAGGAGGTGGCTTTGTTACAACACACACTAGAAGTAGATTTGAAACTTTTAAAATTGGGCCACAAAGTTTACTTCAAGAGAAACTCATTAATGCCTTGGTAAACAAAACCAGAGGTGAAGGTCTTCATTAGCAGCAGGTAACTAGGACTTTATTTGTAATTCTAATTGCAAATGCAAGATTTATTAGGCCTACAGACTTGCTGGTAATAAATTAGAAGTAATAATGGCTTTGCAAAGACTTCACCCCAGGGCTGGCGTCGAGACTCATTGGGTAGGGGTACTTAAGCCTGATGATCTAAGTTTGAACCCTAGAACCCGCATGTAGGAGAGAACCAATCCCGGGAGACAGGGCAAAGCATGTCACTCTCCACCCTGCCACCCTGTGCCAGACGCCTGGGGCACAGTGTGAGCACTCACAAATGGCACTGGCCCTCTGCCTTGTGCTCATAAGGCCTTATGATGAACAATGGCTTCAGCACTTCTGTCCCCTTCCAAATAGATGCATCTAATTTGAGTATGTTTAAGATCTGCCCTAGAGACAGGTGAAAGCAAACTGTCCCATTTATAGAACAGGCAATTCTCCCTCATGGACACACCCCGATCTGTCCTTTACACCTTAGGTCTACATTTTGAAAAGACAGACTTTGGTGCTATATACAGCTGTATGCCAGGTCTGGCTATGCCTCTAAATCTAGCTGGGCACCTGTATCCTTATTATGCCCTTTATAATAGACCAATGCACATGGACAGAGGGTTGCCCTGAGTCCTAGGAGCCATTCTACCAAGTTACTGACCCCCAGGAGGGGACTCTGGGAACAAGATCTGGAACCCAGTTGGACAGAGTATGGGTCCCTTGGACACTCAATATTTACACCTAAAGTCAGGGGCAGTCTGTAGGATGGCACCTTTTCCTGTGGTTGGTTCAGAGCTAAAGGACAGTGCTGGGCACGCAGCTGGGGTCTGAAGAGTGGCAGACCTGGCTGTGGGTGTGAGGAAAGCCCATTTAGTGCTGGTAGCAGTCTCCCCACACCAAGGGCTGGCTGCTTTCACTGCTTAGTCCACCTGTCTTCCCAAGCCTGGCTGAAGTGGGAGCTCCCAAGAGGCAGGGACACTGGAGGGTGGGGCCTGGACCCTGCACTCTCACAGACCTGAGATTGAACTGACGTAGTCTCCTATGAAGTAGCAGAGACTGTGGGAGTGGGAAAGACAAGTTCTGTCTATGCCTCAGGTGCCCAACAGGCCTCTGCCAATGAGCATGGGGCTCAAGAGAATGTAGGCTTGGTTAACCACCTTGTGGCTAGAACTCCCTCTCTGAAGAAGAGTGATCAGAGGGGGCCCCCCTCGGATATCTTCAAGCTGGAGGTCCCCCCCACCCCGCAAAGCTCTGCTACACCAGGGTCAGTCCTTAGAACTCTCACCTCAGTAGGGTGCCCTCTTAGTCTGCCTGGCCAGCAGTGCTTGAAGGCGAGTGGACACAAAGCAGGGTTCAGTTAGGTTTGTTGGAGGTGATGGGCAAGGTCGAGTCTGAATTCTAACCCTGTAACCTCACAGCATTCATCCTTGGTCCCAGAGACTCACAGCACACTAAGAAAGAACTTCCAGAGAGGACAGGAGCCCCTCACTGTCGGGCACAGGGGCACTGGCCGTTAGTGGCAGCTGAATTACGAAATGTGCCCAGTCTGCCTTAGGAATTTTCTTTAATTTAGATTACTGCGACTACCATGTTGGATGACACATTTGTCACTAACACAGCTCCTACCTTCCTTGGCTGGCTATGAAGACTGGCTCCTGAGCACACTGGGTACTTGTTAACACTAGTTTTCAGTGTTGATGCTGGGCATTTAATTAACAGAAATGTAAGTATTCATTTTTTAATTGTTTTTGGTGCTGGGGAATGAATCCAAGACCTCATGAATACTAGAGAAGTGCTCTGATTCTCAACTATACCCCCAGCTTTGAAACTGGTTTTGAAAGACAACTGATATGATACTAATATAGCCTCAAAGAGGCTAATATAGATTGAAGTGCCAGGGTCGGGGGATACCCACAGGGGTCCCGACCTGCTCAGAGGAGAAGGGGGAGAGGGATGGGGAAGGACTGTGGGAGGGAGTGACAAGGAGGGGGCAGTGAGCAAGATAGAAAGTAAATAAGTAAAAAATAAAAATAAATAAAAAAGTAAAAATTTAAAAACTAATAGAAAGATGCTCTAGACTCATTTCTGTGGCTATGATAAGCTCTCTGACAAAACCTGACTTAGGGAGGAAGGGGTTGACTTCAGGTGACAGGTCATAGTCCATCACTGAGGGCAGTAAGAGCAGGAACTTGAAGCAAGAGACTGACTGTAGAGGAATGCTCCTAGCTGACTCTTTCACAGACGTAGGCTTAGCTAGCTCTCTTATGCAACCCAGGACCACCTGACCAAGGAATGTTGCCGCCCACAGTGGGCTGGACCCTCCTACATCAATTATCAATCCAGACAATCGCCCCTAGACATATCCACAGTCCAGTCTGATCTCGGTAATTCCTCGACTGCAATTCCTCAGGCTACTCTAGGCTATGTCAAGTTGACAGTCAAAGCTAATCAAAACAGCTGTCTATTTCCATATTGCAAAAAGTGGAGAGCCAGCAACTTGCTGAGGGTCTCTGCCATTCCCTGACTGCTACTGAAAGCTGCTCGTGGCTCTGCCCAGGGTCTGTCTACAGTCTAGGAAGCCTCAGTCCAAAAGGAAGGGCTGTTTTAAGGAGCAGCTTCCAGAGGAACATTACAATGTAAAAGCTAGAGAGCCTTCTGGCAATAAAAGCATCTTAGGGCAGGAGAAGCTCAGAAGACTTTAGCACACACGTTTGCAAATCACAAACGCCAATACCACCTTGAGAAGCTACAGCTTATAACAAATAGACTCTGTTTTATCCATCATCGTTTGAAAAGCATAACGAGACCCATTGGAAGTCCTTCTCTCTTTACCCATTCAATATGCTAAGGGAAAAGAAGATGCCCAGCTCCTAACCTCTGAGGAAAGCCACAGTCATGCCAGCACTCTAGCCCAGCAGCTCCCCAAGCAAGTCTCCAGAAGGGTCAGCCAGTATGTTACAGACCCAGTGAGAGGCAAGAACCAGAGTTTATATTCCCCCTGTTCTCCTGTTCCAACCTCAGGGTCTGATAGCTCTGACAGAGACCTGCCTGCAAGGCTGGAGACACCTGGCTGCTGGCCTTGTGAGCAGGTCCAGATGCCCTCTGCTGAGACTGTGCAGGACTCTACTTCAATCCGTGTGGCTGGGTGACACGCTGCAAGTACCTGTGTCTACAGCTGGCTTAGACAGACGGGGAAGAGAGCAGGAGACACTATGTACAGAGGACACACTCAATCTTCCTGTCCTCACTCCAAAATCTGCACTCTACAGATCTCTCCTCTGTGTTCTTCAGAAGCCTAGAGCCCATCAGTAGCTTAGGGTAAATCACTGTCTAAATCCCAGCAGCCCCAGAGCCGGTCCACATGCTGACCAATGGGAAGTCAGTTCTTGTTCCGAGAGCACCGTGTGCGGGGGTGGGGTGGGGTGGGGGGTGGCTTTCATCTGGGTCCGTCTTCACTTACTTGAGCAAATATATTCAGCAAGCTTTTCTGCATTTCCACTGCCCGCTCCTTTTGCATCCAGGCCAATTTTATTCACTGAAAAACAACAAAGAGATGAATTCCTTTTTCGGGTATTGAAGCTCTTTCGTTCCCGCACTACCTTTTTTTTTTTTTTCCGAGACAGGGTTTCTCTGTGTAGCCCTGGCTGTCCTGGAACTCACTTTGTAGACCAGGCTGGCCTCCTACTCAGAAATCCGCCTGCCTCTGCCTCCCGAGTGCTGGGATTAAAGGCATGCACCACCACGCCCGGCCCTGCACTACCTTTAAAGTGCAAATGTCCAGGCTGTTCTCTGGCTCACAGCGAAGTGTCCTCTGAAGCCAAGTAATAAGACCATGGCTGTCCTTTCAGAAGGAGCCCTGAGCACAGCCTCCCTAGACAGGAGTCTTTGTCTTGAATAGCTTCTCTGAACCCCACTTATCTACATGAGCCAAAAACACCAGCCCTGTAAGACTGTCTTGGTGCTCGTGTGATAATGAGGCCAGCTGTTGGCCTCTGCTTATCAGACAGTCAGCATTTGGAAGCTGCTAAGTTCTGCAAGCATCTCTTTGGAGAACCCTCATTTCATCAGGGAGATGTGATCAGCTTCCATCGGGAAATGGGTAATGGGCTCGAGTGGCCAGACTGGAATGGAGGGGGCAGAGGGAAGGTTTCACAGCAACCAACAAGGACCCGCAGCACTGCAGACACAGGGAGTTTAGGGAGGGTGCTAGCCCGGCCCCTCTCTCTATGTGGCACTGGAGCTCCAACTCACAGAGATCCTCTTGCCTGTCCCCTGAGTGCTGGGTGGGATGAAAGGCGTGTGCCACTACACCCACAAGCTCTTCGTGACGAGAAGAAGCAGACAGATGAAGGCTTCTTGCCTTCTCCAGAAAGTGAACACTCGGCTAATCTGCCGAGGATATAGATAAAGGCAGGGCCACTCAGGACTGCCACCTGCACAAGGGGACACACGACTTCCAGAGGAAAGAGGTCTGTTGGGCCTTCCATTCAGGAGCTAAACAACCAGGACCTGTCACCACCAAGGACAGCTTCACTGGGACCACCGTGGGCTTTTTACTCAGGGACTATTAGAAAGTCTGAGGAAAATGTCTTATGCAGGTGTGGACTCTGTTCAGGACGAATGAGTCAAGCAGCCTAGAGTCCCCAGGAACCGAGCAGAGGCAGGACGAACTGCTATGAGGCTGGTGGTAAGTGCAGTTGGCACATGTGACATGCCCCACCCCCATTCTCATCTTACCGTTTCATTTCCCCCCATTTCAGTTACTCTTGGTCAATTACGGTCTGAAAAGACTAAATGGAAAATTCCACAAATAAGCAGCTCACAGGTTTTGGATAGTATATGATCTGAATATGAAACCTCATCCATCTAGCCTAGCATTCAAACCCTCATCTTCCCGTGACTCCTTACCTAGAGAAGCGGTGGCACGTCCAACCACGTACACAGACTTGGCATTCCATCTGTCTTTCAGAGACTTCTCCCAGGCTGCAAAGCGTGAAATTACGTATGAGCTATACATACAAAGTGGCCAGCTAAATGTCACTGTGGTAGCTTGTGTCTTCATTCTAAGGGCCCAGCCTTTGCTTCAGCAGGAAACTCGGCTCTTAGGATCTGAAGTGAGCCATCTACTTGTGCCAGGGGACAACAGCAGCAGCAGCATCACCCTCAGTTCCTCACTACCCACTCTGTCCCTTACAACATCCTGGATGCTCCTCTATGGGGCTCAGAGTACATGCAGTGTCCATCAAAAGCCCGTGGCTCAGAACACCTGGCACCGAGCAGACAGATCACATGTTCCAGCTAGGAATGAGAGTGACCTCATGGTTTGGGTGTGATGACGCTTACTCCAAGGCCAGGTCACTGAGGGCAAGGAAGATCAAGGAGCCCACAGCAGCCAAGATGGCTGCATGAATCCAGGCCTTATAGGACTCCAAAAACCGCAGCACTAACCATCTCCCAATTGCCTCCCCTCACTGGAAGACCTCTCCAAGCCTGTGTCTTTTTAAGATTTATTTATTTATTATATGTAAGTACACTGTAGTTGTCTTCAGACATTCTAGAAGAAGGCATCAGATCTCATTACGGATGGTTGTGAGCCACCATGTGGTTGCTGGGATTTGAACTCAGGACCTTTGGAAGAGCAGTCAGTGCTCTTACCCACTGAGCCACCTCACCAGCCCCAAGCCTGTGTCTTGACTGTAAAGTGAGGTCACAGAGCTTCGAACACCCCAGGACTATATTTGGCACTCAGTCTAAAGTACAACAGGTCCTCCACTAGTGTCAGCTAAGTAGCCAGCCAGGCTGGAGTCTGGGTTCAGGAACTGTGTAGGCTCACCACATACTGCTGTAATGGAGAGGAAGAATAGCCATGCTGAAAAGGGCCCAGTGGGGCCGGGAAGCATCTCCCTGAGACTAACTGTTCTCATCGTCCTCTGAGTAAAGCATCACTTACCCTACTTTTAGAGGAAGAACCTGGTAGGACACACAAGTGAAAGTTTAGAAGGTAATGGAGGGCTAGTGAGATACTTCAGCCAGCATGGCTGCTTGCTACCACGCCTGGTGGGCTGTGCTTGGTCCCTGGGACCCATGAGGTGGAAGGAAAGAACCGGCTCCTGTGGACTGTCCTCTCACGTCTAAACACTTATCATGCCATGCACCCAATAAGCAAGTAAGTCAATAATATTAAATATAATGAATTAAACAGCTAGTGAGAGCACGCTCTCAGCCACGGCTGCCTGGGGCCTCAGGGGGCACCTGTGAGCCAGCTCCCCCAGGCACTCAGTTCTGTTGGGCATGCAGCTCCCTCTGGACTCCAGTGTCTCAGAGGAAATGGGAGCAGGCAAGAGTCTGCTGGACTCCAGAGCAGACCCACGCTCACCTTCAGTTTTATTGTCTTTCTCCAAACACAGCTTCACTGCTTCCACTGCCCTGGGGCTGGTGAAAATGAGTCCTCCAAAGCCTTCAGGATGAGACAGCTGCACCGAAACCAACAGAGGCTGGCTTAGACCCACCTCTCAAAGAGCTACGGCCCCAAAGTCCAAAATGCATCCACAAAGAAGCAGACAACTGGTCCTTCTACCCGTCCATCCCTCCACCCACCTGACACTTGTTTATTGCTGTCTCTGGGCCTGGAGCCATTCTAGGCTGTGGGTAAGCCCGTTTATTGTCACGGCTCTTCCCTCAAGAAGCTCCTTCTAGGACAGAGACAGACAACTGCAACCCGGAGATACACAGAGCAGCGGGGCCTGACCCAGCCTGGGCCATGTCAGTGCAGTAAGGCACAGGCAGGAGGGAAAACTTGATCTGCATCCACAACACAACCAGACTCTGAAGGAGGTAAAACCCAGCTGAGGCCTGGGCTTCAGATACAATACTTTGCTGAACACTTCGGAGCCAGGCACTGAGCCGCTGTGTATTGAATCTTTGGGTTTTTGCAGTACTGGGTACCAGACATCCATGGGCACACTCAGCAAACCCTCAGGCCACCACCAATCTGTAACACTTTGAGACTTCACTCGACCTGATTCCTGAAGTATCTGCTGAGCAGAGCAAGGTGGTGGGCAGAAGCCCTGGGCTCACATTCAGCCCTGCCTTCCTGGCCAAGAAGCCTGGCATGAGTCTATAACAGAGCTCATTCTAATGTCAGAAGCGCCTGCCTGGTAGTCTGTGCAGAGGCCAGAAGTGGACTACATGGTCCCTACCTGTGAGAGCCAGGCTGGTGATCCCCAGGCCCTATCTCCAGGGCCCATGGCCTCCTGACAAAGGAGACAGCGGCTTAGGCAGAGAAGCCTATGAGAAGTCTCCCCACAATCAGGTAAGTGTGTATTGCCCTTGTGATCATGTCTAGTGGTAAAATGAGGTGAACATTCTCATGGCTTGGTAGGGCAGGAATTGTACAGAGAGCAAGCCTTAGCCTGGGGCTCTTACCTTTTCTGACAAACTGGGGAGAGACATAAACTCAAACGACAGCACAGGAATCAGTGTGGCTTCCAGGCCACACAATCGCAGCTCCTGCAAAGGAAACAATGTCACTCTGCGGGGCTGGAGAGATGGCTCAGCGGTTAAGAGCACTGACTGGCTCTTCCAAAGGTCCCGAGTTCAAATCCCAGCAACCATCCATAATGAGATCTGATGCCCTCTTCTGGGGTGTCTGAAGACAGCTACAGTGTACTTACATATAATAAATAAATAAATAAATCTTAAAAAAAAAAAAAAAAAAGAATGTCACTCTGGGTTGGCCAGGGTTGTCTTGAAAATAAGGGAAGTGACGTCATATTAAGCACCAAATGTTATCCGGAAGCGAGGGAGCACAGCAGCATCACATTAGCTACGCACCAAGTTCACCGAGTGTTAGCATCCCCATCCCAGCCTCCAGGAGCAAGGGGTCACGGAATAAGGCTCGGCCACTTACCTGGATATATGGATCCTGGCCACTGTCATCCTCCTTGGCGTCTTTTAGTAAGAGAACCTTCATTGTGCCTCGCAGTCCTTCTAAAAGACGCTGCTGCGACAGAGCGAGGAAATGGATCTTACTTAGATCTCAGACTGTTCCTAGGTGATGTTGGAAGGAGAGAGGCAAGAAGGAGGCAATCAATTGCCTGTGCCGAGCTAAATGGGCTTGGTCTTTCTCAAGCCCTCTGTCACTGATAAGGCCGAGGGAGATCGTGTTAGCTGCTGATACTGCCTGGAAAGGCAAGTGAGAGCCATTAGTGAAACCAAGTGTCTAAGCCAGACAGTGGCTAGCCAGAGACACACGGTGTGTTCTGGGGCAGACCAGTGGCAGATAGAGAAAGGAGCATCTTAATTTAAGGAGGTAAATGAGTAAGGAAGCAAATAAATAATTATTTCCTTTTCAACATGAATAAGCCATGCCACTCATAAGCCCTTTAGGAAATAGCTATATTGGGTTTTCCACCTCTCAAACCATGCCTAGTAAATGTTAACCAAGTTTCCCAAGGTAATCTATCAACCTAGACATAAGCTGTCAACATGCACTACCCATAAAAACTTACATAATTCATACCCCTTCTTCCTGTAAGAATACATGCAAGACAACAATCAAGACAGTACACAAAGACTGGCATAAAAATCTCATTTCAGGCTGGATGTGATGGCATACACCTTTTTTTTTTTTTTTTTTGGTTTTTCGAGACAGGGTTTCTCTGTATAGCCCTGGCTGTCCTGGAACTCACTTTGTAGACCAGGTTGGCCTTGAACTCAGAAATCCGCCTGCCTCTGCCTCCCGAGTGCTGGGATTAAAGGCGTGCGCCACCACGCCCGGCGGCATACACCTTTTTAATCCCAGCACTTGGGAGGCACAGGCAGGTGAACTCAGGCCACCTGAATCTACACAGCAAGTTTCAGGCCAGCAAGGGCTACATAGTGAAACCCTGTCTCAACACAGACAAAGACTTTCTTGGTCATGTCTATAGTTTCCAATAACTGGAAACAACATAAGTATCCAGTGAGAGGCTGGTTGAGTAAACTATGATGTAGGTTTTAGGAAATCATTAACATCTTGACAAATAACCGAATCACATGGTTATCTGATCAAACATGGTAAGTAAAACCTGCATGAACACTTACATCAGTAGTTTGGCTTTATGCTTAAATATATGAGAAAATGCACACCAAGACATTAATAGTACTTATTTCTGAGTAGGTGTTAGTATGATTTTTCTTCCTTTCTACTTCTTTATTATCCAAAAGTGTTACGAGCATTATCTTCCTGGTTGTATGAGAGATATTTTAAAAATCACTCAATAGTCTCACAATAAACGCCAGGTAAGTTATACATAGTAAACCTAGTTGAGACTCATCAAAAGAAGACACTTGGAAGCGGAAACTAATGAGCTCTGGGAGGCATGGTTCACAAGTTACAGTGTAACTTGGTCACACTGATGGCTGGAAGAGTCCATCCATGGAACATTAGGAAATCTGGCCCAAAATGAATTGTTCTACATCAGTAACCAAATCCAGCTAACTGGATAAGGATTAGGAAAGGATGTTCTAGCTATTGCTGCCGTCGGTGTCAGAGAAATGGGGGAGAGGGTGAAAAACAGATAGAATGGTTCCTACTCCTTCCCTAGATCCTCAAAATGTCTCCCCGCTAACTGGGACCCTGCCCCCTGTGGGACCACACCCCACTAACTGGGACCCCGTCCCCTGTGGGACCACACCCCACTAACTGGGACTCCGCCCCCTGTGGGACCATACCCTGCTATCTGGGACCCTGCCCACTGTTGGACCATACCACACATCTTTATGTCATTTCAGTTTTCCAAGTTTACAATAATAAACCCTAATTTCTTATTTTACTTTGTGCTCTGACTTGTTCTTTGGAGATAAGATACCACACTGCAGTATAGCTCAGGCTGGTTGGAACTATGTGGCTCAGGATGGCTTTGAACTTAAGGTAATCCTCCTGTATCAGCCTCCAAAGTGCTAGTATATTACAGGCATGCACTGCTACACCTCAGTACGTTAAGTCTTGGCTGGATTGAAAACAGCTCAGGAGACCCGTAAAGCACATGCTGGGTGTATCTGTAAGGGTTTTTCCAGAAAGGATTAAAGGGAGAACCTGCCTTAGAATGCACCCTCCTAGTGAGGCCTGGGTGGAAGATGGGACAAAGGAGAATGCCACGCCTAAGCCTCCCATTCTACAGTACCAAGCCTTAGCCCCATAAGGGTCTAACCTCTAAAACCTTGAGCCAAAATGCATGACCACTTCCTCTCGTTGCAGGGATATTTTCCCTCCAGACCCAGCTTCAGCCTGAACAGAGCCTGTGTGTCCCGTTGGCCTGCCCTTCTTGCTGGTTTGTACAGTGGATCCCAACCTGCCTTGCCAACCGCACAGTTATGCAAGGCAGTTTTCTTCAAACGCATCTCCTAACACATATCTCTCCTTGCCTGTCTCTTGGCTTCCACTCCAATGCACCTTCAATGGGAGCTCTAGGAATCTGGTATGACATCTAGTGGCAACTTAGCATTTTCCGGCTGAAGAATGAATTCTTCTGGGGCCCACAATGCAAGCAATGGGACTGGGGATTAAAAAGCCAAAATATGGTGCTGTGGAGAACAGGTAATCCTGTAGCCTTGCTGTGTGTGCCTGTCGTGGCCCCAGGCTCTGGCACACGAGACCCCGGTTTCACAGAGGACATGCCTTACAAAACAATGAAGTCAATCTCTCACTTGTCTTTCTAGTTGCCGGACAGTCGTCGTGAGAGTCAAGTCTACAGGATTTACTTGCGGTTTCTTGGTAATTTCAGGTACCAAGTGCTGTGAGGTGACGAGATAGTACCTAGGGTTCTGACAGCTTAGGTCTTACCTCTCCGGGTACCAGGGAGACTGTTCTGGGAGTCAGTGATGTCTGAATCGAAACCTGAACCACAACAGCACAGGGCAGAGGAGCAGGCCATGCTTTGCAAGCACCAGGCCCTGGATTTGACTCCTGAATTGGGCAGTAAGGAGAGATGCTCCAGCATTAGGCAGAGAGCCTGGACGTCTCCAAGAAAGAACAGGTATGCTCAAGGAGGGCTTGGGATTTCGTTTAACCCAGAGTGTGGCCTTATTCCTGGGAGTTAGTTTCCCATCTCCTTAAGGAAATGCAATCGTTTCCCTGGTTCTAAAGATGCTGGGTAAACTTAAAGTGTATATTTCTATGGTATGAACAAATACTTCTGGGGAGAAAAAGCCTTCAAAAAGCCAGTGTCTAAAAGGACACCAGCTACAATGTACCCTGAAAACTTTCTGGACTAACCTAACCTGGAATCCTGAAGCAGCGAGCACTTTTTACACACTGCCTTCCATGCACAACCGTCTCCATGTCGTGACTCCATTACCCACCCCTATTATTCACAGCCGGTGCTAGTTCTATGTACAATTTGTTTCCCTTTCTCAAAATTTTATCACAAAAATTCTCTTGGCTGTCAGATCCAGCTGCTATCTTGTTGCTGGTAGTTACAGAAAGTGTCCTCGGACCTCGTCCTTTTTCGACTAGCAAGCACATCGCTTGGCAAACCTTTTATTTCAGAGGATGCTCGCTCACAAAACATGCTGAGCACCAGACACATAGGAAAGTTAGTAAAGTTTGAAGTGATAGGGACTGACAGGATAGATTGTAGTCCAAAGCTGAGAGCCGAGAACCCAGGGGCACCAGGCATCAGGAGGGGAGGGAGAGGATGGGCTGCCCTCCTTTCCTTTTGCTCCCTGCAGCCCACAGATTAGACAGTGCCTACATGCTCTATGTACTCCACTCAGCCTTCAGATCCACATGCAAGTCCCTTCTGGGAGCACCTCCACAGGCACACTGGGAAGACACCTAACCAGCTAGCTGGGCATCTCACAATCCAGTCAGGTTGACGGATCAAATTGTCACGGTGGACTAAGCATTTTACAATCCTCACTTAGCCTGCAAAGCAGCTTAACAAGAAGGAGAAACCAAGTCTTTTAATCTGCCCATGGTCAGCAGAATAAATGATAGAATCAGGATCTAGATCTGAAGCCCGGGGCTCAGTCTCCTAACCACTGGCTACCAGCTGACCTTTAAGTCAAATTCTGTGCTAAAGAGGAAGAGTGAGCCAGAAGTTATCAGTCCACTGCCTAAGGTCCCTGTGGTCAGCACAGCACAGGCGAGCCATCTATTTACAGATGCTAGACTACACTCTGTCCATGGGCTTGATATCAGGAATTAATCTGAGGACACAAACAGGCCTTTCCTTTTTTTCTACCCTGCAAAGTAATATAGGCTCCTGGTGGAAAGATTTTGCAAATTACAAAAAAATAATTTTACAAAAGTAGTTAATTGTATGATTATAATTAAAAGTAGTTAATTGTATGATGTATAATTGCACTTCTAGGCAGATCTCAAAAGAACAAAAGCAGAGACTTGAGGTATTTGTACACTCATGTTTATAGGAGCACTGTCTAATAGGTAAAACCTACAAGCAAATCTAAGTGTCTGCAGACATAAGACTAAATATGAAGGCCATGTGAGCCATGTTCAGCCTTAGGTATGAAATCATGGCCCGACAGTAGTGGCGCACACCTTTAATTCTAGTACTTGGGAAGCAGAGGCCGGCGGATTTCTGAGTTTGAGGCCAGCCTGGTCTACAGAGAGCGTTCCAGGAAAGCCAGGGCTACACAGACTACACAGAGAAACCCTGTCTTGAAAAACAAAAAACAAAAAAAAAAATGATGCCTGAGTACTGTGATTACAATTACAATCACTGTGAAAGGTGATACTGGGGAACTGGTTCTTTTTGTCTATGCATGCGTACCCTGTTGATGAAAGGTGTTGTCTTCTACTGCTTTTAATCTCATTTTTTAGAAACAGGTCTCTCATTGAACCTGAAGCTAACTGATTCGGTAAATTAGTTGGCCATCACCCCAGTGCTAGGGTTACAGTTGCAGCATGCGGGAGCTGAGAAATGCTGGTACACCAAGCATTTTACCCACTAAGCTGTCTCCTGGCCTGATACTGGGGAATTGTTTAAAGGATAGTTTTGCAAGGTATAAAACAGTCAAAGGATGGATAGTGTGATGGTTGTGAAACAGTATGGGTGAGCGTGAGCCAAGAACCAGGCACTCAAGTGCTAAGTTTGGCTATGCATACTTTACCATAACAAACTATAAAGACATAGGGGGTGGGGATGTTCAGGAGACTCAGTGCAATTCTATTGACATGTTTTAAATCTTTTTTCTCTGTTATTATACCTTGGGGTATTATTATACCATGGGATAGGTATGCATGGCAAGCTATTATTAGCCTTGCAATAGATTATAGGAGTGTGGTTTTGGACAATTACAAAACCAAGGCAGCCATTTAAAGCTACTTTATCAGAGGTGGAGTCCTGGTGTCATTACTGTCCACGATAGAGCCTGGTAGATAAGACACTCCCAGGACACTTGGATTCCACAGAATGCCATCATGGGGGACCTGAGCTAGTGGGGGTCCCTGGTATCCTATTTCCTATTGATGATCACTGGGGCTATTCACATTTCCTAAACTTCTCTGGCAAAGGTTTCCTTACCTCTAGGGACAGCTCACTCTGGTTTGGAAATCAAACATACTTCATAAGCTGTCGTTATTTTTGAGAAAAAGGAGACCCACGGAGTTTATTGTCAGAAAGTTAATATTTCCCCTACTTAATGATTTCATTGTCAATAATATTTACAAGGAGCTGCAAATTGCAAAAGGACTGAGGAATAAACCTGACTGGTAGACCTGATTTATCTGATACGGGTTTTAACCATTAGGGCATTTCCAAAAATTCGGCTTCTTTTGAAACAGATCTGAAGCGTTGGACAAGTACTTCGTTTAGCCACAAAGTGGTGGCAGAGGTGGGGTACACTCGTTAACTTGCCGCGATCTCCTACTTTCTGTTCTATTCTTTTCAAAAAATTCTTTTTAACGACGCCGTGGGCCTGAGGTAGCAAAGGTCGTAATGTCTACTTAGAACTTTGTTAGGGAGATGGCGCGGGGCTGGCCCTGTCTGGATCGGCGGATCTTCCGGCGTGCGCGGACTCCGCCAGCGCCAGTGAGCGCGAGGTTGGCAGCTGCACGGGGGTCCCGCCCCACGGTGTCAGGGATGGCAAAGACCAGCGTGCACGTCCACAGGCCCGTGTTCTAGTCAAGTCCTGGCCCCGACACCGACCTCGCGGGCTAAGAGGCAGGACAACCTGCACGCCGAGATAACCGAGAGCGGCCTCTCACCGGGCTAGCGCTCCCCATTCCCGTACCTCAGACCCGCGGAGCCGGGGCCACTGACCCACATCTGGCTGTGCTCGCACAGGGGCGTCCAGGCGCCGGCGGAAGGGATGCAGACGGATGGGCCAAACCACTACGCACAGAGGGGGAGATTAGGAGAGAATGAGGAAGATGGGGGGATGGAGAGAAGAAGAGAAGGCTAGGCAATCGGCCCCAAGGTGGAAGCAACTCTGGCAGATTAGTCCAGTGGGACTCAACCCCGGAGCTTTCTAGGCGCGCCGGACCCGCGGAGACCTTGTGCTTTCTGTCTCCCCCGAGTCGGCTCAGAGAGAGTCCGGAAGGACGGGGGCGGGACTCGCGCAGGCGCAGTGTGACCGGCGACATGGCATCCAAGGCTAAGAAGCGAGCGGTGGGAAATGGGATTCAGCGGCCGCTGGGAGCCCCGGGCCAGCGGGAGGAGGAGGAAGAAGAGGATGAGGTGGAGGATGAGGAAGAAGACGAGGACGACAGTGACGAAGAAGAGGATGAAGATGACGAAATCGTGGACGAGGTGAGAAGCACACGTGACTATTTCAGGCAGCCGAAGTTGTGGGAACGTAATGGGAGATGTGGGGAGTTGTGATTTCCCTCCGCTATATAGGACACATCCTTACCCAGGTTCCCACTGCGGGCTTTCCTACACATTACCCCCTGTAGCCCTTCCCTGATGAGTTATTTCCATCCCAGAAGCCCGCCAGCCGCACACGTACCTTCAGAGAACTGCAAATTTTGGTCTCTCCTCTTCCCTTCAGCAGCTCTCCACCTTCTACACAGCCAGGCTCACGCTGGCCCTCGGAAGTTGATTATAAAGGCAACCTGCTTTGTCCGATTGCACCGTTTTCAAATGCTCTTTATCCTGCAGCTTTCCCTTTAATATACATCTCAGCTAGACCGTATTTACTGCCAATCTGGGACAGCCAACCTGGTCAGACTGGTTTTATCGCCTCACAGAACTGATGGCCTTTCTTCAGATTTGTTTGTTTGTTTTTGTTTTTCCAGACAGGGTTTCTCTGTGTCGCCCTGAGCTATCCCGGGACTCGCTCTGTTGACCAGGCTGGCCTCGAACTCAGAGATCTGTCTGCTTCTGCCTCCTGAGTCCTGGGATTGCTCAGACTTCTTATTATCTAGTTCCAGGTGGTTTAAGCACCTCTTTCTTGGTGGATAGTTAGGCTTGAGTGGTTGTTCGAGATAGTTGCTGTCTTAGAATTGACCGTCCAAAGCAGGGTTTGTAATTTATTCACCATTTCTGTTACAGTTTTCCAGTTCAAACTCTAAATTTGGCCTTTGCCTTTAATTACTCCTCCTTTTGCATGCTACATCAGTCCATCAGTAAATTGTTAGCTTTCCCTTCAGTACCCAGTACACACCTTATCATTGATCCTGCAGCTATTCTAGTCTATACCTCCATCATCTCCTGCCTGCTTACTATAAATCTCTCCTCCTCTTCATCCTCCTCCTGCTCTTCCTCTTCCTCCTGTTACTCCTCCTGCTGCTGCTCCTCCTCCTGCTCCTCCTGCTCCTCCTCCTCCTCCTGCTGCTCCTCCTGCTCCTCCTCCTGCTGCTCCTCCTCCTGCTGCTGCTCCTCCTGCTCCTCCTCCTCCTCCTGCTCCTGCTGCTCCTCCTTCTCCTCCTCCTGCTGCTCCTGCTGCTCCTCCTTCTCCTCCTGCTGCTCCTCCTCCTGCTGCTGCTCCTCCTGCTCCTCCTCCTGCTCCTCCTCCTCCTGCTGCTGCTCCTCCTGCTCCTCCTTCTCCTGCTCCTCCTCCTCCTCCTGCTCCTCCTCCTCCTCTTCTTCACATTCAAAAGATGAAATTAAGGCTGGGATAACCACAGAGAAATCATATGTAACTTTAGTTTCTAGTTTTTTGCAGTGCTGAGAATCAAGCCCAGGATGCTGTGCTTGCTTGTTTGTTTGTTTTCAGTATAGAATAGAATTTATTCAGGGCATGGGGAGGAGAGGCAAGACAGTAGTAGAGGCAGAGAGAGGGAGAGAGTAGAGAAGTAGAGGCCAGCCATGAACATGTGGTGAGAGGGGGAAGGGAATGAGGAAGGGAGAGGGGAAGGGAAGAGCTCAAGAGGGCAAGAGAGAAACAAGAGAACAAAAGAGTTCCCAACTTGTGTTTTTTTTTTTATTCCTAAAGATTTATTTATTTTATGTATGTGAGTACACTGTAGCTGTCTTCAGACCCACCAGAAGGGGGCATCAGATCCCATTACAGGTGGTTGTGAGGCACCATGAGGTGGCTGGGAATTGAACTCAGGACCTCTGGAAGAGCAGTCAGTGCTCTTAACCACTGAGCCACCTCTTCAGCCCTGTCAGTGTAGCTTTTACCCTTCACATATGCCTTTAAGTTTTGTGTGTATGTGTGTTGGCTTGTATGTACACGTGCTATTTGTATTCCATGTCCACAGAGGCCATAGGAAAGCGTTGGATCCCCTGGGGCTAGAGTTCCTGATGCTTGTGAGCCTCCGTGTAGGTGCTGAGAATCAAACCTGGGTCCTCGGGAGAGCAGCCAGTGCTCTTAACTGCTGGGTAGAGGAAACTCTTAGAGCTCTTAGGGCATGTGTCTGGGCAGAGGAAACTCTTAGAGCTCTTAGGGCATGTGTCTGTTCTGAACTCCTCGGTGGGAATTTCACCTTTTATTTAATTGAAGTCTTTCATTCTCTGATACATTTATTCACTCACAATTCATTTCTCTGATGTAAAAACCCATGAAAGTTATTTTGGAAGGTCAACCTCAAAGCTTTTCAGAAACAGAATGGTGTATCAGGAGTAAAGGGACGCCATAGTTCAGATTCTTCAGTGCCAGCCTTAAAGGACAAAGTGGGGTAGCTGGCTTTTTCTCTTAGATTCTGTTGCAAGGTGCTTACCAAAGCTGCTAGGGGACTTGGGGACATGTGCCTTCTTCTAGTCTCTGCTCCTTGTACCAAGAAACCTCAGCACCTCTTGTTCATGTCACTTTTTGAAGAAAGCCTTTCTGGACTTTCTGGTTGCCTAGTTTAAGCTGTAACAGCACACTGTGTCTTTTTAATTGTGTGTGTGTATTTATTTGTATGCCTAGGTGCCTTGGCCACATGTGTAGATGTCAGAGGGGAGCTACAGGAACGAGTTGGTTCTGTCACTCTGCCATGTGGGTCATAAGAAAGGAACAGTTCCTCTCCCCCACCCCCTGCGCATGCTGCCTAAGTAACTGTCAGTGTCAGGCTTCATAAGGGGTGAACCTAAAGCCAGGCCAGTCCTGCAGGGCTGCAGTGCTAACTCAGACGTTGGGGGGAGGGCTGCGAGAACATCTCAGTTGTGAGGTCATCCGGTTCTTCCCAGGGAGGCTCTTTCTCAAAGAAAAAGCAGTATACAAAGGTAAATACTGCCACGCTTGCCACTTGGACAGAGTGCAAAAGCCATTCATACCATTTCCTCATGTGATGCAAAAGCCTGAAGGACCAAAATGCAGCGGCCTGGTGTAAATGCAAACACAGTCTCATCAATTAAAACTGCCAGGCAGCCTCCAAAGAGAAATAACTATTCACCTGGCTCCACAAGGCAAAGCCTAGAGAACAAGGTCGCTTCAAGTCCCCAGAGTTGCCTGGGGTTTAATTTACCTATCCCTGTGAGGCTCGGCTTTATTTACTTAGCAGTTACTTACTAAGTAACAGCAGGTATCAAGAGGAGATGGCAAGGCGTGCCTGGTAGGACTAGCCTGCAGTCCCAACACTTAGGAGGCTGAGGCAGGGAGGGGCATGGGGAGTTTAAGGCCAATCAAGTGATATAGCATGATCATGTCATAGATAGATAGATAGACAGACAGACATAGAATGATCATGTCATACAGAAAGGAAGGAAGAAAAAGAGAGAGAAAGAAAGAAACAAAGAAAGAAAAGAAGAGAGAAAGAAAGAGAAAGCAAGGTGAGCAAAGCAGATGTGAGGATTCTGTTTTTGTGGCACAGCCACGGGAAATAAGTCTAAAATTGCAACTGTAATTTATGTCACCAGGAGATGGTGGTGCCTTTAATCCCAGCACTCAGAGGGAAGAGGCAGGCAGATGGATCTCTGAGAGTTGAAGATCAACCTGGTCTACAGAGCTAGTTCCAGGACAGCCAGGGCTACACCAAGAAACCCTGTCCTAGGGCTAGAAAGATGGCTCAGCGGTTAAGAGCACTGGCTGTTCTTTCAGAGGTCCTGAGTTCAATTCCCAGCAACCTCATGGTGGCTCACAACCATCTGTACTGGGGTCTGTGATGCCCTCTTCTGGTGCATCTGAAGACAGCTACAGTGTACCCATATACATATATAATAAATAAATATTTAAAAAAGAAAGAAAGATACCCTGTCCTGAAAAACAAAACAAAACAAAAAGTTGTTAACTGTATGTGCCATTAAAAAGGCTGAGGTAGGCAGGAGAGAGGATGCAGCAGGTAAAGGCACTTCCTGCCACGCCCACGCCTGCCCACCTGAGTTCAGTTCCCTGCACTGAGATGATGGGGAGAGAGGACTGACTCTGTAAATTACCTTCTGACTCCCATACACGTATTGTGACATATGAACACATGTGTGACCCCCACTTTCTTCCCTTTTATGAAACGTCTTGCCGTGTAGCCCAGGCTGGTCTCAAATTATTGATCTTCGTCTGTCTCCCAAGTTGCCGGTTTACACCACCACATTAGACTACATTTGTTGTTTTTCTCAATTCCAATCCCCTGAGACGTGTTCTGCAGATAACTTAGAGAGGAACAGACCTGAAAGGATGGGACCAAGGAAAGGATGGGGCAAAAGAGAAATGCACAGAATGGAAATCCTGCCTGCGCCGCCTGTAAATCTGCCTGTGCTGACCTGTTTTGCATATTATTTACAGGAAGTGAATATTGAGTTTGAAGCTTATTCCATCTCAGATAACGATTATGGCGGAATTAAGAAATTACTGCAACAGGTATGGTCTTTCCAGAAGTTCCCTGTCTGTCTTCTGCACCTTGCTGGAGGGATCTCTCCTTTCCCAGGGTGAATGGCTGCTTGTGCCTTTCCTCCTTGTCCCTCTCCTGGTTGCAGTGTTGAAGTTTGCTGTGCCCTGGAGTGTTTTCCTTTACATGTGGACACCGCTGAGTTCTGATCTTTCTTATAATTCACATCCAAACATGGTGGGGTCAGAAACAAAAATAATTTTGTAAGGGAGGAAGAGTTTGGCTTACAGTTCAGAGGGGATGCAGTGCACTGCAGCATGGAGGGCAGGGAGGGCCTCACCCAGCATCAGCAGCTCGGAAGCCGAGTGTTGGTCCTTAGGTAATAGCCACAGACCCGCACCTGCTGTACTGTGACTTTACTTCAAACAACATGGCCTGTGTTTCTCTTCTTCCCATGCCTGATTGCTAAATACCACGGGCTCTGTCTTCTCTGAAGTTTATCTGACTCTGGCTGTTTGTTTTCCTCCTTGGGTTACTTTACAGCCAGCTGGGTCAGCTCACTACATTTCATTGTTCTTGTTTAAATAATGGAATTGCGGTGTTATTAGAAATTGCGTTTTGATCTTAATGTAAAATATTTCTCTTTCTCCTTTCAGCTTTTTCTAAAAGCCGCCGTGAACACTGCCGAGCTGACGAATCTCCTGATTCAGCAGAACCACATCGGGAGTGTGATTAAGGTCACTGGGGAGAGGGACACTGTGGGTGCTTTGTCCTCTTTATCTCCTGCTGAAAGGAAGTACTGTTGAGGACTGCCCAGAGGTTGCTGCAGTGGTCCAGAGATACTATGTGCAGGAATTCAGGCATCATATGTGCGCCCACGAGTGGCCGAGGTTGACTCACAAGTTTGCTAGAGTGCTGAAGTTAGCAGGCATAGATGGTAGGTTGAGAGGGTGGATGAATTACAGGGTGTGCACATTTAGCGTCTGGTGTGCTGAGCTGTGTGTGCAAGATGCTGAGCAGCAGCTGGAGCTCTGAGTTTTCTGCAGATGTCAGTCACTGATATCAGGTGTGATGCCCTGGTCATGCCAGCCATGCATGCTTCTCTGAGCAAAATGAGTGGCAGAGACACCAGAGGAGCTGATATGAATGGCTGCAGTGAGAGGGGAAAAATGGTATGAGTTCATAAAAGCAGGGAAGGGCTACTTAAGGAAGCACTTGCCCAGTAGAGTTAAAGAAAATGAGGACCCAGCACGGACTCAGCTCTGCCACCTGTCCCCTGGGGCCCTTCTGGTTTCCTGTTGTTGTTAACAGTCCCACAGCTTAGAATTGCAACAGGCATCTGTTTGGTTTGTGGACCTGCCATTTGGACAGAGATCAGATTCACCTCAATTCCTGCTTTGTTCTGTGAGCCAAGAAAGCTTGGCGTGGGGCATTATTACATGGGTCTCGGTTGGGACTGTTGCTGGGTCAGCTGAAGTATGGAGAAGCTCAGAAAGAGATGGTGGAGGACCAGGGCTGGTTCGGGAGCTTTTCATTTTCATCTAGTTTTGTTGAACTTAAGACATCTTTGCCAACTGGGCAGTGGTGGCTCATTCCATTAATCCTAGCACTTGGGGACAGAGGCAGGTGGAGCTCTGAGTTTGAAGCCAACCTGGTCTACAGAGCTAGTTCCAGGACAGCCAGGGCTACAAGAAACCCTATCTCAAAGAAACAAGCAAGCAAGCAAGCAAGCAAGCAAGCAAGCAAACAAACAAAGCCAACATTTTTGCCAAAGGCTGTAGATGAGCACTAAGAGCCCGTGGTGCTGAAGGCAGCTATAACAGGTACAAGGGTGTACTGGACATCATAGACCCCGCTGGGGTAGAAGTCAGGTTCATCTCACCTTGCTCATTCAACGTGGAGGCCTTGAGAACTTAGTGTGCCAGGCTGAGGGCTTGAGTGCAGTGAGAAGGGAGTTTATTGTATGGACAAGCAAACAGGCAGTATGTGGACGGATTTAATAAACCCTGGCTAGGGCTTAGTCTCCTAGTGGAGGGGCAATCAGAATAGAGCTAGGGAGTTTAAGTTGGTTCATCGTTTCCATTCCTTGCTGTTTGCTTTCCCCCTTTGCCCATGTGGCATGTATGTTTCCCACATAAACCCGGGTCTCACATGTAGCCGTGGCTGGCCTGGGCTTCATAGAGATCCACCTGCCTGAGATTAAAAGCAAGGAGCACCACACCCAGCTGTACACGATTCTTCTTTTCTTTTTGGTTTTTCAAGTCAAGGTTTCTCTATGTGGTTCTGGCTGTTGCTATACATGATTAACAGGCCTGGTCTATACAGGGAGTTCCAGGTCAGCCAGAACTACACAGTGAGGCCCTGACTCAAAAACGAAACCCAAAGAATCTTGTGTAAAGAAACACAGAGCAGGATGGAGCCATTCAGGATGTAAGGGGGAGCAGACGGGTCTGGAGGGAAAGGGTTCTGAACGTTGCCACACTGCACGCAGGATGCGACGGCAGAAAGACAAGCTTGGGCTTTGCAAAGTGGAAAGTTGGTGTTGTACTTCTTTCCAGCCGAATAACGTAAAGGTGAAGTATTTTCCTTTTAAAACAGCAAACAGATGTTTCAGAAGACAGTGGTGATGAAGTGGATGAAGATGAGATCTTTGGCTTCATAAGCCTTTTAAATTTGACTGAAAGAAAGGTTAGTTTCACTGAGCGGCATTTGAAGCCTGGGATCTGCGGTGAGGACGGAGTCTTCTGTGTCAGACTGTGATACTGTCAGGGCAAGTGCTCCTTCCTGCTCTGTTCTTCTCAGTGCGGAGCAGTCTTGTTTGGAGTGATCTGTACCAGCTTAAAGCTGTTTACTCCAGGTGGCATGGTCACTAACATTGTAGTGTCTGGTGTTGGGACAATGGTACCGATGTCGGATCTGTTTGTGGGATCCTGCAGCCGGTCTCTGCTCTCAGTACAGTGTGCATACAGAGGGAGGGTTTATTCAGCAGCTTCCAAAGTTGAGAGCCGGCCCTTAACATGGGTTTTGTTATCTCTCTCTTTTTTTTTTTAAGATTTATTTATTTTTATTATATGTAAGTACACTGCAGCTGTCTTCAGACACTCCACAAGAGGGCGCCAGATCTCCTTACGGATAGTTGTGAGCCACCATGTGGCTGCTGGGATTTGAACCTCGGACCTTTGGAAGAGCAGTCGGGTGCTCTTACCCACTGAGCCATCTCACCAGCCCCTTGTTATCTCTCTTTATTGACTCAGAAATGAATTCTGATAAATCTATGCCAGCTGCTTATTCTCTGAGAAGAAGGTGCAGGCCACAGGCCACCTTCAGTTTTTAAAGGAACATTCCAGTTAATTCCAGCTGGTTTTGTGAGGTGTAATAAGATTGCTGTAACAGGGTGTGAGTGTAAATTGTAAACTTGCCTTACCACCAATCATGGGGTGGTAATTAGGTGTAGTTACTTCTGGAGGAAACCCCTACTCTCGAGGCAGAGAGCAAACCTTCTCTTTACTTTCCAGGGGACTCAGTGTGCTGAACAAATTAAAGAGTTGGTTCTAAGCTTCTGTGAGAAGACCTGTGAGCAGAGCATGGTTGAACAGCTGGACAAGCTTTTGAATGACACCAGCAAGCCCGTGGGCCTTCTGCTAAGTGAAAGATTCATTAACGTCCCTCCACAGATTGCCCTGCCCATGCACCAGCAGCTTCAGTAAGCAGCTCTGGGAAGTGCCTTCAGCCGGTCGCTTTTTACAAACCAAGTAGATTCAGAGATGGATCTGTGGAACAGGTGTAGGTTGCCTGGGCTGCAGCGGCTGGGGGTGGGGGTGGGGTGGGGGGATAGTGCATGGAGGCTGCTCATTTCCAGCCCCTTGAGCAGTTTTGATTATTAGTGGCAGAAATTTTAATATTTTCAAAGTTTCAGGTGTTACAGAAGCTGATGAATTTTCAACACTTTTTACATTTGACTGACAGTTTCCACATTCACAGATGCCTGTAATTTGAACAAAATGTTGAACAAATACTAAAAACTAGAGTCAGACTCTTACACCCAATCCTTAATACTGCCCTACTTCTTGGCCTCCTGATGTTGTTTAAATGCAGGAGTTTGAAGTTAGAAAAACACTTAAACACAGAACTACACAGTTTAGAGAATGAAGTGAGGGAAGGAGCCTTGATGCACAGGGTTAGAGTGTAGACAGGCGTCCTAGCTGCCTCCCTCACTGGCCCCTGCTCCTCCCTGCCTCCCTGGCTGCAGCTCACACTGCCCTGTGCTCTCCATGGTTTGTCCGTGTCTTCCTCTAAGCCCCGGCTCCTGCTTATTGAGTCTCACAGGATCCAACGACTTTCTGCTGATTTTGTGTGGCGCCAAAGTGGATTGTTCTGAATTTATTAGTTTTGTTTAGAGGCAGCTTATTAATTTTGGAAGGAAAGGAAATTCACTGCCATTCTGTTTATTATCTTGGAATTAAGGTTATCTACATCTGTGAAGTTTCTGCAGTGCCACTACACTAGTGACAGGACTTGTGTAGTCACACGTTCTAGTGCCATGCGCTGTGCCTGTGTGCCTCTGAATTTGCAGTTAAACATTGTGCAGGTTTGGGCTGGAGAGATGGCCAAGTGGTTAGGAGCACTGACTGCTCTTCCAGAGGTCCTGAGTTCAGTTCCCAGTGACCACATGGTGGCTCACAACTATCTGTAATGGGATCAGATGCCCTCTTGTATCTGAGGACAGCAACAGTGTGCTAACAACAACAAAAAACGTGTAGGTTCTTACTTTTAAAATTTGCACAAAACAGTGATTTTGAGTGCATCTGAGATCATTTGTTAGTGGGTAAGAGTCTTTCTGAACTTAGATTCTTCACCGTTTATAGCAAAACCCAGGCTTATCACATTCTTGGATATAGCCAGTAGCATGAGTCAGCCCAGCCAGTGTGCAGCAGAGTCTAGACGGTTCTGCATTGGGTTTCTCTGGGTCCAGATAGCTGTAGCCCCGTGATGACCTGTGTGTGTCTGTCTTGTAGGAAAGAACTGTCTGAGGCGCGAAGAACCAACAAGCCGTGTGGGAAATGCTGTTTCTACCTGCTCATTAGTAAGACATTTATGGAAGCAGGAAAGTCCAGCTCCAGAAAGAGGCAGGGCGGCCTTCAGCAGGGGGCGCTGATGTTTGCAAATGCAGAGGAAGAGTTCTTCTATGAGGTAAGGATGCCCTGCTTCAACTCTGTTAGCTCTAGTAGCTGTTCTTGAAAATAAGACATGCTTAGGCTGGGCCATTGCTGTGCACACCTCTAAGTGCAGCACTATGGGGAACAGAGGCGGGGGGTCTCCGAGTTGAAGCCAGCCTGGTCTACCTAGTGAATTTCAGGACAGCCAGGGCTACACAGAGAAACCCTGTCTCTAGAAATTAAAGAAACAAAACCAAAATCTTACCCTCTTGAGTCCTCTAGCCCACCTAGTCTGTGGTCTCTGGCTGCTTGCTAACACTGTCCAGTACGGATAGGTGGTGGGGTGAGGTGAGGTGGGCACTGCCTGGGACCAGTTAGGCACTTAGAGCATGCTTACAGCGTGATAGTCAAGCCACATTGGCATGTTTCAGTTCTAGGACGATTCCCATTTGCAGATCTGAGGGACAGTCGTCATAGCTGCCCTGTGCCCTGAGGTCTGAGTGTCACCCACTGGTGGATCTCTAGCACTTTCTGTATTGTGACGCTGGGCACCCAAATCCTAGACAGTATTCCTATATCCTTTCTCCATTGCCCTCTTCAAAAATCTTAGGGCTCATATTTTTCTGAATTGGATAATTTTAAAGAATGCATATACTTGTGTGATGGGATCATCTCGTAGAGGTGGGGGTCTCTGTGCAGGCGGGCCTCTGTTAGCCCCAGGCGGGCCTCTGTTAGCTCCAGTGGTGTAGGGTATCCCTGTATCCAGTTGTGTATATGGACTCTTGGATGAGACCTGTGGTGAGACTGGCAAAGCTGGGGTATTCACCCTTTGCACAGCAGTAGAGATTCAGCTCGGCCTTTGTTGTACAAGAAGTAAATAGCAAACATGGGGTGTGCAAGTACGAGGACCTGGGACGTGGGACACGGTGGCACTTGCCTGTAACCCCAGCAGAGACACAGGGGAATCCCGAGAGCTCGCTGGTCAGCTTCCAGTTCAGTGGTGAATGCTGTACAAATGGAGACCATTTCAAAGAGGCCTGTGTAGGATTTCAAGATAGTCTAGCTATGCAAACACCACGTGGATACAGCGAAGTGTCCCAAGCTAAGGAAGCTGCCAGGCATATGAGGATCAGCATTTGAGGACAGTTCTCCTTAGTCCCATCTATTTGTCATAATATTACCTTAACAGTTGAGTGAGACCATGAAAGTAACTTTGGAATTAGAAACAATGTCACCTCTGTCACTTGGCTGCTGGTTCTGGCCTTGAAATGTTACTGCTTCCTTCATTTCTGGTCCCCTGTGAGTTGAAATGTGTTTGGTGTTTCATCAAGTCTCCCTGAAGTGTGCGTCTGAATTTACTTTATTCTGAGTGTTCCTTCCCTCCGCTGTTAGACGCAGTGTTCTTTATTTGGGTCAGTGAGCTCTGCCTCTGAGTTGTCCACATTTTCCTTCCTGTCTCCTTCTTGCTGCAGAAGGCAGTCTTGAAGTTCAGCTACTCGGTGCAGGGGGAGAGCGACACTCGTCTGGGAGGCAGATGGTCCTTCGATGATGTTCCGATGACGCCTTTGCGGACTGTGATGTTAATCCCAGACGACAGGATGAATGAGATCATGGAAACCCTGAAAGACCATCTCTCCATCTAGTCCATTTCCCCCAGACAGTGACAGGCTTGTTTATGTGTAATTACCAAGAAACCCATTGAAGAGATACTGAAAAACTCATTATTTTATTCAGATTCAAGTCCTCTACAAAAAGTAGGGTTCTGTTCCATGTGTCTGTGACACATTTACAAAATGATTTTTTTCTTTATTTTGGTCAAATTATGAATGATTGGTTAAAAACTTCCAATAAGAAAAGCATGGAATAGTAATTTTAAGAACTTAATAAAACTATTTTTTTATTTTAAAATCATACTTGAAGTGTTCATGTCCAGGGCTGCCCTGGCTTCGGCAGCTCCTGTTGCAGCGTCCGTGTTGCACTGTGTTGGAGACGTCACTGGATCGTACACCTCTGCTCAGTAGCATCTGGGCACTTGTCACACACTTCCTGGTCCTTGTTCACAGTTTCAGTGGGTAGGTGGCCTGCAGCTTGCTGTAGGATGTCCTTGCTTTCACTAGGAGGCAGGTTACTGAAATAGTACTGTGGTACCAGCTGCATAAATCTGTTCATTTAAAACAAACAGAACTATGAACGCTGGGGAGTGACAGGCAGATGTGGGGGTACGGGTCCCCTCCAGCCCTGGGGAGCATGTGCAAACTTGGTATTTCATTGGAAGACTCGGTACCTTGTGTTGCTTCTGTAGGTAACACAGGCTCTGGTGGTACTGCACTGAGACTCCCTGCACTTGCAAATGCTACTCCTCTGGTACAAATCCACACAGTGGAAGTGCAGCACACCCTCATCAGAGTGGATACTTGGTAGGCAACAAGGGGAGTCTTTGCCACTTAAGTTCACCTAGCTCTACTCTGAGTCCACCTGTGTAAGCTGCGACCTTGAACATCATGCGGTGCCTTTAGGCTGAGTCTGGAGTCAGCTGAGTCCCCATCCCCAGTGTTGCTCTTCCTGTCCTTTCACCACTTAGCAGCTAGGGATCTTTATAGGATAGAGAGCCTTCTTCTTGCCTAAACTTAATTGCTGTGCATTGCACTAGGGGTAAAAAGCTGTATACCTTCTGGAACTACCTGTCTCTTCAACCTCACTTTCCCTCCTCCTCTGCATCACCCCATCTCCCACCTGCAGCTCCAGCCAGTGGCTATCTGTTGCTAAAAGCTGGCTAAGCCTATTCCTCTACACAGCCAGTGCCCTGGTGCCTTCTCTCTCGCAGTCTCATAAGTGAGAATGAAACAATCCGTGTGTGGCTTATTCCTACAGGTGTGAATTAAAAAGGAAGCCCTTCTGTCTCCATTGGACTTACAGCTCAGGGGAGACTGCAGAGGCGACCCTGATGTAGTTGTTCTCAGATATGCTGAACTGATGGAAGAGGACCCACTCGGGCATCTTCTTGGTGATGGAGTAGCTTGATAAGGGATGCAGCTGAGCAACCTGCTTATGTGTAAGCATCAAGTAGTTACCTGACCCGTCAACATCCCGAGCAATCTAAAAGGCAGGTTCAAAGAAAGAGAATTGATACACAACATGTTAGTTAAAAAAAAAAAATCCGAAGATTTTTATATAGAATAGCTAAAATAAAATTTGTCACAGATTTCGTATTTTCAAACAGTAGAAAATAAGGCACAGTGACTTTGTCTTTAAACCTGAGCCGGGGGCTGGTGAGATGGCTCAGTGAGTAAGAGCACCCGACTGCTCTTACGAAGGTCCAGAGTTCAAATCCCAGCAACCACATGGTGGCTCAAACCTGAGCCGGTGACAGTGTCAGCTGCAGCACTTTGGGGCTGCTGTAAAGTTAGCGTTGAGGTCATGAAATAAACCCCAGCATGCTTGCTCTGCCATGCTGTCCATGTGCTCCAGGCTACCTATGCCTGGTCGTCAGCTCAGCTCATACTCTGCCCTCTTACGTAGATACCTGCTTTCCCTCACAGATGAAGAAATCTATTCTGCAAAGTCATTAAGACTGGTACAGTGTTGCGCACTCTGATGTGAAGCACATATCTACTTCTATCATTGGCACTAATGAGGCTCCTCACGGGGACGAAAGGAACAGCTGAGGCAGTAGTACATTGGCTTGCTGTGCTCTCAGATCACTAGTAAACAGAAAAGAGGAGCTGTGGTGTGTCAAGTTAATATAAAGGATTCTGGCTTGAGAAGACGTGTACTTAAATACCAAACCTCAAGTAACATCTTCTTAGTGTTCCTTAAAAAGTTTAAGGTCAATAAAACTATCACCATGAGAGAGTGCTGGCTGAGTTTCCCAGGCATGTGGGGCTCACGCTTGCCAGGACAGCTCTGCCCTGCTTACCTGCATGAAGTACCCAGAGAGCAGTGCTTTCTTGATATTCAGACCGTTTTCCTTGGAGCCAAAGGCAGGCTCTGCATAGGGAAGCTCGATCCGCTTGATAATTTCTAAGAGTTCTGCTCGGATAACGTCTGCCATCCTGAGAGCAGAGCAGCTGAGGAAGCAATCGTGACACCACATCTCCACACAGTCTAGAGGGAGAACAAAGGCCACTCAGATGGTGTGTTAGACTTCTCTAAGCCCTATGGAAGGCCATGGGAGTGAGTGGTAGGAAGGTGGCTAGGATTAGGTTCACTGGGGGCTGTGGGATCCGCCATACCCATAGCTGCTGCTGAGGGTATGTGAGCTCACCGTACTAGACAGTGTGTCAGTGTGAGAAGCACATTGCTGTCACCTGTGCCTGTGGAGACACCGGAGACTGCATCAGCATCCGCATTTCCTTCTCTGAACAGCAAGGATATATAGAGCTAGAGATCCAGAGCTGAAGGGGAGCTGTTAGCATCTATTCCTCGGATCATCCCATACTTCATTTAGTAAGGACCTGCCAGGCTGACCTGGGAGTTCATTATGTCAAACACTGGCTCCTTGCCTACCCTAGGTGCAACTTTGTTTTAAATTCAAATGTGCTAGTCTGATTCAGTTTGAAGGTACTTTCTTGGCACCTGTAACTGTGTCTTGACTGAAGAATGTGGATAGCCTTGGCCCAGTGGACATCAGACCCTCATCTATCCTGTCCTGTCCACGTGTTCCACTCAGAGTAGCAGAAGTCCACACTTGGTCTGATGCCATCAACCCAGCCTGCCGCTCAAAAGCTGATCGATCGCCTTTCCCTCCAGTCCACGTGGAAACACTGAGTCCCTGCTCTTGACATGAGCCTACTGCCTTGCAGTCTGATCTCAGTTTTTCTACATCATTGCAAACGTCATTCACACCTCATCTTCTGGAGCACAGGAAGTGAGGCTGCTCTGGGGGAAGCGGAAGAGCCTCCTTTGGGGAAGCCGGCTGGTCCACTGCTAGCCCCTGCTATCTGTCCCCTGCCCTGGCAGCTTCCCCAGCAGTGGGCCCTCACCTGGGGCATTACAGTAGCCACTTCAATTCAGGTGCACCCGTCTCTGTGCTTCAGGCGTGCTGCTTCTGAAAGCAGCTTCTACAGCTCCCCAAATCCAGACCTGTGCCGTGACATGCTAGGCCTCTGGGTGGATGGCAGTGGCCTGTGGTGTATTTAGGGACTCAGTGCCATTCTGTTTAAGTGGCTGGTGGGACTATCAGAGAAGGGAGGCTAGTAAATAATTCAAGTATCTGCGCCTCCTCTGGGGAAGGGTGAGGGACTAGGGAGGTGGTTTGGGGGAATCATATTCACGTACGTTCATTGGCAGAGTTCAGAACTGTATCTTGGTAGGCATTGTAGACATTGATGAGCGTAAAGTGATCACCTTCAGGGTGCAAGAACGTTTTCCAGCAAGTCACTGCAGCCTCCTCAGCACCATGAGGCACGTGCAAAAAGCAACTGGGAGCTTTAAGATTCAAGAAGTCACAGTCAGCAACATGGAGGACAATCCTGGCCTGATGGTGTGCCCAGGGGCAGGACCCCCTATCTGTGAACCCACTCCTGCCTTGGATCTCTGGATCAATGTGCTGTTCTTAATATTCTTGTTGACTTGGAAGCCAAGGAAATGAAAAGTGAGTGGTCTTACGTTGTTTTGCCAATAGCAGTTAGCACTCTGCTCATATTCTGGTGGAAGCAGTGCGTCCAAATGTCAAGGGGCCCAGAGGGTCAGACATAGGCTCAGGACTATGTTCAGATGCAGCACAGCATTTAGGCCGTGCTGCTGTCAAGGAATGTATGAAGATAATAGGAGCCAGTATAAGATAATGAAGCTGACAGGAAGTACATGCTGCCCGCCCGGCTGCCTGGGAGACACCGCCTGGGACTACTGCTTGTTGCCTGTTGTGCGATACACTCGTCCTTTTGGCAAAAAGCCAAGCAAACGCCTTTTGGCCTTTTATGTTTTTGCATTAATTAAGGTAACTGTAAAAGTTTCCCCTTCTCAGTCTATTAAAACACTTTACTATCCCCTTACATCCAGACTCCATTTAAATCTGTACGTGCTGTGGATTCACAGTACCTAGACAGAAAGGTCTTTAAGGAATACCTGTTACCATGGCAGCGATGGTTAGCATTTCATCTACACAGTCAAATTCACAGGATGCTAAGATAGACTTTGAGAGCTGTGGATCCAGAGGAAACTCAGACATGATGATTCCAAACTCAGAGAGATTCCCATCGTTGTCCAGGGCTGCCAGGTAATCTAAATCTTCCAGTGCCTGCATCAGGCTTTCTGGAGCTAGGAAAGGAAAAAAAGTGAATTTTACACAACTGAGGGGGCAGCAGGTAGTGACTTTTCATTTTTGCATAAAACAAACAACCAATGAACAGAATCGGTAAAGCAAGAATTGGTCAGACACTAAGCCGGTAGCTTCTGAGGGGCTGACAGGGTACACCTTATGGCTATCTAGATAAGGGCCCTGACACAGTGGCAGGCTCCTCAGAGGACAGCCAGGGACTCACTGCATTTTGCTGCAGTTCTGAGGGGTCAAAGTTGAGGATCTAGGGATCTGAGATCTCTCCTGACCAGGCAGCAATGTTCCAGTCGCTGTGACTTAGAGGGAACATGAGGTACTCAAACAACATCTGGAGCAGAGCCTGCTCTCACCAACGGGCTAGCCAGCTAGGCAGCCTGCTGCAGGCACAGAATGCTGAACCATGGAAGCAGCTCTCGAACAAGCCTACAAAGCCAGCCTGAGGATACTTAAGGGAAGATATAATATTTGTTGCTCAATAAGGCAAAACATACATGGTACAGAATCTGGTAAACTGAGGTCCGACAAGGAGAACAAGAGCTAAGACAGAGTGGCCTAGAAGTCACAAGAAAAGCAGAAACGCCAGACACAAACACACAAGGTTCCTGCAAACAGACAAACCTATCCCATCTCTCATTTCTTAGATAACACGGGCACTACTACAGTGTGTATTAATTACATCTGCTCAATTTCCACAAAGAAGTCTACTTAGTCTCTGTCCTTCTGGAACCAAGTTCTATTAAATACACTTTTTCACCTGTCTGCCACCTGGTACTCCTATAAAGGCTACACCAACTCCTACTGTGCTGAAAACTGCCTTTTGTCGGTCTCAGTCCTGGAATGTGTGTGGTGTTCGGGAGGCAACACCTATAGGCCTAACCCAGGAAGCAACTGAATCTGCCTGTCCCTGAGTTTTAAGTGGCTGACGAGAAAACAATGACTCACTTGCTATCTTTACACGTTGACCACCAAAGGTAACTGTCAGAATTCAAGGCACACTGAGAAACTCTGCAACCTCCTCACAGGCTCTAATGTGATCAGATTTCCACTATGGTCAGGAAGCCAGGAAAGCTTTTAGAAACCACAAGTGTGGTCTGGGGTACAGCAGGGAGAGCAGAGCAACTGAGGTGAGAGACTAGGAACAGAGAGGGTGGGGAGGAGCCTGCTGAGACTAACACTCCGGGAGACAGTGAAATCATTCACCTATTGCTTGTGATCTCCCCCCCCCCCCCCCCCACATCAACATTTAGTAAGTGGAATGCTTTCTTTATCGTTTCTCCCTGGGGACGTTGGGCTTGACCTTACTGGTAAACACACATTCTGCAGTTCCAGGAAAGGAACTAACAGGTTACTTAAAAAGTAGTCCCAGAGTTCCACCAGGGATCTGAGGGACCTGAAAGGGGGCATCTGATGTGGCAGAGAAGGTGCAGGGCAGCTGCAGGAAGGAGCATGGCTGTGCTTAAACAGCGAGAACTGGGAGCCCTAGCTGACATTATACAATTTCACGTCATTATATTTATATTATCCTATAGGAAACAGGTTTTAAATACAGCTCCCCTCGGGAATGTTACAGAGCCTTTGCCTCTGCTTGTCTGGGATGGGTAAGCACTTCCAGGTACAGAACAAGACAGGAAGTCTCTGGTAAGCAGGCCTCAAAGCCACAGTCAGGCCTTCCTCAGCATGCTCCTCCTCAGCTTGTATTACCAGCAAGGGTGAAAGACTAGGGCTCCTCGGTCACTAGACATGGGAAGGGCTGAGAGCGGACTCTCCAACCACGAGCAGGACACTGATAGAAGTCATGCCCCGAGCCTGGCTCTCAGATGATGGCTGTGACAGACTCTCAGACGCTCAGGAGTAAGGGTGACAGCTCAGCTGAGCTTTGCTGGGCCCTGAGACCTCACCCATACCAGCTTGGCTCCTGCCTGTGACACAGCAGAAAGTACAAGTGGAACACAGACAGCCACAGGCCTCCATCCGACTTTTTTGCCAAGCAAGCCACATCAGTACCGGGACCAGTTAGGTCTCAGAGAGAACCGGGTCGGAAAGGGGCTGAGTTTGTCTCCACACAAAGCTATGCCTGCTCACACTATGCTAAAGAAGACTGGTGGCCTTCCTTAAGACACAGCTGTCAGTGTCCCCCAGGATAAGGCACTGTGACTGCTAGCTCTTAACACACAATGATGCCCATGAAAGGTGTTCTTTGCAGTGTAACTAGAAGTTTCCCCACTCCACAGCATCAAAGACCAAGCTTCAAACAAGGCTTAGCGCCGTAGTGAGATAGCATAGCATTGGCTATACCAAAACCACCAGGGGGAAAAAAAGAACAGGCCAAAACAATGCATGGGGCTGGAGCACTAGCTTAATGGTTAAGAGCACTGGCTCCTCTTCTAGAGAGCCCTGGTTCAATTCCCAGTACCTACATGGTGGCTCACGCCATCTGTAACTACAATCCTAATCCTCTGGACTGTATACTTAGTATACAGACCTACCTGAAGGCAAAACATCCACACACATAAAAGTAATAAATTAATATTTATAAATGTCCAAGCTTTAAAATGGCTGCCCAGCAGGCGAGTCCATGTCCACAAAGGGACAATATGCACTCTACAAGTTTTGGGATTTTGGAAACAGGATTAAGAGCCTGGCTCTGATGAGGACGGGGGTGGGGGTGGGGGTCGCGGGTGGAGTGGGGAGGGGGGAACAGCTTCTAAGACAGTGTCACAGGCCACACTTCTTAGAACCTGGCGTGTGCAGGACCTTTACAAGATCCACAGCATTTCTACATTTGAATCTCGTCTGGCCAAGGCTGAGTGGCCAGCCAGCTGGTTCCGTATTTTGTTTAGTGAGCAACACCCTTCCAGAAGCCATGCTCTGCCAGCACAGCTGACATGACTCTAAAAGGGCAAGGCCAGCAGTCTTAGTACCTAGAAGCCCATCTCAGGGGCACTGTGGTGACATCGTCTCAGGGGCACTGTGGTGACGTCTCAGGGGCAATCACTGTGATCACTGTCTGTTTGCACACTTATGGAAAGTACCTTCTTAGTCCAGGTAGGTAGCCTTGGGCAGCTAGGAGTCGCTCAGACCTGCAATGCCAAGCATTTATTGAACCCCGGTCACTTTTCTAAGGGATGAAAATATTAACTAGCTGACCTGAGCCCTGAGGCAGTTACTCTGATTGTGGGTATATTAAAGCTATTTCTATCCTATGCCTCTAACTTCCTCCCTGATTAAGTTCTCAGTATCTATCTGTAAAATGACTTTCTAATGCTTCCAAGGTGCTCCAGTGGGTTGCATCTTGGAAACTGTTCTTGGAATGTTCCTCTCTGTACACACACACTCACACACATGCACACACACAAGAATGCACATATCCCTCTCTGAAGATGGTGATAAATTCTGTGTGGCCTTTGCACAAACAATGGTGTCTGTGCAGCACCCAGCACTCAGACCAGAGGATGGCTCAGTTGGGAAAATGCTTGCAGCACAAGCCTGACAGCCTGAATGACACTCTGGAATCCACATGGTGGAAGAAAAGAACTGACTCCTGCAAGTTGTATTCTGAACTTCTCAAATAAATGTAATAAAAATAAATAAACAACAACAAGATTCTAGCTATGGTCTTTGCAGGTGCAGTGGTTGAACAACTGCTTAGCTCTGGGCTGTCGGAGGTAACATGCAGCATGCGTCCTGCCTGCAGAGAGAAGTCTCTGTCCAAAGCTCCAGATGCAGCTCTGATGACTGAGCCAAGCTGGCAGGTGGCATTCTCTCACTCCCTAGTACAGACTGTGGCACTTTGGACCAATCTGTGTTTTCAACCCATCACAGACTTGCAGACATCCTCACAAATGCCTCTGGGAGTATGGCTATGATGACAGAAGCACCAGGTTCACTAACTCAGTGAAAAGTGTGCACCTGAGCCCTGATGGGGCCACTGCAGAGCTGGATTCCCCTCTCTAATTGGCCTCTGCAAGGAGGAGCCTGGCCCCGCCCGCACTGTGTGTTCTCTTCAGTACCCTGTCTTGTTGCATACACCAAGCTACAAGTCCTAGTGGGTACAGTTCATTTTTCTCTTCCTTCTCTCCTTCCTTCTTTCTTTTCTTCCTTTCTCCCTCCCTCCTCCCCCTCCTCCCTTTCTTCCTTCCTCCCTCCCTTCCCACCTGCTTCTGGTTTCAGACCTGGCCTCCAGTTTCTCCTAGTATCCCTCAGACCCTGCCCCAACCTTGAACTTTCCAGCCCAGGGGCTAGGCTGCCCTTCCCCAGAGGCTCTTCCCTATATAATCCAGACATTTTGCCCCCTCTACTTCTTTTCTCTCTCTGCACCCACCCCACCCCCTTTCTCTTTCTTCCCCTTCCCTCTCCCCATGGTGACTCCCCTGGCCTCAGTCCTTGGGACCCCAAGAACTCCTCGAGAGCTGCTTCCCAATAAACCTGCCTTTAGTATATTCTAATCTGGCTTGAATTGGCTCTTTTCACTGGCAGAGAAATAACCTATCCTGATTGACGTTGAACTTCCAATTCTCCTGCCTCCACTTCCATTCTGTAAGCACTGTGGTTATAGACACGTATCACTATGCCTGGCTCTCATTTTTCTTTTCAAATCTCAGAAATCCTGGTCATCTCAACTCAAAACCAGTTTTATCTGCAACAAGTTAAAACAAATTCTGAATCAGAGCATAGAGATGACATTCAGCAGAGTCAGGGACATTTTGCCTGGTTTCTCTCCAAATCCCTGTCCAGGTACCTTCGCCTTCCAAGGACAGTAACAGTTTCAGCCATCTGTTTCTGCTGAGGCACTCGGTTAGTCCTGGACTTCCTGACCCAGATCAACAGTGGCTGTGACACTTATGTGGAGGTCATTCCTCATGCAGCCAAGGAAAAGGGAAAAACAAAACAAATAAACAAAACAAAACAACCCCCCTGGATTTCGTGTTTCTGCAGAGCGCCATGTCGAGGGAACTCACTTAGCTGCCAAGAGCCTCGTCATGCCAAGGCCACTGCCACATGGTTCACAGAGCCTGAGAGCCAAATCTACTGCCACACGGTTCACCGAGCCTGAGAGCCAGAGCTCGCTGTGCTCGGACATTTCAATTATAAGTTGGTCATGAGCTTCTTCCTTTTTTTTTTTTTTTTTTTTTTTGGTTTGTTTGTTTTTTTTTTTTGTTTCCAAAATGATGAGTCAGAGTTCATCCACAATGATATTTCCCCAAGCACAGCAGAAAACAGCTGCTGGCATTATCAGGAGCCAAAAATAAATGGTGACTCTGACCCCTTTGTTCCCAGTTATCAGTTTGAAACCTCACGAGGTAAGCAGCAAACAGGAGCCACACAGAGAGCAGGGAGCCCACAGGCCAGCCAACAGCTTCCTTTCAGGTATCTCTGATGTTTGATTTCTTCAGAACCCTCTTGCAGGCCTACTCTTACTTCCCCCTTCACATCTAGTCCATCAAACATCCCCTGTCCTGAGCAGAAAGATGCTGAGGGCACCAAGGCAGAGTGGTAGGCTGGACGGCAGCCTTAGCGGGTGACGCGCACTTGGGCCAACGCTGCAGCATGCAGTCTCTAGGACCCATCCCGACCATGAAAAAAGTCTAGTCTGGAATGTGTCTCAGTAGTGGAACACTCTCATAGGCTGCTCAGGCTCTGGGTTCAACCCCTAACAACAAAATGTAAAAGCAACAGAAACAGTGAAAACCCTTCTGCAGAGGAGGCTTCTGGAGAGATCACTGTAGCAGATCCGTCTGTGGCAAACACCGACGATGTGAAGTTCAGGGACCGCCATGCAGCAAGGAGGAAGTGGTTGGGATCCCCACCCGAGATGTCATCCTCAGGGCCAGGACGAGGTGAAGGCAGCATGCACACAGGCCTGGGTCACACAGCCCCCACCTCAAACACTCCTACCTCCTACTTATCTGTCTTGCAAAATACAGCAAAGGACAGAGACATTACAGGCAGATTGTCATTTACTTCCAGGGTAAGCATCATGGAAAAGTTTAGCCACTGGCCAAAAGTGTGGGGAAATTTAAGTTATTTCTCCGTAAATGGAAGTAAAAACTAAGGTATTGATTAAACAGCTGCCAATACTTTAAGTTAGAGCCCTTCATTCAGTGATCTAGACATTTGCTTGCTTTTTGGAAGGTAAGCTCCAAGTCACAGAAGAAAGCAGGTGAGAGGAGACGAACCCTCTCTGACAGCCTGGTGTCTCCCTGGCCATGGGGCTAGCTAGGTTCCCATCAGCTTCAGGAGCATGCTGGGAGGGGAAACGGGGAGCCCTGGCTGAGCTCTTCCACTCATTATTCATAGGCTCCTGCTGCTCCGGCTTGGCAAGGAACACCAGAGACAAGAGGGAAAGCCACCCAGGAACCTTTCGCAGGAAAAGAAGGCCAGGACAGTCAGACAGCGGCCACTGGCAGGGAAGGTGCCACCTGCTCCATCTGTGAGTTGCCCTGAATCTAGCAACTTGGTTTCTCGTCTGTAAAGTGGAGCAAAAAAAGCCAGCATCCAGTCACTGGGCTACTGTCTTAAATGATTTAACACACCAATAAACATATATAAATGACCAAGTGTTTAGCGAACAGGCCAGGGTTCAAACAGATAAGATGCACAGACTATGGCTGCTGGCAGACCTTCCTCACCAGCTGGTTATTGACAAGTACAGCTGCCACCATGTCCCAGACCCTGTACCTAGAGCTGAAGAAGGCTTTAACCCCCTCCTGCCAGGGAGGATAAGACAACTGGGAATGCAGTGAAAGCCACCAGCTGACTTCCTTTTGAGCAGTTAACACTGCTCTGCCTTGGGCATAGGTGGCTGTCCCTCAGGTAGCAGTTGCTTAGCCTGGCTTCACTGGCCTTTCTTCCCCTCAGCATTCCAGTAGCTCTGGGCACAGGAGAAAGTAAACCCCAGGAAGAAACTGCTCGGATTAGGATTCAAATGTCTCAGTCTTGCTTCAGGAATCTCCCCTCCCTTACGTGTTGAACCTAAATTGCAAAGGAGTGAAATCTGAGTGGGTTTTCCCTAGGTGCTAACAAGATCCACGAGGAGGACTTCCAAGCCACTGGGAATGTGTCCCTTACCTTCTGTTCGTCTTGCCCTTAGATAGCAGTGCCCCATTGTCCCTCCCTATTCTGGCCAGTCCTTCTGGTTCCAGTGTCCAAAACATAAGACACTCTCTGGGCTGGGGAAATGGCTCAGTGGGTAGAGTGTTACCACCCAAGAATAAGGAGCTGAATTCAGATCCCAGCAGCCACATATACATCCAGGCTGCTGGTGCACATCTGAATCTCAGGGCCTGGGGGATGGAGGGGCAGTTAGGAGAATCCCAGAGGCTTGCTTGATGGTCAGCAGGTCTAGCCATTCAGTGAACTCCAGGTTGAATAACAGACCCTGTCTCAAAAATGAAGGTAAAGAGTGATACAGGAAAATACCTTATGTTGACCTTTGACCCTTATGTTGGCTAGTTTATGTCAACTTGACACAAGCTAGAGTTATCTGAAAGGAGGGAACCTCAATTGAGAAAATGCCTCCATAAGATCCAGCTGTAGGGAATTTTCTTCATTAATGATCGATGGGTGAAGGGCAGCCCATTTGGGTGGGGCCATTCCTGACCTGATGGTTCTGGATTCTATAAGAAAGCAGGCTGAGCAAGCCATGTGAAGCAAGCCAATAAGCAGTCTCTTTCCATGGCCTCTGCTTCAGCTCCTGCCTCCAGATCCCTGCCCTGCTTGAATCCCTGTCTTCAATATTCCTTCCATGATAAACAGTGATCTGAAAGTGTACACCAAATAACCCCTTTCCTCCCCAGTTTGCTTTTGGTCACGGTGTTTCATCACAGCAATAGTAACCCTAACTAAGACAAGTCTTCATCACACACACACACACACAGCACTGAGTCAGCACTGAGCGAACCGCATGCTGGCTTACAGTGATAGGTGCTTCGTGCTGTCAGGAGACACGTGAGGCAGGGAGAAATGGCAGGAATAGGAAGAAAAGCAGAGTGTAAAGCTACCTGGCCTGTTCATGAAGTCGCAGCGGCCCAGGCCTGCGATGTCCACCCTCTTCATGAAGAGCACCATGCTAGTCAGGTTGGCTTCCTGCATTTCCGCTGGCTTAAGGGGCCTCATGTCTTTGGAGGCAAATTCTTCAGTGTACAGACAGAAAAGTTTTCCTTAAAAAAGTCAAGGGAAATGGCTTCAGTGTTGCTGTGGCATCCCTGCGGACTTCACACTGCTTTGTGCCCACCACACTACCTGAGGGAGAAGACCCGAGGAGCTGCTTCCGGATCTCTGCTTGGCTTTGGCTGATGGGCTGCAGGACAAGGGAGTTGGCTCTGATCCGGGGGTTATATACCTTTAACAGAAACACAGCAGGTTAGCTCCTGGAACTCAGGGGAAGTCACCTGCCTCTACCCACAGTGACTGCCCTCAGTACCACCAGACATGCTGTCAGGCTCTTTGGTGTCTACCACACACTATGAGATAGAAACTGCAAGGGAGGGACTTGGCATATGGATCTGCAAGCTGCCTGCTTCCAGTGCCCTCTGAAGTACCTCAGTATCAGCTGCCATCAGCCTCATGCTGGTGAGTGGGGGCCCCCCTCCCAAGACACACACAATGCCACATGAAAGAAAGGCTTTCCATTCAATCGGGCTGACCTGACTTGATGTTTTGCTCAGGCTGAGTATTACTTCAGTGGCCGTGCTTACGATACACATGGGGTTTTCTGGGTAGTACACCTACTGCAAATGCCACACGGCACTAACAGTCACTCTTGCGTGTGACAGCCTGTGCTCTAGGGACAGTGAAGTGACCAAAGACTGACTCTAACAAGTCAGGTGTGGTGGAGCGAGACTAAGATCCCTGCACTTGAAGGATGAAGGCCAGCCAGGCTTCAGGGCAAGATGTTGGCTCAAAAGAGACTACCTACAACTTATTTCAAGGGAACCGTGATACAAATAATTTGCAATAAGTCATTTCATTTATAATAATTTATTATCTTTAAATTATTGTTGTTAGTTGAGACAGGACAGAATTTCTCTGTGTAGTCCTAGCTGTTCTGGAACTTGCTCTGTAAACAAAACTGACCTCGAACTCAGAGACCTACCTCTGCCTCCTGAGTGCTGGGATTAAAGGTGTGCGTCACCACTGCCCAACTTTAATAATTTACTTTCTAAAATGTTTAGAATTAGGGGGCTGGAGATAGAAACTGCAAGGGACCTGGCATATAAAGCTGCCAGCTTCCACTGCACTCTGTAGTATGGGACCTCAGTATCATCTGCCACCAGCCTCACTGGTTAACTCACTGGTTAAGAGCACTGGCTGCTCTTTCAGAGGACCCTGGTTCAAGTTCCAGCACCCACATGGCAGTTCATACCTGTCTATAACTCCCGTTCCAGGGTATCTGACACCCTCACACAGATACACACACACACACACACACACACACAGAGGCAAAACACCAATGCACATAAAGTAAATAAATTATATATAAAAAAGAAAAAATTTTAGAATTTAGGTGACAGCAGATGGTGTCGAGGATGTGGAGAAAGAGGAACACTCCTCCATTGCTGGTGGAAATCAGTTTGGCAGTTCCTCAGAAAATTGGACACAGCACTACCTGTGGCCCTAGCTATACCACTCCTGGGCATATACCCAGAAGATTCTCCAACATGTAAAAAGGACACATGCTCCACTATGTTCATAGTAGCTTTATTTATAATAGCCAGGAGCTGGAAAGAACCCAGATGTCCTTGAACAAAGGAATGGATACAGAAAATGTGGTACATTTACACAATGGAGTACTACTCAGCTATTGAAAACGATGAATTCATGAAGTTCTTAGGCAAATGGATGGAACTAGAAAACATCATCCTGAGTGAGGTAGCCCAATCACAAAAGAACACACATGGTATGCACTCACTGATAAGTGGATATTAGCCCAAAAGTTCGGAATACCCAAGATACAATTCACAGACCTCATGAACCTCAAGAAGAAGGAAGACCACAGTGTGGATACTTCAGTCCTTCTTAAAGGGAGAACAAAATATCCATGGAAGGAGTTACAGAGACAAAGTGTGAAGCAGAGACTGAAGGAATGACCATCCAGAGACTACCCTACCTGGGAATCCATCCCACAAACAACCACCAAAACCAGACATTATTGTGGATGCCAACAAGAGCCTGCTGACAGGAGCCTGATATAGCTGTCTCCTGAGAGGCTCTTCCAGTGCTTGACAAATACAGAAGTGGATGCTCACAGTCATCCATCGGACTGAGCACTGGGTCCCCAATGGAGGAGCTAGAGAAAGGAGCCAAGGAGCTGAAGAGGTTTGCAGCCCCAGAGGAGTAACAACAATATGAACTAACCAGTACCCCCAGAGTTCCCAGGGACTAAACCACCAACCAAAGGGTACACATAGAGAGACCCATGTCTCCAGCCACATATGTAGCAGAGGATGGCCTTGTGGGACATCAATGAGAGGAGAGGCCCTTGTTCTTGTGAAGGCTCTGTGCCCCAGTTTAGGGGAATGCCAGGACAGCGAAGCGGGAGTGGGTAGGTTAGTGAGCAAGGGGAGGGGGAATGGGATAGGGGGGTTTTCGGAGGGGAAAGGTGGAAAGGGGATAACATTTCCAATGTAAATAAAGAAAACATCTAATAAAAAAAAGAAGAATTTAGAATGAAAAAAATTGCCCAATTATCAAATATTTTTAAGTAGTCAATTCACTTGAAACCAATTTCCCTAAAGATGCTAACTACACTGATAAATGGACAACTAGATACAATATACCAGAGAAGCTTCAGAGGCTGAATAATGTACCATGCTAGTAGCTTACCTAAAGACACAAGGGGTTGGGCACTGGGCTACTAAGCAGCAGGTCCTGGCTTAATCCAGTTAAAAGGGAGAAAGAAGGAAGGGAGGAAGGAAGGGAAGGGAGGGAGGGAGGACAGGCAGGCAGGGGGACAGGAACTAATACCTTTAGGCTAAAGTTTGGTATTTCCTCAAGCCTCTGACCCTCAATTTGTTTCCAGACTACCAAGATGCTAATGAGATACAGCCAGACTCTAACTGATGGCTGCAACTACTGCAAGCCCATCTGACCCGATAAAGAGAGCCCTGGGTCACAGTGCACCCTCACTTTTTGGCTACTGGTGAACTGGCCCCAGGATGGTAATTACCTGCCTCCTTTCCAGACCAACATCAATGACAAATTTGACCGTGTGGCTCCAGATCAGAGACTCCCCGCAGCTGGTGGTCAGCACCACCCGTCTCTGATACACTTGGCATTTTTTCTCGGTTTCGTCCGCTGGCCTGAACAGGCTGCACTTCTCTTTGGGATACAAAGGGATGACCACCAGGTCGCCCACGTCTGGGTTTAAGATGGATCCTTCCTGACACACAAGTTCATAGGTTTTTTCAATATCCTAAAGAGAGAAAATAAACATCCATGAGACTAAGTAACAGTATTCCCGTAAAAAATGACCCCACAATTCCATAAAGTTTTAGGCAATAATACACACAAAGAAAGAAATGTCTAGGCTGTTGCCTTAAATAAGGACAGGGGATGCAATTGTCCTTTAGGCAAGTTAAATGTGATTTCTACACGATGTCATGGCTTTCCTCTCTGAAAACGCCCTGCCTGCTTCTCTGCCTTCCTTCTGCTGTGTGCCCAGCTTGATGCTGTTCCTCACACACATTAGCATGAGCAGAGGAATCAGATTCACCCTCACATCACTGCACCGAGCCAATGGAACTAAGTGCTGCCCAATTGCACCGAGAGTTTCTATAAAGGAAAGCATACCAGCCAGGTGTGCTGGCTCCTGCCTGAATTCCCAGGGCTCAGGGGCTGAGGCAGGAGGATTGCCATGAAGTCAAGGCCAGCCTGAACTACAGTGTGAAACTTCATCTCACAAAACTAAAATAAAGCATAAAGGCACGTACAAGAATACGACCAGAGCCTTGCTTGGGTCACCTTAGACATCATTTGACCCACACAGACTTCTAAGTGGTGGCAGAAAGGCTGTAGGGGGGCAGGGAGCTGTCACTGCCGATGCTGCCTTGCATCTGCAGGCATTTAGAACAATCTGTTCAAATGTACAGCACACATATGGGGGAAAGAACAAATCAACGGCCATGCAATTACTTGCAAGCAAATGGGAGAGCCCGAAGGGAAGGCACTTTGTACAGTTCTCAAACCCCAGCTCATTTCTGAAAAGATGTTACTTAGTCTGAGTCCTTTTTAATAGTTGCAAAATTTTCTATTTTTTAAAGTACAAGGCAAGCCACCAAATGGAGCTTCACCCGGCTTATCAGAACCATCAGCTCACTAAAACCCCCACAACTGGAAAGTTGGCCTCCTGTGACCTCTGTGGTTTTAAGGCTCCGTCCCCTTCTCCTTGTCTTTAGCTCATGGTAGCTTCCTTGCTACACCTTTTGTAGAGTGGCTCTAGTCACCTGGAGGGTTTTGGAGGGACCCAGCTTAAAGTGGGTTTGGGCAGCAAAGGCTGTTGGCAGCCGGGGTGGGCTGTTCCCAGGAGACCTGCTCTCAGGCTGCCCTCACGCACATACACATTTTACTTGGACAAAGTCTTTTTTTCTCAAACTAAGCGAACAGCACAACTGTCTATATCCCAAATAGTGAAAAACGGGTCAACCAGATAGCAAAACAAATTATTTCTTGCTGGCGCTGGGAGATAGGGCCAGGAGGATTAGGAGGTTCTTGGCTTCCAGTTTAAAAGACAAAACGAACAATCCAGATTGCTTGCTTCATTTTACCACACACCTTTTCTGAGGACAGCCTCACTGGGGACACCCACATTCCTCCTGCTTCAGGTAGGTGTCCTTAACCCTCAACAGAGAATACAGCAAAAGAATTCAGCTCTGGAAGCCCACTTCAGAACAATCTCTTACCAATATAAACCTTCAAACAGCAGAGAAATAATTACGTCCTCTTAGAATATTGTTGAAAAGAATAATTTTGATAACTATAAGGGATAATGTTTATACACACTGTGCGAAGATTTGTCTCTGTCCTTCCTTGCCTGCCTAAGGCACCTTCTCATTGGTTAAAATAACAGGCCTATGGCCTATGGCAAAAGATAGCACAGAAGGTGGACCAATGGCAGAGAGAAGAACTCTGGGAAAGAGTCAGGCGTGGGAAGATTTATCACCTGGACTCGGAGGAAGTCTGACATATGAAACTGAGGAGAGGTAACCAGCCACATGGCAGATATAGAGTAGTATAAACAGGTTAGTGTAAGTTAAGAGTTGGGAGCGAGCCTAGCATACAGCCTAGGCATAAATATGAAAGTAAGTCTCTATGTCATTATTCAGGCACTGGGACACAGGAAAGCCCTAATGGTTAGAGGTAATTAAGCTGGGTTTTGTTTTGTTTTACTTTGCTTTTTTGAGACAGGGTCTAATCACGTAACTCTGGCTGACCTAAAACTCACAGAAACTGCCTATTTCTTCTCTTGTAAAAAATTTTTATATTGAATTTTGGTCACACACACACACACACACACACACACACACACACACTTTTTGCAGGAAGAGAAATGAAGGAAACATCCTACAGGAAGATGGCAGAGGGGACAGAATGGATGCTATGTATGGTCCCTCTCCCTCAAGCACAGCCTACATACAGCTCTGAGGCCAGAGCTTCAAAAACTGCAAAAGGCAATGCTGAATATGCATCTGGGAGCTTCTGGTCCACTGTCTATTTATTTCCTCTTTTTAAAAGTTAGTTAGTTAGTTAGTTTGTTTGGACAGCCCCGCCCCCTCCCACCCTGGCTATCCTGGAACTCACTCTGTGACACAGGATGGAGGTCCTGCCTGCCTCTCAAGGGCTGGAATTAAGGGTGCACTCCAGCCCACCCAGGGTATTCCCTCAGGTATTACTCAGTAAGTCTGAGATCAATGAGGCCCCACAGCCACACAGAGCATTTCCCAGGAAACTCCAACCCTTGAGCACTGGCCTGCTGGTCCCGCACAGTGACCCAGTCAGACTACACTCTATGAACGCAACTTACATCTTCTACTTAAGTTCATGTTTTGTTCTCAGGTTAAAAAGGCTGGAAGCACTCAGGGTGCTCAGTGTGGTCAATACGAGTCACAGGGAAGCCCGTGCACTGACATGGGGACCAGCTCACAGCAGGTGTGGGGGAGTCAGCAGCTGGAGGAGGTGTGATACACCTGACAAGAGTGCACAGCCAACTCCCAAAACTATGGTTGGCGGCAATGTCTGCAATTTGAATTTCTTAAAAAACACAGCTCTCACCTACGCTTGTCTTATACGGTCCTGAAGGACCACAGCAGGTTTTAATTGTATGTAGAAGCCAAGATGGGTTTGAGTAGCATGAGGCAAACAACCATCATTAGCTCTGAGCAGGGATTTTAGGACAGGAGCGCTGCTGAGAAAGGCTCCTCGGTACCACAGTGGTAAGCTTGCAAGGTTGCAGACAGACGAAATCCAGACCTGCAGTGCTCGGGCTTTCTGGCACGTCTGCAGGAGCCAGCAGGTGTTGGGCAGCAGGCAAGGCAGCTGCTGTGCCCCTGGATAAGGAAGAGTCTAGCCCTGGCAGCCCACTGCAGCAGCACCTCCGTGCTCTGGGCCCAGGAGGGTGAGAGCCCCCTGCAGTTCTCATGACCATCACTTCCATGGGAGAAGACTGCCATGCCTACTGTTTCGTAACAGAAAGGACACTTTCTAAGTCAGCTCACCAGCTTAAAGGTCACCGTGTCACTGATGCATAGGTTCCATTACATGACTCTAAGACAACCTCTATGCCAAACCTGGTACAACCTTTAGTTTCCAAAGCATCCATTTGGGATGTTTTTTGAGACAGCTTCATTCTGAAGCCAAGGCTAGCTTTCCACCTTCTGATTCTAGGATCTCATGGTTCAGCCTGGTGAGTCCATGACCCTGCCTGAACCTGGATGCTTCGAAATGTCTGATTTTAATCTCAAAGATGACTCTTTCTCCTGTCGGTCTCCATCTGGCAGTTTCAACTTTCAAATGTCCTGACTTCACTATTGTTCCTTCCTCAGGCTCTGCTCTGCCCTTAATCATTCTGTTACCTCCCCAAGGGCCTTTTAAACATTCTATGTGAGGCACTAAATTACCACCATAGAATATTAGTATTCAGAAGAGGTGTATCATCTACACAAACAACTGATACATGTCTTATGCAGATGAGACTCTGAATTCCTTTCCTAAGGAAACAAGGTTTAAGTCTCAAGCCCCACCCCAAGTTCCTAGAGTTCTGAGCCTGAATTGAAGCCACATCTCCGAGCTACCCCCTCCCACCCTTCACCCCACCCTGGCAGATCCACACCAAGGCAGGGGCTCACTCCTTTGTAGCTAACCTTTCTCCAACACTTTCTGGTTCCTGTTAATCACTGGAACTCCTGCACACCTGCTTTGTACTGAGAGGTTGGAGACACTGGAGGTTGGCTGGGGTAGAACAGGCTGCTAGTCTTTAAGAAGAGTGGTCTACTTCAGGTGCTGCTGAGAGGGCAGCAGAGTGTGGAGTCCTCTGTGTCCACTGTGTCGCCATGAAAGACGGCCAGCTTCCATCAAGCTGGGTCCTAGATCCTCAGGATGCCATCCTATTCCTTCTCAGCCCCGAGAGACTGGCAAGGCTCTCACGGAGGTGTCGTCTACCCTATCTGTGCTGCAGCTTATGTGGTATGAGGTGTGCTGTCAAGAATATGCAATTCCCGACACGGCCGCTGTGCAATGGGAGCCGCAAGCTGCTGACGGAAAAGCTTCCCACAGGAAATGCCCTTTGACAACACTTTTGCGTTGGGATGCCCCTTAACTTACTTGTTCACAGGCCAGGAAGACCACAACGTCACCCTTCTCATCCGAGCGGTGGATTTCAAAGATAAGGCGTACGACAGAATCGAAGGAGTCCTTCTGAGGCCCACTAAGGTACACCACCTCCACGGGGTGCTTATTCCTCACGTCTATGACAGGCACGTCGCCATAGTAGGAACTGAGTTTACTGGTGAGGAGAGGCGAGCAGATAACTATGAGCTTCAGCTCTGGCCTTGCCAGCAGCACATCTTTAAGGAGTCCGAGCAGCACGTCAGTCGCCAGGCTTCTCTCATGGACATCGTCCAAGATGATGACGCCATAGCTACCCAGGAAAGGGTTGGACATCATCTCTCTCTGCAGCATGTCATCAGTACAGTACCTACACAGAAGACACATTCAGGTTAGAGAATTCCCATGAACACCGTGTAAAGGACTCCCCAAAACACACACGTAGGCTCTGGCTTTCTTTGTGACACTGGTTACATTTTTTTCCTTGGAGCCAAGATTCCTTTGAGGTGATAGACTCTGTAGGGTCACAGCACGGAACCCCACATAAACACATTTTAAATATCCTTTGTACATGCTCAGTGAGTCCTCAAGGCTCACCACAGAAGCCCTGGTCAGAGGCCTCTCCTTACAGACCTCTGTAACCAGTGATCACGACAACCCAGTGTCCTGCTCTTAATCACAAGGGTATGCAAACTCATTGTTACAAATGGTAATAAATGCATGGAACATTTGCCGGTGGCTTTGTAAACTACACAGTATTGTCATGGAACATCCTTACTGGACAGTTACCTCCCTTCCTGTCACTGGTGGAACTCTGGGTACTGCCATACATTTTACAAGGAAAGAACTCAGGCTCATGGCCCAGCCACTCACATTAAGACTCTCACTGGGGGTTGCTGGTGACAACTGTGTCACCAAGGTGCTAACATCATTAAGTTTGAAATGTTGCTCAAATAAGAGCAAACAGAAGTTGCTACGGCGGGGGGGGGGGGGGGGGAGCAGGGTATGGGGGACTTTTGGGATAGCATTGGAAATGTAATTGAGGAAAATACGTAATAAAAAAAAATTAAAAAAAAGAAAGAAGTTGCTACACAGTAATCATCAGCTTGGAGTACTTGTGCAAACCGGCTACCACGCCTGATGGAGCAGGGAGGGGATTAGTGACTTAGTTTATTTGTCTGAGATGCTGGTCTCAAATTCAAAATCTTCCAGCGTCAGCCCCCTTCACTGGTGATTTAATGGACTCCCCCTGCCCAGGGGCCTTTGAGATATTAAAAAAAAAAAATTAAAGGCTCCATGGTAATCATCTACTACCATCAAGACTTCTTTCTGATACTGTGTGTATACGCATACAGCTTACTGTTTGAAGAGGAAGTTTTATGAATTCTCCACCTCTCCCAGCACTTAAGACTGAGGATCTTGGATGGGTCTGCTGGCAATGTTGACCCTTGGCTGACATTTAGCTTGGATTTGGACTTGCCCCAAGCTGACAGAGGTGGCTTTATCAGCCTAGGGGTCATGTAAACACGTGCTTTCTTTCCTTTGAGGAGACCCTCTTCACAGCTCACTTGGCTGGCTCTGCTCCCGATCTGCTTCACTATGATAAGCTTCAGTTGTGAGGCGACAGTTCTGAATACGGTGAAGCTCTCAGACAAATGAAACCTGATGGAACTGGGGACCCTGACCCAGTGGGGACTCCAACTTAGTGCTTAATACCCTTTCAGGGAGGACCGAGAGAATGGAAGCAAGTGTTTCCTTTTAGTTCCTAGTTTGGGCCCTGGGCCAATACATACATTTCTTACGTAATCTTCAGAGTAAATCCAAGGGAAGGTGTTGCCCCTCCTATTTATAAGTGCAGAAAATGGGCCAGCAGTTTAAGGAACCTAGCAAGGGCCCCAAAGGTAGGGGCAAGGTTCCATTTTCTGTCTTGTTTTGCTTTGTTTTGCTTGGTTGGTTTTTGAGACATGGTCTCACTATGTAGATATGGCTTGCCTGGAACTTACAATGTAGCCCAGGTTAACCTCAAACTTCCTATTACACACAAGAATTAAAGGCACACACCACCATACCCAGCTCAGGGTTAAGATGTGAACCAAATGATTTATCATATTTGAAGCTGTTATCAAATCAGAGAGTACTTCCTCAGGCACCAGGGTTTGGATAGTGAGGTTTTAGATTTGTCCTTCCTTTCCGAGAAAGCTTCACTCTCTGCCTTCCTGTTCATATAGACTCATCCTGTGTCTTACCAAGTGAGCAGTATCAAATTGTGGATCATTCCTCAGTGGTCAAACCTAAGAGTGAAGCTTTTCTGAGTGCAATATTATTGCATTTCATGCAAGATGCAGACAAATGCATCCAAAATCTAGCTTTCCAGGCATCTTCTGCCAAGGTTAACTAGGACACAAAGACTAAGCTACCGTTGCCCTATTTCAAAGCAAATTATGTTCATGTCAGCTCCTTTCATGTCACAAATACAGCCTTGTTCCTCTTCAGCAAAACTCAGCTGAGTAACCATCTCGTCAGCACTCAGCTTCCTCAAAGCCATGCTTCCTATAAAGTGGAGGAGGCACGAGTTACGTAAATATATCCACCCTTGGTTCAAAGGAGAGAGATCAGCGGCCTATTTAAAACTCAGCTAAATTCAGCGTGATGATGCAATTCTCCCCCACCCCCCACTCCCACACGACTCACCTCCCCTCCACCCCATCCTATAACCCTGGCTGGGCTGGAGCTCACTATGTAGACTCTCCTGGCCTCAGAGATCCACCTACCTCTGCCTCTGGCGTTCTGGGATTAAAAGTGTATTCCACCAAGCCTGGCAAGGTTCATTTCTCAGTTTCACATTAGTAAGATTCCACATGAACCATGCTTTAAAAATGTTGTCGTGGTAACTACATAGATATGCTGTTGGTGTGATAGGCAATGTAACACAGCACCTTACATTGTTTTAATACATTATTTTAATAACATTAAAAAGTTGTATTAATATTTTTATCTTCAGAAAACTTTCTCTCTCTCTCTTTTTTTAAGAAATGTTTTATACTGAGTTTGACCCTAATGAAAACTGGAAACTCTTCAGTTCTGAAAACTGAACAAGTTTAAGAGCCACACCCAGTGCACAGGAGACCCAGTGCACAGGAGACCCAGTGCACAGGAGACCCAGTGCACAGGAGACCCAGTGCACAGGAGACCCAGTGCACAGGAGACCCAGTGCACAGGAGATCCAGTGCACAGGAGACCCGATGAATAGGAGACCTACTGCACAGGAGATCTACTACATGGGAGCCCTGATGCACAAGAGACTATGGAATATAGAGAAGAAAGCACTTTCACGTATGCAGTATTTAGGTGTCTACCCTCTGGAAAAAAGGGTAGAAAAAAGCTTAAAGAGCTAAACTGTTTTTGGGTTTTTTTTTTTTTAATATTTATTTTAAGATTTATTTATTTATTTTATTATGTGAGTACACTGTTGCTGTCTTCAGAAACACCAGAAGAGGGCATCAGATCTCATTACAGATGGTTGTAAGCCACCTGTGGTTGCTGGGAATTGAACTCAGGTCCTCTGGAAGAGCAGTCAGTGTTCTTAACCTCTGAGCCATCTCTCCAGCCTGCTAAACTGTGTTTTTTTTTTAAAAAATATTTATTTATTTATTTATTTATTTATTTATTTATTATATACACTGTAGCTGTCTTCAGACACTCTAGAAGAGGGCATCAGATTTTGTTATAGATGGTTATGAGCCACCATGTGGTTGCTGGGATTTGAACTCAGGACCTTTGGAAGAGCAGTCGGCGCTCTTACCTGCTGAACCATCTCACCAGCCCCTAAACTGTGTTTTTTAATATAATTTAAAAAGCAAAAGGAAGGAAGGCAGGCAGGCAATGTTACCTCTATCAGGTATCTATGATATGCCCAGTAGGGTTGCAAAGAAAACAAAAAAGATAAAACTGAATATAGAATACTAGCTTCTCTAATTAGTAATGACCTTTAAAGATTCTGACTGAGGGCTGGCAAAGCAGCTCAGTGGTAGAGCACTTGCCCAGCATGTGTAAGGCCCGGGCCCATTAAGAAACATCTGTGGTGTAGATTACCATTCAACCTGAGGGCACTCAAAATCATAGCCAGCACACCTCTGCAGGAAAACAAACTGGTTCTGGTAAAAATTCTAAAGATTTAATTACATTTAATTATAATCATAAACTAGCCACCACCCACACTACGCTTCAGGCCTACCTACTTGGCATTTACTCCTTACAGTGCCCCTCTGAACAGCCATTGGTTTTCTGGATGAGGAGACCTGAATATAGAGAGCTCTGGGTGGGAACCTATGCAGAGTCCCTGCTAGACACTGGCTGTATACCCACAAGGCATCCTAGGAAGATAGCATTCTGAGAGAAAAGTAGGGGTTTTCTTTATTTACTGTAAGGGCTTTTGAATCTTTGGGCCACCTTCAGGACCAGACCCTTCCCGTGTCCTGCTAACCAGTCTTACAGTGATGAGAGGGAAAGGCAGTCTGAGCAGCAGAGACTAGAACTTGCAGCAGCCAGAACACTCCGTCTACATGAGCAACAGCTTACCCCAAGCCTCAGGGCTCCCACTCAGAGTCAACACTAACACAGAAACACAGTCCCTTCCTCTGCCTGACAGAATCCAGAGTTTAAAATAATCTTATTACAGTCAAGTCCAAAACATACAAATGTTTAAAAAGTATGTCCTGCTACACTCTTACAATGATAGTATATCCCAGGATAAATATTTTCATGACTTTCTCAATAATAATAATAAACTATTATTAAACTATGATTCTACATTCATTAACATAAAAACCGTTACATCTAAGAGTTCTTTCCAAAGTCTAGATATATTGATTGCAGAACTTAGTTGAAGCTATTAAACAATTAAAACAGACATTTCAAAGGCCACTTCAAAGAATGAAAAATAAAATGGAGGGACAGTGGGGAGGGTGAGGCAAGAGGACTAAGAGCTTTGGACCAGCCTTGGCTACAGAATGAGACTTTTGTCAACACCCTTCCTAAGTCAAAAATAGTGACTGAAAATGCTAAGCTTAAGCACTCTCTCTCTCCCTTTGTTTCTTTTGTCCTGTGTAACCAATTTCCAACTGGTTTGTGAGTCCCTAAGAGACAAGGAAGGGGTGCTTTTCTTTTGTATGTGACCTGTATATAGTGGTAGTTTACAAGCACGTATACACCCAATAGTTGCATACACTGTGAATTTTTACAAAGGTAAGACACCCTGTAGAACCTTATTAGGCCCAGGCATTCCTGGCCTGAACATTCCCCATGGCTGGACACTTGCTTCTAACAGTGAGTCACAAGGGCGCTCTGGACGGCCTTCAGAGGCTGGGCCAGGGCAGTACTCCCTCCTCCTCCCACCAAGTCAGGGAGCATCCTCCACAGGACAAGCATATCAGACGCGGGGAGAGCAGTGTGCAGAACACCATCCCTGCCCTGTAATTTTGAAGCAGCGCTAATCAACACGAGTGCCACACACCAGCATGCACATGAGTGGGCTAAGGGCGTGCAGATATTCTGGCCCTGAGGTCGGTATATTCCCATCTCTTGAACTCCTAGAGGGGAAGACAGTGTCCAGGGCCCCTGAAGCCATCGGGTGGTCACCTCTGGCTGTAAGCTGCTTTGGCCACTCCTTGCAGAGCGGGATAGGCACAGGCACTGTCTGTCTATGAGGGAGACAGAACACTGTTCAGAGAAGCCCTGGCCGTGCGAAGTTGCTTTTCTAGCTCTTCCCTTCAGTCCTCTCTGCATCTCTCTCCTGCTCTGGAGCCAGCCCTCGGAGGCCTCTGATAGGCAGTTAACACAAGCACCTGATACCATAACGTACTGCGGCCTCAAAGACAGCCCAGCCCACAGGACCAGGGGAGCCCTCCTGGTGCAGGTGACCCTTGCACTGAGTTCTGAGGGACTAGAAAGAACTGGCCAACTCCAGAAGAAGCGACGATGAACAGGACAAGAGCAGTGATGGGTGGAGTGAGAACGTCTGTTTCTTTAAGAACCCCGTTATGTGAGTACGTGTGTTTATGTGAGTACGTGTGTTTATGTGAGTACGTGTGTTTATGTGAGTACGTGTGTTTGTTTTAATCCCAGGTGTGGGATATGGGCTGCTTTAGTGTCCACAGAGGCTAACCAGGATGCTCTCGTGCTCTAGGAGGGGCATGGTTTTGCCAGCTGCAGACAGTTTACGTTTGGAATTCTGGGGATGCCCAAGAATGTGTAAATGTGAGAACTAGAGAGGGCGGTGGAGGCTGCTGCTTTTGCAGGTCAGAGATATTCTGATGACTAAAATTGGACTTGCCCCTGGGAACTCGATGCACCTAGTCAACAGGAAGCACTCTAAAGAAGTCTATGTCCCATCTGCCCTCTAACCGCCCTTCTGGACTCACTAGGAGGCACAGCTCTCTATGTACAAGATGGAAGGTCTTGGGTGAAACTAACAAGTTGTAATTTTCCCCCTGAGGATTATAATCACAGAAGTTTAGACAAGAGACAACGGAGGATACCAGGGAGGGAAAACAAGGGAGGGTTGTGTGTCAGGCTAGAGAGGGCCGTCATTACACCAGGCGTGCTGGACATGCAGAAGGCCAGACCAACGCTCTGAGGATTGCAGAACCCAAGCCAAGAAAGAAGCACCTAGGCTGCAGCGATGCAGCGGTGCAGCGAGCGTCTGCATACCAACCTCAGGATTGTTTCAGTGGTGCAGCAGTTCTCAAAAGGAATCACATAGCCGACCTCGTGCCCAATATTCACGTCCATCTCGTCGGCCACCCGCAGGGCCAGCTGCACGGCTGTCTGTTTGTGGGCCTGGGTGCATATCACGCCCCCGTGCTGGTAATGGATGGAAAGGCAATATTCAGCACACCACTGAGGGACCTGTGACAGGGAAAAAGGACACAGGATCAGCCCTGCTAGGAAAGCCAGACAAGCTCAAAACACGGAGGAGCAGCTCTTTCTCGGGGCTGCCTTCATGTTCTCTAAGATCTTTTTCTTTCACCAACCCAGCAGATGATGCCAGGAACAGTATTAATCCTTACTTAGTAGAGCTCTGAGCAATAGAGACTGTGACTTTAATCGCTAATAAATGAAGTTAAGAGCATACAGGTATTATCATAAAATGGAAACCATTACGTTTTGACTTTGACTCACAGATTTTAAAAAGGCAGTTAAGGACATGAAAAAAATTAAACCTATGCCTCTTAAAATTGTTTAGATTTGTTTATGTATGTTGAGTATGTTGCTCATGTCTGTGCACCATATGCATGCAGTGCCCTCAGAGGCCAGGAAGGAGTCGGATCTCTGAGAACTAGAGACATCTATGGTATAGAACTCAGGCCCTCTCCAGTGCAGTAAGCGCTCTTATCTGATGAGCAGTCCCTCAGTTCCAACCTATGCCAGTTCTGAGAGACTCATGTAGTCACAAATTATTTTTCCTAGTAATAAGAAGGCCCCATCAAAACTACAACATTGTATGAGTTATTATGTTTTAAAGAATGTAATATTAAATAGCATTTAAATACAAAATAACCACCCAAAATTAAAGCATTTAAATTCATGCAATTATAACAATACCCAAATTAGCCTGCTTAACATGGATCTACTAATGAAAGCTAAAATATTTTGTCAGTTTATTATCTTGATGTAATTAAAAATTAACCTAGTGAGACAAGCAACTTATCTAGAGTCAATTTCCAGCAAAGCTGCCCTTCAGCCATTTTATTTTTGAAATCCTTTTATGTAAAATGTGTTATACAGCTGGAGAGATGGTTCAGTAGTTAAAAGCACTGGCTGCTCTTCCAGAGGACCTGGGTTTGATTCCCAGAGTGGTTCACAACTGTCCCTAGTTCTAGTTCCAGTTCCAGGAGAATCTGGTGCCCTCCTCTGACTTCTATGGGCACCAGACATACATGTGGTGCAGAAACATGCACACAGGCAACATCTCCCTCATACAGGCACACCACACGCACACAGAACACACACACAGAGAACACTACACACACACACATATAATAATAATAATAAATAGGGGCTGGTTAAGAGCACTAACTGTTCATCCAGAGTTAATCAAGCAAAACAATGTCATACTTTTCCAGAAATATTTAAAATTTCTATGATCCTAGTCTATCTTGAATTGTTTCAAAATCACTGGCCTAAATAGAAATTCACATAAAATTCTGTTTCCTTCGTTCTTTGGGGTAATGGTTAAAACCTTCATGGACACCCTGATAGGACTTAAAAATCTCCCCAAGGGCCTGTCTGTGAGGGTATTCCAGAAAGGCTTGGTGGAGGAGGGAAGACTCAAGTGTGTGTAGAATATCATGCTATAGACTGGAGTCCTAAACTGAATACAAAGGAAAAGGGGGGCCAGATGCCCTTCACTCCATGGGTGGCATGCATGCTGTGCTGCACGAGGACATGGGAGACATGCATGCTGTGCTGCATGAGGACATGGGAGACATGCATGCCGTGCTGCACGAGGACATGGGAGACATGCATGCCGTGCTGCACGAGGACATGGGAGACATGCATGCCGTGCTGCACGAGGACATGGGAGACATGCATGCTGTGCTGCACGAGGACATGGGAGACATGCATGCTGTGCTGCACGAGGACTCAGGTGGCATGCATGCTGTGCTGCATGAGGACCTGCGTTCATGTCCAGCACTGATATGAAAAAAGACCCCTCTGTAATCCCAGCTCTGGAGGCAGAGGCAGGCAGATCTCAGGGCTCACCGGCCTGTCTGAATCAGCAAGCTCCAGGTGACTGGGAAAGGTCAGTCCACAGGGCAGATAGAACACTCAGTGGAGGAGGGAACACATGCTTGCTTCGCTCAGAGTGCAGATGTTTACTTAGCAACCAAATTCACAGCCCAGCAAAAACCACAGCTAATTACAGAGCCTGGAAGACGTGACCCTTACATGTGGATAATAACAGTCAGCCTTGAAACTGCAGGCTGCAATGTTCTCTCTCTGGACAAAACAGGGAGGAGTTCCTGTGTTAGACTGCCTACCCTCATGGTCTCATTATTCTAGGCTAGCAGTTCTCAATGTGTGAAGGTTATAATCCCTTTGCGGGGTGTGTGTGTGTGTGTGTGTGTGTGTGTGTCAAACAACCCTTTCACTGGGGTCACCTAGGATTGTGGGAAAACATAGATATTATGATTCATAACAGTAGCAAACTTACAGCTACAAAGTAGTAAAATAATTTTATGATCGGGTCACCACAACACGAGGAACTGTATTAAAGTGTCACGGCATTGGGAAGGTTGAGAACCACTGTTCTATGCAAACCAGGGGCCGTTCTGGTCAATCCTTGACAAATGTCAGGTACTGCTGAAAAGAGGAGGAGTCAGGCTGGAGAGGTTCTCAGTGGTTAAGAGCTCTTCCAGGTCCTGAGTTCATTTCTCAGCACCCACGTGGAGGCTCACAACCATCTGTAGTAGAATCTGATTCCCTCTTCTGGTGTGCATGAAAACAGAGCATACACACACACACACACACACACACACACACACACAATAATAAATACATCTTAAAAAGCCAATAAAATATTTAAAATATTAAAACAAAAAGTCAGAAAAAGCAAGAAGTCTGACCATTTCATAACATCATGGGACAGAGGAGCACTTTCCAAGAGAGCGTGGCTCTGAACCTCTGCACTGGCGAACACACACTCGCCCAGCAATCCTCAATGGGGGCTTTTCAGAGTCCCCAAAGGACCCTTACTCTGGCTGTCTCCCAGTCACCTGCTGAACAGAGCTCTCAGTCCTGCACTTTCTCTTCGGAAGTTCTTTCCCCACCAGAATGTCCTACTTAGGGCAGAGGAGGTAGCGTTACTACCTACTAATCACAGCACTACTGACTGATGCTCTCTCCCAGTACAAATTCAGGAGAGAAGCAGAAGGAATCCAGTTCCCATGCTTGACAGCATAGCACATACAAGAAAGCAGGCTGTGGGATTCTGGGAGACTTAAGGTCAGCTGCTCAGATCTCTTACAAGAACCCACCAGCCAGATTCAGTTCAGAACTTAGAGCAGCAGCATTGTGAATTGCCTTGTCGTAGCCAATCTGGCAAGACAACTTCCACAACAGCAGTCCTGGTGTGGGAGCTGTCTTGTCCTATCTGTCAACTGCTACAGACAGCTTATGCCCATCAACACTGGAAAAGAAGCAAGAAGCCCCCTGTGAGAGCAAATGAGCACTACTCTATGGAACTCTTCCTGGCCCCCAGACCCTCAAGCCCTTGTTGATATCTCTGGCCTGTGTAGGAACATCCCCTTCCATGTCTTCTAGAATCCCAGCAATCTCTTCCATACCAAGATATCCACAGATTTCCCCCCCCCCAAAGGAGTCCTAAGAATTAGCAATCTACCCAAAGATGGGACTCTCTCCACATGATCCCTGCAGAGGGGCTATGGAGTTGACGCCCAAGGCACCTCCCTCTGCCTGGTATCCAGTCAGAGTACTTCACCATGAACGAGTCATACAAATCCCACATGTTTGGCTTTGGGTATACATAGGTCAAGTCGATCAGCACAGAATGGCAGATAAGGATGCCCAGCCAAGACTGGAGGGAGACATTTACCACCACCAGGGTCTTAATCTCAGCTGTTTGTGCTCAGTCATGGACTGCAGAGGGCCATGCAGGAGGAACTGCAAATGGCTTTAGAACTCATGCAGTGCAGTCCACAGGTTGCCATGGCCACATGGGTGGGCAACCCCAAGGTCTAGGTGTCCTGATGACTTCATGCTGTTATAGAGTTCTCTGATTGCTGCCCTCACATTCCTCTTAATCTAAGAATTGTATGAAAACTTTAAGGAGGCTTCAAGTTCCTCACTGGTCAGGATCTCTAGCATTCACAATACTAATGCTTGATCTCTTTCAGGCATTGCTGCTGGAGCAGATTACAATTCTATCACCACCCTAGAGAAGAACTTAGAGATGGAGATTGTCAGCAATGACTACCACCCTTAGAAACCATCTGGAAAAATAAAATTGTTTAATGGAACTAGGCTGAGATGTTTTTACTACTGGCTCTGATGTAAAAAATCTTAGGGAACAATATGAAGTTGAGAAAGGCACACTTTTATTAATTAAGCTAGGGGCCCTTTAAGGTCAGGGAACAAGAATGACGGCAGCACGCAGCATGGCTCTCACTGAGGCTGGACAGGTGGTGACTGATTTCTTGTACTCACTTTTCCCTCAGCTTCCTGGTATGATTTATTAAGAATTGCTGACGAGTAGGCATACATTTTGAGGATTTAAGGTAGATATGACTGATATTTATATAAAAACTTAGATCTGTGATTCTTTTAAGATTCTTACAAGATTACTTCTAAAGATAAATAATAATTACTTCTTCCTTTGTAACGGCAGATTGCTGCCTGCCAGTAAGAGAAGCGGGCTGAGAAAACTCCCTTGCTTGCTTACACTTTGTTAATCTATAACAAGTTGCTTGGTTACGAATATATGTGGGGATTTTTTAGAATAATTTGTTTTCTTTACCTGTACTATGTAATGTTATTTCTTGTAAAGGTATTGGAAAACACATTTTTAAATAATCATTCATTAGAAGAAAACTAAAATGTAATCATATTATAATTATATACTGCTTGAAAGATTTTTTTTTGATATATAAGGTATGGAAGAAAGAATTAAGTATGGGGGCTGGTGAGATGGCTCAGTGGTTAAGAGCACTGACTGCTCTTCCAAAGGTCCTGAGTTCAGATCCCAGCAACCACATGGTGGCTCACAACCACCTATAATGAGATCTGACGCCCTCTTCTGGTGCATCTGAAGACAGCTACAGTATACTTATTTATAATAATAAATAAATCTTTGGGCCAGATCGAGGATCAAGGAGGGGCTGAGTGAGGGGTGGTTCTAAACTGAATTCCTAACAACCACATGACGGCTCACAACCATCTGTACAACTACAGTGTACTCACATACATAAAATAAATAAATAAATCTTTAAAAAAGAAAGAATGAATAAAGTATGGTGTGGCTGGAACATTGCTTCTCCCACCCATCAAGTATGTGTACATGTATAAAATCTGTGCAAATGGGGGGTTGGAACATTGTTCCTTCCATCCACCAATTATGTGTATTTATGTATGCATGTGTGAAATACTTGGAGCCTGTTTGCTGGAGCTTGCTCTAAGCATTCTATGTGTGAATATGCATGTGTCTGTCTGTCTGTCTGTCTATTTGTATGTATATGTGTATACAAGCAGTGACCCCCTACAAGTGCCTGCCTCAGTTTACCCACCACATGGAGGCCAAAGCCAGTCATTGGCAGCTGTCCCTTTTGACTCGTGGGAGATTAGGGTAAAAGCTAGAAAAGACACAGTAGGTGGTTCTAGAAATGCTTCTCTGCCCTTCTGGCTTTCGTCATGAGACTACCCTGAAACGTACTAGGAAAAGTCGCCTCAGACAGATGGGAAGCTGTCTTTCTCCTTCCCAGGGCAGTTGCCAAACAGTCCTAGAGCATCTGCACCAGAAGAGAGGGCAGTTTTAGATCGTTGGCTCTGAGGATAGGTTTTTCTTTGAAAGACTTAAAACTATGGGGAATAAGAAAAGTCTTGGAAGCAAAGCAGATTAGTTGCATACTTTAGAAAACAAGAAATTAATATGCCCATTTTCTCCTTATTTGAATACAGTTTGATCTCTCTAAACCAGAAAGACACTGACTTCCTACTTAACAGAACAAAAGTACAGCTTACTAAAATGATTAAGAAGTTTAAAATGCTGGGCAGTGGTGGCGCACGCCTTTAATCCCAGCACTTGGGAGGCAGAGGCAGGAGGATTTCTGAGTTCGAGGTCAGCCTGGTCTACAAAGTGAGTTCCAGGACAGCCAGGGCTATACAGAGAAACCCTGTCTCGAAAAAACAAACAAACAAACAAACCCCCAAAACCCCAGAAAGTTTAAAATGGTGCTATCCCAGCACTTAGGATCAGAAGTTCAAGGTCATTTGTGGCTGTCTACATAGTAAACTTGGAACCAGGCTGGGATACTTTGAGAAGTTATCTCAAACAAACAAAACTTTAAAGTGACAAAAGAAAGCATAACTGTACCCAGTTATAACAACTGTTACACATTTACAGAATATATAGTACTTCTCGTTTGTAACGGTCACAAATCCCTAAAGAAGGAACAGGAGCAGCAAGTCTGAAATGACAGGAACGGGGAGAGTGGACACGGAAAGGGAGATATAAACAAAGAGGGTGGTGTTGCTGGGAGAAGGGTGTTATAGAAACTGGGAAGGCCACAGTGAGACCAGTGCCGAGCTGGTTGGAGCCAACGGTGCGAGCGGATCCTGACAGAGGGAGATAAATATCAAAGACGAACAAACAGAAATACACACAAGTACACAGAGACAGAGAAACGCCCAGAGTAAGATGGAGTTAGGACAAACTGTGGACCCATGCAGGCAGACGAACTGATGGGGATACGTGTAAATCATACCTCCTTGCTCTCCCTACCGGGAAGAGCCAGAAACAGGAGAAGCCAATGGCCAACAGGCACATCTGCTGTCCAGGTCTCTGTTTCCAAACGCAGCTATCTGCTAAGGAAATGAGGGCTCCTCGAGAAGTATGTCAGCTTCCTAGGCTGGGACATCTTACCATCACAGGTGAGGGGCAAGGGCAGGGCCTGCCACAGCAGGACAAACTGAGCAACACAAAAGGTTTATTAATAATAACTCACACAGAACAGACTCCTGTCTCAAAAAGTAAAAAAATAAAATAAAATAAACCACAGAGAACGGAGTAAATAAATTATTAAAAAAAAGAAAGCTAAGCCAGGCGCTGTGACTCACACTTATAACCCCAGCATCTAGGAGGCTGAGGGGAGAGTTCAAGGTGAATGTGGGGTACAGAATAAGACCTAGTCTCAAAATAATTAAAAAAGTGTTTTTAATCATAAGGCTAAACATGATGGCACATGCTTTTAATTCCAGCAGGTAGGAAGCAGGAGGATGTCTGTGAGTTCAAGGTCATCCTGGTCTACTTATCAAGTTCCAGGGCAGCCAGACTACAGACATAGAGAGACTCTGTCTCAAAATAAAATGAAATAAATAAGAAACCAAGAGCTGACTCTTCAGGAATCTGAGACAGTTAACTTGAAGGCAGAATTAGAAAGAACACTGATCTCTGCCACCAGGCATGTCAGAAATAGGGGGCCAGTGTCAAGATGCCACCAGTGCAAAGTGGCCATCCCAAAGTGTGACAAGGGGTGGACTTCAGTCTATGAAACCATGAGGGGAAACATCAGCTTTAGCCCTGAGACCCAGGCAGGTGCCATCTCTCTATGTAATCACATTCAACATCAGCAGCCCAGAGGAGGGCTGCTGCTCCTCCTGACAGCAGGCAGAGCGAGCTCCAGTGCAGCCCTCTTGCCACAGGTACAGCCCGAACCCACCCATGACACCTCCGGTCAGAACTCAGTGTGCCCTGAAAATGCCAAGGTCATAAGGGACAGAGGAGACACTGTTTCAAACTAAAGGAGTTTTAAATGACAGTGAGATATAACATAATTCTGGATTCATTTTGGAGGATGATTTCAATGTTTTTATGATATCCCATCTAGAAAATATGAATGCCCAGAAGCCAGGAAAAAGCAAGACACCAACATTACCTCCCTTTTTCTGATCCTTATTGTTATGCTGAGAGAAGGGCATCACATCACCTCCTCCCTCCTCCCCATGACGGAGTTTGTTCTGTAGCCCACACTGGCCTGCAACTGCTCACCCTCCTGCCTCGGCCTATCAAGTACTTTATTCCCAGTTTGCTTCAAGACATGGTCTCCCTACGTAGTTCTGGTTGTCCTGGAACTCACTATGAAGACCAGGCCTGACTCAACTGAGAGATCCACCTGCCTCTGCTTCATAGTGCTGGGATTAAAGGTGTGCGCTACCTTACCTCAGTGTAGTCTAAAAGGATAAGGGCTAAAGAGATGGCTCAGGCTACAGACAGCTTGCTGCTCTTTCAGGGGATCAGAGCTTGGTTCCCACACTCACACCGGGCAGCTCACAACCACCTATAATTTCTCTTTGGCCTCTAAGAGTGCGGGCACACGCGCACACACACACATAAATAAAAATAAATAGCCAGGTGTAGTGGCGCACACCTTTAATCACAGCACTCAGGAGGCAGAGACAGATGAATCTGTGAATTCAAGACCAGAATAGTTTACATAGTAAGTCTGTGGCCAGCCAGGGTTGCATAAAGAAACCCTGTCTCAAAAAACCACACACACAAGCCGGGCGTGGTGGTGCACACCTTTAATCCCAGCACTTGGGAGGCAGAGGCAGAGGCAGGCAGATTTCTGAGTTCGAGGTCAGCCTGGTCTACAAAGTGAGTTCCAGGACAGCCAGGGCTATACAGAGAAACCCTGTCTCAAACAAAACAAAACAAAACAAAACAAAACAAAAAACCCAATACCACACACACACACACACACACACACACACACACACACACACACACACAAACCTTTAAAAGTTTTGGAACAAAAACTACATTATCTTTTTAGTATGCTAGAAATCAAACCTAGGCCTCAGGCATTTTTGGAAAGTGCTCTGCTTTGAGGCCACAGTCCTAGCTACTACATTCATCCTTTAAACACATCCTTTAAAAGACGTGTGTGAGGGGAGAGAACGCTGAATCAAACTATCTTTGTGGAATCAGGAGACAGCTGTGGAAAACATCTGTACTATTACTGAAATTTCTTTCTCAATCTGAAATAAACACACACACACACACACACACACACACACAAGGTTTTAAAAAGATAACCGAAAATAAAGTTTCATTTGTCCACAGAAACCAGAAAAAATATCTACTTAGTTCTTATAATAAATTACAGTAAATTGATATAAAAATAACTCACCAGAGTGAATACCACTGGCAGTTATAAACCAGATAGAAACCATCGGAGCCCAGCCCTCCTTCCTCCAAAGCACATGTAGGGGGAGTTGGAAGAGACAGGCACAGGGTGAGTGTTCTTTTTCAACCTACTCAGGAGACATGCAACCTGAGCCAACACATTGTCAGAGGCTTCCAGACCACAGTTCTGTCATCTGAAAAACCTCTGTGCTCTCTTACCAGATAATCTCTGTGGTCTAATTATTTCATTATAAGAGTCTACAATGTAAAACACAGACCTCAGATAAGTCAAAAGTTGAAGTTCAAACACAGCAAACTGGGCAGGAAGTATTGAGTAACTGTCTATCTTTGGTGCTCAGGACCCGTCCCCATTACAATCGTACTTGCACAAAAGCACTGCCTTCTGCCGAGTTCATAAATCCTCCTTGGCTCACATCAATAGTGGAAACATTTATATTCCTAAATTTATCTTTTTAGTATGCTAGAAATCGAACCTAGGCCTCAGGCATTTTTGGCAAGTGCTCTGCCGTGAGGGCACAGTCCTAGCTACTACAACCATCCTTTAACAGACCTAGGTCTTTCCTCTCTATGTAGTCCCAGACCAGGATCGTATCAGCCCATTTTGTTATTTCTTACTGCAAGGCAAATAAGGATTTCTGCAGGGCATGGTGACACACACTCATAATCCCAGCACTGGCTGGTAGAAGCAGGGAGATCAGGCAGTCAAGGGCAGCCTGGGCTACAAGAGACCTTTTCTCCAAAATAAACAAATGAAGTACAAGAGGAAAATAAATTTCCTGTGTATTTGGTTTCTGAACTTCATACAGAAGAACAGCCCTGAAGAAGAGATGGCACAGCAGTTAAGAGGATGCCCTTAGAGGCCTGGGTTTAGTTTGAGGCACCCATATGGTGGCTCCCAAATGTCCTCAACTCCAGTTCTAGGGGAGCTGGCACCCTCTTCTGGTCTCCTTGGGTACCAGGCACACATGGTGCACAGACATATAGTAGGCCAAACACTTATAAACATAAATAAAATAAAATAAAATAAAAACCTTTAAAAAGGGCGGGGGAAAAAAAGGCAAGAACAGTCAGGTGTCTTGATTAACCCCATTGGCACGTAAACAAATATCAAGGATAATTCTCTAAAAACTGTTGGAGAGGTAACTCCTACTTCATCTTCTAAGACTTCATCTACAAATGAAATCACCTGACTTGTTATTCTAGGCTAATCTAGGTAAACTCCACACGGTTTCCTGTGTAGTAATAGGTAAGGTTGATTAAAAGGTCCCGGGCTGCTAATGTTCTTTTTGTTTGGTTGCAACATTTCACACAGGCAAAACCTCAAGGCCACAGGCCATCCTGTGGCTCCTCACCTGAGAGCTCTTGCCACACTTGGAGTCCCCTGACACCACCACAACCTGGTTTTGCAGCAGACTCTCCATGAAGGAGTACTTGTCTTTCCATATCGGAAGCTCTTCTCTCTCTTTCAAAAGTTTGTAATATCGCGAGGAATACGGCAAGCCGTCAAAGGGGTTCAGCTCCAGATCCTCGCAGGCCAGGACCCCTTCCTCGTCCCCATCACTGGAGTCTAGGGACTCGGGGAAATAGCGTTTCTCTGGAGAGGCGTTCGGATGGTCCAGTTCCTCTTCATCCATTTCTTCCCGCAGGGAGCTCATGCTGGTCACATTCCACAGTCCAGTCCTCCGATCAGCAGCCCATTGCAGAGAGGGTGTGAGGCCCGCTCACAAACTCAGCCAGGCTCCCAGGCCCAGGTCGGGAATCTCTGCAAGTTAATTCCTCAAACCCGTGTCCCTCGTTGCTGGGTTACCTTCGGTGCTGGCTCACTTCGGCGCTCTTGGTCTGTTACATGGCTTTCAATAAACCATGCTAAAAACAAACACATGAAAGATGAGTGTAAAATCGGGTAACATACAAGAAGTTAAAAACAGAAACCGTAGACACGCTCAAAGCAAACACTCAGCCTCTTCTATTACCTAAGCTACTGTCTGTCCTGGCTGCTGCCTGCTCCCGACCGGCTCTTACAGGAGCGCGCAGCTTTGGAAAACGATCCTCTCTGAGCCTGGTGCTCCTTCCCTGACCTCGGTCCAGGCCTCTGCTCACTGAGGCTGTGAATGGAAAGCAACAGGGAGCCTGATCGGAATTGTGAGGCTAATCAGTCACGTGGTCACCTAATCCCATGACAAAGAGCACGGACTTTATAAAGGGGAGAGCTGTGTCTGTCTGGAGAGTGGTCCCTAAACCCTGGTAAGTTTCCTATTACCCAGCATGCCTTGAGTGTAAAGGCCCATTTAAGAAACCTGACCTTCTACTTTTGCTCAAGCCGGTTTAGAAATGCCAGCAAGCTAAGTGAATATATTCTTTTTCCCCCCATCTTTTGCTAATATGGCCTTTGTTTAATTAAATCATAAGTCTCCAGTGTGCCTTCTGAGATTCCTAGGTGTGAACCCCAACCAGTCAGGGCCAAACTAATAAAAGATAACTTTTAATCTAGACAAAGATAGCTTGCCTAGGGAAAGGTAAGGTCTACACCAAGGACATAGTCTTTACATGTCAAGTGAGACATTTTTTTTTCCTCTTCTATCTCTAATTACTAGAGATTAACAGGGGAAAATAAGCCAATTAGTGCTGGGGAAAGTCCCTTCTCATAACAGCCAGGTGAAACTTAAAACAAAATAAAACAAACAACATGGAAAATGCAAGTTAAAAAAAAAAAGTCATAAAACAAGACTAACAGCGGTAACCTCCCACTCACTCTTCACAGTACTGTGCCACCGGAAGCCTACAGGACCAGCTTTCCACTGCTTCCTCAGCTGACCCTTATTAATAAGGAGGAAGAAAAGATCTGCCCGCTGGCCCAGTAGGTTCTGGGAAGCCAGTCACTCAAGAATCGTCTGTGGGCCCCAGGCAGGACACAGATACGTAGGGCAGAGGTATTCACGGGTGGGGGAACTGGACACTTCTCAGCTCTTAGTAGGTTCTGAAAAATGCATCCCATTTCCAAACTAAAATGGAATTACAGTATTGCATAATGCACACTTGGGATTACAGCGTGGACTCTCTTCCCTTCACAGCCCCTAGGGTGTGAGATGAGACTAACCAGACAGCAGCAGGAAACACAGCCAGACGCCAAGCAGGCAAACACTGACTTCAGCAGGTCTAAGAAGCAGACTCTGCTAGGGAGCGAAGGTTCAGCCTCCCGCTCACATTTTCTTCTGTTCTAATGAGAATCACATCTCAGAGTTCACCGTTGTAGTCCTTGTAAGTTAAGCTGCTATTACGCCGCATCCCTGATTGCCTTAGGAACTACTTCTGAACAATTTTAGTTTTAAAAACAAGCATAAGAGACTGGAGCAGTGACTCAGCAGTTAAGAGCAGTAGCTATCTCCCAGAGGACCTAGGACTGATTTCTAGCACCCACTTGGCAGTTCACAACCATCTGTAACTCAAGTTCTAGGGCTTCTGATGCCCTCTTCTGGCCCTCTTGGAAACTGCATTCATGTGGTACACAGACATACATGGAGACAAACATTCACATATAATTATTTAGTTGAAAGAATAAAAAAAAATAAACGTAAAAGGCATAGTGCAGCTACCATGTTTACTGAATATGTTTCTGTTCATTTCTGGTATGCACTTGGGTGTAATTAGTACAGTCCCACAGAACTTGAGCCACACGAGTGTGGCTGGTCCTCAAGGCTAACGGCTATACCTTCATGGTTGTAGAGAGATGCAACGGTTTGGATAGTCAAAATTATCTTGCTCTACTGTTAGTCCTCTTAGTAGACACTACCAACCACTGCATCGGACCTAACTTCCTACTCCTACTAAGCAAAGTTTGGAATGGTCACCGTTGAGCAGACCACTGGCTTCCATGCAACCCAGAGCTAAGGATGTTGACATCTGGAGCCTGAAGCAGGGATTCCCTGGCTCTCAGGCCCAACTGACAGACGTCCCCACTCATATTTGGCAAATGTATTGATCTGACTCTCTTCTGTTCTTGGAACTTGGTACTCAGGACAACCTAAATCTGTTGCTCCTAGTTTGTTCCTCACACATGGCTTTGAACAAACTCTTATTTGCTTGGAAGCTACAGCTGTCTTTGAACATGACAAAAGGAATGGCCACTCTAGCCCTCAAGGGATAAGCACCTGGGGCTCACATCTTGCCCTCACACCACTTTAGAGCTATGGTGGAATGGAAGATGGCTACTACGCCAAGAGAAAGGAGTCCAAGCTGTGACAAAGAGACACAGTGAAGTAATGCTGAGTCACTCCTGTGGTGGCTATCATCAAACATTCTGCTCTGGAGCTGGCTATCATTCTGGGATGCTCAGGCCACAGCAGTGGATAAACAGCAAAAGCCTCCAAGTTGAGAGGGCTAAGGAAGGTGCCCTAGGGCTACCAAGCCCGCCTGAGCCCTAAGCAAGTACTCTCAGCAGCCTGCTCAACCCAAGGAATCTTAGAAGGTGAAGCTGCCATGCTCCTGGGTGGGGTACCTTGCAGCCTTGAGATAACATATACCCACAGTTTAACTTTTCCTAGCAACTCAGGGTCATTATCACTGTAAGCTACCACAGCAGAACGTTGTCCTCATATTTCCTTGAGCAGAGAAGAGCGAAAACCAGACCGTTGCCCTGGAGCTCCGCTTGTCTCAGTGATTCAGTACTCCTGTAACCTGTCATAGGTCACTCACCCAGGGAAGCTCTCCTCCCTGCCTTACAAATCAGACAGACGGGCTTGACTGAAGAATATTTGTAGAGCTTGAGTCCACAAAGGGCTTCAGTGTACACTGGTGAGTTTGAGGGTCAAGCTATTAAGTTCCCAGACTCTGGAGCAGTCAGAATGACTTCTTGTGACTGTGGCTTGTGTGTCTGATGTGGACATGGCTGAGACCTAAATGGAGGTTAAATTTGAGGCCCAGTGATGTCTGGACACATGGCGTCATTGAGCCTACATCTGTACTAAGCTGTGTGAATCTATTTTTCCCTAGCAGTAATTAAAAATACACAAGTGGCCTATGCCCTACATTAGCAAATTAAGGCAGAAGGAAAAGAGAATACGGAGGCTAGGGTTATAGCTCAGTTGGCAGAGTGCTTTTCTAGTTCACGCCCCAGCACTAGAGGTGGAGGCAAGAGAATCCGAAGTTCAAGGTGAACTTTAGGCCAACCTGCGACAGATGATACTCAGAGGCAAAGAAGGAAGGAACGGAGGGAGAGAAGGGGGGGGGGGGGGAGAGGGGACTGAGCAGGCAAATATGGCAGAGTATATGTCACTCAAATAAATTTTAGCTAAAATTGTTTCAGTATAGACATTTTACTATAAGAAACCTGAATCTGAAAGGCTTCTTTTCAAAGTGACCCCAGTTTCTCTGGACTGTCCTTTGAAGTGTATCTGTAACAAGTTGTAGTTGGGTATCCACAAAACAACATCATCATCAAAAACCCAAACGTGTATGTAACAGCTTATTAGGCAAGAGTCAGAAGTTGAGAGCAAAAGCCATGTTTGGGTCATTTATGTGTATGAGGTCTGCTCAGAGAATTCTAGAAATGCAGGTCCCAGAAAAGCAAGGATGCAAGGATGAAGTCTGAGAGCCTGTCCGTTTGTTTTCTCCTGGGTTACTTTGCTTCAACATACTGCGTCCTTCTGTGGATTCTTCTGTGTTTGGGTCTTTGTGGACACAGTCCCCGCACCTCTGCCTTTTCCCTGGATAACAGGGTGCTGCTTTCCTCTCACCTCCCATTATGCCCTTATGCCCTGCCTCCTTGTACTCCAGTTGTATGTGGTCAACCATCTTCTCCTTACCTGCCCCTTGGACACTGAATAAGCACTTCAAACTTTGTATGTCTGAACCTCAGCTCCCAACATGATCTCAAAGTCACACACCTGGCTCCGTCTCATTTAATTCCTTCAGTTGCTCAGACCGGAATATCTGAAGTTATCCTTGAATATGTCTCTCATGCCAATGGATGAAAACCAGAGCTTTATACATATACCACGTAAGCACCCCACCACTGATCTACACTGGACCCTTGATTTTATTTTTTTAATCTCAGATCCTCTGCTTGACCTTTCAAAAGATGTGGGCAGTGAGTAACTGTGCTTTCTCCCACTGAGCTCAACTGCTCCTATAAACAGTCCTTTTAACATAACTCACAAAGGGTCAGTAGACACCAGCAGATTCGGGGAGTGGAGTAGTCTACTAAACATCTCAAAAGGTCTCATAGGAGCCATCAGGTGCCTGATTCCTGAAAGTCATGAGCATCTCCTTTGTACAGCAACAGGAAAAGGGGCCCTGCCGCTGTGACCATGGACCTTGAGCTCACACTCCCCAGGGCTAGCCTGGTGGGCTGTAGTCAGTGGCAAATAAGGAAAACTACAAAGACCTGAGACTACTGAAGCTGGAGGAAGCGTATCCTGAACCCAGAAGCAATGGTGGTGCCCTAACAGGAGTGTTTGGGGCCACTCTGCCTACCTCCCACAGCTGTCTCACTCTTCCTCAACCCAGGCTCCCTTCCTGAGCCTCCGGCCCTGTTCTTGCTCTCCTGTGCTTAAATGTTCCTCGGATGGTCAATGCCTGACTCCCTTATTTTACAAAGGCTTGCCAAGTGTCATCTGCTCAGGAAAGGACTCCTCTGTCATCTTCTCTCCACGCCACACCACCTTTCGCCATCTGTACCTCCTCTCCACCAGAAGGCAAGCTCCATGAAGCAGGCTCTGGCTCTCTACTTTGCACACTGGACCTACAATAGGGCCTGGCACATATGAGACATTCACTAATTGTCCGTTGACTGAATGAACGATGCTAACACCACAGGGAAATTTTTATTGAGCTCCCCCAAATAAAGTCAGTCCACAAGTCCTTAACAAATTCCTCAGATTTCTCTTAGGCCATCATGCATGGGATCTGCGACCACTGTGCCTGCCCTCTGCCTCCTTCCCCCATTGCAGACTATCCCATGTCCTTCCTGTACAGCTGGATTTTGCCACATCACTGTTCAGAGTTCCAGATCTCGTGATACTGCTGAATAATGTCTAATCACCTCGTTAAGATGTTACCATGGTGACACCCTTTTCCTCTTTGATAATGGCATGTTATATTCCCTTGCTTAGAAGAGGGGAGTGGGTAAGTGGGCGAATTCATAAACTCAATAGTGTGTACCTGCACTTAGATCTCATCAGTCCAGTACCTACTGACTTGGGCGGTTCTTGGTCCCTTCGGGAGTCACTGTTAGCAATGAGAGGGCTGCCCCCCTGAGATTTCGAACCCAGCAGGCATTACACTTGCTCCAGCACCTCACAGGCCTCTGTGGCTGACAGTGGAGAGGCCACAGCCTCACACACGGGGGAGTTACCCACCCACCCACGGTCTTCACTTAGACTATTGCTGGAGCTTTGCTAATCCCTAGGATCCTGAACCTTGAGTACAAACGGTAACTGAATAGAGGAACCATGTTAGGACCTTCGGGCACTTTATGCCTTTAAGACATCTGACACACTGTCCATAGGCAGTGCTCATGACCCAAAGTCTTCTCATCCTCAGTGTCTGCATTTTCAGGTTTCCTCACTCATTCAGCCAACACTTGGCCTGCTGCACGCCCGCATGGTGGCCATGCTGAGACGGTGCAAATGGGCAGCGAATGGCTGGCTTCTTTCCTGGGCCTCTAGTCCAGCCAAGGCACAGGGGATGTTGAAATGGAAATTCTTTGTCCATGAAACCCTCCATCTTATTGCCAAGCAACTAAAAGAAGGAAAGCTGGCCCATGGCCCATGCAGGAGAGGCAGGAAGATCTGGATGCTGGGGGATTTCAACAATGAGAGGGAGCCAGAGCCCAAGTGGCCTGACATGCTGTGGCACACACACATGTGGCCTGACACGCGCGGTACAAAGGCTGTTCACACACATATGGGATGGCTTGGCGTTTCTTGGTCAACTTTAAATGTCCTCTGCCTTTCCTTACATTTTCCTCTTGACTTTGATAGTACATGAGTTTCTTCAACACTGTCTATCTTTCCCTCACCTGACTTTAGGTTTTTAAAGTTGCCCATGAGATCCAGCTCTGGAGAAACCAGGAAGGCACATGTAAGGCTAAGGTACATGCCACAACGCCTGCACATAGCAGGAGAAACCAGTAAACCCAATTCATGTAACAACAAACCCCTAAGAGTTATTACCAGCTAAGGAGCACCTCTTCTTTTTTATGTTTTTTATATTTAGTTTGGCCCCCTGCACGTTTGTCCACAATGTGTATGCCTTGTGCTTTGCAGGGAGTTGGATTCCATAATTAGAATTATGGATGGCCGTGAGCTGACACATGGATGCTGGGAGTTGAACTTGAGTTCTCTGGAAGAGCAACAAATGTTCTTAACCACTGAACCACCTCTCCAGCCCCTGCTAAGGAACATTTCTTAACAAAAACCTTTAATATTATTTTCTAGTAGGTCTGACAAATCAGTTGGTTCCAACACTGGGTTCACAGGACACATATGAAATATCTTACCTCTTTTAAATTATTTTTTTACATGATGTCCAACTTTATATGTAGCCAATTTGCAAAATATACTCGTTTTTGTAAAAGCTCTCCAGGATTTTGATCTCTCTGATGTTCCCTCAAGATCTATCCATCAGTAAATCATTCATGACTCATGTGCTTGCACATAAGAGCAAATGATTAGACAGATCTTCTACAAGGCTTCTTAGCCTTTTCTGCTCAAAATCCATTTATAACCTCAGAAACTTTGTTGTGACTCTGGGTATACAGGTACATAAAATCAATAAACAAATCAAACATTTACTGATCATAAATCATAAAGAAACTCACTTTTAAAAGATGTATGTATATATGAATGAATGTATATGAGTATTTTATCTGCATATGTATTTGAACACCAGCAGAAAGCACTGAATCTCATAGGACTACAGTTATAGATTGATGTGAGCTGCCATATAGGTGATGGGAATTGAATCCAGGGCCTCTAGAAGAACAGCCAGTGCTCTTAACCACTGTGCCATCTCTCCAGCACCTCAGAATTCACTTTTAAAATCATTCTTTGGCATATGTATAGTATCATCATTTATTAAAAGCAAAATTGCATACTAATGAGATGAATTTATTTTTGCACAAAGAATAAAATCTTGGCTGGATATACTGCTGGGAAGGGAGCCTCTTCAGTGTTTTTTAAGGTTAACTGACATTTTGATTTTAAAATCATTAATTGCTGAGAATGTCAGGTTTTTTGTACAAAATTCATTATATAAGTGGCAGAAGTGCAATTAGGGAGACTTCAATATTAGAAAATTCTGTCCTAGGCTGAATTTTATATAATTCTCCCCCTGAAATTTAAGTGAGCAATACAAACAGCAGTTTTTAAAACCAAGGATTCTACCATACCAGAATCCAAAAGACACAGTAATTTGAGGCACACTAAGGAAAGATGGTACAGAGTAATCACTCTTTGTTCTCTGTAGCTAAAGCACTGTTTTCATAAGAGCGGAAATCTCTGGATAAGAACACAATAAGAACACTAAAAGTCAGGCGCTGTGGAGCTGGCTCAGTTGGTAAAGAAGCTGCTGCTCAAGCCTGAGGCATGGTTCCACCCTTAGCATCCACGAAAAGCTGAGTGTGGAGGTGGGCATCTGAAATCTCACTGTGAGGAGAGGGGCAGATACAGGTTTGCTGGCCAGTTTGGGCCAAGCTGGTGAGCCCCAGGTGCAACTAGAAATCCTGTCCCCAAATATAAGGTGAAGTCACCGGGGAAAACACTTGACAATGACCTCTGGTCTCTCCAGTCACATGCCCATGTGCACAGACACCTCTACACATATACCAAAAGGAGACACCAAACAGAGCACCTGCCATCGTAGCACACATGGTTTGGAATCTGAGCCCTCGTGTTTCAGGCAGAGCTCGTTGGCACTGGATTTTCTGCTGGCACAAAACAAAGTGTGTATGTGGTATGCTCAGGACCAAGGCTGCCATGAAGCTGCACAATACAACAAAGAAAAGCAATGCCAGGAATGCCTAGATTCGTTTCCAGCTAGATTTTGAATTAATCTGGGGTTGCTGTGTGTACAGAAGCCCTTTACTTTGCCACATTTTTTTGTGACTCCCACTTTCAGTTACAAGAAGATGGGTTCTTAATAATAATCTTTAAAAGTTATTTTCTCATTCAGAGGTTGCATATTTCTGTAAGATTCAAATGCTGTTTTACAAACGGAAACATGGACCTCTGTGATGCCACATGATGCTGGAGGAGTAACAGGAGCATGCTCTCTTCTCATGGAAGCAGGAGCCCATGTGACCAGGCTATAAAACCCCTGCAAACAATGTGTGCTCAAAACGTGCCACCTCCCACACTTATCCATCTCCCTCTTGCCCTAGCTTAGAGGTAGTTCCAGAGTTATCTTTGCAACTCCTAGAAAATAGATACAGGCAGTGTGTGGGCTGTGTGATCAGCAAGGATTGGCTGAAGCAACAAGCAATATAATTACAACTCACCAAAGAGAAGGAATGAAGACTGCAAATGAGTGCTAGTGGCTTTCAGGATAAAAGGCCATCTGGTTTTTTGGAGCATGTGATCATGGGTCCAATATTCCATGGCAATTTTATGCAAAGTGTTGATGTATGGCAAACTAAGAAGCTGGCACCAGAGTGTAAATGAACTCACTGCCTCTCCACTGTAACCTTGACAGAAGGGCTGGATGGAGCCAGCACCTGTCTGCAGACCGCAGTCGGGAGAGCGTGGGTCCGCACACTCCTGCAGATGGACTAACAATGATGAGGATGATAATTCTGCTGGTTAGTGCTCACAGCAGGCTTACTTTATGCCAGATGCTGATAAGCACTTAAGCACTTTATATGGATTATTTCTTTTAAACCCTTAAGAACCCCATGAGGGTTTGCTTTATTAGTCCCATTCTTTTCAAATGAGGAAATGTAAGCCTTCAGAGGTTTGGTTAATTTATCCAGCTTTTAGCATCTTGGCTGTGATACAGCGGGTGTTTGAAGTGAGGTAGTCTGGCCCCCAGCTTGATCCTGGGTAAGTGTATGGTGCCCACTGAGCCATGCAAGCACTCCCATGTTCCAATTTCCTTAATGAACAGGAGGTTGGCTGGGTGCAGTGGCCCATGCCCTGACTTCCAGCACCCAGGAGGCAGAGGCAGGCAGATCTTTGTGAGTCTGAGGCCAGCCTGGTCTAGGAGAGCCAGAACTACACAGTAAGACCCTGTCTCAAAAAATACAAGAAAATAGGTTTCTATGGTATCAGTACAGGTGAAGGAAATACTGGACCCCATGGGAGGTGTTCAGATAGTGTTTAAATGGGGGCGGGGAAAGACACTTTTGGCCAAGCCTGACTACCTGAGAACAGAATGCTGGAAGCTGTCCTCTGACCTCTACAAATGCATGCTGCGTTATGTGTATGTACATACATACATACATACACACACAAATATACACATATAATTAGTGTAAATAAAATGATGTTTTTGAAGTACAACAGGTACAGGCCTGTTTTCGAGTCTTGCTTATGTATTTGAAAGGTATGGTTCTAACTGCCCTTGTAGGGCTACATGTCAAATACTTAGCATCTGCACTTTCTCGCTATGAAATGATTCCAATGACACAATGGGGTCATGTTCCTGAAGTACTCAGAAAGCTCCTGCCTCCCCAGGGGGCCCAAGTCTGAGGCAAGACCAGAAATTCAAGACAGGGCTGGGCTGCACCGCAAGACTCAGTTTTTCTCTGCCTATGTTCTCATAGGCCCAGCCTTCTCCAACATACATCATATTTGTTTTCCAGTAGTCATTAAAAATCTCTCTGGAAAAGATGAGGTCAAAATTCAAAATTTATTTTTAAAATCTTCTTTCTAGACTTCAAAAACATTGACATTGAGTTTAAGTAAATGAATCATCTTTAGGACTAGAGAGATGGCTCGGCAGTTAAGCGCACTGGCTGTTCTTCCAGAGGGCCTGGGTTAAATTCCCAGCATATATATGAATGCTCCCCACCATTTGAAACCCTTGTTCCAGAGGAATCCAACATCCTCCTCTGGCATTAGGCACATGAGGGACCCAGACACACACACAGGCAGAGCATCCATTAAAAATAAAATGTAAAAATAATGTGAAAAATTCCATCTGCTTTGGGAAAATTGCCTAGAAAACCAGTCTTAACTGGGCATTGCTCTGTATCAAATGCAGCTTGAATAATCAATTACACAGTGAATAAAAAACCTTACATTATTTATTTATTTAGTATGGGGGCCATGAGGGCACTGGTGAGGAGATCAAGAGTCAGCTCTCTCTCTACCATGTGGGCTCTTGGGATTGGTCTTAGTTTCATAGGCTTAGTGGCAACACCTTTACCCACTAAGTCGTCCTCAACCTGTTGCAGCTCCTTTGGGGGTCAAATAACCCTTTCAAAGGGGTCACCCAAGACCATCAGAAAACACAGATATTTACATTAGGATTCATAACAGTAACAAAATACAGTCATGAAATAGCAACAAAAATAATGTTATGGTTGGGGGTCACCAGACCATGAGGAGCTGTGGTAAAGAGTCTCAGAATTAGGAAGGCTGAGAACCAACACCAATGCACTAAGCCATCTAGCTGGTCCTACAAGTAATTTTTAAAAATCATACATTATAATTTAAATCTTTTTGGTTTTAGACTTTTTATTGACATGTTTGTTTGTTTGTTTGTTGAGACAGGTCTTTCTACATAATCCTGGCTGGCCTAGAACTTGATACCTTAGCCTCAAACTCACAGAGATCTCCTGCCTCCATCTCACAAGTGCTAGGATTAAAGGCTGTACATGGCCAGAAAGACTTCTTAATATTTATACATGGAACGCCTCACAGTGAAGTGTGAAAATAAAGGGTTTGGCTACAAATTCTTACCACCAGACTGCTGGGTCCTTTTCAATATTATTTTAAAATTAACTTCAACTGTGTTATACTTTAAGGGCTCCATAAGGAAGGGTTCATGCAGCACACTGACAGAATGCTAGTTTGGCTTACTTCTGAATGAACAGGTAGGACTCAGTTCAATATGGCTGAGATCTCACCAAGAAATATGACATGTATTGTACCTCTGAAATCTGCAAAATGAACTTTTAGCCGTCTTATTAAACTTTTTAAACGTCATTTGTTTACTTATTTGGAAGGCTGAGCTTTACTTTGTAGCTGGTGGAGGGTGGAGCGGGGGTGGGGTTGCTTGGAGGACTGATGGAGTGGGGTGGGAAGGCCCAGTGATTTGAGGGGATGACCAGACGGGCACTCCTGGGCCCTTCTCACAGTCCCAGCTTACTCCCTGGCTTGTCCTTTCCTTTGTCTGTTAGCGCTCTCCTACCACCATCGCACTCCACTGTAAAATACATGTGCCCAGACTCCCGAATCCCTTTTTCTCACTAAAGTTCCTATGGAGAAAATGATCCCAAACAGTTGGTACAGTCGCCCGGCTTCTGCAGACTTCTTTTAGTGGTTGCAGACCCACATGTCTAACTATTGCTTATAGGAAACACAACACGCATGCACTCATACTTCAACCTGAGCTTAGCTTAGTACACAGTCTGTTCGTCAAATTCTTTACAAAGCTTGCTCCCTTCTTTTGGGTTCTAGACTTCAACAAATAGTAGGAGAGTCCACCTTCCCCCTCATGTTGGACATGAGAGGTGGCCTGGCTTCTCCTTCACCCTGTAGCACCAAGACCTCTGAGTTCTGCTCCCTCTGGTGGCTCACCCCTCCCCTATGACACCAGTGGCTCCCTCCTCCTGTGACACTGGCTCCACAATCACCGGCACCCACTCTTCGTGACCTTGTCTTCATACCTTAGACAAAACCAAAAGCCCCTCCCATTTTGTTTTTCTGTCTCTAATCTTGACTTCCTACTAATCTTGATCCTTTCCGAATGGAAAATGATCACATCACTGACCCAATTTTTTTTTTTTTTTTTTTGGTTTTCGAGACACGACTTCTCTGTGCAGCCCTGGCTGATCCTGGAACTCACTCTGTAGACCAGGCTGGCCTCGAACTCAGAAATCTGCCTGCCTCTGTCTCCTGAGTGCTGGGATTAAAGGCATGCGCCACCATGCCCGGCTCCAGATTTCTATTTCCTTTAAAGAAAGACTCAGTCCCTGGGCTCTCTGTAATCTCATCCTAGCACCTCTAGCTTCAAGTCCATCTCTTCTAATGTATGCATCTGTACATATTCTGCCAGCATCAACTACTGCCCACACTTGCTTTCTGTTGCCTTTTGTCTACTGCCCAAGTAATCCTTTGATGGGGAAGCCCTCTTGCCCTCACACCCACCCATCACCAAGGGCATTTCCTAGACTCTATTTATGAGACAAGGACGCATTAGGGTACACACTAATGTACCCTACATTAGGGTAGCACACTGTTACTGTTCAGCAAGTATTTGCCCTACGCCAACATTTCCCTTTCCACTTAAAACTCCACAATTAATGGGTGTTTTGCAACATGGAATGCATTAGTATTCATATCTACTAACACATATTACTTGAAACCAAGTCTCCTAGCCTAAGCTGGCCTTGAACTCACTATGTCACCAAGAATGGTTTTCAATTGCTAATCTTCTTCCTCTATCTCACCAGTGCTGGGGTTACCATGGTGGGACACTGAATTCAGTTTATACTTGCTGGGAACTGAACCCAGGGCTTAGTGTAGGCTAAGTAGTCTACCAACTGAATTATTCTCCAGTCCCTACAATTACACACAATTTATTCTGATTCTTACTAAACTATAAATGAGCCAACAGAGGCTCCTGGCTTTCCCAAAGAGGTGTGCTGAGAAATAAAGACTAACGAAAAGACCTGAAGCTGTCGTCTCTGTTACCATCCCATCCCATCCCATCCAAGCCAAATTAAAGCTTATTAAAGGGATGGGTTTATATAACAGAGAGCAAAAGCTTGATCAGAGGCTCAAGATCCAAAAACAAAACGAGAGATGACTATTATAAGAAAAGTGTAGCTTTAGCTAAGTGCTCCACTGTAGAGTCCCTCTAGCGGAAGAGAAGTTCTTCAAATGGGCATGAGGCTTCCCCTGGAAGATGTGCTGGGGAGGAAGGAGAAACAGCCACCCCCTCCCCCCCATTACACCACACCACGGATGGGGAAAAGAACAGAGAGGCAGACGTTCAGGGGAGCCCAGTGGTTTGAGTCTAGTTTGCAACAGGTTTGCGGGGAAACAGAAAAGCAGATATGGAAACAAGGTTGTATCCTACCTTTGACTGAGCCTCTTAATGAATTCAGAAAGTAGCAGAGAGTTAAAAACCAAAACTCCTCAAAGCAAAGCGGTTCTCCCAGTGATGACAGTGGGGGCAGGAGACAGAACCCACATGCTCAAGTGATGTAATCCTGGCTGCCCTATTTGCGCTAAATAAAGCTAACCTCTAACTGAGTTGTCTTCAGTTTTCATTCTGGGAGTGGCCAGAGATCTAAGAAAAAGAAGGTTGCACTTTTTAAGTCTTCCTGGCTACCTTGATATTCCCTGCTAAGGCTGCTTTCCTTGGTTTGCTACCTGGATGTAACAGCTCTGTGCACAAAGAAACTTGGAAACTTAAAAACAAAGCAAAGCCCTCCTCCCCCCCCCTCCCCCAGAGTGCCTCTTTGATTTTCCTTTGACCAGGAATAACATTCTGAACACAACAGCCAAAGGAAATGGACATAAGAGCAGAAAGATCCCAAAGTGACAATAAAATTTTTATCCTTCATTTCCAACCCCTAGCCTACTAACAGTGGCCACGAGCATCTTCTCTGGGGTAAACACATCCCTACCGGAAGTTCCCATCCACTGAGTAAGTACACAGTGCTAGGTGCTGGAGGGGAAATGTCCTTGTGATGAACACCATCCCCACTCCTCCCCCTACTCAGTTGTTTCTTTCAAAGGCTCCACATCCCCTGAAGAGCTTGGCTTCACAGTTAACTGCCTTTATGCACCGAGACTTCCTCAACGCCCACTTCTAGGATTAGGTCTCTTCTAAAGCATTACAAGGTTATTCCATCAGTAATTTCTATTTCCACGTTTCCAATCTTGAAATCTACACACAATGGCCACATTTAGTCTTTATTACCTTAGCATGGAGAGCTCCACTCTCATTTAAGAAAAAAAAAAAAAAAAGGACCCCATCCCTTAATATCTAGGCTACTGGTTTTCTGACATTTTAACTTCCTCTCGTGTGTGTGTGTGTGTGTGTGTGTGTGTGTGTGTGTGTTGCCAGGTTTGTTTGTGACATTTGCTATTCCATTATAACCATGTCTTCCTGCATGGGAAAGCGTCATTGTGATTTTGCTCCTGAGAACCAGTGTTTGGGAAATATTGTGTACAGAAGCACCCAGAATCTTACTCTGTCTCCTCCATCCTCTAAGTTACAGGAACCTGAATTTCTCCGTGTGATACTTTAGCCTAGGAAGTTTGAGTTCTGCATAAATCACAGCGCTTGTCTGCATCCGTTCGTAAGCCTCCTAGCTTTGACAATTCACCCTCATAGAGAGGGAAGCCTAATTTGGCAGAATATAATAAATGTCCATTTCCATCACAGAATAGATGTTTCTTGGATTCAACTAAGCTTTGAATGACTCCCTGGGGAAAGTAATTCTCCCCTGAGTCCTTGACAGCCACGCGGTAGAAATCTCTCCTCTGGCAAAGATGAGTAATCACTTATATGACCCCAATAGAGCTGGCTGGGCCTTCCATTTTTCTCTAGTCCTGTCTATGGCAGCAGTAAGGGTTGATGGAAGGCCTTTAATGTCCAGCGCTGACTGGTAAATCAATCCTATGATTTCCCCTGTTCCTCTGCGCTTCCCCATCCCTTTCTTATCTCTTCTCCATTTTTCTTCCTTCCTTCCACTTCCCCCTCTTCTCTCCTTAACCCATGACACTCTCTGAGGTGGTTTGAAAATTCTACACCATACCAGATAAAAATTCCTAGTGGGTCGTCCCCCCCCCCCCCCACACACACCTTTCTTAAAGGAAAACCTGGATCTGGGTCTTTGAAACCAGTATCCTACACAATTTGGCTGATTCAGTGACTCCCCCGCCCCCCCCCCCAAATCAACAGGAAAAAGGAGTATTGTAACACACACACACTAAACCAATTTCCAAGATCCCACAAGGGGCCCACTGCCTGAAATATGATAGGTGACAGTGGGGATGACAGACAGAGCAGGACTAGGGGAGGAACTGCCCATAGTCTCAGTAGACAGCGTTGGCCTACTATAGAGGCAGGAGCAGCTTTCACACTCTCACCTAGGCAAACGGATTCGAACACCCCTCTCTGAAACATGTGGTGCAAAGAACGAGTCCTCCAGGAGGAGCTGAGGGCACCCATACCCGGAGTCTTAGGGTCATCCTAGCCTTGACCTGGGACAACATCCCGGTACAGGGAACCCATCCTGGAAAAGAGCTGCCACGCGCAAAGGCCGAGTCCGGACCATGACTTGGGGCAACATCCTGAAGCAATAGCCCTTCACCCTGGAGAATGGGTACTGGCAGGCAAAAGCTGGGTCCTCCAGCAGGAACAGGGTCTATCTCGACTCTCACCCGGGCATCTCCGGGGTCATCCGGACCCTGACCTGGACGGACGCCAGATGCAGGGGTAACCCTGACTCTAGCTTGGGGTTACGGCGGTGCAATGACCGAGTCCTCCGGCTGGAGCAGGGTCTGTTCTGACCCTCACTTGGGCGTCTCAGGTCATCCTAGACTTAACCCACCAGGGTCCAGAAGATCTCAGGCCGGAGCTCCGGTTCTCCTTCCGGAGCTGGGGGCGCCCTCGCCCTCAGCTGTGCCTGGTCGGGCGGGGCCGCAACAGGTGCGCGGCCTCCCTGCTCCCCCGCCGCCTGCCCTGCCGTTACCTGCAGCGGCGGCCGCCGAGGCCTCCCAGAGCCTGGGCGGGAGCTTCCCGAGCCCGGCCGACGTTCGCGTGGTCCCTAGAGGAGCTGACAGCGCGTTCCCGAGCTCGGGGCGCGGCTCTACTGAAGCCGCCGTGCTCCCGGGTCCCGACCCCCCTGCGCCACTCCCGCCCGTGCGCTGCTTTGCGTTTCCACGTCACTTTTTGGTCCCTCCCTCTCGCCGTCCGCCGGGCCCCGCCCGCCCGCCCGCCCGTCCCCGGTTGTCAGGGCAACCCGAGCGACGCCAGACGAAGACAGGCGTTAGGAGGGCGGCGCCGCCAGGGCTGGGCCCGAGGGCCACGGGAGCAGCTGACCATGGAGCCCCACAGTAAGCGGCGGGCTAGGGCCTGGGGTGCGAGCAGAGGCGGAGCCAGCCGGGCCAGGTCTCGAACCCTCGGCTAAATGATCTACAGATTCCACAGAGCACGGCTGATGCCCTCACTAGCAGTGGGCTTACGAATGGTTAATAGTGCTTCCAGTGTCTTGGTGAACTTCCATGGAGCCTGGGCCTTGAATTTATGTGTTCTTGCCTCTCTTCGACCTTATCCCTAAAGTCTGTCTGTGGTATATATAATTCATGTGCTTCCACCCAGCATAAGATACATAACAAAAGTTTCTCATTCCTGTTTGTCTTTTAAATTTCTCTGTTCGTTGTTATTGACTATTCGTGAGGATACATGTGTTCGTGCACACGTGTGCAGGTGTCACACAGGTGCACATGCAAATGTGCCACATTTGTGTGGAGCCCAGAGGGGACACTCTGGTGTCATTTCTTGCCATCCACCTTGGTTTTAAAATTTTATTTAATTTAATGTGTACAGATGTTTTGCCTGCATGTATATGTCTCGGCACCACTCACGTGCCTTGTGCCTCTACAGAGGCCAGAAGAGAGAACCAAATCCCCTTGAACTATAATTACAGCAGGTTGTAAGTAGGCATGTGGGTGCTGGGTCCTTTGGAAGAGCAGTCAGTGTGTTCATGATACTTGAACCACGTATTCAGGCTCCCACCTTGGTTTTCAAGACAGGGGGTCCCACTGACCTAGAGCTCTAGTGAACTAGGCTAGGCAAACCGGCTAGCAGAACCCCAGAGGTGATCCTGTCTCCAGTTCTCTAGGGCTGAATCTACAAATCACACCACCACACTTGATATTTTATGGAGGTTCTGGGCATCAAACTTGGCTCTTTTACTTTCTGCAAGCATTGTTTGCACGAAGTCATCTCATTAGCCCTGGTTTTTGTTTTGTTTTTAAAAATACTCTTAAGTTTGAGTTTGTCTCCTGCAGCCCAGGCTGACCTTGAGTTTGGGGCAAACTTCGTGACCCAGCCTCCTGAACCAGTGGCTCAGGAACTTCATGGCTCCGCATTCTGAAAGTGCTGAGGCTACAGCGCTGTTTTTTCATTTTGTTTTGAAATGAAACAGGATCTCACTATCTCTCTGGCTAGCTTGGAACTCACTGTTTAGACCAGGCTGGCTTCAAATTCACAGGTCTACCTGGCTCTGTTTATGAAGTGCTACGATTAAAGGCATGGGCTACCATGATGGGCTACAAAGCTGCGTTTGCTGTAGGGCTGAAGGTGTGTGCTTTGGAGTTGCTAGAACTGAGGGATCCTGGACCTCACCTGTCAGTCCGCTGTTTTCCCCAACCTTTCCAGGGACTTTGTCCTAGGCTCCCCTTCCCTCCTCCCCACCCATGCTGTTTTATTGCCTCCTTTGTTCTTAAAACAAATACACTGTTTGACTTAGAGACTCCAAAGAGCTCAAACCTTGATAAGATTCAGTTTGATACTAAAAAATAAATCAAATTGTCTTTTTTTTTGCATAATTTCAAACATAAAATACTTAGACCAAATCCCATGTTCCTTAAGGGAAACACACACACATACACACACACACACACACACACACACACACACACTCATTTCATAATAACAAGAAAATTTAAAGGCTTCCTCCCTTTAACTTGCTATTCGAATATAAAGCCTACAGGTCGGGAGTTACAGTTGCTTGGGTTGGTAGGATTTTTATACAACATCTATCATTCGTGTTTAAAAGTCAAAGGATTGTACACTTTATCCAACCTGCTGGGGAAAAAATGAACGTACAGCAATGCTAGGGATTTAGTCTCATTCCAAACCGATGCCAGGCTGTGTGTGATCTTTTCCTAGAGAAATTATCTGTGTGTGTGTGTGTGTGTGTGTGTGTGTGTGTGTGTGTGCACGCACGGTCGCATGTATCCCAGGCTGATCTCATATTCACTATGTAACAAAGGATAACTTTGAACTTCTGACCCTTCAGAATGCTGTGGTTATAGGCCTTCCCCAGCCCCATGTGGTGATAAAGATGGGATATCGATTTGATAGCTTTTTGACAAGCCCTATACCAACATAACTACATCCTTAGCTGAGAAATATATAACTTCTAAAGACAGCTTTTATTTCTGTAAGTATGCAGTACTGTTTAAAGTTGTACACTGCGAACTGCAAAATCTTCAGCCCTCGATGCTTTTATTTGTTCTCTTTTCTGGTTCCTACTGTGTTCCCTGTCGTGGGTCAGGCCAAGAGTGCATCGTCCCAGAGACCCACTGGGGAACTACTGAAACCTCCCATGGCCTGAAAGTGGGGAAGGGCAGGAAGACAGGCTTCCAAGACAAAGCATGAAATAGTTGGCTTGCACAGTAACTATATAACTGTGGCTAAGGATGAGGAGAGGAGGCTCCCATTAGATTTCCCTGTACCTAGGCCCTAAACTTGGGGAAGAAGGGCTTCAGGAGCAGAGCGGGGGGGGGGGGGAGTAGACAACAACAAGAGGAGACAAAGCTGTTTGGACAGAGGGAAAACAGGTGAACCTGGAAAACTGACCAGGGGCGAGATCAAGAAGGCTATGAAAGCAGAATAAGAAATGTTATCTGGGGAGGAGGGGTGGGGGTATCTTGTTAATATGCTTGCCTTGCAAGCCTGAGGACCTGAATTCCATTCCCCAGAACCCACATAAATGCTGGGCTGGCATGGAGGCTGGCCTCTAATCCCAGCCTGAGAAGGCAGTGACAGGGGTCCCCACAACATGGTGACTAGCTGTTTGGGCAAGTTCTGGGTTTGATTGAGAGCTTCTGCCTCAGAGAATAAGAGAGAAAATGATCTAAGGGGATTTACAATGTCAGCTTTGGGCATCCATGGGCACATATGTGCACCCAAACAGCATGTGTGTTCACACATACAATTGTGCACACTCCATATACATACCATACACAGAGGCACATGAAAACGTACTTTTTAAATCTGCAGCAGGGGCTTACTATGTGCTCTTGGCTGGCCTGGAACTGGCAGAGATCTACCTCTGCTTCCCAAGTGCTGGATGTGTGCCACCACACCTGGTTAATACAGTTATTATATCCATGACTGCATTTTTGCTCTCTATCCCATTAGATTTAAAGTAGAAAATACACACCAAGTTACTTATGCCCGTGCAACAATGAAATTTATTCCTTTCACACACACTCAAGTGTATGTATTTGTATTAATTTTATATAACTCAGAAATCACCACCTTAGGAAATCTTTTGCAACCTAATAAACACCATTTTGGATAATTGCAAATGGTGGTCAGTTCATAATTAAAAGGACAGTCTACTCTCTAAGGTCTCTTTCAGTGTCAGTGTTTGTATCCAAGATGGGAAAAAGGCGATTCTTTCAGAGGTAATAGAAGCATGGTAGATATGACACTAACTAGTGCTAACTATAAATCATTCCAGTCGTGGCATTAACAGCACGATAGCAACACCAGGTTGTTAGGTCAGGGTTATGGAGCACATTTGGAGCCTGGTGTGTATACCATTCCTTCTGCTACTGAGGGGTTTCAATAACACAGGAGCAGTTTTAGTAGCGTTAGAAAGTTGATTAAGAAGAAGCATCCTTCTTACTTTTAGTTGTATATCCAAGGGCAATGCTAAGAAACTACTACAAATAACCTGTTAGTCCAATAATTTCCACAGTCTTAGCTTCCTATTACTTTTAGTAATGACCCCTGTTAGTTGAGTCATTAAAATCTAATAAACACAAACCTCTCAGACCCCACAGCTGGCTTAAACTCTGGCACTAAGCAAAGGCTGGTGGCGGCTTCTGTGGTGCCACAGAATAATAGCAAGGTAATGAGCCAAGAAGTGATCACCCCAGGGAAAGGGCAAATAAAATCAGCCCACGACCTTGGCTGCTCAGGGTGGCTAGGAGTCTTGGCTTGCACAGTTACCTCTAGTTACTTTCTTTGTAAACTATCAGGCAGATAACCTGTATATAAAAACCACATGGGGAACGTGTGCCTTGCTTTTTAAGTTATTTAAACTGGTTGTGGTGCTTGCTTTTGATGCCAGCACTGGGGGTAAAGTTGATGTCTGTGTCAGGTCTGGCCAGGCCAGGCCAGTGAGGCCAGGTCTCCAAATAAACAAAACCAAAGCTCATTTCATTCCAGCAGTACCACCCCTTCCCTTAATATGTAATACCAGGAGTGGATCTGGGAGTCTGTGGCATATTTAGAGCAAACAGACAAGCCCCAGGAAACCAATAATCTAAATATAACCTGTGCATAATTATCAGTTGCAAAAACTGAATTTATCAAATGGAGCAAGGTAAGCCCCTCCCTCCAGCTTCCACTCCCTACATAACTCTGGGTCAATTACAAATACAGTGCTCTGAGTATGTGTCAGGTGAATGACACACAGGCTGTTTCATTTTCTTTTCCAGTGTGTGTGTATGTGTGTGTGTATAATATATATAATATATATTACATGCAAAGAAAATTTATGTAATTATTTCTAATATCTAATTTCTTTTCCTATACATATACATATACATATACAATGCATCCTGAAGGAGGCCAGGCTATAAAAGCCATTAATGTAATCCCAACACTCAGGTGGGGAAGGGAGGAGGGACCAAGTGCTCAGGGTCATCTGAGTGATTTAGAGAGTTCAAGGCCAGCCAAGGATATAGCAGACCCTGTCTCAAAAAGCAAACAAAATAAAACAAAACCCTCAAACTCAAACAGTTTGAGGCTGCATTGACTAAGGGGCTGGGCAGCATCCATGAGGGAAGTGACTCCTTTCTCCAAACCTGCTTGTCCACTTGACTCTGTCATCTTCCCACTCACTCCAGCCTGAAGTTGGAGTCACCTTGGATTCTTGTTACCACAGCAGCCCTCACACATGCCCTGGTCACCAGTAGCTGCCGAAGTGGACCCAGGACGTGCTCTCCTCCCTCCCTCCCTGCTGGCATCAGTACCGTCTTGTATGACCACGATGGCTATGACTGTATGCTCTACTGATATCTGCAGTGCCTCCCTCCCGCTCTGAAGCCCTCAAAGGTTCTTGTTATGAACTAGCTGCCCTCACATAACACACTTTGGATCATAGATCTATTCTTCTTGTTCAGTTCTTCCCAGCCCAGTAGATGTCCTCAGAGCCACCAGGAGAGTCCTCCCTCCTGCTCCAGTGGAAAGGATCCCTCATTTCCTTCCAGTCTTCTTCTCCATCCACTCCCTCCCTGAATGTCGGACGTAGAGGTCCCTCCTCCCTAAAACTTTTCCTGCCTCTGTACTTCCTGCTTTTCCTAGCAATAGTCACAGTTTAATTATTTTGTTAATTAAAAAAAAAAATCTACTTTCCTGCCATGTTGAATGGGCTAAAGAGGGCAGGATCCCCGCTCGCCTTCTTTATCATTTTGTCCCAGGGTCCTTAAAACAAATATTTATGGAATGGATGATACTGTTTGGTTTTATTTCCCCAAGGGTACTGTACTTACAAAAACAGAGAGAGCTGTTTTACTCTACAGAAGGAGGGGCTGTGTTCCTGGTAAACTTCAAGTTCCTCTTGGGCAAAATTCATTTAAGTCAGGTGCTTATAAATGTCAGGTTGGTTACAAATACCTCGAGCGTTCCACTGCCCTGGCCAGCCTGAGCGGGCGCTTTAAGAGTCTTGTTTTATCTGACTTGTATGATCAGGGAAATAACTGATCGTCTTCTTTGGATCAAGGGACCACCAGGTCAGAAAACCTAAGGAAATCCTAGCGTTAGCACGGAGTGTGTGCTCACTCATCATCTGGGAGACCAGTGGGGATTTAAAAGTCATTTCTTACTCGAGTACAGAAAATCATCTACCAAATCTGTGTGGTTATTTTTTTTCTTAAATACTCTTAGTCCCTAAAGAATACCAATTATTTCATTTAGGTTACAATTCAAACCTTATTAAGAAGGAAATGCTTATATAAATCAAATTAAAAACTTAAAAAAAATTTTTTTAAAGCAAGACGTTTAGACAGCCTTATTTTAAAAATCCCCATCAAAATACTGAGAATCAAAGCAGTCCTGACCTGTGATGTCCAGTCAGCCACACAAAGGGACAGAGAGGCTCCGTGGTTGAAATTGTGTCACCCAGCTTGTCCCTGACAGCCTCTGCTTCCTGCTAATTTGGTTGTCCTTGGCCTCACTGGGCTAGGGAAAACGCTGTTCCGACTTGTCTCCTTCGAAGCAGCCAACCAGATTCAAGGAGGGGCTCGTGCTTTCCAGCGACTCCCAAGGAAGCCAAGAATGAGTCAGTGAATTCAGGTGCAAGAACTCACTCGGTAAACAAGGCCCAGCCGAGGTAGGGTGTACGGGTGTACGCGTGGCTGGGTGAGAAGTCAGGACACTGCGGACCTTGTGGGGAGTTTCCCCTGAAACTAAGGGGCAAGCCTTTCTCAAGATCCAGGCGCCCAGTCTTTTATTTGTGTCCCTGACCCCTGACAGTTTGACCAGAACCCTGTCTTGCCATGTTCCTGGCACTTACCTACCCATCCACCTGTTCCTCCTTTACCACCTCTCCTGGGATGGCAGAAACGGCTCTTGCAGAGTACCTAGATCAGTACCAAGCATGGACGTGGTGGCTCACAACTGTCTTGTTAACTCTAATTCCATGAGGCTCCACAGCGCCCTCTTCTGGTCGCTACAGGCTCCTGTGCACACACAGCGAGTGCATGCCAATACATGCAGGCCTAACAGTCACATAAGATAAAAATACATGTAAACACATAGACTGCTCATAGATGCCACCATTCCTTAGAACGTTTCTGCAGCAGTTTACCCTCTCTTAATCCCTGTCCCAGAGTTGATCTGTCTCCTTGGTACTGCTTCTACATGTTTTGTTTTGTGGGTTTTTTTTTTTTTCTCTGACATGCTGTGATTAGTTTCTCCTACGAGAAACGTCCTTAGGACAGGGACACTTTTCTTCTTTGAGACTGGGCTTCATGGATGTCTGGCTGGCCTTGAACTCTGTATGTAGCCAAGGATGATCGTGAATTTCTAATCCTCCTGTCTCTGCTTCTCCAGTGCTAGGATGATAGGCCTGTGCCACTGTGCCTTCTACTGTGGTAGAAGGTGAGAAAAGATTCTATGTCCTCTGACCTCCGTGTGTGTGCCGTGACATGCATGCACAGCCTTCTCTGACACGTGCTAGACATGTGAAAAATGATTCCAGGTCCACAGCCGTGGCAGGCAGACAAAGCAGTTAAATGACCTAACTGATGTAGTCAGCTAGAGATGACCCACTTGAATTACTTATTTGGGATTATACAAGTTCTCTGGTGAACAAAATTGACCCATGTTAGAGTGTTGCTCTCGGAATGAATTGCTCTTTCTTAGGAGTCAATGTTAATAATAATAATAGTAGTAATAATAACAACAATAATGTCATATTTTGTTATTGTTTGGTTTTTCAAGACAGAGTTTCTCTGTGTAGCTCTGGCTGCTCTGTAACTCACTCTGTGGACCAAGCTGGCCTTCAACCCAGATATCTGCCTGCCTCTGCCTCCCAAGTGCTGGGTCTAAAGGTGTGGCCACCACTGCCTGGCTGAAGTCAATGTTTATTTTTTATTGACATGTGTGTCTACAATAGAATATACAAATCCTGGAAAATACAGCAGTGGATGCTCATAGTCATCTATAGGATGGAACATGGGGCCCCCAATGGAGGAGCTAGAGAAAGTATCCAAGGAGCTGAAGGGGTCTGCAACCCTATAGGTGGAACAACAATATGAACTAATCAATACCCCCAGAGCTCATGACTCTAGCTGCATATGTAGCAGAAGAAGGCCTAGTCGGCCATCATTGGGAAGAGAGGCCCCTTGGCAAACTTTATATGCCCCAGTACAGGGGAACCCCAGGGCCAAGAAGTAGGAGTGAGTGGGTAGGGGAGCAGGGCGGGGGTGGGGGGGAGGGTAAGGGGACATTTGGGATAGCATTTGAAATGTAAAGGAAGAAAATATCTAATAAAAATAAAAAAATATATACAAATCCTACAAACACTGTTGAGTGAAAATTTGAAAATCGATCACATCCATGTGTGTTGGTCAGTTTTGGTGTTTTTGTCGTTTTGTCAACTTAGCACACATTAGCACCGTCTAGGAAAAGAGAACGTTAATGGAGGAATGCTTCTGTCAGATTGGCCTTTGGGCAAGTCTATAGGGCAAGTTCTTGATTAGTGACCCAGCCCACTGTGGCTAGTGCCACCGGGGCAGGAGGGTCCTGGATGATATAAGGAAGGAGGCTGAGCAAGCCTTGAGGAGTAACACAGTAAACGGCACTCCTCCCTGGCCTCTGCTTCAGTTCCTGCCTCTTTATCCCTGCTGTACTGGCTGGTTTTGTGTCAGCTTGACACAGCTGGAGTTATCACAGAGAAAGGAGCTTCAGTTGAGGAAATGCCTCCATGAGATCCAGCTGTAAGGCATTTTCTCAATTAGTGATCAAGGGGGAAAGGCCCCTTGTAAGCGGTGCCATCTCTAGGCTGGTAGTCTTGGATTCTATAAGAGAGCAGGCTGAGCAAGGGGAAGCAAGCCAGTAAGCAACATCCCTCCATGGCCTCTGCATCAGCTCCTGCTTCCTAACCTGCTTGAGGTCCAGTCCTGACTTCCTTTAGTGATCAACAGCAGTATGGAAGTGTAAGCTGAATAAACCCTTTCCTCCCCAACTTGCTTCTTGGTCCTGATGTGTGTGCAGGAATAGAAACCCTGACTAAGACCCCTGCCTACACTTTGTCCAGTGTGGTGGAAGGATAAGCAGATGAGCCCTTTTCTCTACCAGGCTGCTTTTGATCCTGGTGCTTATCACAGCAACAGAAAGCTATTACATGTGACCATTCAGCTTAAAAACGTTAGTGTGACTGCACCCTTAGGGCTATTGTGCCATGGCAGCCATTGTGGTTCATAGATGTCATCGCTCGGTAGGTCCGTGGTGGATTGCTTTTCTCTTTTGGAAGCTTGCATGGTGCCTTCAGGAAGCATGAGAGCCAGTCCCCAGGGAGAGGGCTTTCAAATCAGTTCCAGCTCAGGGACTTCTGGGCCCTGTGTCTGAAGTGCTTGGTGCCTTCAGTAACAGGGACTTTCCTTCCACCTCTGGGGGAGAGTGGAGGAGGAGCGAGCAAGAGCAGTGGCAGTACCCTGTACTGTTATGGGAGTCCCTCAGACAACCAGGACCAATACCTCAGAAGAGGACTTAAGTCTGCTATTGGGATTTTTGTTAGGTGGATTTTGGCGTCTGGAGGGAGCATTGTTGACTCAGATGAGAAAAATACATTTAAATGAAATAAGTATATTTTATACCTTTAAGTATATTCTGGTTTTTGATTTAGATAGATAATAATGCTGTTTTTTATGACTTTTTCAGACATTCTTACTGCTATTTACCCACCTCCATTCTTGTTCTTATATCTGTCTTCCTCCTTACACCCTACAGAGCCCCCCTGCCCATTCTCTGATCAGATCGCTTGTACCCTCGATTTCCTCTGTTGCTCCTCCACCCCCACCACAGCAGTGCTCTTTCATTTCCCTGAATTCTGTAGTTACTGCAAAGTACTCACAGCTGATGATTTGGAGCTAGGAGCCTCCAATGAGAGAGAACAAGCCACATTTGTCTTTCTGGGTTCGGGATACCTTGCTCAATACGATCCTTTCTAGTTCCATCTGTTTCCCTGGAAACTGCATGATCCTTCTTTACAAGGGGATGCTACCTCCTAGTGCATATATACCCCATTTTCATTAGCCATTCGCTGGCTGAACGACATTTTGTTTCCATTTCCCAGGACAGTGGTTTGAATCGGTTTGGCCCCCATAGTCTCATGGTTTTAAATGCTTGGCCCACAGGGGGGTAGTGTACTATTAGGAGGTGTGGCCTTGTTGGAGTGGGTGTGGCCTTATTGGAGGAAGTGTGTCACTGTGGAGGCCATCTTTGAGTTCTCCGAGGCTCAAGCTCCTCCCAGTGTGGGATTTCAGTCTCCCTCCCCACCCTCTCTGGCTGCCTTCAGGTCAAGATGTAGAACTCTTGCCTGCACGATGTCATGCTCCCACCATGATAATGGACTGAACCTCTGAAACGGTAAGCCAGCCCCAATTAAATGTTTGCCTTCGTAAGAGTTGTCTTGGTCATGGTGTCTCTTCCCAGCAACAAAACCCTACTAAGGGACACAGCTGTTGTGAGTAGAACAGCAGTGAACTCTGCTGTGCAGGTATCTGTGGGCGTGGGTGCTGAGTCCTCTGAGCACACACCAAGGAGTGGAATAGCGGGCTCGTTTGGTAGATGTATGTTTGGCTTTTTGGGAATTCTCCACACTGATTTCTGGAGTGGCTGTACAAGTTTGCAATCCCACTGACTGTGAACGAAGGTTCCGTTTTTCCTTACACATGTGCATTTCAGCTGGCACATGCCTGGGAGTAGAGTGGCCTGGCAAATGGCAGCGTTTACCCAGGTACACGCACCTCTAGTAGCTATGACCTGGGCAGCAAGGTGATGTACCAGCAGGACCTGGGAGCCCAGCCACTCCCCATGCTTGCTGGTGTTTGCTGGTGTTTGCCTTTCTCCTCAGAGCAGATGTGTCTCATTATATTTCCCACACTAACTAATGCTATTAAGTTTTTTAATGACTTTTTATAGGCTGCTTAAATGTACTTACACCAAGTGCCCTTTCAAGTCTTTCATCCATATTTTCTTTTGGGTACCTGTTCCACAGAGCTCCTGAGATGGTAACTATCTGTAGGTTGAACTGCTTGCTGTTCTGTGGTAATTGGTTACACAGCACTGGAATCCATATGCTCTAGTATGGCTTTGGGTTGGGCTGTATGTGTCGTGCGTGGTACTGAGCATCAGAGCTAAAAGCTTCCTGCAGGTCGGCGTCTGCTCCCATTGTGCTGAAGACCCAGCCACCACCTGTGGCTTTTGCTTTGGGAGACCCAGCCTGCCAGCTTGGCTCTACCTTCCCCGGATTCTCCATCTGCCATTCTTTTCCCTTTTGGATTTCTTTTTCCTCTTTTTAGACCTTGTTTTCTAGGTTTTTGGATAAACTCTACAGTTACAAGGTTCAAAACAAAATAAAATTATGAAGGAGTATTTAGTGAAAAGTCATTGGAATATGTCTCCACTCCACCCCTATCTATTACCTTCTAACCTGACACACTTCACTATTAGGAATGAAAGCAGGCTATTTGTGTTGCATTTCTTTCTCTGACCTGTGCCTGGCTCTTTGCAGGGAACGTTGCATTTTGGAGAGCGTTCTCTGTAATTCACAATGAGTTTTCTTGTTGTTCTGAGAACAATGATCTCCTATTGTAGGAATTTATCTTCATGTATTTAATCAGTCTGCCGCAGATGGAGACTCACTCCTAATTATTTGCAACTGAGCCAAAGATATGCACAGCCTAAGGTCCTGAATTTGTGTGTTAGTCGGCAGTTGGAGGAAGCTTGGTGCTAAGGATGGGCAGATGGGTGGCCCTTGGTATGTTGTCCAGGAGGACCTGATATAGTCAGCCACATGGGCCCTTACTAGAAGGGGAGCAGAAGGACAGGCCTAGCCAGAGTGCTCACCGAGAAAGGGAGCAAAGGTTGGTGTGGTGTGAGGACCTGAGCCAGGGAGTCTGGAACCAGATACCAAATAGACACTGAAGGCAGTCCCAGTGGTCTGCTGGAGCCGCCAGCCTTGGACCTGAACCCTCTTAAGATGCATTTTGGATTTGTGATCCCCAGAACTGCAAGACTGTTGTTTTGTTGTTGTTGGGTTTTTTTTTTTTTTTTTTTTTGGTTTTTTTGTTTTTCGAGACAGGGTTTCTCTGTGTAGCCCTGGCTGTCCTGGAACTCACTCTGTAGACCAGGCTGGCCTCAAACTCAGAAATCCGCCTGCCTCTGCCTTCTGAGTGTTGGGATTAAAGGCGTGCGCCACCACGCCCAGCAAGACTGTTGTTTTAAGCAACTGTTTGTGGTTATGGTGGCAGTGGGAGACCAGTGTGGCCATTTTACTTAAACCAAAAGTGGCTTCCTTTTGAGTCTGACATTTTGTGTTTGTGCATCTGTATCTATAGGGAAGAGTTTAGGCATGGAGTACTCAAAGCTAGTTTTGTAATAATTAAATTGTTCTTTTTAAAAAACTTTCTTTTTAGATTTATGTGTATGAAAATTTTGCCTGCATGTATCTCTTTCTGTGCACCACATGTGTTCCCACAGTCATCAGAAGAGGGCATCAGATTCCCTGGAATTGGAGTTAGGGATAATTGTGAGTCACCATGTGGGTGCTGGGAATTGAACCTGGGTCCTCACCAGGTTTTCTAACCACTGAGCCATCTCTCCAGCCCTGAATCATTCTTCTCATTCTTCTTAAAGCAGCTTTTTTCCATTCTGTAAGACACCTGGGAGACCAACGCGGAAGGAGGAGGTTACTGCTTCTGTTCTGGAAGTTTAATTTAAGAAGGACTTGAGCCACTGCTTTTGGTCCTCATGGGACCCCCAGATGGCAACAGCAGGGAGTGCAGAGTGGCATGGACTGTTTACCCCATGACCAAGAAATAGCAAAGGAAGAGGGAAGTCTGGGGCCCCACAGTCTCCTCACAGACAAACCGAGAACCTAACCTGCATTTGCTTGCTGAGGACCAAGCCTTCCACACATAGGCTGTTAGGGGGACATGGTCCATCCCAACTCTAGCAGTGGTCTGTGGGGGTTACAACCATTGTCACTCTCAGCAGCAACAAGTGTGAGCTCCCCTTTCCCCACAGCCACTTGAACACAGTGGTTATTTGGATTTTTGCTATTTTGATGGTGTCAAATTCTAATAAGTTTTCCCATCCTTAACTTGTTTTAAACCATCCTTCAGAGTTAGGAGTGGGTCCTTGATTCTGCTCTTGTCCACAGCATTTATCTTCATTTCCCTCCAACACCTCATACTGCAGGCTCTCTATATGATGAGAAAAGAAAACACAATCCCCAACAGCACCTGTCAGCAGACAAGAAATGTGGTATCAAACATGCTCTATCAAGGTCTGCTTATGAAAAGGTTTCCTTAGCTTTGGACCTGAATCCCACATTGTCAGTCTTCAGAGACTGAGGACCTGGCTGCTGTCAGCGTCCTGATCACTATGCGGGTTGGCTGAATGATTGTAAGGCAATCACACAGCATCCTGCCCCACCCCCTCCGCACCCCCTCCCGGGGTTACCAGAGATCTTTCTCTCTGAGGTCAAGTAGAACTTCGGCTTTGGGATGCCACTGGTGAAAATTATTTGCACATGGGATAAAGCTTATTGGTTCTGCCATTTTAAAGGACTAATACCTGTGCCACAAATGTGTTTGGGGGGGGGGGAGGAAGGAGAGATGAATCCAGATCGCCACGCTCCTTCCCTTAGCTTGGGGACCAGCATTACTGTAAGTTGCCAACCCATTAAGATAATCTTTTTTTCTTTTTAAAGATGATTCTCACTATGTACCTTTGGCTGGTCTGGCCATCCAGATGTAGATCAGGCTAGTCTAGAACTCCCAAGAGACCTGCCTGTCTCTGAGTTTGAGATTAAAGGCATTTGCTGGGGACTGTAGGTATTGTATCATATTAACTGTCTCTCCCCATAATACTAACTGAAATCATTGGCAACTTGAACTTCTTGCCTTCTGTGAGACGTCTGGCTGTTGGAAATTTAAATTGATGTGGTGTGAAGACACTAATGAGATAAACATCTGGTTGGCATGCTTCTAACATGCTGTGACTTCAGTGTGAGCCAGTGCTAGCCAGCCACTTGGACCCCCTAAAAAGCTTCTAAAGAGCTTTAAGTGAGGTGCCACATGTCTGTAATCACAAACCTTGGGAAGTCAGCTATCCACTTACACTCTGTCTCCTCAAACCCCCCAATGTTTCAGAAAGCACAAAATGTAATGATTCACCAGGCAGTGGTGGCGCACGCCTTTGATCCCAGCTCTTGGGAGGCAGAGGCAGGCAGATTTCTGAGTTTGAGGCCAGCCAGGTCTACAGAGTGAGTTCCAGGACAGCCAGGGCTATACAGAAAAACCCTGTCTCAAAAAACCAAAAAAAAAAAAAAAAAAAAAAGTAATGATTCCTGTGTCTTGGGAATACAAGACAGGGACTCACTGACAATGAGCCCAATTACAATTTGTTTGATTCTTGGGAAGGGAAGAACAAGCAGACAGACAGGTGCTAAGGAAGGGTTGTTGCTTCCTCCCGATGATCCCAGAGCTGTGTCAATGACTCGCTACTCTTTGATGATTACAAATTTGTGATTCAAAGGTTTCTCTTCTCTGACACCTAAACTCCGTCCTCCAGTGACCTGCCAAGAGCTGGGACAGTCCCAAGGCTTGGTGCCCTGTGAGCTTTCCTTACAGCCCTGGGTAGTGTCAGTATGAGTCAGGCTGGCTTGCCACAGCTCTTTCCTGCTAAATGTGTCTCTTGTGATGACACTCTGCCCCACTTCAGCTGGCATCTGTTTACTTGGAGTTAATTTTAGATAGAGCAGATTAATCATTACATCGCAATGATGCCAGCGGCACAGTTGGCAAGTCACAGAGGGGCACAGGAATCAGGGAGCCTGACTGAGTGTCAGCCCCTGCTTCTCTCCAGTTGGGGTAGGTGGGTAAGAGGAGAGACAGACCTTCCCTTTGGGGTCCCTGTGGATGAACAGAGCTGTGCCTGGTGCCTGCCGCTGGGCCTGGCCTATGATGACTGTGCATGCCATGCCAGATCAGTTAGCAGAACAAGATCCAGAAGAGAATACATAGAATCAGATTTGAGTCAGGAAGCCCAGGCCCGGAAGTCTGACAGCACAGAGCTTGTGGGTGTTATGGGGGCAGACCTGTCCTCTTTCACAGGGCAGCAGCTAGCTGGAATCTCTGCATCACTTTAGCCTTAGAACGGTTGCTTCTCCCCAATACCTATGGCACTGTAGAATTCCTCCTGCCCTCCTGGAATTAATCAGAGCAAACTCCACTGTGGGGAGCATGGTGGTTTCCAGTGTCATACAGGGCGACCACATTTACCTTATAGATTTGTGTTCCTTTTCCCCTTCATTTGCCACAGCTCCCTGTCCACATTCGTTTCTGCTTCTCTTCTTTTTGGTCTCATTTGTTATCTCTATGCCTGACCCCCATTGGATTGTAAACTCCACCAGGTCAGAAGCTCGGTTTGCTAGACAGGGAGGTGAGGCACAGGCACTTACCTCATCAGTTGACTTAGAAGGACAGGGCAGAGAGCTGGATAGAGACTACCACATGATGCTCGGAAGAGGCATGCTTTCTTCCCTTGCTTTCTCTCTTTTCTCTCAGGACCTGGTTCATGCTGGGCAACGGATTGTGCCACTGAGCTATGTGCCAGTCCCCAAAGTGTTCCTTCTCAACTATATCAGTACTGAAGATTAAAAACTCAATTCTTCCTAGCAAGGAAAATAAATATGAAAAAGATTTTTCATCTGGGCTTTGTAGACCCTTGAAGGATTTGGTTTCTGCCATGCTCTCTGCCCGCCCAGCCTTGGGAAGCAGTTTCTCCTCCTGCTATGGCCCTAGTGGAGAAGCAGTGAGCTTAGAGGCTCCTAGCTGGAGAGTGTCCTTTCCTTCCCTGAAGTGAGGTCTGTGTGTTCAGGGCTGGATTCCAAAGGTGGGGCTGCTGGCAGCAAGCTGTGTGATTAACCGAGGAGACAACAGTAAAGACCGGGAAAGGCTGGGTAGACAGGTAGGTCTGGTTCCTCCACATGTGAGCTCAGCAGGGTGTGTGCCAACCTGGCTTGGCCCTAACTCGGTGTCTGGCTATCAGTCCTGCTGTCTGACCAGCTTCCCAAGGTTGGCCAGTCTGCTGCTCCACAGATCTCCTGGAGAAACAAGGACTCAGCTCATGGATGGGTGTGACTTAGCCTTTAAAAGATGGTTTTCAAACATTGGTAAGATGGTGGCTAACATACAGATGTAAAATAATTACCCTTAGCTGGGCGCGGTGGCACACGCCTTTAATCCCAGCACTTGGGAGGCAGAGGCAGGCAGATTTCTGAGTTCGAGGCCAGCCTGGTCTACAGAGTGAGTTCCAGGACAGCCAGGGCTATACAGAGAAACCCTGTCTCGAAAAACCAAAAAACCAAAATCCAGAGGGTAGGCACATCTGTGAATCACAATGTGAAATAATGTAGAATAATGAGAATAATGTAAGCGAGGAGGGCCCTGAGTGGAGCTGGCTGATGTCTGTGCTTAGAATCACACCCATGTGTTGCTATTGGTCCTAAACATTAAACGTGGAGCACTTGAGAAGTGTGACTGGGAGGTAGACAAGTGTGAGCTGAAAGAATCAGAGTGGTCCACAGTGAACGACTGCATAGGTGTGCTCTGCGGTTTGTGATCCATGGGCCTTTCTAGATCATTCTGTATGTTAGCTTGACAATTGTGGGGATTACTATGAACTTGATTTGTTTGTTTAATCACATCTGCTTCACTGCCCTAGTTCATTCTTCCAGGAGATAGCAAAAAATGAACAGGAATTCCCAAATAGGACTTCTGAGTGTGTGAAATGGCCCTGACAGTGTTCTGCCACGCAAGGGAAGGAAGAAGTCATTGTACAGAGAGACCATTTGTTATAGCTTAGGGACATAGCCTTCTCTGAGGGCCTGGGCCAACCTCTTTTGATTATGTATACTGGTGTAAACATATGTTGTAAAAGCACGTGTGTCGTTGCTGATCGTCCCAAAGCAGAAGTCACTTAGCTGCCCATTTACAAATCATAGACAAAAATGTGGTATGTACATTGGAGCATCATGCATCCTTGAAAAGGAAGACAATTCTGATACATACTATAAAATAGATTTAACTTTTGTATACATATGTATACACACACACACACACACACACACACACATGCACATATTTGAGACAGAGTCTCATTAGATAGCCTTGGTTGACCTAGAAATTGCTATGTAGACCAGACAGGCTTCAAACTCAGAAATCTGCCTGTCTCTGCCTTCCAAGTGCTGGGATGGATGAACCTTTAAAGATTCAAAGTGAAGAAGCTGATGAAAGTACAAACACTCTGTGATTTGGGGGGCTGAGATGGGTCACCTCCAAATGTGGCCTCCAGTATATGATGACGTATCTTGAATTGAAGAAATTTAAGAAAGAAAGGACAAATCTTACCTTCCTGCCACCTTTCCCCTGTAAGAGGTTCCCTGCTACAAGGACACAGAGCAGGTCCTGCTGTCCCTAGCTTATTACGCCGTGTGTGCCACATTCAGTAAACACCATCCTGTGTTCATTACACTATGTGTATCCCTTTGTCTTATGGTTTTTATAGCTTTCCACTATTCATAAAGCCTAGTATGAAAGCATTCTGCTTCCACAACCCCAGAACTTAGACAGTTGAGTCAAGGACATTAGGATTCAAGTCCAGCTTTATTTATATAGCAAGTTCAAGGCCATCCTGAGTTATATGAGACCCTTTCTCAACAAGAGAACTTTAGCTCTATTGATGCAGGCCTTGAGCACCTTATGAAGACTGATGTGTAAAACTTGTATCACATACATTCGCATGGTCCCCTTGGTTGTCTTCAGCTTGTCACAGGAGTCTGGCTTTTGGAAGAGTGGAGGAAGACGATGCTTTTCTTACCGTGGATATGATTCTATGTAGTAGGGGAGGTGCCAGTGCTGGTGTGGGAAGCTTCAGCCCAGAACAGCCACTGGGTTGTGGAAGATGCTCCACTCCCACTCAGGGACCAGTTGCAGCACCAAATCCCTTGGCTGTACAACAGAGAGGAATCTCAGAGTGAGGGGAGGTTAGTTTATTACTTAGACACAAGAGTTAGGACACTTGGGGGCTGGAGAGATGGCTCAGCGGTTAAGAGCACTGATTGCACTTCCAGAGGTCCTGAGTTCAATTCCCAGCAACCACATGGTGGCTCACAACCATCTGTAATGAGGTCGGATGCCCTCTTCTGGAGTGTCTGACAACAACTACAGTGTATTTACATATAATACATAAATCTTAAAAAAGGACACATTTTAAATAGAAGGGGAGGCATTTAGAGAGGGCCATTAGGAGCCAAAGAAGGTGTTTTACAACGAGGTTTGAAGATTAAATAGTTGATTTATTTTATTTTTTCACAGCATATTTGTCTACAATTAAGATTAAGCAGAGTTTAAAAATTAAAGTTACAAAGTTTCATTAAATATGAACTGGTTTGCTTGGTTTGCTTGTGGGTTTCTTGTTTTGTTTTGAGAAAGGGTCCTGGGTGGCCTAGAACTCACTCTGTAGACCAGGCTGGCCTCAATCTCCTAGAGAATTAAACATGCGGCCACAGTGCCCTGTAGTTTACTTGTCCTTAAAGAATTTCCTCTACAAATGAAACTGGGGATGTGGAAAGAACAGCTCAGTGGATCAAGGTTTGATTTTCGACACTCGGGTGACTCAAAGGCTCAAAATCGGCTGGAACCCCAGTGCCAGGGCATCTGAGACCCCTTTCTCTCTCCATGGGTACTGGGAATGTGTGTGGTGCAGACGTTCACGAAGACAACGCACTCACACTTATAAAAATAAACTAAGGCCCTTTTCTCAGGGGCATTGTTTGGATTCATGGATGAGAAGAGGTGAATGAGGTTAAAGGACAAGGTCAGATGCAGCTGGAGTCTGCTTCAATGTCCTCATTCAAGAAGTGTCTCGGAAGATAAGCGCTATATCTGTAGGCAGTTTGATTTCATCCGTGGTGTTAAAGTTTCTAGATTTTGGCCAGATACCCAAGGGATTTCTTTTCCTTCTGTGTGGGGTCAGTCTTGGCATCCTACTGTCTTGTCTCATTTAGTCACACTAAACAGTAGTTAGTAGGTCCAGGAATCCAGGAGATGCAGGTGATAAAAGCAACAGAGTATCTCTTGGTTGTAGAAAATTGCAAACCAGGAAATGCAGGGTCAGGCCTAGTCGCCCAGAGGCAGGGTAGGCTGGAGCTCAGAGATCTTGTGAGAGCAGGCAACTTACTGCTTCTTGAGGAGCGATGAGCAGGAAGGCTACAAGTGTGGAGGTAGAAATCAAATCAAAGGTAAGTGCCAAGTCCGTCAGTGTGTCCGGGTCAGGAGGAAAAACTGGACTGTCTGGTATTTTAAAAATATTACTGGTGGCACAGCACTCGGGAAGCAGAGGCAGGCAGATTTCTGAGTTTGAGGCCAGCCTGGTCTACAAAGTGAGTTCAGGACAGCCAGGGCTATACAGAGAAACCCTGTTTCAAACAAACAAACAAACAAACAAACAAACAAACAAAAAATTACTCAGTGTTGCTAGATTCTGAAAAATGTCTCTCTGGTAACAGTGTTCTTCGTGGTATCTGTGTGGCAATTTTCCTCTTGTCTTAAATCTCTCAGGCTCAGAAAAAGATTCTTGGCCTCCTTTTTGACTTGAGAAGGAGGGAGTTCGGAACAAAGAAGCCAGAGGAGGACAACCAGTGTGTTGTCTCTTGTGTTTCACCCTATTTCCTGAGTGATGGCCTTTCAGTGAGTCTGGAGCTAAGCTAGCATCCTGGAAGTCCCAGCCATCTGTCGTTCTGTCTCTGCTCCCATCCACAGCCCAGGCAGGCCTACCACCCCTGGCTTCTTACATAAAGGTGTAGGGGGTGTGGACTCGGGTCCTTAAGTGAGTGTAATCAGGGCCCTTACCTGCCCCTCCGATTTGACTGTCATCAGCATAGTTTTAGTTGGGGATGGCAAAGCTGTAGAGAGAGGTGGTAGTTGTGCTTGCTCTTGATGGCAATGCAGTTATCTCATGTGCCCATGGTACCTAATTTAAAGAAATTCTTTGTGCATGCATGTGTATATGTGTGGAGTGTTTGTGTGTATGAGTGTGAGTAGCACTTGCCACAGAGTGTGTGGTTGCAGTGTGTGTGGTCATTAGAGGACGACCTCGGTTATAGTCTTCACCTTCCACCTTGTTGGAAGCAGGCTTTCTCATTTGCCATTAAAACTCCAGGTAAGCCTGTCCCTTGAGCTTCCTGGGACTCTTCTCCAGGCTCCTCCGCCCACCTTGTCCCAGGAATATGGGCTGTTATTCAAGTTCTATAAATTTGAACTCTGATCCTTAACATCTGAGCTGCAAGCACTTTACTCCCAGGGGCATCTCCTTATCTCACATGCTAAATGTTTTAATAGCTTTGTAGCCCTTATAAAACACTCAGGGTGTTATATGCACCAACCAGTCCTTAAAACATGCACAGAAACATGCCTAGCTCTTGAACTGAGGCTCAAAATACCATGGGTGATTAGAACGTGGGTCTTCACAGTGTCTTGCCCTCTCTGTATCCTGTGATGTTCCTCCCCACACGGGTAGAAGACATCCCGGAGTAGAGTCTGAGGAAAATAAAAGTGGAGACAACTGAGGATCCCCAGAATAGCGAGTGTTCTTGGAAGAGAGGTGAATGGATGAGACAGGGACGGGATTTCCAGGTATGGGGTGAAACCGAGATCTTGAGAGTCACACTTTAAATCTCAGCCCGTGGGAGACGATGAGTTGCTACAGGACACCTTCATAAGAGCTGGCCATCGCAGCCCAGGGGAGCATTTAAAGCATACACATGATCCGGGGGCGAGGGTCCCCTTTACCTCATTCCCCTTTGACCTGGCTGGGATGGAGAACAGCGCCCAGGGAGAAGGGAAGGAATCACTTGTGGTTGGGTCAAAGGTAACACTAGAGACTAACCCACCCGGAGGGAAGGGGTCACTCTGCTAGGCCACTATAAACAGGAGTTGGGGTTTGCAGACAGCAGATGTCTCGGAGGTGAGTCACAGATGCGAGCCCAGCCACCCAACCACCATAGCTTCTAGAGAACTGTTTTCACCCATAGCTTTCTTTCATCCTTGTGTCTGAGACAGCAAACAATTTTTTCTTTTAGTTTTGTTTTATGTGTTTTGCCTGCTTGTATGTCTGTGCACTATGTGTGTGTGTTTTATGTGCTTTGCCTGCATGTATGTCTGTGCAGTATGTGTGTTTGTTTTATGTGCTTTGCCTGCTTGTATGTCTGTGCACTATGTGTGTGTGTTTTATGTGTTTTGCCTGCTTGTATGTCTGTGCACTATGTGTGTGTGTTTTATGTGTTTTGCCTGCTTGTATGTCTGTGCACTATGTGTGTGTGTTTTATGTGTTTTGCCTGCATGTATGTCGGTGCACTATGTGTGTGTGTTTTATGTGTTTTGCCTGCATGTATGTCGGTGCACTATGTGTGTGCCTGCAGAGGTTGGGAGAGGGCATCAGATCCCCTAGAGCTGGAGTTATATATGGTTTTAAGCCACCATGTATGGGTGATGGGAACCAAACTTGGATCCTCTGCAAAAACAACTGTTTTTAACCCAAGCTGTATCTCTAACACCTGAGCTAACTTTTAAAAACCATCCCCAAAAGGTAGGTGATTTTACTTCTGAAATTATATTGTAGTGCCAGGGAAGTGTTAGTGATCTCCCAAAAACAGACAGGAGCTGAGCTGATGCAACTCACAGCAGGGCCTTTATTCTATTTAAGCTAGCTGCCCCCCACCCCTCAGGACACCACTGTCACATGGGACTCATTTGGTGGTGAGGAATCCCTGAATGTCTTTATAGTAAGCAGCAACTGGGGGGTGGGGGGTGAGTGTGCAAGCATCTAACTGTTTCGAAAGCTACTGTGCCCTTTAACATAATTGGCTGGTGCTGGGAGTCATATCATAAAATTAATTTCTGTTCCCCTCTACATTGGTGGTGGTTAGGCAGGGGGTGGGCTTGTAACCTGGGGGGCACAGGTTTGTTGGGGGAATAACCTGGGGGCGCTGGTCTTGTTGGGAACTAGCCTAGAGACTGGAGCTAGGTTTAGGTTTTGTTGGAGGGCAACTAGGAAACTAACGCTAGGTTTTACGTGAGTTCAAACTTAGGTCAGGTTCTCTAAAATGGAGTCTGAACTTAAAAGATTTGGCCTCTCAGTATCAATGCTTTTGTGACTGCTTATTCCAGATTCCTTATTTGTGATTATAACAATCAGAAGATTCTGAAATTTAAAAGATTGACTAAATATATTGTTCTTTTAAAAATTTATTTATCAAGATGGGGTTTTATGTAGCCCAGGCTGGCCTTGAACTCACATAACCATGGATGACTTTGAACTTCTGATCCTTTTACCTCTAGCTCCTGAGTGCTGAGATTCCCAACTGTGTGTGCAGCAAAAATATTCATTATTGTATGTATTGTATTGTATGTATTGTATTACAGTGTTATGATAAGAGAATAGTTTTCTAATACTATAATCAGTACTGGAGCAAAATATTGAAACCTTGTGGTATAAAGGGGGAAATTTGGCTCAGAAAAGAATGCCACCTCTTGCCTTCTGACTGAGCTTTTGGTTAATGGTTTTAACTCATTATGTGAGTTTTGACTCTTTGTTGAGGGACACTGTCAATCATAATACATAGCTTCAAGCTCTAGTGACAAAGGTACAGGATATGCAAGAAAAACCATCTATGGCCCTGCATCTTTGCCTTTTTTTCTGAGCCTTTGAGAGGGAGAAAAATCCAGTGGTTTCTGGCCTTTCCAGTCTAGAGATGAGCCAGCATGTTAGCTCCATTCGACGAGTTTGATGTGACGTTGGACTAAATGTTCCCTCCCAGCCATCTTCACAAGATGTCCAGGTAAATTTATGTGCTCAGCACACTTCACCGACTTTATTAGGTAAGGGAGATTTTTGTCTTTTCTAAAACTGTTTTTTTCTTGCTTTAAAATCTCAAGCCAGCAGTTCTAGTGTATACCTATAACCCCAGAGGTGGAAGCAGTAGGGTTGTAAGTTCAAGGTCAGCCTGGGTAACATACTAGCTCTCATTCTCAAAGACTCAAACCAAACCAAAACATTGTAATGCCACCTCCTGGAGTCGCCTGGCAGCGTGCAAGCAGTCTGGAGTGATTGCTTTTGGCAGAAGGCCACGGAAACATCCCTGCCTCTCCTCTCTGTGATATATAGATAGCGTTGACACATTGTTGAAAACAATGACCATAAATAGCGGATGTGTCAGGTGTGGGCTCAGTCACCGACTACAGTTGAAAAGGAAAGGGCCCTGAGATCTGTTCCCTGGGCAGGTCCATCACATGCAGACATGGTTGCTAGGAGCCAGAGCTCCAATCTGAGAGCCCACTCAGTGCTGTACAGGTAGGTGAAGCTTGTGCTTAGATTCCTTCCCCCTCCCTCCCACCCTTCCTCCCTCCCTCTATCTCTCCCTTTCTCCTTTCTTCCCTCTTTTCCCCCTTCCTCCAAGTACCTCTCTCTCTCCTTTCTTCCTTCCTTCATATGAGTTTATATTATTTAAAATCAACTTTTTTATTGGATATTTTCTTTATTTACATTTCAAATGTTATCCCCTTCCCGAGTTTCCCTCCCTCCAGGAAACCCCCTATCACATCCACCCCCCCTGCTTCTGTGAGGGTGTTCCTCCACCCACCCACCCACTCTCACCTCTCCACCCTCAATTCCCCCATACTGGGGCATCTATCAAGGCTTCATAGAACCAAGGACCTCTCCTCCCATTGATGTCTGACAAGGCCATCATCTCCTACATATGCAGTTGGAGCCATGTGTACTCCTTTGTTGATGGCTTAGTCCCTGGGAGTTCTGGGGGGACTGGTTGGTTGATATTGTTTTCTTCCTATGGGATTGCAAACCCCTTCAACTCCTTCAGTCCTTTCTCTAACCCCTCTATTGGGGACCCTGCACTAAGTCCAATGGTTGGCTGCTAACATTCACCTCTGTATTTGTCAGGCACTGGCAGGGCCTCTCAGGAGACAGGCTTCTTTCAGCATGCACTTCTTGGCATCCACAATAGTGTCTGGGTTTGGTAACTGTATATGGGATGAATCCCCAGGTGGGACAGTCTCTGGGTGGCCTTTCCTTCAGACTCTGCTCTATAATTTGTCTCTGTATTTGCTCCTGTGAGTATTTTGTTCTCCTTCTAAGAAGAACTGATGCACCCACACTGTGGTCTTCCTTCTTATTGAGCTTCATGTAGTCCGTGAATCGTATCCTGGTTATTCCGTGCTTCTGGGCTAATATCCACTTTTCAGTGAGCGCACACCATGTGTGTTTTTTTTTGCAATTGGGTTACCTCACTCAGGATGATATTTTCTAGTTCTATCCATTTGCCTAAGAATTTCATGAATTCATTGTTTTTAATAGCTGAGTAGTACTCCATTGTGTAAATGTACCACATTTTCTGTATAAAAGTCAACTTCTAGAATATTACAAAGTGTATACTTGATAAAGCTCCCCCTAGGGAATGCTTAGCACATGCATATGGCTGTTTTGTGTGGTGCTTTGGGATTTCGGAAGAGTATATGCTAATTTTGTTGGCCTTTTACTTACATCATTCATGAAACAAAATTTTCTATCAACCTTTCTTGCTTCCTCTCCCTGGATCTTGGCCATTCCTGGTCTTTTGCAGAATTTTACAATTGATTCATCAGTTTTCACAAAGTTTGGGATTCTGAAGGCCGTTAAAGGTCCATTTTAAAGTGACTTCAGCTTATTGGTCCATTTATGTCTTCCTTGTTGTTTCTCCAAGGGATAGTTTTGTTTTGTTTAGTTTTCTCCGTTAAAGTGTACCATTCTTTGTCTGTTTAGTTCTGGGTTCTGTGTCCCAGTCAAGCTATGAAATGGTAAAATAATTTTATTTTAGGGTCTTAGGAGTGACAGTGCTGACCAGGTCTTCCAATGGAGGCAGGAACAATGGGAGCTGACAGAGGCAAGCAGACTGATTTGAAGTGAAACAGGGAAAAGTTCTTTGTAGGTGACTTCATTGAATGTTGCTAAAGAAAGGGTTATATGGTAGGGACACATGACCAAGAGTGAAGCCAGGGTCTGTCTGTGCAACTCTGGCCATCCTGCTACTATGTAGACCAGGCTGGCCTAAAACTCCTGTAGACCCATGTGCCTCTGCTCTGAGGCGTGTGCTGCCATGCATACCTGCTTCTACCCCAACTCGTTACCCACAGACGAATTCCCCTTTCCTGCCACTCTGCCTTTGTGTGGCTGGGCCCTCGAACTGTGGTTGAGTGTCTGGAGGCTCCATTTTACTGTCGTACCACGGTGTGGTTTGTCCTGCCTGATCCACATTTGGGTTATTCCATTTGGGTCTGTTGTAAGCAATTCTCTACAGTCGTGGCTTTTTGGTCCCCACGCCAGTGCTTCCATTGACTGGCTTGAGTGATGTGTTTTATGAAGCTTGCTCTTTGGTCTTAGGACAGTCTCTCAGTTCTCTGTGTCTGCAACAGTTCTGAGGGGCGTCTCAGGTGCTCTCTTTCCATTGTATCAGTACCCTGGAGCTCTTGGCTCTAGCTTCATATGTATCAAAAGATGGCCTAGTCGGCCATCACTGGAAAGAGAGACCCATTGGACATGCAAACTTTATATGCCCCAGTACAGGGGAATGCCAGGGCCAAAAAGTGGGAATGGTAGGGGAGTAGGGGGGGAGGGTATGGGGGACTTTTGTGATAGCATTGGAAATGTAATTGAGGAAAATCCGTAATTAAAAAAAAATATTTAAAAAAAAATGTGGTCATTGTGGTGGGTAGGCAGCAGTATCTCCTAGTGTTTGCAATTTCCTCTTTTTTTTTTTTTTTTTTCAAGACAGGGTTTCTCTGTAGCCCTGGCTATCCTGGAACTCACTCTATAGACCAGTTTCTTGAACTCAGAAATCCGCCTGCCTCTGCCTCCCAAGTGCTGGGATTAACGGCGTGTACCAGCTTGTGTTTGCAATTTCCTAACACCTAATTAGGCCAAACGCATTTCCATATGTTCTAATACCAGTCATTTGACTATGTTTCTTGGGGAGAGGATTGCTCATGGTTCTGGTCCAGCTTTTTTATTGTGTTGCCTGGTGTTAGATTATCATTGCTTTCTAAGATTTCTTAAACATAATCTGAGCCAAAGTTTTTTGTTTGTTTTCCCCTACTTGGTGGCTTGTGTTTTCGTTCTTAAAAAAAAAGGCATTTAATGTATGTGTATGAATGTTTTATATGTCTGTGCAACATATGTGTGCAGTGCCTGCAGAGATCAGTAGAGGGTGTCAGATCCCCCATGGAACTGGAGTTGCAGTTTGTTGTGAGCCACCAAGTGGATACTGGGAACTGAATCCCAGTCCTCTAGAAAAGCAGCCACTTAACCTCTGAGCCATCTCTCCAGCTTTCATTTTCATTTAAGGTTTCTTTTGGTGACATACACTTTTAATCCCAGCACTCTAGAGAGAGAGGGCTGTGGTTTTTCTGTAAGTTCAAGGCCAACCTGGTCTACATAGTGAGTTCCAGGCTAGCCAGGCTACATCATAAAATTGTGTTTCAAAAGAGTTTGAATTTACACAGTTGATTAGTTTTTATAAGTAAAGTTTTGTTAGCATTGTGTGTGTGTGTGTACACTCCAAGTTATTTTACTGTTTATCTGTGTCTGCAACATAAATATAAAGTAAAATTTATTAAATATAAATATAAAGTAAAATTTAAATATAGTACCATTGAGTTGATGTGGCCTTCGTTAAAGTGATTACTGTTGTTCACTTTTCTTTTTATTGCACATCACACACCATATATATATATATATATATATATATATATATATATGTATATATATATTGCTGTGCTTCTGGCTCTCCACACTGATCCATTAGTTAGTTTATCTGGATTTTGTTTGGTTCTAGAAATAAGCAAGCATGATAAAGCACAGGCCCTCCTCCAGACATGCGTATAATCTGAGGAAGAGTCAGATAGTTAATGTTAATAGGATGAGCTACAGTTGAAAAGTTAAAGTCCCGCTGTGTTTAAAGTTTTAGTCTGTTAGTCACTTCTCTAAGGGGATTCTTTTCTGCAGTAGGAAAACTTCCTGTAATTGAAAAGTACGTCGTTTAGTTATGTGGCTTTTCCTTGCAGTTTAACACACATACATCTATTCCAAGACACATATTGTTATGAATCTACCTGTTTCAAGGGCTGGGATGATCAGGGCGCTAAGGAAGTCCAGCCTTGGGCAGTAGGTGGCAGTGTTGGTCAAGCAAGTGAAGGCTTAAGATGTCTGGCTAGTCCTAGGGACTGAGCCCGGGCAGAATCCCTGAGAGTGAAGAATGTGTCAGGACCATGGGGGAAGGAACAGAGAAAGGACTGGGAAAGGTGGAGGAAGGCCAGGAGAAGGGTCCACTTATGCAGGCCTGGGCACTCAGCTCTGAGCAGGCACCCATACTTTATCGTTCAGTCACCCAGCTTCCTCTTCTTAGATACCCTTAACCTCTCTTTGCTAAACACAGAAGAGAAATTGCAAAGGTAGCTAGGATGGGATTTGCCAGGGCTCCATCTCAGTCTGTCTTCACAATTTACACTCCCAGTCACCAGCATCAACAGTTTGTTGTTGGAATGGCCAGTTATTGCTGCTTGGAAGAGCTGGCTCCTTACGGGCAGATGCATTGTCTGAGCCTAGCTACACTGTCATGTCTTTGGCTCCTCTTCTAGGATTGCTCAGAGTTGGAGTCTAGCTGGGTTCAGACACAGCTGTCTTCATCCCTGGACTCTGTATCCTTGGGGATGTGGCAGAGCTTTCCTCCTGGTTTTGCTTTTTTGTTTGTTTGTTTTTGTTTGCTTGTTTGTTTGAGATGTCTACATCAGCAGACACCCAAGTGCAGGTCATTTCTCCTTTGCAGAGAGGCACCCTGGGTTCCCCGGCAGTACAGCCCTCTTCCTTGGCTGTGTGACTGTGGTTTGTTGTGTGTGTGCTGGGTGCTCGTTAGATTCACAACTTTACCTCATGGAGCTATAGCTTCCTGAAAGTCTGGGCGCCACGTCTGTGATCACATGGTCACCACTGCTCAGCACTGAGCCCAACATCCCTTGATGCCCACCAGAAGGGATAAAAGCCAGCGGATGTCCTTAAGGTAACTTTCTGGTGTATAGCACTTAGACAGCATCCTATAGGGAGCACACCCTGGCCTATTGTATTTAACACACTAAAGAAAATCAAAGATTTAAACGAACTTAAATCCTTTTCCAGAGCAGAACAAAGTTTGCGTTCTTTGAAGCAATTCTTTTGCTTTTTTTTTAAAGTGTCAACTGCAAACACAAAATTGATTATGATAGTGAATTTACCGATAACGACAAAAAGTATAGCTAATTAAGAATATAAAACCAACAAATACCACAAGTGTCACAAAATAAAATAGCATTTTCTGGCAGTTTAAACATTTTAACTTTTTTTTTTCTCACACATATCTTGGCTGCCTGTCATATGGAGTTTTGTGTAACACTTCAGTAAGAACTCCTGTGATTCGGCTAGGAAGGTGTTTTTGTTTTCCCAGTGGTCTAGTTAGTAAACTTCTTTTCTTCTGTCTGAAGTTGTTTGACTTCTTATATAATTTTCTTACAGCATTATATAAGGTCTGCATCTGCACAGTTAATGAGGGCCTCTGCATCTCTCTGTCAGAGGCTTGCTTGAGGGGAGGCTTTCACACCCTGGGGACGTGAGGACCATTTTCCTGGCTCATCCCTTCTACCTTTCATAAAGTACATGGAAACACAGTTATGGTATGATAAATAGAAATTCAGAATAGATGCACATGCTAATTATGAAGTCCACACACCAGAGTCCAGAAGACTGTGATACGAGCAACATTTTAAAATGAAAACCAGTCACTCTGGATTCCATGATTGTCCATCCATTTGCCTTTAGGTATTAGTTGAATTGAGTGATTTTGACCTTTTTTTTTTCCATAACTGAAATTTAGAGGATGCTTTTTATAGAAGTAAACTATACACATAGGAAAATGTGCATGTTTTATGTGGCCTGAAGAATTTTTACAAATCAACCTGCCTATCTGCTCCAAATTCAGATTAACCTCAGAGGCCGCCTCAGGTTCACTCCAGAGCCCACCTCCACCCAGCAAGAGTAACTAGTGATCACTCCAACAGTGTGCATTAGGCTGCCTGGTTCTGACTGTTTTGTAAGCAGCTGAAGATTCTTCTCTCTCCACGCTAATTCCATTGTGAGAACAGACCAAGATGTGGGTGTCCGTGCACATCTGGGTAGTTTACAGTGTGGGCCTCTGATGAATTCAGCTTTCATGAGCCTTCCATTAATGTCTCTTAGTACACATTCCCACTGAATAAGTTCCTAAAAGTGTAATTATGGATGGATGCAGTTTGTATGTAGCTATCTGTGGTTAGATAGTTCCAAACTGCAGTTCATGCCTTCCTCGGAGGGCTGTGTGAAGTTGGGTCTCTCTGTGTCATGATGGATACTTGATATTTTGATCCATTTATGTTGATTTTTGAGGCAGAGTCTCATGTAGTACAGCTGGCTTCAGGCTTCCTGTGTACTTGAGGGTGACCTTTAACTCTTCATCTTCCTGCCTCTCAAGTGCTGGGGTCACAGGTGTGTTGTGCTGGGGTCACAGGTGTGTTGCCACAATTCCTGGTATTTCTGTCCTTTAATTTAGACTTTTAAGTACCTGTTTAGTTATATCTTAGTGCATTTTAGTTTGTATTGCTGTTGATCGTGTGTGTGTGTGTGTGTGTGTGTGTGTGTGTGTGTGTATACACCTGGGGTCTACAGAGGGGCATGCATATGAAGGGCATAGGACAACTTTGTATTGGATTGCTTCTCCCCTTCAACTTTAAACCTTTAAACCTTTTGTTTGTTTGTTTGAGACAGGGTTTCTCTGTATAGCCCTGGCTGTCCTGGAACTCACTCTGTAGACCAGGCTGGCCTCGAACTCAGAAATCTGCCTGCCTCTCCCTCCCAAGTGCTGGGATTAAAGGTGTGCACCACCACTGCCTAGCCATCTTTAAACCTTTTAAAGTTTATTTTATGTGTCTGCATGTTTTGCCTGCGTGTATGTCTGTGTACTACATGTGTGTCTAGTACCTATGGAGACTAGAAGAGAGGGCATCAATCTCCTGAAAGGAGTTACAGACAGCGTGAAGCCACCTTGTGGGTGCTGGGGATTTAATCTGGGTCCTCTGAGAGATCAGCAAGTGCTCGTTACCTCTGAGCCATTTCTCCAGCCTGCTTGTTCTCTTTCCCTGTTCTCTGTTTTCCTGGAATTGAACTCAAGTTTCTCCGCTTTTGCAACAGGGCTTTTAACCACTGAGCTGCCCTGCTGACCCGGTATTGCAATTTTAAATAGTAGACAGCTTAGAAAAGATTTTTTTTTGGGCCTGGACATAGTGGTACATGTTTTTAATCCCAGCAGGAGGCAGAGGCACATGGATCTCTGAGTTTTACAGCAGACTGGTCTATATATCGAGTTCCAGGACAGCCAAGGCTATGCAGAGAGACCTTGTTTTAAAAAACAAAAGGATTTTGTTCAACAACATAGTTTGGTATTGTATAAGGTTTTGGAATCATTGTCAGATTAGGGAAACCTCTGCCATTGGTTCTTATCTGGTGGGTTTCTGTTTTTGTTTGTTTGTTTGTTTGTTTTTGAGACAAGGTCTTACTATGTTGCCTTGGCTGCCCTGGAACTCACTATGTAGATCAGGTTAAATGGGAACACAGATTTTCCAGTTTCTGCTTCCCAAGTGCTGGGATTAAAGGTATGCACTGGCCCTAAAGATTCATAGTTGATGTGTGTGTTGTATATGTGCATGTAGGTATATAAAGAGGCCAGAAGTGCGTGTCAGGTGTGCTGGAGATGGGGTTACAGGTGTTTGTGAGTCACTCCCTGTGGGAACCAAACTCAGGGCTTCTGGAGGAGGAGCAAGAACTCTCAGCCACAGAGCCATCTTCCCCACTTCCTTATAGGTTCCTTTCATGTATGAGCTTTAGGACTTCAGGGTCTTTCTCATACATAGGATTCTTGTTGAATAGACTATAGGACATTTATGTAGTCTTTAGCACAGAACTATAGAAAACCAAGAAAGAACCCAATCTTCATAAACCCATGAAATGGGGAATGGCTCTTCTATGATATGTTGTATAAGTGAACCAAGCTGGATGGGCATACACAGGGATACTTTTTATATATATTAAGTATATTTTCACAAGAAGGCAAAACTGAGCAACCTGTCATATACTAGTGAGACCCAGTGCACTGATCACTGAGAAGAAGGTTGATGGGATGGGTGAGAACACGTGCAGTGTCTAAGGACTTTTACGAGCACAACCAAACGCTTGATTGGTAAGCCAGGGATTTACAGGTTCCAACAGAAAGTACAAGATTTAGTATCAACATAGACAAGCAAACTTCTCTTAACTCATTTAGTTTTTGAGACAGGGGCTCATTGTGTAGCCCTGGCTAGCCTGGAACCCACTATGTAAACCAGCCCGGTCTTGACTGTCTGCCTTTATTGACAGATACCCTAAAGACAGGCTGCAAAGACTTATTGAGAGTTTTTCAGCTATCAGTGGTTTGGATACTTAGCTTATATATGTCCTGAGACTAGGCATTTGGGAAAATGTCAGTGCTGTTGGAAATAACTGTCAGGTTAGAAGACATAATATAGAAATGGGGAAGAGAAAATAATGTCTTCAGGTTGGATTCAAATGACCGTGATCAATTTGAACAGAGAATGAACAAGCCTGGTGGATGGCTGAAAAGTCTGGATGATCAAGTACTCACCAGCAGGAGTGAGCAAGTCTACTGCAAGATCTTAGTGGTCAACTGGATTTCCCAGTGAAAGGGCTTCCAGAGCTCCATGATTCCTCTGCTGCGCCCGGAGAGTACAGAGTTTAGAATATCAAAGTATAGCAGGAGACCAAGAACCTGTTTGGAATCTCTACGGCTCAAAGAAGACATAGGAGCCTGCTTTGAAGGCTCTCAGAGGTCACAGTTGGAATGTTCTGAGCATCACAATAGAGAAACCTAGAAAATTCTGCTGTAGCCAAGCAATTAAAGTCAACATCACTGATGATCATGATGGCATTTGTGACACCTGACATAAGGCTCACATCTGTATTTTCTCCTTGCCAAACCATGTTCAGCATGAACAAGACAGGTATACACAGCCAGACAGACTTACACTGTGACCTAGTCTGAAACAACTTGCCTGGACTCTTAGACTGTGAAGGTCACAAAAGACAAGAAAAAATGGGGCTGTGCAGGCCACGTGGACTGAAGAGACAAGGCAGCTAAAACGAGCTTTGGGATCCTTTACTGAATCTGGGATGAACTGAAGGAAAACCCAAACAAAATAAAACCTTAGCCCGCCAGACCACCAGCAGGGCACCTGGAGGAAATGTGAACATGAAGTAGCATCGTCAGGGCAGCTTTGCTGCTGGGATGGGATGGGCTTGTAGGGAGGCTGTCCTTGGAGACAGATGCTGTGAATGCAGAGCTCTGTCCTTGCATTTTAATGGAAGCGATTTGATGACAAACTGTACACACACATATTGAGAAAACAAATGTGCTGTCTTACAAAATTTAAAATGCTAAAAAAAAATTATCTATAGGCGTGAAATATTTGAGATTACGACGCAGAGAAACTCCCAGGGCATTTCAGGTATCTAGTGTGGCATCTAATCCCCGTATTAGTTAACACGAAGGACACTAATTTACTATTGTGTCACTGATGGTTCCCTAAGAGAAGATCTGTTAATATAATTCACAGCATCAAATCAAAACAAGAATGGTGAGATGGCATTTGATAAAAATCAAAATCTGTTCCCATTTTAACACACTTTCAAATGAAGTGCAGGAGCACACAGCTGCTTCCTACACATGGCAATTGCAAATTTAGTTCTGAATGTCAGCATTGCAATTTGCAGAGCCATGCCTTGAAGTATTCTCATTAAAGGCAGGCTCAAGAAAATTACTCTTGCTGCCACTTATTTTTATATTTGGACGTAGTAGCCAAAATAGATGAGAAGAAATTGAAATACAAATTTCAAAGTACAAGCTGTGTTTTTCATTGTTTGGTGGTGATGTGAATATTTAGCTGGAAGATGACAAGATAACTGATGGACTATTTATATATATATATATATATATATATATGTAAAATTATGAAATGCTACTTTCAGTAAAAATTAACAGCCTTCTGATCCCGAAACTGTAGAAAAGGGAGGTATTTGGCATAATACCTCCTTTTGGAACTACATAGTGAATGCTAGAACAGACAGAGCTTCATAATGAGACCATTTCAAAAACAACAACAAAGAGAATGAAAGTATAGCTGGGAGAGCACACAATGGGGGAATGCTTGCAGTGCAAGCCTGAAGTTGAACCCCCAGCATCCATATAGAAGGCTGGCCATGACAGGATGTGCCTGAAACCCCAATATTGTGAGGCAAAGATGAGAGGATTGCAGGGCCTTGCTGACTACTCAGCCTAGCTCATTGGTAAGCTCTAGGTTTAGGGAAAGACCCTGTTTCAGAGACTAAAGTGGAGAGTAATAGAGAAAGATTCCTGATGTCAACTTTTGTCTTTCGCACATGCCTATGCACATGTGCGTGCAAAGAATCAAAAGAGAAACATCATTTGATCATTTCAATAGAAGCAAAATTGATGTGCAGAGAATTAACACTGAAACGTGATTTAAAACTTTTTTGTTGTTGTTGGTTTTTCGAGATAGGGTTTCTCTGTGTATCCCTGGCTGTCCTGGAACTCACTCTGTAGACCAGGCTGGCCTCAAACTCAGAAATCCACCTGCCTCTGCCTTCCAAGTGCTGGGATTAAAGGCACGCACCACCACTGCCTGGCTGATTTAAAACTTTTAGGCTTCGACCTGATATAAAACAATATGTCTCAGTTAGAACATAATCATTTCAGTGGTTGTATGCGTTAGAGCATCATAGAGTTAAATGAACAGAGACTGAAGGCTGGAATGATGATCCCATTGTCTTTTCTCAGTTCTTATGATTATTTTCAAAACAGGTAGATGATGACCATACTCTATAGAAACAGAGGGCAAATGACTAGGAAGATAGTGTCATAGTACTGCCAGAAATTAATAGGCAAACATTAAATAGTGCATTTTATATACATGATAGTCTATTATGAGAACAATAATTTTAATTCTTTTTTTTTTATTTTTGGGTTTTTTTTTTTTGTTTTGGTTTTGTTTTTTTTTTTTTTTGTTTGTTTGTTTTTTTGAGACAGGGTTTCTCTGTGTAGCCCTGGCTGTCCTGGAACTCACTTTGTAGACCAGGCTGGCCTTGAACTCAGAAATCTGCCTGCCTCTGCCTCCCAAGTGCTGGGATTAAAGGCATGCACCACCACACCTGGCTTTAATTCAACAATTTTTAATTTTTAGAAGTTTATATGAAACCAGAGGGAACATGGGGAAACTTCTAACAAAATATATGTCCTGTATCAGGAATGAATAACTTTATTGAAAGACTGCCAAAGCCTTGAAAGGTCACAGGTAGGTAGACCAGTTTTCCCCAGCTAAGCTCCATGTGAAGCAGCAGTTCCACTCCACACAGTACTGGTGCCAACAGGCACGAAAGCACTTAGGAAAGCAGATCTCTCTCTCTCTAAACATAATAGTCAATTCCAAATGGGATTGTGGATCTGCACATGCACAGCAAAGCTTCACTATCTCTAATGTTGGAACAGGATGTACATTTTCCTACAGAGGTAGACAGCAGATAAGGAGGCAATCACCAATCTTGTACAAGTTCTACCTTCATTACATAGCTGATGAAAGGTTGGATTTAGAACATTTAAAGAACTTCCAGAACTCAAATTTCAAAACAAACCCAGGGCTGGACACATGGGTCAGTGATTAAGAGCACTGCGTATTTTTGTAAAGGACTTTAGTTTGGTTCCCAGTACATACATGGTAGCTCACAACCATTTTTAACCAGTTCTAGAGGATTCAGCGCCCTCTTATGGCTTCCACAGGCACTGCCTGCACATGGTACGCATACATGAAGGCGAAACAACCACGCACACAAAATAACAGACAAGTGCAAACTTAAATGGAAAAATTATAATGCATGATAATGGATACTGTTTGGAAGACAACTTGTTGCCAAATAATCACAGGAAGGCTATAACCCTTTTAGCAAACAGGGAATTAACAACTGAATAATACACAATTAAGTAGCTTTTCACTCATTCATGATGGGCTGTAACTAAAAAGCCCGGTCATGAGGAATTAGGGGTTACCGTTTACTTTTAGGGAAAGTTTAAATTAGTGTAATTAATTACTTTGAAAAACAATTCAGTATTAGCTCAGAAAGTTGAACACTGTGTGTGTCCTTTTAGACCATAAGTCTGTATCCCAGTAAGAACTGTTGTATCTGTGAACTAGAAGGCCAAGGATGTTCATAGCTACCCTTTCCATGACACTAAAGACCTAGGAAGAGCTGTCTGTAGATTGTCAGGATGGCTGAGTATGTTATGGTGCACTCGCATGATGAGATGTGTTATTGACACTCTTTGGCTTTGCATCAGCCCAATCACTTATATACTTAGTGCTCCTAACCTGTTGACCTCAGGGCTTAGTAACATGATACACAGTGGAGCTTGAGTTGCTTTCCTGGGGACTGAATGGTTGACTGACTGCTGGGACTCTGCTGCCCTGGACAGTGGACATACTATGTAGCATATGTTTACCCTAAAATATTAAGTAACATCCAAGGTGTGGTTTCCAGTGAGAGAATACCTCCGCATCACGATGTTTAATGAAATAGAAAGACTAGACAATGCAGTCAACTGTCATAGTTAGTAGTTTCCAGCAAAACTAAATGTGTGGGTTTTATATACAATCACCTGTAGAAATGAGCAGCACAGGGGCTTCGGAGATACTCAGTGGGTCAGATGTTTGCTGTGCACCGAGTTCAGATCCCCTATGTCCACATAAAATTTATGTGCTGTAAGGCCAGCTCTGGGGATGGTGGGATGCTCAGAGACTAGATTGGCATAGATCATCCTCTTGCCCCCTCAGCCTAGCTTAAAAATGACAAGCCTCAGCCCCATCTCAAGAGGATGACATGGAGAATGGTAGAGCAGAACACATTGCATCCTCCTCGGCCTCTACACATGGACAGACAGACAGACAGACAGACACACACACGAAATAACACAAAATAACTGTGTTATCTTTAAGTGAGGGGGAACAGGCCTAGCCACTGATATATTGGCAGTGTCCCAGAAACCAGTTTACAATGCATGCGTGCCTAGCAGTAGCTCTATCATATATCTATCTATGTATCATGTATTCAAGCTGCCTGTTCTTGGGATACCATAATGGCGTGGTAACTGTGAAGAGACAACAACAACATCAAAATGGTTAATAAAGAGTGATCTTGGTGTGAACAGCAATGTCCAGAAGGTGAAGGTCAGAGAGGACTCCCTAGACAAAGTGTTGGAATCTTAAGGGAGACGTGCAGGATGCGCGTGAGACCTACCTTGAAAGGCAGCAACAGTCACAAACAGAGATGTGAACACACAGAAAGGCATGGCTGCCTTTTAGAAAAATCCCTCCTTAGAAAAATGTCAGCTTTTCCCAAACCTATAACCATTTTATCAAAATTCTAAAATAAATTTCAATGTAGACTAACTGAAAATTCTCAGCCAGTCTGAGCCTGGAGAGGGGAACATTCTTTAAGGAATGAAATATAAAGTATGGAACTGGATCCTGAGGCTAGTAAGTAACTTAGTGTTTGAGTGATTTTTTCAGTGGGTGTTTTACTAAGGGGGTTTGCTGTGACATTCAGAATGGCATTCCCACACGACCCCAAGGCTGGCAGCCTCTGCTCTCTGTTCCTCATCCTTCCCTCCTTCCCTTTTCCCCTTCACAACTCAGTGGCCCTCAACTCATTTTCATGTTTCCTTCTGCCCAAGTCCACACATGAGAGAAGCATATTTGTCTTTCTGAGAGTCTTGTTTATTTAGCACAATAATTTCCAGCTATATTTTCCCAAAAATGGAGACCTTCATCCTTTGTCATGAATACAGCTCCAGGTTTTGCATGCACACCACATTTTCTTTATCTGGTTTATTGCTTGATAGAGACCCAGGCTGACTCCAGAGTTTAGCTGGCATGAGGAGTGCATGGCAAATGTCCGCATGCTGTCTCTAGAGGATGCTGTTTGCATCTAACAGCAGTGGGATTGCTGGATTCTGAAGAATTCTACTCCTAAGTTTTTGAGGAGCCTTCAGACGGATTCTCACTGTGTCTGGACCAATCTGCCTTATTCAAGCAACGTAAAGAGGTTCTTCCTGTACCTTGGCCCCTGTTCATCCCTCCTGTCACCATCTGATGGGTGATAGCCATATTCTGACTGAGGTCAGATGGAATCACAAAGCAGTTTTGATTCACAGTTTTCTGATGGCTGAGGATGTTCCCTCTTATGTGATTTATTCGACATTTGTACTTCGTTTGAAAAGCGTTTATTCAGTTTGTTTGTCCCATTATTGATTGGGTTTTGTGTCCTTTTAGTGTTTAATTTCTTGAGTTCTTTATGTTGCATATTAAGCCCCTGCCAGAAAAATAGCTGGTAAAGATTTTCTCCCCTTCTGCAGGCTGCCTCTCCCTTCCCCTTCTGCAGGCTACCTCCCCCCTTCTGCAGGCTGCCTCTGCCCTCTCTTGTTTCTTCCATTGTGCAAAAGGGTTTTTTTTTGTTTTTTTGTTTTTTTGTTTTTTGTTTTTTTAACTCATACTATTCATTTTGTCAACATCGGCTTTTCTGGAGCCTTATACAGAAATTCATTCCCTATGCCTAAAGTTGGGAGGAGATGTTTCCCCTGTGTGTTTTTCCTCTAGTTGTTTCATAGTTTCAGGTCTTATATGGAGGTCTTTCATTCATTTTGAGTTGGTTCTTTTGGTTGGGTAAGAGATACAGATCTAAGTTAGTGCTTCTAGATGTGGATATCCAATTTCCTCAGCACCACCTGTTGAAGAGGCTGTCTCCTTCCCCCAAGTATGTTTTTGGTTTTCTTTAGAAAGTGGAGGGATATAGCATTGTGGGCTTATTTCTGCCTTTCCTAGCCACAGGTCTGAGTAGTAGATGTCTTTCTGCTTGGAGTGGCAAGATACCTGGTTGGGTATTTTAGGGAGAAACGATTTAACTTGGTTCATGGTTTCAGAGTCTCACCCATCATGGCGGGAAGGCCTAGTGTGGTATTCACAGTGGCAAGAACCTGAGGTGGAGGCTCTTCATATCACAGTGGGCCAGGAAGCAAGAATGAAGTCAGAACCAGGGGCTGGCCACAGCCTTTGAAGGCCTTCCCCTAAATGACCTACTTTTGCCAGCCAGGTGGGGGCAAATCTCCCAAACACGGTCCTGTAGGGGACATTCCAGAGTCCAGGAGCTGTCATCATTATAGTATTGTTCTTAGTTTGTTAGCTTATCCATTAAATAAGGTCATGTTGGCCTTTCTACATGGTGGGTTGCTGTGTGTTGTTTAATCCCATGGCTCAGTTTGAGTAAATTATGATTCGGCCATGTTGTGTGAAGAGAGGGCAGCAGCAGACCAAAGAAATGTTTCCATGTAAACTCATATGGGTGAATCACCAAGGTCCGTGGGGTTACGTACAGGGGAGGCTGAGGTTGGTTGCCAACAAGTGGATGGGTGACTCGGGCAGCTACATCACTAAGGAGCCTCACGCACACATGGGTCCTGCGTTGCTGCATCTCTGTGAAGCTTATAGACAGCTATGCCTCTGTGGAACCTTGCCTCCAGCTCTGCTTGTTGCTATGTAACTTCTGAGGTGGGGGTACTTGTGAGTCCTGCTAGTTTCCTTGGCTCTGTGGGATTCTCTCCTCCCTCCAGGAGAGAATGTTCCAGTACGGGGGAAATGGCCACGCAGTGTTTCAGGGTTTCCTCTTTACTCTGCAGGACCGTTCTCGCTTTTGGGGGTCTCTTGTGTTTTCTATGACATTTGGGATTGTTTTGACGTCTTATGGAAACTGTCTCTGACATTTTGAAGGACATTACACTGAAAGTGTAGCCCTGTTTTGTTAGGTGACATGATGGTTTAAACAGTAGCCTTTCTGTTTATCCACGAATATGGGAAATCTTTCTAATGTCTGTTACAGTCTCTTCAGTGCTCTGTGGAGGTCTTTGGAATCTTTAAGTTTATACCTAGGTATTTTCTCTCTGAGGCCCCTGTGAACAGGCTGATCTCCCCCACTTCTTCTCCAGCAGGTTTGTTGTTATATAGAAATTCTAGTGACTTTTATATGTCAGTTCTGGGTCTTGATACAGAGACCCACCATCAGTGGAGAGCTCATGCCCCATCTCAGAGCTCATGCACCATATTGGATGAGAGTGATGGGCGCTCTTGTCCTGGTCCTGATTTTATTGGAGACTATTTCAAATTTTCACCATTCAGAGGAGTGGGCGTTAGTAAGTCACATGTGGTCTTTACTGTGTAGAGGGTAACCCTCCTGTTCCTAGTTCCTCCAATGCTTTCATCCTGCAGAGGTGCTGAGTTTTGTCAGAGCTTTCTAAACCCTACGGAGATGGTCCTGTGAGCTTGTCTTTGGTTCTGTTTGCGAGGTATGTGACGTTTGTTGATTTGCGTACACGAGCCGTCCTTGCATTCCTTGTGTGAAACTAGCCCTGCCACGGTATGTGAACCTATGATGAATTTTTAAAATCCATGCTCACCAGGGGAATGGATCTACATTTTTCTTTTTTATTGTGTCCCATTGGGTTTCGGTATTAGGGTAGCACTAAGTTATGGCCTAGGGATCCATAAGGGGACTTTAGTAGCATCTCTTTCCTTTCTATTCTGTAATAATTTGAGGAGCATTAGAATGCCTTCCTAAAGGTCTGGTAAGAATTCAACACTGAGTTCTTCCAATGCCAGGCTTTTGAAAAAATTGTCTGGAGACTTTGTGTTTGCTTCAGTTTCACTGTTTAGTATAGATATGTTAGGCTTTTTATGTAACCTTGGTTCAACTTTCCTCATGTGTCTAGAAATACATCCTATTTCTTGGCTTTCCAATTTATTAAAATATTTCAATCTTACAAAATATTCCCTAATAGTCCTCTGGATTTTAGTGCTACTTACTCTCTCATCTCTAGCCTTATTAATTTGAGTTTTCTCTCTTCATTTGCTAGTTAGTCTAAGAGCTTGCTGGTCTTGTTTGTCTTTTTGAAGAGTCATCTGTTGTACTGCGTCCGTGTTCTTTTGGTTTCTACTTCATTACTTTTCAGCTCTGGTCTTTTTCTTCCATCCTACTAATGTGAGTTTTAGCTTGTTTTTATTTTTCCCCAAGCCCTTCTGGTATGCAGTATTAGGCCGTTTTGTGGTCATTATGACTTTTAAATGCAGGCATTCATCACCACAGACTTTCCTCTTAGATCTGACATTGTTGTACCTCACAGACTCTGGTTTCATCTGACAGTAGAAAGCTGCCCTTCCCCCACATTGGTTAGTTTTCATGCTGTGATAAATGCCCTATAGAGCATCTTACAGAGGAAGTTTATTTTAGCTCATGGTTCCAGCAGTAGGTTCTATGATGGCAGAGGAAGCATGGCAGCAGGAAGGCGAGAGAGCACATCTTCAACAATAAGCACCTAGCGAGAGCAGACATGGCTCCTGTTTGTGTGTGGGTGTACAGCAGGAGAGACGATAGGTTCCTCTGCTCAATCACTGTCAGGTCTCTAGTCTCTGTTCTCTTCAGTGCTTGGGTATAGGCACACATATGGCCACGCCTAGCTTTTTACATAGAACTTTTTAATTTGAACACTGCTCCTCATACCTGCACAGCAAATGCTCTTTCCTTAACACAGACCTGAATCCTTCTCTTAAAGACGTTCAACTCTATAACCCTTATTGATGTCATGCACAGTTTTTAGGATTTCTCTCAGCTTGGCTGGAATTTCCATTGCATCTTTCTTGCATCTTTAGGCAGACTCCAGGTCTCCTCGGGTGTTCTCTCATGGTCAAAGCACAGGTCTTACATCAAGGACACTTGCTCGCTGTCGATGACTCCATAAGGCGACAGTTAGGCATTTCATTCTGCCTTTAAGTCAGTGTTTTATGGATATTCAACCAAGTTTAACATCTTCCTCATATAGTCATATGACACACATTTTTCATTAATTCAATTACCAAGTAATCGAAGAACTTGTTCATCTAGCCTTGTAATTACTGCTTTTAGCTCTGGAAATTATATTATGGTTTGCCCTGTGGTGTTAGAATAATTTCTATTACCTTCATTGTTCATTTAAGTCGCCTTCATTTAACAGTCCAACCACTTTCTGTGTTTTATTGAGTAAATAGCAATGTCTTGTGTCTATCTAATGTAGGAACCTGAAATTTAAAAAAAATATATGTTCTAGTCCAAAGTTATTAAGTTGCAATTAACTTTTTTTTTTTTCCCCTGAGACAGGGTTTCTCTGTATAGCCCTGGCTGTCCTGGAACTCACTTTGTAGACCAGGCTGGCCTTGAACTCAGAAATCCGCCTGCCTCTGCCTCCCGAGTGCTGGGATTAAAGGTGTGCGCCACCACGCCCGGCTAAGTTGCAATTAAAATGACATATTTAACCCTTTTGGCTTTAAAAATATTCAAACATTGAAAGAAGGCTCAGTGGTTAAGAACATGTACTGCCCTTGCAGAGTACCTAAGTCCAGTTCTCTGCACCCTCATTGGGCAGTTCACAGCCACCTGTAATTCTGGCTCCAGCAGATCCAAAGTCCTCTTCAGGGCTCTGAGAGCACCACCTTCACATACAACTCCCCCTCCCCCCAGCCATCTGCCAACACACACACACACACACACACACACACACACACACACACACATACACACACACTTTTTGTGACTCAAAGAAAGTGGAGTAGAAACCAGACTCAAAACGTTTTCAGAAGGTAAGAGTTGTACCAAAGCTCTCGTGCTGTGAGGGTAGAGAGATGGCTCAGGAATGAAGAGCATTCTCTGCTCTTCCAGAGAAACCAGATTCAGTTCCCAGCACCCAGGGCAGGTGGTTCATGTCTGTAAATCCAGCTCCTGGAGGTCTGATGCCTTCTTCTGGTCTCTCTGGGAAACTTTATTTACATGCACAACACTTGGACACACACACAAATGCACATACATAATTCAAATATGTTTTAAAGGAACATGTTCATTGTATGATACTGTTTATAGGCAATGGACCAAATAGGCCAATTCCTAGGAGACAATAAGCAGATCAATAGCTACAAGGGGTGGCAGTGATGAGGAAACTGCTCACACCATGGAGCACGGGTACGTGAGGATAAAAACATAGGGCAACTGTATGGTGACAGTGACCAAGTAGACTCTTAGAAAGTATACTGTAGAGTCCAGTGGGAAGCATCTTACTGTCCTTAGCCCCTTCAAATGAAATCCAGTTTGACATTGAATACAGGAAAGAGAGCCAAGAATAGTATGTAACTCTCGAAGAACATGAAATAACAGTAGCATTGAGGACCAGGAAGGCAGCTCTCCCTGGGATGGCCCCATGGTTAGCTAAGCTGCAGCACTCATGTGTTAAGGATTCGCTCATGTTTTGTGCTGTCTCACAAGCTGGAGAATGAGCAATTCTGGCCAAAACTACCTGGAATTTACTCCTCTGAAAAACATGGTCGCATGTGAATTGTTGTCCCATGTGTGCCAATGTCAGAGGATCTAATGTAAATGAAAGCTTTATCCTCTGTGTAGCAAATGGGCTTTGTACCTCAGGGCAGCCACTAACATCTTCTGGGAAGCGATTTGCTAGTGTAGAATTTGGAGCTATAGAAACATCTGGTTCATAGTTCATTTGCTTGCTTGTTTGTCACTTAATTTTATAGTTTTTACTTATTTTTGTTAATCTCCATGAACTGATTTGGGTAACTAAGTCATGTTTGTCTTAAAAAATGACTTAAAAATAGTACATGCAGTGCCTGTGGAGGCCAGAAGAGGGCATCAGATTCACCAGCTCTGAAGTCACAGGTGGTTGTGACGAGTCAGATGTGGGTGCTGGGAACTGAACCTCGGTCTTCTGCAGAAGCAGGGTGTGGTCATGACTGGGGGCCATCTCTCCACCCCCACACTGCTCTTTTTGTCTTGATAGTCTTGCCGGCACCTTGTACACAGTGATGCCATCAAGCAACTAGCCTAAATTCCCAAGCTTTCTGTTGAGTGAAACAGCACAGCATTTATCTGTCCACTGTTACTTTTCTGACGATGGAATGGAATCCAAGCCTGGTATGTGGTAACACTTTCCCACTGTAACCTCTGGGAGGTCAACTCTTTTCACTTCACAACGAAAGATCTTCTGCTACCGTTATACTACCTGAACAATAATACTCTTCATTCGTTCTTGTCTGTCACTCAAACCAATGTAAAGGCGATTTTAATTCACTTATGTACAATGCCCTAGAACATAGCCTTGTGTTCTATGATGGCCTATGATTTTTTGTTTGTTTGTTTGTTTGTTTTTGTTTTTTCGAGTCAGCGTTTCTCTGTATAGCCCTGGCTGTCCTGGAACTCACTTTTATTTTTTTTAAAAAATGTTTTTGGAGCCGGGTGTGGTGGCGCACGCCTTTAATCCCAGCACTTGGGAGGCAGAGGCAGGCAGATTTCTGAGTTCGAGGCCAGCTTGGTCTACACAGTGAGTTCCAGGACAGCCAGGGCTACACAGAGAAACCCTCTCTCGAAAAAAACCAAAAAAAAAAAAATGAAAAAAAATGTTTTTGGGCTCAATAGATGGCTTAGGAGTTAATAGCTTCTAGAAAACCTGGGTTCCATTCCTAGTACCCACAGCCCTCTGAAACTTCAGTTCCAGGGAAATCTGATGCCCTCTTGTGGCTACCACAGGCATTGCATGTATATGGTAAGTAGACATATGGATAAAAGAGTCATACACATAAAATTAAAAAATAAAGGAAGAAAAATATGTTAATTTGTTTTATGACTTATATGTATGAAATTTCTGCTTGTACATATGTACATCTATGCACCATGAGCACGTCTAGTATCTACAGAGGACAGAAGAGGGCTTCAGATTCTCTACAAATGGTTGTGAGCTGTTATGTGGGTGCTGGGAAATGAACCCAGGTCCTCTGGAATGCAGAAATGTTCTTTTTTTTTTTTTAATGAAAACCATGAAATTTGAAATTTATTTAACTTTCTCAAAATAATAATCAAATTGTATATATATATGACACAGTTTTTGAAAATCAGTATTTTTCTTTTATTTATTTATAAAAATTTTTTATTAGGTATTTTCTTCATTTACATTTCAAATACTATCCCAAAAGTTCCCCCATACCCTCCTCCCCACTCCCCTACCCACCCACTCCCACTTCTTGGCCCTGGTGCTCCCCTGTACTGAGGCATATAAAGTTTGCAAGACCAAGGGGCCTCTCTTTCCAGTGATGGCCGACTAGGTCATCTTCTGCTGCATATGCAGCTAGAGACATGAGCTCTGGGGATACTGGTTAGTTCATATTGTTGTTCCACCTATAGGGTTGCAGACCCCTTCAGCTCCTTGTGTACTTTCTCTAGCTCCTTCATTAGGGGCCCTGTGTTCCATCCAATAGCTGACTGTGAGCATCCACTTCTGTGCAGAAATGGTCTTAATCACTGAACCATCACTCCAACCCTGTTCTTGGATTTTTTGAGAGCTCTTAGTATGCTTGTGTGTGTGTGTGTGTGTGTGTGTGTGTGTGTGCCTGAACTTCAGTCTTTATATTTGTGACTGGTAAACTCTCTTAACTGCTGAGCCATGTTCCTGGGCCCTGATCTTTATACATTTGATCTAGAATGATAAACTATGCATATTTTATTACAATAATAAAAAAATAGAACAGTGATCACTTTTTATTATAGGATAGGCAGGTCAAGATCTTTCCATACTTTGTTCATTTTAACAAATCCTTTGTGTATTCTGTTTGGCATATTTGTAAACTGAGATCCTGATTTGGGGTGTGAAATATTTGTACTCACAGTGTCTCTGTGAGTCCCTCGTGATGACCAGCCAGGGGGACAGTAGTGCAACATTAAGATGAGGTCATCATGTCTTCCCTTTGGGCAGTTCCATTTTCTGTTTGGAGGATATTCAGAGCCTGTCTTACTCATCTCCTTTGTTGTCACACCCACATCCTATGTCCTCCTGGCTGTCCCTATTCTTTCTGAAATGATTCTGCCTGCCACTCATCTTCGAGCTTTCAGGGTTCATCATTTCAAAGAATTTTTGAAGTGCCTGCCCGTCTTTATTCTTTCAGTGTCCTTCCTTAATCTCAGTGATACTTATTCTCATTGAGTTTGAGTCTTGTAGTGATTATTAGCTGTAGAAAACCATAGAGCATTCATCTGAAATGAAGGCCTACCTGAGAGCAACGCCAGTGCTCGCAGACATGCCACTGTTTGGGTGGAGCCCTGCTGCTCTGCCACCCAGCCCTCCTCTGAGACTGAGTCCTGCACCATCCTTGGGTCGGTGTAGGAGTCTCTTGCAGGTCCTTTCCCTTGGCTACTGGGCTGTGCTGGAGGCAATTCCGCATGCTCTTCTATCTGGAACCATCAGCCTCTGTGAGGACAGATGCTTCAGAGACGATGTGCACAAGTCATCAAGCCACCACCTCAGACTGATCTGTAGTAGTTCTCTGAGTCTATGTCCTATAAACCCAGGGATTTGGACAAATTTTATTGTGTAAGATTTCCTGCAAAACGTGTGATATCTTCAGAACTAAATACTGTTTATTGAGTGTATTTCTGACAGGTGAAAGTTTGTTTTAGTGGGTACCAACAAGCACGGAATTCTCTGCTTAAAACTGAAAGGCCTCTGTTGACTTGCTTCCGGCATGTCTTGCAAACCCTTGAAGAGCCCACTGGGCCATGCAGCCTGTCTATTGTTACCTGGAGATCTGGATGAGACGTGAATCTTCCTACTTCAAATTAAGCTGAAATTTCCCTCACTGGTGTGCCCTCCATTTTTGAATTTCAGTTAATTCCAGATGTACTCAAGTTGACAACCAAGAGCAACCATCACACCACCCAATGGCAGAACTGTGCTCAGGTCTGACTATTCACTATAGATGGAAGGACAAAGTACCTTGGGTCTGTGGGAAGGACACACAGAACTGTTTGCTGCAATAGGCAAAGCTCCTTTGGGAGCCAGATGAGATTCGTGTTCCTGGTGTAGCTGTGCTCTGGCTCAGTCAAAACGAGGATAAGGATTCATACCACAAGCATCAGACATTCAGACTAGACAGACTTTTGTCTTTGGCTCAAAAGTGTGGCTGATAATTATGCATTTACAGGGTCTTTTGAAAGACCCCCGAAGGGAGACCCTCACTCAAGTCTCGGGACAGCCGCGAACCCAAGAAGACACTGAGACCGAACTCAGAATATAGGAAGGAAGATTTAATAAAGGCACAACGAGAAAGCACATAAACCAGAGCTCTGGGGTCGAAACTCATACACCTAGCATGGTGTAGAGGAGAATCGACCCCGACCCAAATTTTTCACAGGCTTATATAGGAAAAAGCCAAGGGGGGAGCAGGGTAGGAAAAGTACAAGTTTGTGTAACTAAGGGGTTTTGCCAAGGGTTTTTCCAAGGGGCTTTCCAAGGGGCTTTCTGTAACCAAGGGGTCGTGTCCTATATTTGGCAATGTACCCGATCTATTGGAACATTATCTCAAAAATGTTCTTGGGGTTGTTCCAGGAAGCCTTTATCTAAAAAATGTTCTTGGAACAGTCCTCAATTGGGAGGGGGTCGGACTCTGGGGTGAAGAGTTCAGGAATGTACTCTGGGGTGAAGAGTTCAGGAGTGTTCCGGGAACAATCTCCAGATGGGAGGGGTAGGACTCTGAGTTGAAGAGTTCAGGTGGCCAGTAATTTTCCTCCTTCATTCCCCACTCCTTTTAGTAAGTAGCTCTAATCTTAGAGCGAGTTTTCGGCCTCTTGGAGGACCCGATATTGTTGTCTTAGTACCATAACCTGCACTGCATTTATTCTTTCTCTAATAAAAGCTACTAACTTACTGAGGATGCAGGGGCCAAAAGTAAGCAAAAGCATAAGTGTAATTAAAGGTCCTGCTATGGTGGAGAGGAGAGTGGTGAACCAAGGGGACTTAAACCAGCTTTCGAACCATCCTTGTTGGCTTTCTCTTTCTCTTTTACGTATATCTAGGCGTTCTCTAAGTTTGGCCATAGAATCTTTGATTACTCCTGAATGGTCAACATAAAAACAACATTCTTCTTTTAGGGCAGCACAGAGTCCTCCTTCTTTAAGGAATAATAAGTCTAATCCCCTCCTGTTTTGTAACACTACTTCGGACAGGGAAGTCAAAGATTCTTCTAATTTGGTTATAGACTGTTCTATAGTTCTAAGATCAACATCCATAGCTGTACGTAATTCTTCATAATATTGGGGGGTCTTAATTAAGGCAGCGGTCCCTGTACCTACTCCTGCTGCTACTCCTAATCCTAAAAGTACTGCCAAAGTTAAGGTAATGGGTTCTCTTTTCCAGCGGACCCGGTGATCAAATTTGTCTAAAAAGGAGCTATCATCATGATACAGGAGTCTAGGAATAAGTTGAACTAAAATGCAGAAATCTTTGGAACTATTAAAAACAGACATAGATACACAAGGAGTGAGACCGGTATTGCAAGCCCATACTGTGTCTATGGGGGGCACTAGATACTGACCACTTTTGTTAGGCTGGATGTTCTGGGTCTGATTACAGAGGTGCCCTTTATCCTGAGGTACCTGGCCTAAACAAAGCCCACTTCCTGAAACCGCTGCCAGAGTCAACTTTCTGTTTTCTCCCCAAAGGCATTGAGAATGATCTGAAGTAGTATTATAAGTCCTGATCTGAGCAATTCCTTCATAATAAGGGGGCCTAGAGGCATAGCATAACCAACATGATTGAGTCATATTAGGATTAGTCCTATTTAAAACTAAAAAAGCTCCTTGGACTAGACTGACCAGACGGCTCTCTGTATCTAGGGGCGGTGGGGAAGCTAAGGTTGGCTTTATGAGGGGAGTATTAGTCCCTAGGGAGGGTCCCATTGTGTTAGGCTGTGGAGTTGGTGGAGCTGGTACGGCCGGGACTTTTGGGGGAGCCGGTGCGACTGGGGGGCCCTGTTCCATAAGGACTTTGTTGGGCCCTATGGGTGTTACCACCAGGTCTCTCACTGTCAGTCTGATCGTAAAAATGAACCCAGGGTCTCTTGGTGGAATGTATACGCGCCAACCCCACCTATTTCCTTTAAGCCAACTCAAACGATTTTGTTTCCCTTTTTCAGTGAATTTTATAAGTAGGGGGTTGCAGTATTTACCTTTGCATGGTTCTGGGGGGCTGTTTTTAAGAGCGCACCCACTCTCTGGATATTTATAGGGGTTTCTTTCTCCTTGGTTTGGCCTGTCATAAACACTACCTCGTTTTACCGTGATTAGGTCCCAATCAGAGGAAGGCTTCCAGTAGGCTTCCCCTGTCGTTTCACATGTCCATTTACCACAAAAATAATCTGATGCCCCTCCACATTCTTGTTGAAGCCTTCCGCTCCGACCCTGACCGGGGCAAACATAAAAATGTGCAGCTCTAAGATTAGCTCAGTAGAACTGCCCCGAACATCCATACGTGTTCCCTATTCCACTCGGAACACACCGCTGTTCAGGGGGTGGGTTACTAAGATCAGTATGATCGGGGAGGTCCCAATTGGGAGATCCTGCTGCTAACTTACAGATGTCAGGTGTGAGATCAGGCCACCAAGTCCAAGGGGGATGGACTGCAGTGACTGCCCATACAATGTTTCCCTCCTCATTAAGCACTTCCCAAGACTGTTGAATTGGAGCATGAGGGTTGTGGTTCCCTAGGCTTAGGGTGGCACCCGCGACACAAGCGAAGTTTAAGAGGATTATCAGTAGCTGCCACCGTCCAGTTGTCTTCATGGTTGCCTCTTCCCTGGCTAGGAGCCTTCTTGACGTGGGAGGCGTGGATCCAGGCGGCGATTCCGTCCACTTTTACTGCCGTGGGAGTTGTTAACAGCACCAGATATGGTCCTTTCCACCGAGGCTCAAGAGTGCCAGTGCGATGTCGTCTGACAAGGACCGAATCTCCAACCTGGAACCCGTGGGGCACTGCCGTAGTCCCCGGTGCATAAGCTTCTTTGATCTGGTCCCAGATCTGTGATCTGACAACTTCTAAGGCCTTTAAATGGGTAAACAGAGCAGAGGGTGAGGAAGAGTCAACACAGGGATCCAATATCCCGCCAGACTCGGTCAAGGGGGGCGGTCCCCCATGTAGAATTTCATAAGGGGTAAGACCGAAACGTCCAGGTGTGTTTCGGACTCTAAGTAGCGCAAAGGGAAGGAGGGTCACCCAGTCTTTACCGCCGGTCTCAATAGCTAATTTAGTTAGGGTCTCTTTTAGAGTCCTGTTCATTCTTTCTACCTGTCCTGAGCTCTGGGGTCTATAAGCACAATGTAACTTCCAATCAGTCCCCAATTGTGAGGCCAATCCCTGACTTACCTGGGCAACGAATGCGGGCCCGTTGTCTGAGCCAATTACCTTGGGGATCCCAAACCGGGGTAGGATTTCTTCAAGGATCTTCTTGGTCACCACCTGAGCGGTTTCAGACTTAGTGGGAAAAGCCTCTACCCATCCAGAAAAGGTGTCTATAAACACCAGCAGGTACTTGTTGCCATACATTCCTGGTTTAATTTCAGTGAAGTCCACTTCCCAGTAAACTCCGGGGTGGTCTCCTCGTTGTCTCTTTCCTTGTTCTTTGTAAGGTCGGGCAGCATTGGTGAGAGCACAAGCCTGGCAGGAGTCAATTACCTGTTGTACCACCGAGTTGAGTTTTAAAATATAATAATCGGAACCCTTGATCAGCTGTAGGAGTTTATCAGATCCCAGATGAGTCAGTTGATGTAATTTTTGGACATAGTCTCTTCCTTCTTTTGTAGGTAAAATAATACGCCCATCTACAGTCCGCGCTAGCCCCCTAAAATTGAATTCCTGCGCCTGTTTGCGACAAACCATGGAATCTAATAGTTTAAAATCTTCATCAGAGTAAGTATAATTAGGACTGGTTGCCGGTGAGGGCTCTGGCAGGGGCCTGCCCCTTTCTACCATGATTGTTACCCCCTGAGCTGCCTGCTTTGCTGCTACATCAGCCATCTGGTTTCCTCGGGCCACAGGATCCTGTCCTTTTTGGTGGCCTGGACAATGGATAATAGCCACTTTCTTTGGCATATGTATAGCCTCTAGGAGGGCCAGAATTTCTTCTTTGTTTTTAATGTCTCTACCTGCCGAGGTAAGTAGCCCCCTCTGTTGGTAGATGGCCCCATGGATATGGGCTGTAGCGAAAGCATAGCGGCTGTCAGTGTAAATGTTGATCGCCTTACCTTCGGCCAACCGCAGGGCTTCGGTTAGCGCCAGGAGTTCAGCCTTCTGAGCCGAAGTTCCTTCTGGAAGACCACTCGCCCAAATTACCTGTTTTCCATCTACCACTGCTGCTCCTGCTCTTTTTCTTCCCTCTACCACAAAGCTGCTACCATCTGTGTACCAGGCAGGCACACCTGGCCAAGGCTGATCAGTCAGATCCCTCCTCGTTCCAGTTTCTTCAGCCAGGACATCAGCACATTGATGTACAGGAGTGGAGTCATCCGTCAAGGGGAGGAGGGTGGCAGGGTTGAGGATAGCAGGTGGAGCAAAAGTTACTCGATCATTTAGCAACAAACTCTGGTAGTGGGTCATCCGGGCATTAGTCATCCACCGGTCAGGGGGCTGTCGTACAATACTCTCCAGAGCATGGGGAGCGATTATAGTCACATGCTGACCCAGAGTAAGCTTGTCAGCGTCTTTAACAAGCAGGGCTACTGCAGCAATGGCTTTGGGCCAACCACTGGCGACTGGGTCGAGCTTTTTAGATAGGTAGGCCACTGGCCGCTTCCAGGGCCCCAGAGTCTGAGTCAAGACCCCGCGGGCTACTCCAGCTCGCTCATCAACATATAGGGTAAAAGGCTTAGTCAAATCCAGCAAGGCCAGAGCGGGGGCTGCAAGCAGGGCTGCCTTTATGCTGTCAAAGGCTTTTTGGTGTTCCTCAGTCCAGGTGAATGGGACTTTTTCCTTAGTAAGTGGATATAGAGGGGCCGCCAGTGTTGCGAACCCTGGTATCCAGAGTCTGCAAAAACCTGCCGTCCCCCAGAAACTCACGTACTTGGCGCGGGGTGGTAGGGGTTGGGATCAGCATCACAGTCTTTTTTCTGGCCTCGGTGAGCCACCGCTTTCCTTCTCGGAGGGTGTATCCTAGGTAGGTCACCTCGGTACGACATAGCTGAGCTTTCTTGGCCGATACCCGGTACCCCAACTCACCCAGTTCATTCAGGAGCTTCTTGGTTCCTTCAAGGCACAGTTCCTGGGTTGAGGCTGCAACCAGTAAGTCATCTATTGTAAGAGAGAAATCTGAGGGTTTTGCGCTCTAAAAGGCGCAAGGTCACGGTGGAGCGCTTCATCAAAAAGAGTAGGGGAGTTCTTGAATCCTTGGGGCAACCTCGTCCAGGTTAACTGACCCGTATATCCTCCTTCTGGGTCCCTCCACTCAAAAGCGAATAGTGGCTGGCTATTAGGGTGTAATCGAAGGCAGAAAAAGGCATCTTTTAAGTCTAGGACAGTGTACCAAGTCCGCTCTGGCGGGAGGGAGCTTAGTAGGTTGTAAGGATTTGGAACGGTAGGGTGAATATCCTGCACCCTCTTGTTAACTTCTCTTAAATCTTGCACTGGTCGATAATCATTAGTCCCAGGCTTCCGTACTGGCAGAAGAGGTGTGTTCCAAGGGGATTGGCAAGGCACTAGAATTCTTTGCTCTATCAGTCTCTGAATATGTGGCCGGATGCCTTCTTTAGCTTCCCTACTCATAGGGTATTGTCTGACCGAGACGGGGGAGGCATCGGCTTTTAACTCTACCACGACCGGTGGTACTTGTTTAGCTAATCCCATCCCTGCTTGCTCAGCCCAGACTCCAGAAAAAGCGGATAGCCATTCAGGGTCTGGCAATTGTTTGGGACCCTGCTCATGGAGGCGATACTCTTCTTCTAAATTTAAAACCAACACGCTATAGGGGTCTCTCCCCAGGTAACTTCTGGTCCCTTTGAGGTGAACTGAACTTGAGCTTTAAGTTTGGTCAACAAGTCTCGTCCCAGAAGGGGCGCAGGGCACTCAGGAATCACAAGAAAAGAGTGAGTTACTTGACTCTTTCCTATTTCTAAAACTCGCTCAGTGGTCCAGGGGTAAAATTTACTGCCAGTGACTCCCATCACCATAGTCTTCTTGTTTCCTAATCGTCCTAACGGTTTAGTCAAGACTGAATGCTCTGCTCCTGTGTCTATTAAAAAATTAACAGGAGTCCCCTCCACTGAAAGTGTTACCCTAGGCTCGGGGAGGGGATCCGAGCCCCGACTCCTCTAGTCTTCTTTCATAGTCAACACCTTGGGTTCTCTTGACTTCCTTTTGGGGCAACTTCTGGCCCAATGTCCTTTCTCTTTACAGTATGCACACTGGTCTTTTTCAAGTGGAAATTTCTGTTCTCCCGGAGGTCTTCTTGCCCTGTTGCCCAGGTACCCTGACTGTCCTTTCTCTGACCTTTTTTCACCTACTACTATGGCCAAAATTCTAGTTAAGTTTCTCTCTTGGCGGCGATCACGCCGGTTCTCTCTCTCTTCAATCTCTTTCTTTTCTCTCTCTCGCTTCTCTTCCTCTGTCTCCCTTTTGTGATACACTTTTTCAGCTTCCTTTACTAGATCCTGTAAAGTATAATCTTGGAGCCCTTCTAGTCTCTGTAACCTTTTCTTAATATCAGAGGCGGACTGACCAATGAAAGCCATAGCCACGGCCGCTTTTTGACCCTCTGAAGAGGGATCAAACGGTGTATACCTCCTGTAAGCCTCCATTATTCGTTCTAAGAAAACAGAGGGCGGCTCCACTGGACCCTGAAGGACCTCTCTTACCTTGGCCAAATTAGTGGGTCGCCGTGCGGCCCCTTTGAGCCCCGCCACTAGAGTCCGGCGGTAGACCGTGAGACGCTCCCTAACTTCCGCAGTGTTGTAGTCCCAATTAGGACGAGTCAAGGGGAAGGATTCATTTATGAGATTGGGGAGATTAGTGGGGGTCCCATCTTGTCCTAGGACATTCTTCCTGGCTTCCAGCAGGATCCTTTCTCTTTCCTCCGTGGTGAAGAGGACCTGCAAGAGTTGCTGACAATCATCCCAAGTGGGTTGATGGGAGAACATAAGTGATTCAAGGAGCCCAATAAGCCCAGAGGGGTTTTCTGAGAAGGGAGAGTGGTTAGTTTTCCAATTATATAAATCAGAAGAGGAAAAAGGCCAGTACTGCAAAGGAATGAGATCATTAGGTCCTGGCGCTGGCCCTCCCACATGTGCTCTAAGCGGCAAGGCGACTGTTGAATCCGGCCCCCCTTCCTCCCCAGGGCTTCGGCCTCGGCGGCTCCTAGTCCCCCCCCGCCGGTCCCTGAGCCCCTCTCGCTGTTGGTCCCTGTGGCGGGGCGGCCGCAGGCGGCTGCTGGGGCAGGGGGTAAGGGGGAGGTTGGGAGTCCATCCAGAGGAGGTTGTCAACCTCTGGATAAATCTTGGGGGGTGCTGAGGGACCGGATTTTCCGGCTGCATCGGACTGGACAATCGCGACCGTCAGTTTCGAAGGATTTGGGATCCAAGGCTTGCCCCACGGAGGTGGTAACTGAACAAGATTCTGCCAAGTCACAATGTAGGGGATCTGATCAGGGTGACCTCCTTCTTCCTGGAAAACAATTTGCCTGACGGCGGCAATTAGTGACAAGTCAAAAGCACCCTCCGGTGGCCAACCCACTCCAAATGTCGGCCACTCGGAGGTGCAGAAGGTCCGCCAAGGATCTTTTCTAACCTCCACTGACTGGTTGTGAGCTCTGACCCTCACCTCTCCCCAATGCTCCAGAGTTAGAGACAGGGGAGAGGAGGCAGATTGTCCCATTTCTAGAATAATAGCAGACACAACAAGAGCGGACACGAGACTGAGACAAAAAAGAAACCAAAAACAGCGGCGACTTCGCGTTGACCACAGGCAACTTACAGAATCAGATGGCCTCTCCAAGGCCGGCCGATTTAGACCTTCCACCAAAGTGATGGTCTCTTGGTCTTCAGAGGGGTCCACCAGGTGTCCCCGGTCCTCCCCTGTTCCGCCTGGGACGTCTCCCAGGGTGAACGGACGGTGGACACCTGGACACGTCTATCCTTATCCACCCCGCGTTCCCTCTCGGAGCGCGGTCTCAGGTGCACGTACTGAGCACAGAGCGTCCGCAAAACCGAAACTGCGATCGCACCAGATACGGAAACAGAACACAGACACCAGACCAAAAACAGAGCAGAAAATCTTACCTTCAAGTGGGTCTAGGACTTCTGGGTGGTCGCGCAAATCCTGGACGAGCCCCCAAATGAAAGACCCCCGAAGGGAGACCCTCACTCAAGTCTCGGGACAGCCGCGAACCCAAGAAGACACTGAGACCGAACTCAGAATATAGGAAGGAAGATTTAATAAAGGCACAACGAGAAAGCACATAAACCAGAGCTCTGGGGTCGAAACTCATACACCTAGCATGGTGTAGAGGAGAATCGACCCCGACCCAAATTTTTCACAGGCTTATATAGGAAAAAGCCAAGGGGGGAGCAGGGTAGGAAAAGTACAAGTTTGCGTAACTAAGGGGTTTTGCCAAGGGTTTTTCCAAGGGGCTTTCCAAGGGGCTTTCTGTAACCAAGGGGTCGTGTCCTATATTTGGCAATGTACCCGATCTATTGGAACATTATCTCAAAAATGTTCTTGGGGTTGTTCCAGGAAGCCTTTATCTAAAAAATGTTCTTGGAACAGTCCTCAATTGGGAGGGGGTCGGACTCTGGGGTGAAGAGTTCAGGAATGTACTCTGGGGTGAAGAGTTCAGGAGTGTTCCGGGAACAATCTCCAGATGGGAGGGGTAGGACTCTGAGTTGAAGAGTTCAGGTGGCCAGTAATTTTCCTCCTTCACTTTCATGGTGTGTGTTTCCTCCCATGGATTACGCATGAGAACCACCTGAAAGACATTTTATTCATTGACTGCCTGACACTAGCCTTCCTTCTGCAACAGAAGGAAGCAAGGATCAGGACCCACAGTCTGCATGTCTGATCCTGCCCCAAGCTACACTAGGAGGTGGAGAAGAAGGGGGAGAGGAGAGAGGAATGGGAGACTCTCTCTCTGTCTCTGTCTCTGTCTCTGTCTCTGTCTCTCTCTCTCTCTCTCTCTCTCTCTGTGTATATGCTTGATTCCTGCTCTGGGAGCGGCTTGCTATTCTGGCCCTGGTGAGGCCCTCAGACCAGGGACTGGTGGAGACTAAGGGATGATCTAGGGATGTTCATATTTTGCTCTCTCTAGACTTTTTACTGCTACCCTGATGCTGTAGGACAGGGTTCCCTTGGTGTGACCCCAGGTGTGTGTGTGAGGCCACAGACCCTGCTTTGTCATCCGTTGTACTCTGGAGGCTCTGTCTGGAGGGTGGAAAGATACCACAGCTATACAGCCTTTTTATTCAGACAACCTGGACTGTGAGCTCTAGGAACTAGAGCAGCCTGCCAGCAGCCGGGCTGGGATCTTTTCAGAGCATCAGATACTGGGGTGCTAGCTTTTATCTTCCCATATCACGTCCAGATTCAGCCTAGCTCTGTGCGTCAGAACTCTGGAGTCAGAGACTCTCAGCCTGGCTCTGCCCTGATTCACTCTGTAGCCAGCCTGCTGTGTGGGGGTTCTGTATCTGTAACAGGGCTGGAGAGAGCCCGGATGAGATAGGTAGTAGATTTAAAGCACTCTGCACACGCCTGCTTGTCAGTGCTGGCTTAAATAGTAGCTTTGTCATGGCTGGCTTTGTGATTGTGGGAAAAAAAAATCACTAAGTTGTTCCCATAGAGTAAGTTTAAAAATGAATTCATGTGCATGTCTGAAATCTGAGAGAATTCTAGTAATTCATGTTTTTTTCTTGTACAAAACAATTTTTTTAATGAGAAGGGAGGGGTGGGGAGGGGCAATGTGAGGGGGGCTGGGAGGAGAAGGGGGGCTGTGATTGGGATGTAAAGTGAATGAATAAATTAATGGAGAAAGCACCACCACCACCATCATCATCATCATCATCAACCACCACCACAACACTGAGCAGTCATGGTGGTGCACACCTTTAATCCCAGCATTTGGGAAGCACAGGCAGGTTAGTTCCTGACCAGTCAGGGCTTGATAGTGAGACCCTGTCTCAAAATAAAGAAAACCCAAACCAAAACAAAAGAACATTTACAATCCCCACAGGATTCACACAAATTACTTAGTTTTCTTTGTGTCTTTTATTGTGAAAACACTTGAAATACTCAAATTTGCATTTTGGTTTTTAATGATGTTTTAACATAAACTCAGTTGTTGTCCTGCCTGGTGGTATTATATATTATCTCAAAACCAAATCAAGTTCTGCTCAGCTATTAAAAAACAAAACAAACAAACGAAACCCCACCACCACTACCACCAAAAAAAAACCCTGTTCATGTGCTCTAAGGCCAGGATGAGAGGCAGTTTCCAGTCCAGGACTGAACTAGAGGAAGTACTGAACGGGCTGAAAGCTTCCTTCCCAGAGAACAGAGGCCTGGGGCCCCGATCAGGGGGAAGGGGCGAGAACGATAGAATCTGATTCCATGCAGTTACAGTGAAAGGGAAAGTAAGGAGGGAAACAGTTTAAATAATTCTGCTGTCTCTGCCCCGCAGGTGGGGGTTTTATGAAGCAAGGACAGACATTTTACATAGACTTACCAGCTCTCAAAGCTTAACCCAGTAGCTTTATGGTGCTTTTTTGTGGGAGCAAAGAGGTGGGGTTGGGGAATAGCCAGGATAAGGCCTGAATATATTTGAAAGTGGATACAAAGTGAAGTTTAGTGCACACTTTACTTTAGAAGAGCCAAGAACTGGAGATTTTCTTAAAGATTGTACAGGAAATCTGATTTATTGGTGGTATCCCTTGCCTGCCGGGCTCCCCATGTTATAATGCAGGCTTTACCGTTCCAGGAGGTGGGCCAGGGAGTCAGATTTACTGTGCTCCGTGAGCAAGAATAATTCTGACGTTTATCACTTCCCACTCAGAACAAGTTGGGTTCCCCCCTCCCCCTTTGGACCAAAGGTTTAGTTGGGATTGCAGAAAATATGGCACAGATGCATGGAGGATAACATATTTATTGTATGTGTTTACAGTAGTATAAAGAAATTAATCATAGAGTTATGGCCAGGCAATTTCACACAGATTTAAAATCAAGGCTTCATAGGAAGAGTGAAACAATGGTTCATCTAAGTGTGTTTATTCGCCAGGGACCTTGCTGAGGCTCTTCAGAAGGTTACCTGAAGGTCTTGGGGGAAGCCGGTTTTAATTAATGGAGTATGTGGACTCTCTGAGGTTGTGGGTCCTGAGTTGAAGCCCGCAGTGAGTCTCCAGACTAGTGGTTGCTCTAGGATCTAAAACGGATAGGCTAACTTATTATCTCAGCATTATGCAAAAGAACTTTACAACAGTTAGACCTGCTCTGCCCTGTCCTGTGTGACTGTTTTATATCTTGTTTCTTCTTATCTGGTTAACCTCACAACATGTTGCTATTATTTTTTTCCCCGGGGAGGGCTGGGATTTGAATGTGAAATTTCCTCACAGGCTAACAGGTTTGGATGTTTGGTCCTGGGCTTGTGGCATCTTTTGGAGGTAGAGCCTTCTCGGAGGAAGGGTCCCTGGGGGAGGTGGGCCTGAGGCTTATAGTCTGCTGTGGTGGTTTGAATAGGAGTGGCTCCCATAGATTCATGTGTTTGAATGCTTGACCCACAGGGAATGGCACTAAGGAGGTGTGGCCTTGTTGGAGGAATGAGGGGGCAGGCTTTGAGGTCTCCTATGCTCAAGCTCCGCCCAGTGTGGAATTCTGATCTCCTCCTGGCTGCCTTTAGATCGAGTTGTAGAACTCTTGGCTCCTCCAGCCCCAAGTCTGCCTGCATGATGTCATGCTCCCACCTTGATGATAGTGGACTGAACCTCTGAACCTGTAAGCCAGGACCAATTAAATGTTGTCCTTTCTAAGAGTTGCCATGGTCACGGTGTCTCTTCACAGCAATAAAACCCCAACCAAGACATCTGGCCCTATGTCCTAGTCCTTCTTTATTTTCTCAGTGCAGATGTTGCTTCTTTTCCATTTGACACTTCCTGTAAGGGTTATAGTTGAGGGGTCCTGGTCATGAGTCCGTCAGCTTTTTTTTTTTTTTTCCTGCAGCTTCCCCTCCACCCTCTCTGCCCAGTCCCTCTTCTTCACGTTCCCTACTCCCTCCAACCCCCTTACCCCAACCACTCCTCTTCCATTTCTCATCAGAAAAGGCCACTTCCTCTTCCATTTCTCATCAGAAAAGGCCTCCCATGGATATCGCCCAGCCCTGGCATAATCAAGTTGCAGTCTGACTAGGCACCACTAGAGGAATCTCCTGCCAAGGCTAGAGGAGGCAACCCAGTAAGAGGAGAGGGTCCCAAAGACAGGCAACAGAGACAGCTCCTGCTCCTGCTGTTAGGAGTCCCGCCAGAAGACAAAGCTACACAACTGTACCACGTGCAGAGGGCCTTGGCTAGTCCCAGGCAGGCTGGTGCCCTGGTTGGTGGTTCAGCCTCTGTGAACCCCTATGGGCCCAGTTAGTTGATTCTGTAGGTTTCTTTGTGGTGTCCTTGATCCCTCTGGCTCCCACAGTCCTTCCTTTCCCTCTTGTGCAGGACTCCCCAAGCCCCGACTAATGTTTGGCTGTGGATCCGTGTGTCTGTTTCCATCAGTTGCTGGGTGTAGCCTCGCTGATGACGATTGGTGAGGCTCCAGTCCATGAGCACTGCAGAGTTTCATCAGGAACCATCTCACTGACCTTTTTTCTTTTCGTTTTCTAGTCATGCTTCGTCCTATCCTAGGTCTCTGGGCCATCCAGCCTCTGGCTCCTGGCCCTCCAGGCAGCTTCAGAGTGGGCTCCCTCTTGTGGCATGGGTCTCAGGCTGGGCCAGTCATTGGTTGGCCACTCCCACAATTTCCAAGCCACCTTTACCCCAGCACATCTTGTAGGCAGGACAAATTGTAGGTAGTGGCTGGGTTGGTGTCCCAGTTCCTCCATTAGAAGTCTTGCCTGATTATAGGTGATGGCTGATTCAGGCTCTGTATACCCCAGTGCTAGGAGTCTTAGCTAGGGTCACCCCCATAGATAAATAGGCATTTCCATTGCCTTAGGTTTCTAGCTCATCCCAGAGATGTCCACCCCCAACTCCAGTTGTCCCTACCAGTACTCTCTCCCTCTGTCCTCCTCACACCTGATCTCTCCTGTTCCCACCTCTGCCCCTCATGCAGTTCCCATGATCTGGTCACCCATGATGTCTGTTCTGCTCCTCCCTTCCAGATTCATGCCTCCCGCTCCCTGCCTTGACCCATCCTTGTTACTTAGCCTCCCTGGGTCTGTGGGTTGCAGCGTGATTATCCTTTACTTTACAGCTATTTCCCATTTATAACCGAGTACGCACCATGTTAGTCTTTCTGGGTCTTTTCTAGTTCCATCTACTTTCCTGCAAATTTTATAATGTCATTGATTTTTACAGCTGAGTAATACTCAATTGTGTAGGTGGACCACATTATCTTTATCTGTTCCTCTGTCGGGGGACATCTAGGTTGTTTCTAGTTTTGGGCTATTACAAATAAAAGTGCTGTGAACACAGTTCAGCAAGTGGAACACCCTTTGGGTATATGCCCAGGAGTGGCATAGCTGAGTCTTTAGGTGGATTGCCTCCCAATTTCCTGAGAAACTGCCATATTGACTTCCAAAGTGGCTGTACGAGTTCGCACTCCCACCAACCGTGGAGGAGTGGGCCACTTGCTCCACATCCTCACCAGCAAGAGCTATCACTTGTGTTATTGATCTTCATCATTCTGACAGGTGTAAGATGGAGTCTCAGAGTCGTTTTGGATGCATTTCCCTGATGGCTGAGGATTGAATATTCCTTTAAGTGCTTCTTGGCCATTAGAGGTTCCTCTGTTGAGAATTCTCTGTTTATATCTGCACCCCATTTCCAAATTGTATTATTTGGTTTGTTGATGTCTAGTTTTTTGAGTCCTTTATATATTTTGGATACCAGTCTTCCGTCTGATGTGGGGTTGGTGAAGATCTTTTCCCATTTTATGGGATGCTGTTTTCTTTTTAAAAATTATTTTATCTCATTTTCTTTTCTCATGTTTACTTTTTAAATTTATTCATGTATTTATTTACATTCCAATGCTGCTCCCTCCATCCTCCCCTTTGCCTCGGAGAGGTCAGCACCTGTCCATGTGCTCCCATCCTGGGGCATCAAGTTTCTACAGGATTAGACACATCCTCTCCTGCTGAGACCAGACATGACCGCCCTCTGCTACATGTGTTCAAGGCTGTTTCCCACTTTCTCTTCTGTTAGATTCAGTGTGCCTAGTTCTGCATTAAGGTCTTTAATTCATTTGTAGTTGAGGTTTTTTTTTTTTTTTTTTTTTTTTCTGTTTTTTTGAGACAGGGTTTCTCTGTGTAGCCTTGGCTGTCCTGGAACTCACTTTGTAGATCAGGTTGGCCTCAAACTCAGAACTCTGCCTGCCTCTGCCTCCCAAGTGCTGGGATTAAAGGCATGTGCACCACCACGCCCGGCTTGTACTTGAGTTTTGTGTAGTGTTATAAATATGGAATGTGTTCTTCTATGTGCAGACATCCGGTTAGTCTAGCACCATTTGTTGATGTTCTCCCTGTTCCATTGTATGGTTTTGGATTCTTTGTCAAAAATCAAGTGTCTGTGATATGTGGGTTTATTTCTGGGTCTTTGATTTGATTCCATTGATCCACCTGTTGTCTTTCTATACCAATACCATGCAGCTTTTATTATTATTGCTCTGTGGTGTAGCTTTAGGTCAGGGATGGTGACATCACCAGAAGTTCTTTTACTGTTCAGGATTGTTTTGGCTATCCTGGTTTTTTTTTTTTTTTTTTTTTTTTGTTGTTGTTTTTTTGTTTTTCCATATGACGATGAGAATTGTTCTTTCAAAATCTGCGAAGAATTGTGTTGGAATTTTGATGGAGATTGCATTGAATCTGTAAATTGCTTTTAGTAAGATGGCCATTTTCACTATCTTAATGGATTGGTAGATCCATGAGCAAGGGAGATATTTCCATCTTCTGATATCTTTCTCAATTTCTTTCTTTGGGTACTTGAAGTTCTGGTCATTTGTCTTTTACTTGCTTGGTTACAGTTACTTTATAAAATACAGATATTTTTATGTTATTTGTAGCTATTATGAAGGGTACTGTTTCCCTAACTTCTTTCTCAGCCGTTTATCACTTGAGTAGAGGAGGGCTATTGTTTTCTTTGAGTTAATTTTGTATCCATCCACTTTGCTGAAGGTGTTTATTAGCTGTAGGAGTTCCCTGGTAAAAATTTTGGGGTCACTTGTGTATACTATCATATCACTTGGGAATAGTGATATTTTGACTTCTTCCTTTTCAATTTGTATCCCCTTGATCTCCTTTAGCTGCTTTATTGCTCTAACCAGATCTCCAGTTACTGTATTGAAGAGATGTAAGGAGCGTGGACAGCCTTGTCTTGTCCTAGATTTTAGTGGAAATGCTTTAAGTTTCTCTCTATTTAATTTGATATTGGCTATTGGCTTGCTATATATTACTTTTATTGTGTTTAGGTATACCCCTGTATCCCTGCTCTGTCCAAGACTTTTATCATGAAGGGATGTTGGATTTTGTCAAACTCCTTTTCAGCATCTAGTGCGATAATCATATTTTTTCCCTTCAGTTTGTTTATATGGTTGATGGATTTTCATATATTGAACCACCTCTGCATTCCTTGGAATGAAGCCTATTCAGTCATCGTGGATGATGTCTTTTTGGATTCCATTTGCAGATATTTTATTGAGTATTTTTGCATCAATGTTCATAAGGGATATTGGTCAGAAATTTTCTTTTTTTTGTTGAATCTTTTGTTTGTTTGTTTGTTTTTGTTTTTCGAGACAGGGTTTCTCTGTGTAGCCTTGGCTGTCCTGGAATTCACTCTGTAGACCAGGCTGGCCTCGAACTCAGAAATTCGCCTGCCTCTGCCTCCCAAGTGCTGGGATTAAGGGTGTTGCGTCTTTGTGTGGTTTAGGAATCAGAGAGACTGTAGCCTCTTAGAATGAGTTTGGCAGAGTTTCTTCTGTTTCTAGTTTGTGGAATAGTTTGAGGAGTATTGGTATTAGCTCTGGTAGAATTCTACACTAAAACCATCTGGCTCAGAGCTTTATTTGGTTGGGAGATTTTTAATGGCTGCTTCTATTTCCTTAGGGGTTATAGGGCTGTTCAGATGGCTTACCAGATCTTGATTTAGCTTTGATAATTGGTATCTGTCTAGAAAATCATCCATTTCATTTAGATTTTCCAATTTTGTGGAGCATAGGCTTTTGAAGTAAGATGTAATGATTCTTTGAATTTCCTCAGTGTCCGTTGTTATCCCCCCCTTTCATTTCTGGTTTTGTTAATTTGGGTTCCTTCTCTCAGCCTTTTAGTTAGTCTGGTTAAGGGCTTGTCTATCTTGATGATTTTCTCAAAGAACCAGCTCTTGGTTGTGTTGATTCTTTGTATTGTTCTGTTTGTTTCTAATTGGTTGATTTCAGCCATGTGTGACTGTTTCCTGTGGTCTACTCCTCCTGTGTGTACTCCTCTTGTGTCTACTTCTCCTTCAGATGTACTTTTATTTTCTTAGTATGAGAACTCTCCAATTTCTTTATGAGGACACTTAGTGATATGAACTTTCCTCTTAGTACTGCTTTCATAGTGTCCCATACGTTTGGGTATGTAGTGCCCTCATTTTCATTGAATTCTAGAAAGTCTTCAACTAACTTCCTTCCTTCCTTCCTTCCTTCCTTCCTTCCTTCCTTCCTTCCTTCCTTCCTTCCTTCCTTTCTTTCTTTCTTTCTTTCTTTCTTTCTTTCTTTCTTTCTTTCTTTCTTTCTTTCTTTCTTTCTTTCTTTCTTTCTTTCTCCTTTCTTCTTTTTCTCTTTGTTCCTTCCTTTCTTGCTTTCTTACTTGCTTGGTTTCTTGCTTCTTTGCTTTCTTGTTTTCTTCCATTCTTCCCTGACTCAGTCGTCATTGAGCAGAGAGTTACTCAGTTTCCGTGAATATGTAATCTTTCTATTGTTTCTGTTATTGTTGAGCTCCAGCTTTAATCTATGCTGATATGATAAGATGCATGGGTTATTTCAGTATTCTTTTATCTGTTGAGACTCACTCTGTTTCTGATTATATGGTCAGTTTTGGAGAAGGTTCTGCAAGCTTCTGAGAAGAAGGCACATTCTTTTGTGGTTGGGTTAAACGTTCTATAGGTATCTGTTAAGTCCATTTGAATCATAACCTCTGTTAGTGTCATTATTTCTCTGTTTAGTTTCTGTCTCTATCTGTCCATTGGTGAGAATGGAATGTTAAGATCTCCCACTATGACTGTGTGGGGTTTGATGTGTGATTTAAGCTTTAGGAATGTTTCTTTTATGAATGTGGGTGCCCTTGCATTTGGGGCATAGATGTTCAGAATTGATGTGGCCTCTTGGTGGATTTTTCCTTTGATGAATATGAAGTGTCCTTCCCTGTATCTTTTGATTATTTTTGGTTGGAAAATATTTTATTATATATTAGAATGGCTACTCTAGCTTGTTTTTTTGGGTCCATTTGCTTGGAGAACCCCTTTCCATCCCTTTAAACTGAGATAATGACTACCTTTGCTTCTTTGCAGCTGAGATTTGTTTCTTGTATACAGCAGAATGGTGGGTTTTGTTTACACATCCACTCTGTTAGCTGGTGTCTTTTTACTGGGGAATTGAGCCCAGTGATGTTGAGGGATATCAATGACCAATGATTGTCACTCCCTGGTATTTTGATGGTGGTGGTGGTTGATGTGTTTTTTTCTTCTATTGGCTATAATGATGTGAAATCATTTGTTCCTTGTGTTTTCTTGTGTATAGTTATTCTCACTGGGATGGGATTTCCTTCTCGTATCCTCTGAGGACCTGGGTTAGTGGAAAGATATTGTTTGAATTTGGTTTTGTCATGGACTATCTTGGTTTCTGCATCTATGGTGATTGAAAGATTTGTTGAGTATAACAATCTGGACTGAGATCTGTGGTCTCTTACAGTCTGCAATATCTCTGCCCAGGCTCTTCTACCTTTTAGAATCTCAGATGAGATATCAGGTATAATTCTGATAGGTCTGCCTTTGTATGTTACTTAGCCTTTTTCCCTTGCTGCTTTTAAAATTCTTTCTTTGGTCTGTTTATTTAGTGTTTTGATTATTATGTGGCAGGAGGATTTTCTGGTTAAATCTGTTTGGTGTTCTGTAAACTTCTTTTTTTTAATTAATTTACTCATTTGATTTTTCTTTAAAATAATATTTTCTTTATTTACATTTCAAATGTTTTCCCCTTTCCAAGTCTCCCCACTTTGGAAGCCCCCTATCCCATCCCTACTCCCCCTGCTTCTATGAGGATGCTCCCCCACCCACCCACTCCTATCCTCCCACCCTGTCATTCCCATACACTGGGTGGGGCATTGAACACCCTCAGGTCTGAGGGCCTCTCCTCTCACTGATGTCCAAAAGGCCATCTTCTGCCACATATGTGACCAGTGCCATGGGTCAATCCATGTGTATTCTTTGGTTGGTGGTTCAGTCCCCGGGAGCTCCGGGGGAGTCTGGCCTGTTGACACTGTTGTTCCCTCAATGGGGCTGCAAACCCTCTCAGCTCCTTCAATCCCTTTTCCATCTCCTCCACTGGGGACCCCTGAGCTCAGTCCAATGGTTGGCTGTGAGCTTCCTCCTCTATATTTGTCAGGCTCTAGCAGAGCCTCTCAGGAGACAGCCATATCAGGCTTCTATCAGCAAACACTTCCTAGCATCCACAATAGTGTCCAGGTTTGGTGGCTGTATATGGGATGGATCCCCAGGTGGGGCAGTCTCTGGATGGCCTTTCCTTCATTCTCTGCTCCATAATTTGTCTCCATATTTTCTCCTGTGAGTATTTTGTTCACCCTTCTAAAAAGCACTGAAACATCCATGCTTTGGTCTTCCTTCTTCTTAGCCTTCATATGGTCTGTGAATTGAATCTTGGGTATTCTGAACTTTTGGGCTAATATCCACTTATCAATGAGTACATGCTGTGTTTGTTCTTTTGTGACTGAGTCACCTCACTCAGGATGATATACTCAAATTCCATCCATTTGCCTGTGAATTTCATGAAGTTACTGGTTTTTAATGGTTGAGTAGTACTCCATTGTGTAAATGTACCACATTTTCTGTATCCATTCCTCTGTTGAGGGACATCTGGGTTGCTTCCAGCATCTGGCTATTATAAATATGGCTGCTATGAGCATAGTGGAGCATGTGTCCTTATTACATGTTGGAGCATCTTCTGGGTATATGCCCAGGAGTGCTATAGGTGGGTTCTCAGGTAGTACTATGTCTAATTTTCTGAGGAACCACCAAAGTGATGTCCAGAGTGGTTGTACCAGCTTGCAATCCCACCAGCAATGGAGGAGTGTTCTCTTTCTCCACATCCTTGCCAGCATTTGCTGTCTCCTGAATTTTTGATCTTAGCCATTCTGACAGGTGTGAGGTGGAATCTCAGTGTTGTTTTGTTTTGCATTTCCCTGATTACTAAGGATGTTGCACATTTCTTTAGGTGTTTCTGAGCCCTTCGAGTTTCCTCAGTTAAGAATTAAAAAATTCACAATTTTTTAATATGGTTATTTGGTTCTCTGGAGACTACCTTCTTGAGTTCTTTGTATATATTGGATATTAGCCCTCTATCAGATGTAGGATTGGTAAAGATCTTTCCCAAATCTGTTGGTTGCTGTTTTTTCCTATTGACAGTGTCCTTTGCACTTTTATGATGTCCCATTTGTCAATTCTTGATCTTAGAGCATACGCCATTGGTGTTCTGTTCAGGAACTTTTCCCCTATGCCTATGAGCTGGAGAGATGGCTCAGTAGTTAAGAGCACCGACTGCTCTTCCAGAGGTCCTGAGTTCAATTCCCAGCAACTACATGGTGGCTCACAACCATCTGTAATGGGATCTGATGTCCTCTTCTGGTGTGTCTGAAGAGATCAATGGTGTACTCATATACATAAAATAAATAAATAAATCTTAAATTATTTATTTTATGTATATGAGAACACTGTAGCTGTTTTCAGTTACACCAGAAGAGGGTATCAGATCCCATGTGGTTGCTGGAAAATGAACTAAGGACCTCTGGAAGACAAGTCAGTGCTCTTAACTGCTGAGCCATCTCTCCAGCCCTCTGTAAGGTTCTTGTACCTTCATAGTCAACTCTTTGTTTAGGTTAGGGAAATTTTCTTCTATGATTTTGTTGAAGATGCTTTCTGGGTCTTTGAGCTGAGAGAATCTTTTCTATTCCTATTATTCTTAGGTTTGGTCTTTTCAAAGTGTTCCAGATTTTCTGAAGTTTTTGTGTCATGAGTTTTTTTTTTAGATTTTATATTTTCTTTGACTGGTATAATGATTTCTTCTGTTGTATCTTCTATACCTGAGATTGTCTCTTCCTGTGTTCTGTTGGTGATGCTCATATCATCTGTAGTTGCTGTTCTCTTTCCTAGGTTTTCCATCTGCAGGATTGCCTCAATTTGTGTTTTCTTTATTACTTCTATTTCCCCTTTCAGGTCTTGGACAGTTTTATTTATGTTCCTCATCTGATTGTATTTTCCTGAATTTCTTTATATTTATTTGCATCCTCTTTTAATGCCTCTACCTGTTTGAATGCATTTTCCTGTATTTTGTTAAGGGATTTCTTCATGTCCTCTTTAAAGGTCTCTATCATCTTTATAAGATTGGATTTAAGAACCTGTTTTGGTGCTTCAGTTCCATTAGGAAGTCCAGAGCTTGTTGTAGTAGGAGAGTGGGCTTTGGTGGTAATGGGTCTTGTTGATTGTGTTCTTATGCTGTCTTCTAGGCATCTGGTTAATCCTGGCTGGATAATCCTGATGATGGCAGGACTTCTTGGGAAAGTGGGTTGACCTGTGGGCCAGACAATGGAGCTCAGAGTACCCTACTCTGTTGGCTGTGCCTCAGACAGACCCTATGTGTCCCAAGCAGACCCAGCTGAGGTGGTGGGCTGGCCTAATTAGGATGAGTAGTCAGGCAGGGTTCCAAGCTGGTTAGTTTTGAGGCCTCCAAAGGTTTCCATAGAGGGACAGGACACTCTTGGGGTCCTGCAAGTCTCCTCCGGACCAGAGAGTCAAAGCAGAACTAGACAATGGGGCTCCAGGGAGCACACATGCTACTCACCTCTGCTGACTGTCTCAGGCAGACCCTACTTTTTTACTTTTGAGTACTTCATATAGGAAGTATCTCCATCGCTCACCCCTCCTTCTCTCCAACACTTCCCGTGCCTTCTCCCCAACCCAAAGTCACAATCCTTTTTATTATTGTTACATGTATGTATGCATGTATATATGTGTATATGTGTGCGTGTATGTATACGAACACACACATATAACCTATGAAATCTGTTCAACATTGTTTAGATGTACATGTCTCCTGGGCTGACCTCTTGGGACTGGACAACCTGTGTGGAAATTCTTCCTTGGAGGAAACCTCTTCTCTCTCTCTCTCAGCAGTCACTGAGCATCTATAGCTGATCTTCTAGGGGTGGGACCATGTGGTCCCTGTCTTCACTGGCATGTCAACTGGTGGTGTCATTATACTGGTCTTACTCATGGGTATGCTTTTTACATGTTATGTCTCACAAGTTTAAGAAATGAAAACTGAATTCAGTAAAGAAACCTTTTATAATTGGAAGGAATTCATACCTGGTACTATAACCCCAGCTGACTACTTGTGGCTGGTGAGGATATGAAATTTTTTATTTTTTATTTTTATGTTTTTTTTTGAGACAGGGCTTCTCTGTGTAGCCCTGACTATCTTGGAATTCACTCTGTAGACCAGGCTGGCCTTGAACTCAGAGATCTACCTACTTATGCCTCCCTGAGTGCTGGAATTAAAGGCAGTGCCACCACCGCTTAGCTGAGGATATGAATTCTTTTTTTTTTAATCTTCTATTTCTTTATTTATTATTTTCTTTATATACATTTCAAATGCTATCCCAAAAATTCCCTATACCCTCCCCCCTCCCTGCTCCCCTACCCACCCACTTCTACTTCTTGGCCCTGGTGTTCCCCTGTACTGGGGCATATAAGACCAAGGGGCCTCTCTTACCAATGATGGCCGACTAGGCCATCTTCTGCTACATATGCAGCTAGAGACACAAGCTCTGGGGGTACTGGTTGGTTCATATTGTTGTTCCACTTATAGGGTTGCAGACCCCTTTAGCTCCTTGGGTACTTTCTCTAGCTCCTCCATTGGGGGCCCTGTGATCCATCCAATAGCTGACTGTGAGCATTAAACCAGCCAGGCTGTTCCCTATTGGATAGTGGCTGGATCCTGTGGTGAGACAGTGTTTAACTCTGCAAGAAACACCAGGCTTTCCTCTAACAGCCATTATGTTCCTTTCAGTAGTGACAGTTGCCACTGGTGAGTGTGTTTCTTGGCACTTGGTGGCCAGGCCTTTGGATTTTCCCCTTTACCCATCTACACTGCATTGCGGTATCACATCCATGAGAATTTGCAGTCTCTGGAGAATGTGATGTGGTGCCCTTTATGTATATTAATTCCCCATCCTTGTCTCTCTCTTTGCTGAGGTGTCTATTTAGATCTTAACTTCTTAATTAGGCCACTGTGTGGTTGCTGAATTTTAATGAATTCTTTGTATATTTGGGGTATGTCTTCCAGCAAATATGTTTTGTACTTCTTAATCGGCAATGTGTCCATTTCATTCTTACTTTGGACAGGAATTTTTGCAGAGTTTATAGTTGTAGGCTGACAGTTTTTTTTTTTTTTCTTTTAGTTTGAATGTATTCCTGCACACTGCTCAGGTTCCCATTGGCATCACTGGGAATCTGGATGTCATCTGACAGTCTTCTGTCAGAGCTACCTGCTTCCTCTCTGAAGGTGTAGGGAGGCTACCATTGCCTTCGATGCTCTTCGGGCTCATTTTGACATGTCTAGGTGCATTTTACTTCCTAGGGTTAGGTACTAATATTCTGTGAGGAGCAGAGGAAGCCCTGACTGAATGTGTTATGATAGTGGGCATGGCTGTGACCACATCAAGGTCTTCATAGTCTAAAATCCATGGGAAAATGGTAAAGCCTATCCGTACCCCAAGCCTCAGAGGCATGACAAGCCCTCCCTTCTGTCTCAGTGTGGAGGTTGATAGGTGTGCAGAACATGTCCACTACAGCTTTCTCTCCTCAGATATTTATGACCGGACTCCACTGCCCCCCTAGAGACTGCTCTTCTAGAGACTGCTCCTGCAGAGATTAGCTAACCCTGCCCCTTGACTCAGCTGCATGCCATAAGCCCACCTCCTTGCTTACTGGTGTGCAATAAACCACATCCTTGTCCAACTGTACACAATAGCCCTGCCCTCCTATTCTGCTCTATATGAGTAACATGCTGTACTCCCAGGGTTCTGAGGCCTCTCTATCAGAGAACCCAGTCTACCCAACTCCAGCTTTTCTGTGTGTGTCTTTTCTTCATTCCCTTGCTATCCCTGGTCAGGTCCATCCCTGGAAGTGTGCAAAGACATGACACTCTTCATCTCTTAATTAGCTGTGATTACTTTCCTTTGCTATTTCGTCTGTCTTCCATTCTTGTTATCACCTTTTCCTGTCTGGCCCTGGCTTGCTCTCAGCTCAGTCTCATCAGGCCAATTTCATAGTCTATGGTTTACATCTTTAGGTGATGTTTTGTATCCTGGGTAAATTCTTCAGATATATAATCATTGTCTCCTCCCCCCCATCCTCTCTTCTTCCCCTTTCCTCCTTCCCCTTTTTTTTTGTCTCCCATCTCTCTGTCCCTGTCCCTTCCTCATATCTAGCCTAGGCTCCTCTCGGCTCCTGTGGAGCAGTAGGTGACCTTGAGCTCCTGTTCTTCCCTTCTCCACCTCCCAAGTGCTGGGATCACAGTGCACCACTGCACTGTCTGATGTGGCGCTGGGACTTTGCACATGCTAGGGGAGTGCTCCACCGGCTGAACTGCAGCCCCAGCCTGGCATCATCTTTTTACTTGTGCCAAATTTCTGTTTAACCCAGCAACAGAGTTTCTTGTTCCAACCATGATACTTTTTAAAATAATTTCTATTCACATTCCCCCCTCAACTATTTCTGTAAACTCTTACCTTTTTCATTGTTTATTCAGTTTGTAGTTAGAATTCCAATTTCTTTGGCTGTTGTATATAGTTCATGGAGCTCTTGAATCTGACAGTCTGGATCTCTCCCTTTCTTGGTCTGTATCCCAGCTGCATGGACGGCTGCCTCATTCAGCGTGTGTTAGTCTTTGCTCACAATCTATGCTGCCAACACTGCCGCCTGCAGTCAGCATGTGCTTCCTCTTCTGCAGATAGGAGGACCCACACGCCAGGGCCACTTTCCATCTCCCAGACAGTTTTGTTGAGGGCAAGCTGGTTCTTGCTGCTTTCCCAGAGCGGCATCTTCAGAGCACGGCTGTGGTTTGGTCTGGCCCCATGGAAACAGCACTCCATCTTTCTCACACGCGCTGGACCATCTCCGACCCTATATGTTCTGTAATTCCTGTCTTTTCTGTGTTCCTGCAGTGCTCTCTGTATGCTGAGGTACCATTCATTCCTCTGCTTTCCAGTCCCTGATCTGAGCAGAGGTGGGATGTGAGGAGAAATGGTGGGCTGTCCCTGGGTGCTGGTTCTACTTTCAGCGAGACCAGCAATGCCTCAAAGCGAGTGTTCCACCGCAAGCATGAAGCTGTGGCCAGACTGTGCAGTCCTCTATGACATGAGTGCCCATCAGAGTATCATTCTTTTCTCTATTCCTATATTATTAACAGTACTGCATGATCAGTATCAGTAATTCTTTGTCTCTATTATTATTTATAGTATTATTATTAATTATATGTAGTAATGGGTCAGTATGAAGCCTCTCATTACCCTCCCTTGTTCCATCATACATTTACTGAGTCTCATGTAAACTCACCTCCCTCCTCCTTCTGTGTCTTTATTTATTTTTATTTTTATTTTTGGTTTGTGACCTGGTGTTGCTAAAATTCCTTCCAAGGGTGAGATGAAGTGACATCTACCCTTTTGAAGGTTCTAACAGAAAACAGAGCATGGTTCCTCCAATGGTCACTCTGGGGAGCCAACAAGTTAATTAGGCTTCCTTACAGAGCATAGGTAAAGGGTTACTTTCACCCCAACAGGCGAAACCTGGAAAGCAGGGGTGAGGGCTTCCCAGTAGCTGTTTAGATGGAGCCCCTTTCTCAGTTCTTCCCAATTTATTTCCATGTACATTTAAGGCAGAATTGCTTACGGCAGGAGGCAGGGGCATGCTCTCCACCCTACTCCAGTATGGGGTATAAACAGTCAACAAGCCCCACTGGAATGGTCCTTCTGCAAAGGTGCACAGCCAAATGCTCCCAAGATGGCAGATGCTCGGCTCAGAGGACCGCCAATCGCCACACTCGGTGAGATTCTTCAGGGTTGCTTAGAGGAGCCGGGGTGAATGGCTATTTATAGGAGGGTGAACACCTTGCTGTTGGCTACAGCTCTGGGAATACACGGGTCGTTCTTGGCTTCCTATTCTTATGATCTTAGGTGGGCATGTCTCTAGCGCTCATACCTGGTAGCAGAAGATAAATACTATTCCTATTTGCTTAAATACATAGAGATCTCTTGTTTATAGGTGGCAATATGCACCCAAAAGAAAAAGCCACACAAAAGCTTAGCTGTGCTTCCAGGACTTTGCCATAAAATATTCAGTACCTTGGTTATATGACTATGTGAAGTGAAATGCACAATGTTGGCTGAAGTTTTGTCCATAATGAATTACTGTATGGAGTGTTTATTTTTATTTATTTATTTATTTTTAATTTTTTTTTTTGGGTTTTTCGAGACAGGGTTTCTCTGTATAGCCCTGGCTGTCCTGGAACTCACTCTGTAGACCAGGCTGGCCTCGAACTCAGAAATCCGCCTGCCTCTGCCTCCCGAGTGCTGGGATTAAAGGCGTGTGCCACCATGCCTGGCAAGTGTTTATTTTTAAAGATTGAGTTGAAGTCACATGGCCTGTTATATAAGTGGACAGTAGTAGTTTATTAATCTAAAAAGACGAGTTGCAAAGTAGCCCCTCTTTGTGAATGTTGTCCACACTAAGTAACTCTTTGAGTGGATTTCCCCTAAGTTATTGCTGGTGCTCATCCCTGGGTGGGCACATGATCGGGCACAAGAAAACTCTTATTCTCTTTACAATATCATGCCTATAATCCTAGCACTCAGGTGGCAGAGGCAGGAGGATTCCAAAATCAAGACTATCCTGGGCTACTTAGCAAGACCCTGTCTCAAAAACCAAAATGAAACAAACACTGTATTGCTTGATTTTTCTATTCTTTCTTTCTTTTTTTTTAAAAAAAGAACTAAACAAACAATGGATAGGGATTGTTTTTATATCAGAAAAGATGATGAAAGTACTGTCTTTTTGGGGGGAGTGGGCAAAGTGCTAAATAAGAAAGAACTATTTTTTTTAAACTTTCTAATTCTGAATGTCTGTTTTGGTTTTGGTTTTTGTTTTTTTTTTGTCTGCTTGTTTTTTATTTTATTTTTTTTAATTTTTAAAAAAATTTTAATATTTTTTTATTACATATTTTCCTCAATTACATTTCCAATGCTATCTCAAAAGTCCCCCATACCCCCCCCCCACTTCCCTACCCACCCATTCCCATTCTTTTGGCCCTGGCATTCCCCTATATTGGGGCATATAAAGTTTGCAAGTCCAATGGGCCTCTCTTTCCAGTGATGGCCGACTAGGCCATCTTTCGATACATACGCAGCTAGAGACAAGAGCTCCGGGGCACTGGTTAGTTCATCATGTTGTTCCAACTATAGGGTTGCAGATCCCTTTAGCTCCTTGGGTACTTTCTCTAGCTTCTCCATTGGGAGCCCTGTGATACATCCAGTAGCTGACTGTGAGCATCCACTTCTGTGTTTGCTAGGCCCCGGCATAGGTTTTTGTTTTTAAAAGAAAGATTACAAAGCATGCTCCCTACAAGTCCACTCGGTGCCTGGCAGCAGTTACATTCCTAGCTGAGTGAGGCTGTACCCCACTGCCTCACATGCCGGGTTATGCTTGTAAGGTTAGTGTGCCGTTTGGGCTTTGAAAGGGGGTATGTTATTACATACAGCAGTGAGAGAGTACTGTACACCAAATGACCACTTCCAAGACCATCCCAAGGAGAAGGGTCCTGGGCATTTTGAGGATGTTTAGATGAAGAACGGAGGATGTTACATGAGAGAAGTAGGGGGGGGGGGAGTTAAGGATGGAGGGTGGAATGGGTGGGAGAGGGAAGCAATACCTGATGGGAAGATTAAAAAAGATTTATTCATAGCTGAGCTGAGATCAAAGTTGTGCACTTGTAACCGGTGCAGAGGAGGGAAGTAAATCTGTTTCCAACAGTTTTATACACAGGTGGGGAGGCTTTCTGGAATGATCTAGTGGCTGCCTTTGGGTTCTGTTTGCAGAGCAGGTTTAGTTACTGCCTGACACAAGAGCGTGGACATGAATCTTGGCTGTGGAGGACTTACCTAGAGCCAAGCAGCAGATAAATATGACAGCGTGGCCCCAGTAGGAGCAGGGGATTTCTTATGCAGGATGTTGGCCTGATGGATGCAAAGAACCATGGCCACTGTTGATAATTAATGCCTAATTTATGATCTTGGTTCTTTCTATACTGACGGTGAAAGGTTGTTGATTTTTCTGCATATACCCCATAACCTGCTCAGAATGAGTGTGCTTGGGGAGATTATTGTACAGGCATAGAACTTGTTCTTATGTGGTAACGTCTTCCAACACTTCTGTTTATCCTTTTGTTTTTATTGCAAATGTTTGTAGCAAGCTGTAGGAAGCAGGGTGGTTGGACGTTGCAAGGGAGCCCCATTTGTAAGAGGCAGGGAAACGATACAGGCTGATACAAAGGCAGCCACATGCGTTCTCATTCCTCTGGAGCAGCGGTTCCTAACCTGTAGGTATTGGCCCCTTTGAGGGTCGCACCTCAGCTGTCCTGCATATCAGATATTTATATCACAATTCACAACTGCAGCAAAATTACAGTTATAAAGAAGCAATGAAATAATTTTATGATTGGAGTAAGAGCTATATCAAAGGGTCACAACATTAGGAAAGTTGAGAACCACTGCCCTAGAGTCTCTTGTGACTTGTTGACTTTAATCCAGCCTGATGATGATGAGGAGGAGGAGGAAGAGGAGGAGGAAGGAGAGGAAGAGGAGGAGGAGGAAGAATATAGGTGAGCCTTTCTCCAGAGCACTTTCTATTAGCTGGACCATTCTGTTGCTGGTGCAATGGTGGGATTTGTTTTTTGTTTAATCTTTATTGGGCAAATTTCCAGAACACATTACTGCCAGCAGAAATGAAAGAATAGTGCTCATTCATATTTGGATGTTTTTCATTGTTTGTCTCTGGGCTTTTTCCTGAGGTGTGAGCTCACACATCTGTCCTGTCTCTTTCCTTTCACCCCATTGGCCACAAGGTGACAACTTGTGACAGGCAGTTGTCTGCTTAGTGTTTGTGTCTCCCGAGAATCTCAGACCCCATGAGGGCTGGAGCTGACCATCTCATCCGCCTCATTCTCAATACTCAGCAGAGGCCCAGAACATAATGGCATTAAAAACAGAGGACCAGAGAGCTGGCTCAACTGGCACAAGTGCTTGCCACAGTCTGAGTTCAGTCTCCAGAACCCATGTTCTGTAAGCCCAGCACCTATGTCAAGAGGTGAGGCAGAGGCAGAAGACTGGCCGGAAGCTCTCAGGCCAGCTAGGCTGGAGAGAAGCCAGAGAAAAGAGAGGCTGCCTCAACAAGGTGGAAGGCAGGGCCAATTCCCGGAAGTTATTCTGGCCTCTACACATGTGCCATAGCAGGGCAGAGAATATGGGCTGGAAGGCACAGAAGGAAAATGGCAGTGAAGGCATGTCTTAGTTAGGGTTTTACTGCTGTGAACAGACACCATGACTAAGGCAAGTCTTATAAAAATAACATTTAATTGAGGCTGGCTTACAGGTTCAGAGGTTCAGTTCATTATCATCAAGGTGAGAACATGGCAGTATCCAGGCAAGCATGGCACAGGCAGAGCTGAGAGTTCTGCATCTTCATCCAAAGGCTGCTAGTGGAAGACTGACTTCCAGGCAACTAGGATGAGGATCTTATACCCACACTCACAGTGACACACACCTACTCCAACCAAGTCACACCTATTCCAACAAGGCCACACCTTCAAATGGTGCCACTCCCTGGCCCAAGAATATACAAACCATCACAAGGCAACTCCAGACAGTGGCTGCGGATGCTACCACAGTCTGTACTACAAAGCCAGATAGTGTAGAAGATTTTTGGGGCAGTATGCACGACTCCATTTTATTTGTGTGGATTATAGAAGTTCCTAATTGTGTGACTGATTTCTGCTACTCGATGGATGGAGAGTTTGTAACAGGCTCCTTGGAAGGCAGCTTACTAGCTGCTTACTGTCCCCAGAGCTGAGGAGACCATGTCATGTCTTGGAGAAAATGACTCATATGATGGGCTCAGCTGATGCTTTGAACTCTCATGGTAGAGGAGCAGGGAATGTCTGCATGTTTTTTAAGGGGTACCTGGCTATTTAGCATGTAATCTAGGCTATGATCAAACTGAAAGTAATGCTTCTGCCTCAGCCTCCCTCCTGTGCTACCATGCTTGGATCTCTCGTGTGTCTTGGTTAGGGTTTTATTGCTGTTAAGAGATACCATGACCAAGGCAACTTTTAAAAGGCATTTAATTGGAGCTGGGTTACACTTTCTGAGGTTTAGTCCATTGTCATCATGATGGGAAGCATGACAGCATGCAGCCAGACGTGGTGCTGGAGGAGCCAGGAGGAGACTGGATGTGTTTTACGCGGTTGCATCCAGGGCCTGGCCACCACTTAGATGAAAATGTCACTGAAATGCAGGGAAGCCAAACAGGCAGGCCTCCTGAGTCTCTGAATCTGGCCTTGATGAGAACACTTGACACTAGGAGTGTGGTTTGCCTGGGTGTCCATTTAGGGCATACGCACAAAGCAGAGTGAAGGTGCTGACTGCTCCACGTACCCAGTACCTTGCCTTCTCTAAGTAAATCACACCAAGTACAAAAAGTGTTCACAGGCTACCAACCATGCTTAAAAAATTAGGTGTTGCTAGTTAAGTCGTTTTTTTCAGTGTTTTATAACTTTTGTTTCATTTCCCTGATAGAGATTTTATTTTAATTTTTAGAACTCCATTTATTTTATGTGTGTATTTGTGTATGTGTGCGTGAGCGCACACACATGCCATGACATATGTGGAAATCAGAGTCAGTTCCTCCTGCCAGCATCTGTGTCTTGGGATTCAAACTCTGGCCGTCAGGCTTGGCAGCAAGCACTACTGAGCTTTACCTACTGAGCCGTCTCCACACCCCTCACAGAGGTTAAAGCCTAGCTTTATGCACATTGCACCTCCCAGTTATTTTTTAGAATGAGTGAATTGTAACTTTATCTTAATGGCTACATAGTATCTGAGTGTACAGACCATTTGTAACTCATTTTGGCCACTTGGGTGGTTTTCAGTCCCCTTCCTCAAAGCAAAGCTGCTGTGGCCCCCTTTGCACATGTGGGGCTGTCACTGGGAGTGAGATTGTGGCCTGGCAAGAGGGGATCCTCAGCAGCCTCTCCTACTTATCAAAGTGATGGCTTAGCTCACACTGTTGGGCATGCTCTAACTCTGGCCTTCCTCTTCCTCACTGTTGGGAAGTTCTGGTCTTAGTGAGTCCTCCCAGCGAGAAACGCACTGTCTGGATTGTGCTGTGTTACTGTGCTGACCACCAGGAAAGCCGAGTACATTTTGCTGTCACCGCTTTTGCGTGGAAGTCCTTGGCAAGGCCCTCAGTTGCGTCTTCTCTAAGGACACGTGCAAGCCAGTCATACACATTGAGACACTTTCCTGTTGCTACTAGTAAAACCACTTCTCAATCTGAATTAAGCGTCAGTGACACACTGTGTCCAAGAAATATGTGACAATCTGACTTTTCATATCTGATTTCAGATATGACTGTAGAGTCATTCATGGTTCATCTCAGAGGAAAGTGGTGAAGCTCACGCTGGGAGGGATTGCAGACTTTGGAACCAGGAACCTGGCTTGAGAGCTCTGTTCCCCCCACACCAGGTGTGCAGCCTTGAGTGAGCTATGTTCCCTCTTTGATCCTGACTCTCCAGCTCCAGGTGAATCAAGAATGCCAAGTCCCCAGCAGGTTAGACGCTGTGATGGAGTGTCTTGCATGGCTCCTGGTTCAGGGCCAGCCTGAGCATCAGGAAGGAAAATAAATGCCTTGGAAAGTCCACTTCTGACTTTGCCCATGATCTGTTGCCCACATGGAATTCCAAGGAGAGTTTCTGTGTCGCAAAAGCATTAGCCATGTTAGGTCTGTGAAGTCCTTTGTAAGCTTTAGTCATTTTTCAATGTTTTTGTTATTTTTATTATTATTATTTTTTGCATTCAGAGAGTGAGGCTGTGCTACACTGAATGAGAAAGTCCTCCCTAGTCTCCGGCATTTGACCGCTTGGCCCACATTTGGGGGAATGGGGACGTTTAGGAGGTCAACCTTGCTGGAGGATGTGTGTCACTGTGGGAAGGCTTTGAGATGAAAAGCCTCAGGCCATTTTGCACTTTCTCCCTGTGCCTCGTGCTTGTGGTTGAGAATGTGAGCTCTCTCAGCGTCCTGTTCTGGCTGCCTTGCCTGTGACCCGCAAACATGCTTCTCTGACGTGATGCACTCTTATCCCTTTGGAACTGTAAGCGCAAATACACTTTTCTGTAAGTTGCCTGCTCATGGTGTTTTACTCCAGCAGTGAAAAAGTACCTAAGGCAGAGGCAGTATCCTTCTCCATCCTTCTCTCCCTGGGGAGGAACATCCATGCAGGGCCAGCAGAGGGAGCAGCACTTCCTAGTGTTAAAGCCAAGGGCACCTGCTGTAATGGTGCACACCTTTCATTTCAGCACTCAGGAGGCATGCGCAGCTGTATGTGCCTCTGAGAACTCGAGGTTAGCCTGGTCATGAAGTGAGCTCCAGGACAGCCAGGGCTGGCTGGCTGGCTGGCTGGCTTGCTTGCTTCCTCCCTCCCTCCCTCCCTCCCTCCCTTCCTTCCTTCCTTCCTTCCTTCCATCTTCCCTTCCTCCCTCCTTCCTTTTTTATTAAAAAGCTAAGGGCATCTGGAGATGAAAATAAGAGCATATTAGACATATTGAACAGCTTCAGGTCGATGGTGTGTGCACTCCACCTGCAGAGTCTGCTGTACTAGCAGGAAAGTTGCTCCACGGTCTATTTGCATATCAGTCCTTTCAGGTGTTCAAATCTTATGGGACCCTATTGTATAAAAATTCAGTGGAAGGCTTGGTGGACTTTAGCTTACTTTGGCTGTTGTGTCTTTAAGGGACCTGAGAAAGCATTGTCCCCACGTGACTGTGCTGACGCCCGAGCTACACTTTCATCCTTCCATGAGTTTTGATGCTTTTAAGATGCAAGTGTGGGGCTGGAGAGATGACTCAGGGGTTCAGAACACTCGTTGCCCTTGCAGAGGACCTGGATTCAATCCCTAGTATCCACAGGGTGGTTGATAACCATCTGTAACTCCACTCCTAGGGAGTCCTATTTCCTTTTCTGACTTCTGCAGTCACATGTGGAACAAATTCATACATATAGGCAAAATGCTCACATATAAAACTAAAATGAATAAATCTAATAAAAAATAAAAAAAATCCCACCTGTGGGAATGCTAGTGACCCATGCAGCATGTTGATTTTGAATGTTTCTGATTGACAGTTGCTATAGATACATGCCAATGTGATGAGGAATTGTCATACTGTTCATGTAACTTTCCCTCAGGGGCTGGCATCCCGATGGGCCATCTGCCCCCGGAGGCCAGGTCACAGATGGCCCTTGCTAGTGAGCTAGGGCTCCTGTGTAGTCAGGTGTGTTATCTGGAGAGAAGTCAGGTGACATTTGTGCTTTGTGGCATATGTATCTATGTGACAAATGGGTTCACTTTTTTTTTTAATCTTCATAATGTCCCATTTTTTTGTGGCTCTAACCATGAAGATTAATTTCAGAGTTTGGACACTCAACTCTTAACTGTAGCTTTGGATTGTGGCCAGCAGAGTGTCGTGAGGATGCTTCATGGCCTGATAGTCGCCCAGTTATCTTTTGAGTCCTCTCTTGGGATTGGCACATTTCTGTTATCTTAACTGCACTCTAACAAATCCCTTTAAAACCTCAGGAAGTAAAGGCCCAGGGCGGCAGAGCAGAGTGGTTTGTTTAAGCCACCCTTTTCTACCCTGGGCCCGTGGTTTGTAAGCAACAGCTTTTATCCTGGGATTCCTGTGGACTCAGAGTGATGCCTTGTGGCCTCTTCCGAGTGATCACAGGACTGAATGGGACAGTGAATGGAACTCTCACGACTTCATATTCACTATTTATCACTTGGCAAATGGCGCCAGAGGCATGACATTGTTTTACTTGTCATGTTTTCCGGAGGGTTTTTATTACAGAGAGCGTTGTAATGCGCACAGTGTGCACCACAGTCACAATTGTCCTTTTGAGGGACTTGTGGTTTGTGATTTCACCCTCTCACTTTTTGGGAGACTTTTAAGAAAAGTTGGGAGATCCCACCAGTTGTATAAAGGAACCACAAGGAATGGAGTGTGTGCTGCTTCTAGTCTCTGTTTAGAAACTTTAGAAAAACTTTAAGCCTAAATTTGTGAGACAGGACTTTGGGACAAAGTCTAGCTATCAAATGTGAAACAAAGAACACTTCTCTTTCTTTCTTTCTTTCTTTCTTTCTTTCTTTCTTTCTTTCTTTCTTTCTCTCTCTCTCTTTCTCTTTCTTTCTTTTAAAATTTTTTTAATAGATATTTTCTTTATTTACATTTCAAATTTTATCCCCTTTTCTCATTTCCCTTCCCCAAACCCTCCTATTCCATCCCCCGTCCTTCTGTTCACTAACCCACCCACTCCCACTTCCCTGTCTTAGCATTTTCCTACACAGGGGCATCGAGCTTTCACAAGACCAAGGGCCTCTCCTCCCATTGATGTCCTACAAGGCCATCATCCTCTGCTACATATGCAGCTGAAGCCTTGAGTTCCTCCTTGTGTACTCTTTGGTTGGTGGTTTAGTCCCTGGGAGCTCTGGAGGTACTGGTTAGTTCATATTGTTGTTCCTCCTATGGGGCTGCAAACCCCTTCAGCTTCTTGGGTCCTTTCTCTAGCTCCTTCATTGGTGACCCTGTGCTCAGTCCAATGGATGGCTGTGAGCATCCGCCTCTGTATTTGACAGGCACTGGCAGAGCCTCTCAGGAGACAGCTATATCAGGCTCCTGTCAGCAAGCACTTGTTAGCATCCACAATAGTGTCTGAGTTTGGTAACTGTGTATGGGATGGATCCCCAGGTGGGACAGTCTCTGGGTGGCCTTTCCTTCAGTCTCTGCTCTACACTTTATCTCCATAGTTGCTCCTGTGAGTATTTTGCTCTCCTTCTAAGAAGAACTGATGCACCCACACTGTGGTCTTCCTTCTTGAGCTTCATGTGGTCTGTGAACTGTATCCTGGTTATTCCGTGCTTCTGGGCTAATATCCACTTTTCAGTGAGCGCATACCATGTGTGTTTTTTTGCAATTGGGTTACCTCACTCAGGATGATACTTTCTAGTTCTATCCATTTGCCTAAGAATTTCATGAATTCATTGTTTTTAATAGCTGAGTAGTACTCCATTGTGTAAATGTACCACATTTTCTGTATAAAAGTCAACTTCTAGTATATTAAAAAGTGTATACTTGATAAAGCTCCCCCTAGGGAATGCTTAGCACATGCATATGGCTGTTTTGTGTGGTGCTTTGGGATTTCGGAAGAGTATATGCTAATTTTGTATCTCCTTCCATGGGTATTTTGATCCCCCTTCTAAGAAGGACTGAAATATCCACACTGTGGTCTTCCTTTTTCTTGAGCATCATGTGGTATGTATATCTTGGGTATTCTGAGTTTCTGGCCTAATATCCACTTATCAATGAGTACATACCACAAAAAACACTTTTCGAAGATCCAATACTTACACCAAAGTATTCTACATAAAAACAGAACATTGAGACTGAAGGATGTAGTTCAGTTTTTAAATTCTTTTATTATTTGTCTTTTAATGATGTGTGTTTGTGTGTATCCATGTGTCTGCCACATGTGTGTGGAACCCACAGAGGCCAGAAGCAGACTGTGATCTCTCTGTAGTTGTAGATACAGGCAGTTGTGAGCCACCCAACACAGGCGCTCAGAACCAAACCTGCTTGCATCCTCTGAGCTACCTCTCTAGCTCCATGGCTGCAAAATTTTTGCTTGGCCTGTAGGACACCTTGCATTCCACCCCAAATACCAAATAAACTGGGCCAGGTGGTGCACAGCTATATAAATATCTGGAAGGTAGAGGTGGGAGGTTAAAAGTTCAGGGTCATCTTCAACTACATAGCTAGTTTGAGGGCAGCCTGGGGATGCACAAGACCCTGTATAAGTTAGTGAACGAATGAATAAAGCATCCAGGTTGCATACATAGAGTGTATGTTGTTGCTGCATATACGCTGCAGCACTTGGACAGAGTTTGTAAAACAGTTCCTACAAGAGCATTTCTGGTAGTAAAAGGGTTAGTTTGAGTACAAACATTTTGGCTCAACAAATAGTAAACTGGTCAGTGTTTGAGTTTTTTAAAAGTGTTAGCTTTTGATCCTCAAGGCTCAGTACATTGCAGAAGAAAGGGTGGAAAGAATGTAAGAATGGCTGTGAACTGCTGCCCTCTGCCTATGCTGTCTTCCAATTCAGGAACCCACAGCAGTGTTACTATCTAAGAGCAAAAGACTCTTGCCAAACCAGCCAGTCCACATTCTTGCATGGCTGGAGGCCCCACCCCTAGCTGAAGAGCTATGGCCAAGTGATTGACAGCTGCTAGGGAGAAGTAGTATTGTTTTGGGCTGCATGTAGCTAATGGTAGGCTGCCTGTGCCCTGGTAGATGGTCCTACACCCATGGATATGCAGGCAGCACTAACTAACACGCGCGCGCATGTGTGTGTGTGTGCATGATGCCATGAAGGTGGGAGGGAGAAGGGGGAGGACTGGATATTGCCCTGGGCCAGTAGGTCATTCCTCAGGGACAGGCTCCTAGGAGAGAGGACCAGCGGGTAAGATAAGGAAGATAGGAAAACTGGGGACAGAAGGTCTTGCACAAGCTACGCCTTTATGCCAAGGAATATTATTAAGTCAGCATCTTATATTTTTTGCCTGGGGAAATGGCCGAGAGTCAACAGGAAACTTTTATACAATAGGACAAAGTCAGCAGGAAGCTAAGCAAGCATTGTCCCACAAAGGGAGCACAGGGCATCTCACGCATGCCACAAACCAAGGACAGCAGCAGCATCTCACGCATGCCACAAACCAAGGACAGCAGCGGCATCTCACGCATGCCACAGACAAAGGACAGCAGCGGCATCTCACGCATGCCACAGACCAAGGACAGCAGCGGCATCTCACGCATGCCACAGACCAAGGACAGCAGTGGCATCTCATGAATGCCATAGACCAAGGACAGCAGCGGCATCTCACGCATGCCACAGACCAAGGACAGCAGCGGCATCTCACGCATGCCACAGACCAAGGACAGCAGTGGCATCTCATGAATGCCATAGACCAAGGACAGCAGTGGCATCTCACGCATGCCACAGACCAAGGACAGCAGCGGCATCTCACGCATGCCACAGACCAAGGACAGCAGTGGCATCTCATGAATGCCATAGACCAAGGACAGCAGTGGCATCTCACGCATGCCACAGACCAAGGACAGCAGTGGCATCTCACGCATGCCACAGACCAAGGACAGCAGTGGCATCTCACGCATGCCACAGACCAAGGACAGCAGTGGCATCTCACGAATGCCATAGACCAAGGACAGCAGTGGCATCTCATGAATGCCATAGACCAAGGACAGCAGCGGCATCTCACGCATGCCACAGACCAAGGACAGCAGTGGCATCTCACGAATGCCATAGACCAAGGACAGCAGTGGCATCTCATGAATGCCATAGACCAAGGACAGCAGCGGCATCTCACGCATGCCACAGACCAAGGACAGCAGTGGCATCTCATGAATGCCATAGACCAAGGACAGCAGTGGCATCTCACGCATGCCACAGACCAAGGACAGCAGCGGCATCTCACGCATGCCACAGACCAAGGACAGCAGTGGCATCTCATGAATGCCATAGACCAAGGACAGCAGTGGCATCTCACGCATGCCACAGACCAAGGACAGCAGTGGCATCTCACGCATGCCACAGACCAAGGACAGCAGTGGCATCTCACGCATGCCACAGACCAAGGACAGCAGTGGCATCTCACGAATGCCATAGACCAAGGACAGCAGTGGCATCTCATGAATGCCATAGACCAAGGACAGCAGCGGCATCTCACGCATGCCACAGACCAAGGACAGCAGTGGCATCTCACGAATGCCATAGACCAAGGACAGCAGTGGCATCTCATGAATGCCATAGACCAAGGACAGCAGCGGCATCTCACGCATGCCACAGACCAAGGACAGCAGTGGCGTTGGGGTCGGCTTCTTAGTATCTGAAGTCACAGCTCTCCCAAGGCCAGGCCCTGGCTTTTACTATCCTTGCCATGGGAAGAGGTGGAATGTGCACCCAGCCAGTGGTTTACACCTCAAGGCAGACCCACGGCTGCAGTCATGGATGTTTGTACTGATGCTTGCACTTCTAGCTTTGATCTCAGGCTTGGCTGATCAAATTTTCAAGTGGAGGGACTTGCCCACATCTTGGTACTAAAGCCAGTTTACACTGAGATGTGGCAGCACTGTCACCTCACCGCTCACCATGAGCTTCATCCAGGAAACCTGCCACAGCAAGGCTTTGTCCCTGGGCTCCGTCCAAGAGCAGTTTCTCCTTTCAGTGACACTAGCCCCACTTAAATGACAGAACTGCCCACCCCCAAATCTGCATTTGACAACTCTATCTCCTGAACAGCTCTGTTGATAAAGCTTCTCACAGAGCCTTGCCCTGTGTCCTGTATCACTTTCTGCTTCTATTTTCAGGACAGCCCCTCTTTTTTTTTTTTTAATATTTTTTATTCGTATTTTCCTCAATTACATTTCCAATGCTCTCCCAAAAGTCCCCCATACTCCCCCCTCCCCCCACGTCCCTACCCACCCATTCCCATTTTTTGGCCCTGGCATTCCCCTGTACTGGGGCATATAAAGTTTGTGTGTCCAATGGGCCTCTCTTTCCAGTGATGACCGACTAGGCCACCTTTTGATACATATGCAGCTAGAGTCAAGAGCTCCGAGGTACTGGTCAGTTCAGAATGTTGTTTCACCTATAGGGTTGCAGATCCCTTTAGATCCTTGGATACTTTCTCTAGCTCCTCCATTGGGAGCCCTGTGATCCATCCAATAGCTGACTGTGAGCATCCACTTCTGTGTTTTTTGGCCCCGGCATAGTCTCACAAGAGACAGCTATATTTGGGTCCTTTCAGCAAAATCTTGCTAGTGTATGCAATGGTGTCAGCGTTTGGAAGCTGATTATGGGATGGATCCCTAAATATGGCAGTCTCTAGATGGTCCATTCTTTCGTCACAGCTCCAGACTTTGTCTCTGTAACTCCTTCCATGGGTGTTTTGTTCCCAATTCTAAGAAGGGGCACAGTGTCCCCACTTTGGTCTTCATTCTTCTTGAGTTTCATGCGTTTAGCAAATTGTATCTTATATCTTGAGTATACTAAGTTTCTGGGCTAATATCCACTTATTAGTGAGTACATATTGTGTGAGTTCCTTTGTGATTGTGTTACCTCAACTCAGGATGATGCCCTCCAGGTCCATCCATTTGCCTATGAATTTCATAAATTCATTCTTTTTAATAGCTGAGTAGTACTCCATTGTGTAAATGTACCACGTTTTCTGTATCCATTCCTCTGTTGAGGGGCATCTGGGTTCTTTCCAGCTTCTGGCTATTATAAATAAGGCTGCTATGAACATAGTGGAGCATGTGTCCTTCTTACCGGTTGGGACATCTTCTGGATATATGCCCAGGAGAGGTATTGCTGGATCCTCCGGTAGTACAATTTTCTGAGGAACCGCCAGACTGATTTCCAGAGTGGTTGTACAAGCTTGCAATCCCATCAACAATGGAGGAGTGTTCCTCTTTCTCCACATCCTCGCCAGCATCTGCTGTCACCTGAATTTTTGATCTTAGCCATTCTGACTGGTGTGAGGTGGAATCTTAGGGTGGTTTTGATTTGCATTTCCCTGATGATTAAGGATGTTGAACATTTTTTCAGGTGCTTCTCTGCCATTCGGTATTCCTCAGGTGAGAATTCTTTGTTCAGTTCTGAGCTCCATTTTTTAATGGGGAGGACAGCCCCTCTTGACTGCAGCCTCTGATCCATTTCTTAGTCATTCATGAATGAAAACGTAACTAACTAACTGAATGAATAAATGAATGAATGAGTGAGTGAATGGAGGCCATGACTAAGGGGTTGAGGTTTTTATTATAAACATAAGGGAGAACACTGGCAGAAGTATCTGGGAGAGTCCACACTGAACCACTGAACATGACCAACTGACTGAACTGTGCCATGTGAGGAGGGATGGACAGGAGACCAAGAGATCTAAAGGGCTGGTAGCCAAAATGGCTGAGGTCATATAGGGGAGAATAGCTGGGGAAAGAATAGCCTAGCCCCTGGGCTGGAGAGCCTAGGGTAGAAGGTGGAGTACACCAGCCAGGATGACTCTGTACCAGGTCCTGGTGATGCCGAGAGAGGCTGGCTGGACAAATAGGCAGCTCAGCCATTTCTCCCAGGTTTGACACCTAATTCTTTGTAAACCATATATGAAACGCAATGTGGGACCTGAGAGCCCTTAGTTGTTTAGCTGGGAGTCGAGGACTTAGGAATGCTGTAGGTCATAACCACAGAGTGAAACCAGAGGCATTTGGTGTGTTAAAACCACAAAGAGCTGTGTGGTTTGTGAATTTGTTGTTTAACACACTAATGATGTAGAAAGTCAGGCACACATCTGCGTTTCTGGCATAGCTTGTTCGTGGCATAGTCCATCTCCTTTCTGTGGGCTAATTTCTTACAGTCCGGTTGCTGCCCTGCTGGGTGCTGAGGAGCAGCCTGCCCCCCTCCTCCTGTGTATCCTGTAGTTTATACATCCACCTGCTTGGCCTCTCTTGCCTCCTTTCTTTTTGGCCAACTTTTCTTGATTATCTTTAAATTCCATTGGGGTTCAAGTTAGTTCAAGGGTTAAACCTGGTCATAAATGAATGATTTTAGGAGATCTGGAGAAGGAGCCAATAAAGGATTTCTCATCTCAGGGCTGAATTTTACATCTGCCTTGTGAAGAGGAGAACAGAGATCAAAGAGGGTTAGCACCAGAGCATCTGTGTTTCCACACTGTGTGACCTTGCCTGGGTTGGTTAACTTCTCTGTGCTTTTGATGGAGATAGTAAAAATCATTGCTTTATACCTTCCTTTAGTTTTAAGCTCTCCCAGCTCCTGGCTGAACTTAGCAGTGCCTGTGAGTAGACACTTGGTAAGCTTTGCTGGTGGGGATAGGTGGAGTTATCTGAGGTCTAAACTCCCTGACTTGGACATTGGGGTCATGACAGGGACACTTGATGGGGTTGTACGGTGTTAGCAGTGTGAGACCTGGGTGCCTACCTGAAGAGGGGCCTGGAAGAGGGGCACGAAAAGGCAGGGATAGGACATGCATTTCTCAGGAAGTCATGGGGGTGATGCATCTTGCTAAGTTTAGTGGGAAAGCAAAAATACAGTGGCTAATCCATTGATGGTTGGGTTAGCATTGATGGTTGGGTTAGCTTGACTAGCAGTGGCATTCAGGGTCAAGCATGTACATATATGTATACACATGTGCACATGTGCACACTCACATGCAGTAAGTGCTGTCTCTGGGCACAGCACCATTGCATCCAGGTCATTTCTAAAATAAGGACAATGATACAAACTTCCCAAGCCTCTGCCTTGCCTGGGCCCTGTGCAGATCTGTAGTGATGGTGAGCAGTCATGAGACTCTTATCAGGAGCCAGGGTGTGTGTGACCAGGTCTGGTGGCAGTGGACCTTGTGGTTCTGGGTCAAGCTCACAGGGGAGGTGTCTCATCATTTGGGTCACCAGGCAGCTCCGGTCTTCTGGAAACGGCCCTGAACCCCATGTCTCTCTTTTCAGAAATCGTGCCACTCTCAAAGCCGCATCCTCCCGTTGTGGGCAAGGTGACTCATCACAGCATCGAATTGTACTGGGATCTGGAACAGAAAGAGAAACGGCAAGGACCACAGGAGCAGTGGCTTCGGTTCTCCATTGAGGAGGAGGACCCCAAGATGCACAGCTACGGTGTCATTTACACGTAGGTGCAGGCACGCCTGCTTACACTTCACCTGGCTTTCCTCACATAGATAGCACGGTTTCCCAGGTCACGGAGGACCCCCCCCCCCCCGCCTCCCCTGAAGTTACGGGCTGAACCGATGGACTCTTGGTATGAGCACTAATGGTCAGCACAGGAACGAATGCCCTATGACTGGAGCTTCTTTGACTCCAGAAGGATGCTACTCTATTTTCCTATGGCAAAAAATGCAGAGATGGAAAGGCAAGGTAGCAGGATGAAGTGAGCTGTGGTCCCCATCGGGCTGTCCTCTGTGTGGATGCCAGGTGAAGCACCTCTAGTTCACACCAGCTGCCTGCTCTATTCTCTTCTGACATGGTTGCCCCTTCTCAACTCTTTCCACCCAGAGTGGCCTCTAACTCAGCCCCCAGGCCAGGCTCGCCCCACATCAGGGCCTTGCTTGTTAGTGTCCCTAGCATTTTCTTCTGATTTATTTGGCCACCCTTCCCACCCTAGGTGAAGTCCCCTCCCCTATACTCCCTTCTTGCTCTAAAGGCCACGAAGCTTGCCAGTCCACCCACCCCGCCTGCAGCCTCACCTCAGGTCCCTGTTTGGGTAGGTGCCCATGAGAGTTGCGCTGGGGCTCTCCCTTGTGGTGCCCTGTTCTTTTTGGTGTCCCCACCAATGTTTAGGCATAATGGGAGATGGCCAAGGCTTCTGACTTGTGCAGTACTGTGACACTAGACCACTGCTGGCAGGCTGCAGGCCCTCGCAGTTATGGCTTTTACACAAAGTGCCACAGAAGGGGGTTCCTTGTCTTCATGGCAGCGTTGCCCTAACTTCCTTTGGCCGCTCAGCTCTTTGCAAAAGTCACTTCTTCCTGACACTTAGAAATACCAGAGAAAGGCAAGTGTGGTCTCGCTTAACCTTTACTGTAGGTTCTACAAGGCTTAGCATAGAAGAGCCCATAGACCTCGTCCCCCCCCAACCTTTCCCTGGTGCCATGGGACACAGAAGACTGGCAATGGTGTGGTCATAGAATGTTTCGTCAGCTGCTTGTCTGTCCTTTCCTCTAGAGGCATTCTACCCAAGTGCTGATGTGGGGACGTGGGGGATAGCCTGGATGGTGATGATGTGTGTCTGGTCTCATGTCACACTGTCTCCTTCTCCCCTCTCCAGTGTCATTTTTTCCCTGCACCCCACTCTTTAATTGTTAGCTAAGCGATAATAGCCTGATGTTTGAGAAGCATTTCTCTGTATTCAAATGAAAACAGTATTAACTGAAATATAGTTACCATATAAAAATAATTTTGGACCTTGAATCCCCGACTCAGTTAGGTTTCTATGACCAAAAGCAACTCGTTGAGAAAAGGTTTATTTCAGCTCACAGTTCCACACCATAGTCCATCATGGGGGTGGGTGTGGGGAGTCAGAGCAGGAACCTGAGGCAGGAGCTGTTGCAGAGGTTATGGAGGAGTGCTGCTTCCAGGCTTGCTCCCCACGCTTTGCTTAGCTTGGTTTCTTACACTCCAGGACCACCTGCCTAGGACTAGCACCGTCCACAATGGGCATGGGCTCTTCCATATCAATCATTAATCAAGAAAACGCCCTATAGACTTTCCCATAGGTATATCTGGTCAAACATGTTCTCAACCGAGGTTCCCTCTTCTCAAATGACTTTAGCTTACATCAAAACTGACAAAAAAAAATTAGCCATCAAATCCCCAAGGTTTTCTTTAATCATGTCACATGTTCTATTATGAAGGTGATTTCCTTCTAAACACACATATACATAATATAAAATGTATTGTGTGTGTGCATGTGTGTGCATGTGTGTACATGTGTATGTATGTGTGTGTGTATGTGTGTGTGAATGTATATGTGCATGTGCAGGGATAGGAACCCATGGGGCCAGAGGAGTGTGTTGAGTGCCCTGCTTTTTCATTCAGCCCCTATTCCACTGAAACAAGTTCCTTCATTAACGCCCAGCTTGCCCTCTGGCAATGACCACCTGCTAAACTGACTGGACAGCAAACCCCAACTCTCCTCCTGTCTCTCCCCACTCCAGTGCTGGCGTTACAGTGTGTGGGGTCACAGCCTGCTTTCTTTCTTTCTTTTCTTTTCTTTTTTAAAGATTTATTTATTTCATGTATGTGGGTACACGGTCGCTTCTTCAGATACAGCAGAAGATGGCCCCAGATGCCCATTACAGATGGTGGTGAGCCACCATGTGGGTGCTGGGAATTGAACTTAGGACCTCTGGAAGAGCAGTCAGTGCTCTTTTTTTTTTTATTGTATATTTTCTTTATTTACATTTCAAATGTTGTCCCCTTCCCCGTTCCCCCCCCCACAAGCTCCCTGTCCTATCCCCCTTCTCCCTGCGTCTATAAGGGTGTTCCCACTCACCCACTCCCACCTCCCACCTGCAGTCAGTGCTCCTAACCCCTGAGCCATCTCTCCAGGATCTGAACTCAGGCCCTGATGCTCTTTTTACCCACTGAACCATCCTTCTCATCTTTAATTATATTTAAATATTTTTTAATGGAGGAAGAAAAAGACAGCCTTCTGCTTGTCTGACTTGGCCAGAGCATGGGGGAACTGTCCTGGCTATGTGCTTCTGCTACTTCTTGGCCTGCCTTTTTCCTTCCTTTTTTTCTTTCCTTCCTCCATTCTTTCTCCCTCTCCCTCCCCTCTCTTCTCTCTCTCTTCTGCTTCCCCTCTCCTCTCTCTCCTTCTCTCTCTCCCTCCCTCTCTCTCTTCTTGTTCTTCTTGTTCTTGTTCTTGTTCTTGTTCTTGTTCTTGTTCTTGTTCTTCTTGTTCTTCTTGTTCTTCTTCTTGTTCTTGTTCTTCTTCTTGTTCTTGTTCTTCTTCTTCTTGTTCTTCTTCTTCTTGTTCTTCTTCTTGTTCTTCTTCTTCTTCTTCTTCTTGTTCTTCTTCTTGTTCTTCTTCTTGTTCTTGTTCTTCTTGTTCTTCTTGTTCTTGCTCTTCTTGTTCTTGTTCTTCTTGTTCTTGTTCTTCTTCTTGTTCTTGTTCTTGTTCTTGTTCTTCTTCTTCTTCTTCTTCTTCTTCTTCTTCTTCTTCTTCTTCTTCTTCTTCTTCTTCTTCTTGTTCTTCTTCTTCTTCTTCTTCTTCTCTCTCTCTCTCTCTCTCTCTCTCTCTCTCTCTCTCTCTCTCTCTCTCTCTCTCTCTCTCTCTCTCTCTCTCTCTCTCTTTCTCTCTCTCTCTCTTTCTCTCTCTCCTTGTTTCTTTCTTTGATACCAAGTGCCCAGGGTTCATCTAGACAGATACAAGCCACATGCACCAGCCTCCAGCTGATTCAGTGTCTGCATCATTCACTTGGCCTCAGAAGTCTGGCTGTGGTCTGGCCAGAGAACAGTCTTGGATAGTGGTCTGCCATCCAGAGCTGGTGGCATCACCTGCACACCCTGGCTTCAAGGGCCTTTTGGTGAAAGGTTTTTATCCCTTGGAAAATTGTGTGCACGTATCTGACCACTAGGTGGCAGGCTTGGACTGCAGCAGTCTCAACCTCATTCATCTTCCGCCTCATTAGATCGTTAAGGCAAATGCCTTCTTTACTAGGGTGGTTATCTACTGCATGCTGGGCTGGTTGTACTGGGGCTTCCTCATGCCCTGGCAGTTTGGCTCTGGTCCATCAGCACTTTGTAGTCTGTATCTGGAGTGATCTTTGGCTTGGGTTTCCCTTATAGTTCTCAGAAGTACAGTTACCTAGTTTTGTGGGTTCCCGCTCTGCTCCCCTTCCTGAGGCCAGGGTATTCTGTTCTATTTCTGTCTGGTTCCTGTGTGTCCCACGCCCTGAACTACCCAGAATTTGCCAGTGAGATGAGTCTCTTTGCTCGTTGTCTCTTCTTTCTACCCTGAAGGTTGACTTGTTGTTTGTTTTTTTCACTCTCATTTGTCATATCATCTCATGTGGGTCTTCTCTACATGGAAGGTGAAGGCTGCCATACAGTCTGACTCCCTAGGGTATTGTTTATTCATGTTCCACTGTGAAGGTTGTTTCCTTTTAAAGCTGTATGTGTGTGTGTGTGTGTGTGTGTGTGTGTGCGTGCACACATGTGCATGTATACACATATTTGTGTTGTCTGTTTCTTTGTGTGATATACATGGTGCATGTGTGTGTGTGTAGCTTGTCCACACCTGCTTGATTACCTCTTATTTCTGAGCACAAGCCGTCTCTGATGTAGGCACTTCCTGTCTTTTAAATATGCCTTGGCATCCTTTCTGTGTGTTTCTTGTTCTCTGTGCCTTTGTCCTGCAAGAGTAATATTCTGCATCAACTGTCTTGCTGTCTTACTGTTGCCCTTCCTTGCTGTGACAGTTGCCACCCTCTTGTGCTTTTTATTCACGTTATGTCATGTATTACTGAGTGCACATGACATTGCAAACACTGTCCCAAAAGCCAGAGATATGGCACTGGAGTCAGATAGGAATTCTTCATGTTGAGAAAAACACCTGTTAAATGAGACATGCAAGTAAAAATGTATAGTGTGTCAGGGGTACTAGGTCCTAAAGAAGAAAGAATGGGGCAGGCTAGGGGTCTGGGACCAGGATTAAGGGCCTGAAGCAAGTGTGGGGTACTGAAGGGGACATTCCAGGCCAAAGCAGTGTCAAATAGGAAAGCTCCTGGAGGAATGTGGAGGAGAGGCATGAGCAGGTGGGGGGTGTTGATGAGGTCGAAAAGGCAGCAAGAGGTAACCATGCGGCTATGACTTATCCAGAGAGCACTGGCTTTTACTAGAAAGAGGTTGGGGGGAGCAAGTGAAGTTGTTTGTCCAGAAGAGGCAGGGTCTACATGGTCTATGAGGGCCACTGTGGCTGCCTGAGATGAGGCGGTGGGAGGAGGGACAGTAGGCAGCAGAGAGGATTAATCAGGAAGCTTGTGCCATAATTGAGGGGGGAGACAGCAGAGGAGTGTGTGAACTGTTTGGATACAGGATGCTTTTAATGAAAGATTTAAAGCATTTGCAAGTGGATCCCGGTTCAGGCCTGTGATCCCAGGTGCTTGGGAGGCTGAGACAGAGGAGGTCACTGGAGGCCAGGATGTGGGGACTAGCCTAGGCAGATTTCCAAGGCTTCCCCTCAAAAAACCAAAGCAGAACACCTTAAAGTTTGCCAGTGTACTAGACCTCTATTACCTACGGGGCATGAGTGAGTGCCGTCAAGCAAGGGAGACTGTGTGTAGACTTGTATGTGTGCACGTGCTCACACCACACCATACCACACACCCACACACATACCCTCACAGGCCACACCATACCACCCCCCCCCACACACACCCTCACAGGCCATACCATACCACACACACACACACACCCTCACAGGCATGCCCACCTATACCTTAGGGGACCAACCCTACCCAGACCATAGTGAGGATGCTCACTGAGCGATACAGTCTACCCATTCCTAAGAATCACCTGCTCCAGTCTGAGCCATCTTTACTTTCTAGATTATAATTTTCAGCCCATGTAGTATTTCTGGACATTTGTTCTGCTTGGTTTAGAGAGTTCACATGATGGTGAGTGTATTTATGTTTCTCATGCTTGTCTGTTTTTTAAAAATTCAAACACTTTTTTTTTTAAATGCAATCAGAACCATTTCTTTATTATTTTATATGGCTGTATAGCCAACTGTGCATCTGTCTGTCTCCCAGCTGCCTGTGATGGCACTGGCTTTGGCACTGGCTTCTGCTCCACTGTGGCAGGCGCAGTAGTCTTCTGTTGGCTGGAAGCTGGCATGCAGGATGCTTCCTGGAAGCTGGCATGCAGGATGCTTCCTGGACTTTTCTCTCTGTCACTGCTGGCTACTGTCCAGTGGCTCCATCTTACCATGTGGCCTCTCTATAGCAGGGAGTTAGAACTTCTCATAGTGGCTAACTCCCATTGCACCAGTGTGAAAGCTACAGGTTTCTCATCACCCAACCTCAGCATCACCCAGCTCCTCTCCTGACACCTTCCTCCCATTCCGGGGCACAGGGTTAGACTCTTACCTGTGCTTCTGCATTGATGGATGGATGGCCTTGTTGAATGTGCACCTTTTTTGTTTGTTTGTTTGTTTGTTTTTTGAGTGAAGAGGGATGACTTTACAAAGTAAAGATACCAGAATGGAGCTGACTTTGCCAACAGAGGGCAGGGAACAGGGCCTGATGTTAGAGAGGTCTAATGCTCAGGTTATTATTTTTTTGGCTCTGTTGGATTTTGGTGCCTGAAGTAACTTTGTGGTGGTTCAAGTTACTAATTTCTCCTGGAATCTCAATTTTGGATGAGCTTCAAGGAGAAAGGGTCTTGGTAAACTTGGAGCTGGGTGATATAGCTGGACCTCACTGGGACATCTTCCCTCCCATGCCTGGATCTGATTCATCCTATGTGTACTCTGCTTGAAGGCACACAAGCCTTTCATCCTGGGGCTGGTGTCCTTTGAACCTTACATTTCATTCTGATACATCTTGTCTGTTGTAGACGTCAGAGAGACCTTCCTTGCAGGACACCATACAACCCTCTCTTCCACCCATCATTCCTCACATAGGGGAATAAGCTCAGGAGAAAATCAGACTTCAGGCTCTGGATGGGATGGGGATGGGAAGGTGAAGGCTACTGCTTCACCCTGGGTCAGGGAAGCTCTGTTCTGGAGCCACCCCTCTAATGCCACACCTTGGAGAAGAGACTGCTTTTCTAGTGGGCTCTGGAGATGAATAAATGAGGCTGAGGCCCATCTTTATTCTGCAGGTGTGTGTTCAGGCAAGCTTCTATCAGCCATGATGCTGACTCTAGGCGACAGGGTCCGCAGGATGTTGAATGATTTAACTCAGTCTTGAGCTCATCCAGGGCTGTGTGACCCAACACCTTGCAAGAAATGGGCATGGGATAAGTTTGAATTGCATAGAACAGAACTTATGTGTAAATATTTATGTTGAGCACAAACATCCTTGAACAGTCAGTTTGCAAATGGTAATGTATGGCTTTGGCCTCTGCAAAGGCTCTGCTGAGGATGAGAGAAATGACAGAAGACAATGGTAAGCTTGCATGCATGGAGCCATGGGGAAGTGTATTGAAGGGAAGAAAGCAAGAATGAAGTGAAGCAGAGAGAAAAAGAACTGGAGATAGTGTGTCTCCTGATCAAAGATCAAGCCTTTGAGGCACAAGCCCAAATTTAGTTAGATACAGCATTGAAGCAGAGATACCCTGGATCTACTGAAAGCCCAGGAACGATGTCTGGTCGTAGAGTGAAGCTGAGAATTGAGTCAGATCAGGAGCCACATGTGATCCTGTCCCCTCTGAAGGCTTGTTGTCTTAGAATGTGCACCAAAGCAGAGCCGTCCCCTCAGCTTCCCTCACAGCAGAGAACTGTCACCTCCCTGTACCTTCTGGCTCCAGCATCCTCTGAGAGGGCAAGGGCAGGGCAGTAGGCCCTTTAAAGTTTCTAAAGTAGAAACTTTAACTCCTGTTGCCCACCAGCATTCCTAGGTGAACTTACCTATGATGTAAGATGTTAGAGTTGTTTTGTACTATATTGCCTGGCTTCCTAGCTAAACTGATTTGCTTTTGAGCAGCAAACCATCATTAGCTTGATTTCTTAAGGCCTGTTCCCTGCAGTATTTTGCTTGCTGTAGATATAGTAGTTATCAGTTTGTCAGCCGTATCTACCTACTTGAAAACTCTATTTGAAACTCACACGTGTGCAATAATTGTTCAAATGTGAAACTTTGTCATCTGAATATGAATTTTATGGGTTAGTGTGATTATTTCTTTTAAAGAACATGTGTGTTGCCAGCTGTGCACCAAACACTGTGTTATGTGAAACTTTTTTGGGGAGAGTATAAACAAATGTTTATTTACTCTAGATAACAAACCAATGACACACTATGGGAACAATTTTACCAAAGAGCAACTTGGTGAACAATGAGATTGTTTTTGTTTTTTTTTTTCTGGGAGGATGTGGGAGAGGTTAGGTATAGGAGCATGAGGTCTCAAAGGTCAAAGGTACTGACTAATGAAAGCTGGAATCCTGAAGCTCTGAAAAACTTTTAGGCAGCTCTATAGGTCAGAGAGTCTCTACTTAGGCAGCTCAGGTGGTGGGAAATTTCCTTTTCTCTTGTATCCAGGCTGGTGGGAAAATTCCTCCCCCGGCCTTCTGAATCTTACTAGTTTCAGGAACTTGCTAAGACTTGTGAGTTGTTTGCTTTCAGAGACTCATGAGCCTTCCCCATTACTTTCTGGATGGAATGTTTAATTGCAACACCACAACTGGCTAGGCCAGATGGGAAAAAGAGGTGACATGTCACAAAGGTATGGATCTGTGACCTGTCCATTTTTTTCAAGGAATTCAATAAAGCAGGATCAGATTGATACTGATTTATTCAGTGGATACATTTATAAGTCGCTTCTACCTGTTGTTACCTGCTCTTGGGAAATGCTGCCTAGGTGACCTGGCATGTAGGCAAGGCAAAAGCTACACTATATAAAACTGAAAACCTGCTGTACACATGAAAAGATTTTCTTTGTGCAACCCTCCCCCAAGCCAAAAATCTCACTTGCATTGTCAGTGGAAGATTGTGAATACATATAAAACATTCCATCCTCAGACAAAAAACCAGGCAGGCATCACTGTCAGGAAATGATATAAAACTAGGAAAAGAGCAAGGTGGTCAGAGGCATCCTTGTTTGTTTCTACCTGTCTAGGGGTTATGCAACAAGGCATGTGGTTGAAGGCCTAGAACCAAGGACACTATACAAATTTCGACTGAAAGTCACCAGCCCCTCTGGAGAATATGAGTACAGCCCAGTCGTCTCGGTGGCTACGACCCGTGAGTACACTCTGCTCTATGCTTACTTATTAGAGATATGAAAAACGCAAAGCAGTTTAGAGGTAAAAATTGACTGCTTTCTCCTAGGCCTCACTGGAAGCAGAGAGCACTCCATTTGTGAGGTCTGTGATAATGCCTCCTAACAGCATGGCACAAGGAAGGCCAGATATGCTCTCCTGAATTGGGAGAGCTGGCTTGGTGCCAGGACTGTCCTGTCCATGGGCATTTGGTACAGGGTAGGAGCTGTCTTTCTTAGGAAGTGGGCCAGTAGGGATGGGCTGAGTGTTGTCTTCTCATGTGTGTCTACTGTACACGGCTTCCATGCATGTGTGTGTCCTGTCTGCCACATACTTCTGGTTCCTTGGGTACTGAAACTGAAGAAAAACATGATCAATATTTTCCCAACTCCAGGGAGGCAGTTCTGCACAGAGGTGGCCAGGGAGGGTAGCCACACTGCCTCTGATCACCTATGTTTTGTGGCCTGCCATCATGCCCTCCATGTGACTGAAGATGATTCAGATTTTGAGCTACCCTGTTGGTCCTTTGGTTACAATGAAGACAAGAGGAGCCTGGCTCTGGATGAACAGACCAGGAGGGGAGTTAGTTAAAGCGGGGGTGGTAGGGGGGTGGGGGAGCTTCACCTGTGGTTCTAAGTGATGCTTAGCCAGCCATGAAACAGGGTCATTTCATAGGAGGCCTACAGTAGTCAATTAAACAGGCTACTGTTTAAAAAGAGGGTCTGTTCTTTAATCTGTGATACTGAAAGCTTTGCTTTTTCAGGGAAGATATTCAGCCCTGGAGTCCCAGGAGGGGAGGGGGAGGGGGAGGGGGAGGGGGAGCACACAAGCACTTGGACTATAGGAAGGCAAGGGTAGTGAAGAGTAGGCAGGGGAAATATAGGCATAGAGTCTGCCTTTGAAGAAACTTCTGTGGACACTGGGTTGGATGGTCTTGTAGGCAGCCTCTGCACTTCCTCCTGCTGCTCTGACCCCCTCTCCCATCACCACTCCCCTCTCTGCTCTCACTGGGCTACCCAGACTCCTTGTCAGCCCACCGCACATGCTCCACGGGCACAGTTGACTCAGGGCTGATTCCTGTGCAGGTTTCTCCTTCCCCTGCACAGGCTCCTCCCATTTTGAGGCAGGCCCAGCACTTCATCCATTCTGTTTTACATATTTGCTCTTCCTTTTACCCCCACCTACATTGTAGGCTCCCAGATGGAGGGGTGTGGGTCAGCTATCTCTCCTGGTGGGTAGATGATTAAGATTCCGTGGTAGAAGTAGGAGCAGGAAAAGAGATGCACTTCGTTGGGGCAGGCTCCCTCTCGTGTCTTGGGTGGGGACAGATCCATCTCTCACCAACTGGATGAGTCCACCCAAGGCTAGCTGGAGAGGTCACACAGCTGGTTCTGCAATCAGCTTTGATGGGTTCCAAGAGGCCTACTATCCTCTGAGTCACACACCTAAGCCAGAGTTCACATAGAGGGTAGAGACCAGGCTGACCTTGCAGATCAGCTGACAAGGAACGTGCCTGTGGCTAAGTGTGCTTCTCCTTACCCAGCTGACTTCAGACAAGCAGCTGTAGACATTTGGCCTAGGAATTGGCCATGATAGTTCTATGGTTTTTGTAGGTAATTAGACCTCTCAGAGGAGAGGGACATGCTGGTGGTGATTGTGCACTCACATGTGCGTGTGTTGGTGTGTATATGTGTGGTGTGTATATGTGTGTATATATGTATATGTAAACAATGCACCTGACTGTTTCTCTGCCAGCCCCGTGGGCTATGCTCCATGGAGGGATTGCTGTCATCTTTGTTGGAGGCAGGCGTCTGGTTCTGCTGATAGACTGCTGTTCCCTTATTCTATCTTGCTCAGTGTAGACTCTCTTAAGGAGGCAGAGATGCTAAGCAGAGAATTGAGAATGCTCACATTATACAGAGCAAGCAAAAATGCTTCTGTGGGCTGATGATTTGCATTCAGTCTGAGAGTGTTTTAATGAATCACAAAAGCCTGCACTTTGTTTGAATAAAGGATGCTCAGCCTTTTTTTTTTTTTTTCCTTCCCAGGTAATGTACACGAGGCTCTTGTTTAAATGAAGCATGCAATTTTAATCAGTCAGACCCTTAAAAAGAAAGAAAAACAGCTGCTACTTGTTAATTGGCAAATATCTTCTCCAATGAGTCCATGATTTATTCACTGCTTTTAATAAAGACCCAAATTCCACCCAGGAAGGTGTTATCCAGTGTCATACTCATGTGCATATCTGCAGCTAAGTGACCCCCAAGTAGAGTAAGACGGCTTCTCAAAGTCTACCCTATCCATCCCCCAAGGGGTGTCCACTGAGTGCACTGCATCTAACTCAGATGGACACCCCTAGAGCATCCTCAATATGATGCCTGCAGTCACACCACTCAGAGGAATCCATGTACGGTCAGACTTACCAAGGCCAATGCTAGCCTGTTTTACATTCAGTCACACATATTGAGGCCATTCTCCTGGCCAGGCCTGCAGAGTCTTGAAAAGCTCTTGGCTAGAGGAGTGGAGTATGTTGCTCACCCTGGAATTTCCTCTTTGATCTCCATGACTCCTGCCTGTGGAGGAAGTAGAAGTGGCAGGCAAAGGCCTTTTATTCTGTCCTATATTTGTGAAATTCTAGCTCACAGGTTTTATTTTTAAAACTATTATTATTATTACTTGTGTGTGTGTATGTGTGTGTATGTGTATGTGTGTGTATGTGTGTGTATGTGTATGTGTGTGTGTGTGTGTATGTGTTTGTGTATGTGTGTGTATGTGTGTGTATGTGTGTATGTGTGTGTATGTGTTTGTGTATGTGTGTGTATGTGTGTGTATGTGTGTATGTGTGTGTATGTGTGTATGTGTGTGTGTTTGTATGTATGTGTGTGTGTGTGTGTGTGTGTGTGTGTGTGATAGCATGCATGTAGAGGTTAGAAGACAGCTTTATGGAGTTGATTCTCTTTGTCCACCTTCAGGTGGAATTTGGGATGGCATTCAGGTTCCCTGCTTATGTAGCAAGTGCCTTTGCCCCTGAGGTGCACTGCCAGGCCACCTTAAAAGGTTTTCCTGGGACCATTCACATGGGTCTAGTGGGATCCTCAGTTTGTCCCCATCCTCCTGGGACAGCGTCTTGGAAGCTGGGAAGTACTGACTGAGCTAATGCTGAGAAGGACTCTCATAAGTGACGAGTGCTTTTTTGGTTCTTTTTGCTGGAACTCAGTAAGGTGGTGGATGAGAACGGATACTGCTTTCCTTTGTCTTTGTGAGGAGGTCCCTTTGTTCTCAGAATCCCATGTGAAGCTCTGAAGATGCCTAGCAGAGTCAGGAATAGACACTACATTTATTTTAGCTGTGTCATAACCCCTAGACATCTTTGTTGCATACAGCCCTCAAGCTCATAAGCGTGAAATGAGCTTGTTTTGTTTTCCAATATCTTTGTACAACAGCATTTTCTGGTTAGGATATGCTAGGAAGCACCTTCATCAGGAGGCCTTACTATGCAGGGAGGTGGAGTAGAGTGAAGTGGAGTGCACTGCAGTGAGGTGGAGTGCAGTGAGGTGGAGCACAGTGCAGTTATGAGTGTAGTGCAGTGAGGTGGAACACAATGCAGTGAGGTGGAGCACAGTGCAGTGAGGTGGAGTGCAGTGCAGTGAGGTGGAGCACAGTGCAGTGAGGTGGAGCACAGTGCAGTGAGGTGGAGCACAGTGCAGTGAGGTGGAGATCAGTGAGGTGGAGCACAGTGCAATGAGGTGGAGATCAGTACAGTGAGGTGGAGTGCAGTGCAGTGGAGTGAGCACAGTGGAGTGAGGTGAAGGGCAGTGAGGTGAAGGGCAGGTAACCAGTGGAGAAATGGGGGAATGCTGTAGGTGCTTTCAGATCTTGCTCTGAATATCACAAGTCCCCAATCACTGAAGCTTTTAGGCATTCACTTTTACTTGACACTTGTTGGGGAAGGCAGGGAGAGTTACATTTGTTTTAGATTCTGTACTTAAAAACATAGTAAGAATAGAAACAACCCCCAAATTAGTCAGCTACCTCAATGCCTATCAAATTAAGGTCCTAGTTGAGGCTTGGCCATGAGTTCTGATAATGATACTCCTAACTGGTGACCTTGGACAGCTTAGCATCACTCAGACTTGGTTTTGTTGAAATCAAATGAACTTTCAACACTGCCATGCTTGACTCTGTGACTGGGCTCTTTTATAGATGACTAAAGGCTACTTATGGGCTCCTCTCCCTTTATGTAGGAAGGAGGCATGGAGGGAGCACAATCTACTTAGATAATCCCCTGAAGTGTAGAGAATCACACAATGGTCTATCAGTGAGTCTACTTCAATGTAGCTGGATTCTTCAACCATGACACAGTTGACATACTGGCTCTGGTTAGGTCCTGAGTGATGGCAGGCTGTCCTGTGTGTTATAGGTTACTAAGCAGTACTCTGGGTCCTTCTCTGCAAGATACCAGTAGCATCTCCCAAGTTGTGACAACATAGGTCTTTAGACATTGTCAAATGTCCCTGAGAGTATAAAGCCATTCCAGCTCTGAGTCCCTTCAGTGGTTCTCAACCTTCCTAATGATAGGACCCTTTAATGCAGTTCCTCGTGTTGTGGTGACCCCCAACCATAAAGTTATTTTGTTGCTACTCCATAGCTGTGATTTTGTTACTGTTATGAATCATCATGAAAATATCTGATATGCAGGATATTTGATAGGCAACCCCCATAGGGGTGGAGACTCACACAGGTTGAAACCACTGCTTTAGTGAAATCCATGGGCTAGGCAAGACTTTCCTTAGATAAACAGGGCCAGCCAGGCTCTTGGCTTTGAAAGCTTATCACAATATCTTAATTTGAGTAAAGACCCCTGTGCCTAGCAAAGTCTATGAGTTTTATTGATCGATCATCTATTGATATTACTCAGATCGGGAGCTGCACACTGAGGTCAGGTGGGCATTGCAAGTGTGGGAGGGGTGCTGTGCATGGTGGGATGTGAGAGCATTACAGAGCGGTGTAGTAGATAGCAGTGGTGTGTTGGGCATTTACCACCACATTCCTCATGTAATTTTAAGTTCAGCCATGCTAAGTTGAAAGGCATGGGATGTGTGAGGAGTGGAACCACAGACTAGTGGCTGGGAGAGAGTGTCTTCCCCTGACCAGCAGTGTGGAAGTTGAGCCTGGTGGTTCCCCCTCCCCTCCCATCCCTCAGATGGCATCCATACCCCTGTCACTGTGTCACTGACAGCCCCTAGCCCTCTCAATTTCCCACTGATGTTTTTGTCTCCTTAGGCTCATTCCCCTCTTGGAAGACTGACGTCTCCCTTTAAGGGTCTTCTCCCCTGCCCTCCACCTCTCTGTGGGTATGAAACTCATTTGCTCCCAAAGCTTAGGGAGCTAAGGCAATTGAGATAGTTTAGCCACTGGGTAAAAGAAGGCAGTATGCTGTGGCAGTTGCTGGGGCTTCCTTGGTCACAGGAGACAGTGGGAAGGAGGATCCCAATGGTAACACTCTCAAAGCGATAGATACCTTACAACTTGAAGATGTCCCAGTTTTTTGGGTCAGTCTGAAGTTTCTCTTAACATGTGAGAAACAGTGTGGGAAGCCGCAAACACCATTACAAGATGGCGCTGGCTACTACTGGCCACCTCCCATGATTATGGGTAAACAACCAATGTGCGCATGTGCATAAGAGTTTTTTGCCGAGTCACTGCCTGGCCTGAGGCATATTAATGAGGTAATGGTAGCATGACCAATCAGGTATGGACACGTCACTCCTAGGCCTATATAAGCAGCACCATTTCTGGGGCTCGGGGTCTTTTCACCTCTGTAATCAAGCTCTCCCAATAAACATGTGCAGAAGGATCCTGTTGTGGCATCGTCCTTGCTGGCGAGTCAGGCACTCACAAAACAGGTCTTTTCTAGTGAAAGAAGTTGTTGAGTAGGACATGTGAGTCCTACTGACAGGGACAGCTCATGCCTTTGTGGAAGTGCAGGTGAACCCAGGCCTCAGGAGGAAGAGTGAGATGGAACCCCCCACCCTGCTTTTGGATGACTGCTCTCTGTCTGCTTTCTTTAGGGGAGCCCATAAGTAGCGAACACTTTCATCGTGCTGTCAGTGTGAACGATGAAGATCTCCTGCTTCGAATTTTGGAAGGAGGGTGAGAGAGCGCAGCCAGCTTTTCTGTCTTTCTTCCAGTGCCCACTAGGTACACAGACGATACACAGCACAGTGCCCACTAGGTACACAGACGATACACAGCACAGTGCCCACTAGGTACACAGACGATACACAGCACAGCTTTATTTTGTTTTTCCTAAATAAATTTTCCAATACCTTCAAAAGCACCTCCTACATTTACCTCAGGTGCCCGATATGCAGTAGTGAAGTCTAGTTAATAAGGAGTCCTAGAGACCCTTGTAAATGATATGGTTTGTGATTGCTTAATGAGAACTATAAAAGGAAATTACAGGTCTGGGTGGTCTGGGCATCATGCTTTATCCCCAGAAGCAATTATTATCCTCTGATTATCTATCCCAGCATTTAGTACAGGTCAGTTCAAAATGCCTGCGTGTAATAACTGGTGACCCTGGGAATAAGCAAACCAGCTGCCTTGGAGACTAGAAAGCTGGTGTAGGACGCTAGAGATGATGCACATGCACGTGGGGGGTGGTGGCGATGAAGCGCATGTGCAGGGATGGGCGTAGGGGTAAGTGGCTGCTTCAGGTATCATGCCTGAAGCTGCCTTCCACATAGAGATGTAATTGAATTTCTTTTGCAGCATGGTTTTGTGTGCCTCAGAAGGCATTGGTTTCTGAACTGGGGTTGGTTTGGTAAGTTGATGACAAGGTTCTACAGAATGCCAAGCTCCCTGGCTGACAATATGAGATGTGTGTTCTTCTCCGGACAGCATCAATACATAGTCAGTAGAAAAGTGGGGAGTCAAGGGGAAAGCCCAGGTTCCAGCCATGTCTGCTCTGATGGTGAAATTGAGTTGGTGCCATAGAGGCTTTGCTGGTTGCAGCCATTCAATGGAGAGGCGTGATTGTTTTGAGTAGAAGGGAGCTCCTGTTTCAAGTGAAATGACAATGTTTTTAATTTTTATTTTTATGAAAACTTGAACCTTTAAAACTATTAGGACATGGTAAGACAGGAAAAATGTAGTAGCCCAAGAGAAACTGACATTTTGGTAAAATGAGCCATTTCTGCTCCCCACGAGCTCTGCAAAGTGGGGCTAACTTCAGGGTCTATGCCGCGACTGACGGTCTCTCCTCTGTTTCCCTTAAGCCATGTCATGATTGACGTGCCCAACAAATTTGGCTTTACTGCTCTCATGGTTGCTGCTCAGAAAGGCTACACCAGGTATGGATGGCTCTTCCTCCCCTGAGTGAGGAGTAGGGCTTCTCCGTCCCCGCAGGGCTCCAGCCAGCATAGCGGCACCTGCTTTTCCCTTTCCGGAACCAGCCCATGCAATGGCTTCCATTCAGGTTCTTGTGTTGGGTTAGGCAACTCGAGGTGAGTTTGTATTTAGTGTCACACCACACATCGACTACATCTTAGGGACAGTCATGATGATGATTGGAATTTGAATTTCTTTAAGCAAAGGTGAGTGAAGGGTACTTTGGGAGCACACTTCTTCTTGAGGTTGCCACTGTCTGTCCTACAGGACTGGCTAGAAGTGCTGGTATCTTACTTTACTTACTTATCTTAATATAAAATACTTATATTTTAATTGTAACAATGCCATTTTGACAGACAGTAGAACTGTGTTCTCACTAAGGGTTTCTCTTTAATCCTATATTAAAAACAGCCATAAAACTGACGCCAGGGCTTTGTGCCATGTGGACAGACGGGTCTGATGAGTGACTCACGCAAGACTGGGACCCTGTTTTTGGTGGGGATCAGTGGGCTTCCTGTTCAGCAGGGTCTGAATGGGCAGAGAGGAAGGTGCCACAGGATGCCTTTAATGTCAGAGTTGGGTTGCCATGTTCCCAAAGCCATTAGCTCACTACTGGTACCTGTGTTCCTCCAGGCTTGTGAAGATCCTAGTCTCCAATGGCACAGATGTGAATCTGAAGAACGGAAGTGGCAAGGACAGGTAAGAGGTGGGAGGGACCTCTGAGAGCAGGCATGGTTGCTGTTGTGTTACTAGACTGTACTCAGAGGGCTTTTTGCCTTATGCAGTTTCTCCACTTTACCAGGAAAGTCCCAAGAGGTGAGTGGGCTCCCTGGGAAGATGGGGTGACGAAGGCTGACTTGTTCATCTGTGGTTTTGCTCATCAGGTAAACCTGCCTAGCCTTCTCCAGCTCAGTAACCCATAGCTGTTGAAATGGCACCACCAGCTCAGGGCCAGGGACTCTTGCTACATCCCAGACTTCCTCTACTGCCCAAGGGCTAGGCGTTTGCAAAGCAGTGCTTTGTGGTTTCCGCCACAAATTGGGGGGATTACAGGAAGAGTCAGAAGAAGAGCTAGCTACTCATGGACAGATGAAGGGGCATTTTGAAATACTTCAGTACCAGCTGTTGTAGCAATTAGATTGAACTATTTCAGCAGAGCCAACATTTATTTGGTGATGACTACATGCTAGGCACCATGTTTAGCGCATGGCTCAAACAGGATGACACACAGTGCCTTTCATAAGGTACATGGAGTACAGAGGATTGGGCACTGCTCTCATAGACTCCAATCGTATGCCATATTTTGTGTGTGCACGTATGTGGGTGCACATTTGTATGGGTGTGAGTGTAAAAGCACACGAAAGCCTGAGTTAACTTAAGGTGTCACAGGGGACATCCACCTTGCTTTTTGAGACAAGCTCTCTCATTGGCTGCAGGCTTGCTGATTCAGCTGGGATGCCTGGTTGGGCTGCAACTTTCAGGGAGCCTTTTGTCTCTACCTCCACCACTAGTGATGAATAGGTACCTGCAGTCACACGTGGCTTTCTCCATGCCTGTCAGAGATCTGAACTCAGGCTCTTCAGCTTGCACAGAAAACACTCTCCTCACCAAGCCATCTCCATAACCCAAAATGTGGCTTTCTCCAGCCAGAAAGCCTCTCTGCTCCATTCCAGTGCAGTGGAAGATAACATTTAGACAACAATTTTTAAATTATTTTCTGAATGAGTCTTAAACCGATTTGGGACTGAGTGATCAACTGGGCCAAGATCTTGGGAAGAATAATGCCAGTTTACAAAAGAAAATATAAGCAAAGTAGAAAACAGGCAAGAATCAAAAGAGAACTGGGGACTGATGAATGAGAATATTTTCATGTTGCAAAAATATAAGAGTCACCTCTTAAGAAAAATCTTCATGATAAACCAATGTCCTGTACATCAAAGGAAAGAGAAATAAAATTGGACATTGGGAAGGGAAAAAATGACTATAGCAAGTATTTGAAAATGAAAAGAAAACGGTGCCTTTTGTCCCATAATAGATTGGATCATTGTGTTGGAATGGATGCTTTTTAGAGAAACTTAAAGTCACTAGAATCAACCCAAGAAGTGGAAAATCTAAATGAACACTATTCGTGTAAAAAGTGAGAAAATGCGTTTCATGCGCTCGCTCCGTGGACGTTCCTGTGTGGCTGTCTGCCTGTGAGCTTCATATCGTAGGTGTCAGTGCTAAGCTTGGAGTGAGTTTCTACAGCAAAGACAGGCTGGAAAGTTGCATAGACCATCAACACTGTTGTTAGCATACGAGAAGGGCTGGGTGCAGCTCAGTGTTTGCGTAGATGTGGCGGCAGGTTCTTTGCATATTTGTAGGTACTTAAAACCCCTTTCTCCCAGTCATAAAGGTAATTAGGGAGTTAAGGAAATTCCCATTAGATGGCTTCCAACAAAATATCCTAGTAGGCTGAAGGTGAAGGGAGAAGTTGGTGCAACTTGACACCTTGTTAGTTAGAATGGCATAGGTGTCTGTCAGCAGAGGGACACAGGGAGAAATGTCTCACAGGGGAGATTTAGCCATTAAAGCACAATGAAGTGACACCTTCTGGGAAGTGGGCACAGTTAAGTATCATTAGATTAAGTGAAATAAGCCAGGTTCTGACAAAGGTTGCATGGTCTTTCATATTTGTGGATTCTCGGGTTAATACAGATTCATACAGTCATTTATGCATACGTTACACGAAGGCAGAAGCAGGACAAAGCAGGGAAGAAGGGGGACAGTGAAGAGGGTGCAGGGCATGCGCTGGAGTATGTGGTCCACGTTCAGGAACTGCTTGAGGGAATTTGTCCTTAAGAAACCCAACACTATATACAGTGGCTATGCAAGTGCTGGATAGCTTTATGTCAACCTGACCCAAGCTAAAGCCATCTGAGAGGAGGAAGCCTCAATTAAGAACTTGCCTCCATAAGACTAGGCTGCAGGCAAGCCTGTAGGACATTTTCTTAATTAGTGACTGATGTGGGAGGGCCCAGCCCATTGTGGGTGGGGCTGTCCCTGAGCTGCTGGTTTTTGGTTCTACCAGAAAGTAGGCTTAGCAAGTCACAAGGAACAAGCTACTGAGCCCCACCCCTCTGTGGCTTCTGCCCAGCTTCTGCCTCCAGGTTCCTGTCCTGCGTGAGTGTTCTGCCTTCTGGCTTCCTTCAGTGAGGAACTATTGCAGAGGTGTAAGCCAAATAAACCCTTTCCTCCCCTGCTTATTTTTTGGTCATGGTGTTTTGTCACAGCAATAGAGACCCTAACCAAGACAATGCATTATTTAAAAAAGTATTTTATGGCTAGAGAGGTGGCCCAGAGAGTAAAGAGCTCAACCCTTAGCACCTGTGGAAAATGCCAGCATGGGTGTGTGCACCTCTGATCCCAGTACGGTGGTGGGGGCATGTGGAGGCAGGAAGATGACTAGGGATCATTGGCTGTTAGCCTAGCTCCAGGTTCAGTGGGACGTCCCTTCTCAAGGGAGTAAGGCAGACAGTGCTAGGGCAGGACCCCCAAGCATATATATACCACACGCAGACTTAGCGTTTGGGCAATGCCTGGCACAGAAATAGCAGGAAGTGACAACACTTGTTATTTTATTTTATTTTTTTTTTGAGAGGGAGAGTGGGTTGATCTCAGTGTATTGCTCAAGCTGTTCTGGGACTCTCACTTCTTGTACCTTAGCCTCTGGATGAGCTGGGATGATAGGTGTGTGTGTGGTCCTGTCCAACACGATACAAAATGGCTTATTTATTTACTCACTTGTGTGTGTGTGTGTGTATGTATATATATATATATATATATATATATATATATATATATATATATTTGTGTGTGTATATACATATATATATATACACACACAAGTAAGTAAATAAATAAGCCATTATATATATATATGTATTTACTTATATATGTATGTGTGTGTATATATGTGTATATTATATATATATATATATATATATATATATATATATATATATATATATATATTAGTCAGGGTTCTCTAGAGTCACAGATCTTATGGGTAGTCTCTATATAGTAAAAGAATTTATTGATGACTTACAGTCAGCAGCCCAATTCCCAACAATGGTTCAGTCGCAGCTGTGAATGGAAGTCCAAGGATCTAGCAGTTACTCAGTCTCACACAGCAAGCAGGCGCAGGAGCAAGAGCTAGACTCCCTTCTTCCAGTGTCCTTATATTGTCTCCAGCAGAAGGTGTAGCCCAGATTAAAGGTGTGTTCCACCACACCTTTAATCCCAGATGAAAGGTGTAGCCCAGATTAAATCTCCTTAAACTCGGAGATTTAATCTTCTGGAATCCATAGCCACTATGTCTCAAGATCTCCATACCAAGATCCAGATAAGGATCTCCAAGCCTCCAGATAAGGGTCACTAGTGAGCCTTCAGATTCTGGATTGTAGTTCATTCCAAATATAGTCAAGTTGACAACCAAGAATAGCCACTACAATATATATATATATATATATATATATATATATATATATATATATATATATATATATATATATCAGACAGTTCTCCAATGTCATTTCTTAGGACTGGTAAATCTTTCTGAGTTTACAAAGAGCTGGGACCTGGGGTGCAGTGAGGAGCACAGACAGCAGAGAGCATGGTGTCAAACCCCAGTCCCTCAAGGACACAGTATGACACCCTGCATAGCTAGCTACCTCAGTAGGCTTCCTTGTGCAACCATGGGGTTATTGTGGACAATCGATGGGTAAATACATTGCCGTGTGAGACACGGGGCCTGGCTCTCTGTGAATGTACCTTATATTTTATCTCATGACTGGATAGTATTTTAGGAGATACAGGTGGGATTCCTCCTTGCCCGCAGAATTCAAGAAAGACAACCACCAAAGACTGGAAACTTAGTAAGGAGGTTTACTGATGTGGCCGATACAGGATGATTAAACTATCTAATCTGAAAACCTTTCATCTCAGCACTTGGGGTGGCAGAGGCAGGAGAATCTCTGTGAGTTCTAGGCCAGCCAGAGCTAAATATTGAGGCTATTAAAAAAAATGGTACTAACTGGTTAATATCTAAACATAGAGTAGAATAAATTCCCAAAGGCAAGAAACCCGATGGAACCATACATCCACAGAACTGTACTGAGAGGTCCAAAGATTTAAAAAATCAAGCTAAGTGCCGTACTTTAGAATGGTAAGACTGTGGCGCCATTTCTCACTCTTCTCAAATTAGCATATAGATTGAATGTAGCCTCAAATGGAATTATTCTAGGGAACCCGCCAAAACGATTGTAATTTATCTGAGAGAACAAATAGACGGTAATAGACACTAAAACTCTGTCAAAGACTATGGGGACAGATATTAAAATGCCTTAAGAGTTAAACTAATTAGAGAGGTGGTACTGTATACGAGATTGGAAACAGATAAACAGGATAGACAGAACTTAATATGGTGGCAGAGGCGCCACAATGCCATGGAGAAGGTACTAGAAATAGGCTATTAGAAAAAAAAACCAAAGATCCCAGCAAACAGCAAAGCTCATGCCAAGTGCATGGGGGACTAAGTGTCAGAGGTCATGAAGGACATTAGGAGGTGGGAAGTCCTCATCTGAGCTGTAATGCTCAGGGCACAAAAGTGGGGAGGCACTAACCAAGGAGAGGGCGCAGAGTTAGGGGCTGTCTAAGGGAGCACCGAGGAGTGTGCAGGGAGCAGGCCACCCATGTGCACATCCTCAAGTCACACAAAGACGGGGTACAAGAGACAGCGTTCACTAGTTCACATGAAGTGCAATTAGTCTTGCTGTATAAAATACCACCTATATATTTAGAAATTAAGATGATGAAAGTGGAATAAAATGGACATTTCCAGACAGAATCACTAGAGGCATGACACAATGCACAAAATTTGGGAATATACATGGGCTAAGCGCTGATGGCTGGGGTCCTTCTCAGTGAAGTGTTTGCTGTGTGTCAGTAAAAATTTGAACATTTATTTCTCCCATTTTATGTGAGGAAAAACACGAGGGTGGGGAGGTTGGTGGTGGTGGCAGGAGCTGGGAGGGGAAGGAGAGGGCAATGAGTTTGTGCTAATACAAAGCTCAGACAGGCCATGGCCACTCACAGGGATTCCATTCTAGGCCCAGGAAGTGGCCAGAAGTGCAATTAAGACTTTGCAGTCAGGGCATATTAGGGTGATAGGGGATTGGAGTAGTCCCAGTGTCCTTGTGTGGCCACTTAGGGGCTGCTCTCTCCTACTGAGTTGATCTTCTAAACATTTAGAAATGATGGAAGAGTAACACGGAGGGTGTCTGTCCATGCTCTACCCAGCCCTAGCGGGTGCACCCATTTGTCCTATTGTACACCCCTTCCCCACATACCCCCGTGTGCTCCACAGTCACCTTCGGTGTGCACTCCTGAAGGCAAGGTCATCATCGTGGCCAAGCTGCCACCACACACTCGGGTATACCTCCCCGGTTCTCTGGTGTTATTGGCACTCAGTCTCCTGCTTGTCCTTCTGATGTCACTTTGTGGTGGGGGCTAGGCAAGTCCTCGATGCAGTGTGTGCTCCCACACTGTGCCTGGTGCTTCTGCCTCTTGGGCGTCCTTTTCTTTGTTGAGGACCTGTCCCCTCTCAGTTCTCTCCTTCTTTGTCCTTGCCCCATCTCCCCCTCTCTCCCTCCACTCCATGTTTCTCTCCATTCTCCCTTCAGTCTCTCTTCCATTCTCCTTCCCTTCCCCTCCTCCTAGCAGTGACATCTGAGTGAACTCCCAGCATGCTGTGTTCTGGGTTCCTCTCTCTTACCTTCCCCAGGAGCAGGGTAGCATCTGGCTTGCTCACCTAACCCTGTATTTCCAGTAAACATGTTTTCATGGTAAGGCTATTAAAGGGTGCCATCTTCATTAGGAACCTTGAGAGCTTGTGTTGTTTTTTTCTGGCTCTGCTGTGGAGGTCTCTACTGGTGGCCATTCCAGGCTGGACTCTGATGGTGGTGGGGATAGTGAGATCTCTGTAAAGTTTTATTTTCCTCATGGCAACTAGAAAATAATCTATAGGGTAATAAATTCATATGCTGTGGCTACATCAGTTCCCACTAACATCTTAAAACTACCCAGGCGTGGTCCCTGCCCATCCCAGTTAACCAATTATGAGGTGCACAAAAGAAGTGTGTGATTCCATATTGATTGACAGTCTACAAGGAGGAACTTCCCAGCAGCTGGAATGGACCAACCAGACTTTGCTCTCTAAAGGAGAGTGGCAATAATTGAGCAATCTTGTTTTAGAGCAAGGACTGGTTTAATAATGAATGCTGACAGTCTGACTCCATTTTGTATATAATCTAGATTTTGTGGATATTTTAAAATCCAATAATTTATACTCACTTGTAGCCAATATTCATTTTCAAAGCACCTTTATATTTTGTGTGTGTTCGTATGTGCATATGTATGTATCTATCAGTGCACACGTGCTGTGGTTCTCACGTGGGGGTCAGAGGACAGCTTGCAGAAGTCTCTTCTCTCCTTTCACAGCGTGGCCTCTGGGGTTGAACTCAGGTCATTATGTTTTCCCTGCTGGGCCATCTTGCCAGCCCCAGTACTTATTTTTCAAGATTAAAACATTATCCACACACCATAAAATGCACTGCTTTAAAATACATTCAGACAGTTGCTCACCCATCACCACCATGGGGGCCAGTTTCATGACTCTAGAAATATACAGAATATATCCCCTCTCCCTTCTTAGCCCTGGACAGCTAGCAGCCTACTTCTGTGGCTTCCTCGTTAGCCTCTCCCAGATGATTCATGTAAATGGATCATGTGCTATGACTCTTTATGCCTGGCATCTTTTATTGATCATATTGTTTTAAGATTTTTCAGACTACAGACGACTTCCCTTTCATGGCTGACCCGGCATTTCATTGCATGGATTTGACATTTTACCTATCAGTTGATGGGCTTGTGTACATTTTATGTGAATAAAGTTGTTTTGTTTTTTTTTTTTTCCAAGCAGATGACAAGTTTGTGGTTTACTGTGGGTGGATGGAATCTGGACCCGAGGTCGGCGGTGGGGCCTACAGTGGCGTCTGCTTCCTCTTTATGTTGCAGTCTCATGCTTGCATGCTACGCGGGGCACCTAGATGTTGTCAAATACCTCCGGAGACACGGAGCTTCTTGGGAGGCTCGAGACCTCGGAGGCTGCACAGCTCTGCACTGGGCTGCAGATGGAGGCCATTGCTCTGTGATTGACTGGATGATAAAGGACGGTTGTGAGGTATGGCCTCCTTGCTTCCTGGTTAACCACACCACACTAGTCAGAACTTGAAACCGTCTTCTGGGATCTGGAGGCAGGCAGACGGGCGGGTGGGCGGGCAGGCTGGCTGACCTGGTCACTTGCTCTGAGAAAAGCCAGCCAGGAGTCTCCAGCTCAGGAGCTTGAAAGGCCTTGGAGGATCCCTGGGGAACTATGGTGACAGCCAGGCTTCATCTCAAGCAAAGAAAGTGGAAGCAAAGGAAGTGGGTGGAGCTCAGAACTGACCCCACGTGTCTGTGCTGCTGCTCTGTACCTCCAGTCACTGCTGGTGTCTATTTAGTTGGTTGCTGAAGCCTTACTAAGCCTCTGCTACATGCAGGAGAGGCAGAGATGTGCACAGGTCTAGTAGCTTTCAAAGTTAGGTTCTTTTTATTCGTGGGCTCTCTCTCTCTTTCTGTCTCTCTGTCTTTCTCCCTCTGCACACATGTGTGATGTATACATGTTTATATGGGTGTGTTCACAGATGTATGTGTAGAGGCCAGAGGTTGTTGTGATGGGTGTGATTACAGGTGGGAAGCCCTGGAAAGTTGAATCAATGGCCTTGAACTCCAAGCCTGGGAAAGTCTCATTTCCCAGAAGATGTCAGTAGATTTGTCTAGTCCATCTCAGGTGTAAGCATGGGAAAGCAGGCCTCCTGCCCCAGCTCTCACTGGCTCCTGCCATTGCAATCAAAAAGCAGATTTACCCCCAAGGAAAAATCCTGGGAAGTAAGAGAATTCCAGTTACCGCATCCCTTGTTTCTTTAGGCCTGAGAGACATTTGCAAGCAGTCAGAACGCTGGTCTCAGTGAGAGAGCTCTATGTGGCAGGGTGACCACAATTCCCTGTATACTTTACTTGAGTCTGTAGTGATAACAAGCTGAGGGGTTCTGGGAAAGGAAAGGGGTTCTTAGGCAGGCAGGTCCTCTGATAGAAACATTCAAGTTCTGGAATTTTGAAGTGGGGGTGTTCTGGGCTTCAGGTATACAATCCTGTTACCTTCAGGTAACCAACCATATGGGTTAAATCCCACCTTTTACTGTAGCCCAGGAGGCATTTGTAGAGGACAGACCTGAATGCATGAGTCCTCTGGAGACAGCTATGAATACAGCTGGCTAGTGGGAACGGAGGACAGCAGCCCAGCCTCCATGCTGTTGCAGGTTGCTGACCTGGCATTTTGGAAGACAATGGGAAAGATTAAGAACCAGGCAGAACTATCCCCCTCTTCCAAGGTGTAAGAATTTCATGCTGAGGGGGACATGAAACCATTAACCATTAACAGGGAGCTTTTGTATAGTTGCTGGGCTAGGTGACCCCTGAGGTGGGACTGGTCACTTTTGAATGAGGAATAGAGACTCATACCCACACCTCACCCCCAGGACCAGACAGGAAATGTGTGTGGGTGCTTTGGAGACTCTCTTGTTAAGGCAGGTGGTTATCTTATTGTTATTCAAATGCTGCTCATAGTTGGCCATTTCTGAGAAGGAGCGATGGGATGGAGAGGATCCATCACTCTCATACATCTGAACATGGAGAACCCCCCAGCCTCCCGCATACATCTGAACATGGAGAACCCCCCAGCCTCCCGCATACATCTGAACATGGAGAACACCCCAGCCTCCCGCATACATCTGAACATGGAGAACCCCCCAGCCTCCCGCATACATCTGAACATGGAGAACACCCCAGCCTCCTGCATACATCTGAACATGGAGAACCCCCCAGCCTCCCGCATACATCTGAACATGGAGAACCCCCCAGCCTACCGCATACATCTGAACATGGAGAACCCCCCAGCCTCCCACATACATCTGAACATGGAGAACACCCCAGCCTCCCGCATACATCTGAACATGGAGAACCCCCCAGCCTCCCGCATACATCTGAACATGGAGAACCCCCCAGCCTCCTGCATACATCTGAACATGGAGAACCCCCCAGCCTCTTGCATACATCTGAACATGGAGAACCCCCCAGCCTCCTGCATACATCTGAACATGGAGAACCCCCCAGCCTCCCGCATACATCTGAACATGGAGAACCCCCCAGCCTCCCGCATACATCTGAACATGGAGAACACCCCAGCCTCCCGCATACATCTGAACATGGAGAACCCCCCAGCCTCCCGCATACATCTGAACATGGAGAACCCCCCAGCCTCCCGCATACATCTGAACATGGAGAACCCCCCAGCCTCCCGCATACATCTGAACATGGAGAACACCCCAGCCTCCTGCATACATCTGAACATGGAGAACCCCCCAGCCTCCCGCATACATCTGAACATGGAGAACCCCCCAGCCTACCGCATACATCTGAACATGGAGAACCCCCCAGCCTCCCACATACATCTGAACATGGAGAACACCCCAGCCTCCCGCATACATCTGAACATGGAGAACCCCCCAGCCTCCCGCATACATCTGAACATGGAGAACCCCCCAGCCTCCTGCATACATCTGAACATGGAGAACCCCCCAGCCTCTTGCATACATCTGAACATGGAGAACCCCCCAGCCTCCTGCATACATCTGAACATGGAGAACCCCCCAGCCTCCCGCATACATCTGAACATGGAGAACCCCCGAGCCTCCCGCATACATCTGAACATGGAGAACACCCCAGCCTCCCGCATACATCTGAACATGGAGAACCCCCCAGCCTCCTTCATACATCTGAACATGGAGAACCCCCCAGCCTCCCGCATACATCTGAACATGGAGAACACCCCAGCCTCCTGCATACATCTGAACATGGAGAACCCCCCAGCCTCCCGCATACATCTGAACAAGGAGAACACCCCAGCCTCCTGCATACATCTGAACATGGAGAACCCCCCAGCCTCCTGCATACATCTGAACATGGAGAACCCCCCAGCCTCCCGCATACATCTGAACATGGAGAACCCCCCAGCCTCCCGCATACATCTGAACAAGGAGAACACCCCAGCCTCCCGCATACATCTGAACATGGAGAACCCCCCAGCCTCCCGCATACATCTGAACATGGAGAACACCCCAGCCTCCCGCATACATCTGAACATGGAGAACCCCCCAGCCTCCTGCATACATCTGAACATGGAGAACCCCCCAGCCTCCCGCATACATCTGAACATGGAGAACACCCCAGCCTCCCGCATACATCTGAACATGGAAAACCCCCCAGCCTCCTGCATACATCTGAACATGGAGAACCCCCCAGCCTCCCGCATACATCTGAACATGGAGAACCCCCCAGCCTCCCGCATACATCTGAACATGGAGAACACCCCAGCCTCCTGCATACATCTGAACATGGAGAACCCCCCAGCCTCCCGCATACATCTGAACAAGGAGAACACCCCAGCCTCCTGCATACATCTGAACATGGAGAACCCCCCAGCCTCCTGCATACATCTGAACATGGAGAACCCCCCAGCCTCCCGCATACATCTGAACATGGAGAACCCCCCAGCCTCCCGCATACATCTGAACAAGGAGAACACCCCAGCCTCCCGCATACATCTGAACATGGAGAACCCCCCAGCCTCCCGCATACATCTGAACATGGAGAACACCCCAGCCTCCCGCATACATCTGAACATGGAGAACCCCCCAGCCTCCTGCATACATCTGAACATGGAGAACCCCCCAGCCTCCCGCATACATCTGAACATGGAGAACACCCCAGCCTCCCGCATACATCTGAACATGGAGAACCCCCCAGCCTCCTGCATACATCTGAACATGGAGAACCCCCCAGCCTCCCGCATACATCTGAACATGGAGAACCCCCCAGCCTCCCGCATACATCTGAACATGGAGAACACCCCAGCCTCCTGCATACATCTGAACATGGAGAACCCCCCAGCCTCCCGCATACATCTGAACAAGGAGAACACCCCAGCCTCCTGCATACATCTGAACATGGAGAACCCCCCAGCCTCCTGCATACATCTGAACATGGAGAACCCACCAGCCTCCCGCATACATCTGAACAAGGAGAACACCCCAGCCTCCCGCATACATCTGAACATGGAGAACCCCCCAGCCTCCCGCATACATCTGAACATGGAGAACACCCCAGCCTCCCGCATACATCTGAACATGGAGAACCCCCCAGCCTCCTGCATACATCTGAACATGGAGAACCCCCCAGCCTCCCGCATACATCTGAACATGGAGAACACCCCAGCCTCCCGCATACATCTGAACATGGAGAACCCCCCAGCCTCCTGCATACATCTGAACATGGAGAACCCCCCAGCCTCCCGCATACATCTGAACATTGAGAACACCCCAGCCTCCTGCATACATCTGAACATGGAGAACCCCCCAGCCTCCCACATACATCTGAACATGGAGAACACCCCAGCCTCCTGCATACATCTGAACATGGAGAACCCCCCAGCCACCCGCATACATCTGAACATGGAGAACCCCCCAGCCTCCCGCATACATCTGAACATGGAGAACACCCCAGCCTCCCGCATACATCTGAACATGGAGAACCCCCCAGCCTCCTGCATACATCTGAACATGGAGAACACCCCAGCCTCCTGCATACATCTGAACATGGAGAACCCCCCAGCCTCCCGCATACATCTGAACATGGAGAACCCCCCAGCCTCCCACATACATCTGAACATGGAGAACACCCCAGCCTCCCTCATACATCTGAACATGGAGAACCCCCCAGCCTCCTGCATACATCTGAACATGGAGAACACCCCAGCCTCCTGCATACATCTGAACATGGAGAACACCCCAGCCTCCCACATACATCTGAACATGGAGAACACCCCAGCCTCCCACATACATCTGAACATGGAGAACCCCCCAGCCTCCTGCATACATCTGAACATGGAGAACCCCCCAGCCTCCCACATACATCTGAACATGGAGAACCCCCCAGCCTCCTGCATACATCTGAACATGGAGAACACCCCAGCCTCCTGCATACATCTGAACATGGAGAACCCCCCAGCCTCCCGCATACATCTGAACATGGAGAACCCCCCAGCCTCCCGCATACATCTGAACATGGAGAACCCCCCAGCCTCCCGCATACATCTGAACATGGAGAACACCCCAGCCTCCCTCATACATCTGAACATGGAGAACCCCCCAGCCTCCTGCATACATCTGAACATGGAGAACACCCCAGCCTCCTGCATACATCTGAACATGGAGAACACCCCAGCCTCCCACATACATCTGAACATGGAGAACACCCCAGCCTCCCACATACATCTGAACATGGAGAACCCCCCAGCCTCCCGCATACATCTGAACATGGAGAACCCCCCAGCCTCCCACATACATCTGAACATGGAGAACCCCCCAGCCTCCCACATACATCTGAACATGGAGAACCCCCCAGCCTCCTGCATACATCTGAACATGGAGAACACCCCAGCCTCCCACATACATCTGAACATGGAGAACCCCCCAGCCTCCTGCATACATCTGAACATGGAGAACCCCCCAGCCTCCCACATACATCTGAACATGGAGAACCCCCCAGCCTCCTGCATACATCTGAACATGGAGAACCCCCCAGCCTCCTGCATACATCTGAACATGGAGAACCCCCCAGCCTCCCACATACATCTGAACATGGAGAACACCCCAGCCTCCCTCATACATCTGAACATGGAGAACCCCCCAGCCTCCTGCATACATCTGAACATGGAGAACACCCCAGCCTCCCACATACATCTGAACATGGAGAACACCCCAGCCTCCTGCATACATCTGAACATGGAGAACCCCCCAGCCTCCCGCATACATCTGAACATGGAGAACCCCCCAGCCTCCCACATACATCTGAACATGGAGAACCCCCCAGCCTCCTGCATACATCTGAACATGGAGAACCCCCCAGCCTCCCACATACATCTGAACATGGAGAACCCCCCAGCCTCCCGCATACATCTGAACATCGAGAACACCGCAGCCTCCCGCCAGCGCCTTGGTTATTCGTTCTGATTCTCATGGCGGCCATGGATGATTGTTGTTACATCTTTGAGGAATGCATTCTGTAGCTTGTGCGCTCTCTCTCTCTCTCTCTCTCTGTCTGTCTGTCTGTCTCTCTCTCTCTCTCGGAATGTGCATACCCCCACATTCCACACACTCTCAGATCCATCCTTACTCTTCTTGGTTTGGTTAGGGATACCCTATAATTTGGTGCCAGTTATGTCTTTTTATTCCACACTTTTTCTTTTGGAAGAAGAAATTGAAAGAGTTGGTTATAAACCAGGTTTTGGGCGTTGGCTATCTGACAACTGGGCACACTATGTTTTGGAGATAGCGCTGGGCATCAATGCCCTTAGTTAGTTTGTGATAGCTCTGGCCTCCCTGCCTGAGATGCAAACCTTGTGCAGTATAAAGACAAGTATACTCTTGTCATCATGACCTTGTTCCAGGCAAGATTTAAAGCACTGTGAAAGATACAGCAAATGAAGAAAAGTATCAGCACTGAGCCAGGTGTGGTGGCTCATGCCTTCAATCCCAGCCGTAGAAAGGCAGGTAGATTTCTGTGACTTTGAGGCTGCCTGCTCTGCACAGCAAAGGCCCATTTCAAATTAAGGAAAAGAAAAAAAGAAAAAGAAAAGAAAGTAAACATTTAAAATTATAGTCAGAGACTTGAGAGATGTCTCAGAGGTTAAGAGCATTTGGCTGCTTTTCCAGAGGACATGGGTTTGATTCCTAGCACCCACATGGTGGCTCACAACCATCTGTAACTCAGCTCCAGGGGTTGTGATACCCTCTCCTGGCCACTGTGGACACTGCATGCACATGGCGCACACGTACAAAATCAAAGTAAATCTTTAGAAGAGTTTAAGCACTACAGCTAAGGAGAGCAGGGGAGAGCAGGGACACCACGAGGAGGAGGTGTTGGTTCCTTCCTGCCCCTCCCCATCCCATTTTTAGCTTTTCCATTTAGCAGATGAGTATGGCATCGAGCAGTGGGATCTCTCAGGGGACCTCCTGGGAGACTCAGCAATCCCCGCCCTGAACATGGACATGAATTCAGCTCATTCACCACACGTCTAGGAAATGAGGGAGTCTAGAGAAGTGCACACCTCTCTATGTCTGCCCAGCAATGCCACAGGAAAGTGGTTGGACTGAGGTAGGTGTCTCTTTGGCAACATAGGTAGATGTTGTAGACACTGGTTCAGGATGGACGCCACTCATGAGAGTCTCCGCTGTGACAGGAAGCCAGAAGGTGGCCTCACTCCTCATCGAGGCTGGGGCTGACGTGAACATCAAGGACAAAGATGGAAAGACGCCTCTCATGGTACACCGTTCTCCCCGGGTCTCAGGCTTGAGAATTGAGCAGCTTGTATCTGAGCCCTGGGGTTGCTTATGTAGTATGTCCTAGCCATTAATAAGTGGAGGAGGTCATTACAGTCTCCATATGTTTGAAATGGGGTGTATCATGTTGCCCATGCTGGCCGCCTTGAACTCGCTGGAGGGGAACAAGGCTGGAGGCGAGTGTTTCTCACATCAACACTTCTGTTTCTAGGTCGCTGTCTTAAATAACCACGAACAGCTCGTTCAGCTACTTCTTGATAAAGGGGCAGATGCAACTGTGAAAAATGAGGTAACATTCTCTGGGGTCCTTTGAGAGGAAAGCATGTATGAGAATTTCACACTCTAATCCGTGATCAAATTAAGGAAGTTGTGTTTCCTTCCAGTTTGGCAAAGGTGTCCTAGAAATGGCCAGAGTTTTTGACAGACAGGTGAGGCCTTCCCTCCTGCCTATTAAAACTGATTTTGTAGTTCTTTCAGACTCCTAGAACCTGCCAGACCCTGAAGGACATCTACCTGTTTGTTTCATTTTTTTTTTTTCCTAGAATGTACTTTCCTTACTGGAAGAAAAGAAAAAAAAGATGCCAAGGAAGTCCTCTGTCCACTGAGCAGAGTGCTACTCATCTGAGAGAACTCATCTGAGAGACCGACCTGAGAGAACAGCAAACTGTGACCACCGGGCTGAACACGTGACGCGCAGCATCTCTGAGGACGAGATGTTTATTTATTTAGTTGAAGACTCACAGTAACTTTTATGTAATGGGCATCTCTTCCCACATTGAAATACATCTTTTTACTTAAGCATGTTCATATGTGGTCTCATCACTGGGCCTCCATAGAACAGGAATGTTTTCTTGCCCTGTGCCTTTTGCAGTTAGACACAAAACCAAATACTTATGCATTGGTGTTACATAAATGAGAGCGCATGGGTCCCCACCCCTGTCCCCCCTTCCCCTTAGCTGTCCTCGAGATGCTCCAGGCCTCCTGGCACCTTCTACTCATGTGTTTCTTATTATCTCTCCCACCCCACTGCAGGCCAGGCTGCTGTTGCCTCCTGCGGCGGGGGCTCCTCCTAAGCACCCAGGAGTTTCCTCTTAGGCTCTTGGCCTCACATCAAAGCCTAGAATACATATCTGTAGGCTGGCGCTGTTCTGTTTGCAGTGTTTAGTTGAAGGCCAGTGCTGGGAGGGCAGGTCCATCGGTTCATGTGTCTGCACATGCTCACCTCTGTGGTGAGAGGACCCAGGCCCTGGACAGCCTCCCCAGTGATTAGTGTGTTACATTGAGAGCAGATATGATTTTTGAGGCAAATCGTATAGGTTGTAGACAAAAAGGGGTTAAGACACCAAGACTGTCAGTTAAGAGCCCAAAGATAGAAATGTGGGAAGTTTTAGCTGGACCAAGCTTAAACATTAGCAGAAACATGTGCATCTTGTGTCTCCAGGGACAAACTGGTTAATTTAGCCTTCTAATAAAGCAGCTAGAAAAACCCTCACAGGAGTGGACTCTTATTTAAAACAAACAAACAAACAAACAAACAAAAAAACCAAAAAACAAAAAACAAAATCACAAAAACCAAACTAGGGAAGGCCCCTGAAAAGGTAACCAAGGTTCAGCACTGGGGAAGCCGCAGAGAAAACAGCCACACACTGACTCAGATGTGGTCGGTTTCCAGCTCTGCCCTGCAGGCTTCACAACCCCCCCACCCCCGGGGACTTGAACTGTGGGTGTATCTCATCCTGTCTGTGGATGTCGTGTGAGCATGTCACCTTTCCTATAGGGGCTAATCCTCTCGTGCTCTGTTCGTGATCAGCATCCACCTCACCATCTTCTCTGGGCCTGGTGCAGATGGTACCCACCAGCCCCTGTATGCAAGGAGGGTCCCTCAGATCCTGCTCGTCAGCATAAAGCTTGGTAACACTGTCTACTGCCTTGGGTCTTCAAGCTCAAAGGCTACATGTATTTCCTGTCCCATTTGTCTAACGATTAGAAGGCAATTTATAGCCTGTTCACTCTCTCCCTACCCCCAGTAACTCATGCTTCTGTTTTTTGAACTCATTAAATTGCGTGCTTTATTTTTTACAAATTTATTTTTTATGCAAGTTTTTTGTTTTCCTTTTATAGATATTGAGATCACTTATTATCACCCTTTCATTTGGTAATTTGTATATTTGAGCCTCTGAATTCCCTCCTTTCCCTGCTCCAGGGACTGCTTTTGTTCTAGTATCATAAGGGTTTTTTTTTTTTTTTTTCTGAACCTTTTGAGTTCACAGACGCAGTGGGGTCACCTTCAGACCCTCTGAACTGGATGTCAGAGACAGGGCAGAGGGATGGATTTGAACAAGGATAACAGGTAAATGCTTCTAATTCTGGGAGGTTGATAAACAGCCCACAGTATACATCATTTCCAGAGTTTATAGTTGCTGTTCTCTAGGTGGCTGGAGAGTTGCTATATCTCTAGGGCACACATTTTTTAAAATGATCATTCTTTGATCCTTGGAGGCAGTAGGGCAGAGGTCAGATTGCATGCATTTGGAATACCTGTTTGCCTTGTGTCAATTCAATTTGTCAGCCACCCAGTGACATCACAAAACCTACATGCTCCGTTTTGGGTTAAATGGTAAGGGCAAAGATTTCTTTTTTGCTGTAATTTTGAATATATATGTATATACATGTATATATTCTTTTTTTCCTGCAGTTTAACGAAGCTGGATGCTATCTTTAAAACGTTACATTTAGATTTTCTTTGCTGTGAATCTGATAGTGTTGACTACTTTTTGAACTTTTCTATAAATGATATGAATTTTAAAATTATTCTGCTAGGTTATGAATTCACATTGTTCAAAATGGCATCAGGTTCCTCCACTGTCTCACCAGTGCTGTGTACTGACTGGTTTTCTTCCCGCTCTGTCCCCAGGATCGACAGCACACACACCTTGGCCTCTCAACACTTCTCTTCAGTTGCCTGTGCAATACTCCAAGATGCCTTTACTCTTGTAAGTGAATGAGCACAAGACTTTCCCCTTAATTTTGTATCAATAACATTCTGGAGAACACACCCAAACTTTATCTGTTTACTGTTTATTGGATATAATACTCTTAACAATGACATTTTCTACTGAACTCGGAGGCTGTGTTTACCTGTAGATCCCCCATATGAGAAATGCGTACAAAAATAACAGCATGTAACATACAAACATGAAAACAAGCTAACCAAAGCGCTATCCGGGGACGAAGCCCTGCAGAATGGCTGTGCCGGTTAACTGAGATGGACTATTAGTCAGAACAGAGCTAAGCAGTCTGTGGCCAGCTCGGGTTGTGTTGTTTGTTGCCACAAATATTCAGATGACTGGCTATCCCAACCACTACCAAGTTGCCCTGATGGGAGGACTGTTAATTGTGTTCCTAGTCTCATGAGATTTGTGTGCTCTCTGATCACTGCCTTCTGACGTACTAGCACGCAGGCCAGTGAGCACAAACCAGCATATGATCTGATTATAAAGAAAGTCACATGACATCGGCTCTATCTCAATTTCAAGGTGCTAAATGAAGGGCTAAAATGTTACTTTCAGCCGGGCGTGGTGGCGCACGCCTTTAATCCCAGCACTCGGGAGGCAGAGGCAGGCGGATTTCTGAGTTCGAGGCCAGCCTGGTCTACAAAGTGAGTTCCAGGACAGCCAGGGCTATACAGAGAAACCCTGTCTCGAAAAACCAAAAAAAAAAAAAAAAAAAAAAAACAAAAACAAAAAAAATGTTACTTTCTTGGAGAATTTCAGATCGCGCAGAACATGATGTATGGTATAGAAAGGTAGGCAGGAGGTGGGGCTTTCAACTTGCAGGGGCCGAATTGTTTCCCAGGTTGAAAATGATTCCTGAGTGTGGGGCCTCCTGGTGATCTCTGTCCATACTGGGCATCCTAACAATTCCACACTCAACATTTTCCCTTCCTAGTTTCTCTTATAGGAGAAAAGCTTGCAGTGTTTTGATAATAAACTTATTACTACTCCTAATGTAAGCATGTGTGTGTATGTGTGTGTGTGTGCGAATGAAAGTATTTATGTTTATACGTCTGTTCTCCACAAAAGGCATGGAAATGGTACATTCATATGTGTGCCCATGCCTCCTGCAAGGAGTCCCCCCTGCCCAGTGGATCTGAGCATGGGGCTCACAACTCCCAGAGCATTACTTAACTCATCAGAGTTTCAAAGCAATAGGTGCCATTGGGAAATTCAGGTTGCATCAAAAGCATTTTGTAATTAGTGCTAACTTGATTTTCTATGGCCATCTTCACCTTGTAATTAGAACAAGGCAGTGGGAGGGAGGTCACTGTGGTTGCTATGCTGTGGGATAGATTCAAGGTGTGTGTGTGTGCTGGAGGTTGCTCTGTGCTGTGGTCCTGGTGAAGGTTGGACTATACTGTCGAGGTGAGCCTTGAAGGTTAGCAGTTACCACATTGGCTTGAAGTAGTAACAAAGGTAGAGAGTTGGCTCTCTAGGATGACAGAGGTTTTGTCATGGGTCTGGTCAGAGTAAGGCACTTGTGATTGGCAGGAGAGGAAGGCAAATCGGTACCTGTGTTTTTCTGTGTCCTTGGGGTAATGGAGCCACTGCCGAGTTGTGCAAAGGAACTAGGAGTGTAGAGGGCCTAGTTTCCAGTATGAGTGGAAAGAAAAGAAAAAACATGGCCTCTGTGATATCCTCTTCTACTTGTCATAGTGCTCAAAAACCAGTTCTTGGGACTGCTGGGAGTATTGGCGTTTCTTAGTCTGGGCCATTGGTGTATGGCTTAGGCCATCTGAAAACTGAGAGGGAGGACCTGTAGACAGTGTCCTCTGACTGGGGCCTGACAGAAGGGAATTAAAACATGAAGCGGGCCTCAGAGGAAAGAGCTGCAAGTGGCTGCGTGCCCTACTGCCCAGCCATCGTCCTCCCGGTTGTCGGGGTGCTTCTGGCTCAGAGTGCTCAGTAAACATCTGCTGAGAGGCAGGAGGATTCTTAGGCCTTCTTGTTGGCCCAGCTCCAGCCCCTTTGTAGCACCATGGGGATCACAGGCTCCTAAGAACATTCACACAGATCAGGGTTTGGCAGTTCTTCGAGAGTGCATTGATGGCTTGTATTGATTTGTTGGAGAACAATGACCCATAGCTTCAGCCTGAGAGTTCCTAATAAAGTTAAGAAGGCATAAAAATGTCTCCTCGGAGACCAGTCAGGAGGATTTCTTCCCGTAGAATTTAATTTGTTGCTTGTGTGGTTTCTGTGATGTCATCCCATGTGTGTAACCTGGAAACACTCACACAGAGCGCAAACTCGGCGAGCATATTTTGAAATGGAAAACTGCATTGTTGCTCTCTGTGTGCTGGGAAAACAGACTCAGGACTATTGTAGGTCTGAGAGCAGCTTTTAAGGGTCATGCCTGCAAGGTTCGCCTCCCACTTGCCTGTGAAGTGGGGTCACATAACCTATAACCATTCCTCAGTGCAGGAACAAAAGGAGAACGTCCAGCCACGCCTCCTGGCTAGGCTCTTGACCGACTGGACTTTCTCAGGGATGGTCTCCCATGACTCAACCAACTTTAGTCATACATCTAGTATGTATAAGCATGAGATGGACTGCAAATGAACTGTATTAGTTCTGACGTCTGTCATTTGAAGGATGGAGAAAGGGAGAGAGAAACTACCCTCTGTCAAAGAATCCTCATGCTGGCTATTGGTTCCCAATTTTGTTAAAATTGAAGTTACTGCTAAATATGCTTGAATTGACAACTACTCTATCTTAGAGGAATTCCTTCAGTAACACTGTCTGTCCTGTAAGGGAATAGCAGGATTAAATATGTTCCTATTCAGAAATGAATGCATGGCTCTGTAAAAGCAAGCAGCCAGCACTGCACAGCTGGTAAGGCACCATTGGCATCCTTAGTGGACACTGGGGAGATGGCAGAAGATCACAGCTCCAACTTCCTCTAAACCACACTCTCTCTGGTCCCCCCAAACCAAAGCTCTTCTGTTGTCTTTGTGTGTTCCTAGCCTCCCCATCACTCCCACCTGGAGGAGGGGCTCACACGCTTCAGCTGAGGCTTTGTGTGTCTCACAAGACAACGCACACACAATTCTGTAAGCCTTTACAGTTGTGGATGTTTGGCCTTAATACAACTACCCAATGCCATATCAGTTACAAATTTTTTATGCATCTCTGTGGCAGCAATATTGTCTCTGTGCCACAAAAAGAGGCATGTCATAAGAGTTATTCTTTTATGCACCTGTGACGTGGATTTATTTACCCAGTCATGAAGACCATGCTTCCCAATGCTGGATACAGTTCTGGATTCTAGAAAGCAAACCAAATTCCTTATCTGTATTTTCCCTTCTGCTTCAAGGCACAGGCCAGCCATTGACGTTAGTTACCCTTCCAAAGAAGCCTTGATCCTAAAGCAGTCAGATGAGGTGGAGGACTGCTGTCAGTCACCTTCTGTCGTGAGAGCTAGTCATCCTACACCCCATCTGGAGGCAGGGAAGGCCTCTGGCATTTTGCCTTACATCATTATTTTTTAAATATATATCTTTCATGCCATTGGGTTGAGGCATCTTGAAGATCTGCTTCTGAAGGTAGCTTCCCAGTCACACACTGAAAGAGCAGAGGTAAAGAGTGGCCTGGCTGAGTTTGCCTTTCGTGAGCAGCTCAGTGTTAGGAAACTGATTGCCTTGCTGTCTTATTCATTACTAGGTACGTTCAGAATGTGAGAAAGACTGCGTCTCTATGCTGAAGAAATTAGGACGCCTTGAAGAGAACACACAGGTAACGTTGGGTGCTTTGTCCAATGGCTACTACTACTAAGGACACCAGGCTTAGGCGGTGCCACGAGAAGAGTTTTCCACGTGGCTATAGCTTTTGCAAGCATATGGACTCTGCCTAATTCTTAATAAGTTGAGCCTTGCAGTAAAAAGGAGATTTCTATCTCCAGGGTTGATCGACTAGATCTGGTTACTAGTTCACATCTGAAAATAGTTATGGTTCCATAGAAAGCCTCCTCTATCTGTCAGAACACAGGGTCATTGTATTACAGTCGAGAAGACAATGTGGTAATTTGCTTAGCTCTAAATGGGCAGGAGACAGAGGTCTGCAGTGCCCAGGCAGTGGCTTTCTTGTAGAAACACCACTGTTCCCAATGTAAACCACATGCCATGCCAGCCAGCTCTCTGCAAAGGGCAGCCAGAGAGAAGCCCCTGCCAGCTCTCAAAGCAGAGCCTTGTGCAGCACCTCAGCCGCCATCCTTGCTTCCTAGAGGTGCTCATAGCTGCTCAGCTCAAGGTCAGATGTTTGCCCAGATTAGGATTCCAGTCTCCATCCTGGTATAACCACACCCCAAACCTTCTTTTCAGTACCCCAGGTTCTCTCCAAAGCTGCTGGCTAGAGAGCAGATCCTACTTGTTGTCTGAGAGCTTCAGGGTGCAGGACCTGAAGGCCATTAGCATGCAGTGGCCCAAGACCTTCCTGAAGGCCCTGGCTACAACCCAAGTTAGGGATACCAAAATATAAAAGATAAAATGAAAGCAAACAAAGAAAACCCATGCCAGGTTCTCCCTGGGGTGTCCTGAGCTGTGCGTCTGGTACCATAACAGCCTTGGGAAGGTGGGGAGCTGTTTTCCGATAAGGCCTTGAATAGAAAGTAAACATCTCATCTTAGGTCCCATCAAGCAGGGGATTTCAAGTCCTCCAGAAAAACAAAAGCACGAGGAGCCTTCCTTCTGTAGAAAAGCCCCGTGATGGTACAAATGCCTGCTACGGCGCCCTGCGCAGTAATAGACACTCTGCATAAATTAATAACTTACAAGTTCCTGAGCAAGTACACAAAGCACCACAGCACAGCACCGACGGCAGTGGCTCCAGGGTCTGGAGAGAATGGTGTTTTAAACACTTGAGAAACTCTGAAAGTTGGTACAACAACAACTCCAATGGAGTTGAAGATAGTGCAAACTTCTGTCTTCACTGTTGAGGACCGGTCTGGGCTGGCTTCTCACTTGATATAGGCATTGTGGGAGGGTCTGGGTACTTGATGCTTAGGGGCAGGTCTGGATGGAGAGAGCAAGCCAGAGAGGGGAAAACAAAATCGCAGTTAGACTTCAGAAGCCATTCTGTAGACAAGTTCCAAGGCCTGACCTTGCAAGAAGGCTGCTCTTGCACACTGGTGTGTCTCCCAGCTTAGAGCCCACAGATCCCCACCTGAGATTGGAGGCCAGGTTAGCTTCTGGGGTGGGGGTGGGGTGGGGATGCTGATCTTATGAAGGACCTGGCTGCAGAGCTCCCAGTGACCTCCCACAATACTACTACCCGTCTCTGGAACTATGCCTCCCATCCATGAGTTGATTCTAGAACAGCACCATTCAACATAAAAAAATGGATATGATAGCTCAGGTAGTTCTAAGTTTTTAGATTTATTTATCAGGATGTCTCTGTACATGAGTGCAGATGCCAGTGGGGGCCAGAAGTGGGCGTTTCTGACCCCTCTGGAGCCAGAGTTACAGATAGTTTGTGAGTGACCCAAGGTGAGTGCTGGACACTGAACTCTGGTCCCTCTAGAAGAGCAAGCAGGTGCTCCTAGGCGCTGAGCCATCTCTCCAGTCTCAGATTCTGTGTTTCTCACAGCCACATGATATAGGTGAACTCAGTTTTATCACTAAATTTCACTTAGCCCTTTTCAGCATCTAGGTATACAATCTGCATAAAGTGCTGAGGGCATCAACAGGGGCCGAGTCAAGTGTTCAAAACCTGGTGGGAGTTTATTCACACTTTTGTATATTTCTATTTTATTTTTAACCAACTCCGACATGCCTAGTGGCTACAGGATCACACTGCACAGCTCGAGAGATGGGGAGCCAGGCTGACATCAGCAGAGGTTAAGACAGGGTGCCACTTGGGGGCATTATGAAAAGGAGTGCTCCCCTGCCTGCCCCATTACGTCCATGTGGTATTTTAATCTAGTAGAATATCAAAAGTAACTGAGATGCTATGCAAAATATTTTCCTGCATTTCTACAGCGGTGAACTAGACTGTTCTCCTAACCCTTTGACCAGCATTATCTCTGAGATTTATGAGGTAGTCATTTCTTTCCTAGGCCAACATTCTTCCCACGAGCCATCATGACTCACTGACATGTGCCTTCCCCTGCAGAGAGAGGAGTTACTGAGCATGTCTTCTGGCCAACTGTCAGTACCTTTGGTTCTCTGGTGCTCAAAGAGCTCACAGCCTGCTAAAGGGCACGTAAGTCAGGCAGGTAGGCTGTGGGTTAAACAGTCTGTGACCCAGGTACAGTGTCTCACACCTATGATCTCAATGCAAAGGAGAGGGGAGATCAGGAGGTTCAGGTCAGCCTGGGCTACTAGGGAGACCCAGGCTCGGGGTGTGCAGCACTTGTCCAGTATGTTCTAACCTAAGAACGGAGGACAGCAAAACAACAAAAAGCCCACAAGGGAATAATTTCACTAAGAAAGAGGTTGAGCTGCAGCCTTGACTGATTTCCATGTTGTCAACACTCCCAGCTACACCAGCAAATGTGGGAGATGGGTGAGCACCCAGCATGCCATGGTTTCCACTACAGAGATACCTGATGCGGGAAACCTCAGCAGCAAGTATCTCGGAGCAGTGTTTTGAGTCCTTATTACCCTTTTCTAAAATGCAACTTGACGTGCTTTAATGTTTAACGTTGGCAAAGTTGCAAAGGCACGAGCCAGCTTCAGTTATAGCTGTGGGTAACCTCTCCCCATGTAAGTCGAGTTTGGACTGCATCTGCCTCATCCCCTGTGGGAGAGGGTGGAGATACTTGCAGCTGGAGATAGCCTGCACGGGTTACTCAGCTGTAGAGAAGCCCCTGGGGCTCAAGCTACTGAGCAGCTGCTTAGCCCTTGTTTCTCTATAATCTCCCACCGTGAACTAGTGTCCCAGGCATGGACTAGGCAGAGAAGGTCTTGGTGAGGGTGGTAGAGGTCCAACCTTCAAACAGATACAATATTTTGTTTAGTGCCTGTTGGAGACCAGGCTGGACCCTTGTCAGCAGCTTTCCTGGGTCGTCATCATCCTGCTATGATCTTGGTAAGTGAGCCATTGCACAACTATAGTTTGCAGTGAAGGCTTCCTGGTTATTTCTACACTCATCTCCCATCATTCTCATGTCAGGGCAGGTAGGAAGCATGGCTCAACACCTGATAACCAGTATAGTTAGTCTAGCTACCCTATACCATTAGATGATACCCACCTGATGGGGGCTGGGCGGTGCCCAGGTTCCTGCTGCCCTGGGGTCCTCACCAAGGCACTAGTGAGCCTAGAAGTCCTGCTCAGTGGATCAGCAGGCAGAGGCTTCTGAGGAGGACTGGGTTTTCGGATGTCCTGCAACAGACAATAGGTCACATGTGACTCAGCTCGGTGTCCAGAAGACTTCTGGAAGGCAGTGCATGCCATATACAACCCTGGTTTCATCTTGGGTATATAACCTGCCTACAGTATAAGGTAGGGCCCATCTTTAGCATTCTTGGAAACTTCTCTGTAACACTGAAAAGAATCACATAGGTACATTCAAATGTGGGTCATCTGACCCCACAGGTCTTAAGGGTACAGTGGACAATCTGGTTCTCTCCCAGTGTCCATATGGGGTGGATATAAATCTACCCATGGCTTCAGAACATTTCCAGTCTCTTTTATTATTTGTGTTTTGTTTTGTTTTGGTTTGGTTTGGCTTTTGTTTTTTTGAGACAGGGTTTTTCTGTGTAACCCTGGCTGTCCTGGCACTCACTCTGTAGACCAGGCTGGCCTTGAACTCAGAAATCCACCTGCCTCTGCCTCCTGAGTGCTGGGATTAAAGGCATGTGCCACCAATGCCCGGCTTAAATTTCCAGTTTCTAAATACTGGTACAACTGTGGATGCATAGGACCCACAAGACAGCTGCCCTCCTCTTGGTTTAAAGATCTGAAAAGAGAGAGAGAGTTGGATTGCTTTGCAGAACATGCTGTAGCTTTTCTACCAGAACACTTGTTAGAATTTGTGGGAAGGAACCATGCAGTGGCTCACAGGACAGGTAAAGATCTGTGAGGATATTACGAGTGATGTAGTGGCCACTGGCCACAGGGGCAGAGTGAGAATTTGGGGGGTATTCTACATTGAGTTACATCCAAAGGCCACTGATCTGGGACTCACACAAGTCTACCTGTCTGGAAAATGGAGTAAGCTATCATAAATAAAAGAGCACATAAGCCATTACCAGCACAGATAATAACTATACCAGCAGTTACTCATGTGTCAGCTTTGAATGCTTAACGGAAATATGAGAAACCCCAAGCCCTCGTGGGGTACCTTCCTAGCTGTCCCCGGAGAGCACCAGTCTGTAAGTATTGTACATACTGTCCTGGGGCCCATGACAGGTCTGGTCAGCACGTTGCTTTCCACTCGTGGCCTCAACACCGCAGGGAAAGGACTCCGAGGACAGAGTTAAACCCTCCCACAGCACAGGGTGGTGTGTCCTAGTAATTAAGTGAGCTGATGCACGTTCATGACCAGGCAGGGTGAGGCACACCTGTAGTGTCAGCCATTGGGATCATACCGCAAAACACATCTGAAGAGTCACACAAGACCTGCACTGTCTTAGGACTAGGCAGACCACATGTCCAGTAACACTCAAATGTCACTCCAAACCCTCGTGATGTTTTCACAGTGCTTGTACTAAGATCATGTCTCCTGAGCCACAGAGTGCAGCTTAGAGGTTGCAACACCAGATTCACCGTCTGTCAGCTCCCTGCAAGGCTAAGGGGCCACTACTGAAGTCGATTAAACCACAGCTACATGGGAGATGTACCAAGAATGAACAACAGACAGATTGGGCTCAGAGAGAGAGAGAGAGAGAGAGAGAGAGAGCCACTGGACAGGGCACAGAGAGACAGGTGACATTGGACAGGGGTCAGACAGACAGGTGACATGTCTGCCTCAGATCAGATCAGATCAGCTCAGCTCAGATTTCATCAAAGGAAACACAAGAAGTCTCTAGAATATAGACAAACACCTTAGGTAGGAATAAAGACCACACCAGCCGATACACACTCAGGCCTTGAGCTTTTGAGCTTGTGAGCATGTACAGAGATGATAACAGGCCTCCTCAACCCTGCAACCCCCACCAGGGGTGGTACGAGGACTGACACAGAAAAGCTCTTGCCCAGGGCCTGGCATGCAGTCGCCATGAATAAGAGTTGCTAGCTCTGATTGACAAGGAGCCCTGGGTAATGAAGGTCATACACAAATCAAGTGCCATTTCTCATCATAGAACAAAAAAACTACGAGCACACTATCCATGTGTAATGTAAAAATGAAAGCACACACTCAGCACGTGGAGATTCAGCTTATGTAATTGTTCCTCACAAAGCAATACTAACTTTGCTGTTAAATATGACTAAGTATCCAGTTCCTGCAGTAAAGATAACACCAGGGTTTTATTGCTGTGCAGACGAAAAGGCAAGGTATATGACACAGTCTGTCTTAATGCATCTGGATTTATCCTGGAACATAGAAGATAATTATGGTTTGCCTGAGATATTCCTGTTCATCATGTTCTCTCAGATGGCTCTCAGCTTTGGGGACAAATGGCATTCTCACCCCAGTGATAAATCTCCAAACATCCAAGATGCTGATGGAAGTACTCAAGCCCTGAGAACAGCGAACATCCTCTCGTCTGTCCTCTGTTACGTCTGTCCTCTGCTACCATGGTCAGGACATGGAATAGGTGGTTGCATATGAGGTGTGGCTTTGGCAAAATGTAGCCTCCTCTGTAGGAGCTAACAAAGGAGCTTCTATTGGCATGTTTTTCTTTAGTCTGCATTTATTTATTTATTTATTTATAGGAGGATCAAATTTCCATTTTATTTTTTTCTAAACCTCAGTTTTTTTATTAGATATTTTCTTCATTTACATTTCAAATACTATCCCAAAAGTCCCCTATACCCTCCCACCACCATGTTCCCCAACCCACCCTCTCCTGCTTCCTGGCCCTGGTATTCCCCTGTACTGGGGCATATAATCTTCGCAAGACCAAGGGCCTCTTCTCTCATTGATGGCCAACGAGGCCAAACTCTGCTACATATTCAACTAGAGACACAAGCTCTGGGGAGTACTGGTTAGTTCATATTGTTCCTCCTATAGGGTTGCAGAGCCCTTTAGCTCCTTGGTTACTTTCTCTAGCTCCTTCTTTAGGGACCCTGTGTTCTATCCAATAGATGACTGTGAACATCCATTTCTGTATTTGCCAGCACTGGCATAGCCTCACAAGAGACAGCCATATCAGGGTCCTGTCAGCATATGCAACAGTGTCTTAGTTTGGTGGTTGTTTATGGGATAGATCTCCAGGTGGAGCACTCTCTGGATGGTCCTTCCTTCCGTCTTAGCTCCGAACTTTGTAACTCCTTCCATGGGTATTTTGTTCCCCATTCAAAGAAGGAACGAAGTATCCCCACTTTGGTCTTCCTTCTCCTTGAGTTTCATGTGTTTTGCAAATTGTATCTTGGGTATTCTAAGTTTCTGGTCTAATATCCACTTATCAGTGAGTGCATATCATGTGTGTTCTTTTGCAATTGGGTTACCTCACTCAGGATGATATCCTCCAGATCCATCCATTTGCCTAAGAATTTCATAAATTCATTGTTTTTAATAGCTGAGTAGTATGCTATTGTGTAAATGTACCACATTTTCTATATCCATTCCTCTGTTGAGGGACATCTGGGTTCTTTCCAGCTTCTGGCTATTATCAATAAGGCTGCTATGAACATAGTGAAGAATGTGTCCTTATTACAAGTTGGAACATCTGAGTATATGCCCAGGAGAGGTATTGCTGTATCTTCCGGTAGTACTATGTCCAATTTTCTGAGGAACCACCAGACTGATTTCCAGAGTGGTTGTACCAGCTTGCAATCCCACCAGCAATGGAGGAGTGTTCCTCTTTCTCCACATCCTTGCCAGCATCTGCTGTCCCTTGAGTTTTTGATCTTAGCCATTCTGACAGGTGTGAGGTAGAATCTCAGGGTTGTTTTGATTTGCATTTCCCTGATGATTAAGGATGTTGAACATTTTTTCAGGTGCTTCTCAGCCCTTGGGTATTCCTCAGTTGAGAATTCTTTGTTTAGCTCTGTACCCCATTTTAAATAGGGTTATTTGATTTTCTGGAGTCCAGCTTTTTGACTTCTCTGTATATATTGGATACTAGTCCCCTATGAGATTCAGGATTGATAAAGATCCTTTCCCAATCTGTTGGTGGCATTTTTGTCTTATTGACAGTGTCTTTTACCTTACGGACATTTTGCAATTTTATGAGGTCCCATTTGTCAATTCTTGATCTTACAGCACAAGCCATTGCTGTTCTATTCAGGAATTTTTCCACTGTGCCTATATCTTCTAGGTTTTTCACCACTTTCTCTATAAGTTTCAGTGTCTCTGGTTTTATGTGGAGTTATTTGATCCACTTGGACTTGAGCTTTGTACAATGAGATAAGAATGAATCATTTTGGGGTGGGGGTGGGTGGGTGGGGGACTGGGGGGGGAGTGTATTGGGGACTTTTTGGATAGCATTAGAAATGTAATTGAGGAAAATACCTAATAAAAAAAAAACGAATCATTTCGCATTCTTCTACATGATAACTGCCAGTTGTGCCAGCACCATTTGTTGAAAATGCTGTCTTTTTCCACTGGATGATTTTAGCTCTCTTGTCAAAGATCAAGTGACTATAGTTGTGTGGGTTCATTTCTGGATCTTCAATTCTATTCCATTGATTTACCTGTCTGTTACTGTACCAGTACCATGCAGTTTTTATCACAATTGCTCTGTAGTACAGCTTGAGGTCAGGCATGGTGATTCCACCAGAGGTTCTTTTATCCTTGAGAAGAGTTTTTGCTATCCGAGGTTTTTTGTTATTTCAGATGAATTTGCAAATTGCCCTTTCTAACTCGGTGAAGAATTGAGTTGGAATTTTGATGGGGATTGCATTGAATCTGTATATTGCTTTTGGCAAGATAGCCATTTTTACAATGTTGATCCTGCCAATCCATGAGCATGGGAGATCTTTCCATCTTTTGAGGTCTTCTTCAATTTCTTTCTTCAGAGACTTGAAGTTCTTATCATACAGATCTTTCACTTCCTTAGTTAGAGTCATGCCAAGGTATTTTATATTATTTGTGACTATTGTGAAAGGTGTTGTTTCCCTAATTTCTTTCTCAGTCGGTTTATCCTTTGTGTAGAGAAAGGCCACTAATTTGTTTGAGTTGCTTTTATATCTAGCTACTGCACTGAAGCTGTTTGTCAGGTTTAGGAGTTCTCTGGTGGAATTTTTAGGGTCACTTATATATATTGTCATATCTGCAAATAGTGATATTTAGACTTCTTCCTTTTCAGTTTGTATCCCCTTGATCTCCTTTTGTTGTCTGATTGCTCTGGCTAGGACTTCAAGTACTATATTGAATAGGTAGGGAGAAAGTGGGCAGCCTTGTCTAGTTCCTGATTTTAGTGGGATTGCTTCAAGTTTCTCTCCATTTACTTTGATGTTGGCTACTGGTTTGCTGTCTATTGCTTTTATTATGTTCAGGTACGAGCCTTGAATTCCTGATCTTTCCAAGACTTTTATCATGACTGGGTATTGGATTTTGTCAAATGCTTTCTCAGCATCTAATGAGATGATCATGTGGTTTTTGTCTTTGAGTTTGTTTATATAGTGGAGTACGTTGATGGATTTCCGTATATTAAACCATCCCTGCATCCCTGGGTTGAAACCTACTTGATTATGATGGATGATTGTTTTGATGTGGTCTTGGATTCAGATTGCGAGGATTTTATTGAGTATTTTTGCATTGATATTCATACGGGAAATTGGTCTGAAGTTCTCTTTCTTTGTTGGGTCTTTATGTGGTTTAGGTATCAGAGTAATTGTGGCTTCATAGAATGAGTTGGGTAGAGTACCTTCTGTTTCTATTTTGTGGAATAGTTTGAGAAGAGTTGGAATTAGGTCTTCTTTGATGGTCTGATAGAACTCTGCATTAAGCCCATCTGGTCCTGGGCTTTTTTTGTTTGGGAGACTATTAATGACTGCTTCTATTTCTTTAGAGGATATGGGGCTGTTTAGATTGTTAATCTGATCCTGATTTAACTTTGATACTGAGTATCTGTCTAGAAAATTGTCCATTTTATCCAGGTTTTTCAGTTTTGTTGAGTATAGCCTTTTGTAGTAGGATCTGATGATGCTTTGGATTTCCTAAGGATCTGTTGTTATGTCTCCTTTTTCATTTCCGATTTTGTTTTTTTTTTTTTTTTCATCTCTACATTGCTTTATTTTTTTTTCACTGTTTTTTTTTATTACATATTTTCCTCAATTACATTTCCAATGCTATCCCAAAAGTTCCCCATACCGCCCCCCACTTCCCTACCCTCCCATTCCCATTCTTTTGGCCCTGGCATTCCCCTATATTGGGGCATATAAAGTTTGCAAGTCCAATGGGCCTCTCTTTCCAGTGATGGCCGACTAGGCCATCTTTCGATACATATGCAGCTAGAGACAAGAGCTCCCGGGTACTGGTTAGTTCATCATGTTGTTCCAACTATAGGGTTGCAGATCCCTTTAGCTCCTTGGGTACTTTCTCTAGCTTCTCCATTGGGAGCCCTGTGATCCATCCAATAGCTGACTGTGAGCATCCACTCCTGTGTTTGCTAGGCCCCTGCATAGTCTCACAAGAGACAGCTATATTTGGGTCCTTTCAGCAAAATCTTGCTAGTGTATGCAATGGTGTCAGCGTTTAGAAGCTGATTATGGGATGGATCCCTGGATACGGCAGTCTCTAGATGGTCCATCCTTTCATCACAGCTCCGAACTTTGTCTCTGTAACTCCTTCCCTGGGTGTTTTGTTCCCAATTCTAAGAAGGGGCACAGTGCCCACATTTTGGTCTTCATTCTTCTTGAGTTTCATGCGTTTAGCAAATTGTATCTTATATCTTGGGTATCCTAAGTTTTGGGCTAATATCCACTTATCAGTGAATACATATTGTGTGAGTTCCTTTGTGATTGTGTTACCTCACTCAAGATGATGCCCTCCAGGTCCATCCATTTGGCTAGGAATTTCATAAATTCATTCTTTTTAATAGCTGAGTAGTACTCCATTGTGTAAATGTACCATAATTTCTGTATCCATTCCTCTGTTGAGGGACATCTGGGTTCTTTCCAGCTTCTGGCTATTATAAATAGGGCTGCTATGAACATAGTGGAGCATGTGTCCTTCTTACTGGTTGGGACATCTTCTGGATATATGCCCAGAAGAGGTATTGCTGGATCCTCCGGTAGTACTATGTCCAATTTTCTGAGGAACCGCCAGACTGATTTCCAGAGTGGTTGTACAAGCTTGCAATCCCACCAACAATGGAGAAGTGTTCCTCTTTCTCCACATCCTCGCCAGCATCTGCTGTCACCTGAATTTTTGATCTTAGCCATTCTGACTGGTGTGAGGTGGAATCTCAGGGTTGTTTTGATTTGCATTTCCCTGATGATTAAGGATGTTGAACATTTTTTCAGGTGCTTCTCTGCCATTCGGTATTCCTCAGGTGAGAATTCTTTGTTCAGTTCTGAGCCCCATTTTTTAATGGGGTTATTTGACTTTCTGGAGTCCACCTTCTTGAGTTCTTTATATATATTGGATATTAGTCCCTTGTCTGATTTAGGATAGGTGAAGATCCTTTCCCAATCTGTTGGTGGTTTTTTTGTCTTATTGATGGTTTCTTTAGCCTTGCAGAAGCTTTGTAGTTTCATGAGGTCCCATTTGTCAATTCTCGATCTTACAGCACAAGCCATTACTGTTCTATTCAGGAATTTTTCCCCTGTGCCCATATCTTCAAGGCTTTTCCCCACTTTCTCCTCTATAAGTTTCAGTGTCTCTGGTTTTATGTGAAGTTCCTTGATCCACTTAGACTTGACCTTAGTACAAGGAGATAGGAATGGATCGATTCGCATTCTTCTACATGTTAACAACCAGTTGTGCCAGCACCATTTGTTGAAAATGCTGTCTTTCTTCCACTGGATGTTTTTAGCTCCCTTGTCGAAGATCAAGTGACCGTAGGTGTGTGGGTTCATTTCTGGGTCTTCAATTCTATTCCATTGGTCTATTTGTCTGTCACTATACCAGTACCATGCAGTTTTTATCACAATTGCTCTGTAGTAGAGCTTTAGGTCCGGCATGGTGATTCCACCAGAGGTTCTTTTATCCTTGAGAAGAGTTTTTGCTATCCTAGGTTTTTTGTTATTCCAGATGAATTTGCAGATTGCACTTTCTAATTCGTTGAAGAATTGAGTTGGAATTTTGATGGGGATTGCATTGAATCTGTAGATTGCTTTTGGCAAGATAGCCATTTTTACAATGTTGATCCTGCCAATCCATGAGCATGGGAGATCTTTCCATCTTCTGAGATCTTCTAGAATTTCTTTCTTCAGAGACTTGAAGTTTTTATTATACAGATCTTTCACTTCCTTAGTTAGAGTCACGCCAAGATATTTTATATTATTTGTGACTATTGAGAAGGGTGTTGTTTCCCTAATTTCTTTCTCAGCCTGTTTATTCTTTGTGTAGAGAAAGGCCATTGATTTGTTTGAGTTAATTTTATATCCAGCTACTTCACCGAAGCTGTTTATCAGGCTTAGGAGTTCTCTGGTGGAATTTTTAGGGTCACTTATATATACTATCATATCATCTGCAAAGAGTGATATTTTGACTTCATCTTTTCCAATTTGTATCCCTTTGATCTCCTTTTGTTGTCGAATTGCTCTGGCTAGGACTTCAAGTACAATGTTGAATAGGTATGGAGAAAGTGGACAGCCTTGTCTAGTCCCTGATTTTAGAGGGATTGCTTCAAGCTTCTCACCATTTACTTTGATGTTGGCTACTGGTTTGCTGTAGATTGCTTTTATCATGTTTAGGTATGGGCCTTGAATTCCTGATCTTTCCAAGACTTTTATCATGAATGGGTGTTGGATCTTGTCAAATGCTTTTTCCGCATCTAACGAGATGACCATGTGGTTTTTGTCTTTGAGTTTGTTTATATACTGGATTACGTTGATGGATTTCCTTATATTGAACCATCCCTGCATCCCTGGGATGAAACCTACTTGGTCAGGATGGATGATTGTTTTGATGTGTTCTTGGATTCGGTTAGCAAGAACTTTATTGAGGATTTTTGCATCAATATTCATAAGGGATATTGGTCTGAAGTTTTCTATCTTTGTTGAGTCTTTTTGTGGTTTAGGTATCAGAGTAATTGTGGCTTCATAGAATGAGTTGGGTAGAGTACCTTCTGTTTCTATTTTGTGGAATAGTTTGTGAAGAACTGGGATTAGATCTTCTTTGAAGGTCTGATAGAACTCTGCACTAAACCCATCTGGTCCTGGGCTTTTTTTAGTTGGGAGACTATTAATGACTGCTTCTATTTCTTTGGGGGATATAGGGCTGTTTAGATCATTAACCTGATCTTGATTCAACTTTGGTACCTGGTATCTGTCTAGGAACTTCTCCATTTCATCCAGGTTCTCCAGTTTTGTTGAGTATAGCCTTTGGTAGAAGGATCTGATGGTGTTTTGGATGTCTTCAGGATCTGTTGTTATGTCTCCTTTTTCATTTCTGATTTTGTTAATTAGGATGCTTTCCCTGTGCCCTCTAGTGAGTCTGGCTAAGGGTTTATCTATCTTGTTGATTTTCTCAAAGAACCAGCTCCTTGATTGGTTGATTCTTTGAATAGTTCTTCTTGTTTCCACTTGATTGATTTCGCCCCTGAGTTTGATTATTTCCTGCCGTCTACTCCTCTTGGGTGAATTTGCTTCCTTTTGTTCTAGTGCTTTTAGGTGTGTTGTCAAGCTGCTAATGTGTGCTCTTTCTAGTTTCTTTTTGGAGGCACTCAGAGCTATGAGTTTTCCTCTTAGAAATGCTTTCATTGCGTCCCATAAGTTTGGGTATGTTGTGGCTTCATTTTCATTGAACTCTAAAAAGTCCTTGATTTCTTTCTTTATTCCTTCCTTGACCAAGGTATCATTGAGAAGAGTGTTGTTCAGTTTCCACGTGAATGTTGGCTTTCTATTATTTATTTTGTTATTGATGATCAGCCTTAGTCCATGGTGATCTGATAGGATGCATAGGACAATTTCAATGTTTTTGTATCTGTTGAGTCCTGTTTTGTGCCCAATTACGTGGTCAATTTTGGAGAAGGTACCATGAGGTGCTGAGAAGAAGGTGTATCCTTTTGTTTTAGGGTAAAATGTTCTGTAGATATCTGCCAGATCCATTTGATCCATAACTTCTGTTAGTTTCACTGTGTCCCTGTTTAGTTTCTGTTTCCATGATCTGTCCATTGGTGAAAGTGGTGTGTTGAAGTCTCCCACTATTATTGTATGAGGTGCAATGTGTGCTTTGAGATTTACTAAAGTTTCTTTAATGAATGAGGCTGCCTTTGTATTTGGAGCATAGATATTCAGGATTGATAGTTCCTCTTGGAGGATTTTACCTTTGATGAGTATGAAGTGCCCCTCCCTGTCTTTTTTGATGACTTTGGGTTGGAAGTCAATCTTATCTGATATTAGAATGGCTACTCCAGCTTGTTTCTTCAGACCATTTGCTTGGAAAATTGTTTTCCAGCCTTTCATTCTGAGGTAGTGTCTATCTTTTTCTCTGAGATGAGTTTCTTGTAAGCAGCAAAATGTTGGGTCTTGATTGTGTAGCCAGTTTGTTAGTCTATGTCTTTTTATCGGGGAGTTGAGTCCATTGATATTAAGAGATATTAAGGAAAAGTAATTGTTGTTTCCTGTTATTTTTGTTGTTAAAGTTGGCATTCTGTTCTTGTGGCTGTCTTCTTTTCGGTTTGTTGAGGGATTACCTTCTTGTTGTTTCTAGGGCGTGGTTCCTGTCCTTGTATTGGTTTTTTTCTGTTATTATCCTTTGAAGGGCTGGATTCGTGGAGAGATAATGTGTGAATTTGGTTTTGTCGTGGAATACTTTGGTTTCTCCATCTATGTTAATTGAGAGTTTGGCTGGGTATAGTAGTCTGGGCTGGAATTTGTGTTCTTTTAATGTCTGTATAACATCTGTCCAGGATCTTCTGGCTTTCATAGTCTCTGGTGAAAAATCTGGTGTAATTCTGATAGGCTTGCCTTTATATGTTACTTGGCCTTTTTCTCTTACTGCTTTTAGTATTCTATCTTTATTTAGTGCATTTGTTGTTCTGATTATTATGTGTCGGGAGGTATTTCTTTTCTGGTCCAGCCTATTTGGAGTTCTGTAGGCTTCTTGTATGTTCATGGGCATCTCTTTCTTTAGATTTGGGAAGTTTTCTTCTATAATTTTGTTGAAGATGTTTGCTGGTCCTTTGAGTTGAAAATCTTCATTTTCATCCACTCCTATTATCCGTAGGTTTGGTCTTCTCATTGTGTCCTGTATTTCTTGGATGTTTTGAGTTAGGATCTTTTTGCATTTTCCATTTTCCTTGATTGTTGTGCCGATGTTCTCTATGGAATCTTCTGCACCTGAGATTCTCTCTTCCATCTCTTGTATTCTGTTGCTGATGCTTGCATCTATGGTTCCAGATTTCTTTCCTAGGGTTTCTATCTCCAGTGTTGCCTCATTTTGGGTTTTCTTTATTGTGTCTACTTCCCTTTTTAGGTCTAGTATGGTTTTGTTCATTTCCATCATCTGATTGGATGTGTTTTCCTGTTTCTCTTTAAGGACTTCTACCAGTTTGGTTGTGTTTTCCTGTTTTTCTTTAAGGACTTGTAACTCTTTAGCCATGTTCTCCTGTAGTTCTTTAAAGTCCTTCTTGATGTCCTCTACCATCATCATGAGATATGCTTTTAAATCCAGGTCTAGTTTTTCAGGTGTGTTGGGGTGCCCTGGACTGGGCGAAGTGGGAGTGCTGGGTCCTGATGATGGTGAGTGGTCTTGGTTTCTGTTAGTAAGATTCTTACCTTTACCTCTCGCCATCTGGTAATCTCTGGAGTTGTTATAGTTGTCTCTATTCAGAGGTTGTTCTTCTGGTGATTCTGAGTATCCTCTGTCAGCAGACCTGGGAGACAGGCTCTCTCCTCTGAGTTTCAGTGGTTAGAGCACTCCCTGCTGACAAGCTTTCCTCTTAAAGGGAAGGTGTACAGATATCTGGGGTTTGGACCTCCTCCTGTCCGAAGAAGAAGGCGGAAAACAGGACCTTTCCCAGATGCTGTGTTGCTTTGGCAGGTCTCAGAAGCTGTAGGCTTCTGTGGTGCACACTCTCAGCTGTGCAGACTAAGTTCCTAAGTTCAGTGGAGTCCTGGATCCAAGATGTGCTCCCTGCTCCTGAGGCAGAGGGCTCCTGTGCAGGGCAGACCACTGTCTTCCAGCTAGGAGGGTGCCGGATGTCTGTGGCCCCAAAAGGGTGCTGCCTCAGCGGCTCTGTGGCTCCCGCCTGTCCCAGAAGCTGTCTGCCTCTGTGGTCCTCACTCTGACCTGTACAGACTAAGTTCTGCGGAGTCCCGGAGCCAAGATGGCGCTCCCTGCAGGGCAGGTCACTGTCCTCCGGCTGGGAGGGTGCCGGATGTCTGCGGCCCCAAAAGGGTGCTGCCTCAGCGGCTCTGTGGCTCCCGCCTGTCCCAGAAGCTGTCTGCCTCTGTGGTCCTCACTCTAACTTGTACAGACTAAGTTCGGCGGAGTCCCGGAGCCAGGATGGCGCTCCCTGCAGGGCAGGTCACTGTCCTCCGGCTGGGAGGGTGCCGGATGTCTGCGGCCCCAAAAGGGTGCTGCCTCAGCAGCTCTGTGGCTCCCGCCTGTCCCAGAAGCCGTCTGCCCCCGTGGTCCCCACTCTGACCTGTACAGACTAAGCTCGGCGGAGTCCCGGAGCCAAGATGGCGCTCCCTGCAGGGCAGGTCACTGTCCTCCGACTGGGAGGGTGCCGGATGTCTGCGGCCCCAAAAGGGTGCTGCCTCAGCGGCTCTGTGGCTCCCACCTGTCCCAGAAGCTGTCTGCCTCTGTGGTCCTCACTCTAACCTGTACAGACTAAGTTCTGCGGAGTCCCGGAGCCAAGATGGTGCTCTCTGCAGGGCAGGTCACTGTCCTCTGGCTGGGAGGGTGCCGGAAGTCTGCGGCCCCAAAACGTGCTGCCTCAGCGGCTCTGTGTCTCCCGCCTGTCCCAGAAGCTGTCTGCCTCTGTGGTCCTCACTCTGACCTGTACAGACTAAGCTCGGCGGATGGCGCTCCCTGCAGGGCAGGTCACTGTCCTCCAGCTGGGAGGGTGCCGGATGTCTCCCGATTTTGTTAATTACAATACTGTCCCTGTGCCCTCTAGTTCATCTGTCTAAGGGTTTATCTATCTTGTTGATTTTCTCAAAGAACTAGCCCCTGGTTTGGTTGATTCTTTGTATAGTTCTTTTTGTTTCTACTTGGTTGATTTCAGCCCTGAGTTTGATTATTTCCTGCCATCTACTCCTCTAGGGTGAATTTGCTTCCTTATTTTCTAGAGCATTTAGGTGTGCTGTCAAGCTGCTAGTGTGTGCTCTCTATAGTTTCTTTTTGGTGGCATTCAGAGCTATGAGTTTTCCTCTTAGGACTGCTTTCATTGTATCCCATAAGTTTTGGTATGTTGTGGCTTCATTTTCATTAAACTCTAAGAAGTCTTTAATTTCTTTATTTCTTTCTTGAATAAGTCATCATTGAGTAGAGTGTTGTTCAGCTTCCACATCAACGTTGACTTTCTGATAGGATGCATGGGATAATTTCAATATTTTTGTATCTGTTGAAGCCTGTTTTGTGACCAATTATATGGTCAGTTTTGGAGATAGTACCATGAGGTGCTGAGAAGAAGGTATATCCTTTTGTTTTAGGATAAAATGTTCTATAGATATCTGTTAAATCCATTTGTTTCATAACTTCTGTTAGTTTCACTGTGTCTCTATTTAGTTGCTGTTTTCAGGATCTGTCCATTGATGAGAGTGAGGTGTTAAAGTTTCCCACTCTTATTGTGTGAGGTACAATGTGTGCTTTGAGCTTTACTAAAGTTTCTTTAATGAATGTGGCTGCCCTTACATTTGGACCATAGATATTCAGAATGAGAGTTCCTCTTGAAGGATTTTACCTTTGATGAGTATGAAGGGCCACTCCTTGTCTTTTTTGATAACTTTGGGTTGGAAGTCGATTTTATTCGATATTAGAATGGCTACTCCAGCTTGTTTCTTTGGACTGTTTGCTTGGAAAATTGTTCTCCAGCCTTTTACTTTGAGGTAGTGTCTTTCTTTGTCCCTAAGGTGAGTTTCCTGTATGCAGCAAAGTGTTGGGTCCTGTTTATGTAGCCAGTCTATTAGTCTATGTTTTTAATTGGGGGAATTGAGTCCATTGATATTAAGAGATATTAAGGAAAAGTAATTGTTACTTCCTGTTTTTTGTTGTTAGAGTTGGGATTCTGTTCTTGGGGCTATTTTCTTTTAAGTTTGTTGAAGAATTACATTTTTGCCTTTCCTAGGGCAGCATTTCTTTCCTTGTGTTGGAGTTTTCTCTTTATTATCCTTTGAAGGGCTGGATTAGTGGAAAGATATTGTGTGAATTTGGTTTTGTTGTGGAATACTTTGCTTTCTCCATCTATGGTAATTGAGAGTTTTGCTGGGTATAGTAGCCTGGGCTGGCATTTGTGTTCTCTTAGGGTCTGTATAACATCTGTCCAGGATCTTCTGGCTTTCATAGTCTCTGGTGAGAAGTCTGGTATAATTCTAATAGGCCTGCCTTTATATGTTACTTGACCCTTTTCCCTTAGTGCTTTTAATATTCTATCTTTATTTAGTGCATGTTTTGTTCTGATTGTGTCAGAAGGAATTTCTTTTCTGGTCCAGTCTATTTGGAGTTCCGTAGGCTTCTTGTATGTTCATGGGCATCTCTTTCTTTAGGTTAGGAAAGTTTTCTTCTATAATTTTGTTGAAGATATTTGCTGGCTCTTTAAGTTGAAAGTCTTCATTCTCATCTATACCTATTATCCTTAGGTTTGGTCTTCTCATTGTGTCCTGGATTTCCTAGATGTTTTCAGTTAGGATCATTTTGGATTTTGCATTTTCTTTGATTGTTGTGTCCATGTTTTCTATGGAATCTTCTGCACCTGAGGTCCTCTCTTCCATCTCTTGTATTCTGTTGCTGATGCTCGCATCTATGGTTCCTGATTCCTTTCCTAGGATTTCCATCTCCAGAGTTGTCTCCCTTTGTGATTTCTTTATTGTTTCTACTTCCATTTTTAGGTCCTGGATGGTTTTGTTCAATTTTTTCACCTATTTGGTAGTGCTTTCCTGTAACTCTTTAAGGGATTTTTGTGTTTCCTCTTTAAGGGCTTCTAGATGTTTGCCTGTGTTCTTCTGTATTTCTTTAAAGGAGTTATTTATTTCCTTCTTAAAGTCTTCCATCATCATCATGAGAAGTGACTTTAGATCCATATCTTGCTTTTCTGGTGTGATGCTGTATCTAGGACTTACTATGGTGCGAGTGTTTGGTTCTGATGATGCCGAGTAACCTTGGTTTCTGTTGCTTCTGTTCTTATGCTTGCCTCCTGCCATCTGATTATCTCATTGCTTGCTGCCCTCAATATATCTGATTGGAGCCTGTCCTTCCTATAATCCCAGTTGATTCAGGACTCCTCAGAGTCCAGCTGTCTCTGTGATCCTATGATTCTGGGATCATGTGAACCTGAGACTCTTTCTGGGTGTGTTAGAGTTCTTGGCAGTCAAGCTTCCTCTGAGACCCTGAGATCCTGGTGTGACCAAGCTCCTGGGATCCTGGGATCCTGAATTCCTAAGATCCTGGGCATGTTACAGTGCCTCGAAGTGGTGTCTCCTCTGGGGACCATGGGGCTATCTGGTGTGTTCAAAACCAAGGTATACCAGCACAGGTCAGAAAGAACCCAAGCTGCTGGTCAGGAAGGGCTCCTGTGGCCTTGTTCCTGCTGTCACAGGCCTGTCATGATTGGTTTGGAACAGATATTGTGTTCCACTCACCAGTGATCCTAAGATCCTGGGCATGCTAGGGCACCTGCAGTGTGGAGAGTCCTCTGGGGACCTTGGGACTGTCCGCTGAATTTGCACCCAAGGTGGCCTGGAGCTGGCGCTGATAGGAAGGCCAAACCTTATTTTTTTTATTATATTTAACACAATATATATTTTTATACCAATCATAAAAATGATGGACGTGATATTAAATGAGCATAAATAGATAAAGTGTTTTTGCTTGTTTGTCTGTTTGATTTGTTTTTAGTAGAGCTTTAAAATCTTGACTCTTACTGTGATACAAACCCAAAATAAGAACATTTTTTAGACATTGGAGTTCATTGGAATAAGGCTGCATTTCAATGTCCCTCACATCACCAAACAATTTTACTTCCATAGTAGCTAAGCTAAAAGTTTGCCTGTGTTCGCCTGTATTTCTTTAAGGGAGTTATTTATGTTCTTCTTAAAGTCCTCTGTCATCATCATGAGAAATGACTTTAGATCTGAATCTTGCTTTTCTGGTGTGATAGTGTATTCAGGACTTGCTATGGTAGGAGAATTGGGTTCTGATGATGCCAAGTAACCTTGGTTTCTGTTGCTTATGTTCTTATGCTTGCCTCCCACCATCTGGTTATCTCTAGAGCTACCTGCCCTGGCTATATCTGACTGGAGCTCGTCCTTCCTTTAATCCTGGTTGTGTTAGAACTCCTCAGAGTCCAGCTGTCTCTGGGATCCTGGGATCCTGAGAGCCTGGGTGTGTCAGAGCTCCTGGGAGTCAAGCTGCCTCTGGGACCCTGAGATCCTGGTGTGACCAAGCTTCTGTGATCCTGTGGTCCTGGGCATGTTAGAGCACCCAGGAGTGGAGCTTCCTCTTGCTGTTGTGAGACTGGCTGTGGAGTTTGCACCTAAGGTTGCTCAGGACACCGGCCCAGACAAAAGACCAGAAGGAACTCTGCCACTGCTCTGGTGGAGTTCCTGCATGTCTGGGTCCTGCTGGTCCCAGTTACTCCTGGTATTGGGACAGATGATGTGTCCTTCACACCTCTGATCCTATAGTCTGTATTCTCAACAACATTCAAACTTCATTCCATTTCCATCATGTTCTGGAGAAAAGTCCTATTGTGTCACATGTGGTCAACCTGTGTTCTAGCAATACACTGCAGGATTTCAGCACCCTCCCTCTCACTCCCCGATCTCTCTCAGCTTTGAAAACAAACATGCCAAAATCAAAACAAAGCCCTGGTGCCTTGACCATTACCCTGTTATCTGCTTGCATATAATCTATAATAGTAAACATGTCCTGCTATCTGTGGCTTCTGTGCAAGAAGACTGGAGGCTGTCACAGAAACCCAGAGCTGCCACTGAGGTCCTAGGCGCACATTAACATGTTTTATTGCAACGAGTGACTCTGTCTCTGGCTAAGAATTATGGAAATTATGAGCACAGACAAGATTGTGATTATTACCCCCACAGTGATGTGGGTAGCATGGAACTGCTCAAAGCTGACACACTAGTGGGTTGCTCATAGCCAGAAACACGAAGGCAGGGTCACTGTGACCTCCCTTTCTTCAACGATTAGATAAAATACTTCCTTTTTTTTTTTTTCCTAAAAGAGTTGGTTAGCTGTGAGTAAAACATTACTGAATCAGAACACAGTGTAGGAAGGAAGGAGGAGACTGAAGCTGGAGGGATCTGGCTGCTTAAGAAAACTGGAGTCTTGTTATGGAAACCTGAGTCCTGCTTTGATTCCTGTCTACAGTGAGTAACCTAGAAATCAAAAGTCAGGACCTTTGGGGGAAGGCAGATACTCTGGCTTAATGGGATCTCATCCTTTCTCCAACCTCTCTGCAGCAAAACTCAGGAGTTCTGCAAAAGGAGGCATCAGGTTAAGAACTGTCTAGACAAAAGTGCATACTCTTATTTACTATTAGTGGCTTACAAGTAGTGTTCCCTTTGGACCATGTAGAGCATACTAAGAAAGTGTGTGTTTCAGTGTGTGTGCTACAGAAAAAGGTTTAATGGAGACTTCTCCATGTGTTCCAGAATGCTTTATAGAAGCATCACTCAAAGAAATTGCTTCCAGGAAGGAAGCCCAGTGACAGAGCTGGACCACAGCTCCATATAATCCTTTATGTCTCTAAAATGTTCAATTACAGCCATACACATTGCCTATTACAGAAGAAGAGGATCAGATCCTGGGCACAGTTGTCCATGCAAAGTCTCCATTTCCACAGTGACAGAAATGAAGGGATGTCTCTCCAGAGTGAGCCATGGAGGTAACCATCACAGTAGTTACCTTTATAGACAGTTGATGGTCCTGTCACATGACTCATTGGTGTGTGACATGAAACCGAGGACAATAGTCTGTCTCAAGCATACTAGGCAGGCGGTTAGGAGAGGTCAGCTATAGCTCTGTAGCCACATCTTAGATTTACAGGTTAAACACACTCAGGTTTTTTGTTACTCTGTGATTCCTTGAGGAAGATAGCTAGTAGGGAACAATCAACTCTTCACAAGACCAGTTTCTACCATCTTACACCAGTTTGTTACACATCAACTGCATTTACTAGATGAGACCTTTTTTTTTGATGTGCCCAAGAGGACCAGCCCACAGGACCTTCTGAATGGAGTAGCATCAGCATATAGCAGCTGCAGTCAGTGACAAGGGAGCCTCACAGAGGACTGTGGGAGAACCAGGAAATGGGTACCACTGAAGAAGAATCTTGGGCATAAGGGCAAGACCTGGAAAGTCAGGGGAGGCCCACACAGACAACATCCAGCCCTGTTTCCCACTGTCAGCCTGTGGTTTGCCCAGGGAATAAAGGCTGCTACATAGATTCCTTCCTTCCCATTGCATCTTCCCTAGGAGGGCATATTGACAAGTGGACTTCTCTTTCTAATACATACCAGAATTTCTGAGCAAGGACCTAAATCATCAGAATGCCAGACCATGGCTGACAATATTAGTCTTATCAGTTCCAAGCTGAATTCACTGCTTGGCACTGTTGGAGGGATGAGATGAACCTCTGGGTGAGTTGGTCATTACCTGCCTGTCCTAAAACTATGTTTTAAATTGTCTAGGATATCATTTATATCCTGTGAAAGCATTTATGAAAATTGGCTGTTGCATCCCAGTAACAGCCCCAGAGAGTCACTCATCACCCTGGCTGGAGGGGATAGGGAATGTGGGTGTCCTAGCCATTCCACGGTTCCTTCTGCAGCTACATAAGCAAAACTCCATGCTTCTGCCTTTTCCTGGAAGAGCCTGTCCCAGACTGACTGGTCTTAGTTTACAAATATTTTAGGTTATGTATGAAATAGATACAGGCAGGTGATTAGAAGTGTGTATTGGTCAAAACATAGTTGAAAATCTATTTGCCCTCTATAGAAGACACAAGGTTGCCTTCCATGTAAGTGCTGTGGATACCTGTGATGGTTTGTATATCCTTGGACCAGGGAGTGGCACCATCTGAAGGTGTGGCCTTGTTGGGATAGGTGTGACCTAGTTAGAATGGGTGTGTCACTGTGGGTGTGGGTATAAGATCCTCACCCTAGTTGCCTGGAAGTCAGTCTTCCACTAGCAGCCTTTGGATGAAGACAGAACTCTCAGCTCCTCCTGCGCCATGCCTGCCTGGATACTGCCATGCTCCCACCTTGATGATAATGGACTGAACCTCTGAACCTGTAAGCCAGCCCCAATTAAATGTTGTTTTTTTTTTTTATAAGACTTGCCTTGGTCATAGTGTCTGTTCACAGCAGTAAAACCCTAACTAATACAGAAGTTGGTACTGGGAGTGGGGTATTGCTGTGATAGGCCTGACCATGCTTTTATTTGAAAGAATGTGGATTTTGGGACTTTGGATTTGGAACACAGTGGAATGCTTTAAATGGGGCTTAATGGGTCATCCTAGTAGGAATATGGAAGACTTTGTTGCTGGGAGTAATTTGAACTGTGTTGACCTGGCCCAAGAGATTTCAAAGGAGAAGAATTTCAGAATGTGGCATAAAGACTCGTTTTGTGGTATTTTGGTGAAGAATGTGGCTACTTTTTGCCCTTGTCTGAAAAATTTGCCTGAGGCTAAGGTGAAGAGACTTGGATTAATTGCATTGACAAAAGAAGTTTCAAAAAAGCCCAGCAGAGACTTTGTTCTCTGGTTAAGTCTTATGAAGAAAAGTTTGAACAAGCATAGCAAGCTTAGGAAGGAAAAATACAAAATATATGGTTTGAGTATTAAAGGAGTACCAGGAAGTGAAATGGAGCAAAATCTTGTGTTCTAGGAGATAAAGATTAAGGGAGTGGGACCTTGGGGCAAGATCCTACCCAGCTAAATTAGATCCAGGCATGGTGTTACACACCTTTAATCCCATGAGACAAGCATGCTGATCTCTACATTCAAGGTCAATCTACAGAGCAAGAACCAGGATAGCCAAGCTTAGGCAGTGAAGGATTTAGAAAACATAAAGCTAGTGATAATGTAATAATACAAGGGGATCATGTTCTAGTTCCTGTAAGCAGCAGAACTCGGCAGCTTTAGCCATGTGCCTCTGGCTCTAGAGTTAAGAATGGAAGGAACTGCTGGGAAAATTGATGCTGGTTAGCTGGAGCTAAGGAATTAGCGGTGATTAAGAAGAGACCAGCATCGTTGAGGTGAAATCTTCTGGAAATTGTTTTCTGGGAGCACAAAGAAGCTGTGTTCCAGAGATACCCAAGGTTGTACCTCATGCTGCGGCTGGATTTGGTAATGTGTAAGAGTCACTCAGGTGGTACTGCTTGTGAAGGAATGAAGGGATCATGGAGAGAAGCTGAGGCTTAGCACTGTGAGAGGCCAGGGAAGCCCATTGGAGAAGGTGAAGCCTCAGCTGTAGTTGATGGCCCAGGATTGAAGGGGTCATGCAAAGGATTTGAGGCTTGGCACCCTGAAGAGAGCCTATGAGAGGCTATTGGTGAAGCCTAGTTGGAGTGGAACACCCCAGTGTATTGGAGATGTCAGTACCATGGGATGATCACCAAGAACAGCAGCCATAATGGAGTGGATCAACCTGAGCATAGAGTGCTACAGAGGACAGAGATGGAGAAGTGATGCCAGTCCTTAGGAGGAGTCCAAAAGATCAAGTGGAATCCCAGACACTGAAAGAAGAAGCTGTAACATTGAAATTGCCTTGGAGACTCAAAGATGCCAGAGCCATGGGATACATGCTGAGGAAAGCTGCTAACAGGGAGTGGAACCAGCCCAGGAGGAAGCAGTTTGTTGCAGTCAAAAAAGATGAAAAAGGAGTGGAGATCTGAAGACCACTTTGACATCAGCCATGGAGATGCAGAGTTTGGAGTTTGCCCAGCTGGTTTCCTGCCTTGCTTTGGGGATTACAGTTAATTAAGTTGAATGAATCTCAGAAGAGACCTTGAACTTTGGACTTTTAACATTGTTGCAACTGCTATAGACTATGAGGACTTTGAAAGTTGCACTAAATGCATTTTGCATTATGCTATGTTTAAGTATGGCCCCCATAGACTCATGTTTTTGAACAAGTCTATGGGGACCAGGGAGTGGAATGTGATGGTTTGTATATCCTTGGACCAGGGAGTGGCACCATCTGAAGGTGTGGCCTTGTTGGGATAGGTGTGACCTAGTTAGAATGGGTGTGTCACTGTGGGTGTGGGTATAAGATCCTCACCCTAGTTGCCTGGAAGTCAGTCTTCCACTAGCAGCCTTTGGATGAAGACAGAACTCTCAGCTCCTCCTGCGCCATGCCTGCCTGGATACTGCCATGCTCCCACCTTGATGATAATGGACTGAACCTCTGAACCTGTAAGCCAGCCCCAATTAAATGTTGTTTTTTTTTTTTATAAGACTTGCCTTGGTCATAGTGTCTGTTCACAGCAGTAAAACCCTAACTAATACAATACCACAGGGGACTTCCTGCTCTGGCCATCGTGTTAACAGTGGCCTGTCTTATAAAGACAGAAGTTGACTGTGGCTTTGTTGTGTTACGAAAAACTGATGCATGCCTTCTGGATCAAATGGAGACTTTACATAGTACCAATGAACAGCAGAGTTGGAAAAGACAGGGATGAAAGATGACTAGGGCAGCCGGCTTGCTGCTCTGACTATGCTAGCTAACACTTTCCACTGTAAATTTTCTTCCTTTTTCCTCTGCCCTTTTCTTCCCTTCCCCCCTCCTTTTGTGAATGGCTCTATCACTATGAAGCTCTGACTGTCCTGGATCTCTATGCAGACTCTATGTAGACCAGGCTGGTCTTGAACTCATAGAGATCCACCCACTTCTGCTTAGGTAAGAGCCACTACACCTGACTAACCTTGAATTTTTTGATCTTCCTGCCTCTAACCTCCTGAAGGCTGGGATTATAGGCTTATATCACCATGCCATCTTTCTGTGAACCCCAGGACTTCATGCATACTAGGTAAATACTCTACCAACTAACCCTTGTTCTGCTCTCCTTCCTCCAACAGTAACATTAGGCACACTGTAAGTCCAGGGAAGTGGCTCCTGACACATCTAGGCATATCTAATAATCATAGCATTCCTCTGTGAAAAGATGGAGACAGAGACTCACTGTACAAACTATAGGCCCTGCCTCAGCAAGGTGGAAAGAAAACTAAGCCCTGCAGGTTGATCTCTGATGGCTACACATGAGCACACAGGATGTGCACATAGCATGTGCAAGCAGGTATAAGCACATACAACCATGGATGAGAAAGTCGGGTTCCAAGAGGCACATTTGGACAAGAGGATGAGTTGAGCTTATGGAGGATTAGATGCTTTCCAGAAAGATGACACTCAAATATAAAGTTAGCCAATGTGCCCCATCCATGGAGTGTGATAGATTTGGACAAGCATAGCAGGATTGGCCATGGAGGCACATCTGAGTCATGTTGTGTGGGATGGTACCCAGGGAACTGTAAAGTGTCAGTGGATTCAATTTCTGCTGCCAAGCAAGAGTCACCTCTATATACTGTCCACACCTGCATGGAATGGATCCCAGGTCCCTGTGTGTGATGACAGGAAACTCATGCAGTTATTGGTGTCACTTGTCTCTGAAAGGTTCCAGGCTCAGAGTGAGGATATGGAGTTTCCTGTGACTGGTGCTTAAAGGGGAAGAGTCTCTTAGTTTCAGAAGACAGAAAGCTTTTGGGTGGTTGCTTCGAAAGAGCCACTTCTGTGAGAACTGACAACTCTGGGAGAAAATCATTGTGCTCAACTCCTCTTGGGTCATGCGGTCTGTTAGTCCCAGTTTAGCACAGTGCAGAGGTGGCATTGCTGAAAGAGAGGTCTAAGAAGCCTCAGGATGAGGGAATTCACTGGGTTCCTATAGGGATAATCTTTTTTTGTGCACTGTGTAAAAGATTATCCTTGTATTTTACAGATTCTCTGTGGGAATACTGGAGGTGCGTATGTAAGGCACTGAGTGGTGGTGCATATCCCAAGGTTTACAGCTCCTGTTGTATTCTCCAGTAAGCCTGCAATCTAGACATGTTTTGAATGTGCCTGTTGCCCAATAACAAGGTAAACCAAGATAGACTTCTTTTCGTTTTTTTTTTTTTTTTTTTTTTTCTGCCCTATCAGCAGTCCATAAAACCAACTGAGAAGATAATATAAGGTTCCTAACTGGTAGTAAGTGGGAGAGGGTTATGAGTATTCAGGGAAGGAGAGAGTCACAAAAGGAAAAGATACACTGATAAATATTCAAAACCAGAGTTCCTGATATGCCAGAAATCAGAATTATAATAAAGGACAGAAATTCCTTTAAAAAGAAATGCCTATTATATGAGCAAAGAAGACGATCTTACTGTTATGTTAAAAAAAAAATGCAGTCAGAGACAGCACCAGATAATTCACAAAACATAGTCCCGAAGCAGGTCCATGGCACTTGCCAACATGAGCTCAGGCTGGCCAGTTCTGGACTTCTTGTGCAGTAACCTGTTTATAGCCCGAGACTGGCCATGATACAAGTTTTTAGTTCAAAGAAATCTGATGAAATCAAGCCTTTTTTTTCCTACTGAGAGCTGCTAGATATGAAGTAGTTTGAGTGTTATCAGCAATAAAAGAAATACAAAGGGAAATAGGTTGTGACTGACAGGATGGACTAAGCATAGCTTACCTTATTCCTTAGTATTTGCAACAAAAATATCATTAAGTAACTGATAGAAAACTGAAAATTAGAGAAAGAAAGACTACCTGGTGGACTCTAGACTCAAGGAACTACTCAGTGGTTGGTCCTTCTGTGTGCACATGGTTGCATGCCTGAGCCCTGTCCAGGATGTATAAAAGAAGCAACAAGAAAATGAAATATGTAAATATACACAATCTGGAAACAACTAAATGGCACCAAAGAAATAAAAACAAACTCAATAAAGTCTACCCTCTGTAGTCACAAGCCTAGGAAGAGGGTTGTCCAGGAAACAAATATTTTATCATATCATATATGATCTTATTCCAGATTAACCATAGAGAAGCCCACCCCCCAAATAAGTGGTCACTTTACTTTCCTGGATCAGAGGCTATGGAAAGAAATTGGTGGATTTCTTATCACTTCTTTCAGAGAGAAGGGGAAGAACCCTTCCCACAAAATGTCAACCTAAAATTCTATACCCAGCCAAAATATCCTTCATGAAGAAAAACATTTTTAGATAAAGGGATGCTAATACCATGCCAACAACAGGCTTGTTGCAAAGAATAATGAACAAAATCTTGTCAGACAGAAAGGAAAAGATGAAATGTGTAAGATCAGGAGAGGGGAAGAGCTGAAGGGATCAATATATGAGCATATATAATCAACTCCTCATTGATTTTGTAAACTCTGGCTGAGAACAGAATTTCCATCTGAAGTGGCTCGTGATGCCCATAAAGGCCACTTAAAATATGTGTATACATGTGTCCAAATGAATGTGTACCATATGCAAGCCTGTAGAAATCATGTGGGTTCTGGAAATTGAACCCAGGTCTTCTGTAGAAGCAGTAAGTTCTTAACCTCTGAGTCACTTTTCTAGCTCCAAAGGCCATGATTTTAAGACATCTATTATTTAAAAATGAGGGCAATGAGACCTAAAAGCTCCAGTTTCCACATTTTCCTGAAGCAATAAAATACTGGTACCAAGCTATGACAACCATGGATTGATTTCTAGAGAGGTTTTTGATATTTCCCACTCAAGGCAAATTTTGACCCTCAGGAGACAGCAATATTTGAAAACATGACTACAAGTGGTATTATCAATTGATAGGGGTCAGTGCTGCTTAGCTTCACACAAAGGCAAAATGAACTCTCACATAAAACTTACCTAGCCCAAAATTACAAAATGTAGAGGAAAAAACACTGTATATAAATGAACTAAGAAAATATTAAATCAAAACAAAAACTAATGGGCCCAGGCACATTTATCAGGAACTGACTGAACTATTAGACAGAAAATGGAGACTTTTTTTTAATCTATCAAATAAGCAAAGCTTTGAAATATCAATCTTTATCTTTGTCATCATGACCTTGTTGGTGTCAATGGGAGAGCCTGAATACATGCAATACTCTAACCAAACATTTAACTTTATCCAGTCATTTAAAGATTTATGTTTTTTTCAATCTCATATTTCACTTGAATCTTTCCTAAAGGAATAAAGAACTCCAAAATATATCTGTCTAGCTCTTCCAAACTACTGTTTATAAAACAAAACCCACATCTCTCAACATATCCATTCTCTCAAAGGTAATTCCACATCCAAGCAGCGTGCTGCTCTTAAAAGAACATTTTTATAGGCTCTCTAATGGCAAGGTATGGAGAAACAACTTTATGGCAGAAACAGGCTGTAAAGCTACATGAACAGAGAACAACCTCTATGTTAAACATGTAATTATAAATATATAAAAATAATAATGGGAAAATGTAACAATAGCATTTAAAAGTGATTCTGTTTTAGTATTCAAGTTTCTAGCAGTACTCATTGCCTTTCTAAAAATGTTATGGCTGAAATCCCAGCTTCTTCAGCTGTGGGTCTTTAACTTAACATGCAGCAACCTAAAGCTGTTTCAAAGCCAAATGTGTACTGAGTCTGTGGTGGTCTCGCAGTGACTGTCTATGTCACCTCCTGTGACTTGACTGCAGCCTTGGTTCTGAACACACAACACAAATTGTCACACCATGTAGCACTGACAAACACTGCCCAGAATGCCTCGAAACAAAGACTTTTAATATTTTCCTATCATCTCTTACCTATCTACCTAGAGTCCTATAAAAATTCCTCAGGTAAAATGTACTCACAGTAGAAAGGTTTTAAGTTCTAGTTTAGATGATACACTATTCTGATGTGGAAACAACTCGAAGTATTTTTAAAATTAATAATTACAAAATATGAAAGTGTCATATGATTGCTATACTATAGGCACTGTATGTGGGTTATCTCAGTCAAACATCTGACTAACTGAACTCCATTTCAGACAGTCACTATGTTAAACATTTGCCCAAGTTTACATGTTAGCAAGTAGCAGAGCCTGGATTTGAGCCGCATCCCACCCAGTCAGCACAGGAGGCATACCTGGGCCTGCCTGACTGCAGGACTGGCGGGCAGGGGCCTGGCAGGGCCACTGGGTGCACGTGGGGTCTGGCGGAGAGGCAGGAGCACTCGCTGAGGTGACTGAAGCTGTGGGACGGCTCGAGCGTTGAGGGGCCTGCTGATGTCGATGTTCTGGCATTTCAGTGAGTGCCTGTCCTGTGTGGTCAAAGTAGAGTCAGCTCTGATGGCTTTTGCTATCCAAGGGAAGAGCAGAGCTAACTGGTCTGTGACCACTGTCTATGTGGGAATAGAAAGTCCAGGGTGTCCATATGAAGGGCTGTATTTACTTATTTATAGTTCAAAATTCTACAGGAAGCAACCCCTAAATCTGGAATAGAGAGATGTGTTTTTAGATAGATTAAAAAAAACAAACATTGAAAACCACAGTGGTGACAGTGGCATTTGGAAGGCTGAGGCAGGAGGTCTGAGAACTAGAAGCTAGTGTTTGCTCTAGAGAAGATTCCACCTCAATCAGTCCATCATCAGGCTGGCTTAATTAACAAATAGATGAAAGAAACTTGTACCAAGTATGCAGACAGGCTGGATCACAAGGTGTGAGCTTAGTGGGCACAAGGGTTCTGTGAGAGCTACCAGAGGCAAGGTGCTCATCTCTGACAAACTTCCCTGTGTTTGGAGGAGGGACAGGACCTTTGCAGCTGATCTGGTATTCTATACTCATTTTTTATAAGTACCTTTATCGAGGTATGATTGTTCCCAGTTAACTGAATGTATTTAATGTTGTGTTATTAAATAATTGTATTCTCTTTATTTGTTTTGTTTTGTTTTCCAAGACAGGGTTTCTCTGTGTAGCCCTGGCTATCCCGGAATTCACCCTGTAGAGTAGGCTGGCTGTGAACTCGGTGATCCACCTCCCTCTGCCTCCTGAGTGGTGGGATCAAAGGCGTGTGCTGCCACCACCACCCGACTAAGTATTCCAATCCTTTCATCAACTTTTTGTTTTGCATCTGTGTTTTTGTGGTTTGAATGAAATTTGCTCCTTATGTACTGAGATTACAGGCATGTACTATAATGGAGTTCAATATTTAAGACTTCTGTGCCTCAGTAGAACATTGAGGAACTATGGGACAGCTAAGGACAAGGATATAGCTCTTTCAAAGAACAGAGTGGGCGTGGCTTCCACAGTAGAACTGAGACACAGGCCAGAAAGCTTACCTAGACATAGCGGATAGCCCTGGGAATGAAAGGAAGGGCCTAGAAACAAGAGTTTGCTCTGGCTGTGTTACCAGTGGGGCTGCTGAGAACTAGGTCTAGGTCACGGCACAGATTGATCATGGTTTATAATATCCACATACCCCACTGTGTGAGGACACTGGTTGCCTTATCAGAATCGTTTAGGGACCCTGGAAGTTTACCCTGGGACCTACCTCCAGGCCATGACTATTGCAGGGTAGTGGGGTTATGGTTGAACTAAAGGTGCCAACTAAGCATTTCACAGAGATGATGGAGCCCTGTCTTCCCATGCAACCTCATGCCTTCCCAGCATACTAAGTTTTTGTGCAACCTACCTTAGGGGTATTGAAATGTGGTGCCCGGTTCATCAGCAGGCCTTTCCCGGGGGTGTGGTGAGCCTGGCCAAGGTGAGGGCCACTGGGTGTCCGGGAAGGGTGCACACACCTGCAAGGCAACCAAACAACTGCTAAGCAAGGGCTTGCCCTCCTCCTTGTGCCAACGTCTCCCATCCTGTTCCTGCTGATACTTAGACTGTCACTTATTTCAATTCCATGGGACAAATCTGCAGGGAACAAATGATCTAACATGCCTATGAGATGAGAAGTGAGCATTGGTTCCTGCTCTCTAGCCACTGTTCTGCCAGTTTCACTAACTGAAAACCTCAGAAACTTAGCTTTGGGCACAAGGTAGATGTTTTGCACGAAGCTGGCATGTCAGCGATTGTGTCTCCGAGCACATTTGGGCCCAAAGCTCTTCCATCTGAGAAACACATTCCAGTGTCCACATGCCTTGTAAAAAATACTAACGCAAAGATTAGAGAAGACCCATTTGTGGAATTCACCAACACATGGCTTATTTATGTGATGGACAGCACATAGTTAGAAGAGAGAGTCAAAGAGACAGCTGGCCTGGCAGACATTTACAAAAACAAAAACAAACCAAAGAAACCCAATGACCCAGTGTTACTCTACAGAAAATCTGTCCTGTCCTTTGCTGAGGATGGTGCAGCTGACGTAGCGATAGACAGTTTGTTGAATATTATTTTAGCCATTGATTTTTTTAAAGAGCTGCCATACCTTAGCTTTTCCATGGTGGTTTTTTTATGCGTGAACAGCAGCCGCATCAACGTCTTCCTTTTGAGATACACCACAAATCCAGCGGCAAGCAGACACAGGACGCTCACCAGGATTCCTACAGTCAAGCCCTGGTTATCTGAAACAAAACACATTTGGCTCAGGGGAGGAGGCCGTTCCAATAAAATACATGAGACATCGAGCCATGACATTTATGGCAGAGAGAGCTCTAAAGGAACAAACAGAACCAGAGCACGTAAATCCCTGAATGACATCCTAATAAATTAGTCTCTCTTCAAAGGTCATGTTTGAGCTCTGGTCTATGCCACCATTCTTCGCCTGTGATGACTTTGGCACTTGCTAATGCAGAGACATGGTCTGGTAGGTAGGACCCTGGCTGGACCACACAGATTCCCCTAGGCAGGACCATAACAGAGTGAACTGTTGAACCACACAAGATACCAGAGATCATCTTATCAGGATTGGAGGCTCCTAAAAAAGCCATCTACATGACTGGAAGATTTATCATAGCTGGTCTCCTGGTCAAATGCAATTCTTTCCAGGCTCTTAGTAGCAGCCTGGGGCTTCAGGTAGAGTTCTTTTACCCCATAACAAATGTAAGAACAATGGTCACTTCGTTACTTCAACCTGTAAGGTGTTTTTCTGTTTTTGTTTTTGTTTTTTTTTCGAGACATGGTTTCTCTGTATAGCCCTGGCTGTCCTGGAACTCACTTTGTAGACCAGGCTGGCCTCGAACTCAGAAATCTGCCTGCCTCTGCCTCCCAAGTGCTGGGATTAAAGGCATGCGCCACCACCACCACCGGGCCAACCTGTAAGTCTTAAGCTGATTTGTATCTACAGACAAAGCCCTTCCAGGTCTTAAATGTCACTAGGACACCTCACCTCATGATTGCTTGTTGCCATGAGAACAGTGCCACCTACTGAGCTGTTCTAGCCAGTGACCCAGTCAGCATCAGGACTCTACTACCCAATCTGTAACCTGGGAACTACCACCCTCAGTGACTGTCATTCTGTCCTTCCCTACCTTGACTTCAGGCCTTGGAATAGCCAGTTGTTTGTGCTTGAAGTATCTCTACTTTGTAGAGCTCTCTGTTCTAAGAGAGGGTCTCCTGGAGCCCAGGGTGGCCTGGAATTTTCATGTAGCCTAGGGCTGGCTTGAACTGCTCCTCCTCCCTCCACCTTTCCACTGCTAGGATGAAACACATGGATCACTACTCCATGCTGCACTGGGAATTAAATTTAGGGCTTGATGCATTCTAGGTGTGGTGGTTTGAATAGAAACCCCCCACCCCCATTGACTCATGTGCTAATGCTTGCCCCATAGGGAATGGCACTGTTAGGAGGGGTGGTTTTATTGGTGTGGGTGTGGCCTTGTGGGAGGAAGTGTGTTATTGTGGTGGCAGGCTTTGAGTCCCTTATGCTCAACCTATGCCCTGTGAGGCTCACAGTTTCCTTCTGCTGCCTGCAGATCAAGAGGTAGAACTCTCCTCTCCTTTTCTAGCACCATGTCTTCTTGCATGCCACCATGTTTCCTGTCATGAATACAATGGACTAAGGCAGCCCCGATTAAATGTTGTCTTTTATAAAAGTTGCTATGGTCATGGTGTCCCTTCACAGCAACAAAACCCTAACTAAGACACTAGGTAAGCACCTTGTTGCCTGAGCTCCGGCCTTAGTGCTTCCTGAACATATCAACACACATACCAAGGTCCCAGGGAGCCCTCTGACATTTCCCTGCTGCTCTTCTCCCATAGTACCCTCTCTTCCCCTATAGTGGTACCTCTCATGCTCTGTGGGATCTCCTTAATTCCTCTCTAGGATCACAAGTGGACAAATCACAAGTGCATGGATTTTGGCTGACTGAGTGGCTAAGCCATGGTCAGGCTGATGAACACCATTGGAGTGTGGGACAATGAGGCCTAGATGAAGATGATACCAATCTACATGCTAATGTGAAAGGGTGGAGTTCCACAGGGCCCCACCCCTAGACAAAGAACAGCAAGCAACTAAGGAATGCTGGCAATGGGAGAGTCAATCCTCCCCAGGAATGAGCCCCTTAATTGGATATCCAATACCAAGTGGATAGCCCTGAAATCATACACTTACAAGCAACATAAACAGATTTAGCATATATTTATATATTTATACATCTCTGTTTTTCTCTCTCTGTTTCTCTCTCTCTCTCTTTCTGTTTCTCTCTCTCTCTCTGTTTCTCTCTCTCTCTCTGTTTCTCTCTCTCTCTCTGTTTCTCTCTCTCTCTCTCTGTTTCTCTCTCTCTCTCTGTTTCTCTCTCTGTTTCTCATTCTCTCTCTCTCTCTCTCTCTCTCTCTCTCTCTCTCTCTCTCTCTCTCTCTCTTGGATCAGGGATCCCAGGGAAGGAATGGAAAGGAAGGAGGAAAATGATGTAATTATATTTCAATTTTAAAAAATATCTATTTGTAGAACTATGTAAAGAGCAGATGGCAGAGTGCACACTAATTAGCATCCTATCTGCCCACAACCAACTGCTCAATGCAAACAGCTACCATGAATGTGACAACTGCTCTGACTGCTGCTCTTTCTCCTGTGTGGTGTGTGTCTACACGTGTGGGTGTATGTGGAAGCGAGAGGCTGAGATCAGCTATCTTGCACCATGTTTTGGAGACAGGGTCTCTCTCTGAACTTAGAGCTCCCCAGTTTGGCTAGACTGGTTAGCCAGCAAGCCCCGGAGATGGTCTTCTCTCTTCCTTCCCTAGTTCTGAATTGCAAGCATGCACCACCATGCTTAACACCTTAGGTGGGTTCTGTAGACCCACATTCAAGTACAAGCACTTTACTGATGTTACCACCCTTAGCTCCGCAGTGCAAACCATCTTTTTTATTAAGAGGTAGCTGTCATACTTTTGATGTTTTTCTTGCTTGTTCCCCTCCCCACCCTCATGCTATTTATCATTCCTCTGATCAGAGTTTTGCACTGAAGTGGCAGTACACAAGAGCTACCTACCCTTTACAAAGTCCTTTGAAATGACAGTGACATTCAGTACATATTTGGCAGCTCACCATGGAGAAAAGTGTCCCAGGGAGAGAAAATAGCCAGCTCAGCACCTCAGCTGCATTGAACAGGATCAGGACCAAAGGAAAGGGAAGGCCGGCGAGGACAATAACATTTAGAACCTGCAAGCTTCAGGCTGGAACAGAGACACTCAGGGTCCCACAGTGAGGAAGCCTGTCCAATATCCACAGCTCCCAGTAGTCCATCATCTACTTTCTGGGATGCTGGGGCCACATTTACCTGCTTGCCTGATGGGACCACTGTCCGTGCTTCCTCCAAAGCCAAACTTGTCACAGAAGGGAGGAGCCCAGTGGGCTTCACAGTGGCAATTCTTCCTGTTGTTACATACCTTCAGGGGCAGAAGTGGAGAAAAACATCCAGAGGGGACAGGGTTAGGACACACAAAAACAAGGATACTCTGCTAGAGTCCCTCAGCAACACACGTAGACTCAGTAAATACAACACTTCCCTAAGAATCAGCTCCAAATAGCACCGTCAGTGAGTTGGGTAGAGCCAGAAGAGCTGAGGAAGCTGCTGTGGGGACCCAGCTCCCTTACCTGGTCTCATTTCTTTTTCAACCCTGGAAAGCTGTGGAGTTACCTTCTTGATGATAAGGAGGGACCCAGGATCAGACCACTATGGTACAGACCTGTCTCTTTCAGACAGGAGATTCAGAGAGGACTCCAGCAGGCTGGGATGGGGGAGTAGGCCTATTGCTGGGCTTCTGTCTTTTAATGTCCATGGAAGTTCACAGGGGTCTGCTAACATTTCTGTGAGCCTACTCCTATCCCCAAATGCCCACTCTTTTAGCCCTCTGTGGCCATTACCTGCCTCCTAGTCACAATAGGCAGACAGTAAAATTCTTACTTAAGAAGAAGATGGCAGTAGAGGGTGCCTTTGCCCTTGATGTTCCTGGATAATGCACCCTAATAGGAGACCAGAGTTCCTATGTAAGGACCCAGGAGTCTACTTGACAAGGGTCACTCATGGTAGTTCTTCTGCTTGGATTCACTATTGATGTTTATATAACTTACCCAACTGGATATGAACCAATTGATTTTGAGTGTGAAGACCACTTTTAAATTTTTTAATTTATATTTTAATATATATTCATATACAATTATTATAAACACAAATTATTATAAATACACACATACATAAATTATTATATATAAGTATATATAAATTATATATTCTTTTTCATTTTTATATTTTGAGACAGGGTCTCATGTATCCAAGATTGGCCCTAAACTAGCTATATGGGCAGGAAAGACTTTGAATTTATGATTCTCCTGCATCTACCTTCTGAATGCTAAGAGATTATAGGTATGTCCCACCACATCTACTTTATGAGGTACTTGGGATCACACTTGGGACTTTGTACATGCTAGATGAACACTCTACCAACGGAGTCACAGGAGTGTATATGTCTTGTTTTATGTTAAGTAGGCTGAGCTTTGGGGGCCTTAGATAAAGGTCCATCTGATAAAATTTGGGGGTGGGAGTGAGAGTGGGAGGGGATAGTGGTAGGATAACTGGAAAGAGTTGCCTACATCAAGGACTATGATCCCAGACGGTTGTCTGGTATGTATACTTCCCTTCCACTTAAACACTGTAAGTCACAGGTGATGACTTTCTGGGTGGCTTGTTGTATGGAAGTCGGTGGAACTATTGAACCAACTCCAGGACCCTGCATAAAAACACTGGGGCCAAATATATGCCTGAATAATGGGAGGCAAACAAGACATTGACAGTCTGTTGTCTTGCTTGTGGTGGCTCCCTGATCTAACTGGCTTTTGTGAAGAATCCAATCACTTGTCCAGTTGCTTTCATCTGTGGAGGCCAGCAGTCAACAAAGCCTGTGAGAAGCAGGGATGAGCTTTCTAGGACACTCCTATTAATCAGGACTTTCTTTTACAGAACACCTGTGATCACTGGGTTACAGATGTTTTTCTAATGGTTTTAAAGGAATAGACTAACCCAGGACTTTTAGTGATGAGACTGAGGTTCATATGGCAGGGATGGTGTGTCCACATAACATGGGCTGGTCAAGAGCTAGTAGGACAGACAGCTCTCTAGTGTCTATGGTACATCCTGCATATGTGGCAAACCATCTATGAGGCTCACCCCCTGCCTGGTGTGGTCTTAGCTTGAGGCAGGAAATTGCTATCTAGATTCCCTTCTTGGAAGTACTGGTGGTAAGCCTGGTCTCATCATAGAGGGATTGCAGCTAAACTACTTGTTACTAAAATGTCTTAGCTTCTTTTCTGATGTTGTAATAAATTACTCTGAAAGGAAAAAAAAATGTAAAGGAGAAATGGTTTATTTTGGCTCACAGTTCCAAGCCTACCAAAATATGGAATCATGGTGATAGTAGCTTGAAGCAGGCAGTTACCTCACATTCATATCAAGAGTTTGGGAGCCGTGAATGCTGTGCTCAGCTCACTTTTTTCCTTTTTATACAGTTTGGGATTCCAGCCTAGGGAATGATGCCACCCACACTGGGCAGCTTTTTTCACCTCAAGTAACCTAGTCAAGATAATCTTCCACAGGCATCCCTAGAAGCTCATTTCCCAGGAGACTCTAGATCTCAGAAAGTTAACAATCAAGATTAACCATTATACTAAGTCCTAGCTGGCTGTTCTGGAAAATACAGTCTTTAGAGTTTGCCAACGTGTACAAGAGACCTATAGATACCAGAGAAAGAGGCCCTTGTTCTACTTTCTCTGGGCCAGCAAGGTTACTATGGACACATACATCCTCACTACTACATTGACCTTGGCCTCACTAGTAAAATCAAAAGGGCCAGGCTAGTTCATCCATTGCCATTAGAAAGAAATCTATAATTCAATGAAGACATGAAGAGAATCCATTTGATACTGAGTCAGCTGTACACAACATCAACATGCCTGTCTGAGGCAGTCTGGCGATCTATCATGGTTACAGCGTGGTGGTGATTTTACAAAGAACCCCCATAATCTCAAGTGTCTAGATATTCTAAAAATACAATTGAGAGCACGTTTTCTGTAGAAAAGGCTTCCGGAGGACAAATGAGCCATTGGTGCGGCTAATCAAGATTAATACCATCCCATTGGAAAAAAATTAACTGCATCAGGAAAAAATAAATTACGTTTCGAATAATTAGAGTCCTTGCCTAAAGCTTCCCTGAACTTGGCAGCATGTGGTGGTCAAAACCCATGGCAAGGGCGTTCAAGAACAAGTGGTCGGTAGATCTGATATCCTCATTTTTATCCTTCTTGAAAGTTTCTTGGTGGAGCAGGAGTTTGGGCTGTTGGGAGCCAGAGGGACGACCCTGCTTGAAATGCTAATGTGAGCCCTTTGTGAGGCAAGGTTAGCTCTGAAATTACTTTGAAGATGACAAAATTATTTCTTTATATTGCAGAATGTTAATTCAAAAGATAATTACCTCTCAATCTGATTTTCTTTGTTAAATGAAAGTGACATTTCTCCTGCTACATAAAGGTCAGAGACAGTTAATGCCTCTGGAAGAGAACATTGAGAAGGCACTCACCGACTTCTGTGGTGTTAAGCAGGGGCTGGAGAGATGGCTCAGCGGTTAAGAGCACTTGATGCTCTTGTAGAAGTCCCGAGTTTGATTCTTAGCATCTATGGTAGCGCACAACCATCCCTAATTCTAGTTCCAGGGAATCCGGCCCTCTCTCTGGCCTCTGTGGGCACCAGGCACACACACACATACATGTAGGCAAAATATTCAAGCACATAAAATGGATACATCTGAACATTTAAGACCTCTTGGCTGACTGTGGGCAGGCTGGGAAGAGGAAGCTGACGTACTCACCCCTCGGCCGTGGCACTGCATGGCGCACTTGTGAACGCCGAAGACACTAATATTCTGACATCGTCGATTGAGGCAGATCTGTGGGAGACACACAGCACGGGCTCAGCACCTCCGCTCCCCTCCCTCACACGGGCAGGAGAGAAAGCAGAGAGAGAAAGCAGGAGGCTTGAGGAGAGATGGCTCAGTTGGTAAAGTATTTGCTGTGCAAACCTAGGGATCCAGAGCCCATGTTAAAACCAAAAAACCCAAACAACCAAACAAAAACCTCAAACCCAAACCAAAAACCCGAGTGTGGTGGTGTGGGCATAGGGGGCTTTTGGAGTTGGTAGATCTCTGGAGCTTCCTGGCCGGCCATCCTAACCTAGTAGGTGAGCCTGGGTTCCAGTGAGAGAGCCTGTCTTAAGAAACAAGGTGGCTGTCACCAAAAGAGACTGGAGGCTGCAACAAATGCGGACACATCCTTGAATACCCTCCATGCACAGACATGAAAGAGAAAGCCAGGAAAACTTGGAGCAGGCTCTCATTTCTGTGAGCAGGGACGGAGCAGGTTAACTTCTATTTCTTGGTCAGACACAGCTCCTGGGGTGTGACTCGACACTTTGTCCAGTGTGAACAGTATTGAGATCTTTATGTTTAGTGCCATTTAAGAGAGTTCTAGAAGTGAGAAATTATAACTGATTTTCTCATGAGTCTCTTTTCATGGCTTTGGGTCACTGGTGACACAGCGCACTGACAGGAAAGCTCCCCAGGGTCCTGCTTATCCAGGCACTGCAGAGGCTCCATTCAGATTTGCTGAACGGCCTTGGCCAGTTGGAAGTGGCTGCCACTTCAGCAGTGCTCAGCATCTTTCTCTCCCAGAACTCTACATACAGGTGGGTAAAGAGAAAGGAAGAAGACGTCACGGCTTAGGATACAGAGCAGCTTCAGTAAGTACAGCCTTCCCATGGGCAGGTGGCCATCTCAGTTTGCAGAAGGGATGGTGAATGCTCTTCAGAGAAAACAATAGCAGGGGTCAGGGGAGGGGGAGACTGGTGCATCTTCATTGGTAAGGAAACCCCAGGGGCTGGGAGATGATTCTGTCAGTTAAGTGCTTGCCCTATAGTCAGGAGGGCCTGAGTTAGAGCCCCAGAGCCTACATAAACAGTGGAGTAGGGTGGTGTGTGCTTGTGATCCTACAGCTGGGGAAGTACGAACAGGAAGTGCAAACTGTTCAGCCAGTCTGGCCTACTTGGCAAGTTCCAAGCAGGTGAGAGACTGTCATGCATGTGCACACACACATATCCTCACACACAAGAACACACACCCACACACATGCAAGGAAAACGAAGCTCCGGGGAGGGCACCGAACACAGAAGGATTCTGCTGGGAGGGCCCTGTGTAGTCTTGATCCTATTGGCAAGGTCAAAGACACCTGTATGTGCAGCAGCAATCTTGGGATTCCAGCGCTTGAATAAGGCAGCCCTGGCTTCTCAGACTGTAGATTACGAAATGGGTGTTATATGTTATATGTTCTATAACGTCAAGGCCCGAACAGACGCTAATGTCCTTGGGTGGATCAGAAGAATGTGGAATCTTCTTCAAAGAGCATGTCTAGGGTTGGAGAGATGGTGGCTCAGCAGTTAAGAGCACTGGCTGTTCTTCCCGAGGACTCAGGTTTGATTCTCAGCCCCCATATGGTGGTTTATAAGTGTATAAAACTCCAGTCCTGGGGATCTAATGTCTTTTTCTGGCTTCTGTGGGCACCAGGCATGTATGTGGTGCACAGACATACATGTAAGCAAAACACTCATACACAGAAAAAAAAAGAAACATAATTTTAAAAAATGAAGAAAGAGTGTCTGTGGCTGAGGACACATGGGAGCCATGTGGAGAGGGCATTTCGGCCCCCAGGGTTTTGTGAGGAAGACCTTGGGCTCTTTCCTCATCATGACCTCTGAGAGGGACTTCACGATCCTGGGAAAAATGAGCCCTAAAAATGCCAGATGGCTTATCATTTTTTTTCCCTTGAAACATTGAATTCATTTGCTATCATTTAATCTGATGGAAAATTTGATGGAAAGACAAACAAAAGCAAAACAGAGACCGGAGTGGGAGCTCAGTTTGTGGAGTCTGTGCAGTCCAGGCAGGAGAGCTGGACCCTGTCTCAAAGCAGGGGTGGGGGACGGGGGGTGGGGGAGAAAGGAAGAAATGCTTAAAGGAATGTAGTTAAGATTGTCCATGGGGCTCATGAGTGCAGCCATGCACACTCTTGCGCACACACACACACACACACACCATGCACACATATAGACTTTCACATACACCACACATGCATATGCTTATGCACACACACATAATCAATGCACAAGTGCACACATATTTATGTGCACCTGCCCTGACACACCTGCACACGTGCATATATATAAACCAATGTGGCAGAACATAAAAACCCTAGTTTCTTTAAAAGTTCTGAACTTGCTTTTAACTCTCAAACCATTTCAGCCTTCCTCTTCCCTGTTCTCCCAAAGGATTCCCCCGCCTCTCTGCTGATTCCATCCCCTCCTCTGTTCCTCTTTTCTCTATAGTCTCTAAAGGATGCATCTGACTTCCTCATTTTGACCAGGTGAGAAAAGTTCCCAAGAGCTCTGGCACATCTGTCCCCAGAGCAAGAAGCTCCACAGTTGTGTTTCTTTAGGAAGTCACTTCCTGGCAGGCAGCCCTCCTGAATACAAGGGTAAAACAAACAAACAAACAAACAAACCACTGTCCCCACATCTGCATCTCAATGGTCAGACTGGGACCCCAGCTTCACTGACTTTTTTCTTCTAGGTACTTTTGCTTCTAGAGTTGGATCCCAGAGACCAAACTCCCGAGCAGTTTTAGGAAGATCGGCTGAGCTCATCCCCTAGTTCCTAAGCAGGCTCTTCCAGTGGGCTTTGCTCCAGACTTACATGAAGATGCAAGTGAGAACTGGGGGACTTACTTTTCCTTCTGCACACTTTGTTCCTGCAAGCACAAGCCCTGGGTCTGGCATGTCATCACCCAAGTACACATGGGTCCCCCGGCACAGAATCCGACCTCCTTCCTGCTGTGGGATATTTGTTTCTATGGAAACAGCGTTGGTACCAATGACGGGTCGGCTTGCACCACCTTGACACTGGATTTTTCCACACTTGGCATCTCTGGAGGGGTAAGAATAGACAAGCTCAGAATAAGGGCAGTGTGGAGCAGTGACCACTATGTGAGCAGGCGCAGTGCCATTGTGGCAGGGGGTGTGGCCTCGTACCTCAGCTCACATTTGACGAAGGCGCTCTTGGAGTCTTTGCCACAGTTACCATAAGGATCTCCTGCAGAATTGACTCGCTCAAAGCAGATGCCAGGAGCTGGTTTAGCACCTGGAACAGAAGCACAATGGCACCTCCCTCATCATCGTTTCTGACTTTTTCTAAGCAGCACCAGGCTGGGGGTGGGGAGAGGGAAGGAATATTCCATGTTTAGTGGCACACAGTACCCAGCTGGCTCAGGAGTGGGCTGGTGCAAACCTGGAAGGATCTACAGCTGGCATTCTCTCCTGGCTCCGCTCAGAGCAAGCCCACTCGGTGTTCTGTATTGTAGGCTGAGAAGCGTGACCCAAGGTATGTGTGGACTCTCAAGAGATTAGGCTTGGCTGTGCAATCCACTCAGGTCAAGAGCAGGAAGGAGTTGGCTGGTTGGCTGCAGACCAGGGGAAGCTACTTTCTGTAGCAACATCCCACACAGTTCCGGTGAGAAAAGGCAAGCTAGGCAGGCTCCAAGGAGTAGTAATGACTAGTGTGTGTGTGTGTGTGTGTGTGTGTGTGTGTGTGTGTGTGTGTGTAGGGGGGTGAGATCAAGGGGAGAGTAAAGGAGTCAGAAACCCTTTGTTTTCAGTCCTACAGAGCTCCAAGAATAAGCCCTGGCTTTAGTGAATGAATGGTCATTTCTGCCGAGATTGTTCTCACAGGCCATAGCTTTATAACACCCAATAGTCACTGTGCATAGAAGGAGATGCCCTGGTAGTGATGGTGGTGGTGGAGTCACAGCACACAGAGGACCCAAGAAGTGGGCATTTTAAAAACCACATCTTTTAGGCAGGAAAGGGGAGCACATGATTGAGAGCTGCAGAACCAAAGCTTCAGAGGGCTCTTGTAGTTCAGTCATAACAGTATCTTCTGGGAATAGCGAGGGAGTCAGGAGAATAGGGCAGATCAAACCGTGCCTGGCCACGTGGTCTTGGCCTGCCTTCCCTTTCACATCAGCATCTGATTTGGACACGTCCCTTCACAGCATTTTCAGTGACTAGGAGGTGACTTCCCAAAGTCCAGACATGCCCTGTGTTCTCTGCTCCCAACTCCAGGGAGTCTCTCTGTTAGCCCTCCAAGATGACAATACAATCTAGAGTTCAATCAGATTTGGTCCATGGCCAGGGCTCCTTTCTTCCTCCTCCTCAATCACACCCATTGTTCCTTAACCTGTGCTGGACCCTTATCAGCTCCTAGCAGAAATGGTCACCTCATTTAACAGCAAAAGCACACACCATTGCTACCCTCTTTCCATGTGAGTAGGCCTGTGCCTGGCCTTGACCTCTGTCCTAGCCTCTCCCTTCCAGACCTTCTGTTTCTTCTGTTTTGAGTCATGGTCTCACTACGTAGATCTGAATGTCCTGGAACTCACTCTGTAGACCAGACTGCTTTAGAACTCACAGAGATCCACCTGCCTCTGCCTCACAAGTGCTGGGATAAAAGGTGTGTGCCACCCCACAATACCTTTCTTTATGCCTCTTAAGCATTTTAGACAGGCCGTCTGAGGCTCCTTGTTCAGGTATGCCAGTCCAAGTCAGAACCAATGCTCTGCTGCAGAAAAAGACAGGCACTTTGTCTCCACGGCATCTTCCTTTTCTACCACAGACTCAATCTCCTTCACTTGGTTCTGTGTCCACTGACCCTTTCCTGATGAATTGCTTGACTGCCTATGATGCCAGCTGTTCCTCACTTCCTTCTTAGATAGTGACCATCTGGGTAACTCCCCCAGAGAGTCTGTGCACACCCAGAGGGATTTCCCTCCAACTGTGCCATATTGCAGAGAGGCACTGGACAGTTTCAAGCCTTTTTGTTGACTCTTCTTATCCCAGGAAAGAAAGAAAGGAAAAAATTTAAAACAACCGAAAAGATGAATTTTAGAGAGGGGACTGGAGACGTGGTTGCTAAAGTGCTTTCCAGGACCTGAGTTCAGATCTCTAGAGTCCCTGTACAAAGCCAGGCACAGCAATGTGCACCTACAATCTCAGTGCTGAGAAGGCAGAGATAGGAAGATTCTTGGAGCTTGCTGGACAGTCAGTCTAGCTGAGTTGCTGAAGTCCAGGTTTAGGGAGAATGTTTCTTAGAAAATAAAGATTGTGGATACCACTGGATATCTTGCCCACGGGCACAGAAACATGCATATAAACACACAAACATGCTACCTACGCCCTAAAGTGACTTGTAAAGAGATGGCAGTTTCTGAAGTAACAAGCTTCATGTAATTCGGCCAATAAAATGCTCTCTCCAGCACCTTGAACCGCCCAGCATCCCGAGGCTAACTGTGTGTCTCTTCCAGGAAGTGATGAGGAGCGGGAGACTGTGTTACTGTTTGCTGTTGACACACGTGTAGCCAGGACACGTCTGTCCATGAGCGCAGCAATGGCTTGTGAAGAGGCAAAGGGAACTGACGTGCAGATGGGAGCAAGGCATGACTTCCTCTACCACTGTCAACTGGGAGACAGGATAGAGCTGCCTGACTGTGGCACAGGCCGGGGCTATGCAACAACCCTGTATCCTTTCTGTGTTCCTGTCTATGGAGAGCACGATGGGGTATTTTACCTCCTCCGTCCTCCAGCAGCCAGGGACTGGCAATTCCCATCGGTACCCTGAAGCTGCTCTTTTAACTGGATGGTGCTGGGTGGGACAGGAAGGCAGGGAGGGAAGTAGCAGAGCTCTGTGTGAAATGTTGGTCCTCATCCAATTGCCTAGTGTTTCCTACTGTAGAGTCTTTGGGCTGTGAGGAGAGATCCCTCACAAGAAACAGATATTTCAAGGCTAAAGATTAATTCGAATCAAACTTACAGTGATGCACACAGTTGAAAGTTTGCCCAATTTTCATTCCTCCTTTGGCTATTCCCAATATTAGGTTGTAGGCTGATGCTATGCAGGGTTCTGGGCTACTTTCTGGGTCCAATATGTTCCCAGTTAGAGCTCATGGGGACCTCTTAACACTGCTCCCTGTCCCTCTAGTGTCCTACTAGTGTAGCTCACCAGCTACACCCTTCTATGGAGTAACTTCTTTATACAGGAGAGCCAGTGGAGAGAGATTTCCCCTGACTATTTGAAGCAAACTCTGCTTTTTTAACAATGAGATGCAAGGTAGAAGACGTGAGAGCGTTTGATGGTTGTGCCCAGTGTTTCTATCATACTCCTGCTTCCAATACGTTTTCCATCTAGAATGGCCATTTTACATGGCCAGGTATTGCTGACTTTCCAATGTGATGGCAGAAGGATGGACACTAAGACTCCTTTCTGGCCAGAGCAGTCTATCTCTCAGGTTACACAATAGAGTCAATGCAGGTACATGGTCTAAATCAACCAGTATGTTTTATGGATCTAGGGTGCGGGCTCCCTCAGGACCTTCTTCCAGTTCTCCTTCCCTGTGGAGGCTGGTTAGGATCCTTTCTTCTTATCCTCTTTCTCTCATGAAACTTACTTGTATTTTATCTTACTTTTTTTCCCCACTGACTACAAACAGCATTGTATTATGAAAAACTGAACAAAATGCCACCGGGGCAGCCTCCTGTCTCTAACACTCCCAGAGGCTGCCAGTTGTTCTCTGCAAATGAAGCACCCGGACACATCTCAGTGTTGTGTTTATAGCTGTGGATGTTCTCTTGTTCCTTGGCATCACATGAAGTGCTGCTGTGCCACCCTGTATAAGTCACTCAAAGTCTGAGGCTTTGCTTTTGGGAAAGATAAATAGCCGTTCCCTCAGAGATGAAGTCCAAGTTCAAAAACTCAGAAGCAGGGGGATTGTAATGGAATGCAGCTTGACTTTCAGAGGACCTGTCACCAAAGGAAAGGCACGAAAAGGAAACCAAGTCACAGATGGCCTTCTTAGCCGATGCTCTCAATCTCTCACTAGTCCATCAGGACAACTACATGCTAGTGTTCTGCGAGGCTATTGTATGTCAGCTGCCAGCTGGTGTTTATCGTCGAGGCAGAATGGTCTAGAATTTGAAAAGCATAAGTCTTGTCTATCCAGTTGTAAGACACTGCAAAGGCAGACATGTGGGCTCAAAGTTGCTGTACTTAAAAGTTCTGGGCTGTGTGTCTTCATGAAGGTGAGAGATTGCACATCTATCTCAAGGACAGAAAGGCAACAGTTTTCTTATCGCTCCAGTGCTGCATCCATTAAGGCCTTTGAGTTCTTAATAACGGAACACTCAGTGCTCAGCCTCTAGCAGGAGATAAAACAGCCTCTTGGAGGGAGCCTTGAAACTGCTCAGCATTTTAATCGCCAGCTTTGGCTTTGAGCGCTGAGGCTCACACTTGCAACGGAGTCTGGAAGTTCTCAGTGTCATGATGTCCTTTGAGAAGACAATGAAGATGATAACGTTTTGAATGAAGCCCCTGGTTTGCTCATCCTGAGCCTCTCCTTAAGATGATCCTCTGCAAACACACTGCTCTACTTCAGGCCTCTTGACTCCCCCCTCTCTCTGTCAGCTCCCTGTCACTTAAATCTACAGACAAAGGCATTGGCATAAGCAGATGGCATCTGCCCTTCTGTTCTCTCCAAGTTGGCCTTTGCTTTTCTCAGGAAATGGAGTCTAAATGAACCAATTCTATCATTTGCTTCTTACACAGTAGGACAAGATCCTCTTGATTCCCCGGCAATATACCTCTTGGCAGAATATCTTTTCTTCCTGTGACTTTCTTTCTTCCTGCATCTTTTCTTTCTGTAAATGGTAGTTACTCTAGGTGATCAGTATGGATAAGGGCCCAGTGGATTTCAAGGAAACAAGCTCGTATAAACCAGCCTCAGCCTTATAGATAAACATTGGATATTTACCAGCCCATAAAACCCCTTTGACCAGGTGACATGGCATAAATCAAATGGCAGTAGGTTCTGATGGGTGGTAATATTGATAATTACATGTTTGGGGACCTCTCCAAGGGAGATCAGTGACTTTTGGCACGTGACGATTACATAACACACCTATGAAGTGTATTGACAAGTGATGTTCACCGTCGCTATGCTAGAGAGTCTGGCAAACAACACTGCTGAAAGTTAACCTGCCGCCCGAAGAGCTATCCCAGCTCTCTTTTAGCAGGAGTCAAGGTCATGCCATGCCGAGAGGGTCTTCCCGAACATTAAGACTGAACTGGGGATAAGACGCTCAATGCAGACAACGTTTATGTCTAGAATAACCAACATCTAAAATCTTGAGACGCTGGGCTAGGGAGACAGCTCAGTGGGCAAAGTGCGGTACAAGCATGAGAACCTGAGTACAGATCTCTAGCACCCATGTTAAAAAAACAAAAACCTGGGCCTGGCAGAACATTCCTGAGATCCCAGCAATGGGAAGTAGAGACAAGAAGATCCGGGGAACTCACTGGCTGTTGCTCTAGCCAGATCAGTGTTCGGGTTCATGAGAGACTGTGTCAGAAAATAGAGTGGTTAGAAAGTGGCTGAGGATGCAGCTTGCTGTCAACTTCTGTTGACTTGTGCTCCTGTGTGTGTGTGTGTGTGCGTGTGTGTGCATGCACTTTCCAACACAGATGTGGTTGGGAAAAAAAACTGTCCCAGCTAGAGGAAGTTCTTCAACAATATCAATAATAAGACTAAAAAATGACTAAAGGAACAAACCCACAGGAGGTATTCTGAAAGTTCTTCACAGGGCCCCTTGAGAGTCGCAGGCATGTGTTTTGAATTTTCTATGGCTTTACTTTTAGGGAGACCTGGAAGCAGGAGTATTCTATTGACATCTAATGCCGGACTGAGAAAAGCCCATCTCTGAAGGGAATAGTTCTCTGGAAGGAAGGGCTTTATCCGGTCAGCGTTGGGTCGCCAGCTCCGAAGCATGAGTACCAGACATCCTAGGTGTAACCAGAGAATTCAGTATGACTCAACAACTTGGACAGGTCACTGGGTGTGAAGGGCATAGCTGTCCAAGCAACAACTCGAGGAGTTATAGAATTCTGAGTGACCCCCCCCTTCCCTGGAGGTCTTCAATGGCCCCCTACACAACATGGTCCAGATCTGGGCTCTTGCTGCTAAGTAGGAAGATGAGACACTGTAAATGTATCCTGGACAAAGGCTTCCTTCCTGAATCATGGAAAGTTCATTTGAACCAACCAGTCCAGCACATCTGGCTGGCCAGGGTCCCAGCCCAGGAAGTCACCTCTGCCCCTGGGACTACATCCACCCAGGGCAGGGCTTAGGAGTAGTGGTAGAGAGGATGGGGCATTGAGGGAGTCACATCCTGAGCAAAGCATGCTGGGACCAGAGAAAGTATGTTCCTCTGGCACAGCAGGCTCTTGTGTCAGCGTCTTCCACCCAGCAGGACATCAGCAAATGTTTAACAAACCAGAGAATGAACGGCAGATGAGAATCTCTGCTGCCGTCCAAGTCACAGTTCTGTATAGACAGAACTCCCTGGACTTCCTGCTTTGGCCCTGTCACCCCTGGGTTCCCTCTACCCCATCCTGGATGCTGGAAACACTAGTAGCCTCTTCCAGATGGCTACTGTACGGCAGTTTCTCTCAGATTACTTCAACTTGGCTACTCTGAACCCCAATCCAAGCTGTCTCTCCTGTCCCCAAGCTGTCTCTCCTGTCCCCTCCACATCTTACCCATTGTCCTGCCCTCTCAGAGCCTTTTCTACAAGCCTCAAAGACGTGAGCATCTCTTGAGAGCACACTTACATGGCATTGATTTGATTTAGATCTACATGGTGCTGAGCGCCAGGACGGGTCCTCCATGTATTCTATTACATAGAAGAGTATGGGCTCCATTCATGATGTTATGTGCATGGTGTGGTGTGGTGTGGTGGTTTGAATAGAAATGGCCTCCATAGACTCAAGTGTGTGAATGCTGGGCTCATAGGGAGTGGCACTATTAGGAGGTTTGGCCTTGTTGGAGCAAGTGTCTCACTGTTGGGGTGGGTTTTGAGGTCTCTTATGCTCAAGCTATGTGTAGTGTGGCACACAGTCTCCTGCTGCTGTCTGCAGATCAAGATGTAGAACTCTTGGCTCCTCCTGCACCATGTCTGCCTGCATACTGTCATGCTTCCCAGAAAGATGATAATGGACTAAACCTCTTGAAACTGTAAGCCAGGACCAATTAAATGTTTTCCTTTATAAGAATTATAGTGGTCATGGTGTCTCTTTACAGCAATAAAACCCTAATTAAGACAGGCATATAAAATACTAGCTACAAGAAGGTTCAGGAGCTTTTTGAAGGAGTCTTGAGTAGTTGTTCAATACAAGTCTATCCTCCCCAGTCTGGACCATATCAGTCTGGACCTTATACGACAAAAGGGACTTTCCAGAGATGATTACATTAGAGCTTAAGGTGGAGAGATATAAAGATAGAGACTTGGGTGGGCCTAATATAATCACATAAATACTTACAAGGGAGACAGGAAGGGCATAATCAGACTACAGAAGCAGAGGTCAGAGAACATGGACAGACAGACTGTTGCTGCATTGCTGGCCTTGAAGGAGGGGGGACCAAGAGTCAAGAGCACAGGCAACCTCTGAATGCTGGAAAAGTCAGCAAGACAACGCTCTCCCTGAGAGTCTCTGGATGTGCTATGTCCTGCTAGCACTCAGATCTGAGGACTCTGATCTACAGAATTGTATGTTGTGACTTGTCCTGTCCTGGGCCACTAAGGCTATGGACACAGGGAACACACATAGTGTCTTTAATTGAAAAGCCAGGTAGTCCCACCAAAATGGAGGGAAAGGGCCACGCTGTATTGCAAGGGGAGGTAGGAGTTCCAAGAAGTCATGGCCACAGCTGGAGGCCTTCTGGGTCTCCTCTCTTCTGAGGATATTCTTTTATGATCTGTGTTGAGAAAGGTCAGTGGGGGCTACATTGAAACCCAGAGAGTCCCTGCCTGAGGTAGATCCCCAGACCTGGCCAATCTGATTTCTTCAGTGCTCTGTGCAAAGAACCACTCCTGGTGACTTCACTGCACCTGGGTCAAATCATTCCCAGCCACCACTGAGAAGGTAGCTGGGAGAGAGAAGCTAAGTGCTGGTGGGGGTGGGGTTCTCTGGGATGCAGATTATAAAAGCTGCCAGGTTTCAGCTTCAGCCACCATGATGTGGGACATTCAAGAAGGCTGATGCTCTGGCTTTTGAGAAGCTCATCTGTCAATCAGACTGGCTTCTGCATATTTAGTGTGCACCCCTCTCTGTCTCTGTCCACACTCCTTTCCACTCCCTGGCCCTCCCCTTGCATATGCATGTGATATCAGAGGTCGACATTGGCTGTCTTCCTCTGTCACTTCTTTCTCTAATTTTTGAGACAGGTTCTCTCATATATAGGGGCTTGGTGACTGGGAAGGCTGGCTAAAGTAAACTTTAGGGGTCCTCTGTCTCTGTGTCCTCACAGCAGGGACTACAGTCTTGTGCTGCCATGTCAGCTTTTTCTGTGTGTGTGTGTGTGTGTGTGTGTGTGTGTGTGTGTGTATGTATGCATATGTAAATATATATCAGGACTCAGGTCTTCATGTTTGTTTGGCCAGTACTTTACTGACTGAGCCATCTCCTAGCCCCACTGTTCTCAATCTCTGTCTGTCTGCCTGCCTGCCTGTCTATCTGTCTCCCCCTCTTTTTAAATTTATTTTCCCTTGATCAATACCTGCTTTGGTCACCATGACAGCCAGCCGAGTTACATAGCACAGTGGCGTGGGGAACACTGTGCTGTTCCATCTGAGCTCATTCTGGTGCTGGGGCCAGGTCTTAAAGCATAGCTGGGCACTGAAAAAGCTCAGAGGGCTGGGTGCGCTGGCCAAGGACAGCTCCCATAAAGGGAGTACCAGAACAGCCACTGTAACCCGAGATAAGTGCTTCTCGCCTATAGAAGGGCTGGAAATGGAGGCCCATTAGAGATGTCTGAGGTCTGTTGTAGTAGCCCCTGTCTAAAGTGACCATGCTTGCCTAAAAGGTGTCTGAGATCCATTCAGAATCCTATGACCATTTGATACTGGTATAATGAGTGTCTTTTTAGTGCTTGTCACTGTAACAGTGGTACCTTGCTTTGTCTGAACGATCTCATGGGCATCAGGTAAGAGGACCAGCCAGCACTAAGCCTCTAAAGAGGAAATGTGAAGGACAAGGGGGGTCTCAGGGCTCTTTGTTCTACATCTCTCAGCACATCCACTTATGGGAGCGACTGTGTCCATCCCACACATTCTTCTTCCTCAGAAAGCTCCAAGCAAGGGGCATCATTGCTGCGCATTGAGGACTCTCCAGGTCTGGGCGTTGTACCCACGTGGCAGTTAAAACCAGACTTCTGTGTTTAGTCATCGTTTTCTGCCTTGATTGACTCCCTTTGGAAACCAGAACCTTGCAGAAACTCTCCAGTTTCTCCAAGAGCTGGCTCAGCCCTAGGTCTCAGTCTGGCTGACCATAGTGGCCTTGCTGGCACCGGGGCCTCTGGCCAGGTCTGAGGTCATCTCCCAGCCTTAAGTAAGGCCTCTGCCAAGCACAGTGGAAAGAAAGAACTGCAATACACTCAGGAAACATTCCCAGTGGAATTCCTAGCCAGGATCCCGAGAGCTGTAAATGGAGCAGATCCAGAATGGTTTCCAGGTAATGGGACCCTCCCTGGGGTGGTCTCCTAGTCATAAATCCCCTATGCCGTAGTGAGGCTTCCAGAGGTGGGTGAGGGCCCTGGATAGTGAGATCCCCCAGGTGGTGAGGCCTGGGGGTCTGGGAGACTCTGCAGTAGTGAGGCTCTGAAACAGTGAGACTCCAGTGTCTAGGCTGCCATAAGAGAGCCTGGAGCTGACTTCAGGGTGGAGCCCTGGCAGAGACATACAGGAAGGGTTTTCCCCTCAAGCTTTAATCTATTATTATTATTATTTTTAGAACCTTAATGAGACTTTCGATCAAGGCCTCATTTGCTCACGGGAGGTACACCTAGATGCTGGGTCACCGTGACCAGGTGACCGAGCTTAAATCTTAGCCCTGCCTCCTGCAGAAGCAGACCTCCTGTCTCAGGGTTTGAGCGTCTTTGCGGAACAGAATGGGCACTCGAGGATGAATCCTCCTTCAAGGAGCAAAGACAGACTCTTGCGCTTAAAGCATCCTTCTCCAGTGTCCCTCATAGAGCTGGGAGAGGCCACCTACCTGGTCCCCAGAGCGTGACACACTGCTGCTCATGGGTCTGGCAGATGCCGTTGTAGCAGTAACCATCCACGCCCTGACACGGGTGGCCATCATGTAGGTACACATTGGCTGGACAGTGAGGGGCGGTCCCTGTGCAGAATTCTGGGAGGTCACAGGAGTTGCTGGAGCCCCTGCATGCAGTTCCTGGAGGCTTCAGCTGAAACGAACAAGGTGCCTTATATAGCACATTGTACCAAGTAGAAGGGAGCATCCTTCAGTTGCTCTCCTGGGGCAGAATCTAGCAGGCCTACTACAGTCACACAAACAGGTGGGGATTTCAAAGCCATCCCCTCTGATGATGAGAGATCTTTTAAAATGGTTTTGCGTGGTTTCTATTTGTGTTACGAGGCTGTGTGGGGAACCAAGAACAGCTCATGTGGGAACAACAGGTAACAATAGGGTTCTCCAAGGAGTAGACAAGATGGCTCTTATATGTTGAAGAGGTGGACTTTTCTCAGGTTGCTGACACTATCACATATTTTATGTTGACACTTGTCCTTATCCTTAGGCATTTGCTGGGGAGGTAGAAAAATCAGCAAGATCAGAAGCCCAACAGCAGTGGTAAGCTGTCAACTCATTAAAGAACTGGGGCCCTCTCTGACTTTGCTGGAAAATCTGGAGTGGGGCGGGGGCAGGGGCGGGGGCGGGGGCGGGGGAGGGTAGGAGGAGGGTGGGGATGAGCACCAGGAAGTGGCAACAGCCATGAGAGTGGCTACCAAGTGAGGTCTGTTAGACCTCTGACTAGCATCTCCTCTTTTGCAGCTGGAGAAGTTAAGGTTCAGGGTGGCTTGTCTGAGCTACATAATCAAGGACACCGAGTCCCCAGGCTTGCTTGGTGGCATGCAGACTCCCAAAGGCTGCAGTGTAGATTCACCTGCCAACTCCTGGAAGGTGTAAAGCCTGAAAGGAATGGCTTGAAAGCTACACAAGTGGATGGTCGTTGGGCATCAGCACATGTCCCTTCTTCCTCGTGACATCTTGAGTGTAGGCTTGGCTGCTCTCACCTTCTCTTATCCCCTTCCTGGCACTCTCCTGCACTAGTAACTGGGCACATGGGGGTGCTCACTTCTTACAGCATTCCTCAGAACTTAGTGAACATCAGGAGAGGCCAAATACATATCATTATAACACACTTCTAAATGATGTGCTTGGGTGGGGTGGATAACAGGGAGTTTCCTGCAATCTTTGTGCCAAGATCCGATGCTTAAGTATAAAGGCATAAAAGTCTATCCCGGGAGCCGCTAATGCTCAGGCCTCTCCCCCCCGTCAGACATGTATTCGAAATAAACAGGATTAATGGTGGTGGAAATGCCTAAGCAAGAACAGAGATAGCAGCATAAACAGCGAGCCGGGAAACTGCCACTCTGGCACTCAGGATGGCCTGCACTTTCTGTTGGTACAGACAGCCTCGAAACCATCAGCATAGATTCTCTGCTACCTGCCTGATGCCAGACATTGGTGTCAGGCAGGTAAACCTGGCATGAAGCTGAGCGACCGGGATAGCGCCAGGTTCTCCTCCTGTTGTTCTCCTCATGGAGCTAAGACCCTTATTTGCATAAATGACGCATTAAGGTTGAGCTTGGGTTTCTCAGTCCTATTAATTTTTAGCCCACAGACAATTTATCACAGAGAATTAGCAATTAAAATGTGCATTTTTACCAGGTCAGATGATTAACAGAGCAGCAAGGTGGTGAAAGGGTAGCTCCTCAGGATGGGATGAAGTTGGGGAACCCGTCCACCCTACTGCTCCGATGGCACCTGACTGGAGCCACCCAGACTGTCGGCCACCTCAGGCTAAGCTGAACTCACCTGACAGTCTTCACAGCACTGCCCGTGCGCGCACACAGCATCTGGCTTCAGAGTACAGGTGGTAGCGTTACAGCAGCGATTCGTGCATTCCTGAGGAGGGGAATGGGGTCCATTTGAAGGGTCTTATGAGGTGGTGGCTCTCAGAATGAAAATGTCCACAACCCAAATGACAGCCAAGGATAAGGTCACCCAGACCCTGAGATGGAAACCTGCCCCAGAACCGTTTCCCTTGGCACAAGAGCAAAATGTCTATTAAGTGAACCACCAGGTAAGGCGTTACCAGGAGCACTCATGTAGCCTTCTCAGGAGGAGGTCTGGGGAAGCTGGGAGCATCTCAGATCAGCAGCACATTGGGGTTTCCAGGGGATTCCTCCTGAAGGGCGTGTTGTAATGAACTGTTCCAGAATCATTGAAGGACTTGGAAATTGCTCATTTAAAAACAGATGCATAGATGTGACCTTCAAGAATGAACCATTCTGAGAGGGATGGGGGGTGTACAGCTCAGTGGTACAGTACTTGTCTGCAATATTTGTTTAAAACATGGGGGCGGGGGTGGTGGTCTACCTTTGATTTAGGGTATGCAGATGAACTGAGGAAAAATTCAGGCTAGGTCCCTGTGGTCTAGCCAGGTGAATGAGGAAGAAACCCTTGTTTAGCAAAGGCAGGTGTTTGACCTAGTGCATTCTGGGAAGAGGACTGGATGTCAGAATGAGACTGGAGGATGTTAGCACCAAGAGTCCTCATTTTCTCTTATTTTTACTCATCCCTTGTTCATTCCCCCCCTCTCTCTCCTCCTTCCTCCCTCTCTTCCTTCCATCTTTCTGTCCCCTTTTCCTCCATTTTCTCTCTCTCCTTTTTTTTTCTTTCTCTTATATTAATTATCAAACCCAAGCACTCATGGGTGCAAGGTAAGCACTCTTTAAATTGGGCCTTCTTCATCAGCCTTCTTTCTTGTTTTTGGAGGCAAGGTCTTTCTATGTGGCCCTGGCTGGCATGGCACTGCCTTTGTAGACAGGCTGGCCTTAGCCTGTGGTGGCCAATCCTGCTACTTCTGCATCCTTGGTGTTGGGGTTGTAGGCTTAGGCCACCATACCTGGTTTGAGCATGCCTGTTTTAGAGTATCCAAATTGATAAAAGACGAGCTGTATCATACTCTCTGAAATAAAAACAAGGAAGAAATTCATCTCCTGCAGTAGCTCCTGCACCATGGGAGGACATGGCTTTCTGGCAAAGAGAGATGCGGATTAACACCCTCTGCTTGTTTTAGCAGAAGGCCTGTATTGTTTTGTGTAGTGAATATCTGAAGTCCATGATCTTTAGAGCATCCTGGTAGCTTGGAATCTGTGCAATTTAGAAGAAAATGTCATAGAATGCTTAGTGCTGCCCAAGTCCTCAACCTTCTATTTGTAATGTGCTCTGAAGAGCTTCTACTAATATAACCAGGCAGCATGAGGCTAATGACATCCATGTCTCAGTATAATAGGTTAGTCCTTAAGACTATCTCTTGTGAATGAACTTACTTGTAGCATAGATATAATTACTAAATTAGCCAGTGATTAGGACAATTTAAGGCATCCCATGAACTGGTCTGTCAAGCACTGTTTACATTTGTTCCTACCATGCATACTGGCAAAGCTGTTAAATTTTAAATCTGTTTGAGAACTTTATAAACATCCGGGACATGTAATGTATACAATAAGATAAAACTGCCAACCAGAAGTCACTGCGGCAGCTTTCATGACACTGAGGGGTTTTAGCTTATGGGGTTACAGCTCTATACAAGTTTAGAAACTTTTTCCCCCTTAAGGATCCCATTAATTGCATCCTGGACCAGTGCCATGGAATGCACAGGAGCGCTGTTCTGCTCGCTATGGTCTCAGTGGCTTCCCTAATGTTGTATTAGCTGAGTCAGAGATTTCCTTGCAACACTGAGTTAAAACAGCCATCTGATATCTGCGGGTGAAATACTTGTAAGGCCTCCTCCTGTCTGCCTTCAAATCACTAGAAAATGTAAGCAGCAGCTCTGAAGGAAATGTATCCAAGTGGAAAGACTTCAAAGGGGATCAATCACATGAAAGAAATAATGACATTTAAAAGACGTGTGAGGGGCTGGCATCCTCGATGGGGCTGTGCATGTTCCCAGTCTTGTTGGTTGGAAGGCTGGGTTATCAGGACATCCTTCATGCCTTCTACCAGAAGGTGGCAACAGTTTTTAACTACCCCAAGTCTACTTCTTCTAGATTACCATACTTCTCAGAAAGAGACATATTCCTTTTCTACTAATGTTTGCTATTTTATTAGTCAGCAGAGAAGCAGCAGAGGAGAAGAGAAGACCTGAATGCCAGGTCTCCGAGTCAGAAAGAATGATGAAGCCATTATAGAACCTCCTGCAAGGACCAAACGGTTATTCCTGGGCTGTGGGGAGCAGATGGGGACTCTACTCTAGCAGATGGGGTAAGGCTACTATGCACTTTCCTAGAAACAATGGGCCTTACATCTGGGAATGGGAGAGCACAGGCTTGTTGCAGCTGTGATCTGGGATACACTGCTCAGACCTGTTATTCCCTGCTTCCCTGGTGTGACATGCCAAGTCCCTCCTTGGATCAGGGGAGGCATGGTTTGGTATGGTTAATAGCAGGAGGAGTGTCTTCAGGGCCTGAGCACAAGGGACCAGAAAAAAAAAAAAAGAACCTAGGTAATAGGTTTGACCAAAAGTCTTGGGCAAAGAAGTTCGGTATTCTTGTAAGTTTGAACTGGCAACTTGACACAGCTTAGAGTCATCTGAGAAGGGAGTCTCAATCAAGGGGCTTTTGATCATGTCTGTAGGGGATTGGCTTGACTGTTAATTGATTTAGGATGGCCACCTCGCTGTAGACAGTGCCAATTCCTGGGCAGGTGGTTCTGGGATGAAAAATAAAGGTGTCTGAGCATGGGCCAGAGAGCAAGCCCTCCTTCATGGATTCTGCTTCAAGCTCTTGTCTGACTTTCCTCAGTGGTTGGACCGTGACCTGGAAATGTAAGTTGACGAAATGCTTCCTCCCCTGGGTGCCTTTTGATCCGAGTGCTTTCTAATAGCAACTGAACAAAAGTAGGACCCATGGCTAAGCACAGGTGACATCTGAGCCTAGACAGGGGCATAAAGAGTCTACTACAATAGCACTACCGCACAAGGCAGGGGGTTCCCTGTGATGCTAACGGGGTCCGGTCCTCGGGAGGAAGAGCTTTAGAGGAGGGGGAGGGGTTTCCTAAAATATCAAGACACCTCTTAACGGGAGGGAGGTGAGGCCCCTGACCTCAGAAATACCAAGTCAGGAACTGCATGCAAGCAGAATTTGGCTCCATTTTAATGAGAAGTTTGTCACAATCAACACAGCGTGGTGAGGTCCCTGGAGAGAGATCAAGCGCTCAGCCACGGCTGTAGGATTCCTTTGTGGAGGTGATGGAGGAGCAGCAGAACAGAATAGCTACAGTAGGAACTTGGGGATCTGCTGATAGAGTGCTGGTGCTGATGGTGTGATGCTGGTGGTGATGGTGTGATGCTGGTGGTGATGGTGTGATGCTGGTGGTGATGGTGTGATGTTGGTGCTGGTGGTGTGATGCTGGTGGTGATGGTGTGATGCTGGTGGTGTGGTGTGATGCTGGGGCTGGTGGTGTGATGCTGGTGGTGATGGTGTGATGCTGGTGGTGTGGTGTGATGCTGGGGCTGGTGGTGTGGTGCTGGGGCTGGTGGTGTGATGTTGGTGCTGATGGTGTGATGCTGGTGGTATGGTGTGATGCTGGGGCTGGTGGTGTGGTGCTAGGGCTGGTGGTGTGATGTTGGTGCTGATGGTGTGATGCTGGTGGTGTGGTGTGATGCTGGTGGTGATGGTGTGATGCTGGTGGTGTGGTGTGATGCTGGGGCTGGTGGTGTGGTGCTGGGGCTGGTGGTGTGGTGCTGGGGCTGGTGGTGTGATGTTGGTGCTGATGGTGTGATGCTGGTGGTGTGGTGTGATGCTGGGGCTGGTGGTGTGGTGCTGGGGCTGGTGGTGTGGTGCTGGGGCTGGTGGTGTGGTGCTGATGGTGTGATGCTGGTGGTGATGGTGTGATGTTGGTGCTGATGGTGTGATGCTGGTGGTATGGTGTGATGCTGGTGGTGCTGGTGTGATGTTGGTGCTGATGGTGTGATGCTGGTGGTATGGTGTGGTGCTGGGGCTGGTGGTGTGGTGCTGGTGGTGATGGTGTGATGTTGGTGCTGATGGTGTGATGCTGGTGGTGATGGTGTGATGTTGGTGCTGATGGTGTGATGCTGGTGGTATGGTGTGGTGCTGGGGCTGGTGGTGTGGTGCTGGTGGTGATGGTGTGATGTTGGTGCTGATGGTGTGATGCTGGTGGTATGGTGTGATGCTGGTGGTATGGTGTGATGCTGGGGCTGGTGGTGTGGTGCTGGTGGTGATAATGCTGAGGATGCTGATGCTAATTCTCAGGATATAGCAATAGTGATGGTGGTGGTAGGGACACTGGTGTGTGGCAGAGGTAGTGAGGGCGGTGGTGATGCAGGTACGTTGGGGGCAGTGATGGGAGCTGTGGAGATGGCAGCTGATGGTGGGGACAGCAGTGAGAGGATGATGATGATGATAATGATGATGCTGTACAGGGTAGTGATGACAGCCATGGGGCCACAGTGGCCATGGTGCATGGTTTAGAAGGCAGATGGGGTGAATGGCTGCCAATGGAGTCATTCCACATCTTAGCATTCATGATTCCATGAAGAACCATGAGACTTCTCCTTCTCCGCATTAATAAATAATTATAAGGCACTCAGATCAAAGACAAACTGTCTTAAGTCAACATGGCCTCTCCTGAGAAATGTGGGTAATTTCAACTAATTGGCTTGTTTCTTTAAGCAATTAACAAGGCCTCCAAGGGACTTTTCTCCTTTGTACTTGCTATCCCACGAAGGCTTCACTTTTCCCTCCACTAATCCCAAAGCCATTCTGTAACGTTCTGTAATTAGGACTTGCTCCCAGCCAGCAACAGCTCCTCGCTCCCTGTGAGCAACATTAACCATTGCTACGGATGCTGTGGACAAGGGCGTTGTTACACGGATACGCTCTGAGTTTGCCAAGGACACAAAGCTACCTCTACCTTGCCTCACGCCATCTGATCACCCACCAGGCCCATAGGCTGCACATTTCCCCTTCATTCTTGTGAGCATAAGAACATTCCTACTGGTATGGAGCCTTCTCGGGGACCTGGAGACAGGCTAACATGAAGGTTCTATTATTGCTGGGATGGGCATGGAATGTCTGAGATGCTCTGGCTTCCTGGCCCAGCTTTGTTTCCCGAGGCTTTCCTTCCAAAGGAGCCCTTTGAGAAGCTGGCTTCCTGAGCCCTTGTTCAGCCCACACCTGCCTCAGAGCTGTCTCCCACTGACTTGTGCAGGTTCCCATTGAAGGAGCACCAGCCTACCTGTTCTACAAACGCTTGGCTTCGGTGTACTCTGAGTACAATCCCCTCTGAGCTGTGTGGGGCACATCATGCTGGGAGGTGGCAGTGTTCTCTTTGTTGTCCTTTCTCAAGACTGTTTAGGGAGTGACAAGTGACTTACAAGTTTCATGTTGACCAGCTTCATCATGGGCCTATGCAATTAAGGAACTTCCCAGAGACTGGCTGGGAAGCAGGGTTCTGTAAGCCTGGGGTGGGATGTAAATGCTAGCTGCTTTTCCTTAATGCTTCTGAGAACTGACAAGCTGAATGGCCGGAGCCTCTAGAGCCTCAGCTGTGCATGCAGAGAGGAGACTTCAGAGCAATCTCAGCTAGACCGAAAGCTCAGCTCAGCGCTGCTTATTCACACTCCCCTTTCACAGCGGGTTTTGCAAAGAGAAAGGCACAGTACTCACAGGCTCTTAGAAGCCAGGCTCCCAGGGCTTTGCTTTCTAAGAGACTCTGAGATAAATGCTTTCATGGTTCGCATCCTCACCTCACTAAGAACGGGGCAACCTTCAATAGAGAAGGCACTCACCTATTAAAGCCAAGTGATACAGCCAACTCTGCTACATGGCCAACATTCCAAAAAGCCACCAACTATGGGGCACTTTTTCAAGGTGGCCATGTGGAACTTTTCCAGAGAATCTCTATTATACCAATATCCTGACTATTAGCTCATTTCCCCTTCCTTTTCTCCCCCCTCGCTCAGTGTGTGTGTGTGTGTGTGTGTGTGTGTGTGTGTGTGTGTGGTTTGTGTGTAGGCCAGAGGTCAACTTCAGGTGCCATTCCTCAGGTTCTGTCCTCTTTGTCGTTTTGGAATGGATTTTTCACTGAGGCCTCTAGGGCTCACCCATTAGATGAAGCTGAAGGGCTAGTATGTTTTAGACATCTGCCTATCTCTGCTGACCTCCAGTGCTGGGCCTGCAGGCACACACTATCACATGCAGCTTTTCCACATGGGTTTTTAGGAACCCAGGGCCTCCTGGTTGCATGGCAAGTCCTTTAACAAGCCATCTCTCCTGACTCCTATCACCAGTTTTTAGCCTGTTCATTTTGCTGCCTGAGCTCGCTCAAGCTCCTCTGTCCTCCCAGTCAGAGGCAATGGCAGGCACCATGGAGAGAGTCCCCTTACCTCTGGTTCTCCGCAGTCACACTCTTCTCCCTCTTCCACATAGCCATTTCCACACTTCCGGCCCCCAAAGGCCTGCTTGACCTCTGGTAGGTTGAAAAGACACATCCCCATCCCCTTCTCCAGGCTAGCCTCCAGGTCCTTCCTGCTGCAGCTGCTGAACACCATGGGGAATGGGAACCTGAGGAAGAAAGGCCACAGTGAGTCACACAGGCACATGGGGCCATCCCTCCCTTCAGGCACTGTGACCAAGGATGCTAGTGCAGTAACACACAGCTGCTCACAGCAATCAGGATTTGCTTAACCATGGTCCAGTGAAGCACTGTCAGGTCGTCCTGGCACCGGTTCCCATAGGGTAAGGAAGAAGGGCTTTGTCAAAAACACAGTGTTTATTTTTTTTTTGTTTTTGTTTGTCTGTTTTTGACAGTTCCACACCAGTAGCTTAAGACAGTCATACTATGGTGCTATTAATAGTTCTTCAGGGAGATATTAGTTACTTTTTGACTGCTGTGATAAAACACTATGACCAAGGCAACCTATAAAGGAAATCATGTGACTGGGCTATGGTTTCAGAAGATCAGAGCCCATGATGGTAGAGCAAAGGTAATGGTGCCAGGGACAGTTGAGAGCTCACACCTGCATCCACAAGTGGGGGGGGGGAGGAAAGTGAGGAGGGGAAGAGGAGAGGGTGGGAGAGGGGGACAGGGAGGGACAGAGAGAGAGACAGAGAAACAGAGACAGACTGGGAATGGCCAGAGTGTTTTGAAACCTCAAAGCCTGCCTCCAGTGACACACCTCTTCCAAACGAGCCCACCCCTTCATCCTTTCCAAACAGTTTCACCAACTGAGGACCACGTATGCAAATGTATAAGCCTATTATGGCCATTCTCAATCAAGCCACCACAGAGGTCATGTTGTAGGAAATGAAGTCTTAGGGTCTAGAATTTTTAACAAAGACACATGTGGGGTGGTGGACTGTGAGAGGAAGCCTGGTAAGATTGAGCTAGGGCTTGAAGCCCTGGAGATCCATAAGGGATGGTAGGAGCTTCACCTGATCCCAACTCTAACCCCTTGTCCCATAGCCACAGCCCCCTACAGAGAGAATTGTGGCCACCAGTTATGTAGGGACAGCACTCACCCATCCCTCCTCATGTAGATGCGGCATCTCAGGCCAAGCCAATAGAACGCACTTGATGTCAGACCCACCCCACCCCAAAACTGCATATAAGATCTGCATATCCAGAAGGAATAGAAATGTGTGAGGATAACTCCGTTGTCTGAGAGCATCTGTCACCAGAGCTATAACACTCACTGCCTGGGAAGAGGACACTGCTTTCCCAGGGCTTCTGCCACCAGAAGCTCCCTGCACCTACTCCCTAGCCAGCGAGCTCAGCTCTGCTAGGCTCAGCACAGCAGTAGCAGTAGCAACAGCAGCAGCAGTAGCAGCAGCAGCAGCAGCAACAGCACCACCACCACCAGAGTAGCAGCAGCAGTAGCACCACCACCACCACCAGAGTAGCAGCAGCAGCAGCAGCAGCACCACCACCACCACCACCAGAGCAGCAGCAACAGTGAAAGCAGCAACAGTGACGGCAGCAGCAGGGACAGCAGCAGCAGGGATAGCCCCTCCCTGCTCATGCCCTTCCCCCTTCACTTGAACCCTCCCTCCCGGCTGGGCCAAAGGTCTCCCAGCTTCTGGTACACAGACCAACAGACATATAGTAATGCCTTTATTGATACATACACAGAGGAAAATGGCACGAATGATGCTATGTATTGGTTCTATGTGTTCAGGGGACATATGGTCTGTCCCACTATAGATCAATTTGATATTGACATGCAGGCCTATGAAGACTGAGTGATGATCTTTTCCTGACACAGCTCTCAGCAAATGGAGGTAGTCTAGAATGTAGGTCTTGGTCTTGTCTATAAATTCCAGGGCTAGAATGGGTGTGGTGGGGTCAGCCACAAAGCACTGGTCCCTTTCTGGTGTCTAGAAGAGCTGCTCATGCCATTGGCCCCTGAGTGGACCCTGTGACTTGTTGGCAGTAGGCTGTGAGCAGGAGTGATGTTAGGTCTGTGCTGCTGAACTGATTATTCCTCCCCGAAGTCTTTCTTTCCCTTTTTTCTCAAATGACCAGGAGCTGTATTTGTGGAATCTGGCTCTGACTCCCAGAAAGAGAAAAGCACATTTCTTGAGAGCCATGGAGAACTGGGGACATTTTCCTAGAGCAGCCATGTTATGGGTATGGTCTAGTGGGTCCCCCTAGGGGGATGTATGTATGTATGTATGTATGTTATGTATGTTATGTATGTATGTATGTGCGTATGTATATATGTATGTACACACACACACACACACACACACACACACACACACACACACACACTGGTAGTAGCTCCAGTGATCTGATGCTGCTTTCACAGGTGGTACCTGCCCCTGGGGAAGGTGGGATGCCACCACCAGAAGGGTTGTAACCTCCAAGAAACCTTGACTAGTTCCCACTAGAATGAGACATCAAAAGAACAAGCTTGGCCTGGGAGTCACTCCTGCTTCCTCATCTTGCCATATGACTGCTTCCTCCTGCAAGCCCTTTGCCGCTGTGATACCTCCTGCCATGAGGACCCTACCAGGGACATAGATGTCAGCACCATGCCTTTGAACAAACTCTAAACTGTAGGTGGAATAAACCACTTTATGTATTATGCATCAGCAATGTTCTGTGGTAGCAACAGAAAACAGACTAATATAGTTATCCCAACACAAAGTATACCATTCTCTCTCTCTCTCTCTCTCTCTCTCTCTCTCTCTCTCTCTCTCTCTCTCTCTCTCTCTCTCTCTCTCCCCCCCCTCTCTTTTTTTGTGTTTGTTTGTTTTTGTTTTTGAGACAGGGTTTCTCTGTATAGCCCTGGCTGTCCTGGAACTCACTTTGTAGACTAGGCTGGCCTCGAACTCAGAAATCTGCCTGCCTCTGCCTCCCGAGCACTGGGATTAAAGGTGTGCGCCACCATGACCGGCTCCATTCTCTCTTAAAAACACATTTTCTGATCTCTTGAGGCATTCAAGACAATGAGGACTGGCCTGCTAGAAAGCCAAGTTTTATGACTTAGTGAGGAAGCAAGCCTACTGTCCAGCATGCCCCAGCATACCTCCCCATGGAGATATTTACAGGATGACATTATAATTGGATTTCAATCAATTGGCCAGATCAGCACAAGCAGCTACATCTCCCCAACTATGGCAGAGAAACTACTACATCATGACAGAGTTTGGCAATAGTTTTGTGTCCTGAGGGTTCATGCAGCCAAGATGATGACACCATTCACTCCTCTGTACCTCCCCCTCCCCCTGCCTTCTTTCACTTTCAGGTTAATTGGAGTATAATTCAAACCACAAATAAACAAATGAAAGCGAGTCCTGCTCTCTGAGACAGGAAGACGGTAAGTTGAACTGTAACAAAGTTCCCTTTGGAATCTTTGTACATTTCCTTGGCAGATAGATTATTGCCAGTATCAAAATAATGCAGAAAAGCTCCCATGAACAATAGAGTGTCACACTTACAATTTAGAAAAGGCATGGCGTGGAAGAGACCATTCTATTGCTCAAGATGCTGAAGGCGGACCTATGCATAGGAGGTAGCTTGGCCAAGGACTAGGGCAGGCCTTCTCTTCTGTTTAAGAGCACCCCTCCATGAGGACCTTGGGGCCTGAACTTCATTCTCAGATATACACAGCTAGGTGCTGTGGTGGCAGGCTGTGTCCAGCTCCCTCCGGGAGAGGCTAGTCTCTGGAGAGTGCCAGGGTTAATTAGAAAAGACTCCAGGCTAAGTTGATGGGAAGGTTTGGCAGTGGGAAGATGGCTCAGTAAAGTGCTCAGAATGCAAGTGTGAGGACCTCAGGTCAGAGACCCTGAACCCACATTCAGCAGCAGCGTGTGTCTATAATCCCAGTGCTCCCAATGATAAGAAGGGAATCAGAGATAAGAGAAGCCACAGGAGCCTTTGGATCTGGTAGCCTGATGTACTCAATGGAAAACAAGTGGTCTGTTTCAAACAAGGTGACAGGTGAGGACCAGTTCTTAAGTTGTCCTCTGCCGTGCCTGCATTGATGTCTTAGGGTACCTCTGTTGGAACTGCAAGACAGCACTGTCCTCCTGAGATAATAGGTGAGGTTCTGGTGAAGGTGCTGACCCTGAGGGTCAGTCACACACATCCCAGAGCTGTCCCTTACCCCAAAGCCTAGGCATGCTGGCTTTTATAGTCTTGCTTGAGAAAACTCCCAGAGACTACTGGCCATGGTCCTCAGGTCTTCCTTCTCCAACCTAGGGACTTTTTGGCCTTTTCTAGCCCTTCCCTTAGATAATTTCTCCTTGTTTTTGGTACTGGGGTGGTAACTAGGGCTTCAGGCATATCAGGCTCTAACCCCAAGTCACTCGATAGACAGCCCTGATACCACCCTAGCCCACGATAGCTCTTTGATAACAAGCAATGATGGGGATGAGGGACCTAAGCTAAGTGATGCACACTGAGCTGATATGGAGGGTAGGCAAGCCCCGAAGAGAACTCATTATGAAAGGAGCAACCGAGCCCCTCCAAAGGTCAAGATAAAGACAGTGTGGACACACCCTGGGAAGAGCTCGCCGTGGGCATGGGCGGCAGTTAGATAGAAATTCATCAGTAACAAAGCAGATACACACCTCTAGAAGCAGCCCCTTCTCCAGAAAAGGATTCCCTAGCCAGTCCTTGTCATTCACGGCAAAGGACAAAGTCCTGATATGGTGAGAAGATACCAGAGTGTCCTTACCCATGAAGCTTTGCCAGTCTGTTTTACAAGTACATTCTCTCATTTCTTCAGGCAGCAAAGATGACAGGGACTGGCCTGCCAGAAAGCCAGGAGATTTTGACTTTGTGAGCAAGCAGGCCTGGTGTCTATCCCACCCAGACTTACCTCCCCATGGAGACGTTTACAAGATCATCTTATAATTGGCACACTCTCAATGGCACTTTCCTAATAAACTCTAACCCTGATTTCCCAAATTGTATCAAACTACCTAGCCTGAGCTACCAAGGTGCTCAGTGGAATAATGAAAGCATCAAAACTTAAAGCTAAAGAATCCTGACCTCTACTCCCTGTACAAAGTTTAGTAACCTGAAGTTATTTCAAGTCTCAAAAGAGAAGAAGGGGAGATTAAAAGAACCCACATATCAGATTGTTTTCATTACAGTACTATTCTGATCTATACATACCAGAATACTTTCTATACCTCAAAGGGCCACTCAGTGCTGAGTGGCCAGAGCATAGAGCCAAGAACTGCTGGTTCACGGAGTCCTGAGTTCCTTCATTAGCATGAGCAGTGTGCCAAAGAGCCCTGAGCCAGGCCTAGAATCTGCTTTCTGTGGCCTTAGGCATCCTCTGCAGGGCCTGCGTTGTGGCCACTGATGGATGCTGTCATTCCAGTTTAGTTACACCAGGGAGGTGACATGGAGAACAGTCACCAAGGCAAAGTGTACCTCTCTGTCTCTTAGTCTGCTGCCCTAGAGTTTTCTACAATGGTGGAGCTCAGTGGATACGGATGTTGTCATCAAAACTCGCTGTTATTTGTTCAGCCATTTGAGAGGTAGTTTTTAAGATTCCATTATACTCTAAGCTACGGAGGGTCCCAAGAGGATTCAGTTATGGCCTGAGTACCACCCACTGTCCTCAGGATTAGTCTTTGCCAACTCATTTTCCATCTGGCTGCCCAATGCCTCCTCATGTGTCTTTCAAACCATTTCTAGAAATCCTGTAGGATTCCCAGGAAATAGTCCTAGAACTGTCAGGCCCTTAGGTGCACAGTTATTTGTGCTACATATATGGGGATGACAGATTAATTATTCTTTTTTTCCTGTTATGGTCTTAGTACTACAAGACTATAAATTCCTAAGGCTAGTCACTGAGTTAGATTTTGGCCTAAATGTTCATTCAAAACAATCCTATGAGAGTATGAGTCCCATTTACAAAGGGACAATGGGTTTCTACTCAGGGGCTGACAGACGCTGTTTGAATAAGTCTTTTGATTCCAAGTTCATTGATTGAAAACTACCTAATTTCTTTCTCATTCTGTTTATCCTTTGTGTAGAGAAAGGCCACTGATTTGTTTGAGTTAATTTTATATCCAGCTACTTCACTGAAGCTGTTTATCAGGTTTAGGAGTTCTCTGCTGGAATTTTTAGGGTCACTTATATATACTATCATATCATCTGCAAATACTGATATTTTGAGTTCTTCCTTTCCAATTTGTATCGCCTTGATCTCCTTTTGTTGTCTAATTGCTCTGGCTAGGACTTCAAGTACTATATTGAATAGGTAGGGAGAAAGTGGGAAGCCTTGTCTAGTCCCTGAATTTAGTGGGATTGCTTCCAGCTTCTCTCCATTTAGTTTGATGTTGGCTACTGGTTTGCTGTAGATTGCTTTTATTATGTTTAGGTATGGGCCTTGAATTCCTGATCTTTCCAAGACTTTTATCATGAATGGGTGTTAGATTTTGTCAAATGCTTTCTCAGCATCTAACGAGATGATCATGTAGTTTTTGTCTTTGAGTATGTTTATATAGTGGATTACGTTGATGGATTTCCGTATATTAAACCATCCCTGCATCCCTGGGATGAAGCCTACTTGGTCAGGATGGATGATCGTCTTGATGTGTTCTTGGATTCGGTTTGCAAGGATTTTATTGAGTATTTTTGCATTGATATTCATACGGGAAAATTGGTCTGAAGTTTTCTTTCTTTGTTGGATCTTTGTGTGCTTTAGGTATCAGAGTAATTGTGGCTTCATAGAATGAATTGGATAGAGTACCTTCTGTTTCTATTCTCTTGTGAGGCTATGCAGTACCTGGCAAATACAGAAGTGGATGTTCACAGTCACCTATTGGATGGAACACAGGGCCTCCAATGGAGGAACTAGAGAAAGTACCCAAGGAGCTGAAGAGGTCTGCAACCCAATAGGTGGAACAACAATATGAACTAACCAGTACCCCAGAGCTCATGTCTCTAGCTGCATATGTAGCAGAAGATGGCCTAGTCGGCCATCAGTGGGAAGAAAGGCCCCTTGGTATTGCAAACTTTATATGCCCCAGTACAGGGGAATACCAGGGCCAAGAAGTGGGAGTGGGTGGGTAGGGGAACAGGGTGGGGGGAGGGTATAGGGGACTTTCAGGATAGCATTTGAAATGTAAGTGAAGAAAATATCTAATTAAAAAAAAAGAAAGAAAACTACCCTATTTTCTTCATTACTTAAGTCAGCATTGAATTACCCGTGATGAACAGCTGAAATGTAGCAAGTGGTCAGCATACATGTGATGCCCAATCTTAGATGCTGGGGACCAACCTGCCTACAGGTCAGTACATGTCTAGGCCAGTGGATCTCAAAGTGTGGTCTAGGGGCAGAAGTGTCAATACCTTAATAGGGATGCAGATTCCAAGGCCCTGTACAGATTCAACAGAGTGGGAGGGACACTGGGAGGTCCCTAGCACCTGTGTGCTTCCAAGAGAGTGGTTTATTTGATACAAAATGCACAAGATATAAAATTCACCTTTTAAGATCACACTGGCCTATGACCATGTCTGTGAGAGATTATCATGATTAATGATTCATGTGGGAAGTCTCAGTCCACTATGGGCAGCACCATTCCTAGGCAGGTGGACCTGAGCTCTATGTGAAAGGAAGCTGATTAGGAGTCAGTAATTAGTGTTTCTTTGTGGTTCCTGTCTTGACTTCTCTCAAATGATGGACTATTACCTGTAAGCATGAAATAAAACAAACTTCCCTTTCCCCAGTTGTTTTTGGTCAAGAGTGTTTAATAACAGCAACAGAAAAACAATTGAGAACCACCACCCACCACTCAAACCCAGGCCTATTAAGTCGTCACTTCTGTTCTCTGCCTGGAGAATGAACAAAGGGACACATGATGTCCCTTTGTGTGGCTGGTTCTTTCCTGTAGCATAGTGCTTCAAGGTTCATCCATATCGTTGCATGCATCAGTCCAACTTCCCTTTCTATGGCTCAAAGATTGTTCCATGGTAAGATGGCACTACATCTGGCTATTACTAGATGGCCAAGAGATAACAGTTCAAGCTCCTTACCTAAGATTCATGTCTTAAGAATACCATTGGAGTAGCTGGGTGTGTGGCGTACACCTTTAATCCCAGCACTCGGGAGGCAGAGGCAGGCAGATTCTTGAGTTCGAGGCCAGCCTGGTCTACAAAGTGAGTTCCAGGACAGCCAGGGCTATACAGAGAAACCCTGTCTCAAAATAACCAAACCAAACCAAACCAAACCAAACCAAACCAAACCAAACCAAACCAAACCAAAGAATACCGTTGGAGCAACCCCCACCAATTTGAGTCGACTCTGAAACACTGTGTAGGCTCCTCAAGTGCACCTTTTATGTGTTTTGCTTAGATACCATTCTGGTGTCATTTTCTGGGAAGCTCTGTGTAGCATTTGGAAAACCTTAACTTGGTTTTGGGTATAAAGTTTCTGCCTGTCTCTTTAAGACAAACCCAAATCAGGAATGTGTTCATAAATACTAACAACTGCAGTTAACATTGGTGTGGTTAAGTATACTCGGGAGGCAGAAGCAGGTGAATCTCTGTGAGTTCAAGGCCAGCCTGGTCTACACAGTAAGTTCCAGGCCAACCAAGGCGCCATGGAGGGACCCTGTCTCAAAAACAAAACAGAGCAGAGCTGCAGTGATCCATGGGTCCTTGCTCTACACACAAATTAGGCAAGGCAGTGTTGTGGACAGGGCAGTGTTGTGGACAGGGCAGCGTTGTGGACAGGGCAGCGTTGTGGACAGGGCAGCGTTGTGGACAGGGCAGCGTTGTGGACAGGGCAGCGTTGTGGACAGGGCAGCGTTGTGGACAGGGCAGCGTTGTGGGCAGGGCAGCGTTGTGGGCAGGGCAGCGTTGTGGGCAGGGCAGCGTTGTGGACAGGGCAGCGTTGTGGACAGGGCAGCGTTGTGGACAGGGCAGCGTTGTGGACAGGGCAGCGTTGTGGACAGGGCAGCGTTGTGGACAGGGCAGCGTTGTGGACAGGGCAGCGTTGTGGACAGGGCAGCGTTGTGGACAGGGCAGCGTTGTGGACAGGGCAGCGTTGTGGACAGGGCAGCGTTGTGGACAGGGCAGCGTTGTGGACAGGGCAGCGTTGTGGACAGGGCAGCGTTGTGGACAGGTCAGTGTTGTGTTATGGACAGGGCAGTGTTGTGTTGTGGACAGGGCAGTGTTGTGGACAGGGCAGCATTGTGTTGTGCACAGGTCAGTGTTGTGTTGTGCACAGGGCAATGTTGTATTGTGCACAGGGCAGTGTTGTGTTGTGGACAGGGCAGTGTTGTGGATAGACAGGGCAGTGTTGTGGACAGGTCAGTTTTGTGTTGTGGACAGGGCAGTGTTGTGTTGTGGACAGGGCAGTGATGTGTTGTGGACAGGGCAGTGATGTGTTGTGCACAGGGCAGTGTTGTGTTGTGCACAGGGCAGTGTTGTGTTGTGCACAGGGCGGTGTTGTGGACAGGTCAGTGTTGTGTTGTGGACAGGTCAGTGTTGTGTTGTGGACAGGGCAGTGATGTGTTGTGCACAGGGCAGGAGATGCTCCCCCTCACTGCTCACTTGTACTTTGGCTTTCTTACTCACCAGCCTATTTCCTGGTGCTTCTATGAAGCGAGGACCAAATCAGGCTCTACGGTTTTTCACGACATCAGAGATCTTGCTCAGTTCATGCATGGTATGCATTTAAGAACACAAGTTTGTTTCTTCTATAGTTCTTGGCAAGCTCATCACAGCACACCATTTAATACATTTAATAAACTATCCCTAATATGCCAGATCAGCAGCTAATTAAACTGACATATAGCAATGGCAGATTTGGGCAAGCAATAAAAGTGGAGAATTACTCAGAAAGGAAGCCATTTCCCATGCTCCTGTCCCCGGGCACAAGAACACTTTAAAGTAATTGCACCTGAGACCCAGAAAAGAAAGCTGCTTTCAGTTCTGTGCAGAGAATTTATCTTAGGCACCAGCAGCATCCTGCTGTGGTTCCTGCCCAGATACGACCTCTTGTTAGACACATTCACCCTTTTCTCTAATATTTAACTGCCAGGGACACTTGGGGCAAACTTACTGCATTGAATGCAAGGTTAGACATAAAAAGAGAATGAAGTAGAAAGGAGGGAAATAAAACCCTACTACTTAAAAAAAAATAAAGAAGCAGCCACTTAGGGCTTCCCACTATACTGGCAGTCACAACTTAATATCCAGCTGTCCAGCTGTCTCCAAACTGCCAAGAAAACATGGTTAGGGACAACTTTTACTTTTGAGAAACCTGTAGTCAGAAAAGCCTTTTCTCGTTCAAGCCTATTGTACATTTCATGGCTGTAGACTTAGGGTGACTCATACTGAGCCAATTTATCAACCCTGACAGAAGTCTGGAGTTATCTGCTTAATGAAAGCTCGCTGGGAACCCTTAGGAGACAACTACTTTTCCAGTAAAAATTAGGCCTCCAGGCCAAGCTTCTGGGAGGAGGTTGGACAAAGGAGCTGCAGGTTTCACAGTTTCCTGTGACTCTGTTGCTTCTCTGGCAATTTGGTCTCCCAGTCCATTACTTCAGCTCAGAGCTGCAGCAGTGATGAAGGAAGAGGAAGGGACCTTCACAGGCCCTGAATGAGCATAGATTGCTTGATGGAGAAAGCTAGCTTTGAGGAAATGGGGGTGGGACACCATCCATGTTTATCTCTTTAAATTGACTGAAAAAAAATACTAGAAGTAAACATAGATAGTGCTCTACATGATAGAGGACTCCATTTGCCCAATAATCAAAGCCAATGATTGGCATGTGAGACCTCAAAAATTAAAAAGCTTTTGCAAAAGCAAAGAAACAATCAAGTAAAGAGGAAGCTCACAGAGTGGGAGAGAATCTTTGTCAGCTATACATCTGACAGAGGATTCATATCTAAAACATTTAACGACCTTGGAAAACAAAGATTCAACCTCCGCACCCCAACCCAACCCATTCAAACAATTGGGCTACACATCTGAACAAAGAGTTCTCAAAGGAAGAAATATTTCAAGGAATGTTTATTGTCCTTAACAATGAGGGAACTGCAAATCAAAACAACCTTTTGAGAATCCAACTCACCCTAGTCAGAATGGTAATGATCAATAAAACAACCAACAATAAATGCTTAAGAGTATGTGGGGGAGGGGGACTCTCATTTACTGTTGGTGGGATTGAAAATGTGTTTGCCACTCAGAAAATCAGTGTGGAGAACTCTCAAAAAGCTAAAACTAAATCTACCATATGAGCCAGCTATACCACTCCTTGTCATATGTTCAAAGGACTCAACATCCTATCTCACAGACAATGGCTCTGCCATGTTCACTGATGCTCTATTCACAAGAGCTAGGGCATGGAAGCAAACAAAATGTCCTTCAGTTGACAAGTGGATAACGCAAATGTGGTACACAGACACTATGGGATATTATTCAGGTGTAAGAAAAAAAATTAAAACATGAACTTTGCAGGTGACTAGATGCAATTACAGAAGAACATATTGGATGAAGTAAGCCAGGCCCAGAAAGACAAGTATCACATGCTTTCTCTTATCTATGGTTCCTAGCTACAGGACTTCGGATGGCAGTATATAACATAGAGTGACTGAAGAAACCAGGCAAGTAAAAGAAGCCCTCCACCCCTCCCCATGTGTGTGTGTGTGTGTGTGTGTGTGTGTGTGTGTGTGTGTGAGTAGTAGAGAGGGGAATGGCAGGTTAACAAAAGATTCGAAATAGGAAATGGGTAAAATAAGGGTACTTTAACTCAAGCAAGGAAGGATGTCAATACAAAGGGAGATGGGGAGACGAGGTAAACTAACATTGAGATGCCTGGAAACTTCATAAAGGAAGCACCATGCTATTATTTACCTAGAATCGCATTCATGGAAAACTATGTGGACACATGTATATATGTATATAGTTTAAATGAAGTTATCTCATTTGGGCTGAAACCCCCCCCCCCCCCAATATCCATACACTAACAAAATCTCCAGTACCTTCCTTTCAAGTTGTTGGTTAGGGTAGTCCAAGACTCCCCCAAGCAATATGGGCTTTTTCTGCTGCCCTTCATTGCCTCTGAGAGGTTGAAGGCAAGTTCCTACTGTTGAAGACACCATGCACTTCAGACTCCAAATCCTACTTTTGACACAAGACCTGGAGGACCCGAGCTGGATCTGACTTGAAAGCCTCCTCCCTAAAGACTAGTTTCATGGTAGTAGAAGGTACTGTGCACCTTGGAAAGGAGGGAGGCAACCAGTGGTCTACTCAGCTGTGATGCCTATATAAACTAGTAGGATGACCAGCATGATAACCCCATGGCTTCAGTGGTGGTACTCACATCTTGGTGGTAACAGCTCTCTGATCAGACTTAATGCCTGTTCGGCAAAGGCAGTATTGGTACTGGAAACCTAGCCAACTCTCTGGGGCTAGTGAGGTCATGGACCTTGAAGGGGAACCCACAACTGCCACTCTGTTAAACCAGAATATAATTCCTAACTGCATTCTAAATATTTGCTCTTATACCCACAGATCAACGTGCCTCTTGCCTCTCATCAAAGACATTCCTCTTTGCAACAGATGGGGACCATTACAGAAACCATGACTGGTCAAAAAGTTGACCACAAGCAATCCTAGGGCCATCAGACCCTGTACCCTGTACCCTGAGATCAGGGAACATTTCAGAAGAGGGGACAGGAAGATGTTAAGGGTCAGAGGCACAGAAAATCATCCGTGAGACTATGACCCCTAGAAGCGACAGGGAAGCCACATCCATGGTACCTCAATAATGTGGCTGCTTAGCTAAGACCGGAACAAGGCTGATAACAGTCAACATGCTGACAAGAAAGGGGGAATCTCAAGGGGATCCATCTCTAGACCAAGAACTATGGGCAACTAAGGGATGCTGAGCATGAGAACAACAGTCTTCTCCAGGCAAGACTATACTTATCAAACCCAAAACCCCAGACCAGAAAACCCAACAACAACTACAACCAAACTCCAAACTCACATGTTCACTGAGCAGAAATGACATCACTGTAAAGAGCTACTCAACAGCTCCTGGAAAATAGGATGCCGGGAGCTTCCCACTGACATTTTATTTGCAGACTGAGATGGAAGCCACAGCACAGCAGATCTGGTATGTTCTTCCCCTGGGAGGTGTGGTATGGAGCAGGTGGGGAGGAAGAAAACCAGTGGGAAGATGTCTGAGTACCTGCCCGTTAGCACTACTTCGAGCCTCAGTTTTATATCTATAAAGTGGGGCTCATCACCTCCCACTCTAAGGATGAAGATAACAGAACTCCAACCAAATCCCCCAAAGTTTTAGGGGTAAGTTCACAGTATCTTCCCTAAGGCAACTTAGGGAAAGATGCCTCTGACTGCCTTGCCTTGGGCTTAGAAACATTCAGAGATGGTACAGAATCCATCATCTCTGTAGCCAGAATTTAGCAACCTGTCCTAACTGTAGCCAGATACATCAACCTTGTAAAACTGCAAAGCCAAATGAAGAAGAGTTACATACTCTTCTCACTTTAGTCCATACTGGGTAACAAAATGACTTCTGAGTTCTAAAAGCAAATGGGAACAGGACTTAGAAGCATAAGCAAGCAACCAAGCAACCAACCAGCCAGCCAGCCAGCCAGCCAGCCAACCAATTACAGACCAGGTACAAGAACACACTGTTTAGAAGGCAACTACCAGCCTCCCCTTGTTTTCAATTTCCTACAGCTTTCCCCATATTTCCCCTGAGGCTCATCTCCCAGGAGCAAGATCCTCAAGTCCTCCCATCTTTTCTCCAGGCATGGAGCTCACTGTGGGCCACACTCACATAACATGCAAAGATAGACCTTAAGAAACAGCCCAATCCTTTGAAATGTGGAGCCAATCCTATGTTGTCCCCATGAAAGAACCAGTTTTGCATTCACTGCAAGTTCTCTTCCTATAGGACTTAGGTCCTCCTACAGTGAGACAGTGCAAGAAGTCACAACTGGGTGGGTTTACCTCAGTCAGCTTTTAAAGCTCAGATTCCAGGGCCATTGTCAGAAAAGCCTTCAGGTCTTTTGCAACTGCACCTCTGCATAAAACCTTTTCATCTCCAGGCACAGAACGCAGGTGCAACCAAGTGGGCCCTTGAGTTGGGTTGGCTGGTGATGTTGGCGCCCTGGTTGATTGCCCTTGCTTTCGTTCAGCAGTCTGATAGGCTCGCCATGTAAACTTATGGGTTTACACTTAGGGGGCTTAGAAACGCTGACAGTATCCACCATTTTCTTAATAAACCTCCTCCCCTTGATATCCCATGAGTCAAATTTTATCACTGTGGCTTTTCAGTTGAGGAAACAGGAGTTCAGAGAGGCGAGGAGCCTTACTGGGACCGAAGGAATGCAGAACTGGGACTGAACACAGGGCTTTTGAACAGAAGCCTGCCATCTTCTTCATTCTCTAGGCCTGGGAGAGCTGTCAGGAGCTTCTTCCCCCAAACCCCAGGCACAAGCCATGAGGCTCCTCAGACAGGACTTGACACAAGGGGCTGGGTGGAGGGGGAGGCATGCAGGTACTATTTGTAGAAAGTGGTGGTCACCTGAGTGCCTTGGGGCACCTAGGAGCCAGAGAAATAAAGGTGAGTCCTGGGGTCCTCTCCAGTTCCAAACTGCACCTTGAAGCACTTGTCTGAGGGAGTTTGATGTCATGGAGAATGAGGTTCAGTATACCTGGGTTCATTTGAACCAGATTGTGATCCATTCTGTCTTGAATTAGCTTCCCACAGGATAGCCTGATCACTCCAGATCAGAGGGAGACATGGACTGAGCCCATTCTGTCACCTGATGCTATATTGGCTGGACACCAAGAACACTGGCTCAGAGGATGGACCAGACCTTAGTGAAGACCATGGGAACTGCATCTTTATATTCTTGCAAGAACATCAGTGACTTCACCAGAACCAATGCTGACCCAGTCAATGGGCCTGCTAGATGGGCTACCGAAGGCTAAGGAAGATGCAGGCTAGGGTGAAGACTCTAGCATGTGCTCGCCTCGGTAGGACATGGCCCGTGCTTAATAGAAAGTACCTAGGGCACAGAAGGATCCATCTGCTGAACATTATTGTTCATGGAGCTAAACATGTGAGCTCTGACCAATGTTCCTCACTGGAACCTAATTAAAGTGGGGATCTAATTCCCCAGGAATTTGAATAGAGGGACACTAAGTGAGCTGTGGTGAGTTGAATCATACACAGGAGGCTTCTGGATGCTGCCACCGTCTCACTTCTACACAGAATAGCTGTTCCCTCCAGAAGTGAGGTCCTGGAAGCCGAGGACCCAGTGGCAGGGAACACAGTATTCAGAGGCTCCCGTTGGTTCGGCAGAGGCTCTGTCTGTGTCAGATGAGCAGCTTAACATTCGGTTAAATGGAAAGGCTGCTGCGTGTGGGGCTCTCCAGGGCTGGGTGCTGACAGACATGAACCGGTGCTGTGCTTAATGAGGGACAATTTATACGCCTCATGTAACAGACTCCTTTCTGCTGCAGTAGCAGACACACCTGCACTTATCATGCTTCTCAGGAGAAAGGAGCTTCGTGTCAAACCTGCTAGGTAAGGCAGCCATAACAGAACTCTGAACCCCCAGCTATGGCAAAAATCAGTGCACATCTCATCCTGGTCCCACTGGTTGTCTCTTGCATGGGTTCCCACCAGGGAGTACAGGAATGGTGAGGAGACTCTCTCTTTCATTCCCAAGTCCCGAGAGCTTGAGGCCCCAAAGCTCGCTGGCACCTGGTGAAGGGCAAAGGACTGGGCTTGGAGCCAGGAGCTTGGGCCTCTGTCCTCCCTGACCTGCAGTCTTCTCACTTATCAGAGGGAGCTGAGTATGTCTGTATTCTCAGGGCTGTGACAAGCAGCATGATAAAGACGCCAGAGTTCTATGTGCAGTGGAGTGAGGTCTAGTTGGGGTGATGGGGTTTTGGTTATATGTTCTAGAACTGTTAGACTGTACATGGTTTTTGGCATACCTCCAGGAAAAGCCCCACTGGGACCCTCCTATCTACTCACCCACTCACCATCTACCCCATCCCTACCCGCTCACTCCATCCCTACTCACCCATCTACCCATCTATGCATCAGTTTATATCTATGCACTTACCCCCAACCCATCAAAAGACCCTCCACATTTGCAAAGCAAGTTTCTCTCATCTCCTCGCTCTCCATGGAGTGCGTACAGAATAGCAACAGGCTTGACCGTCTCATCCTGGGTGTTTACTCAACTCCTACTTTTAGTTTTTGTAAGTTTTTCTACTGGTTGTATCGAGTCCATTCTTGTAAGCGGTTGTAATCCTGCTGTGTAAAGATGTGGTGAAAAAAAAAAAAAAGCTGGGCGTGGTGGCGCATGCCTTTAATCCCAGCACTTGGGAGGCAGAGGCAGGTGGATTTCTGAGTTCGAGGCCAGCCTGGTCTACAAAGTGAGTTCCAGGACAGCCAGAGCTATACAGAGAAACCCTGATTCGAAAAACAAAACAAAACAAAAAAACAACAAAAACAAAACAAACAAACAAACAAAAAAGATGTGGTGCACACAGAAAAGGAAAATGGAGGATGGACAAATGCTAAATTTGATAAAATAATGACGGTCATACAGGTTTTCCTCTAGAGCTTTAGTCATTAAAATAGGAAACAAATGGTTGGGTAGTAATCGCCACTTATCCATTCATCTACACGTGCAATTATTATCTGCCACCCACCCATCCATCATCCATCCACCTATCCACCAACTTGTCAAACTATCCATTCATTCCCCTATCCACCACCCAACCATCCACAAATCTCCAACCCACCCATCTTTTCCCCATCACTCCAACCCCCTATCCATCTATTCATCTACCCACCTATCTACTCACCCACTCACCATCTACCCCATCCCTGTGGCCTCCCTTCCCCCCAGCCTGGAACCTGCCTGCTCAAGAAGAGCCGACAAGAAAGAACACCCCCATTGGAGCTGGCCCCCAGCAAGGCTGGATCTAGTCTGAGTTCAAAGGCTTAGGAACTCCAGAAATTCGGGTGCTTTGTGCATGATTGTGTCATCTTGCAAACCTCTGACACAGGCTGTGATGGGATATGGTGCTGTGCTTATACATGCAAGGCTGTCCCTCCTTCTCAGTTAGTTCCTCTGTGAAATGGGCTACTATTAGAGATGTGGGGTATTTTGCTCTCTGCCATCCTAGGCTAGAGACTACTGATCACCGAGACCCAGGCACTCCTAAGTCAGTAATTTGTGACACTTGGGGATTACTGGGAGCCCTGTTTCATCCTGGCATCACCTCTGATACAGCTTAACTCCAGAGAGGTCAGTCAAGCCAAACCTTGCCATTGACCAATTCCAACTACAGAGACCCCTTGCTCTGCCACTCTAAACACAGGTGACTTGGTTACTAGGACTATATCCCTCACCCTTTCTTGCCATGTGGCTCTCCTTGACCCTGGCTGGCTTTGATGGTCACCGTAATATGTTTCTGTCTGTCATCACCAAGGTCAGCCTTCTCGGGCTTCTGTGAGATCTTCTCCACACTAAGCCCAGCAGTATCCACCCTAGAAGTCTGCATCCCTTGAGCTAACATTCCAGCTGCACACTCAATATGGGGTCCCTGTAACAGTCCATATGAGGCAGGGACACTGAGAACATGCACACACACACGCACGCATGCACACACACACACACACGCGCACACACACACACACACACACACACACACACACGTGAGAAGAGGCATCAAGATTTCTTTCATTTTGGACAATCTCTGGCAAGTGTGCAACAAGAGTCACTTATTCTTTGTTCTGTATCATCCTCTGCCTTACCTCCATGGAGCAGGCTTGTCTGAACACTCAAGAGGTGTGACTCAGAAAGGAATTTGGAGTGTGGGGTGTGTCTTAGTTAGGGTTTGACTGCTGCAAACAGACACAATAACCAAGGCAACTCTTATAAGGACAACATTTAATTGGGCTGGCTTACAGGTTCAGAGGTTCAGTCTGTTATCAAGACAGGAGCATGGCAGTGTTCAGGTAGGCATGGTGCAGGAGGAGCTGAGAGTTCTACATCTTCATCTGAAGGCCGCTAAGAGAAGACTGGCTCACATGGCTAGGAGGGAGGGTCTCTTAAAGCCCATGCCCACAATGACACATTTCTGCCAAGGTCTTACCAACTCCAAAAAGGCCTCATCTCTAAATAGTACCACTCCCTGGGCCAACCATATTCAAACCACCATAGGGTACCTAGAGAACAACCCCAGAACCACACTATGAGAGCACCTGGCTTTGCAGACTTGGCGCTCTAGAGGGGACTGAAGGGGCAGAAGTGACTGTGCTTGTGGGAAGAACAAGGAGTCACCATTTTTGAACTTGTATGAATGAAAAGAGGTGAGCGATACCTGCCACTCCCATGTGGATGAAAAGAGGTGAGCGATACCTGCCACTCCCATGTGGATGAAAAGAGGTGAGCCATGTGAGATTAGAGACCTTGCTGTCGTAAGGGCAAGCCCTTCACTGCCTCCCACCCCAAAAAATAAAAAAGCCAATTGGCCTTGTACTAGGAGCCAGCCAGTCTTAACCCCTTCTCCCTGTTCCCCAAAATTGCAGAGGATTATCAGCTCAGTGTTATTCTAAATCGTTTAGTTAAACTCAGCTAGGGTTCCAACGCCCTACTTAATGCAAACAGGTAGCTACCTATTCAGCACTAATTAGCATTATAAAGTCAGAGCCTACAGCCCAGCGCTGCTATTCAGTCAGTGCTTTAAAGACAGTCTTAGCCAGATACAGTTTACCATTAGAAAAGTTAGGGAATCCCGCGGAAACAAGTTTTTTCTTTAGCCCTAGGAACTCAGGCAAAATTATTAAACATAGATAATTTTTCTGCCACAGGCCACCCCCTTTTTTATTTTTTGTTTTGTTATCTAATGGGGGGAAATGTGGCCTCCCTTCCCCCCAGCCTGGAACCTGCCTGCTCAAGGGTGGAGCTACCGGCTCATTCGTCCTGCCACGCCCACTGCTGGAACCTGCCTTTGCTGCCTGGAGTCACACACGTGTTCGTCCTGCTACTGGACCCTGAGTTACTTGGCGGGAAGTTGGGTTCCCTCCCCCTTCCTTTATAAACTGGGTGTCTGGAAATATTAAATTGAGCCTCGATCAGAACTTGTTGTCCTGGCTTCATTCTTTTCTTCCGCCCCGTCTAGTTTCCTCTCTTTTCAGCCTGAACTGCCATTTTCAGTTGAACCGTTTGTGTTGTGGACCGCGGGCGGGCCGCAACACATCCCTACCCGCCCACTCCCTCCCTACTCACCCATTTACCCATCTATGCATCAGTTTATATCTATGCACTTACCCCCAACCCATCAATCTGCTCACCAACACACCCACCCTGTCATTCAGGAAATAGTAGTTCTAGTACACGCTGGGTGCTACTCAGGGGCAGAGGACTCAGCAATGGATAAAACAAATGTCTGACCTTATGGAGCATAGCATGGTTCCTTCTGGATAGCATAGTTGTAGAGAGACCCAGAAGTTACCTTTGCCTTCATGTAAAAGCCTATGTACCACTTTCTAGAAAGAGCAGGAAGCCATGTGGGGTTCATGCCTAGGAGGGAATGGGGTCAGGAGAACATCAGCTGGAATGCCATTACAGATAAAGTGCTGGATTAAAGAGGCCATGACATGCAATTACATCTGCTGTAGTGATGCAATTCGAAGAAGTTTTGTAGACCTAACCATTTTCAAATGGGGCTGTCTGTCTTCTGCCTCCCAGAATTTGCAATAGGGATACTTTGTCCCGAGAAGGGCCTTTGTTCTTACAAAAAAGTCCAAATATGGATGTGACTACTTTCATGTGGCAAAAATATTAGGAGGCGACACAGTTTTAGATCCCTGGGCTTCTGCTTGGATGATACAGAAACTTGGTGGCTTGTTAGATTTCTGAGCACCAGTTCCTCTAGTTCTAAAATGGACACACTTGTGTCTTCTTCCCTGACCCAGGACAGCACAAGTGCCATCTATGGAGGTAGATGGCACACTTCCTGTGTCATCTCCCCTGGGCTGGAAGCTCAAGGAGCAGTGCTTATCCAGTGTCCAGCCTGAGAGAAAAGGACATGCTGCTAAGCCCTATATACATATCAGACAGTATTTGAAGTCTGCACTAACTGCACTCATCCCTTTTTATTTTCCAGTAAGCTATATCTACTTACCCAGGCAGTAAACAGGAGCATGCAGTACACTAATGAGGTCCTCCCAGTGTGCTTATCTTCCCTCCAGGCCATTCCCTCCTAAGCTAAAATCAGGATGGAGCTGACTCAAGGATGCCAGCTGGCTAATGAAATTGATTTGACCAGTCATACTTCATCTTCCTGGAGTCCTCCTTTTGTTACTAAGGCTTTCCCTGACTCCTTTCCTTTGGATAAAGATTCCCATCATTTATCTCAACACTTGGAGAAAAAAACAAAACAAGGAAGATTTTACAAAACTTTTCAGTGAGAACCACCCACCCCCACAGCCCTGTCATCCTCCAATGAGATGATGCAGAGACATAAGGGCTTTCAGCCCCATCTTTGCAAATCCCTCCATGTTCAGAGTGTTCTGTGATCTTACACAGCTGCTCAGAATTTGGAAGGGGGTGGGTTTTGATGGGGTGTCTATTCTATGTCGATGACTCTTGGGCTCTGGTACTTCTTATCAGCCCCTGGGAGCTTTCGCAGGAAACCACTATTCATCCCATCCCCTTGACATGCTTTTTCAGGCAAATCCTTCAAAGAGAAATTCTGTAGCTTGGGATGAGCTGGAAACGCTCAGGGAGAGGACGGCCTCACTTCTGCTCAATCCCTCTAAGGCGCTCAGGCTGACCTTTGCTCCCCATGCATGTTCAGCTGGCTCCCTTCCAACTCTGGCTTCCTGTACCCGGGGAATTAAATTATTTGTCACTTTTGGGAAGACTTGAAATGTAGTACCACGATTGGGTTTGAAGATTTTTCTGTCTCTTAGAGCAGTGGTTCTCAACCTGTGAGCTGCAACCCCCCCCCCCCACACCAGATCTCCTGCATATCAGAGATTGACATTAATGATCGGTAACAGTAGCAAAATTATAATTGCGAAGTAGCAATAAAATAATCTTATGGTTGAGGAGGCACCACAACATGAGGAACTGTATTAAAGGGTCACAGCATTAGGAAGGTTGAGAAGCACTCTCTTGGACTTACAAGTACCTACCGATGGATGCTGTGGTACCCAGGTCTACTCAGGCAAGTAGATAAGATACTCAGAGGTGAGATATCCGTCATCCATACCTACAGAATCTTCTATTCAGAACTCTGCCTCTCTCAACTTGTCACCTCCAGATCCCTTGCCTGTCTCCCTGCTACCATGAATGTTCTATGAAATACAAGTCATTCAATACATGTATGAGTGTGCATGCATGCATGTGAATGGGGTTATCTAGGTCAACACTGGTATTTCCCTCAAACAGTCTCCGGTGTACTTTACAGTACCTTTCACTGAGCCTGGGCTTGCCAATTGGCCAGACTAGCTGTTTAGAAATCACTAGAACCTCCCTGGCACTAGGACTATAGGACCCAGATACTCTGCTCAGCTTTGTAAGAAGGTGCCGGGGACTTGAACTCACCCAGCATGGGGTTACAGGTCGCTAGCCCTGTGCTCAGTTTTATCACTGGGTTTTGTGGATACGAGCTCAGGTCTTCAGAGCTTATACATCAAGTACTTGACTGAGCCATCTCCCCATGTATATGCTAATTATAAATACTAGATTTTATTATGACGTTTTTCTGACATTTTCTTTTTTTTTTTTCCTTTGTGCGTGTGTATGTGTGTGTGTGTGTGTGTGTGAGAGAGAGACAGAGAGAGAGACAGAGAGAGACAGAGAGACAGAGACAGGGTTTTCCCATGGAACAGCCCTGGCTGTCCTGGAGCTACCTATGTGGATGAGGCTGGCCTTGAATTGGGAGATCCTCCTTGCTCTGCCTCCTAAGTGCTGATATTAAAGTGCTGACAATATGTATGTGCCAGCATTATCCTACCTATTATGGCATTTTCATATATGTACATATTTTGATCATATTTACCCCCTTCATCTTCTACCCCTAGAACTTCCCCTGTTCCTTCCTTGTCCCAAGTAGCCCTTTTTGGACTTGAATATTTTCTTTTTGCTGCTGTTGTTGTTGTTTAGTGACCCAGTGAGTTTCATTAGGGTGGTGTATGGGGGTATGGGTAAATGTTTGTTTATATCAAAGACATCTTATCTGTAGATGCACCCCTAATGAAAATGCCTTTTTTCCTTCATCTACCTCATTAACTACTTAGATAAAACCCCACGGAGGGGCAAGGTCCCATGAGCCTCTTCTTCTTCTTTTTTTTTTTCCATGAGCCTCTTCTATTTCACGTGCAGGATGTTGTTGGATGCTACATGGCACAGATGCTGTTCAGTCAATCACAACTACCGTGAGTTCAAGAGTGAAAGAGCCACGTCACGCTCAGACATCAGCAATCTTTACCATTCCCCAGCTTCCTCCTGCTTGTTCAATTCTTTCCACTTCTCACTCACTGGTGTTCCCTGAGCCTCAGAGGGGCTGATGTACATGGCCCACTTATGGCTGAGCATTAAATAGTCACTTTGACCAATTATGAAACTTTAACCTGCAGGAGTCTTGTTGGCTGGTTTTCTCATCTGTTTCTACCACAATGAAACAAATCCCCCTTGGCTTTTCCCATCACTTGGGGCTTTTGTGATTAATTCACCCACTTGCTTGGGAAGTTGCTCTCCATCTGAGAAAATTAAAAACACCACTCTCAGGATAGGAATGTGGGATCATAATGGGAACCAAACAGATATGAGTCTGTCCTGTTATGGGTGTATACTCAACATCCATCAAAGAGCACAATGTGTGGCCTGTTCTGGTGATTCCTCTCAGACAGCCTAAGTGCCCAGCTCGCAATAATACAATTTCTGTAAGATTTAGAGAAACAAGCAACTCTATTTTTGGATGTAAATCTTAATTTTTCTCACTGTAGCAAGATATATTTACTATCATGTTAACTCTACAAATGTTCTCAGTACTCCTCTATCCGTATTTCTATCAATACACTCAAGGTGATTCCACCCACCTTAGAAAGGCCAAGAACCTCAAGGAGCTCCTTCATAGATGGACACTGCTGAGTTTGACTCCCACACAAACCTCTAGACACCACACACGTCAAAGAGTAATATCCAAGGCAAGTCTTAAGTACTTAGTCTCAAGACATAAAATATACTCACTCATGGCCTCCTGGTAATTAATAAGACAAGCCATAGAGAAACGCCCTCTAGCCAGTGTTGCTGTATACAAGGAAGTCAGGCACTCTGTTCTGCACAGGACTCTGCTCCATGCTTGTATTTACAGGCCTTCCAGTTCCATTTGTCACAGGTGAGAGTTGGACCATGATTTTAGAGTTAGGATACAGGAATACTATGTAAAGGGAAAACCAGGTTCTCTACAAGATATACCCTTTAGTCCATTTCTGGTATTTTGTTTCTTTTAGATTCTGAGCCCTTACTATCAAGTCTGATATTAATCTCACTCTTTCTGGGTCTCCTTCAGGCTCAGACTTCAATTAGCCAGCATTTTTAACACTAGCCACCCATGGGTCAATCAGCAGGGAGGAAAAAGTCAAGAGGAAGGCTGGTGTTTGGATCAGTTTAAAATCAGCCACAGCAACCAGAGGTCCTACCCACTGAGCAATGGGAATTCTGAAAAAGATCCAACTTCTGTGCTTGCTGTCTCTGTGAACTAAATGACACTAATACTCCTTTGTCTTTGGAGAGTGATTTATAATTTACAGAGGCGCATGATCTCATTCAATCCACTCCCCCTCTCTCCCAGGGACCCCATGAGGCAAGGGAACTACCACTATGAGATAATGCTGGATCAGCCTGGGAAATTCCACCCTAGGTGATGGATGATGGGGGATTGTCTGGGCCTCTTGGCTCTCCCCCTCACTATGGGCTTTTGTGATTAATTCATCCACTTGCTTAGGAAGTTGCTCTCCATCTGAGAAAATTAAGTACACCATTCTCTGGGCAAGGATGTGGGATCATAAATGGGAACCAAATAGAAAAAGATTTACCCAAAAACACAAGCTCAGCAAAAGAAAAAACTCTGACATTGCTAATAAGGAATAAATCAAATAAAGGCTATTAGCAAGCCCCTGGTGTGTGTGTGTGTGTGTGTGTGTGTGTGTGTGTGTGTGTGTGTGACTTCAAAATGTTTTGCTGAGCTCTTAACAATGTCATTTCTACCTGACATGTTCAGATAGTTTTAGGGCAATTTTGGCCAGCACTGTTCAGCACTGCTGTGGACACCTGCCAGCAAGAAAGACCTCACACAAGACCCCAAGAGTGGTAGAGAGCATGCCTGCAGATGTCTATAATCTTTAGGGCTGTAGGGTCTTCCTCAAACAGTGCTTTCTATTCAAGATGATAAGTGGGTGGCTGGCTGGGAGGCAGAAAAGACATACAGATGGACTTAGGTATTTTGTTTAACAAGGCTCAGAAAGGCCCAGGGCTTGCTCCTTGGCCTGTGGGCACGAGAACAATCGGGTCATTCGAACAAGCAGGTCAGAACTGGAATGACATGATTCATTCAATCAACCCAGAGAGCTCTAGCTGAACTCTCCTCTTCCATTTTCTCTTATCAAAAGTTAAAAGGCTAGTGCAATGTCAGCTGGCAACACAGTCGGTTGATCAGTGGGGACCTTTTCTGGAGGTGGGTGGGTGGATGTATTAGTGCCTGTGGGATAATCAGGGGGATGAAACACAGAGAACATGTGATCTGTCCTCTGAATGAGTTCATCAAGAATGAGAAGAGAGAGACAAAGATGACCCTGCTGCAGGCCAACTCCTGCTAGTCCCACTCTGAGCCACTTGGGGGCATGCTACCCAGGGAAACTGGCACGATCCAGGCTTCCTGGATAGTGAGGCAGAAGGTGCAGGCAGGCCTTAAGACCAACCTCACATCCTAAGCGGTGGCTCCTTTCCCTAACTGTTCAGTTGGTTCTTCCCCTCTGTTTGGATTTGTATAGAGAGAACATTACGTGTTAGGGTAGCCGGCCTTCCTTTAAGATAGCAACACTCATTAGTCTCTAGCAGGCACATCCTAACCCATTGACACTGTGACACGATGCCATCTGTAAAGTTCGCACTTGAGAGCGACACCATTGAGCTGTAAAAATAAAACTATAAAAAGAGGTATCTCATCATGTTTTGAGTAGGTGTACGGTTCTGTGTTGAGCCAAACTCATCTCTGTTTTAGGTTTCATGTAGCCTGTGGGCCAAGGGTGGGCCATGCTTACAGCTCCCTGATAGTGTTGCTTTAAACTCTTCTCACTTTCACTCAGATTCTTGGTTCCTGTCATCACTAGCCAAGGTCTCCGGGATTCCACTGAATTATGCTTAAACAGAAGCATGGCCGGAAAGGTGGCCCCTGCAGAGTCTGAGTGCCAGAGAGAGTGACTCGAAGCAGTGGTGACTTGCTGTGATGCAGGGCACCAGAGCAGAGGCTGACATGAGGCGGCAATGCTTTAATATGGGCTGTGGGGTTCAGCCCAGATTTTATCGGTGTCTTACAAACTGGTAAGGGACCCCTCTCCATGTGGTTTGCAAAGGCAAGACTACACGCTTCAGCAATCCTCCCCTCTTCTGGAACTTTAAAGCTCACAGGTGAGTGTCCTTCCTCCCAGGATGGTACTACCTTGACAGCAAGGCATCACAGAGCCCGATTATCTGGAGCCCAGTTAGGTCATCCCATCAACACTTTTTGCTCCTACTGCCTCAAGTTCAACAAATGTACACAGCAGGCTTGGCTAGGGAAGCTCCATGATAAAGGCGACTACAGGCTCTCAGATTTTAATATAAGGGGACAAGGGACCATAAACAGCATGGGCTTCTTCTTTCTAAGCTTCCCTAAATCAGCCTGCCACTGATTTTTCCAGTTTGGGACAGACTCTCCGAGTTGTCAGAGGACATCTGCATTTTGAATCTCTCCCGGGGGCATCTGTGTCTACCTCACTCAAGGTCTTCCATAGTGGGACTAGAAAGTCATTTTATTCAAGTCCCAAAGGATGGGCAAAGTGGTCTGTTAGCGTAGGACTGTAACCCATCTCCATCTAACCAGAATTGAAGGCACCTCCTTCCTAGCACGCTCTAGAAGGACACATTTCAATTCTGAAGGGTGGATTCTCAAGACCCTCAGAAGCCTGGCTCCTCTGGTCAATGTCAGTTGAAACTACGCTCAAATCAGAAACATGTGCTGAGACTGTGGGATAATTTGTGATTTGTAAATAACAGCAGCTATCCTCACTGCTTCCCAGAGAAGAGGCCAGCCGTTATACCTTGTGCCATTGAAGCTGGATATCCATGACTCCCAAGAGCACACAGTCCACTCTTGCTACTTGTGCATGGCTTTCTTTTGGGAAACCTCTGCAGATTCTCTAGTCAGACAACCGGGCAGGGGGGCGTTATCCTCTTTGGCTAAGTCCTTTCTCAGCACTCCATTTACCACGTGGACAGCTGACTCTCAGGCCACTGGAACCTGGTACTTACCCCGTGGACGGGTTCATGATGCAGCCTCCTTTCTCTGCGGCCATTCTGCAGCTGCAGCCCCTCTCCAGTGTGTCATGGTTCATCCCGAAGTTGTGGCCCAGCTCATGTGCCAAGGTCACTGCGGCACCAAGGGGGCTGTCTGAATGGTCCTCAAAGAACAGACGAGAGCGGAGATTTACAGTTCACATCTGCGTGGCCTTTTCTCGACCATTTCCCACCCCCAACCCGGCAGTTGTTCATCATTAACACTTGGTTTAACTGAATTCCCCATAAAGACCCAATACAGAACCTCGCTATTAACTTTGACCATGGGAAGTAATTTGGCCTATTTCATTAAGCCCACTTGGGGGTTCTTCTTCTGAGGGCCATCTTATTATATGTGAAGATTTTGCTGATCTCCCTTCTGCAAAACACCATTGAGAGAGGCAAAAAGTTATGCCTACTGATAGAAAGAACCGGCTGTCTGGTTAAGAGGGTGCTGAATGAAAGATGTTTTCAAATCAACCCTGAACAGCTAACCTTAACTCTTTCTCCCTTACTACCCGGTAGGGGACGACTCTGGGAACATTCTTGTCAACTTACAGGAATAGCTGATCCTGTAACGTAATTTACTGGAAGGGTGATTGAACTAAGATTACAATTCAGTTATGTCTCAGTCTTGCTGGCCCTTTAAGTTGACCTTGGACATAGAGAAAGAAGCCCCATCCTCTGATGGAGCTGCTGGGATTCAGCAAGCACTGCTCACTATCTCCAGCTTAATAGCTTAATATCCTTCTTGGATAGCTTGGCTCAAGTAGATACTTAAGCATAACTAAAAATACAGTTAGCATCATCTAAGACTGGTTAATTGGTTGATGCGGTTTATAGAAACTCTGCCAGTGCGTGGAGTTTTGGAGAAGGTGTTCATACCTTGAGGGCAAAAGAATATCTTGCTTGATTTTTGTTTTGCGTTACCCAGGAAAGCAATAACAGGTTTCCCAAAACATGTCCAAAGAGAGTATGGTATTGTGTTTTAGAAAAATATCTCTTCTTTCCAGTCTTCCTGAGGACTCGGGATAAAGGTGTGTTTCTGTGACTACATTTACATTTCACGGTCTCCTGTTGTAGAAGCCTTACAGATTTTACGGTTCAGGAAATCAATTGTTAATCATATGCATTAGAGAAGAGAATATTGCCGCAGTAACATATGGAGGGCTGAGTTTCGTTAGCAGGCTTGGCAAAATATTCAAGGAACTCATTCCTCCAGAATACGAAACTGCTGACTTTTTTTTCTGTCCGGTGAACTATCACTTTTATCATTATTTTTTGAGTTGTTTTACATCATGTATAATTGATAATTTAGAATTTGCCTTAAGAACTACTGATAAATCCTTTATAACTGCTTACAACTGGGGAGAAAAAACTTTTTTGTGTGTTTGATACCATGCCTAAATTAACATTTATTTTAAGGTTAGTTAGGTACAAAGTCATGGCTTTAAATTACTAAAGCCAATAGTTGACTTATCTTGAAAATAATGGGAAAATGGTTTTAGAAATCATGTGTTTAGCTCTATAAAGGTCCCCCCCCCCCTTCTTGTCAACCACTTTGTTTCTCTATACTGAGGGTCCTTGGGTATGGCGATGGTCATAGCTAATACACATGAGTCCAACTTCAGGACACAGTAACAGAAAGCTAGTGTTGATGTTTTAGGTTTGAACAGGAAATAGCCTGTTCTGTTGTCTCATGAATCCTACAGAAGTTAAAGCTGTTGTATGATGGGAACTTCCATCCTATTTGGTATTTCTCTGTGGGATAAAAACAGTGTGTGGAAAGACATTCTCTGCCATCTAGTTGGTAAAACTAATTTCTTTAAACATTTTATTTATTTTTTTAATTAAGTGTGTATATGCCCGTGTGTTGTGTGGGGGTTTGCCTATATGAGTGCCATGGCTGTGGAGCGCAGAGATAGGCATTGGGTGTCTTGGAACTGGAGTTACAGGAGGTCAGGACCTGCCCTGCCTTAGGTACTGAAAACCAAACCCATGCATGTCCCCTGGAAGAGCAGCACTGTGGGCTCTTCAGTGCTGAGTCATTTCTCCACCTCCCTCGAGAATTAGCTTTGGACCTGACTTGACTCTCCTGGCATGATATATAAGTGGCATTTGTTCTCATGTTCCTTTCACATATTTAAAACAAAATAGTTTGGTTTTTTTGTTTTGTTTTGTTCTTCTGCATGATTTCAAGGAGGGGGCACTTGGTAATGACTTCTATGACAACAGAGCAAGGGATACGGGCTGACAAGTCCTTTACCCTGTCATGTGGGACATGGGATGCTTCAGCCCTGTGCAGGGGCAGGACCTGCTTTACTTATGAAGAATTCCATTATGGCTCCTAAACGTATTTGTGCCCAGTTTTAAGTGGCAAAGTCAGTAGCGACTTAAACCATGGAACCATGAAACTGAAAATTACTCTCTCTTAAAACTTTACAATCTGTTCTATGAAAACATAGCTGTGATCTGACTTGAAATTAACCTGGCACCAGCAAAAACCCAAACTTTCCAGTGACTTCCATGGTGGAGATCACCGGCAGGGCTTCCATGTTCAAAGGAAACCTGAGAGGAGCCGGTTCAAGCCAGCTATCCAGCGAGTGGGTGCAGGCCCTCCACATAGTCTGCCCACGCAGTGCATGCTTGCATAAATTACCTACCACTGCTCCCAGACGGGAGGAAAATGTTTATGTACCGTCCCTAGAAAGATTAGATTAGGCAGTATGCAGAGAAAATAACACTCAGCAGAATGTAACTGGTTCCCCCCTTTATTACAACTCAGGAAGCTCTATATGGAGGGTGGGAAGGGAGTCATGGCTTCTTGGGAGGGCAAGAGTGTATTTATTTAACGGACACAGAGGGACAGGCTCTGAGGATACTCCCTGTCTGAGAGCCGGTACCATGCCGGGCACTAGATTCTCAAGGGACAATCTGGTATGGGAATCCTTTCTAGAACTTTCAGAAGGGTTAGACTGGGAGGGAGGCCCCCTGTTGGGCAGCAAGTTTAAGTTCCTTCCATTAAACTCCTAAGAAATCTCAAACATGCTTCTCATTGTACTTCCTTCTACAAACATATATAACCCCGTAGATGACAAAGTTAGCCCTGTAAAGCAATAAACCCAGGCTTCTGCCTTCCAAGAATAAGGTTATGATAAAGACAAATTGTGCTCTGGCCAGAAGGTATGGAAAGCATTTGCAATGGTACGTAGTGAAAAACCTCAGACTTCTGACTGTTGGGATTGGGGGCAGAACCATCAAAAAAAAATCACTTGAGTGGCAACATTTGGTGAGACCACAGTCTACCCCTCCCATACCCTCCCCACTTCCAATTGAGCACTGGGGGCAAACCCCATGTCCTAGGTCATCCCAACATCAGGAAACTTTCCTGGATTGAGATACTTTGACCAATAGTGCCAGTTGAAATATTTCTCCACAGAAGGGGCCACTCTTCCATGTCTGCCTTCCTTGAAGACCATCTGTGTCTTTTAAACTGTCCCTGACATGTGGAAAAATAAATCATAAATATGGGTAGAGTAAAAGTTAGAGGCAAATCTAGAAAGCATCCTTGGGAAGGAGCTAGCTTCAAGAAGTGTGACAAGAGATTTCCTGGGGAAGTCATTAGACAGGGAGGACATCTCCCAGACATCTTTAGCTTACCATGACAACTCCTCCAGACTGTTCTGCAGTGCACATGCTCATGATGGGTGCCATGCCGATGGTGGTTCCTTGGAAATAAACCCCACTGCAAAAACAAATGGAAGGACTTCCTTCAATCTCACACAGTACGGGTGTATTTCCCGACATTTCAAATCTTGTTAGGCAGGCCTGCCAGGGAATGGTCAATGCTTCAAACAGCCCCAGGACGGGGTATTTACTTGAGACTTTTATCTTTTTCTTTTTTCTTTTTTTTCATTACACTTTACTTTTCCAGTTGCAAGATGGCCCCATAATTCTTGTAGAGTTTTGCTGTCCAGACTCAGACAGCGGCCAGGCGCTACTCTGTATTTATAAGTTGCAGTCTGCCTGCTTCCTGTAAAGAGCTGTTCCTTTGAAACAATGCCTGCTGATGGAAAGGCTGAGAAGTTACCAGGATTCCCTGTTTGCAAAAGGAAACATAGGAGACAGCTTGGGAGATTTTCTGTTGTAGCTAGAGTTTGCTTTTCTGTGTAACTCATCATCGCCAGACACAGAATCCTTCAAAGTGTTCTGCCGATACAGCTTTTGAGACTGAAACCGGCAGAAAAGCGATCACTTCTCCAGAGCTAGTGTACAGCAAGCAAGCCTTGGCATCAGGGAGGAAGCTTTGGGAAGGGAACTTCCAGAAGGCATTCTCCTATCTGGAATCTCAACCTAATCATGAATCTAATTACAACAATCAACGATCTCAGTGTGTTTCTTAATCTCAGCCTCAAGCACTAAAATGTTAAGACTGTATTTGTTCTAGTTGGCCATCACTGGGAAGAGAGGTCCCTTGGTCTTACAAACTTTATATGCCTCAGTATGGGGGAAAACCAGGGCCAAAAAGTGGGAGTGGGTGGGTAGGGAAGTGGGGCGGGGGAAGATCTGAGGGACTTTTGGGATAGCATTTGAAATGTAAATGAAGAAAATACCTAATTAAAAAAAAAACCAAAGTAATCAAGTCACTTAGTCATGTTATATTGGCCAGGTACTAACAGACGATGCAGTGACAGTCTGAAACGTCAAGTATGGGGCTGGAGATGGCTCAGTTAAGAAGAACTAGCAGTTTTAGAAGAGCTGCTTGCTCTTCTAGAGGACCTGGATTTGATTCCTAGCACCCACAACTCAGAGCTCACAGCTGTCTCTAACTCTAGTCCTAGGGCACTCAACTTCCTTTTCTGGGCTCTAGGGGGCATCAGGCACATGTGCATAGAGGTACATGTAGACAAACACTCATACATGTAAATAAAATCAAATGAAATCTTCACAATGATTAATTGGACAGAAGTAGCAAGTATATAAATACCATTGCTTCTTCCATCCCTCTTCTGTTTTTTCTTTATTTTATTTTTAATCAATTGTCTGTCTGTCTATCTATCTATCTATCTATCTATCTATCTATCTATGGCACTAGAACCATCCCTTGTTATCCATGAAGATTAAACTTTGAATCTTCTGTGGGTACCACAACTCATAGATACTCAATTCCTTGCATAAAACAGCATTGCATTTGCATAGAACCTATGCAACCATACAATCCAATCTCTTGATCACTTGTCCTTAATGCAATCTAAGTTGTTTATCAGTCATTACACTGAATTATTCAGAGATGACAGAGATGAAGGGCTGCACATGTTCAGTAAAGATATGACCTCTTCTCTGAACATTTCTGGTTTAGGGTTGGTTAGACCCATGAGTATAGAATCCTCAGATATGGATGGTCAACTATACATTCATATTCACAGCAGTAGGTACTTCATTCAGTCTTTGTCTTTACAGCTGCTCAGATACACAGGCCATATGAATGGTTACAACTATATATACAAGTAAATTAAGAAGGTTAAAGATGTCAACTTAGTTCCAGATGCTTAGGTTGGGCAGATTCCTTTAGTGGGGGAAAAACAAAAACAAAACATTCCAACTTAAAGCACATGAAATTGTACTTTTAACAGTGCAGGACTGATTAGTGCGGGAAATGGCAAGAAACCAGTCACATTCACAGGGGACCCAGGAGAAATGGCTCGAGGAAATGATCAGGGACCACCGACAGGCTGAGGGTGGATGGAGGTGTTTCCTAAAGGGAACACAGAGCAGAGTCATCTCGTTCCTGTCTCATGAATGTTCAACACACTAGATCTGACTGGCCAAAGAACAGGGACCCCTGTGTCTGAAGGTTTTGCTGTGGTGATTTAAGTTACATGAGAACAAACAAATACTAGTATAAGGTGCCTAAAGATGAAAATAAACATGTGCCATTTCCAAAAACATCTGCTTCCTATGGATTCGGGCTAACATAGGGACATTTTTCTTCTTTTAAATGCAAAGGTGCCTGGAGCCACTCACCAGGTGCTTTGGGACAGCTGTGCCTCCCCTGTCCTTTCACATCTCCATTGCACTTTCTACTCTAATGCTTTCCATTCTTTTGCTTTCTCTCAGCAGACAGATGTTCCCCAGAGCAAGAAGGTTTAATGCTGGTCATTGTTATGCTCAAAGCACCTACCTGGGTCCTAGCAGGTGCCCAGTGGAATAATGACTGGGTGAAGACTGCTAGGTTTAGATGACACTCACTGACCTGGAGAGCCAGAGAGAACTCTTCCAATAGAGGAGAAAGGCCCTAGGTGTTTCCCCAGGTACCCGTCAGTCTTCATTCATATGCCTTGCTCTCAGATCTTGCAAAAACATAGAGTTTTCCACTAATGACTTGAGGCAATCTTATTAAGGCTAATACCAAAAAAAACTAACATAGAGGAAAATAGCCAGTTATGGGGGGGGCGGACCATAAATGAGAGTCCTGCAGGGGGACAAGAGTCTTCCCCAATGGATGTGTAGTAGCAGGTAGAGATGTGCTTGGCCCCTGATGCAGGCTGGGAAGCAAGACCTTTGAAGGAACCAGTATACTGTGTAGGCAGATGTGGCTCTGGTAACCCCAGGAAAGTATGAGCGCATGGCGCTGCCTCTTTATATTGAGAGAGATGACACTGCTCACCTGATAAGCTGAGCATTGTCATGGGATTTTCGAGGTAGAAGCTTTATCTTTCTCCAGTCTAGAAACTCATGGAGGCTGGTGAATGGGTCCTGGCTTATAGAGCATTTGTCGATGTCATTCCACACTTCCACTCCCACCAGCACGATCCGGATGTTCAGTGGTCTGTAAAACTAAGAGAATGGGCATCCTTGGAGGATCACAGTCAGGAACTGAAGAGAGAATTGGAACTGATTTTCACTGTTTGTGGTTCATAGTTGAAAGTCAGGAAAACCCCTCTCTGTGCACCTTGGTTCCCATGGCAACAGAGTTTAAGAAATAGTCTTAGCATTCAATGCAAAGTGGAATGTTAACTGGACTCCTGTATGCTGACAATTTGATGCTAAAGTTATCAGCCATTTCTCCCCTGTCTGCCTGTATGTGCATAGAAATAACTTGCTATGATTTAAGTATGCCTGTAGATGTAGGTTACCATCTAATATGCTGGAAATTAATATCTACTACAAGAAAAAACAAGATGAAGATCATTCAGACACTTCTGTTAATAATAATAATATTTTCATTTCAAGAATAGTGTTCTGTCTATGAGACACTGAAAATGAATCTGAATTTCTCAGCAAAGACTCAGTCTTGGCTGACACCCTCATGTCCCATCACCTATCAAATTAGTAAGTTTCGTGTCTTTCAGAATAACAGAAGCATTGATAAAGCCTTCTGTAGTAAATTTATGACAATATTTTCTTACCATATCAAAGAATGAGATGGAAAGATCTGTCATGTGGAGCTCTTCTCACAGGAGCTTGAGAGAGAAAGCTTTGTGCAGACTCAAAGAGAGTCTTTTCTTTCATCCCTACATAGAGGGAGTAATGGTTTCCACTAAAGCCACCTTCCCCATCTATAGGAGGTGGGGGAAGACAAATCTTCTAGTTGTCAAAGGATGGCTTGTCTCATCTAAGCCTGGAGGGAGCAGCATGAATGGCTGGCCAACATGACATGCACATCAGTCCATCCTGGGCTTGATGCTAAGGGACTTCTAGATCCATAGCTCAGCCCACAATGCAACCATATAATTAAGAACTGAGATCATTCCTTTATAGTCAAGACGATAAGGATGGGAAGGGCATGTAAATTGTTCCAAATTGCCCTTGCTTCATATGTAACAGCATTCTGACAGGGAGATAACTGGTCACAGCTAAGAGATAAGGACACAAGTCACTGTGTTGCCCTATTAATCTTTGATACCAGTGACATACAAGTCCACATGCAACATGAAAGTCCCTCTCCAACCCCCCACCCCCACCCCTTGCTTCTGAGATCCTAGATACACAAGGAGAGAAGCATAGCTTTATAGCCAACTCCAGAGGGAGGCAGATCTTCTGCATTTCTAGTAACATCTGTCCAGCAAGGAACAAGGACCCCAGTAGCTTTGCATTTGGGAGTTAAACATCATTCCGATGTGGTGAGCTGAAGTGCTAGGAGCTCTCCAGGGCTGAGCATCTGACCCCAGATTCTCAACCCCACACAAAAAAAGCTCATCTTTTTTTCCCTTGCTGGTCCCCAGGGTCACATGGTGAAGACTGGGTCAGCAGAAGAACTCAAAGAACTCAGCTGGGACACAAATTATGTCACAGGCTATGCTGATTGCAGTGGTCCAAGTTGGGGTAAAACAGATAACAAAGACCATATGAAATTAATACATTAATGAGACAGTCACATAACCAAAATGCTGTCCGATAGCATGTTTTTAATCAAGAAATCGCATGACTTGTGCCTATTTGCAAACTTCCAGCCCGAGTCTCCCAGGCAAAACAGTTTCAGGATCATCCTGAATGATACCTGCTCAAATCAGGGGTGCCCCTCAAGATGACATTCCCAGCTGTGTCATATACAAAGGTCACAATAATCAGAAAACAAATATTCAATGCTCATGTTTATGCCAACTTTCTAAGAAAGTCCCTAGGGCCAGATATCTTGAAAGGCCTTGAGGATTGTCTTCTGAGAAAAGGACACGATTCCTCTGTGTCCACCCAGGAGTATCGAATGGAAGCAGGAAGTAAGGTCCTCCCAGGCCTAACCTATCATCTTTCTCAGCACTAACTTAGCCACATTCCGACGAGGGAGGCTGTTCATACCAATGGAGAGGTTGTATTCCTCTGTAGCCTCTCAAACCACATCCTAGCCCAGACTTCAGGCTTCGTCAATTCCTCTCTATAGTTGGTACTGTTGGTTAACGTCCATGTGTGCTTTGCCTACTGCAAGCCTTTCGTCATTCTTCTTTACTATCTTCACTGAATGTTCCTACTTCATTTGCCCACAGGTCATCTTGGTTCTTTTTAGCTAAGTTTAATGAGCACAAGTACAACTAGGGCTTGGTGCCAAGGTGCTTTCTAAACCCTGGTTTAGTCCACGAAGCAGTTCTACGAGTTAGAAATTGTTACTGCTCCCATTTTAGTGTTGAGACGCTGAGGCTTGGAGGAGTCAGGTAAATTATTCAGGATCGTAACTGCATGGCTGGGCTGGTACACAGACAGACTGACTCTGATGTCATGATCTGAATAATTAAAACTGCCATTCACAGTGTGAGTACTGTGACTCCAGACTTCCAGAAAACCTCACAGGCCTATATAGGTCAAATGGAGCCTGGCAGATGCCTGCCTGGCTCAGAGATCCCAGAATGTATGTAGACACAGTCAGAGACCCACATGAGTGATTGTCCTACATATGCAACAGCCACAAATATTTGCTGTCAGTTCTTGCTGTGTGCAGGAATGTGGCACAAGCAGAACAAATAAAGATTAGGATGGCCTCGCTCTGGCTCAGCTGCTCAGAGGTTAGCACAAGGCTTTAGGGCACGGGGCATGCTCCCATGAATCCAGTTAATTGATATGCTATCCCACTGAGCAATAGCACCAACAGGAAGTCCAGAGAATGCTGGTGGTGAGGGGTCAAAGATTTCCGGAAGGAACGGATAAGAAACGAGGGAGGTAGAATTCCCTATGGTCCCAGAAGAGCTTGCCTTCTTTAGGCAACCAGCCTGGGAGGAGAAAAAGAGGGGGCTGTCATAAGAGTGAAGACAGCAGAAGTAATTCATAGTCCTTCAGAGGATGGCTACTGAGGCGTGGAGCTGATGTCACAGCTTAAGAAGGCTGGGTTGGCGTGATGGCTTCAAGATGCAAAGCTTCAGTCCACAGAGGCTCCTGTGGCAGTGTAATCGGGACCCAGGGAGGATGCCTCAAAGTTTTTTCTAGAAGCAAGAACAGAGTTCTTGCTACCTGGGCTTCCCTGACCCTTTTCAGGACTTCGCTTTTGTCTCTAAGTCACTTCTGTCTTCCAGTCTGAAGCTTTCTCTTTCTCCAAGCTAAATGTTATTAGTTTAGAATGCCCAAACCAAGCCAAGATGTCAGCAAATCAAGTGGCCAGTGAGACAGTCAATGAGTTTTGGGCTGAGACTCTCCCAAGAGTGTAGTTGTGAAACTGAAACTGGGAAGTCTGATGTTGCCTGGAGCCAGCAGCTGTGGGTGCAGAGTTGCCTAAGGAGCCTGAGTGTCCTCTCCAGGGTCTCCAGGAGCTGTAGAAAGGTGAACAGGCATACCAGGGCTAAATGTGTCCTTGCGCTCAGCAAATTGGCTCAGCCCTCCTTTGTCCAGGCTGGCACACTTGACCAAGCCCACTAGGTCTTCTAGAAGCATATTGCTCTTTAATGACTAGCACAAGCTATTAATAGACCCCTCCCCCATTTGCTCGTTTTTAGTTTTATGAGCTGAGTGAAGCAAGACAGGATCTAGAATAATATGTAAAGGCAGATAATGTAGAGGACCAGAGGGTCACTGTTTAAAATGGGGTTTCAGCAGCTTCTCGTTAGATGTTAATGTAGCCCCCTACTTCCTTTTACTTCTGAGGGTCAGGATGAGCCCTTTCACTCTTTAGGGAAGATGGGGTGTGAGATAGCAGATGTCAGTCTTTCTTGGTGATGTTAGTGGGCCAGCCTGGTCTCTTAACCACGTAACCCTTTCATTTTCTGTCACTGTGTCTCTGCTTTATGTCACCAATTTTAGGCAAACTCTGGATGGATCTGTGTCAAGCCTCCCCTCAGGTCAATGAAAGCAGAGTAGGAAGGATATGATTTAGAAAGCTTTATTTTAAAGGGTAGTCACGTGAATAAGCAAAATGCCCCAGGGAATTCTAGCACCTCAGCCTGGGTATGATCCCGCTTTTCCATTTTAGAGAGGTCTCAGGTTGCTCATGCTAGCCCCCAACTCACTCTGTAGGTGACGATGACCTTAGACTTCTGATCTCCTGCCTCTGCCTTTCAAGAGCTGGAAGAATTACAGGCAAGCTCCACCACGGACAGTTTACATGGTGCCAGGGATGGGCCTTTGCTTCATGCATGGAAGGTGGGTAATTAACCCACATCCTCAGTCACTATGACCCAGCCTTAACTCCTGCATAATGCTTGACATATCCCTAGGATCTACGCTTTACCACCCCCACCCCTTCCCAAAAGACTGGTTCCCTAACCAGGATTCTTTCAACTTTAGGAGACACAGTAATGTGAGAAACATTACTACCATAACATACTTAAAAACCATGTGTTGTTCCAGAGCTCAGTCTGTCTCAAGGGTCTGATGAAGGAACTGGGATCTTCTCACCCATGCTCCACCTTGCAAAATCACTGTTGCATCTGCAATAACTCCTGTTTCTATTCTAGGAAAAGTGAGTGGCTCTCACCTGCAGCTCTAGAGCCCTCTGCTCACAGTATCATTGAAGGGCAGTCACTTGGGTGTCAGAGGAAGGGTTTCTATGTCTACCTGCTATGGGTCTGCTGTGACTGCAAAAAGAAGGACTACAAATCCGATGGCTTCTAAGTTCATTGTGCACAGAACTGAGGACAGTGAGGTCTATAAGCTCTTGCAAGGTATAGACGAATTTATGGAAGGGTTTTTGCCTTCCTCATTTTGAAAATGTCGAAAATGTACATTGAACAGAATAGGACTGCTTGGAAAGAAAGATGTAGCAAAAATGCTCTGTGGGAAAGGTGATTACGTCACAGAGGCCTGGCTGTAAGAGGCACAGCTATAACCAGACATTCCTTTTTATGGGTAGGAGACATGGTCCTGCTGAGAAGCTTAGCTCTGTTCCTTCTCTCCACTGGTGGCTTCTGTAGTATAGCTCTGTACCAGGTGAATTCCTGGCTTTGGGCCCTGGAGCTTCCAGCCACTTAAAATATGCAAGTCTCCAGGGGACATCTGAAAACACTCATGCCAGGTGCTTCCCTCACCTCTGCCAGAGAACAAGAAGTCAGACAAGTCTCTGGAAGCTCCTTCCCACCCTGTGGTCCCTCAGCAGTGATATGTAAGCCATTGAGGGAACAGGGATTCCTCAGATGAGAGCCACCAGCTCCAAACAGTCAGATTCTATCTGGTAGGAGGGTCACTGAGAGAAGGGTGATTTAGACAGACACCCACCCCCTCCATTTCCTTGCCAGCAAGCTATAGAAGGAACCAGATTCCCCAGAAATCATCTTGTGAAAATGGTGGTGGAGTCTCCCTTGCTCCCAGTGAGGGTCTTCCAATAGCTGTTGTTCTTAGAGGAAGTGTTCTCCAAGGAGCGTTTGCAAATGGCTTGGTTCATCAGTCCTTGAGATGTGATTGGGTCATGAAGATTCTCACATAATCAAATGGTTACTGCCTGGCTGGAATAATACTAGGGTGCTATAACTGGGAGGAGGGGCCTAGTTTAAGGATTATAAGGGTGTGTCCTGAAAAGATACACTTGGGGGTAACGCCTTGCCTCTCTTGACTCCCTGGCCACCACAAGTTGAGTAACTGTGTTCTGCCATACCCTCTCAGGCATGATGGCCCAGAATCTTGGGCCAGCAGACCTCAGTCTGAAACTCCCAAAGCCATAAGTAAAAATAAAGGTACCCTCCTCCACAGTTTTTCTTACAGGTATCTGTCGTATGGATGGAAGGGTGACTAACATGGTGAGTGAGCCAGAAGTCCGCTGCTGGGTTCTGACAGTGGAACCTGTAGAGCCCACCCTCTAGTCCTCACTGGTGCATCATGAACTCCACACTGGAGAGCAGGAAAGAGGTCAGGCTACCAAATTCTGGAAGTTTCAATGCACCCTACCAGAATTCTGTCTAATGGATTGTCCAGAAATCTCTTAGGCTGGAACACTTCCTGGCAAGACAAGATACTAAAGGAAGCTGAGTCCCCATAGCCTTCCCAGTCCAGATCAACTAGGGCTGGAATCTCCGAAGCCCAGGACCTGGAAAGCACCTGCTCAGAGGACTGGCCACTCACTCAGAGGACAAGCACAGGCCCCAGGGGCAGATTCTGGTCTTTCTGCTCAGTCAGAGGAAGTGTGCTTAGTTCTTTCCAACCTCATTTCTGAACACTGGCACGATCTGCATGATTTAATCACCTGCAAAGGAACTTACCTTGTCAACGTGATTGGCGATCTCTATTAATCGCTGCTTAACTTTCTCCAGGTCTTTTCCTTGCCTCTGAAACTTAACAATTTTAAATGCTAGCATTAATAATGGTAAGAATATCAATCAGGATTCCTCCTCCCAGACCCTGGGCTTTGGTGACGCCCTGTACTCCTGGGGGGGGGGGTGCCCTTCAGTACAGTACAAGGGGCTCCCATTGTGCCAGGTAGTTTCCCCAGCTGGGGAGTCCCTGCAGTTCCGAACAACTGGCTCAAGCCAAGGGCTCAGAGGACAGTGACTTTTGCAATTCTTCCAACTTCATAAATGATGGAGGAAGAGACATGTTTTGGCAACGATATAATGGACAGTGGGAAGACTCTCCAAAGCCACTTTTCATATCATCACCTTGATTTTAACTTCCCAAGATACTTCCTCTATGTTTGCTTTTAAACATTAAATATGAGAAGCAAAAAAAAAAAAAAAAAAAAACAAACTCATGGCAACATGTCCAAGGAGAATCGGGGAAAAGTTAACACACTCTTTCCTTTACGTTGACCTTCCAGAATGGGGAGGAGCGTTTTATGAGAACTTGTCAAGCAGTCTTCATGTTTGGATGTTGAATGCATTTAGGAGAAAAATGTCATCAATTTATAATATGTTAATGGAATGGTAAGAAATCACAGGGAAGTTATACAAAAGAAAATTGATTAAAAAAGTTATACAAAAAAAATTGAAAGAAAAAAAACAACAGTGCAAAGCCATTATCACAAGAGGGAAGGATTTCTCTACCATGTTTGTATAGCATTCATTCATTCATTCATTCATTCATTCATTCAGATTAAGACATGTCCAACTTTTCCCAAAATGTCAAAATGTAATTTAAAGCCATCTCTCACTCTCCTTAAATAATTCTCCTTACTTAGAGAGTTTAACTACAAAGAAACCCTGTGTTATTGGTAGGTTCACTTTATATTACACTCGATGCATCTTAAATGCTTCCTCAGATAGAAAAGCCCACTTTTAAATTCTCATCTCCAATGTTTGTAAGAAGACATGGAGGTAAAGCAAGTCCTAACTGGCTGAGTACTTTCTCTCATTTCTTTTTGAGACCAATTGTAGAGAGGAGTTTCACAGGTCCTTACCTCTCTGTTGTCTGCCACAATAACCAGCTCTACGTACTTGGTCATCTTAAGGGTCTCTCTCTTATGCTGTCAAAAGAAAGTTAGAGTGTGGTTTCCCTTAATACTTCACAGAGGCAACTAGAGCACTGTTGCATGTCTTTCGAAAACAGAAACAAATAATACAAGAACAATATTTGGAGGGGCGACTCTTCCTCTCCTGGGCTTTGTGGCTGTGTGCCCTCTAGAAGTTGACTTCCAGCTCCAGTGATCTTCTTACAAAGCCTCAAGGGGGTGATCTGGCTCCCACTTTCACATGGGAAACCCTAAAAAGGAGTTTAACATTCTTGCTGTCTCATTGATTATGAATTTAAAAGAAACCATGGTCATTTTTAAACAAAATGAACATATAAACATCTCCAAAGAACATTCTAGAACCAGGGCCAGCAAAGGCTTGCTGTTATAGATTACACATGGGTGTGAAGCCCTCTGAAGGCTACACTGGAGCCCAGCCTGTCACTGGTGTTTCTTGAACTTTTATGGCCCATATGCATCTGCTCCATGCTGAGTAGAGGAGAACACACTTTGTAGAGAAACTGTGATCCTTCTGGGAAATGTGCTCCCCACCCCCCCACGGGATGCTATTAGCCAGTCATTTAAGAACATAGTTTGCAGCAGTAGAAGATGCTGATAAACAGAGAGGCAAAGGGAGGTGCAGAGAGACAAGATACAAAGGAGCAGGCAGAGACCAGGAAGAAACAGTATCTTTTAAAAGGCCTGGGAGATGATCTGGGAGGGTTGACATTGGCAAGAGTGGAGCAGCTGAATATGGAGCCTGTGTATCAAGGTGCAGAACCCGGAGCTCAGCAGTAGAGATATAGATCCAAACAAGAAGACCTCTGAGGCAGGTTATAACATTTTAATCAAGCTTCCTCAGCAAGCGTTTGCACTCTTCTGTAAATTACTGGGAGGATCCCAAAGGCAGTTTTAGGGGAAATAAAACAATTCGTGGAGGGTGGTCTCAAAAAACTCAAACATCGAAAACAAAAGAGCAAAGCTTTCTGTTTCTGCAATAACACAGTTAAAGGAAGTGGGGGTTGCAGCTTGTCTCTGGTCCTTCCCAACCGAAATTGCTGGTTTATGACTTAAGTCTCATACAGGGCTTAAGCTGAAAACTCAGTGTTACAACCACTTGTCCAGACAAAAGCAAAAGGGATGAAGGCATGCTTTGAATCAGGTTTCCAGTCACATAATCTGGAGGGAAACATCTTTCATAAAACAAATCTCCAGCAGTCCAGAATCTTCCAAACAGATTTTTACAAGAAAAATGTTTGTATTATAGTGGTGTTCCTGCTTGCTGCCCAGCTGTGCTGATTCATGAATTTAGGTGTCCCTGAAGAAATCTGGAAACCTCATGGAGGAAGGAAGAGAAAGTACCATGAAAGGTATAATTTCTCACGCTTTTACAGTGCTGCAAGGAGAAACTGTCAGGCTAGGTAACTGTATGCACAGGCAGGCTCCACTGTGCTAGCTACAAACTCAGAAAGGCAAAAGTTAGCCCCTCTGTGTGTTCAAAAGGAGACACTTCTGGAAATAGAGTCTTGTGCTTTTTCTCTTTCACTAAGAAGTGGCCAAAGGAATAGGAATTTCCCCAACCTTTCTCTCCTCACCTCTGTGGTGTATGCTTGTATATGTGTTTGTATCATGCTTCTGTAGGTGTGTGTTTCTGTGTGTGTGTGTGTGTGTGTGTGTGTGTGTGTGTGAGAGAGAGAGAGAGAGAGAGAGAGAGAGAATATGAACGACTGTATGTACATACTCATGGAGACCAGAGGTTCATGGCATGTGTCTTCCTCTAACCCGTTCCACCTTTTTTTTTTTTTTTTTTGGAGACTTGGTCTCTCAGTGAACTGGGAGTTTATCATTTTAGTTAGGTTGGCTTGCTAGCGAGTCCCTGGGATCCGGCTGCCTCTCTCTCCTCTGCAGGTGCTAGGGTGACAGGTGCATTCTACTGCACCTAGCTCTGCACCCGGGTGCTGGGATCTGACCCCAGAGTAGAGTGCAGCTTATTGCCGGTGCCATCTTTCCAGCTCCCAGGAGTCAATTTCTTCCTCTCCTGCCTCTCCCTCTCTGCTAATACGCCCTGTTCCACCATAAACAAATTCAGTCAATCATGCAGACAAAAACACGGCTGTGGACATGGAGAAATAAATGAATCTCTCGTGACAAACTCTTCAAGAGAGCTCTGCTTGCTTAGGCGTTTACGCTTCTCAGACTGCAGAGGGGGGGAATCTCTGGGCAGAGGACATTTCCAACTGGCCTTGGATCATCCTTTAGAAAACATACAATCCCAGATAATGAAAACAAACACGTGAACACAATTTTCCTGTCTCTGCAGTTTTCAGAGAAATCCACATTTTCTCATGAATTTAGAGAATTGCAAGCTCAGAGAGAAGTTTAACCACATCGAAATGAAAAGCCACAGGGGAGTGGCCAGCTCCCTGCTGAAAGCAAGGCTTAAATTACCTCTATGGGATCCCTACCTATCTAGGCTGTCCAGTTTAAAAAAAAAACAAACAAAAAAACCCCCTCAAATTCGTGATACGAGCAGCGACATTAGAAAGCAAACAGAAACAGTGACTGAATTTTCACTTTTGCAGATTGTGAACAAAATCGTGTTCCCAAAACAGGGTCTCTGAGACTGGTCCAACAGTTTCAGCTCCAAGGTAGGGAAAGAGTTGGGAACAAGGTACCCAAGAGGGAACTAGTTCGTGGATTTCTGAAAGTCAACCCAGCCAAGTTCCCAGAGTCTGTCTATCCTCTGAAGCACTTGCTGCAGTCTCTGGTATAGAGCACTTCACTCCAGCTGGGAGAGCGACCAGGGCACCAAGGGGTTTTCACAGAATCCTGTCTTCTTATGGCCAGACCCTTGGCAGGACATTCACTCATCCTACAATGTCTTCTGGGAGCTTGCTGTGTGCCGTGCAATGGGTTAGGTACTAGAGATGTAGGGATGGAGAAGACCAAGGCCGCTTACTGCCTTCATGAAGCAACCCCCTTCTCTGCTATTGGGGTGTACGGTGTGATTTTCTTATTAGCAGACTTAGCCTTTGTCTCTCTCACAAAGCTTATGGGGGCAGCTGATAAAATCCTTTTCCATTCTTTCTGTTTGCTTTGAGACATGGTCCCATGTAACCCAGCCTGGCCTCTAACTTGCTATGGAGCGGAGGGTGTTCTTGAACTTCTGATCTTCCTGCCTCCACCTCTAGAGTGCTTGGTTCACAGGCAAGCACTACCATATTCAGTTTATGAAATGCCAGGGATAGAACTTGAGACCTTAGGCAGAGGTCTCAGGTGAACCTCAAGCTCCCGGTTCTTGGCCCACGGGGAGGGAAGGAGTCTAGGCAGGTCAGCTGCGTACCAAGAAACATCAGGGTGGACTTAAAAATCTCCAGAGAGAAAATGATGACACTCTTGTCTTCCAGAGGCAAATGGGACTCTCACTACAATAGAATAGAGCCCTGTAAAAGTGACAAACAGCCCAGCTTTATGTGCTAGCCGTCATGAACATCTACATCAAGACAAATTCGTGATGCTTGGTGAAGAAAAAAAAATGCAAACATCTGCAGAGAAGTTGAGATAGTTAACATTTAGGGGGGAGTCAGGAAAACGCTGGAGAGCAGCAATTGTGCTTGGCACACGGCATAAACAAGATGAATTAGCTGCAGCTACATTGATTTTTGTTGTTTCTTAAGTATAGAATAAAGGCAGCACAGGGAGGCAAGTGATGGGCATGAAACTCGAATCTGCGTTCACCGCAGAGCTCTCCAAAATGACCTGGAACTTCCAAGTATTCTGTTTATGGGGAAATCATTTTTTTGTACGATCTATATTATATACCCCCCAGTTTAGGGTGATTTCTTTCCCTCATTTAAGACCATCACATAGAATTTTGGAGCAACACTGGGAGTTGAGGTGAACAGCACGGGCATCGTTGCCTTCCCTTTTTCTTTCAAAGGTTCATTTAAACTCCCACATTAGCAGCACAGTGTCATTAGGCAGGGATCCTTCCTTCTCTCCATGTCAGCACGACTGGAAATGACGGTGCCAATCATGGTTCTAGAGAGCTGTGCATGCTCAGAGAATTAAAACACAGTCAGCCAGGACAGACCAAGTTTGTACTTCTAAATGAAACAGGAACACATTCGAGCATCATTTAAACTGTTAAGTTATAAATCACACAATGTGGGGAACAAGCATTCAACCAGGTACTCAAAGCCAAGAGCCTGAAAACAAAATGCAAATGGTCTACTTGTTTATGATGGGCAAAGCTTGGCTCGGTCACATCCTAGCTGGGGTCTGGACTCAAAAGCAGGCATGTTTGAAGAGTGAAATAAACATGAGAGGGACTGTAGAGGCTGTCTCTGATTCTTGCTCTTAGGTCTGTCACTCAAGAGGGGTGGGGCAATGGGGAAACGAAAGAGAGACCTAACTGGAGCTGAGCTGAGCAGCTGCTGCTGCTGCTGCTAGAAACATCTCCCTGCCTCTGTGTGTGTGTGTGTGTGTGTGTGTGTGTGTGTGTGTGTGTGTTGCATGTGCATATGTGTGTATGTGTGTGTGCATGTGTGTGTGGGGGGGGCATACATGCGTGGGAGTGTGCCTCTGTGTGTGTGTGTGTGTGTGTGTGTAGACCAGAAGGCAGTTTCAGGTATTCTTCCTCAGGACGCCATTCATAGGTTGTTGCTTCTGTCGTTATTGTTTGTTTGCTTGATTAGTTTTGTTTTGTTTTGTTTTTTTGAGACAGAATTTTTCACTGACCTTGCCAAACAGTCTAGGCTGGTTGTCCAGGGAGCCCCAGAGAGCCTCCTGTCTCCACCTTCCCTGAGATTGTATTACAAAATAGCATCAGCATGCCTAGCTTTTAAAATTATTTTTAGTTATTAATATAGGTTCTGGAGATCAAACTCAGGTCTACATACATGTGCTTTACTGACAGTAGTTTCTCTAGCCTTATTTTGTTATTTTGAAACAGGATCCCAGGAACTGGCTGTGTAACAAGAACGCCCATGAATTCTTATCCCCTACCTCCACAATGCTAAGATCACGAGTGTACTATCACCGCTGGCATTCCTGGGTAGTTTTAAAATCCTGGGGTTTAGATAGGCTGCCCCCACCCCATTCCTGAAACATCATGCTAAGGTGAGCCCCAGAACTTAAGTGGAGAATGCTTCCTCTATGGGGAGGAGGAGAAATAAAAAATATCCTGAGCACTGTACATGGGCAGCCTTGGGAACCATCAGAGGGGAGACAGTTTTGCGTCTCATGACAGAAAATCTGACTGGACGGGAAAAAGTCCAGGACTCGGCAGTTAAGTGGTTTAGGGGAACAGACATTCTGGGCAGGTATAAAGAGAACACCAGGAGAGAGGCAAAAGCACAGAACATGGCCCTGGAGGGGAGGACAAACACTGGCAACATGGCCCAGGGATAAATAAGACTTTGGTAAAATCACTGGAGAAGACTCAGTGGCCCTCTGCACACATAGGTGGATAAAGCTTGTTCATCTTCTGGACCCACTTGTGAGATCCCACACTGTGGGCTAAGGGAACCTCAATGTGGAGAGTTCCATGCTTGCTGTGTTGACCACCAGGGTGCCCTACACTGGCTTCTCACTGCCGTCTATCCCCTTGATGACTTTGACAGCCTCTGACCCCGAGGATGGGACTTTACCTGTCACAAGTTAACAGATCTGATGCTTATGTTTGCTTCGAAGGTGCAGGAATTGGAGTTTGTACACATACTCTCCCCAGGACATCCCCTACCTCCTGAGGAATGGATGTCATTCCATGCACACAACATCCGGCAGCGAGGATGCTCCAGAACTCTTTTTTTTTTTTTTTTTTTTTTGGTTTTCCGAGACAGGGTTTCTCTGTATCTGTATAGCCCTGGCTGTCCTGGAACTCACTCTGTAGACCAGGCTGGCCTTGAACTCAGAAATCTGCCTGCCTCTACCTCCCGAGTGCTAGGATTAAAGCCGGGCCACTGTTGCAGCTCTCGGTTCAAGAAACATGAACGCGGAGTCCCCTCTTACCCTTCTTGCCCGCATTTGAGAGGTTCCAGGGGAGACATCTTCCATGGTGAGGCCGGACTTGTTATGCTGTGACCCACACAGCCCTTGGGTGTTCGTCATGCTTTCAGCTGGGACGAGTTTGTAGCTGTCAGTGGTGTTTTTCATCGGTTCTAAGCTGTACGTTTTATTTTCAAACATGATTAGTCCCCTGTTAAAAAAGTAATACAAATATTAAATTTTAAGGACAGTACCTCATTTATGGTGAAGATAGATTATTTTTAAGTATTGACTTTTTTATTAGGTATTTATTTCATTTATATTTCCAATGCTATCCCAAAAGTCCCCCCTCCCCCCCCAACTCCCCCCCACACATACACTCCCACTTCTTGGCCCTGGCGTTCCCCTGTACTGAGGCATATAAAGTTTGCACGACCAATGGGCCTCTCTTTCCACTGATGGCTGACTAGGCCATCTTCTGATACATATGCAGCTAGAGACACGAGCTCGGGGGGGTGGGGTGGGTACTGGTTAGTTCATATTGTTGTTCCACCTATAGGATTGCAGATCCCTTTAGCTCCTTGGGTACTTTCTCTAGCTCCTCCATTGGGGGCCCTGTGATCCATCCAATAGCTAACTGTGAGCATCCACTTCTGTGTTTGCTAGGCCCCAGCATAGTCTTATAAGAGACAGCTATATCAGGGTCCTTTCAGCAAAATCTTGCTGGTGGTGTGTGCAATGGTGTCTGCGTTTGGAGGCTGATTATGGGATGGATCCCTGGGTATGGCAGTCTCTAGATGGTCCATCCTTTTGTCTCAGCTCCAAACTTTGTCTCTGTAACTTCTTCCATGGGTGTTTTGTTCCCAATTCTAAGAAGGGATAAAGTATCCACACTTTGGTCTTCGTTCTTCTTGAGTTTCATGTGTTTCGCAAATTGTATCTTATATCTTGGGTATTCTAAGTTTCTGAGCTAATATCCACTTATCAGTGAGTACATATCATGTGAGTTCTCCCTGAGATTCCACCTCACACCAGTCAGAATGGCTAAGATCAAAAATTCAGGTGACAGCAGATGCTGGCGAGGATGTGGAGAAAGAGGAACACTCCTCTATTGTTGGTGGGATTGCAAGCTGGTACAACCACTCTGGAAATCAGCTGGTGGTTCCTCAGAAAATTGGACATAGTTCTACCAGAGGATCCAGCAATACCTCTCCTGGGCATATATCCAGAAGATGTTCCAACCCGTAAGAAGGACACATGCTCCACTATGTTCATAGCAGCCTTATTTATAATAGCCAGAAGCTGGAAAGAACCCAGATGCCCCTCAACAGAGGAATGGATACAGAAAATGTGGTACATTTACACAATGGAGTACTACTCAGCTATTAAAAAGAATGAATTTATGAAATTCCTAGGTAAATAGATGGACCTGGAGGGCATCATCCTGAGTGAGGTAACCCAATCACAAAAGAATTGACTTTTACTTATTTCTGCGTTGGTGTGTGTGTATTTGTGCATGTGCATGTGCGTGTGCGTGTGTATATGTGTGTGTGTGTGTACATGCACACCGCATGTGCAGAGGGGCCTAAGGATGCCAGAAGACAATGTTGGTTCCCAGAGCTCTAGTTAAGGATGTTTTTGAGACACCCGGGATGGGTGCTGGGAATCGAGTTTTGGTCCCCTTGAGTGCCATCAGTCACTGAAATATCACTCTAGCACCCACGATACAGTTCTTCTTCTTCTTTTTTTTTTTGCTTTCTTTTTTCTTTTTTTTTATTGGATATTTTCTTCATTTACATTTCAAATGCTGTCCCAAAAGTCCCCTATACCCTCCACCCCCCGGCCTGCTCCTCTACCCACTCACTCCCACTTCTTGGCCCTGGCATTCACCTGTACTGGGGCATATAAAGTTTGCTAGACCAAGGGTCCTCTCTTCTCAATGATGGCCAATTAGGCCATCTTCTGCTACATATGCAGCTAGAGACACGAGTTCTGGGGGTACTGATTAGTTCATATTGTTCTCAATGAAAGAGAAAATAAAAGGAGAAATCCTGACTTATTTGTAGTTCAAGCTTTAGGAAGGAAAGACATTTATATGGTGGTGATTGTGTCATTCACTTTCGAAATTGTTTGAAAACCAAGTTTGGGGATTTCGCTTGTTCCAAATATTTTTTTTTTTTTTTGTTCAGTTTTGAGCCCCATAGTAAAGTGCAGACTTCATTGTGCCTCTCTGCTTTCTGGTTTTTGTTTTTGTAATGCTCAAAGATATATTACTGTGGAAGAGAGTCTGGCAGAAAGATCCGGTGTGACACTAAGTGCCTCTGAATTAGCAGACACAGCTCAGAAGGGAAACCTTCCCTTTTTCTCTAAAAATACAATTTCTGCTCTGAAATAATTTTTCCTGGTCAAACCTGTTCTCTAAATCGTGGAAGAGATTCGGATATAAAAATGGGGGAGGATTTATAGTGCTTTTAAAAAAACCTTTTCTTATTTAATCTTTGGGAGATGAATATGTCAAAGGACATATCTTAGACCCTGCTGTGGACTGAACGTGAAATGCCCCTCCCCCACAGCTCACATGTCTTGATCTGTGCTCCCCAGCTTGCAGTGCTGTTTGGGAAGGTTGTAGAACCTTTAGGAGGCAGAATCTCCCTGGGAGAAGTGGGTCAGGTGGGTGGGACTTGAGGTTTTATAGCCCAGCCCTACTTTCTGTCCATCTGTCCTTCCTGACTGGTGGCATATGGCCAGAGACCTTCAGCATTTGCTGCCATGCTCTTCCACCATGCTGACTGTATCCCTTGCATGCTAAGTCAATGCAAACTTTAGGCTTCCCTTAAATTACCTCATTAGGGATTTTCCCATACTACCAAGAAAACTACTTAGCACAGCACCCCAAACATTTAAGCCAATCTTTGGGTGTATGTGTGGTGGTAGCCTTAAGTCTTTTGGGGAGCCCATTTTCATTTCTTGTGTATATGTGTGTGCACTCATATGGAGGCCAAAGTTCAAGTTTATGAATCTTCTTTGATCACTTTATCCCTTATTCTTTGAGGCAGGGTCTCTCAATCAAACTCAGGGATCACCTATGGCCAGTCGTACTAGGTCTGGGGATCATATGCGTACACCTTCCAAGGCTGAAATTGTAGCTGCAATGTCCATTAGGCACTTATTTGTCTTCTTGGGATCTGAACTGCGGTCTTGTTTACACGTCAAATGGGAAACCCTTTATAGACGTGAGGATCATTGTGGAAGCTGTCTTGTCCCGTAGCTAGGCAAAGGGATTCTGGCACCCTGTAGCTCCAAGTTCAAGCTCTAGCTTTGACACTTCCTAGCTATGTTTAGGTTCCTGTGTGTCCTAAACTTGCTTTCTTCACAGACACTGTTGGATATCAGTAACTTCTGGGCACAATTGCTACACCACTACTCAGTGAGACCTTTCAACCTTACAGGTGACCAAGTTACTGTTTACATGGTGGCATCTCTCTTCCTTGGATAAAGACAGATCCCCATATCAGGCTGCTGTTCACAGGTTATTCCAAAGACTGATAATTGTAGTCAGATCTCATACTTTGTGAATGTATGTATCCTACCCACAGGAATGCTGGCCATCTGGTGCTCCCTGATATTAAACGCAGCACTCAAAGATAAACACCCTTCTGGGAACGATAATGACCAAAACAGAACCCTGTGACCCAATAGTTAGGCTTGGAAATAAAAGTGTAGAGTTTTAAAATACATGGACAAGGGAACTCTGGGCAAGGCAGTGGCTTAGAAGTCACATCCGAGCAAGTGGTTGATTATGGTTAGGGACACAAAGAAAACAGGGGTATCTCCTAACTCCCTCATCAGCCCCAGGATCCACTTGATCAAAGTGACAGCTAACTTTCTCTACCACCAGACCAACAAACTCCCTATACGTTGAACCTGGACTCACTGCTGCCACAGATGTAGGATCCAACAGTCCTCAACAACCTGGGCTAAACGGGCGTCATCCAGAAAACCTGCAAAAGCTGTGCTAATGGAGATGTTCACTGACCACTCCCCAGAAGACTGCCACCCGGACCCCATTAATGTCCCAGTGAGAACAGAGAAACAGAGGGAGCCATGTACAGATTCTAGGCAATGCTTTGGGCACTGTGCAGCCACCCCTGCTGAGGCCCTGTGAATTGAAGCATGGCAGCCGCATGGAGGCTGCCTCAGCGATCCCCGGGGCTCACAGCACAGAGCCAAGTGGCTCATTAAGAAAACTCCATGGAGAGCTGGCGCTAGGAACTCCTGGGAGAAGAACAGGACTGCTGAAAATCAACAAGGAGGAGAGCTTAGAGCAGAGTCAGGAAGGCAAGGCAGTGATCTGCCCAGGGAGACAAAAACCAATATCCAGGCCACAGACTGCAGCCTCTTAAATCTCTGCTGAGCTCTCAGCCCCACTCCCCGCAGTTATTCCTCATCTATATAAAACTCCAGGCCGTGCAGCAGAGCAGCACGTACTCCATGCTTATGCTGTTCACTCTATTCTTTTCTCTTTCCCCATTCCCTTTCCTATTACGTCACCCAAAGCCCAAAGGCTGACCTGGTAGATGACATCATAGTTCATGTCTTTATCCCACTCTGTCAGCTACCATTAACTCTCCATTCCCTTCCCCTCCTTGCTTCTATTATTCTTGTTCTTCCTCTATGTGTGTGTTCTCTATGGATTTATATTCTTACGTTTTCTCTGGTTTTAAGAATGCACTATGGCACAGGAAGCCTTTTTTCCAGTCTTGTCTATTCAGTGTTCTGTGTCCTTCTTGAATCAGGGTTGGTTCCTCTTTGCTTAGATTTGGGGATTTTCTTCTGTGCTTATTTTCTTCTGTGAAATAGTTTCATCTTTCGCATGAAATTCTTCTCCCTCTTTGGTGTCTGAGATTTGTAAATTTTGCATGTTTGAGGTGCTCGCTTTTCTCTAGTTCCCATCTAACAACATACTCACGAACCCCCACTATGACTTCTTGCCTCCATTTCTTTTCCTCCCACTCATACCCACACTAACATATCAGTATAGACGACACCATCTGGGTTCCTTTCCTCACTAGAACAATTGTTATTTAACAAGTGTCTGTTTTGTAGCCACCTGCTATTCACTCTACTGTGAGAATCTGTTAACTGCTAGAGAGTGCCTATTCCTGCAGTCAGTGTTAACCCATAGGGATGCACTAATGATCAATCCTGGTGCCTGCACCAATTTGATGGATGGAAAGCTCACCCATCAGGACTCTGCCACAACCGCGTCTCTTCTGAACTGTAAATCCCTCCACCAAAAGAAGAGATGTGGCCCGAATTAAAAGAAGAAGAAAAATCTTAGCCAACCATCTCACATCACATGGGCAGATTCAAGTACAAAAACCAAAGTAATCTAAAAACTCAGGACTCCATGTCTCCTCCCATGCCAATCCATGTACAACCCTGGCTCCTGCCGAGAAGGACTTAGACAAAACTCTAGTCACAAAAGTCAAAGGAATGATTGCAAATACGTTCAAACAGCTTGAGGAGGATGCAAATATTTTCCCAGAGAGCACAAACAAACAAGGCTAAGTGAGGAAGTCAATTCATGATCTGGAAATAGAAAGTGAAGTAATACTGAAGTGAAGAAATTAGGATGGAGATGAAAAACACAGGAGATAAAACAAACAGTTGAGTATAAAGCCTCCCCAACAGAACTTGTCACAGTGGAATAGCTGGGTTGGGAGACGAAATAGAACAAGTGGATCAGCCCATCAAGGCCAGTGATAGACTGTAAAATGTATGGGTGGAACATGCACAGACATGGGGACACAAACAGGTAAAGATGACGAATTATGGACACTGAGGTGGGAGAAGAATTTCACACAAAGGATTAGACTATTTCACATAAGAAAACCCCCAAATTTAGGGAAAGAGAAGATGATCCAGAAACAAGGGGACACAGAGCTCTCAGTAGACAAGACTGGAGGCTTTGTGTGTCACGTTACATTTTAAAATTGGAACATACAGAACAAAGGACATGCGCTAAAATCTTCCAAAGAGAAGAATCATGCTACAAGGAAAGATGAGACCATTAGAACAATTATTGACTTTTCAATCAAAACTGTAAAAGCACAAGGGCTTGGGATGAGGCATCTCAAAATCTGAAGGCTCACAAGTACCAGCCCAGCTTAATATAACCTGCAGAACCATCTATCATAACTGAAGGCAAAAGGAAACACTTTCCGTGATGAAGGCAGGCTAAAGGAATTCATGCCCATCAAACTGCTCCTGCACAGAACACTGCGGTGAATACTTGGGACTGAAGATAAAGACAAACACACTCAAGAGGCTAGCAGAGGAAAAAGAATGATGGGAAAGAAATTAAACAAAGGAGGAGTGCAACATAATCAAACACCATACAGTCAACCAGAATGGCACGGATCCCCACACCTGTCAGTAGTGACCCTGTCTATGGATAATCGCAATCCCCCCAGCAAGAGTTAACACACTACAAGACAGAATTAGAGAACAGAATTCTGATTTCTCTCCCTCCAGAAATGTACTTCGTGGCCACAAATAAACATCACCTTGGAGTGAATGGATGGAAAAAAAGTTTCCCAAGCAAATGGGACCAAGAAGCAGCAGATGTTATTATCCTAATATCTGACAAAATAGACTTGAGGTCAGGACTTATCAGAAGAGATAAAGAGGGTCACTTCATACTGACCAAGAGAACCATCCGAGAAAAAAAAATACAGTTTAAATGTATATGTACCAAATGCAGGCTCATCTCATTTCATAAAATAGATACTTCTACATCTTGAGTCACAAAGTAACTCCAACACATTAGTAGTGGGTGACTACAATGTCTCATGCTCATCCTTAGACACTTCATCTGGGCAAACATTTATAAAGAAGTACTGGAATTAAATAACACCAGCTGTTTTCTTGAATTTTACCTTATGGGAGGGATAATGGTTTGCTGATTTGGACTCAAGTCCCCCTTGCTATGGGCACTGACTCCACTCATCTGGGAACTGAGAATGAAACATGGCACAACTCTCTAGCTGCTCAAGAGAAGCCAACTGCTGAAAGTTTTTCTACTCAGTGGAAAGTTCTAGAAATTTTTACTTGGTTATAAAAATGTTCTCATATCTCCTTTTATCTTTTAAGTCATCCAAAGGCCAAATGTTGAGAAACAGGGGTGAAGGCCTTCCCTATGCTCCTCACAGCTGGCAGCCTACAATACAGCATAATTAAATAATTGCTTTGGACTATCTTGGGTATAATTAATCATTTAGCTGTAACGATCTCTGGAAAGAACAGTCCAAGATTCAAGCACTCACGGTTTCTGAGATGTGGAAATGTGATGTTCTCACAGCCCTCCCTGGCCCCAAGTTAGATAAGGGAGACAATTTGTTTTAAGTTGGATGTCATAAACATTTGGTTATAAATGTCAAGTTGGAAGAATCTCAGAGCAGACAATTTAAGTCTAGCAGATTTGGAACATAGGGTTCTACCCACTCCGTACCACAAGGAGGAAAGGCCTAAAGGAGATATGTCATGGTTTGGGGAAGATGGAGACTGTAGGTACCTCCTTGAAATCTAGCCTCATTATATCCACTACTGCGGTGATCTTCATCAGCTGAAGCACTAGTCATCATCCCCGTGTCTAAGGTATCCAGGTAGTTCACAGAAGAGCTGGAGCGCCAACCCTGACCTGTGTATCTGAGGCTTGTGTTTTTTCCATGCACTCTTACGCACCTCTACCAGCCCTGCTTTTGGAGGAATAAGGCTCCCAAAATGGAGATAAGAGTATTAAAGTTGAAGGAGAAAAAGACAGACCAGAGAGATGAGTGGCCACCGGGAAAATCCATGGCCTTTCCTTAAGGTTCCAAGTATGAGGGCCAAGGATATTGCTCAGTTGATGGCATGTTTGCCTAGCATGCATAAGGCCCTGGGTTTGTTCCCTTCTTAGCATCACATTGGCTGAATATGGTGGTGACCAGCTGTAATCCTTGTACTTGAGAGATGGAAGGTGAAGCTGAAGTTTAAGGGAATTCAAGATTATACACATAATTTGAAGCCAGCATTTGACTACATGAGACCCTGTCAGAAACACACCAAGCCAAACCAAAATAAAGCCCCATAAAAATGAAAATATTTAAAGTACTGTTATATTTCCCTTGAATGGACACGAAGAAGAATATATCAAACTGGTAAGTTGTCTTTGTGGGGGTCTCTTTGGGAAAACACATCAGCTCTACATTGCCTCAAGGTTAGGGTTTTGTCCTAAAAATTCAGACTTTAGTCTCTGAAGCAAGGGTGCATTGGGCAGTAAAGCAGCTTAATGCTGTTGTTCTTATCATTTCATCATTAGTCCCAGGCAAGCAAGAAAGTGGCTTGTGGATCCCGACTACTGCAGTAAGACAACAATGAGGACCAGTGAGGAAACACAGACTATCCCCGCAAGCTCAGTGCCCTGCTGCTAGCAGGATTCTCTGAGGAAGGACTTTTGGTCTTTGTATCAGGCTGTCAATCATAAGATAAAAATGCAGCTGGCATGAAATTTCATTTCGGTCCCTTTTTCTGGAGCAGCTCATGGGTAAAAGTAATATCCTGCCTCATGTATGCTTGATAAGCTGTGAGGGCAGCAATATTAGCTAATATTAGCAATATTAGCATAGGCTGATTTTCAGAACCAGCTCGCATGGGCATATCTGACTCACAAGCAAAACAAGCAAAACTATTCATCAGTACCACTGCTGCCGTGACCATGTGCCAAGGACTGAGTTAGGTACAAAGATGCCAGCCTGGGGCTCCTGTTTCAAATGGACTGGGCTAGTAGTGTGAGATGCATGACAAAGATGCCAAGGATGAAACACTACAAAACATTTAAAAATAGTCATTTACAGGTTGGGTATCCTTAGTTGGAAAGACCCAATCTCAAATTCGGGCAGATGAGAAACACTTCTGGGCCCAGGCATTTAAAACTACATTTATTTAGTTTTAGTTTTATGTGTGTAGATATTTTGCCTGCATAGATGTCTGCACACAGTGCCCACAACACCAGAAGAGGGCTCTGGATCTCCCTGGAACTGGAGTTCTAGGCTGTTGTTCACAACCACGTAGGTGCTGGGAACCAAACCTGGGTCCTCTGCCAGAATAACAAGCACATTTAACCACTGAGCCCTCTCTCCAACCCCCTGCTCCGGAGACATTTCGAATATCATGTCTTCAAGCCATCCTACATCATTATCAACAACAGCGGGATCTGTTACTGTGAATATACTGTATGTGTGAAGAGACAGCCTGAGGTATGATGCCCTTTCAAGTAGCAGCGTCATTGAGAAAGATTCTGGATGTTACTAGGTTTAAACTGCACTGCTTCTCAACCTTTGGGTCACAGCCATAAAGGGGTCAAATAACCCTATCTCTGGGGTTACCTAAGACAATAAGAAATATCATATTTTATATTATGATTTGTAAGAGTAGCAGAATTACAGTTATAAAGCAGAAAATGAAAATAATTTTATGGCTGGGGGTCATCACAACACTAGGGAATGTATTAAAAGGTCACAGCATTAGGGCGATTGAGGACCACTTGTTTAAAGTATTTCACTAGGTTTTTAGAATATTGGCTTTTACAAATGTTGCCTCTACCCAATATCAAATCAAATAAAAATCATCATTTCCCCCCAAGACAATGGGACCCATTAGTAGTCATTCTCTACTCTCCCCTGTCCACAAGACTCAGGCTCTTGAGTGGATTGTCCTTTCTAGTATATATAGAACTCCTGGAAAGCATTTGACACAAGCCTGTCTCACCAGTAATAAGAGGACACTCTGGGCTGAACAGAGATGTTAAGGGCTAAATTCTAGTCTCTTTGAACAGACCACTCCTAGAAAGTCTTTGAAGACGTAGTTAAAACTCATTCCTTACAATGACATTGTTCTGAGAGTAGGACATGTCCTTACAAGAGACAATTGGTAACTTAAGGACAGAAGTGGAGATGAAAGCAGAAACTGTGCGATGACACATGTACAAGAAATGGGGTGACAGACATCAGCAGAGGTCCCTGGCATTGGAAGGAGAGGAACAGAGGGGCCATTTGTTTTCTCAGCTGAGACAGACAATCAGATTTCTTTAGACATGTCAACTCAGATTGTCAAATTATCAACAATAATACTGCATGCACACAGCAGCGACCCCTTGATGGTTGTGCTCGTCTCGATCCTAAATTGTAAATTATTATTTTGTTTATAGAGGTTATGATGGTTAGTCTTCATTGCCAACGTGCCTGGATTTCAAATAGACTAGGAGACACACCTCAGGGTGTTTCTAGAGAGATTTAACTGGGGCGGGGGTACCCACCCTAAATGTGGGTGGCACTGTTCCATAGGTGGGGATCCAGGCTGAATATAAAGAATGAAAAGAAGAAGCCAGATGACTGCCAGCAGCTCTCTCTCCCCTCCCCCTTCTCCCCTCCCCCCTCTCCCCTCCCCTCCCCTCCCCCTCCCCTCCCCGTCCCCTCCCCCTCCCCGTCCCCTCCCCCCTTCCCCTCCCCTCCCCCCTTCCCCTCCCCTCCCCCCTTCCCCTCCCCCTCCCCTTCCCCCTTCCCCTCCCCCTCCCCCTCCCCCTCCCCTTCTCTTCTCTTCTCTTTCTCTCTCTCTCTCTCTCTCTGCTTACTGATTACAGAAGCAGTGTGGGCAGCTGCCTCATGCTTTTGCCCTTATGGTTAGGGTTGTCCTTGCTTAACCTTATCCACCATGATGGACTTTAGTCTCAAACTGTGAACCCAACCTAACCCTTGTGCCCTGAAGTTACTTTGATCATGTATTTTGTCACAGAAGCAAGAAAAGCAATTCAGACAGTGGTCACCCTATAGTCCAGGGACAACACAGAATAAGTCTCCTTTATAATAGTACCATGAAGACTATTTTCAAATAGCATGGGGAAGGAAACCTCTAATATATAAAATCTGGTGTCATACATGTCATATTATATACTTAAAATCAAGACAGAACTTGCAGGAGTGAAATAATATATTTATTTAATAGGCACAAATAAAGCTCCTGTGGTGATTTGAATATGCTTGGCCCAGGGAGTGGCACTATTGGGAGGTGTGGCCTTGTTGGAGTAGGTGTGTCACTATGGGCATGGGCTTTAAGACCCTCATCCTAACTGCCTGGAAGTCAGTCTTCCACTAGCAGCCGTCAAATGAAGTTATAGAACTCTCAGCTCCTCCTATACCATGCTTGCCTGAATACTGCCATGCTCCTGCCTTGATGATAATGGACTAAACCTATGAACCTGTAAGACATCCTCAATTAAATGTTGTCCTTATAAGAGTTGCCTTGGTCATGGTGTCTGTTCACAGCAGTAAAACCTAACTAAGGTAACTTCTATCCCAATATTTTAATTTTATTATTTTTTTGTGGTGCTGGGAATTAAACTTAGGGTTTCATGGATGCTAGGCAAGAGATCTATCATGGAGCTTCCCTTCCAGCCCTTGATATTTTATTTAGTTGAATTTCAAAAATCATCTTGTACTGCCTCTCACATGGGAAGTTCCAGACTATGGCCAAGGGCTACACAGAATGTGTCAGGGATTTTCCCCACACTGAAGGCTCTTCCTGCAGGGCAGGAAGAACCAGAGAAAAGAATGGACACACAGGATATGGACAGGTATTTACAGAGGACCAAATGGTGCCGGAAGAGCTGAGGTGAGTGAGCATATGCCATCCACATGGCTCAAGGTAGAGCTGCACTAGATGGAGGCTTCATGGAGAGGTGTCTCTTGATTTGGCCTTGGCAGGAGAGTAGACTTTGCAAAGGCCAACTGAGCCAAGGCAGGGGGCAAGCAGGGATGACAACAAGAAACATGCATGGGACATGCTCGGGACACAGCTAGAAAACAGCATGGCGGAACAGGGCAGCTCCCTCAGGGAAGAGGGCATGGAACTAAAGAAGAAGGCTGGTTCAGGGCTGGGGAGTCTTCAGCGAGTAAAATGCATGCCGACCTGAGGTCAGATGCCCAGCACTCTGAGGAGAAGCTGAATGTGGCACTGTGCATCTATACCCCAAGCACTGGAGAGGGAGAGGCAGGCCTGACTGAAAGCTGATCTAGCTGAACTGGTGAGCTCCAGACTCAGAAAGAGATCTTGTTTCAAAAAATATGATAGAGATCAATAGAAGACACTCAGGGCTCACCTCTGAGCTCCACATGTGCACATATGAGGGTGAGTTCATTTACCCACTACACACATACAAACATACACAAACATACACACAGACAGACACAGACAGACACACAAACACGCATACATGCACACACACACACACACACATGCATGCACACACATATGTGCACATGTGGTTTCTAGGTCTAAACTACAAGAGGAACAGCTATAAATCTATGAATTTAACAGAATTGGATGCACTTTGTCCATCATTATGGGCAGCCAATGAAGAGGCACTTGTATAAGCCAATTCTCTGTGTGGACTGAGAATACCCAGATATTTCCATGCCCCTGGGTTTCCAAAACATACCATACTTAGCACAAAATCTACCCCTATTTTCTATCTTAATGTCTATCATGCTGGGACCACTACGGATAAATACAGTTCTTTATTTCCAGCCCTGATCGATTCTTCTGTCAGGGAGCTGTAGATTGCATACAGAGTTCTGCTTCTCTCATGGAAAGATAAAGTTGACAGCATGGGTCTGTGATTTCTCTGTTGAGTGCTCTGTGTTAGATTGGCAAGAAGATCTCAGAAGGGCAGGGGAGGTAGGAACACAGTCACAACGACTGCACAACATTCTTCAGTCAGTTCTGGAGTCTGTGGTTAGTGACAAGGAAAGAAATGCTTTCCAGCAGTTGGGGATGGGAGGTGGGTGCGGATGCAGACATGGTTGTGTCTGGGTGACTTTGCTAAATGGGGATTACCTGTGTCTCTATAGGAGTCTGGAGAGTTCAGGCAGTTTCTGGGAATAGATATTTAGTGGGCAGTGCAGGGAGAATAAAGTATGTGGTGGCTGGCGTGGCAGGTACCTGGGGCTGCTTGCCACCTTAGGATGTGTTGTGCAGCTGTCTCCTCTGGGTTGGGTATGATAACTGCTATCAGTGCTCCCTGGTGGAGAAATGGGAAGGATCATGGGACCCTCAAGGCTTAAAGGTGGATAACAGAAGCCAGGTGTAGTGGCACATGCTCGTAATCCTAGCACCAGGGTGGCAGTGGCAGGAGGATTAGAAATCAAGACAAGCCTTGGCTACATAGCAAGTTCAGGGACAGCCTTGGCTATGTGAGACCTTGTCTTAAGAAATAAAATGGTAAAGCTAAACAAATCAAGACAAGGAAGGAATGGGCCATGGGCTAGGAAGCTCTTCTGTAGTAGCTGTCTGTAAGTTGCTCCAAAGATTTCCCTGTGGTGCCACCCATGTTCCCGTGAGTAACCCCAACACATGCATTGGCTTGACTAGCAGTTTACAGGGATAGAAGCCTTTCTCAGGTCTATGAATGTCTTCTCCACCTGGGGTACATACATATTTCTTTATATGCCCCCAGGAGAGGTCCTACATTAGAGTCTTACTCTGGGAACCCCCTGTACAGTAGTTCTAGATAGCTATGGTCACTGGCTTATAAACTGTTTTTTAATCAAATGTGTCCACCTTGTTCTCGGCACTCATCCAGACTTTGATGTCTTCATAGAGACCCCCTGACAACTGGATGTCCCCACTGATCAGGAATCTCAGTGTCGCTCCACCATGGCAAGCTCAGCATCCTTGGTTTCCCTTTGTCCTTCTTGCTAATGTTCACCATTGCTCTTGATGCTGCCAATCCTTTCCTATTCTGTGTCAGCAAAACTAAACACATAAGGTTTGAGCCAGAGCATCTATCCATGTGCCACTGTGACTCTCCCAAGGGTGGGCAATGAACTCGTCAGCACAATTAAGATGCACTTGGGAGATGTTTGCTGAACTTGAGAAGTCCTCACGCTTCCATCCCTACCCCCTCAGGATATAAGCTTACTAATGCCAGCAGCTTCTTGCCATCAGAATATAATTCAATATGATGAAAACTAAACTGTGCTCATTATAGTCTAAGTGCCAGTCCCTGGCACCATCAATTCACATAGCCTCCAGTGTGGTAGTGTTAGGATTGGAGCCTTCAGAGAGATGAGGAGTTTGGTTAAGGGCATGCATGAGAGCAGAGTCACAGGAAGGATTTACAAAGGGAACCAACTCCAGAGCTTCCTATCTCCACACACACAGAAGGAAGTCATGAGTGTATATTAACACAGTGCCAAACAAAAGCCCAGAGATGAGCTCTCAGAAGGAAACGTATCATGTCAGCACCTTGATCCTAAACTCAGCCTCTTGGGCTGTGGGAAGTTTCAGTCACCTACTCTGAGGAATTTTGTGTGGTTCAAGCTAAAATATTGTCTCAGGTTATAGTTATGAATATATATACACACACAATCACATATATGCATACAGTAGCATTTAGTAAAAATAGAGGCCATGGATTTGAAGGATAACATGGGGGGGCAGTTATGGAAAGGCTTAGAGGCAGGAATGGAAGGGAAAACTATTGCATTTAATTATAATCTCAAAAATGAAAATAAATGTTAAAAGGTAAACAAAATCTTTCTAAAATTTAAAAACAGGCAAACAAATAGACAGACAGACGCTGTCTTAGAATAAACCATCACAGAAGAAAGTCAAAGCTGTAGTTCGAGAGAAGTCAAGTCTGATACCACTATTTGAGATCCTGGGTTCAACCTCGCCTGAAGACTTCTGAACTTTCCAATGGCCAGGGTCTGCCTTCCCATCAGGTTGTTTGTCTTTAAGACAGTTTGAAGATGTCCTTTTCTTCTTTGCACATGGGGGGATGGAGCTTAGGGCCAACGAGGTGTCCATGGTCCCACAGCTGGCTTGCTGCCTGATTACTGTGTTTCCACCAGCGGTCTCAGCCTGCCAACCCTCAATGGTCTATTCACCTTCACCTCACAGACTACCTTTCTGGTTGCTGTGATCAGATACCCCACAGGAAGTAACCTAAGAAACGAAGGGTTATTCCAGCTCTTGGTTTAGGATATACTCTTACGGCATGTGATGGGAGAGGCTTAGAACTGGGTTGACTGGGGAGGAGAAAGGGAGGTCATTTGGAAGCAGCGAAGGGTTGTAAAGTCCAGCCTTCCCCCACTCAGTGATTCACTCTTTGCAGCTGGTCTGCCCCTCTAAAGGCCCCGTAACCTCCAGTGTCAGCATCACCAAATGGGGACCAAATGCTCCAACATATAAGCCTTTGGGAGACCTGTTCTATTAAAACCAGGATAAGGTTTGCCCTCATTTTGTTACCAAGCTCTGCCTACCTGTGTCTCTTCTACAATTGATCTTGATTTCTATGAACCCTGGCTCCTGTACACCCCAAACTCTCTCTTGTGTCAGACTGCATTACCATGCTCTTTCTACTGTCCCCTCTGATGTCATTTTCCTTTGCCACTTCTCTTCTTCCTTTTTCAGCCAAGCATTGCTGCTTTGCTCTAGTGTCGTGTGCATGCTATTTCTTGCTTCCTGCAACATCTGTGCCTTGCCTTCATCTTTGCATCTTGGACTACTTCCTCTTATCCTTTTCATCAGCTTCATTTCTCTTCATGATGGCTTCTGTCACCCACTCTCTGTCCATTGCCCCCTCCCAGGAACACAGTTTATTTACTGTGGTATCCCTAAGGTCTAGAATAGCACTGGAGATGGGGTAGTGCCCCATGAACCAATGAGTAACCAGAGAGAAGTGAATGAAAACAAGACGCTGCCTTCCTTTCTTAGACCAAGAGATACACTGAAGCTCAATGGGATTCCATCGATACCATGTCAAAGATGCGTAAAGCAATTCAGTGTTTGTGTGTGTGGTAAGCGGTCGATTACATGTTCATTTGTGTGTGTGTTGTATTGTTATGTGTCTGTAGGCTGTGGCATGTGTGTAATGTGTGTCTCATTCTCCCCAGATCCTTAAGGAATTCACAGAAATGGCAGTTACTGTAGACATATAAAACACAATCCCACCCTGTCATTTAAGCTGGTACATTTTTTTTTTCTCTCCTCCCTCCCATAGAGCCTCACTCTGGTGCCCTGGCCAGATGACAGTTCACAACTCAGCCCATAAGTATAGTAAAAAAAAAAAAAAACAAAAAAACAAAAAACGTCAAGACAAGTAGCTTCCCCAGTAGTGACAGGTTGACATGGAAGGATAGGGATGGGGGTAACTCCAGGGTGACAGAGGTCATCACTTCCTACTCTTATCCACAGCTCAGGAAAAACCTGCTCAGGTGGGCCTGAGGTCAACTCCACATGGTCAATGTTAAGTTAGTGTTTACTCTTCCCCAGTGAGAAGGCAGGGATTAAATATGTTTTGATTAAGCAAGATGCTATGATATTAATAAACAATACCACATCTCTTAGCACTTGGAGGTTTCAAGCATCAGGGCCATGAACACAAAAGCTCCTTCACGCAATGACTGTGTTCTTTCATTTTCTGGCAGTGTTGGAGACTGGATGTATGGGTTTGTGTAGCTAGGCATTTTTATCACTGAGCCAAAGCCTCAGCCCCAGCCCATGCTTGGCTGCTGAAACTCAGGTAGGTTCTGTGGTTCTCAGACCCCCACCCCACCATCCCAGCTGGAGAACAGAATTTAAAGAGGGGGAAATGAAGGGGAAGTGAAGATACTGGATCAGCTGTGTAATTTGCAAGTAGCTACACAGGCCTCATCCCTCTAGCCTAGGCTGAGGAACACTTGTATTGTCCACGTGTCTTCTCTCAGGGCCTTCAAGTGAGTGCAGAGACAGGGGTGGTCTACAGTTGGTTAAATCGGAGCTTTGGTGGTCACATCCACTTACCGGAGACCAGAGCAAGTACTGAGACTGACCACTGATGCAGCATCGCCTTGCACATGTCCATGGTAGTAACAATGATCCTGAAAGGGATCGAGGGGAAATCAGTCAATCAATCAATCAATTAATCTATCAATCAATACATCTTCCTCCGACTTAGAATCATCCAGGTTTCTCTAATCTCCTCTCCTTACATTAGCTATAGGACATACTGTATGACATAGGCTGCCTTACCATTCAATGCTAAGCCCAGTGTGACTTGCCCAAGCCTATGGTTAGAGTATCAGACCTGCTTAGAGACTATCAGAAGGGTTTGGACACGTTTGATCAGCCTCCATTCTCACATGTCTGTCACCCCCCAAGGAGAGCCCTGATGTCCACTGTTGTACAAAACGCAGCAGTAGAACAAATCACACTGACACCCCTGGTTTTCCCTCATGTAAATTGTTTCCAGTAAAAAAGCAGAGGAAATGATGGGGGTATTTAAGCACACTGTGAGATGCACTAAATCCTAGCCAGAATGGATGGCTTAGGAACTTAAGAGCAGACAGGGATGGTGAAGAATGAAAGAAGAGATCTCACAGAGTCACCTATACAGAGCTTAGGAGCAAGGTCACTGAGGGAGGTCTCAGAAGAAAAAAAAATCCCTGTAGGTAACATCCTCAAAGAAACCTCAGTACAGATGCCTCCTGGGAGGACAGATCTCTGTCCAGATTCAAGGTTAATTGTGCTGGTGAAAAAAGGTTGAGTCGCAGCTCCAATTAAACAGCTGATTGACAAGGACTGGCCGCTCATACCCAGCACTCCTCACCCAGGACTCCAGCAGCATGGCAGCTTTTTGTAAGAAAGGGACCATTCCTTCTAAGTGACAATAAGGTTTCAGCCTGCCTCTGACATGCCCATGTCACCTCACAGGTGCCTTGCTCCTACTGATGACAGTCATTCACAAATACAATCTTAAGTTTGCTAAGAAAAATGACTGGGGCTGGAAAGATGGTTCAGTGGCTAAGAGCATTTGCTGTTCCTGCAGAGGATGGGGGTTTGGTTCCCAGCGCCGGCTCTGTACCTCACAACCATCTGTAATTCAGTTCCAGGGAAGCAGATCTGATACCCTTTTCCAGCCTCCATGGGCACCTGAGTGCATGTGGCACACATAAACTCATGCACCGCCACCACTGCCACCACCACCACTGTCACTATCAATTAACAAACAAACAAACAAACAAACACCAGATGAATTTGAGTAACAGGGAAATCCTTGCTATCATGAGAAATTTGCTAAGATAATCTCATCTCAACAATACAAGAGGATAAAATTCTTGGGTCATCTAAAAGGCAAAGGATGAAGGGAGGTGAGAAGGCTGCAGGGAGACAGGTAGTGCTGTTTGAGCTTTTTATTTTCTGACTTTAGAGTTCTTTATATAGATTCAGGATGTTAATATTTTATTGCCAATATTGTGCAAGAAAATTCTTTGAACCCAACCATTACTGCCCAGAGTTTCTGGCTTTATAAATTCGAGTCTCTTTTGTCCCCTAAATTTACTGTTACTAAAGACAGCTTTCTTTGAGGTCACGGGTACATGCCTTTTATTTTCTTCTATTTACATAGTCTTGAGAGTAGCTCTTTAATCTCCCCAGGATTTATTTACAACCTGGAAGTACAGGCCTAGTTTATGCTGGCTCCTACAAGCTCACACCAGCCATTAGTCACCACTGCGCATCAGTTTTCTCCCAACACTCTGGCAAGTGCTATGCTTGTGACTTTTCTTGTTTCTGTGATACCTGGTAGAAACTTCAAGGAGAAAGAATTTCTTTCGGCTCCTGGTCCATTGTGGCAGGGGAGGCACAGTGGACTTCTTGGCAGAGAGGGATGCTGCTTGCTCCTCCGTGACAACAAAGAAGTAGAGAGTGGCTTAGCCCTAGTGACCCACTTCCTACAACAAGGCCTCCCCCAGTAGAACCACCAGCTGAGGACTTAGTGACCAAGCATGCAAGACATTCAAACATAGCATATGGGAATACTCAGGGTATGTCTATGTCTCTTCTTTGTTTTATAGTCCACCAAGGATGGCTCAACTGTCCACTCCTAAGCCAGTTCCACTCTTTTAATTACAATTGCTCTACGTGACAACTGGATAGCCATCAGAGCTAATTCTCTTTTACAATTAAGATTACATTCCCCTGCCATACATTTCACTATTTTAAGGCACGGCATGTCAGCATTGTAATGGTGTCCTGCTTAGAGTACACAGAGTACCTGAAGTCCTCCATCACTGAAATCCATAAGGATGCACAACCATCTCCACCATCTCATTTCAGAGCATTTTAATGACCCCACAGAGACACCTGGAACCCCACAGTCCCTCCTCACCACCCCTGGCAACCACCAGTCTCCCCTCTGTCCCTATGGATTTGCATGTTCTGTTCATTTTATGTAAATGGAAGCCTGCAATACATGGCCCCGTGCCTGGCTTCTTTCACGCAGCATAATGTTTTCCAGGTTCCATCATGAACTCTGCTTTTTCTTGCCGAAGATTATTTCACTGCACATGCTGTGGTATGGACAGCTGGTGTCCAGAGGTCAGGGCTGGAGAAGAAATTACCTACAGATGGAAAACCGCAAAGGCAGTGGCCGATGGAGGGGCACACAGTTCAGGGAGCACCCATGCTGACACAGGAGCATGGAGTGCCTAGCAATCTCTCTCTCCTCCATGGGACTGTCATTTTCAGTGAGCAGTGGCTTGGTTCAATTCAGGGACTGAGAGGGGATGTGGTTGCTTGGCCAGCCACATCAGATATCTCGTAGAACATCAAGGAGGGGAGACAAGGATAGGAGTGTGCCTCCTCGCCTGTGTACATTTTGAATGACCCTGCTCTTCCCCTTTACTTTCAGGGAGTCATGTAAAAGTTTGTTCACACGAGGGATGCATGTAACTGGACAGAAATATCTCAGGGCATCAGGGGGATCTTGGTCCCCTCCCAGGCTGTGCTATACAGGCTGGAGGTGGGGGGTGGGTTCTAGCCCTGGGCCCCTGTAGGAATGTCAAAGCTGAAGGAGACACTGAGTAGGACAGCATAGCAGCTGCTATTGGAGTTTGGGCTGCCCAGATGAGTGGGATCACTAGCCTTTGAGATCTGTCTTAAGAGTTTCCCTCATTTGGGGGAGGGGATGATAAACCACACAGTGACAATAATTACTGACTTCTGAAATTTGAAACTCATTTGTTCTCAGGTTCTGTTGTTAATGGATTATTTATCAAGTGTACTTTCTAATTAAATACACAGGAATACAAGCTCATTAAAGCGCGGGCTGAGAACAAATTAGTATCAAACTAATTTTCAGTTCAATAACTTGAAATATTGCTTTTATGAAGCAGGGGAAGTGGAGTTTAGTGTTCATAAACCATTCCTTGAAGTCAACTACCCTACCCATCTTCATTGTCATGAGCGCTCACAACTTACTTCTCAGGTTACCTGAGTTAGCTCATGAGCCCCTTGCTCACTCCTAACAGGGATTAACCTCTTAGACTGCAGAGCACAGTCACTCGATTCTCCCAGACAATTCCAATTTCCTGAAATTCAGTTTTTTTCAACATGACTCACCACATGCAAATGAACATGATTTCATTTTGATGAAGTTGTGAGTCACTGTCTGGATAACGTCATGACTCAGAAAGACAGAGTTGGGCCCTCCATGTATTGGTTGAGAAATTGGATTGTGGTAGAGTTATATTTTATGACCCTGTAGGGACCTTGACTCCTAAGGCAGGGTCAGAGGCAAAGGGATCTTTACAGGTCCCTGAGTGGAGACCAGCAAAACTCACTTTGGTCCACAGGCTAGTATGTACCTGTATCTGAAATCAGCTGGTCCCTATGCTTAGACTCTCAGATGCTCAGACCAATCAGATCTTCTAGGCATATGAACACTTGGCCCATAGGTTCTGGATGTGCCACACAGCAGGAGACATGACAGGCACCCAGCAGTCAGAGATCTGTGCCCAACCTAGAGAACCCTGGATCTGCCTTACCACAGGGGTCCTTGCTGGGTAAATGTGGCTATTGGCCTCTGTATAGCCATCTCAGACCTCAACCCTCTCCTTTCTCTGATTGCCCCCAAAGCACCCAACTGCACAGCCCCCTGACTCTAAAGATGTTCTGAACGAGATCATGCCCTCCTAGGACCATCTTCTTTGCTTCGTTCTGCTGATCCAATGCATTCTGCTTCTCCCAACAAAACCTCATGGGGAAGAGAGTCTTGAACATGCACAACCACAAAATTACATCTCTCCCTTCACAAAAGCTCCAGCGGTGCATTTTATACACTTATTATTTAACCGAATGCGTTTCCCCACTCCAGTAAAATACCGTTTTCCTTCAGCTTAATACTATCAATCAAACCTAATGGTGGGTAACAGGAAGCTGGAGTAACAACTCTTGAACCTGAAAATTGGTAGCCCTCAACTCCATGCCCTGCGGGAAGTCAAATCAAACTCCTGCTACCCCCCTCTCTGTGGACTAGGAGAAAGGGGATTTTATATGCTGAAGTGGTTGCAAAAGTGGCCCAACTTTGCGATTTAAAAGGACGTTTAGAAGACAGCGTCTGGGAGGGTGTGGTAAGAGAATGGTGTTTTCGATGAGCTTCCAAGGGCCTTGACCACCACTTTCATAGTCAATACAGTTGATTTGATATTTTAAGGAAAGATGTTTTTAGCTGGAAAGAAGTTGGGGCCATCTAAGGCCAACCATGCTTTTCCAGTGAACTTCTTGCCCAAAGGATGTGGAAGCTGAGGTCATGATTGTTTAACTGCCATTAAAGGTAACAGAGGTGGCAGATGGCAGGGTAGAACTTCGAACCACGGCCTGTTCACTCCAGGAAGGCTCCCCACTATGCCCCACTGCTAGGGACATATGCCCTGTACCCTCCTGAGCCTCTCCTTTCTCAGAAAAAGCTTCCACCTACAATGGAAGCTTGTGCTCTACACTCTCCTGCAGAGTCTCATGCTGTCATCACTCATGGGACCAAAGGAGAAAGGAGTTACTTCCAAAGGAAGAAAAAAATGCAGATGAGAGAGAGAGAGAGAGAGAGAGAGAGAGAGAGAGAGAGAGAGAGAATGAATGAATATGAACGAGTGTGTGTGTGTGTCCGGCCACTCCACAGTTCATCAGGTCAGGCTTTTATTCTCTCATACAGAACACCAATCGCCAACAAGAGCACATACCTCAAGCAAAGGGAACGGTGACTTTGCAAGCCTGTATGTTGGCAAAGCCATCTGTCCCATGCTTAGCCCCGAGTATATGTGTGCCCAGGATGCAACTGTGGAGAAGACAGTGGGCACACCCATCCTCCCAGGACTGTCTCTGCTCTCCAGCTCTAACAAGAACCATGTCTGGTGACCGAATGCTCAGGCCTAACCATAGGGACCACTGTAGTTACTTGGCTGTACCGGAATCTGGATGAATGGATGAAGGTGTCACACTCCTGTTCATTGTGACCTTCTGAGAGGTCAAGAAGCCCATCTGTGGTTGTGATGCTGCCAAGATCAACCTGGGCTGCAAGTCTTGGGCTGAGACTTGTGAGTGTCTCAGTGCTTAAATCTGTAAAATGGAATGGCTTTTAATCCACTGGGGTTTTAGAGATCTAAGAAACATGGTGTGGAGAAGTAATCTGTAAGATGTAAGCCATTTTTGCAAATACTAAAACAAGTGTATGCCTAAGTCAGCTACTGTGCACTCTTTCTGCTAACTGCTCTCCCCTGGACCACATATTTTTATGGCATAAAGGAATAGAGGAGGGCAAGAGGAGCTGACTTGCCAGAGAGAAAGGTGCACCCCTGACTTGCATACCCTCATTCATTTCTACAGTGCAGTTCCAGATCCAGGGGTTGGTTTCATGTAGATACCAGGAGGGAAGGGAACGGGGTGGGCAGAGTTAGCAGACCTTCAGGCCCAGCTGCCTTTGATGGACATTCCTGAGCCTCGAGAGTCCAGTGGCTAAAGTATTCACTCACGTACCCACTCCAGATGCAGCCCCATCTCTTGCCTAGCCACAAGATTCAGAGGATCTCAGGGTACAACAGAGTAATGGGCTGTTGTAAGCTGCTGTCACCATGGTGGTGCGCTAACCTTCCCAAAGGCCTGGCTGTGTGCGGTCCTTGTGTCTGCTGCTTTGCCTCTGCATTACATGTCTGGTGAAGCACTCCAGCCAAGCTGGGGTTTATACCCAGTTAGAGTGGAACCATGGCTGCTGTCCTAAGGCCTAAGGCTACTGAACCCAAACTGAAGACCCATATCTAAGAAGTCCTACAAATTTTGATACCATTAGAGTAAGACGGACACCACAGCCTATAAATGGCCTTGGAAACTCCCTTGGTTTTCCATGAGTGATTCTTCTAGGTATGTTTAGACTTCTTGCCTTCTCTCCATCTCAATACACCTGGTCTTTATAGTAGAGACTGTCTATTCAACCTCTAGCTCATCTAGGCGAGCCACTTGCCTGGTCCTATCATAGCCTCTCCCAAGCCCTCAGAGCCCCAGCATACCCATGACACACCTTAAAGGGACATTTCAGTGGCTTCCAAACATCCTTCTATCATGACTTTGTTCCAAGTCACTCTAAGCTTGGTCACCTTTGCATAACGCTGCCGCTCCCCTCTCTCCCCTCTTCCCCCACCCTCCCTGCACTGGAAAAACTGTAGCAGTGTCCTGGAATGCTCTCCTTCTCCTGACCCTGGGTGAATGCCTCCTCCAGCTTTAAATTTTGGTCCACAAGTTCTTTCCTCCATGCAGCCTTCTCTGACACCTCAGACAAGATCAGGCCCTTGTAACCTTTCCATCAGGAAACTTAGTACAGACAGCTGTGGGTGCTGGAACCACACCCGTCCCCTCCTTTCTCTCCGTGAGTCTCCTCACCTGTATTTAACCCTGCTGTATTCTCAGTGGTGGGTACAGAGCATGGCCCAAGCAGTTGTCCAGTCAACATGTGGGCAACAGACAGATATGTTATTACCAAACACTGTAGGCACTGAGAGAGCTGGCCGGCTACTCCAGTCTCCCCAGGGCTTCTGTGGGAATGTGAATAGCCCACATGGCATGCCTATGGTCACCCACAGGCCATATTAGGAGTGACAGCACAAAAGATAATTCTTCCTTAGATGTAGCCAGCAAAGGACAAACTCAAACATTTCATCTTGGGGAGGAGACACTGGAGATTGATTCCAGAGTTAATGTCAGCCACTTCTCTGAGTCAGGCGGCTGGCCCTAATTGTTGTTATATTAAAAACAACCAAAGCACTCCGGCCAAGTGGTTCTCACTCCACATGTAACTTTAAATTCAGGCTGACCCATTGAGGGATGATTAGAAGGGGCAAGGAGACGAGTCAGCGAATTCCCTTTGTTTTCCAGTCTGAGTCAACAAGAATCAAACTCCCAAGGCTGCATCTGACTCCTCACCAGCAACAAGGCCTAGCTGCTCTGCCCTGACCCTATTCAGGGAGCCAGCTCTTTGGCTCCATATCTTTGCCATAGCTTGGCTGATGCTTTAGTTGGCATGACCAGAATGTCAGTATTTGAGGGGACCCCTCTCTCATGGGTTAGAATGTTTGTTTGACTTGTTTCTTTCTCATTACATAACGACCTCTTGGCCACTAATATGTCTCTCTCTCCCTTTTTCCCCGCCCCTCTTGCTACTTCACTAGCTTGTCTGATGTCAGTACAACTACAAGTGCTTTATTTTATTTTTTTTAAATTCAGATCTATCTACTGATTCTTTGATTTCTTTCTATTTTATACATGGGACTATGGGTCTTAACAAGTCTATTTAACCTATTTACATACAATGAGATTCATACGTTATATTATTCTAATCTTTTTCCTTCCTGTTTTATATTTATCCTCTTTCTTTTCCTGTCTTTTCCTTTTATCCTGCCCTGCACTAGGTTGAAACAAGATTTCCATTGATAGCCTGTTATTTGGAAGAATACACTGTTTTTCTGTTCTTTGGATGTTTATTCTGAAAATGTTCAGGTGCCTCATATTTTACTTATCAAAGCTAATCAGCATGCCTATTATTTTTAGTACAAGGCAAACTCTTAAACTGTTTCAAGTCTACTTCTCCGTCTTGTTTGAGAACGCCTAAACATAGTCCCTCCTAACTGTTATTTTAAATAGATTTATTTGGTGCGATTGTTTTGCTTGCCATTGCCTTCAACCTCCTACCCTGGCATTTAGTTTCCTTCTTGCTGAGCTGTTCTGTGCAGGGCACTCTTGCCTAGATAGCCTTTGTTAGGCTCTGGGAGTGGTAAGTTCTTGACTTGTTGAATAGGTGTGGCTGTGCACTCTTGGCTTTGGAAAGTCATTTCAACATAGAGTTTAGGGTGCTAGCTACTGTAGCTCTCCCTGTAGTTTTAAAAATTAATTATTCTACTTATTTACATCCCAATGTTGCCCCCTTCAGTCCTCCCTCCCAGAGTTCTTCACCCCATTCCTCCCCTTTGCCTCTGAGAGGGTGTTCCCCCTAACTGGGGGAAATTCCCCTTCTCTGGGGTATCAAAGTCTCTACCAGATTATATATTCCTTCCACTGAGGCCAGCCAAGGCAGTCCTCTGCTACATATGTGTGGGGTAAGGGGGCACAGACTTGCTCATGTGTGCTCTTTGGTTGGGGGCGCAGTCTCTGGGAGCTCTGAGGGGGTCCAGGTTTGTTGACACTGTTGGTCTTCCTATGGGGTTGCCATCCCATTCAGTTCCCTCAAACCTTCCCCAAACTCAGGGGTCCCCGACTTCAGTCCAATGGTTGGCTACAGATATCTGCCATCTTTCTCAGTCAGCTGCTGGTAGAGCCTCTCACTCCCTGTAGTTTTAACTCCATCATTGCTGATGAGAACTGTTGGTTCGGTTGTCCTCATTTGCTACAAATTGCTTTGTCTCAGGCAGTTTTAAGACATTCTCTTTGAAATCCTGCAGGTTCTCTGTAAATCACCCTAGAGCATTTCTGGTTTTTTTTTTTTTTTTCTCCCAGGACTGGTGGATTTTTGTGAAGGTTCATAGCTTCGTTCAATCTGGGGACACCACTGTCACATTCTATTTGATTACTGCTTCTTTTCTACACCGAGTGTTGTACATTTGTGGAATTTCCATTAGATCTATCTTGTTCTTCCAATTTTTTCCCTCTGGCTCTTCTCCTATCTCTGTTCTGGGGAGGACTTGTTTTCTCTCTCTGTCTGCCCATGGGAGCTCCTTCACAGTGCATTTGTTCATTGTCTGGCTTGTGATTTTTGCCTTAGGGTTCATCCTTAAAATTTTATTCCCCTTTTTTCCTTTTTGTATAGTCATCTCATACATTGGGGCTGTAGAAAATTCTCTAGGGAACACTCTAACCCTGGATTCAGCCTGGGCTCAAGTAGACTTCCCTGGTTTGGGAGTAGCTTTGAGGTCAATATCTGACTGGGAATACCAGCATGATGATGAAGATGATGATGATATCAGACTCTGGATACGGGCCAACACATCCCCAATGCATATAACACATGTGAAAAGCTGCATGGGGCTCTCTCTCTCTCTCTCTCTCTCTCTCTCTCTCTCTCTCTCTCTCTGTGTGTGTGTGTGTGTGTGTGTGAGAGAGAGAGAGAGAGAGAGAGAGAGAGAGAGAGAGAGAGAGAGAGAGAGAGAGAATGATATTCTTTCAGTTCATGGCACCTGGCAGACAATTCTTTCTTGCCTTCTGTAGGCTGGGAGAGTTCTTCACAAGAGCTTCCCTGAGAAGCCAATCTTTATGAGATTCTAACTGCAGACTTCAGTTCTTTCTTCTCCGTGCTAGCACCTGGTCTTTATATTCATCCTCAGTCGCATTCATTCGTTCTCTTGCTTCTCTTCTCAGCTCTGGGTCCTGGGAAGCCTTTTGGGGTCCCATGGCCCAAATTTAGTAGCCAAAGCTCTGGCTATCCCCATCCCCACATATCATTCTGTTAATTTTAGAGAGGGTCTCACTATAGCCTGGGCTAATCTGGAATTCACTATATAGCCTAGGCTGGCCTTGGGTTTGTTGTCATTCTCCTGTGTCCCAAGTGTTTGGATTACAGGTGTGAGTGGTGGGCTACAAGGGAGGTTGAAGTGTTTAAGAACCATTATTATAAGTAAGGTTTGAAAAAAATTTAAGTTACAGGCAGGACTGCTTGCCAAGTCACCTCTAACTCTGGTCAAGCTTTCTGGTAAATAACAACAACCTCCTCTTCTTTTTCCCCCTCCTCCTTATCATCTTTTCCCCCTTCCTCCTCCTTCTCTTCCAATTTTGCATTTAGGCAGGGACTCACTATGTAGCTCTGGGTGTATAAACCAAGTTGGTCTTGAACTCTCTGAGATCCATGTGCCTCTGCCTCCCCAAAGTGCTGAGGTTAAAAGTCAACTTCACCACGTCTGGCTAAAAATCTTTCTTTCTTTTTAAAAAAAATTAACTATTTTTACATTCCATATTTTATTCCCCCCTCTCCACCTTCCAACTATTCCACATCCCATACCCGCTCCTCACCCCCTGTCTCCATGTGCATGTTCCCCCAACCCCTACCCCACCAGACCTTTAAACTCCCTGGGGCCTCCAGTCTCTTAAGGGTTAGGTGCATCATCTCTGAATGAACCAGCCATCCTCTACTGTATATGTGTTAGGGGCCTCATATCAGCTGGTGTATGTTATCTGTTTGGTGGTCCAGTGTTTGAAAGATCTCAGGAGGTCCAGATTAATTGAAACTGCTCGTTCTCATACAGGGTCACCCTTCTCCTTGGCATTTTTCAGCCTTCCCTAATTCAACAATGGGATTCAGCTGCCTCTGTCCATTGGTTGGGTGCAAATATCTGCATCTGACTCTTTCAGCTGCTTGTTGGGTCTTCTGGAGTGAAAAAAATCTTTCTTAAAAAGCCGTTTTTGTTTTTGTTTTGGGGAAGGGTCTCATTTTGTAGTCCAGGCTGTCCTAGAATTTACTCTATAACCTACACTAGCTTCTAACCTCGGTGATCCTCCTGTCTCAGCTTCCTGAGAGCTGGAATGTGAGCCTGGCTTTTCCCAGGATTCTTGGGGCCAAGATGAAGAATCTGGGAGTGTGCTTAGCTCAGAACAAAACAGCTACAAAAGTGTCAGCACAAAGTCCATGCACAGAGTTCTGTTGGCCCAAACATGCAGGAATTACCGTGTGATTTCGAGTGAGAGAGACATCAGTACCATCTTGCAGATAATGGGTCTCTGTGAAGCCATTGGCAATGAGTCCCCTGTGGAAACAGAAATGACAGAAAAAGATGAGTGTGCCATGTATGGATAGACTGCCGAGAACCTCTCAGGGGTGGGGATGAGATACCCCAGGGAGGCTCACAAAGGGCTTCACCTATTCAGGTTTCCAGGGAGAATTTAGAGGGCACCCAAGTAGGAGTCAGCCTACAACAGATGTTTTGAGAAGTTGTTCATGTGGTCCCTTTGAGGTCCCTTTCATTTTTCTGATTCCATTCTTCTCAGGTGCAAAGTTTAGCATTCACCATGTACCTGGACACACATACCCCAACATCATACCTCCATGACACATCATACCCCCCACCGTATCCTACCACCACCAGACCCCGTAGAGGTTTGGTTTGTTGCTATGTATTGTAATGCTAAATACAGGCCTCCAAGGTCTTGTTGCCTTTAGGGGCAAGAGAATCCTTACATCCACCAAGTAATGCTATATGACCTGCATCCTTAATTTAAAATTATTGGTTGAATAAAGATGCCAACAGCCTATAGCAGGGCAGAAGAGAGGTAGGTGGGCTTTCAGTTCCCAGGTTTGGGATATAAGACCATCATCAGAGGAGAGAGAAAGAGATGGTGGAGGGAGGAGAAGACACTGCAGTAAGGGATCATAAGAACTGGCCATGTGGGCTGGCCAGCCAGAGTAAGAGCAGCCCACATGGAACATGGCAAGTCATATCTCAGAGTTATTGGCAGGGAGGTAGACATAATAGCACAGAGGGCAGATATCTGCTCAGGCCTAGTGCTGTAAAGGTTTATTACAAATATAAAAGTTTTGTGATTTTAATCTGGGAACTAGATGATCTCAGGCAGGGTAGAAACCCCCAATTGACTTTAAATATTTTCTACAATAACACCCCAGCACAGTGCATACCATATCCCTTGCCCCAAATCCCATACTTTATTATAGGGGCACAGATTTCCAAGTTGGGAAAACCCATCCCCAGATGTCACATTGTTCCACAAACTACAATCAGTGCTGAAGCCACTTGCAGGGCAAACAGCTTTGGATCCAAAGATATATTCCTCACAGGTGAGAGATCCAGCTATTAATAGTGAGATATCACAGGAGAGGGTAAAACAATAACTAAATATTGTAAGTGATGCAGGGTGCAAACAAAAAAACCCTAAACAAACAAACAACCCCCCAAACAACAACAACAACAACAACAACAACCCCTGACTTGGACACACCAAAATCTGAATTTCCAAGATAAGATAAATTCAGGAAAATCCTTGTGTCCCCAAATAAAACCATGACAGTCACCAGGTCTTCAGTGAGGATACTGCATATGATAGTTAGGTTATAAATGATTTTGCAGTCTGAGATTATGAGCATGTTTTTCATCCTGCTCAGTGCAATGCATACCTACTATGCACTGGTTTTAGCTGCTGGGTCACAAAGATAATTACACCAGCCTCTGCTCTTGAGGATGCCACAGCCTGGTACAGTGACAGAAGGAATTGTTTCAGAGTAGGGGAGCTGTGTTCTTGGGTGAACCACTGTGCACTAGATAGCGCATCAAGAAAGCATTGCAGAGGGAGTGGGATACCACTGTACTGTAACAGGGAGAAGAGGAGACTGAAGTTCATCAGAGTGTATAGAGGTGGTGGTGTCCCAGGCTGAGGATGACCATGGCAGACCTGAAGATCTGGGATTGGGAAGCCAGCAAGGGAAAGAAAGGGCCCTAAACAGAATCTGATATGATCTACCAGTGCAGTAGAGTCCAGAGTGGTTTCAAGTTCTGAGTCCCTGGAGGTACAGTGGAACGGTTGGTGCTATTGCACTTCATACCACCAGTTCTCCTGGGTGGGGTCAAGTGACAAAGCATGTGACCCAAGCCCAGCCAATTGCAGATCTCCTTTGCAGAACCTGGGGTACTGGGAGTACTGGGAAGAGGCTTTTCCTCACGTTCTCAAGGCTCAGCGTGCGCCTGCGGCGTTATCGCCACAGCTGTCCACCACTTGGAGAGGATGCTGGCAGCAGACAAATCTGCTTTCTTGTGGTGATAACGGGAAGAAGAGAGATGGTCCATTTGCTCGTGGGCTGCAGCATCTCTCTTCTCCAATACGCCTCTCTTTGGCTTGAGCTGGTTCCACCTGAGTTTCCTGGCAAGGACCAAAATCCAGGCAGGTGGGAATGCTGGGTTTGTAACAGAGAAGACTCTTTTCCTGGGCGTTCTTCCAGCCAAGTTCACAACAATATCCCCGTTCAGGGTAATATTGCCGTTTTACATGGATTCCAATACATTCAAGAAACACGCATGGCTATTTTTAAGTCAGCTAGGCCGTGGCAATGGGTGGGTCTGAGATGTGATATGTATTTCTCCACAAGTGTTTCTGGAGGGTGCAGCAAAATACAAAACACTGGCAGCTGACAACCACACACCACACGGATTCTCCTGAGCTCTCAAGAGTTTGCTTACCCTCCAGAGTTCTTTTTTTTTTTTTTTTTTAATGCAGTTGAGAGGCCTTCCCCCGTGGCAGTGGGGTCTCAGAACGAAAGCTCATCCCCGAAGTACTCATCTTTTCGCAGCTGCACAGGCCTCCTGGGCAGGCCCATTCTCAGGGGCACAGCAGCCTTGCTGGCATGTCTAGCACAGAGCCAATAGGAGCAAGGAGCAAGCCAGCTGGGCAGACTGGTTGGAGGAGAACGAAGCCTTTGAGAGGCATTTGCAGGTTTTAATTGTCTTTGAAATGCCTTTGGAGTCAGAGGAGATACAGTCACATACACACTGGGACTCCAGAGAGTTCTGAAATACCACTGTCTGCTTCTTCAGGTCCTGGGGTGGGCAGTCTAGGCAGCTCTGCCACCCATGGCACCACCCTGCTTTCTACCTTGAGTGATTCTCCTCTGGTTCACACTTCCTCTTGCCAACTGTAGCCCCTGGATGATTCTAGAACATTCCACCAAGGGCTTTGCCATTTACAACATCCTGTGTCTGGAGTGTTCTTTGCATTTTTTGTCAAGTGGCTGACTTCTTCAGACCCTCCTTCTCTTAGTTACTGTAAAGGCTGTCTCCCCTGGGGCCTCCTCCTCTGATGTGGACTCTGAAGCAGCCCCTTCACCACTGCCCACTGCAGAGCCCTTTGGTTTCCTGTAGAGCATTCCAATTTGGTTTATTTGATCTGTTTACACTCTGCCTCTCTTTGCTCTCGAGAATGTAAGCCATAGGGGCCGTTCACTCACCATTTTGTTCCCAGTGGTACAGACCGCCCACACAGCCTTCTTCCCAAGCTAGGAAAATTTTGCTGAGCACTTCCTTTTTAAAATTTTTTTGGAGATTATAATTTAATTATAACATTTCTCCATATACATCCCTTCCCCACCCTGCTGCTGCTGCTTCCTTCAAATTCATGGTCTCTTTTTTTCACTTGTTATTGCATATATATATATATGTGTGTGTGTGTGTGTGTGTGTGTGTGTATATATATATATATATGTATATATGTATATATATATATGCATCTACATATATATTCCAAAATATAACCTGCTCATGATGTTACTTATATGTCTGTTTCCAGGGCTGATTGTTTGGCTAAGGCCACCTCTCCTGCTGCCAGCTTTCCTTAGTCACCTACAGTCCTTTGTCTATGGTTGAGGCTTTTTTTTTCCTTTCCCCCTCTACTTCTCCATGTTCTTTGTTGTTATCTCTGTTCAGCTCACAGTGAGCAGCCATGTTGGTGGTACTCTATGGGTTTAGCTTCTGACATTCCTAGGAGACACAACCTCACAGAAAAGTCTACCATCCTTTCTAGATCTTATAGTCTTTCCCCCCACATTTTCTGCAAGTTCCCTAAGCTTTAGGTCTGGGAGTGCTTTATAGATGTATCCACTGGACTGGGGTCCACGACTCTGCATTTTGATTGGTTGTGGTTTGCTGTAGCAGTCTCTATCTGCTGTATACTTCCTTTGAGCCAGGCATCTGCTTGGCCTATAGCATCTCATTTAACCTCTACAGTAGCTACTACCGGGGTCTGTGCTCTGATTTTTGTTCATTTATTTGTTTTCTGTCTCTTGAGAGAGGCCCAGACTGGCTTTGAACTCCAGATCCTGGTTAGGCCTCTGAGAGTACAGGCTCGGGTCAGTAAACTCAGCTGTAGCTCTAGACATTGTTCTTAATCTAAATTTAAAGGAAAAAACAGAGATACAAGGAAGGAAGAGATACAGGTGACCTGGGTATAAAGCCTCACCATAGTTGGTACTTAAAAAAAATAAGATTATTTATTTTTATTTTATGTGTATGAGTGGTTTTCCTGCATGCACATCTATGCACCACATGCATGCCTGGTGCCTACAGATGTCAGAAGATGCTATCAAATCTCCCAGAGATGGAGCAATGGATGGCTGTAAGATACTGTGTGGATGCTTAGAACTGAACCCTGGTCTTTTGCAGTGCCTTAGTTAGGGTTTTACTGCTGTGAACAGACACCATGACTAAGGCAACTCTTATAAGGACAACACTTAATTGGGGCTGGCTTTCAGGTTCAGAGTTCAGTCCATTATCATCAAGGTAGGAACATGACAGCATCCAGGCAGACATGGTGCAGGAGGAGCTGGGGGTTCTACAACTTCATCTGAAGGCTGCTAGCAGAATATTGGCTTCCAGGCAGCTAGAATGAGGGTCTTAAGCCCACACTCACAGTGACACACCTACTCCAACAAGGCCTCACCTCCTAATAATGCCACTCACTGGCCCAAGCATGTACAAACCATCACATTCAGGAACAACAAATGCTCTTAACTCCTCAGCCCTTGTTCTGGCCCACACGTTGTGCTCTTGCGCTTTGTGGAGCCACCAGTCCTTCCAAGCTGGTCAGGTGATGTCTGCTGAGCACGTGTTTCGGGTACCATGTGAAACAGTGGAGAAATGTGTAGCTCAGAATAAGGGCTAAGGAAATACACAAATGTAAAAGGGCAACACAATGGCTCTGTCCATTCCTAGGACTCTCCCTCTCTCCAGGGCGACTTTTTGTCCACCCCTCTCTCCAGATGGTGCCAAGCGGGTGCTAGATCAGGGTGTTCTAAGATGCATATCTACTATAAAAGTGGCTGGACGTCAAAGTCCCCTGGAGAAAATGAAGAGGGGCAGGCAGATGGACAATGTGTGTATTGGAAATATGACAGCAACCATCTTGTACTTTTACCCAAAGAGAAAATCAAATTAGATGGCTCTCCATCAGCAAATGGCAGCAGAAGGCAGATGCATGATTTCACGAGAACATTCCTTTCCTCTGCTTATTAGATTAGCTGACATAACAAGGCATTCTCTTCCTCTCCACACCAGACAATGAGAGGCATCTCAACTGTGTCAGGAGCTGATGTTGCTGGTTTCCATTTGCTTTGGTGTTATTAGCGATACCTAAATAACATACATTTAGCCAATACTTATTGTGCTGGACCATGGAGGGAAAGTAGGGCTTGAGCTTCCCTACCTGGGGAGCATAGATTCAGAGGGGCCACAGCTGTATGAGACATACCTAGGGCTCTGCCTGGGGTCAGAATTGCTTCCAAGCCTGCAGCTAGCCCAGGACGTGGTACCCAGAAGGTTTCAGAAAGGTGATGGGAAGGAACCAGTTACCTCTGAACAAATGTAGGAAGAGCAGACACTGAGGAAATTCCATCTTGCAGTGGCCACACACTGAAAGGCACAGATTATCATAGTGGCAGGCTGGGGTTTTGGACTTAGTGAATGTGGTTGTACATGCAGCTCCTACACAGATGGTGTGTGTGTGTGTGTGTGTGTGTGTGTGTGTGTGTGTGTTTGCTGCTGAGATAGGTAGTTGGGAATGGATCTTGCAGGCTGTTACATGTCACTATATTTGTCCTCTACAACAGGAGCTATGACACACAGTGATGCCATGTGCTGACAATCAGCATTGGAACACTCCTCCACTCTGACAGTGACCTGGAAAGGACTTTGAGAGGAAGGAAGGAAACAGGAAGGCTACAGAGGAGGCCAGCATGAGTGTACAAATGCTAACACTATAACACCCATGAGCCACACCCAGGAGGGCCCAGTGCAACCCTAGATGCTGATAATGGCTGGGGTGGGTGGAGGCCACCTAGGATGGGACAGAAATTGGTGAGCTCACTTCATTCACATTGCGTGTATGATTTGGAAGGCCCTCTTCCTGGCTCTGTGTAGTTAGCAGCTGACTATGTGTGTGGCTTGTGGGATTGGTTGGAGTAGAGACACCGTGCAGTGTGGTGAGGGACAAGCTGAACTCCACCCTTTCCATTGGAACCCTGTATTTTCTGATTTCAAAATCTTTGGGCATACATGGCTGAAATTGGTTATTTAGGCTTTTCAGTAAACTGTAAGTAAGGTTCTTATAAAATATGCATTTCTGAAAATGCTTGGATACTGAATCAAAACACAGATGACCTCCAAATGGATTTTTTTGGAATCAATATTGAAATTACACTTCCCTGCACTTACCATTATGTAATTTAGTTATATAGTTTGAGTGAGATGAATTCCATTAACGTGATCCATGCTAGGCTTACTCATTATGGTCTCTGAGAGCCCCTCTCCTGCCCCCACCTAGAGTGAACTTTTCTCCCGTGCTCTGCCAGGATTTGGCTCCAGGACTTTATTTATTTCTATTTGCTTGCTTCTCCCACAGTGAGCTGGGACACAGGGTGGAAGTGACATCCCAGAGTGGTGTCTCAAAAGTGACACAGGTGCTTGGCACATGGTAAGGATGGAACACAGCAGACAAACACTGTTACAGAAAAGCCACTTGATTCAAACTGATTAGACCAGTAAGTGTAAACAGGGCTTAAATGGGCACCTGCTCTCATGAGCATATCCATATGCAGACTTATGTGTAAACATAATAAAATAACATCAACAACAGATCATATATAATCACAACAATAGTAATAACAATAAAGGATTCCCAAAGCTTGAAGGCCATTTAGATAAACCCTGACTCCTTGGTATCAATTGCAAAACTGTTTAAGTGAGAGAAACAGAGAAATGGCCGAGCAGCATCAACTACTTGGGCTGTGAGAATTTATGGTTAACATGTCAACCCTTCACAGTATGCTTTTGAAGAACGCACATAGGGATGTGGCTTTAATCACCCTGCACGACACAGTCACACAGAAGTGTCACAAGACAGCTCTCGCCTGTCTGTCACCCCAGAAGGCACTGTGGATGCTCTCTATAATCGAGCCATATGTGTGTGTAGACTTCAGTGACCTTATCCTTCTGGAGACACATCTGATTCTCAGGGAGAGCCTCTGACCTGAACCCATTTTCTGCTGCAGATTCATCATAGTCTATCACTCCACAAATTGCAAAGTAATTCATATAGAAATGTGGGGCATGGTTTTCTCCTGCTAGAATGTGGAAATGCAGCCAAGAAGACTGAACTGGGAGATGAAGCATCTAAAGCTTTAACAATACAGCTTGTTACAACACAATACAATACAATAACAATCATGGTTAAAAATCAGGATCTATGCTTACCTACTTACTATGATGGCCATCTTTTATCTAGTATTATCTAATCCAATATTAGACCTAGGTAAATTTAGAGTCAATATGAAAAAGTAGACTAGCACACACCCTCCTGGACCCCCATGGACTATGAAGGGTGTTTTTTGGTTTGTAGTAAAAACCCTAGGTTGAGCAGAATCACCAGTTTATTAAAATGATGTCTATGGAAGGGGCAGAGGGGTATAAAGTTAGAGGAGAGGGGCAGGGGAAAGCCTCAGCTGATAAAGTGCCTGCAGTGTAGGCACAAGGGCCTGATCAAGGATTCTTGCCACTCAAGGGCTAGCTGGGTCTAGTTGTACCCACCTGTAATTTGTAGGCATAGAGGGTGCAGGGTAGGTGGAGGCAGGGGATCCCCCTGAGCTCATTAACTGCTAGTCCAGCCAGTCAGTGGGCTCTAGGCTGAGTGAAAGGTCATTTCTAAGGGTAAGGTGGAAAGCAATAGTGAAAGACACCCAGTGTCTACTCCTGGCCTTAATATAGATGTGCACACAAGAGCAGGTACACCAATGTGCACATGTATATATATACACACTGTAATACACACTGCACATACACATGCATAAACACACATACACACACACACACACACACACACACACACACAGAGTGGAAGCAGAAGAGAGGGAGGCAGACAGCTAAAAGCTGGAAAATGAAAGCAAGGGAGAGAATCTGAGAAGCCCCAACTTCCCCTCAACTCGCCTTTGCTGGCATTTCTTGGAGCTTGCTCTTTGTAAAGACTGTTGTTCCCTGTTGTCCCTGGGAGAGGTCAGCATCACCTGCTAGCAGAAGTGCTGGGTTCTTTGTTTGAGGGAAGGAAGGTGAATCATTACCACTGCCCAGTGGCACTCTCCTTAGGACCTATCACAGTCGGAGGTATTGCAACTGTCCTGTCTACTGTCGTGTCTATTTCTGTGAGAGAGACTCTGGGGATGAGGACTGTTTAGCTACAAGAAAAAGGAACAGTCAGAAAGGTTAAGTAATGTGTACAGAGCCACATAGCAGAGCTCAGGGAGATGGGACTGGAGTGTTGGGTTCCAAAGACCATCCCCTCTAACCACTTGTCCACACAGCCTTCCTAGGAGGCACTGTCACCCCATAGTCCTGACAGAGCAGCTGTCAGCCTCATCCCAGAAGTGCATCTGGTCCGCTGGAGTGAGCATGTGGCCAAGGATGGCCAGGATGCCCTTCTGCGCTCAGTTCAATTTATCCACAAAATCCAGGCGATTTTTAGGTATTTCAGCATTCTGGGATTCTATTCAGCACTGTACGTTTGTAAAAACAATATGGCACTCCGTTCCTTTTCACTTGCTGTTCTCTATTTACTAAAATGCTCAAAATATCAAAACATGTTGTGACTTCTTCTCTGGAACAACAACAACAACAACAACAACAAAGTTCTCTTTGCCAAGATCTTTCTCTCTTAGTTTCTAGGAACTATTAGAAATAAAACTGTTGATACAGCATTTTGAAAGCTGTACGGGGCAATTAAGGTTTGGGTTTTTTTTTTCCCAAATAATTTCTCAATGTACTGTCTCTGTAAGTGACAAATGTGCAGAATTTTGGATCAAAGCATTGGCATCTATCTGTACAGAGAGCTGATGCCATCGCTGTCTTTAGGATGGCTCTCATGACTTCAGCTACTCTCCTATGCCATGGTATCAGCGTCACCTCAGCAGAAGCCTCTCTCAAGTCACAAGACTGGCTTTAGTTACCTTTCCTGTTGCTGTGATAAAATTTTTCAACGATATTCCCAGGGAGAAAAGCTTAGCTTTGGCTGGTGGTTTGAGGGTACACATCACGGCAGGGAACACTGGTGAGATGGAAAAGCTTGGGGCAGCTGAACAAGCTGCAGTCACAGTCAGCAAAGAGAAGCAGATGCTGGTATTTGGCTTGATTTTTCCCTGTGTATCCAGTCTGGGGCCTCAGGCCACCATTAGAACAGGTCTTCCCACCTCAATTAACCTGGATACCTAACCTTAGAGGCAGGCCTGGAGGCTAACCTAATCTAGATAATTCCTCACCACCGTGCCCTGAAGCTTACCTCCAGGGTGGCTTTAGGTCCCATCAAGCTGACAATCAGAATTAATGTCACTGGACTCATTTGTCAACCCTCTGTCCAGTCAAGATGTAGACGCAGGTGAAAATGTCTTCTTTCTAATCCTCAGTTCTCCCGTGAAAGCCTAAGTCCTAGGGCAACTGTCACTGCCTTGAACTGATCTCATGTTATTTGAAAGTCTTGAATGTGGGCTGTCTTCACTGTATGAGAATTGTCAAATTTAAGTAACGCAGCTGTGGGGGATGGGCTACGGATAGAATAGAAAGGTTGGAAAGGCAATTAGCTATTTTCACAGGTAAGCCCAATGGCCACTTCTCTGGGAAAGGATCACAAGGTCAGAGCTAGACCACCTGCTTCCAGTGCTCTGTGGACCTGGGCAAACAGTGGGGTTTCTCAGTGCTCTGTGGACCTGGGCATACAGTGGGTTTTCTCAGGCTTCAGTACTTTTCTTTAAAGAAAAAAAAAAATTCTATTAGCACTATCAGTAGCAGCAGGTGGCATCGATCTAGGCTTTTACAAAGCCAAGTCATTATATCTGCATTTGCAAATGTATGTGTTGTTCAAGCAGGACCCTGTGTATCCCAGACTAGCTACCCAGGGGAGAATGACCTTGAACTTCTCATCTTTCTACTTCCTGTGTCCAGACTACAGGCACAAGCCACCATGCTTGCTTTAAAAAGTGCTGGGGGATTGAACCCCAGGCCTCACATATTCTAGGCAAGTGCTCTACCTGCTTAGCTATGTCCCCTGCCTCACATGTTCAAATTTCATGTTTGCAACACCCTTGGGAGACAGGCAATTGCTTGGCGATCAGAGGCCACACAGAATAGCTAACAGCTTGCTCAGGGTCACACAGCTGGCACCCTGTAGGTAGTTTAATTTCAAAATCCATTTTTTGTTGCTATGCAAATTACTCAGTCTTACTATGGCCTTTCTGCCCAACTCCCTGTAAATGAACAACTTACGCTCAACGTGGCAAGATTGCCTTTGAAAGCAGTTATGAAAGATTCTAGTTTGTGTTGACTTCTTACTGTGGGTTGAAGCTGAAAGGCACAGGAGGAACAGTATGAAGCTGAAGGACACTCACTCGTTCAGGTGAGGCCATTTGTGGCAGAGCAGGAAGAGCTGACACTACTCTTTACAGAATGGGCCACTGTCATGTAATTGAAAAAAAAAATAAAGCCTAGCTAACATTGATAATAAACTATAATCTGTGCTTTATAGACAACCTAGATATTGTCTGAAAACAACCAAATGATTTTTTTGATTCCAGAAGCCAAGTCAACTTGTTTTTTGAAGATTAATTTTTTTACCTTTAAAAATTATGTGTGTGTGTGTGTGTGTGTGTGTGTAAGGGGCATATGTCCACATGAGTGCAAGGACCCTCAGAGGAGAGAGGTTCACCTGGAATTCCCAGGAGAGGAGTTGGTGTCACAAACACCGTAAGCCATTCAAGGTGGGTGCTGGGAAAGAAACCCTGGTGTTCTGAAGGAGCAGCATGCACTCTGGCACACGCAGAGCCAACCTTTAATTCATTTTTAATTATGCATGGTACCCTGCTCCATGAGTGACATTTAGGAGCCTCTGGTCATCGAGCACCCACACAGTTGATGGGAAGGGGATGCCGTAACCTGAAGTTCTTTAACTTGCTACAGAAACACGGCAAAGGCAGCATTTGACACCTTTTACAGACAAAGGAGCAGTCTTAGAGATGTTAGGAAGTCTGTCCAAAGTCAACACAGCTACTCGGGAGTTAGGATGCGAAGACATCTTACACCCAGCCCTTGAGTACACATCTACTTGTAAGTGGAGAAAAATGTTTTCCTTTGCTTCTAACCCAACACCAGGCTTGGATGGTCTTTTCAAGGAACAATGTTCCAACTGAAAAACTGCAACTAACATGCAGGAGAGTTAGAGCTGAGGAATATGCCTGCTCAGCCTGCCTGGTGCTGTTGGAGAGGACTAGGGTCACTCTGACATCGCTTGTCACTTATGAGGCTAGCTTTCAGTTCCCAAAGGGTTTCTGTGAGTATCTGGGAGGGAACAGTGCTGAGGGATAACAATTTACATGTGAAGACAAAAAATAGGTCATAAATAAACACACAGAGCAGCCTGGCTGTGCCTCTTTTTCTGTGACCTTGGGAACAAGGCCTTTCCCCATGCTGGAGTGTTCTTATTTGTAGCAGAGGTGGCAGTGTCTGCTTTCGAAGGTTTGATATTTCAAAACATTTAAAAGCACTCTTGGCTACATTGTACATTTACAAAGGGAATTATTATTTTTAATTATGTACATGCAAAACACTCTTCCTCTCTCTGTCTCTGTCTCTCTGTCTCTCTCTCTCTCTCTGAGGCCAGAACAGGGAATTAGATTTCTGAATTTCTAGAGCTGGAAACACAGCCAGTCCTGAATTGCATACTTTGGTGTTCTGTGAGTCAAACCCAGGTCTTACTGTAAGACCAGTACCTGCTCTTAACTGTTGAGCCATCTATTCAGCCCCAACAAAACTGGAGTAATTATGGCTCACTAGCCTCTGGCTCTCCTCAGTCCCCCCAACCCCCCTCTCCTGTTCCAGCACACCCTTTCTCTCATTTAACTGCTAGAGGAGTCTAACACAGTCCCACACTCATTTTGGTACCATTCTGGTCCTCTCTCCTCACCTTATGAAGCCATGGCGATATTTTAAAAGGAATTCTCCTGCACACAGTGCACACCGCCTCTGACAGACTATTGGGGATGGCCAGGCCATTCTGCTTTCTCTCTCTGCTGAGCCTTGTGGGTCCATTTGGTTCCCTAAAGCCTGTGTCCTCCTTGTCTGAATCTGCAGTGCACTTCTTTCTTCCTCTCCATGGCTGTTCAGTAACCCTAGCTCCACAAGTGTCCTCTTCTTGTGTCAGAGTGACCTTCCTGCCTTTTCTTTCACATCCTGCATCTATTTGCCCATTTCTGGGCCCTGTGTGATCCTTATTGCTCAGGGGTTTGTCTGAGGTATACAGCCCCATCAGGGCAAAGGCTGTCTTGTCTGTCCCCTCAGTTCTTACACTAGTGCTTCCAAGTTAGTGTGTGCTTCGTAGATGTGTGTTGAGTGAGCTGTGTGTTAGTTACTGCTGCATGGCTGTGACTAAAGTCCCCGCAGACAGCTGAAGGAGGTAGGGGTTATGTTGGCTCATGGCTTCGAAGAGTTCATGCACTAGTATTTATAAAATACCTCATAGTTTCTGTAGTCAAACCCAGGTCAGATAAGACCTTACATGTTTAATTCAGTATGTTACTCCCTGGACACATGCCCATTTTATTGGACAAAATGGTACAATGGTATTAGGCATGTGGGGTTGGGGGAGAGTCTTCATGTCAGAGAGAAAGGAGAATGGACGAGCAGAGCCAACATCCCCCTAGAGACCTGTCTTCAACTATCTACTCCCTCCAACCAGGCCTCACCCCCTCAAGCCTTCATAATCTCTCAAATGCTCACTAGCAGCTGGGGACCTAGGCTTTAAGATAGCCTGGGGAGGAGGGGGAGGTGGATCTCATGTACAAGGCCAGCAAGTGCGAAGAAGACACAGTAGAGGACATGGCTGGCTGACACACAGGCATGAGGACCTGGGTCCCCAGCATCTCTGTAAAAGCTGAATATCATGGCATGGCATTGCAGGGTTGGGGGAGGAGACATGGAGATTCCCAGATCTCACCATCAGCCAGCCTAGCCAGCCAGTGAGCTCCAGGTTCAGTGAGGGATGCAGTCCTAAAAATGAGTCAGAGATTGATAGAGGAAGACACTGATATGTGGCCTCCATATGCATGTGTACACACACAAACAGGAGCATCTGCTTATATGTACAGATATATAAACATGTAAAAATGCTATAAACACACACACAACAATGAAGAATAAGAAAGATATATCAAACACAGTAACAGATAATATTAACAGTAATTGTATTGTTACTGCTTTCCTGGTTTGAGGATGGAGTAGAAGGTATAATTACTCTAAAGTCAGTAGCTATCAACATCAACAAAAATCCTGAGGAGATAAGATACTCTGACCCTTAAAAATTCTATCATTTGGTATTTAGTTCATACAGAACTATACACACACACACATGTATATATAACATATGTGTATGTATATATGATATATATGTGTATATATATATACACACACATATATATACACACACACACACACACACACACACACACACACACACACGTATATATAACATATGTGTATGTATATATGATATATATGTGTATATATATATATATACACACACATACACACACACACACACACACACACACACATATATATATATATATATATATATATATCTTCAAGGAAATGTTTCTAAATTGCTAGCATTAATGAAACATTTAGCAAGTTGTTAGGAACCAGCAAACTGACACACTTCTTTTGTTTGTTTGTTTGGAGACAGAATCTCATCATGTAACTCTGGCTGGCGTGGAGCTCAAACACCTTCTAATCCTTGGATACACAGCCTTGAACTTCAGAATGAGTGTGTCTGGTATGCGTGTTCCTTCCACATAGCAGCTACCCTTGGAGAGCACTCAGGTCTGCCGATTGGGTGAGCATTTTCCCAGTAATGTGGATGCAGTTCAGCCCCGCTCTCCTCACCGGCACTGCATGAAGAGGATCTTTTATTAATTGGTGCTCGGGGCTGAGGGGGAGTTTCTTGGCCTAGGCGGAAGCCAGCCAGCCAGCTCCCAGGCAGACGTGCAGGCTGGCCAGCTGGGCTCTCTTAGACACTGACCTACATTGAACCAAGCTCACAGAATGTGTGTTAGATCAAATTTGTTCCTTTCTGCTTGCTCAAAGTGAGTTCTGCTCTGCAAATTTCCATGATATTGTTGCCAGGGAGTGATACAAGACAGAAAAGGACCCCCCCTTCCATCCTAGAGATTTCTAAACCAGCCCACAGAACTGCTCATGGGCTCTTGCAGAGGCCACCAAGAAATGCCTCTGCAGTTTGAATAGATGGTTTCCTCCCTTCCTGAGACGGGGCCCCTGACTATGAACCTGAGTGTGCAGAGCTCTCATCAGTGGGGCACACACTCTTTCCTGCTCAGTTGAGTTGGGACATCCTAGGAAAACCCCTGTGTCTGCCAGCAGCCAGCATGCACTGCTGCCTGCAGGAGAACTTACAAAAGGGAAGTCCGTGTCTCCGGGACAACAAAAGGATATTAAATATAAAACTGTAGAACAAAACAATAAATCCCACCTGAGTTCTACTTGCTGGATTCTATCTTCCTGGGGAGGGCTGTTCTGTCTTCCTTGCTCTAAAGAAGCTACCGGGAGTACTTGTAATCTTCAAGCCCTGTGTATCTTCCTTTCTGTAATTGACCTCCAAGGACTGGACTGATCTCTCAGTTTCTTCTCTTTTCTGTCTTGAACAAAGCTTTGCATTTAGGCCTCATGTGGCTTAGAGCCCAGGGGAAGAACCATCCAAAGCCAGGCCAGTAACAATGGGCCATGGTAGGATCTCTTTCCAGGATAAAGGCCCCCACGATCAATTATTCCCACAGTGGGCCTTTGACTTGCCTCCCTCTGCTAGATGGGCTATGGAAGGAACACCCTCCCCCAGCGCCGCCATTTTGCATTCACTTCCAGTCCTGTAGGTTAACATGGAAGTGTAGCTAATCCTATCAGCTATTTCTTTACTAGAACGTAAGTAGTGCAGTCAGAACAGTGGAGGGAATGTTCTATGGTCCTCTCGTTGTGTGTAGAAAAGGCCAATACGAATGGCTGTATGGGGTCAGTTAGACAACTTATTATATGACCATGTTTTCTGGGGCTGTGAGAAATTGAAATCTGCAATAGGCAACATGGCCTCAAACCATAAAATCAGTTAAAAGCTGTGGAAGGGGGGGGTTGGTCCACATTTGATTCACGAAGTAATTTCTTTATTTGTGATGTCTCTGGAGTCGTGTGCTGTACTTAACATTCTGACACTGGGAACATCTTTATAAAAAGCTGGAAATTGAGGCAGTGTGTGTGTGTGTGTGTGTGTGTGTGTACTCATGTGCCTGGGTAGATGTGTGTGGAGACAGGAGGCTTAATCTCCTTCCTAATTTACTGTTTTAGGACAGGGTCTCTCACTGAACCTGGAGCTCACAGACTGTGATCTCCTGGGTTCATTTTATCAGTTGCTAGAGCTACAGATACAGAGAACCACACCATTACATTTTTACTCAGGACCTGGAGATCTGAATACAGCCAGGTCCTTATGGCTAGGCAGTAAGCACTTTACCTAATAAGCTATCTCCCAGCTCCAAATTTCTCTTCGTTGTAACCTTTCCTACTGCTGCATCCCCAAAATATCCTGGGTGGATGTGGGGGTGGGGAGTGCTTACTCCATGTACTGACCCTAGAATAAGAGTTTCCTTGTCCAGATGGATGTTGGCCAGAAAACAAACCATATAAACATACAAACAAACAGGCAAACAAAGAGCATGCTTCCGATCTTGTTGGCTTCCTGGCCCTGAAAAATGCAGTGGTTCATTTGTTCTTTCCTCTCTCTCTCTCTTTTCTTCAAAAAAAAAAAAAAAAAAAAAAAAAAAAAAAAGGAAAACAGAAAAAATACTTCCTCTAAAGAACCCAGAAAACTCAGATTTAGATGAGATTTGTGGTTTCATCTTCACACTACAATCCTGCATGCGAAGTTAGGAGTTGGGATGACATCATGTGTACCACTAAACACACGCTCCAGAAAGACGTTCTTCATTAAGAGCTGAATGCTTTCCATGCGTCTGGTGGAAACAGAGCTAAATATGCTGAGCAGGGAGGGAGGCATAGTTTAATGACTAAAAAATGTCATCTACAGCGATCTGCCTCAGTAACCCTCTAGAGTTCCCTGAAAGGAATACTCCAGTCACCTGAAAGCTTATTGAATTAATCAGCACTTCCCAAGGCCAGAAAACAACTATGACCAAGGGCATTTCTCCACATTCAGATCTGGGGAGCTGAATCAGGGTGGAAAATGGATGAAATACCACCAGAGCTCTTTCTTTTTCCCAGAAGCCTGGGTGTTTCCAAAACTAAAGAGTCACATTTCAACCCCCTGTAGGGCAGAGCACTGTTTTACCCTGAATATCCAAATCTGGACCAGTTATTGGATGAGCCTGTGGAATTTGTGCTCATTTTGTTGGGTGTGACAGTGGCATTGTGGCTATGTAGGATCCATCTTAAGCTTTGGGATGGTTCCTCAGATAAAGTCCTTGTCTTGCAAGCATGGGGACCTGAGTTCTGGCTCTAAGACTCATCTAAAAAAAACAAAACAAAACAGAACAAACAAACAAACAACAGACTGTAGTGGCTTGTGCTTGGAATCTCAGCACCACAGATGCAGAAACAGGAAGATTTCAGGGCTAGGAAATCTTGGCCAGTTAGCCTGGTTCCTAACAGAGAGAGAGAAAGAGAGAGAGAGAGAGAGAGAGAGAGAGAGAGAGAGAGAGAGAGAGAGAGAGAGAGAGAGAGACAGAGACAGAGACAGAGAGACAGAGACAGAGAGACAGAGACAGAGAGACACAGAGAGAGAGAGAGAGAGACACACAGAGAGAGAGAGAGAGAGAGAGAGAGAGAGACAGACAGACAGACAGACAGACTCCATCTCAGACAACAAGATGGCTCATACCCATGTTCTTCCCTCCCCTCTGGCTCTGTGAGTCTGTGTGTGTTTTGGGCAAATATAATACATATTTTTCTAAACCAGTGAGCACTAAGTCAAACACATCATGGCCCATTGTCCCCAGACCATAGCATATGCCACCTGGGATCATCCCTTTAACTGTCCACTCTGGTCTCTGTGTCACCACAGCAGACTCAGAGCAACTGTAAAGATTTTTTTAAATCAGTTTTTATATGTGTAGGTGTGTGTGTGTGTGTGTGTGCGCGCGCGCATATCTATACGTGTACTTTGTATAGCTCAAAGATCAGAAGGGGGTGCCAGATCCCCTGGAACTGGAGTTACAGACATTGTGAGCTGCCCAGTGTGGGCTGGGAGCTGAATCTCGGTCCTTTACCAGAGCAGTTCCCTTGGCCTTCCAGCAGTGTCCCCTCAGGATCTGCTCCCATATTATCCAGTGTCCCTTTGCCCTAGCTTATGCAATGTTGAGATACAATTCACCTGCCTTGTGATTCACAAGTGATACAAGCTATCGAGTGCCTTTTCAGTATATCTCTTTGCAGACCTGTGTGAGCATCACCCACAGCATCATCTGCCTGCTTCCCCCTATACCCCTCACCCTTTACCCCTTGCGCCCGTACACACCTATCCTTTCATTTTTTTCCCCTGAAAATAACAAGTTTTGTTTTTAAAGATGCTCTCATTTTTTTGAAGTTAAAATCACTTGGCATTGTCCGGCATTTCTTGTGCCTCCACTGAGGTTGCGTGTTCTTGTCTCAAATAATGTCCTAGATGTCATATGCCTTTGTCAGGGTGTCCCATATGTAGGGGACTAAATGTCCTCCAGTCTATAACTGATAGAATTGTGGCCACCTCAGAAACAGTGGTGGTGGTGGTGAGGTGTGTGTGTGTGTGTCTGTGTGTGTTGTATGTGGCTGTTTTCCCTCTGTATTGGGGCATCAGTGAGCGCTAGCCTGGGGGATTTAGTTTGTTTGCTAAGAGAGACATAGCTATTGTGGAGGTGCTTCTGCCTGGCTGCTGTGTGGCTTATGCCCAGAAGACTCTCTTCCAAGAGCTGGCCTCTGAGGGGCCTGAGAATTCTTTCCATCTATGCAGTCACCATCTGCCTATGTTTAACGGAGAGCCTGACTGTTCATGATGCTGTGGAAGATGGTCCTGTTCTTCATGGATCTTGTAAAGTGTCTCTGGGACCCAGGGAGAAAGGATAGAATGAAGAAGATCATTCTAAGTGGCCCCAAGGCATTTTGCACCTGTGAGGAAGCACCCTGTCCCTCCATTCAGGAGGTCCAGCAAGCAGTCACTTCCCAGGATAGCCTAAGCTCTCTATATTGCTTCTTCTATGCAACACGCCCTTTGACTTTCTCTCTAAAATCTCCACAGCAAAATGCAGAGGCCATAGTGGGAAAGAGATGGCAGGGAAGGCTGAGAATGGGCTGTGAATGAGAAAGAAGGGAGTCCAGTGGAATCTTGTTCTTTAGATCCAAGCAGACCCAGTGTCTCACCACTCACTGCCTCTGAGCAGGAGAGATGAGGCCGACCCCTACAACTACTCAGAGAGGTCTCGCTCAGAAGTGTGGGGAACTGGGAGGAAGGAGGCCCAGCCAGGGGAGGCGAGACCACCTCAGGGGCGTAGTCCTACAAGAATGGAACAAAACAATAGCCTCCCAGTGATCCACAGCCAAGGCAAACAGAAAAGAGCACACACAGAAGGAGGTGGACTTGCAGCAGAGAGGAGAGCTTTGTTAGGGGAGATGCTGACAGCACTCAGAAGCCCAAGGGCCACACAGCCAGGTGCAGAGAGCTTTGGTTCCCCTAATCTGGGGCCTGTCTTCTCCCAGGGCAACTCTGCAAAATATTATTATTATTTAGTCGCAACAACAATAATGACTCAGAAAACAAAAACCAAAACAGGCCAAGTATTGGAACACCAGAAAGAGCTTTCTAAGGGTTTTTATTTTAAACATATGTTTTCTAAGAGAGCAGGGAGCACTGCCAGGAGCCCAGTGTGGAGTGTGTTTCCCTCTCTGTGTGTACGGGGCTTGCTTTGGAAACTGTCTATACGTGCCCCCAAGGTTTCTCTTGTCCAAATACTTGAGGATGGGACATGGAGTTCTGAGCTTAACCTAGTTATCTCATTGAAGGGGAGTGAGAGTGAAGAGCTAAGAATTACATGGGATGGGATCACAGGGCTGTGGAGGTTGGACAGAGAGAGCCACTCGTGGCATCCAGAAACACAGAAGAGCACCATTTTCCATGGTGATTGGGAAAACCAGCCCAGCCACCAGCCACCCTGCTTTATGTTGGGAGAGGGATAGGGAGCCTCTCTACCCTTTCATTATGGAATTCCATGAGGCCAAGTGTCAGGTGATGAAGCCCGACAGGTATAGGAACATCAGAGGTGGGCAAAATAGTCTCTCCTGGTGTCTGCAAGGTCAGTGGACAAAACTGTGCCATTAAAACTGACATTTGGTGTGTTGTGTAAGCACTAAGCAACTTAGCATCAGTAATGTCCGTCCTGTCCCCTATAACGACAGATGGCTTTCACAATGGGTTAGGTCACCATGGTCCCAGGTCTTGGGTCAGAGAACTGGGAGGTTCATCAAAAAACAGACCATGCCTTGAGTTAGCTTAGCTAAGACCTCAAGCACACACATATGCAGATTGCTCCAAAGAAAAGATTGCCAGTCGGGAGATGGTTGGGTTTGGAGTACTTGCCTCACACCCATGGAGACCTGAGTCCAGCACCCATGTAAAAGTGTGCTCGTGTGTGTGTGTGTGTGTGTGTGTGTGTGTGTGTGTGTGTAGGGATCCTAGGATTTTGTAGCTAGCCAGCCTGACCCCTGGCTTCCATGGGCACACATACCTGTACACTCACATACATACTCATGCGTCCACTACTTTCTCTCTCTCTCTCTCTAAACTAAAGAGAACCAGTTGGGGATGGTAGTGCAGCTACTTGGGAGGCTGAAGCAGGAGTATCAAGAATTTAAGGCCAGCCATACTTGATTATAGAGTAAATTCAAGGGCAGCCTGGGCAACCTAGGAAGATGCTGTCTAAAATAAAAAGTAAAACAGGAGAGTTTAAGGATGTATCTCAGTAGTTGTGGAACATGCATGGGCCCTAGGTTCAAACCCCAGCTCAGCAAGAAAAAACCAAAAGGAAAGAATTCAACTGCAACAGCAGCATGGATTTCCATGCATGCCAGGTCCTCCCCAGCCCCAGCCCCATTGGCCTTTGCCTTCAGTGAAAGAGGTAAACCGTGCTCTCCACCCAAAGCTATGAGTCAAACTTCTGGCTTTGTTATACTTCAGGGTGGAATTAATTATCACCAGGCCTCTTAGGAGATTCATTTAAATGTGATATAAAATAGAGTTTACTGTCATTTTAAATAAAGACACTAGATGAAATTTAAGACATATGAAGAGTATGGAGAGTACCAAACCAGAAACGGCAGGATGCTGCGAGGGTTTCCAGAAGGTTCTGAGTCATCCAGTGGGACTCTGCCATCAGAGCATGCAGCTGGCTGAGTTAAGGACTGTGTTATGTGTCTCACAGTGCAGCTCAGGTCTTTTGTTTCAGTTGTAAGGGAAGCATGAAAGTTTGTAAAGGAAATATGACGGTTTTCTCCCGGCCTAAACACGATGACCTTTTAACAATAAATAGGGATTAAAAACTCAATTCAGAAGGGCTTTGAAGAATATCTCCTATTGTCCCCAACAGTATAGAGACTCTCAGTGTTAAGAGGTTGGTTGTTACTTGGGTAGGATGCTAAGGGACTGCTTGTTGTCATGACATACTGCTGAGTCCGGGAGAAGATTCAGAGAGAGAGGAAATCCCCGAGGTGCCTCCTGTTCTTGCAGGAAAGGGTCTGTTCATTGAAGATCCCATTTGCAGAGAACCACAGTGGAGTTATTTTAAAAATGTACACCATTAAAAACACACACACAGGGCTGGTGAGATGGCTCAGTGGGTAAGAGCACTGACTGTTCTTCTGAAGGTCCTGAGTTCAAATCCCAGCAAACACATGGTAGCTCACAACCATCCATAATGAGATCTGACACCCTCTTCTGGAGTGTCTGAAGACAGCTACAGTGTACTTATAGATAGTAAATAAATAAATCTTTAAAAACACACACACTTGTGTGTGCTCATTTCAGTATAGAGGTTAGTGAAGGACATTTTTCTTTCTATGTAGGTGAAATGTCCTGCTCCATAGAAAGGGTCTCTCACTGAACTTGGAGCTAGGCTGGGAAGCCAAGTTCCAGCTATTTTTTTGTCTCCATCTTCCATAGTGCTGGGGCTACAGGTGCAGGTGTGGCCATGCCCAGCTTTCTTGTGAGCACTCTTACCCACCCCATCTCCCTAGTCCCCCACTTATTTATGCCTTGTTGGGAGACTGAGTGTGCTAAAGTGCAGAATGAGGGAGAGGTGGGTCTCTGCTGTGCTGCACTTAGTGTTCATTCATGGCTGCGTGCCGCTGAAGTGCATTGTGGGCAATGTGCAGGAGGGCATTTATGAAAGGAGAAGCTGTGTTGTGAGACAGTTTGAGGGGGCATAAAGAAATGCTTTACCTAAGATGTAAGCAGAAGGCAACATCCGATTATAAGTACAAAAAAAAGGAAATACATGTAGGGTGAGAGAATAAGAGAATGCATACTGCTCATATATATATATAGCAATATATGGCAATTATAACCAAGGAACAATGGCAGTGTTACTGTTTGCTGAGTTCCAGATTCATGTAATGAAGGGTGATTATTTTTCATAAGCATGGCATTCTTTAACACTTACAGAGGCTCCTAAGGGCCCATGACTCTGACTGTTCTATGGAGGTCAGATGTGGTGAATACCTGGCTTGTCTAAGATCACACAACAAAGAAATAGAAAACACAGGAATGACCTGGGACTAATCAAGTCCCCTCCAGAGCCTGCTGAAGATTGGAGACTGTAATCAGGACAGAGTGGTTTTTTGCTCTTTTGAATTACTTATTTAAAACTCAGAAGTAAACAACTTTTTTTTTTTTTTTTTGGAAATTTAAGAATGTGAGAATGGAGCCCAGCATAGAGCCAAGTTACCAATCAGCAAATATGGAATAACAAAGAATAAATAATAAAGTCAAGAGTTAGTCCACACTTGATTGTAATGCAGAAGAGGGAGAATTCAGCAGTTACCAAATACCCTATATTGTAATAGCTTTAGCAACAAACAAACAAACAAACAAAGTCTGTGCTTGGGTGGGGCTATCTGGAGTGAAGCAGTGTGAAACTCAAGTGCTTGGTGTCTTAATTTAGCCTCACTGAACAGGAAGCTCTTCTATGTGTTTGCTGAAGTTAATTCATTAACCTCCCTCTGAACAACAGTTCAGACTTTCTGAATTGGCAATGGAAACGAAAGCCCTGGTCCTGACTGAGCAAGCATTTATGCTTTATTTGCAGCTGTTATTGCTGCAAAAGTGGCAGTGTTAATATCTGGCTGGCTACAGTGGATAAAGTCATTTCACAAAGAATGTTCAGGCCAGGGACCCTGGTGCTTGTCTGTAATCCTGGTGCACGGGAGGCAGAAGCAGAGGGGTCACTGCCAATTCAAGGCCAGCCTGGTCTCTATAGTAAGACCCTGCCTCAAAACACATCCCAGTTTTTTCCTACAGAAATGGAATTTACTCTTTTAAGTCTTATTGTACAGAGAATAAATATGCTCTCAAAGAATCAAGGGAAATGTATTTATCAGAGGAACTTGGTTTATGATATGGTTCAGTCACTAATCCATATACCCATATTTATTTGTGCATATTATTTCACACATATATATGTATACACACATATATAAATGTACATGTACATGTATTGTGCATATGTGGGTGATTGGAAACTGCCACATGGGTGCTGGAAACCAACCTGGGTCCTCTGCAAGAGCAGCAAGTCCTCTTAACTGCTGAGTCATCTCTTGAGCTCCTTAATTCACATTTTTATAAAATTAAATAATTTTACATCTCAACTTAAACAATCACACATGCTGGAGAAAAACTAAATAATACCTGTCCTCCCCTCCGGTTTCTCTCAGGCCTCATGAGAGATTCATTATTGAGAAGTGTCTTTAAGAGTGCTCTGTAACCAACACCTGAAGGCACAGTTTGTCAGAGGCTCTGTCCTATAAAGATGAATATATAAAACCAATTCATTTCTCAGTGTGCTCGTGGAAACAACTGTATCTTCATTGATATCAAAATGGCAACAGCCAGGTAAAGCCTGGCTTACTATAAAAGGGACTGCTTGGCCCTTCTTCCCTCTTTTACTCTCACCTTCTCTTTCCCTCTCTCCTCTCCTCTCTCTTCTCTCTTCTCTCTTCTCTCTCTCTCCCCCTCTCCTTCTCTCTCTCTTCTCCCCCCTCCTCTCTGCCTTTCTCTGTCTCTACTCCCTCCTCAACTCCCCTTCCCCTGCCCTAAATAAACTCTATTCCATACTATATCTGTCATGTGGCTGGTGCCACAGGGGGAAGGGATGCCTCAGCATGAGCCCAGAGGCCCCCCCTTCTGTATCTTCCACCTCAGCACACCACTGTGCTTCTACCAACATATCCTGGCTCCCTTTTTCTTTTTTTTTTAATAAAACACAACAGTCAGGTCATCTTGAATGGTCCTGTTCAACGCAACTATGCTGTTTATTTTCTGAAAATGAGTGGCCTGTAGGGGACTCTTCCTAATTCTCCTGCTAAAGATCTTTTAAGTGTGGCTAAGAGCACAGTAGGCCCTGTAGCCCTATTTCCTTGATCCTTCTCTACTCTGTACTGGCATCCATGTCCTTAGTATCTGTCTTTCCATTCTGGCTTCCCCCCCCCCCCATTTTTTTGGACAAGTCCTTCCACCAATATAGCTAATTGGTAGCACCTTCATTACACATTGGGCTCAAATGAGGTAGTCTAGTTTGTTAGTGTCAAAATAAGTTTCTAACTCCCATTAAGGTTGGGATGACCAACTTTAGAAGCAAAAGAATAAGACAATTCTAGAGAAGGAGTTGGAGTAATCTAGAAATGTTTTGACTTTGTATAGTGAGATGGGTGGCACCTTTTTTGTATAGAAAGATACTATGGAGTCATGGATATTTCTTCTGTATCTTGACTATATCCAACATCATTCAGGGATATAAGCCAACTTGTTTGTTATAACAGTAAGCACCGAGTACCTCTATATGCCACATTGGATACTGAGGAAAGAGATGGTTTACAGCATGGCCCATGTCATCAAAGCCCTCCAGTTTTGTAGGGTAACCAACATGAAAATAAATGGAAATAAAGTACCCCAGATCTGGACAGCAGTTGATGCATGGCGTATCAGGCCTGGTAGAGGAAGAGGGGAGTGCAAATAGTCACGTAGACTGGAGATGTTTCAGTGCACAAGCAACACTTCCTAGATGCGATGATGGGGTGTGAGCATCTATGACGATTTGACCAAGAGATGGCCCCATAACTTCAGGCATTTCAACACTTGGTTCCCAGTTGGTGGCACTGTTTGAGGAGGATTAGGGGTTGGGGCCTTGCTAGAGTAAGTATGCTGCAGGATATTTCACCACACTGTGAACCCCGAGATTTTGTTATTTACTGAAAAAATTAATTTCTAGTTGTAGTGTGGCTCAGCCCTTAGCACACACCTTAGTCCCTCTGGCTGGAAATGGACACATCCTTAGTACACACTTTTAATCCCAAACAATGAAGGTAAAGTTAGTTTGTAGAAGGAAGCACAAAAGTTTGAAAGAGATGTCCAATTGAGTGGAAGAAAAAGTGACGGAAGAGAGAAAGATTTGACAGAATAGGATATGCCCAACTGTCTTGAAAGGAGAGAGGAAAGAGAGAGAATGTAAAAGAGAGCAATGCTCAAAGGGAGAGAGAGGAGGAGGATGGCAGTTTTAATGGGACAGTTGTATATAGAGAGAACTAACTAGACACAAGTGAATACAGAATAAGACAGAGAATTAGAAAGAGCCAGAAGATTAGAACAGATTGCCAAAATTAGGATGAGGTCATCCAGAGCAATTCAGTCAGAGGCCAAGAGTGAAGTCAGATTGAGTCAGTCAGCTTGGAGAGGAGTTTTGAGCCACAATAGCTGAATTTAACCAGCCAGCCAGTGTTCAGTAAGAAAGATAAAGGGTGAACTTACTCAGCAGTAAATCTCAGAGGCTGAAAACATTCTGGGCCTAGATTAGATTGTACGGAGGCTAGAAGCTTCCAGAAGTAGGCCAAGGTTAGCAGACTGAGGCAGCAAGCCTCAGAGATGACAATTACATCAGGCAAATAAAAGTTACTTTTACATAAGTATGTCATTAGGGCAGGCTTTGAGAGACTATAGAATCTTGCCCTACTTCCTACTTACACTTTCTGCTTCCTGATGTGATCTCTCAGCTTCTTGCTCCTGCCACCATGCCTACTGCTTGCTGTCATGCCTCCCACCATGATAGACCTTTATTCCTCTGAAACTTTAAACCCAAAAGACTCTTTCTTTTGGACACAGTGCTTTTTCTTATCACAGGGAAACACTGCTGTATTTTCCCAATGTCTTTCTGGCTGCCTTTGTGACCAAGGAAAGAAGTGCTGCTGGGAGAGCCGGAGAGCTGCCTCAGTGATTAGGAGTGCGCACTATTCTTCCCGAGGATCCGAATCCAGTTCCCTGCATCCATAGTAGGAGGCTTACAATTGCCTAGAACTCCGCCTTCAGGGATCTGATTCCATTTTCTGGCCTTCACAGGCACCTGTACTCAAGTACAGAGGCATACATGTACACATATAGTTGAAACTAATGCAAATAAATCTCTCAGAGAAAAGTTCTGCTTTGATTTTTTTTTTGAAATGTGTACAAAAGTTATTCTTCAAAGAGAAATATTCTTTAGGTCTCAAGGTCTATACAATGTGCATCTGAATCATACTGATAGAACACAGATGATGTGATTGGAAATAACACGTGATCTGGGATGACTGCCTTGGCCTTGGCGCGCCATTAAACAATTCTTAAATCCCTTCCACATTCCGCAGGCACCGTCGTTGCCACAGTTGACATGTGAAGACTGGTGTTTAGATAGATGAAGAATGTTTTAAGGTCATCCTTCTCATAAGTGTCTGGGATGAAATTTAAACCTGACCCCTGTGGCTGCAGGATGCTATATAAGGACTGTAGCTAGAAACCTTTCCGAATGTTTTCATCTTATCCTGGACCCAAGAGCCAGGCTCTGCAATTCAAGAAGGATATAGATCTGCAGCTGACCTCAAGAACAAGCTTTGGGGTTACTGGGCTCTTAGGTTCATAAACCCACTTCCTCAGTTTCCCTACATTCCAACGGACATGGGAAATAACTCTCTCTCTTTCTCTTCTTCTCCCCCACCCCTGTGTAGACTGCAATTAATATGATGTCATGAGGCAAAAGATAGAAGAGAGGGATTTATCTATAAGTTAACAGATGGCTTCTCACTAGAAGAGGATCTGGGGCTCTAGGTTGCCTCCACCCTCTCGCTGATCTCTGTTAAGGAGACATTTTTTTTTTTAAAGTTCAAATCTAGTTTGAGGATAATGAAGTCTTAAAGAACCCCATTTTTGAAAGAGCAAAATATCTCAGGAATTTTGTAGGTGTTAAGATGTCATCCATTGCTCTACACTTTATCTCCATAGTTGCTCCTGTGAGTATTTTGTTCTCCTTCTAAGAAGCACTGAAGCGCCCACACTTTGGTCTTCTTCCTTCTTGAGTTTCATGTGGTCTGTGAATTGTATCCTGGTTATTTGGAGCTTTGGGGCTAGTATTTACTTATCAGTGAGTACATACCATGTGTGTTCTTTTTCGTTTGGGTTACCTCACTCAGGATGATATTTTCTGGTTCTATCCATTTGCCTAAGAATTTCATGAATTCACTATTTTTAATAGCTGAGTAGTACTTCATTGTGTAAATGTACCACATTTTCTGTATCCATTCCTCTGTTGAAGGACATCTGGGTTCTTTCTAGCTCCTGTCTATTATAAATAAATTTGATATGAACATAGTGGAGCATGTGTCCTTATTACATGTTGGAGCATCTTCTGGGTATATGCCCAGGAGTGGTATAGCTGGGTCCCCAGGTATTACTATGTCTAATTTTCTGAGGAACCACCAAACTGATGTCCAGAGTGGTTGTACAAGCTTGCATTCCCACCAGCAATGGAGGAGTGTTCCTCTTTCTCTACATCCTCGACAGCATCTGAGGAAAGGCCACCAAGAGATTGTCCTACCAAGAGATTCATCCCATAAATCACCAAACCAAGACCTATTGTGGATGCCAAGAAGTGCATGCTGAAAGGAGCCTGATATGGCGGTCTTCTGAGAGGCCCTTCCAGAGCCTTACAAACACAGAGGCAGATATTAGCAGCCAAGGATTGGACTGAGCTCAGGGTCCCTAATAAAGGAGTTAGAGAAAGGACTGAAGGAGTTGAAGGAGTTTACAACCCCACAGGAAGAACAATAATATCAACTAACCAGACACGCCCCACCCCCAGAGCTCTGAGGGATTAAGCCATCAACAAAGGAGTACACATGGCTCTAGCTGCATATGTAGCAAAGGATGGCCTTGTCATGTATCAATAAGAGAAGAGGTCCTTAGTCCTATGAAGTTTCAATAGATGCCCCAGTGTAGGGGAATAGAGGGCAGGGAGGTGGGAGTTGGGGGGGAGGGGAGGGGAGGAACACCCTCATAGAAGCAGGAGGAGGGAGGATGTGATAAGGTGTTTCCGGGAGGGAGGGAAACCAGGCAAGGGGATAACATTAGAAATGTAAATAAAGAAAATATCTAATTTAAAAAAAATGTCATCCATTGGCCTTTTCTTCCAGGTCCATTTCTGCACAGCCCTAAAAATACTTCTTGTATAAGTGAAAAAGTGATAGTCTGATGTCTGAAAGGAGGGCCCAAATGTGACCACTTCCTCCTCAGGAGCCACAGCGTTAGCATAAGAAAAAATGTTACAATGGTTTGGTATCAGGTGTGTGTGTGTATGCATATATGTATGTGTATATATATACATATATATATATACATATATATACACATATATGTGTATGTGTACAGGTATCTCTGTCTACATGTGTGTGCATGTGTTTGCATGCATGTGTATGTACACGTGTGGAAATGTGTGTATGCATGTGAGTGTGTGTGCACATGAATGTGCATTTGTATGTTGCATATGTTATTCATGTGCATGTTTACATGCATGAGTAGCATCTAACATCAGCCTCCATCCTGATGAAAGAGCAAACATGAAGCACTAAACTGTTAAAGAGGAAAATTGGGGAAATCCAAATGCAAGAAGGTAAGTTTGATAATAAATATGAATCAATTATCCACTCCCCCAAAAAGATGAGGTTTAGGTCTGGAATCAGTGCAGTACTTGTTCCAAAAGGATGTGAGACCAAACAGCCAATGTTTTATGAAGTTTACATTTGATCTTACTTATTCATCTCTCTGCTCAATTATAAAGTCTTATAATGCACAAAGAAGTTTCTTTAAAACATGCTAATGAGGAGTGAGTTTATTAGTTTTCTGGTTTTTAGTTTCCCATGTGGCTCTGTATTTTTACAGTGAGGGTCATCATCATTGCAATTATACTGAATACCCTTGAATTATTCAACAACACACCAAGAACACTCCGGGATAGGGAGAAGGACATGAGCTTAGTAATGTAAGGATGATGAAAAGTAGCTACAAAATACAGACTATGCTCCATAGGAGTCTTGACCATAGTTCTTAATTCCTCAAAATAATTCAAGCAGGGAGGGACACTGACATATGACATGACACCCACACTCTTTTCCATTTGTTGTAGTTATTGATATATCACAGGCAACTATTGTAATGTTTGGAAATGTATCCACTCATCCACATCTCTAAGCATCCATCCACTTTCTCACTCATTCTATCATCTACCTAGTTATGATTTTAGCCATCTACTCACCCTTCAATCCAGCCACTATGTATCCAAACACCCATACTTTTGTCCACCAGTCTTTCTATACTTTTTCCCTAGCTGCCCTGTCAGCTGTCCATATATCTATACATCTATCCATTCAATAAACGTTGATTATATGTATGATTAATATCAAGTACTCAGGTGACAAAAGGCAAAGGGGCCAGTGAAGTAGTATAGTATGTGGACCCAAGTTCAGCCCCTGGAACAAGTTGTTCTCTGATCTCCACATTTGTGTTGTGGCTTGGGTTCCATTCTCCTCATGCATATGAACATACAATAAACACCACTAATAAAAAAAAAACACCTTAGAAATCATGTAAATCTTTAACAACAACAACAACAACAGGATAAGCAATGAGATGAGTGAATCAAAGAAAAACAGACTTAAGAAGAATCATAAAGGAGGCAGTGGAATTTTCATCCCCCTTTTTTGGCTGAAATAAGATTTGCCTAATTTGCATTGCATTTCATTGCTTCATAGACCATGAGCCAGCACTGGGATGTCAGAATGGGCCCCGACTGCAGGCCCTCTGGGCTAATGAGCAAGCCTAGCAGTCTGTCCTGACTTAAGGGCAGCTGTGGCTACCAAGGATATGGTATTCAGCCATTTCTACTGCTTTTAATTGCATGGCATGGTCAGTGACCATCAGTCTGCTCTACAGAACATCTTTTTCTCAGATGATGGCAGAGTATACTTTAGACGTCATTGGGGGGCTGGAAAGATGGCTCAGCAGCTAAGAACACTTGCTGCTCATGCAGGGGACTGGAGTTTTTCTCCCAATACCCAAGTTGTATGGTTTACAACTGTCTGAAACTCAAGCTCCAGGGTACATTTAATGCCTCTAACCTTGGTGGTCACCTGAACTCATGTGCATATTCCCACATACAAGCATGCATATACTACACATAGTTCAAAATAAAATACAACTTAAAATGAACTTATTTAAAGAATATGATTAGGAGATCTACTCAAAACTGAAATAAAAATGTCACGAGGTGCTGAAATAAAAGTGTCACAAATGCAAGCTAGTTTGTGTAGTGGCAACTTGGCAGATAGCATACACAGGAAGTGGTGGTCTAGGGAATGTGGTGCTCATGGTGACTGGTAAGTTCCTTACTACCAGGAATGTTTCTATTTCAAAACCAAAGGCATGGATAGGAAGTGCAAGGTTGGAATTTAAGTGTGAGATTGAAGACATAATAGGCAACCAAGAAAATATGTCCATAAGATGAGCAAACACATTCACATATTCTGGTGTAGGTGGGATTTTCTTCACACAGGACACCTGGGTTTACTCAACAGCATTCCCTATCAGCATCCCAAAAGGCATCCACTTACTTAATGGCAATTTATTGGGTTCTTGATCGTCCAAAGCACCTTGAATAGGCAGAGATGAAGTAAAAGGAGAACAGAAGTTAGATTCTGCCTTTGGGAAGTTTGAAATGTCAGTGGAATTGTGGCACTTAATACATAGTAGGGAAACTAAGCAAGACCATGCAAGGTCAATGCTGACCACAGTAGGGCAGAAACAACTGCCACTGAGTCAGTGGAGGCGAGCTCAATGGTGCTCGTGTGGTATCTCCTCTGTATGGGGACTCCAAATGTGGTATCTCCGGGTATAACAGATGAACAAAATCTTAGGAAAGGCCAGTCTCTCAGAACGTGCTTCACCATCTAGGTCTTGCCACCTCTGGTGTTGAATTCACTGCTTTCGTACCTTCAAACAACTCAGCCCTGAGATGACTTAGCCCAGACAAGCACACTTCGCCTTCTACCTTGCCATCTATGTGTTTATTTGAGAAATGTGGAGCAGAGGTAAAGCAGAGCTGTGTGGGATAAGCATGAAGACACAAGTTTTCTCAAGAAAGAAAGAGTTATCACTTCCAGTTAAATAGACCTCATGCTTCTCCTTTTGAATGTCAATTTCTCTCAGCTCACCCAGACATTTCTTGGATGTCTTCCATGTTCCCACACATTATCCTAGGTCCTGAGAGCCTGATGGAGACAGAGAAAGGTGGGGTCCATCTTCTTCCCTCCCCCAGCATAGTGGCAGGCCTCCCACGACAGCTTTTTCCCAGAGTCATACAACAAGTCCTCCACATAAGTCATGAATGGATGGACTGCTGGAAAAATGAACACATGAGAGAATGTTTTGAAATCCAAACACAGGGATGTTATGGCAATTTCCATGTAACTGTAGAAGACTCTATTACTGAATTCTGTGACTAACACTCAAAAACTTGGCACCACAAGGTTTCCTAAATCCACACTTAATAAATGATTGTATATTTGATATTCTTTCTTTACTTTATTACTATCCTTATATTTTGCTTGGTTTTCTTCAAAAAGAGCATGAAATTTCTATTAGCATCAACACTCATGAGCCAAGGAATCTGGACCTATTCCTAGCAGCTCTATACCAGAACCAAGGCCACGTCTTATGAAAGGTGTGCATCTTGGCTCCTTGCGTGATCCATGCCAAATTCTCTTCTACCCAGGCCTTTGCTCTTCTCAGCTCTATTTCAGAGCACATCAAGATTGAACAACTAGACAAAAGCTGAAATCACAAAGTTGTGTTGTAATGGTTGTAATGGCCTTAGACTTGGTCTTCTGGGTATGGGGAGGTGGTAGGTTTGCTAAAGTACTGGCTGTACAAGCATGAAGATCCAAGTTGAATCCCCAGAACCTACCCATATATAAAGCCAGGCATGGCAGCACACACCTGTAATCCAAACATGGAGATGAATGGATCCCTAGGGCTCTATGGCTAATGTGTCTAGCCTAAGAACCTAAGGCCAGTGACAGATCCTGGCTCAAAAACAAACTGGAAAGCTCCTGAATGATGCCACTAGAGGTTGATGCCTGACTTCCATATGTTTGCACATCTGTATACATACAACCCCACCCCACCTTGATTTTCTTAAGCTGGCATCCTCCAGATGAGCACACTGACCCACCACAGGCTTCAGTCTTTTGAATACTACACAAAAATTGCCTCATGGTTTTAAAATGGTACAAAGCTTATTATAATTATGGCTCAAGTTTCACACTTAAGCACTTGTTATTGGGTTGCTCTTCTAATGTTCATTTATTTAGATTTAGGTGTCCCAGTTGTTCTTAACCACTAAGACTCCCCCCCCCCCCGTTCTTACCTTTTCTCTTTCCTAGACTGTCTCACTCTACTCACTCAAGAGTCACAATTATGTTAGAGAAAACTCAGTCCTTGCTCATACTTATAGGGATGTAGCTCTTCTCTCTTCTAGGCCATAAAACATACTTTGACTATAAAAAGAAAGTCATCAATATAGATCAAGCATCCTTAATCTTAAAAATCAAACTGGCCCAAAAATCTGAAATCCCTGGAATGCAATGCCATCAATGGGGACAGTGATGACTTCACTTTATGGAGAACAAGACTCTTGGCCCAGTTATGAAGGAACTCTGGTGGGGATGATGTCAAAGATACTCGACAACTAAGCAGAGAACAAACTAGGTGTCTGTCAATGTCATGTGTTATTTGGAAGTTCAATGACACTTTAGATAAAGGTCCCCCTAGACCAGCTTTGTCACTGGGAATCACTAACCCCTACCTGGAAGGTTTCTTCCTACACAGTCTGACTCAAGCTGAAAAGTTGAGCAATGTATGGCTCTGCTCTGTGCTCCTGGGATCCCCCAAGAGTGATGGTAAGCAGGCGCCAGGCAGGTCTGCACAAGGAAACAGCTCTCTTTTCCAACTGGACATTGCTCAATGCTCAGCTGCCAAGGTCCTTCATGCTGCCACCCCCAAAGGGCAGCAAGATCCAATTAATGTACTTAGCAAGCATCACCTTGGAGGGTATCTGTTACAGTACGGAAGAGGCAGTGCGAATCTTATTGCAGAGCAACCATGTGGAGCTCCCCTGACTAAAGCCCTCCAGCTTCACGCCAGGCTGGCAGTGTCCTCCATACATAGGTAAGCTTGCACCAGATGGAATGCCTCCCTATGAGTCTACACCGAGGAAGATGTCAGAGCCTCATGTTCATAGCAATAAATTCCATTTATTCTTTTGTTCAGGGTTGTGGTTCCAGGAGAGAAGATGAGTGGGGAACTAGGAAACAGCATTTGTTGATTTTTCCCAACAGATGTAGGGCTGGGTGGCTGCTGAATATACAGGAATCACAAAGACTGGGGAAAGCAGACATTGAGGAGGGCAAGTGCTTTGGGATAGGATCAGGTGCCAGACGTTAGACAGTAGAGCAGACCGGTGGCAGAGATGGAGGCTCAAAGGAGCAGAATGTCTGGGGCATAGACAGGAGATGACTTTCTTGATAAGTAAGCCATGCAATGCATTTGCTTTCCTTTGAACTGCAAAGAAGCCCTGGTAAACAAGTTCTTTATTCTAGGTATGTGGAGAATGAGGCCCAGTGAGTAAACATACTTTCCATACAGCTCCATACAGTGAGCTGGTGTGGATAAATCAATTTCTGATCTTAGATTTGAGAGTGTGTAGTTTTCCTAGGGCTCCGCTGGCTTTGATCCTGCCTGTGCTCATTCAGTGGGTAACAGAGTGATTTCTCTCTTCTATTCTAATGCTTAAGCGGTAGTTACATGAAGAAATCTTTGCATATGGGTGTAAAGATTTTTATATTCTTTATATGATTTCATGTAATTTTTCATACTTCTTTTATACTTTATAGATACTACAAATAATAATTTCTGAGAAAGTGTCGATTTGGGGAAGGATGGTCTTAGCCTGGTTTTTATTGTTTTATTTCTACTTTAGTTTGCTTTTTATCATTGTGCTAAGCATTATGACCAAAAACCATTTTGAGGAGGAGAGTGTTTAGCTCATCATACAGCTTACAGTACACAAAGAAAGCCAGGGCAGGAACTTGAGGCAAGAACCTGGAGACGGGAGCTGGAACAGAGGCCATTGAGGAATGTGGTTTAGTGGCTTACTTGGCTTGGCTTTCTCAGCCTGGTTTTTCATGGAATTCAGCACGACCCACCAAAGGGTGCCACTACCTACAGTAGGCTGTGCCCTTCTGTCTCAGCCATTAACCAAGACAATACCCTATATGGTTCCCTATGAACCAATCTTATGGAGGCAGTTTCTTAATGAAGATTTCCTCCTCCTAGGTTTGTCTCAAGTCGATTAGAAACAACCAGCATATCCACCATAGACCACATCCCCGTGGAACTCCACGACACCCAGCTGTACCAGCACATTCTAGAAATCAAAGAGGCTTTAGGGACCCTGTATAATGTCACACTTTTGCTCAGACATAATGAGTGTGGACACTTCCCATCCAAACTCACTGAGTGAAGTCTCTGTAGGTCACTCCCTCTGCCTGTCATCCAGAGTTACTAAGGTATGACAGGATTTCTGCTAGGCACCTGAAAGGACTCCACACAGGCCTAGCCTTGTAGTCCAGTGTTTAACACACTTCTATTTCTTAGCTTATGTCTCAGGGACTTTCATTGTCAAGGAATCTTCTGTGTATGGAATTTTCTTTAGCTTCGCTCTTTTCTTCTTATCATTGGGATCATTCTATCATCCATCCATCTATCATCCATCCACCTATCACCCATCCACTATTCATTCATCACTTATTCATCTGTCGTTCATGGATACATGCATAAACACATCCATCATCTACCTATCCATGTAGTAATCCATCAACCATCCACTTCTCAATCTATTTGTCATTCACTTAGCACCAAAGAATGCATCTCCCATCATCCAGCCACCATCCATTCCTCTACACATGCCACTGTGAGCACAGTGTAAGCTCTATTTCCTAGATATGCTTTCAAGAGGTCTTCAGCCCACAACAGGGAGACATAGGCAAATGTGATGAGAGGCCTGGAGACTTTGCTCTAGGTAAAGTACCTGCCATGAAAACACTGACTTGATTTTGGATTCCTAGAGCCTATATAAAGCCAGTTGGGGAACTACACATCTGTAATACAGTGCTTGTTTGGTGAAAGAGAAGACAGAGACACAGAGGTGGGAGAATCTCTGGAAGCTTACAGCTCAACTAACCTGAATTATGCAGTAGGGACCAACAGATAGATTCTGTTTCAAGTAAGAAGGCAAGGACCAATACCTAAGGTTACCTTTTGGCTGCCACATGTATGCTGTGGCAAGCATATGACACATACATATGAATGCACGTACACAGATGCACTCATGCCACAACCACACACACACATACACACACACATACATGAAAACGCATGTATAGTGTATACATCATACATACACATATGTTATGATGGTTGAGGAAGGAGTCCTGGACCTACTCAAGGAATTAACAAAGCCCCCCTCCCAGATGGCATGGAGAAGGATCACAATGAAGGAGGGGGGGTCAACAAGTAAGAAAAGCAAGCAGCAGGTGCTCAACTATGGGAACAGCACATGGAAAGAATGGAAGAAGGAAAGAGGACTTGCTATTCAAGGACTGGGGCATTCCTTCAGCATGAGACAAGGAGGCATATGTCACACAGTAGGGTGACAACTGAGGCAGGAAGGACAAGTTGGATTAAGAGCACAGAAGTCTCTGAGGTTGACATCAACCACCCAAGTCTGGCTTTTTCTTGTAACCCACCCTGTCACCCTCATGGCCACAGCAGCTCTACCCTCCTGCAGATCTCATGGCTATTGTTTTCCTGCTGACAGTGTACCAGGCACATGCTAAACACGCACTGCTTTGTTCGTGCCACACAGTGAGATATGAGTAGGTGGGATTTCAGACCCACTTTAAAGCTGATCAAGTCAGACAGATCAGGTTCCCTATCCTAGGTTTATACCCAGTGGCACTGGGATCTGTGTGTGGAAAGGGACATGCTTTCAACCCTTACATGCATTTTCTGTGTGCAGTCATGCCCTGGCTCCATGTCTGACCTCAAAAGTATCTATTCTTTCTCTTTTTTGCTAGCTCCAGGCTAGCCTGGGCTATGCCAAGATCCTTCCTCAAAATTAAAATTCAAAGAAAACACTCAAATGTAAATAAATAAATAAATAAATATGTGCTATAAATACAACTAAGCATGTAGACACAGGAAACACAACATGGGTAACAGTATATGACAACTTGTGTTTGTTTCACATGCAAAACCCACAGTCTGACAGCAACAGAGGAGAAAATCTATTTGAGTCCTGGAACTAGTGAGGTGGATTTGAGAAGTGCACCTTCTGGATTCACTCATGCACCTAAAGCAAAACCAGGTACTTGAAAGATATTTGGTGGAAATATCAGGAAGCACAAAGACTCTTCTGACAGGGAAGCAAGCACAATGACCTTAGACACATCTTTTACACATGTGAGGAAGCCCAAAGGTGGGAGACCGCAATAAAGGGGTTTAGTTGGAAATGGGGTGAGGGATGTAGCCCAAAATACTTAGGGATCAGTACATCTCTTCCTGGATAATCTAAAACCATGAAGCAGGGAACACTGGCCCATGAGCACCCCAGGTGCCTATCAAGAGAAGCTAATAAAAGCAAAGTGACTCTGGATATAGTATGTTAATTGAGGAAATGCTATAGCCAGCCTTGGAGTGACCCAGTTTTAAATGATCTAATGTCCTTGGCACTCTGGGACTTTGCCAGAAGTCACGGACACCTAATAAGAAGGACTCACAGATGCTTGGGAGAAAAGGGGAAAAGAAAGAGGCTTCCTGGTGGATCTGTGAGAGTCTGGAGAGGGACACTCAGCTTTGGGAGATAAAGGCAAGAATGGAAATGGAGGGTCTGCCTAGCTGGGAAGCTGAGCCCTTGACTGGCCAACACCTATTTAAGGATGCAGATCTCACACATGGAGAAAAATCCTCCAATTCTTAGAGGTGCTCCGAGCCTGTGCCCTGGCAGGGATCACTTCCATATTATTATGATTTAATTATATTAAATAATTGTTAATAATAGTCTTTTGCAGCATTTTTATTAGGTTTGTCCTTTGTGTTTTATACATGTATTGAAGTGCATTCTCCATGTTATAATCCCTACCTCTTTAATATCCCTCCATTACTATCGAGTCTCTCCTCCATACAAGTCCCTTTCCCCATTCAGGTCTTCTAAATTTGTTGAGACCAGCTGGGCTTAACAGTATCTGCTGTGTGGACACTGGTTTTGAACTACTACCCATTGGAACATGATGATGGGCTTACCCATGGGCACACGTCTGAAGAAAATGACTGCTCCTCTATCAGAATTCAGTAGGGACCAATAGTGCAGCAGGGAGGGAAGGGTAGGGACCCATAAATCACTTCAAATCTACCCATGATTGACAGTTGACAGACTCAGTCTACTGCAGGCCCAGTGGAAGCAGCCATAGTAGCTACGGGGTCATGACTACAGTGCCCGTACCACACTCAGGAGACAGCATCTCACAGTTCTTCTCCCTGCCCTCCAGTTCTTATATTCTTTCAGCTCCCATCTTCCACAGCTATTCTTGAGCCATAGGGAAAATGGTGGTATAAATGGCTGGTTTGGGACTGAACACTCAGCCAAGACTTATTCTCAGCACCTCAAGCAGTCACTCATCTCTGCATATGTGGCCTGCAAAGAGAAGCTATGACTAAGGCTAGAAGTTGTATTAATCTATGGGTATAATTGCAAACACTTAGAAAGCAGACCATTACTGCGTCTCTATCATAATTAAAATGGATGCACTGAAGTGTTTCATGCAAATGTAGAAACAAAGTCTAAAGTCAGCTCTGAGCACTTCTTCCAATCAAATTAACAAGTGAAACATAAAATGAGTTCTAAGTCCCTGAATCTCCACAAGCAATATTAACTCAACCTTGTAGACAACATTAAGACAAGATGATTCATCTCAGATGTCATCGTAGAAAAGTGGCACTCTCCATCTTATTCATCTGTATTTTAACTCTGAGGACGCCCTTGTGCACTGGTTTAAGGTTTGAGCATATTGTTTAAGCTTCACATGTCTGAACAGGGGAAGCAGACTCACAGGGACCCCCAATCACATCAGGAATCAGTCTTTGAATGCATACATCAATGAGGAAGGATGTGACAAATGTGGATTTGAAGCCGAGGCAGGATTAAAAGATTAGTTGTAGATCAGATTTAAGTATTGTTCTCACTTATAAGTAGAATCTAAGACAATCAAAAGCAACTTAGAAGTGGTTACCAAGGGCTAGGAGAGAAGAGTCGAGAAGGTCTTGACCAAATACAGGAATAGGTCAAGATATTTAATATAGGACATGGTGATAGCTAACAACAAAGTATGGTAATTTTGAAAATTACTGAGAGATCACAAGGGTTTCATCAGACACACACACACACACACACACACACACACATGGGTGTGAAGGAGTATAGGCATTGAGGGGTTCGTTTAGACATTGTGCTCGCTCTCTCTCTCGCTCTCTCTCTCTCTCTCTCTCTCTCTCTCTCTCTCTCTATATATATATATATATATATATATATATATATATATATATGTATATATGTATAATACTTGAAAACTGCATATGACATATATATGTAATTTTTATTTGTCAATGAAAATACATTTTAAAAATCTTCACTAATTATATAGTAATTGTAAATCTCATCAAGCTCCCAGGGAATACTTTTTCTCTCTTACTACTCTATTTAGTTTTAAGCTCCTGGGAACTGATATTTCAAAGAGCCACCAAACTGTTAAGCATAAATTAAGTAAAACGCAAGACCAGGGTAAGAAGCTTGTCATGATTCATGCATGCATGCTTTTAAAGTTAGCCAGGGTGCCTTCTAACAAACTTGCCTAGGGCTCACAGGGCTGGGTGGAGTAGGGTCAGGGGAGGGAGGCTTGATTGGTGTAAACAAAAGAGAGCCAGCCACTCATGTGTTGTCTGGCTCAGCTTTTGTGCTACACTAGCAGAATGGAGTCACTGTGACAGAGACGGTCAGGCTAAGATACTCAGTGCCTCTTCTTTTGTACACACTCATCCTAGGGGTGCTATATGGTTTGATTTACAATTTGCCTTTGATTACTGACCCCATTCAGTGCAATTAAAGGTTAACTTGTAGAAGACTGATAAACTGAAGCAATTCTGTTGGCTAGAGATGATAAACCTTGAAGTTTCAGTTTTATTGGCCTAAAGGACATTAACCAGTTTTGTACCTAAGTCAGCATTTTTATTTTATCATTTTTTTTTCTTTCAGCCAGTATCAGCTTGGCCAAGACCCTAATTAATGTGGTGTCTAAACCTTTGATCGATGCTCACTGCCTGTGTATGTTGAGAGTCATGTCTTTAACTTTCTGGACTCTCTGCTTTGATATAAATTACTTGCATTTGGTCAATGAGTATATGTGCATTTATTGAGCAGAATGGCCCTCAGAGTCCTTTCAGTGGAAGTACTCTGTGAGGGTGGGAGATGGGAGAATTCAGGGCAACAGCTCAGGTTGGTAGAGTGGTAGAAAGCAACTCAATTTGGACAGCTGTAACACACCGGACATGTATAACAGACATGGGGAAATATATGATTTCCCAGTCACAAGACTGAGCAGGACAGAAGCAGAGAGTTTCGTTCATTCAGTTAGGATTCTGTGAAACATAAGGAGGTGTAGAGGACATGGGTAAGGGTCCTTGGTGAACATTTGTGACTTATACCTGATGGGAAGGAGGGGAAAGACTGAAACCAGGAGCTTAAAGTACAACCTAAGAAGTCAGAGGGGAACAAGGGACAGTCTCGGGGATACGTTTATGAGGTAGGTTGATAGCACACCTCAAGAGCAGAGGTGAGCATGGGAAAGGATTTAGGGTGTTTTACTGTAGTTCCCCACCCCCAGCCTGGAACCTGCTTGCTCAAGGGTGGAGTTTCCTGCTCATTCGTTCTGCCACGTCCACTGCTGGACCCTGTCGCTTTGCTGCTCGGAGCCACACACGTGTTCACCCTGCTACTGGACCCCGAGTTATTTGGAGGGAAATCGGGTTCCCTCCCCCTTCCTTTATAACTGGATGTTGGTACTAGTAAAAATGGGGCTTTGAACAGATGAACTTGTCTTGGCCTCGTTTCTTCTTCCTCCCCATCTAGCTTCCTCTCTTTTCAGCTCAGAGCTGCCATCTCAGTTGAACTGTTCACGTTGTGGGCTGCTGGCCGGCTGCAACATGGCACGAAGAACCTGGGTCACTATATAGGGGACCTATAGTGACACATCATTACTTGTCAGCCAATAGTTAAGGAGCTTGGGCATTTGATCATTCACTTTGAAAATATATGTTTAGTATGGAGAGATAGCCAGGGAGCTCAGAACACTTGCTTTGAAAGCAGGAAGGACAGATTTCAGATCCTATCACTGATATAAGTTGGGCACAGTCTTTGCACACGGGTAACCCACTCCCTCTGTGTCCCCAATCCACCCCCATACAGGGCAGGGTGGGGATAGGAGGATCATGGTGGGGGGGAATCTCTAACTTAATTGTCAGTCTAGCTGAATAACCTGAGCTGTAGGTTCAGTAGGAAATCATGTCTCAAAGAAAGAAGGCAGAGAGTGATAGAGAGGAATACCCGATACCCTCTTCTGGGTTTTGCATGTGTGACATATCACACACACACACACACACACACACACACACACACACACACACACACACACTCCCCACCTCTTAACACAAGCGTTGTGTTTTTAAAGTAAGTACATCTTCACCACCCACTTAGGCATGATTCTAGGTGTAGAGATCTGGTAGTGAACACACGAGACAGCTGTCCATGGTATTTTGGAGGATTTTATGACAAATACTAGAGTAAAAGAAGTATGGGTCATAAACAGAGGAGGTGGTGCAGGAGGGTTGCCACTTCATGAACCTTCTCCAACAAAGTCATATGTGTCTAGAGACCAAGGGAACCAGGTCACTTGTGAGGCCATCTCAGACAAATCCTTGAGTTAGCTCTGAGTAATGAAGACGCTTGGAAGCTTGAGCAGAGGTTGGTGAGAGAAGATCCAGACTTCACAGAGATTCCATCATAGCTCATGAGAGATGCCTGATGGTCCAGGCAAGTGGATGATGGTGTCTTGGAGAAGGGGATGGAAGATGATGATTTTATCTGAGGCCAGAGAAGGTATGGTACCAGGGGATGTGGCCAGGTGCAAGTCCTGAGGATGTAAAAGCTGATCCTTGGGATTCACTGATGGGGTAGGGAGGTCTTTCTATCATGTCGATGGAAATGTCAGAGGGTTCACAGGGTTAGGAGCCTGGGAGTCCCCTCACCCAATTTACAGATCGAGGGGTAAAAGGCAGGGAGGATGAGGCTTCTCAGGGAGAGTATATTGAAGTTATGCCCTAGAACACTCCACATTAGAGTCATGAGGGGAAAGGGAGACTAGTGGGACTCTAGAGAACAATCAGTGGGGTGGGGTTGGGGTGGATCAGGAAGCCATAATCCTATGGTGGGATGAGAGTCTCTCTGAAGTGTGGTTAAGGGAGGTCACAGCCCAGCTTAGGCTTAAATGTCATCAGAGCACAAATAAGAGCTGTTCTGGAAGAATGTGAAAAGGAAGGATGACGGGAAAAGAAGGATACAGGAGGGGCCGGAGACTGACTAGCTATGAACTGGAGTGATATATGAGTGTACAAGGTCCACTTGTGACATCAAGGGACTTTAGAGCAGCTCTGTGTTGCTAGGAGTGGTCCAGGACAAGGCCTGAAACTGAGGCTACCAGAAATCAAGGGTGTGGGGAGGGGACAGTTGGAGCAATACCCTTGTGTGGGTGAAGGATGGGTCCTGGTCACAGTGAGGGGATGGCTTTGCACTGCTACATAGAGGTTAGCTCACAGGACCAGAGCAAAGAGGATGATGTCTTGGCACAGAGGCACCAGCCAGGAGTGTGTTATGGAGGGGAGGGAGTGGAATGAGGAAGCATGGTGGGATCATGAGTAACTCAAGAGATTCTCTTGAGATAAATAAAGGACGGCAAGAGAGAGACCTTGTATCTGGCTGTGTCCAGAAAGAGAGAAGGCAAGAGGCATGCAGAAAGTAGTGAGAGCATAGACATCTGCCAGTCCTTGGAAGGCTAGTGTGAAAGGCAAGAAGTAGGAAGAAGCACAGTGGGGTAGCATAGGTAGGCACCTGGGGAGGTAGGAAGAACACGGAGGGGTAGGGGGAGCAGGACAACTTCACAGGCTTGAGTGCTCCTGAGGTGGGTAGACATTTTGAAAGCTCTGAGTCTCTACCATGTTTAAGGTAACCTCCAATGCACAGACTGGGAGGGGAAAAAAAGAGTTTCTGTATACAATAGGGGGCTTCATCACTCTTGCATGAATGTTTATTTAGAATGAGCATCACTGGAGCTGAAGAGATGATCCAGATGGTAAGAGCAATTGTCATGCAATTGTGAGGAGTCCTATCAAGCATATACAATAGAACCTGATTCCTTCTTTTGGCCCTTGCACATGGATAGGTGTGTGCACCTGCATGTACATTCACACACACACACACACACACACACACAATCATACCTCTAATCCCCAAAACAAATAACAAAATAAGCATTCATCAAATCATGAGAAGTGATGATGCAAGCAAGGCCTTCTTTGAATCAGGATGATGGCCTTGCCAAGTAGACCTCCTCAGTTAGCTCTTTGTCCCTCCCTGGTAGGCCCCACTCATGAGTCTGAGAGGTAAGACACTGTTGCCAGGTACCATGTGATCTCCCATATCCACAGACTCTTTTTAAAAGACATAGTTTCAACTGTGGCAAAGGAGAAGTCACATTATCTGGAGAGAAGTTTAATGAAGTGTCGGATGACAGAATTTATATGCCAGGGGAGGGGGTAGGGTCCACCAGCCAGTTCTCCCGCTCTCCCACATGCGAGAGCTGTTCCTAGTCCCTGAAAGGAGCCATCAGACGAGGCCAGATGTTCTGGGGAGGGGGGTGTCACCAACTCTTGAGGCAAAAGATCAGGCATCTGCTTTGTGGAGGCAAATGGTGGGGCTGGGGTAAGCACAGCCCCTGGCTGAATGCAAATCCCGTCACTTCTATTTCTGGGTCTGAAGACAGAGGTCTCTTCACATCCTACCGCAGGTTGTGGGTACTGTGTGTCTGCCTGGCTTTCATCGTGGGGTCTACTACCTGGCATCCATCCTCACAAAGCAAATGAGCAACCCATTGGAAACAAACTCAGCCCCGTCTCAAGGTATGTCTGGGCTTCGACCTGACAATATGCTCTTTCAATTCTATTTTTCTTTAAACCTCACCAAATTTCATGTGTATTTATGAATATACGGTTACTGCCAAATTCCTGGCAATTTATTCATATTCAAAACTCCCAGCTGTGGTGAGAGGAGGGTACATTTTTTCAAGATGGAAAGAAATTATTTTCCCAATATATCAAAAATATGTCCTATTTTATGGCCACATATCTGATATCAAAGTGAGGAAGGAAGGCTGGAGGAGGAGGTCTGGGGATATAGTTTTCTTCGGAGGTGGGGGAGGCTGACCTCTCTGTGGTGCTTGTTGGACCAGAGATGTAAGGGGAGCGATAGATAGAGCACTCACACTTGCTTATAAGGTAGCTCTCAGCAGGTCATGGCCCCTCAGCCTAACCAATGGACGCTTGGTTGGGGAGATTCTCTGGAAGATTCTTGCTGAGTGTAAAGAAAAGTTGGTTGGACACAGATAACAAGAATGAGCCTGCTCAGGGGTGGTGGTCCCCCAACCTAATGCCACAGCGAGAAGCAGAGCTAAAGTTCAGATTCATCCACAGAACCCACATGGTAGAGGGCAAGAACTGACACCCACCAGGTAAGTTGTCCTCTGGTTTCTACTTATGCTCTTTAGCATGTTCATGTGCTCCCCGCACCCCCAAACAACTTTAAAAAAAGATTATTTAAAGGGGACTGGAGCAATGGCTCAGTGGTAAAGAGCACTTGCTGTTCTTCCAGAGGACCTGGATTTGATGCCCTGTACTCACAAGGTGACTTTCAACTATCTGTAACTTTCATAACAGGAATCGAACATCCTCTTCTGGTCTTGACAGCACCAGGAATGCATGTACACAGGCATTTATGCAAGAAAAACACCTATACACATAAGATAATGATACAATAACATCTCAAAAGATTCTTAAATAAACAAATACAACAAAGAACCAGAACTCTGGAGTTATCAGGCTCAGGGTGACACCTTGCTCCATCACTCTAGGTGACATCTTAGACCTCTCATAGTCACAGCATCTGAATTCATGAGGCCTCCATGTGACATCACTACATGGGGGATGTTGTAAGACAATGGCTGCAGGAGACAAAGAGGCAGCTTAGCAAGGAAGGCTACCTGGCTGCTTTTCAGAGAAACAAAGTTTGATTACCAGCACCCACATGGCAGCTTATAACTGTCTGAAACTCTGATCCCAGAGAATCCAATGTCCTTCTTGGGTACTGCACGCAAGTAATGAAAACAAACACAAATGCAGGCAAAAACAACCATATAAATAAATGAGACATTCAAAAACATTTTAAAAAGACAGTGACTGCAGAGGCCTGAATAGAGAAGCCAAGTATGCTTTCCACCACGTCAGCTTTCACAGCAAAGGGTGACATCATGCACAGCAATGCTTTATGTGCTTAGACATCAGAGGAGAAAAGGATCTTAGGAGGCCAGAGCCTTCCAGACGTAGGGGAAGAGAGTCTAGTAAAGTCTTTGAGGTGAATCTTGGAGAGCTGCTAGTTCTTAGATGGTAGAGGATTCTTAAGGCAATAGAGATGCCTTGGACATAGACAGATATTAAAAGTTTCCATGGGATTTAAAACAGTACATAGATCAGCCTGGGTGGCAGCAGACTTTGCTATGAGGATAAGAGGAGTACACACTAGAAAGGTAAGTACCCAGCTAGGAAAGATCATGGTTACCAAACTCAGGGTGTTTCATGAGCAATGCTTTTGAGCATTGAAGTGGGAGGAAAAACTGTGTATGAGAGATCTCCATTGTATTGGCTGGTTTTGTGTCAACTTGACACAAGCTAGAATCATCAGAGAGGAAGGAACATCAGTTGAGTAAAGGTCTCCATGAGATCCATCTATAAGGCATTTTCTCAGTTCATGATCAATCGGGAAGAGCCCAGCCCATTGTGGGTGGTACTATTCTAAGCTGCTGGTTCTGGATTCTATAAGAAAGCATGGAACACAGGGCCCCCAATGAAGGAGCTAGAGAAAGTACCCAAGGAGCTAAAGGGGTCTGCAACCCTATAGGGGGAACAATAATATGAACTAACCAGTAGCCCCCAGAGCTTTTGTCTCTAGTTGCATATGTAGCAGAAGATGGCCTAGTTGGCCATCAATGGGAAGAGAGGCCCTTGGTCTTGCAAAGATTATATGCCCCAGTACAGGGGAATGCCAGGGCCAAGAAGCAGAAGTTGGGGAGCAGGGCGGGGGGAGGGTATAGGTGGACTTTCGGAGAGGAAACTAGGAAAGGGGATAGCGTTTGAAATGTAAATTAAGAAAATATCTAATAAAAAACCCTAACATTAAAAGAAAGAAAGACAGAAAGAAAGTTGAGGAAGCCAGGGGAAGCAGGCAAGTAAGCAAGCACCCCTCCATGGTTTCTGCATCAGCTCCTGCCTCAGGATCCTTTCCTGACTACCTTCAATAATAAACAGAGATATGGAAGTGTAGGCCAAATGAGCCCCTTTCTCCCCAACTTGATTTTTGCTTATGGTTTCTCATCACAGCAATAGAAATCCTAGCGAAGGCACCACAAAGGTTGGTTTTATGAGAGGAGTTATAATCTTCAAAAAGAAAAATTCAGCTCCTAGCTTGGGTTTGTGACTGTGGCTTTCTTTAGAAGCATGGTCTTTAGAGATGTAGCCAAACTAAGATGTGGGTCATACTAGGGGAGTGCCCAACTTTTCTTTGACATAGACACCCAACAATGAAAACCATGTGAAGTCACAGAAGGGACGCATGGATGATGGGCACATGACAATGGAGGCAGAGAGTGGAGTAATGCAAGCCTAGATATACCTAGAAATGTCAGAAGCCACCAGTATCTGCAATAAGCCAGAGAGGTTCTACCTTAGTGTCTCCAAACCCAGCCCTGCTGGAAACCCCAAGCCTTTGACTGTGGATTTCTAACTTTCTGAACTGTAAAAGAATTAAGTATGAGCTCATTTGTGTTCCCTCTGTCTCCATCTCATTCCCTATGTGTGTGTATGTGTGTATGCATACATGTTCCTCTTCCCCACCCATGTGTGCGTGTGTGTGCGTGTGTGTGTGTGTGTGTGTGTGTGTGTGTGTGTGTGTGAATGTATGCAGAGGCCAGAGTTAAACCTTGAGTATCTTCTACACTATCTACCTTGTTTTTTGAGATAGCCATTATTTTGTACCTGGAGCGGGTTGTTTAGGTTAGCTTGTGATCCCCAGTGATGTAACTATCTCTGCCACACTCAAATCACCCAATTAACCAGTGCTGGGATTATGAGCCTATACCTGTCTTTTCTGTGTGGCCTAGCAATCATTTTATTTACTGGGTTATCAAGTCCAGTAGTGCTCAGTATGTTGACATGCCAGATCCCAGAAATGACCGAACATGACATGGGAAGGAAGAATAGTAGTATAAGGACTTGGATGTATGAAACGTGTGTTCTACTTATAGTTCTATTGCTATGACAAAGTATCCTGATACAAAGCAACAAAGAGCAGGACCAATTCTAGGTTGTAGCCCATTATTGAGGGCAAGCTGAGACAAGAACTTCAAGGCAGCTAGTCACCTAATATCTACAGTCAGGACCAGAGAATAAGGAATGCATCCACACTGCTTGCTTGCTTGTGCTATTGGGCTTAGTGTTCAGCTAGTTTATTTACATGAGGCCCAGACCATAGAGCAGTGTAGTCCACTTTCAGAGTGGGTCTTTCCCATTTCATTTAACAATCAAGGTAACCCCCACAGACGTGCCCACAGGCCAATCTGCTCTTCTCAGCCTCCACCATCCTCAGTTGATGATCTGACTGATCATCTTAGGTTAGTCCAGGTTACGTCGTTAAACTAACCAGCACACCAGATAAAATCTCAGTAACAACGGACAGAGTCGAGAAACTGTCCTCCGAGGAAAGTAATGAGATTTGAAGGAAAGCCCAGGAAGATGGGAAAGATAGCAAGGCCAAGGGGCGGAGACCCTGGCACTCTGAACAAGACATTGGGTGGAGGCCGCTTTGCCAAAGAATGGATGGATAACTATATCTGTAATGATAGAATTCATTCAGTGGGAAAGAGGAACTTCAATCCACAGGATACAAGCACTAGAGGCCAGGAACCCCAGACTTCATCTCTGGTGCATTCTGGGAACACACAAGATTGGAAAATCAAAATGTTGCAAACATCTCGGCTGGAAGGTTCTTTCAGTGGCAGGAGACCCAACCTCATGAGGGGAATGTGCCCTAAGCCTTCCAAGTGGGTTAGAGCAGTCGGTACCTGTGGAAAGCTTTTTCTTCAACTTGGGATCACTAGAAATATAAACAAGGCACACCATAATTGTTGGTTAATTTGTTTCCAGTGAATTGGTTCCAGATTCAGGCTTTCCCCATTATTGCCACTCTTACATCTTCTGGTGCGCTGTGAAGTTCATCAAACTATAATTTTGTATATGCTTAATGACTACCCAATGACATTAGAGAGTCTGGAAAGGTTCCTTTCTCATTTTGAGATATCCCACCCCATAATCCAAGGGCCTGGAAACCCCCAAAGTGCTCGAGTTCTTCTTCATGCCTCCCTCCCTGTCTCCCTTCAACCAGAAGAAAAATAAAAGTCCACTTCCCAGTCAGAATAATTGCCACAGTGGAGAAGAGATATTTTTAAAAACTTTCTCCCCAAATTACAGATCTGAGATAATGACAAGAGTAAAATTGTAGTTTCAAGCCTGAAGCAAAAATCCGTCAACGAAAAACACAAGCCACTCACACCATGCAATTTTCTTGGGGCCAAGAGGCATGAAATGCACTCTGCTACAATGGGAGTCTCATCATCACTTAACTGTCTCAGGACTCAAGTGGCTTCAGGTTGTACAAGGTCCCCAAATTACCCCAGGTTCACAGAATTCTGCCTTGAACTTCTATTAAAGTTCCAATTGAGAGCTAATCCTCGGGCTGCTGCAGAGAAAACTGTGTCTCTATTTGAGACAGGTGCCTTCATTTGCCATTGGTGGGGTAGGGAGGCTACAGAAGACATGGACTCTAAGTTCTCATGAGCTTCCTCTAAGGAAGCATCTTTCATGAAGTTTAGGGTGGCCAAAAATGCACTATGTTGATTAAGTGAAGAGAAAAAAGATGCACAGTAATAGAGGTGGGGTGGGGCTTGTTACTGAGGCAGGGGCCACGTAGAATTTCCATTTCAAAATTCAATTTTTTTTTTTTGTTGTTTGTTTTTTTAACTTTGAAACTAAACAAGAATGTGGATTTCACTTAACGCATGGGCATCGTATTAGTGTCCTTTCTTTTGAAAGAAGGAGCTAGAAAGCATTGTTTATTTAATATGCATATTAATAAGTCATATGCCTCCCTTCCAGCATCTAATATGCAGAAGGATTACAGTGTGAGGGAGAAAAATACCTTGGTTCAATTGTAACAAAAATAATATTTAAGGTAAATACTGCAACAGACGTTTTAACTTTATTTCATAAAATCGAGTAGGGTGGAATTCCTATGGAATGTAGGTGCCGTGGCCAAGAAAAATTATATTTTACAGATCTCAGACGTCCTTTTTGAACAAATATAGAAACGTAAACACCAGGAAACACAGAAGTCAGTGAGAAAACAATGGTTTAGGCGTAAACTCTATCCAAGCACCTAGTACCACTTCACTCAGCAACTGTCTCTCTTCAGACAAGAAATCTTGTCTTACAAACACACCCCAAGTATCCTTTACTTACTCGACAGGATCTGACTAAATATTTTGAGGCAAAAATTTCCTTCCTAGTCCCAAATTCCTCAGAAACTTCTGGGCAGATTTCTAAAAAAAGATATTTCATAACTGTGGGCAGTAAGAGGGCGTGACCCAAAGAGACCACACCCTTGCTACAGCTGCTTTTAGATCTTCCCTTGGGGGGTCTCACTGTTACGGGGACCTTACTGTCTATGGAGCTCTGTTTTTGGAAAATTGGAGGAAGTCAGACTTGGTGTGTGTGTGTGTGAGAGAGAGAGAGAGAGAGAGAGAAAGAGAGAGAGACAGAGAGAGAGACAGAGACAGAGAGAGACAGAGACAGAGAGAGACAGAGACAGAGACAGAGAGACAGAGAAAGAGAAACAGAGAGAGACAGCGAGACAGATCATTTTTAGTCTCTTCAGATATCTTCAGTCCACTCAAAAATCCACCCAAGAGCTAAAGGACTTCTGTGGCAAATTCTCCTGTGTAGCAACAGTCAACACAAGGGTGCCAGCGAGGACAGTGTGACTGCCAAGCTCCAGCTGCCACTCCCTCCCTAGTTACACATGGAAGCGCCACCTTTCACCATGGAAGTAGATCATGGCAGATCCCTATCCTTGGTGAATGGATATGCCAGGGAACTTTCTGGAGAAATATTTTCTTTCCTAAATAATCGAACAAGGCAAGAGAGGAAACACAACTTCTTTCTTTAAAAAGTTAAGACGTTTAATATTTTGATATTGCACATTGCTGTGATACTCGAAAGTGCAGTCAGCAGCTGTGACTGAGAGAGGAAGACCAAACAGGATCACTATGATCCTCCACATTGATCAAGTGACATTCAGATGTTAACCAGTGTTAGCAATGCTGGGCCTGCCTGTCTAGATGAAGTAACTTCCTGTTGGCAAAGCTCCTTGGGTTGGGTACTCTGCTATTGGAACACAGGGGCCTGCTTCTTGTGCTGTCTTCCTAGGTGGAGGTCCTCTGGAAATGTTCTCACCCTTCAAGTCTTAGCCAATGGTCAGCTTGGAGGAACCTCACTTGGGCTCCTCTGGGGGAAGCTAGCTACCTTTCCCATGGTACCCTGTATACCATTCATCTTAGCACTCAGTTCCTCAAGTAACTCTTATCTTCCTAACAGGATTAGCCAGAGAACCTATGGTGCCTGGTGCAGACACTTAATACAACACTTCTCTCTTCATCATGTATTAGGGATTTGAGATGAGGGCAGAGCATTAAAGCAGCCACGGGGCCCTACAGCTGCTTAGCACCTTCATGAAGTCCGTGTTGCTTCTAGAAGAGAGAGCAATTCTCACCCCTCCCCCATCCTATGGCAATAAGCTTTGTCCCTAGACTTAATGGGAACTTAGTGGGGATAACATATAGAATACAGGGATAACATATAGAATACAGGGATAACATATAGAATACAGGGATAACATATAGAATACAGGGATAACATATAGAATACAGGGATAACATATAGAATACACGGATAACATATAGAATACACGGATAACATATAGAATACACGGATAACTTCCAAACGTAACACCACAAACAAATCTTCAAAGCAGGGAATAAACTAACAAATGGAAAAGCTAGTTCTCTGAAGAAGAAAAAGACACAAAAAAGGGCTGAATATCCTGAGCCATCAGGGAAATCCCTGTAAATTAGAACTGCTTTTAGATTCGGTCTCACCTGGGTTAGAATGGCTATCATTAAAAAACAACAATAAAAACCAAATCCCAAATGCTGGAGAGGGTGTGGGGAAAAGACAATGCCCTTATTTGACACCAGTGAGAGTGTAACCTGGTACAGCCATTAGAGAAATCAGTGTGGAGAATTCTTGAAAAATTAAAAATCAAACTACCATCTGTCCCAGCTATGTCACTCCTGAGCATATTCCTAGAGGACTGTGAGTCCTACCAGAGAGACCTGTACATTGTGTTCATTGTTTCACGAGTCACAGTAGTAAGGAAACCAAGTCACCCATAAGTGAGTATATAATGGAAATTTCCAGAAACTTGAATAGACCTGGAAATTATTTTTCTATTAAGGGACACAGAGCAAATATGTTATGCTTTTCTAGACTCACAGTCTTTGTCATACTTAACTTCCAAATGACCATCATAGAATTAAGGCAGCTATAGATAATATGGAAACATACTAGCATGTCTTTGTTTCAATAAAACTTTATTCACAGCAACAGGTGGCCCTCGCTAAGAGACATTTGTTTACTGACCATTGGACTAGAGTGAAGCCTGAATGTGGACGTGCGCACAAACCTTCTGAGGCCTCTGTGGAAATACAGTGCTAGAGTCAGCAGTAGAGGGGTATTACAGCCCAAGCTTGGGTGACAGCAAGTCCCCAGGTAACACAGATGCTTTTGGCCATGGTTGCACTTTGGGAGCACTTAGGCAAGACTGAAAATACTAGAGAGAGCTTCAGGGCAGGGTCACATAATCCATGAGAAGTGCTAAGCCCAGACTCAAGGAGGGATCTGCTTTGCTGACTACTGTACACTTAGTTCCTACTGTGGTGTTGGCATGCTTAAGTATACATCCATAAATGTCAATTCAGCATAGAGCTCAACAAACATTTGCTAAATGATTCTTGGGGAAACAAAGCCCCCAAGGGTGGATATGACTTATAGGCTCTTTGAGGAAAAAAAAAACCTCCCGTACTAAAGATTTTAAATACGTGCTCATTGACTGCCCTTAAAGATGGCCTACTAGACACGATTCTGTTTTTGTACCCATGATATGAATGTTCTGGTCTCAATGGTCTCTCTTTGTGTTCCTTTCCCCTTTTGCTGGTGACACAGCCTCACTTCTTGTGGATTAAATAGGTCTGATCATATCTTCCATCACAGGTATGGGGCACGAGGGCCAAATTAGGCCCAAAGGATGTTGATTTCCTAGTCATAGAGGTGGCTCAGTGGCAAGTCATTTGGAAGCCTCCCTTTCTTTTCCTTGCATTTAGCCAGGCTTCCAGGTGATGATGGATATTTAAGGTCTTCTTGCCCATCATATTCAACTAGAGAGAAGGGGCCCTGAATGCATTCTAAGATGCTTGTCTGGCCACACCTGAAGCAAGGTGTTTCTTCTCCTGGTAGTAGATTGCATTAATTTTTTTGTCACTTGGCATAAAAAAGAATTCACATTTTTATATGATTTTATCCTTTATTTTTAAATGTTCTTTTATTGAAAGTAGATTCTTTTTTTTCCTTCATACAATATATCCTGATTATAGTTTTCCCTTCCTCTACTCCTCCCAGTTCCTGCTCACATCTTCCCACTCTGGATCTATTCCCTTTCTGTCTCTCATTAGTAAAGAACAGGTTAGGGTTGAAGATATGTCTCAGTGGTTAAGAACATTGGCTGCTCTTCCAAAGGTCCTGAGTTCAAGTCCCAGCAACCACATGGTGGCTTACAACCATCTATAATGAGTTCTGATGCCCTCTTCTGGCATACAGATAAGGTATTCATATACATAATAAAAAATAAATACAATTTTAAAAAGAAAAGAACAGGCTTCTAAGAGATAACAACCAAGCATGACAAAATAAGATATAGTAAGATGAAGCAAAAATTGTCATATCAAAGTTGTATATGACAAACCAACAGGAGAAAAAAAGGGTGCCAAGCACTATTATCTCTGGCATAAGAGTCAGAGATCCAGTTATTCTCACAGTCAGGAGTCCCATATATGCTAGGGCAATGATGGCATAGAACTTTTGCCAACCAATCTCTGATTTGACCCAAGGCCTACTCCGTGAGAAGAAACCCACACCTGACACCGCATGGGTAAGGAAGAATCAGACACCTAGGGGAAAATCAATATCATTGGTCTAGACCATATCAATAAAATGATTCCTAATGATATTCTCCTGTACTCATAGATCAGTGCCTTCTCCAGTCACCTTTAGAGAGGCTTCCTCTGACAGCAGATGGGAATAGATACAGAAACCCAGAGCCAGACACTATGCAAAGAGAGTGGTTTCCATCAAATACCTCCTCTCAGAGCTCAGGTAATCCCATAGAAGAAGAAGTAGAAAGAGTGTAAGAGTCAGAGGGGTCAGAAGACATCATGAGAACAAGGTCCTCTGACTCAACTAAGCATCTAAGCATATGAGTTCACAGAGAATGAAGCAGCAAGCACAGGGCCTACATAGCACCAGGTTGTCTGTATCTATGTTGTAGCTATTAGCTTAGTATTTTTTGTGGGACAGCTGATTTTTTTAGTGTATCCAGTTTTATGTTGAGGTCCTTGATCCACTTGAATTTTGTGCAGGATCTATTTGCATTTTTCTATATGTGGACATCCAGTTAAACCTGCACCGTGTGTTGAAGATGCTTTCCTTTTTCCATTTTATGATTTTGGCTTCTTTATCAAAAATCAAGTTTCCCTAGGTGTGTAGATTTGTTTCTGGGTCTTCGATTCAACTCCACTGAGCAATGTGTCTGTTTCTGTACCAATACCATGCAGTTTTTAAAAAAAATCATTATTGCTCTGCATGTACAGCTTGATATCAGGGATGGTGATTCCTCCTGATGTTCTTTTAATGTCAGGATTCTTTTGGCTCTCCTGGTTTTTTTATTTATTTTATTTTATGAAGTTGAGAATTGCTCATTCTATAAGAAATTGTGTTGGAATTTAAATGGGAATTGCACTGAATCTGTAAATTGCTTTTGGTAAGATGGCCATTTTCACTATGCTAATCCTACCTATACATGAGCCTGGGAGATCTTTCCATCTTCTGAGATCTTCTTCAATGTCTTTCTTCAGGGACTTGAAAATTTTGTCATACAGATCTTTCATTTGTTTGGTTAGAGTTACACCAAGATTTTTATATTATTCATGGCTATTAGAAAGTGAGAAATACCTTGGAACACATTGATACAGGAGACAATTTTCTCAACAGAACACCAATGGCTCAGGCTCTAAGATCAACAATTGATAAATGAGACCTCATGAAGCCTAAAAGTTTCTGTAAGGCAAAGGACACTGCACTGTCAATAGGAATGGTAGCCTATAGACTGGGAAAGGATCTTCACCAACCTGACAGAAAGTTAATATGTAAAATTTATAAAGAACTCAAGAAGTTAGACACCAACAACCTAAATAACCCAATTTAAAAATGGGCTACAGAGCCAAACAGAGAATTCTCAACAGAGGAACCTCAATTGGCTCAATTGGCAGAGAAGCACTTAAAGAAATATCCAAAGTCCTTTGTCAGCAGGTAAATGCAAATCAAAATAACTCTGAGATTCCATCATACACTGATCAAAATGGCAAGGATCAAAAACTCAAGTGACAGCACATGCCAGCGAGGATGTGGAACAAGGGGAATACTTCTCCACTGCTCGTGGGAGTACAGACTTTTATAACCACTTTGGAAATCAATTTGGTAGTTTCTCAGAAAACTGGGAATAGTTCTACCTCAAGAACTATATAGTATATACCCAAAAGATGCCCCACTATCCCAAAAGACACTTGCTCAACTATGTTCATAGTAGCTTTACTCATAATAGCCAGAAACTGGAAGCAACCTAGATATTCTTCAACTGAAGAATGGATAAAGGAAATATGGTACATCTGTTCTATGGAATACTATTCAGCTATTTGGAGTAAATAGATGGCTCTTGAGAATCCTGAGTGAGGTAAACTAGTCCCCAAAGAACATGCCTGGTATATACTCACTTATAAATAGATACTAACCACAAGATACAGGATACCCATGCTATATTCCACAGACCCAAAGAAGCTAAACAAGAAGGAATGCCCAAGGGAGGACGCTTGAATCTCACTTAGAAAGGGGTAGAAAATAGTCATAAGAGGAAGATGGAGGGAGGGAAGTAGGTGGGAAAGAAGATGGGTAGGAAAATGGGGGGGGGGTTCAGGATCAGGTGTGGGGAGAGACAGAATGGATGGACAGATGGTAATGAGAATGAATGGAAAGGTACAATTGAATGGGGATGAGAAGGTGGGGGTGCATCTCTAGGATATAACAGAGACTTGAGATAAGAGAGGTGTCCAATAATCAATCAGGGTGACCTTAGCTGTGCGTTATTGCATTGGGGATATGAAACCTGAAGAGGCCACCTCCTATAGCCGGGCAGGAACCCCAGTGAAGTGATAGGGATACCAACTCACCCACATTACCTTTGACCTAAAATTTATCCTGTCTACAAAAAAAATGCAGGGGTGGGGGATGGAACAGAGACTGAGGGAATGGCCAACCAATAACCAGCCCAGCTTGAGACCCATCCCATGGGCAAGCACCAATCCCTGACACTATTAGTGATACTCTGTTATGCTTGCAGACAAAAGTCAAGCATGGCTGGCTGTCCCCTGAGAGGCTCCACCCAGCAGCTGACTCAGATGAATGCAGACACCCATAGCAAAACAGTGAATGCAGCTTGGGGCCTCCCATGAAAGAGCAGGGGAAAGGATTGAAGGCCTGAAGGGGGCATTCCACAGGAAGACCAATAGAGTCAACTAACCTGAACCCTTGAGACTCTCAGGGATTGAACCACCAACCAAAGAACATAGCCGGGCTGGACCTAGGCCTCTCTTTACATACATAGCATATGTGCAGCTTGATCTTCATGTGGGTCCTGAACAACTAGAGTGGGGTCCCAAAAGCTGTTGCCTGTCTGTGGGATATGTTCTTCTAACTGTTGGGGCCTCAGAGGGAGAGGGTGTGCCTAGTCCCACAGAGAATGATGTGCCAGGGTGGGAGGATACCCAAGGTGGTCCCCACCATCTCAGAGGAGGAGAGGGGATAGGAGAAGGATTGTAGAAGGGGATAACTGGGAGGGGGCAGTAAGAAGAATGTAAAATGAATAAATAAAAAATGAAATCAAAACAAAACAAAAAGCAAACAAACAAAACAAAACAAAGTCCAAAGAATTCACTTTCTATAGAAAAAATAGGATGTTAGTTGAGTTCATTTCCCCAGAGTTTAACTTGTTTTATCACACCAACCCATTTTCGTAGGATGGCGAAAGACCTCATCCAGTGTTGGTGATAGAGGTACAGCTGAAATGACAGAGATCTATCAAGCCCACGAACCTGTCACCACTTCTTAAAGTTCAGAGATCAGCGTTTGTATGTCAAATATGATCTATATTTCTCATAGAACAGTTTTCCAAGGCAGACTGGCTTCTGCTACACAGGTGTAGCACTTCCCACCATGTTTTGTAGACAGAGAGCCAAAGCCCAGGCTGACATAGCTCACCTCTGCACCTTTCTCATGGCTTTCTCCTTCCACAGGTCCATTCAGTGGGGCTGAGGCATGCCTTACACAATGGTCTGAGACCAGCTGACCAGTATCACTGGCAGGATTCCTTTGTATTGTTTTTGAGTTAATATCTTCTAAAATTTGAGATGGTCTGGCTACCAGATGATCAGAGTTTTAGACAAAACAGCATCAGAATTGGAGTCAGTTCTGCTAATGCATGCTGGTTCATACACTCATCCACATTAAAGCACACACACATCATAGTCTAAAAATGATGGTGAGAAAATGGTATTACGACTCTCCCACAAACATCTCATGTGTCTGGGGGGAACGTCTATCTTTTCCCAGCAGCATCTAAACAAACCAAGTCTGAACTGAGCTCAAATTAAGCCTACTGTTGTGATCTCTGCTGCCCGAAGCAGCTAAGCTTTCATTTCTGGAAAAAAATAGACTGTAAGAAAGCACTTCCATTCTGCAAGACAAAAACAACTTGCTCATGAAACTTATACACAGACATGGACTTCTTTCTTATCCTTTTAAAGTGTTAGCTAATACATCGGAGATGCTGAACTCCTAAATCCCCCCAAGCAGTATCCTATTAAATTCTGTGCAAAGGGACACTCCCCTGCCTAGCTTAGAGACACATTAATCCACTTTTGAAAACATTTTCAAACATAAGCATTAAAGGAAAAGTTGACTCCTTCACACTCAGCTATGGAATTGTGTAAATCATAACATGGCATGCTTAAGGAGACGCACAGTCTCCTCTCTCCAAGACACGTGCATTCAAATCAAGTGTGATTCACCACGCTGCCTGCCTGCTGTCAGAAGGGGACCCTTCTCCATTACAGGACGTTTATGTGTGTCTGCTAAGACTAAACACCAGACAATTATCGGGTCATCGGCTAGATTGCAACATTCAAAGAAAGAAACACATGAGAGTCACGCCTTGACTTCTAAGTGTGCTTTAATAGGGGATTTGATTTTTCCTGACTTTGCAATTCTCTGCAGACAAAAAGCAAAAGGGTGAAGAACACAGAATGGAAATCCCTTAGATGAACATTCTGTGGTCTGTAAGTGGGGAACAAGAGCACAAGAGAGAGAAGGGACTTTATGCCTCTTCACTGGCAGAATGAGTTGCTCCCTGTTTCCAAACATGTTAGCACAGTTGATGTCCTTTTGACTTTAGAAACAATGAAACCCAGGAGTGCAGTAGTGGCACATACCTTGGCCCTCAAATTGGGCTTAATGCCACTTAACAAGTGGGAAACCATGCCTGAGACTGGAAACCTAGCCAGCTACCCAAAGCTGGTAAAGCCACGGGTCTTGTAGGAGAACCTGCAGCCACTACCCTACTAAGCCAGTATAACCCCAGCCTACATTCTACATGTTTAATCTCATACTCACAGATCAGTACATTTCTCATCCTTTGTCAATGAAAGTTCTTTTTGCAACAGGAGGATACCATTACACAAAGCTGCAACCAAGCAAAATGAAGACTTGTGGAGCCCAGTCTCAATTGATATTTACCATGCAACTCCTAAACCTATGGCTAGGAGATTATTGCAGAAGAGCTTGTGTGTGTGTGTGTGTGTGTGTGTGTGTGTGTGTGTGTGTATGTGTGTGTGTGTTAGAACTAGAGGAAGAGAATTTGATGTGTGGGTGTATCTTCTAGAATTGCCAAAGAAGCTACAAATGTGGTTGAGTGAACATGATCTAAACAAAGGAGATGACAATAGGCTGGTAAAAGTGTACTGGTGAAAATTCAGAAAGCTTCAATATCCTAGACAAAGAGCTACAGACAACCAAGGAGTGCTAAGGGCAGGAGAAATAGGATCCTCCAGGGAAGATCAATAACTTAGTAATCCAGTTCCAAATAATGAGAGCAGACTGCAAGGACATGTATATGAGGTATGTATATGTGTATGTATATACAAACACACACATTTATGTGCAGTATAATTTAGGTACACTGTGGAGTCAGAAATAGGATTCCCTGCAGCCTGAGTTAAAGGTGGTTGTAAGCTACCTGTCACGGATGCTAAGAAGGAACTTGGGTCTTCTGCAAGAACAGCCGTTACGTTTAGCGGCCGAGCCATCTCTCCAGTCCAAGAAGAAGAAAATTATAACTGAGGTCGGACACTTCATGAGAAACTACATTAAAATAGTCATTAGCCAAGAGAAAAATTTCAAAAGTCCTCAGTGTATATCAAGGGCTTTAATGTTCTTTCCTTCATTTTGATGGGATGGCAGTGCCCTGTCCACTCCAGCTACACAAGCTCATTCAGCAGCTGCTTCCTGAAGCACCATTGCTCTCATGGCTGACATTTCACCAAATCTTCGGCGTTTACATTACTGTAGACGCCTTACTGATACCGGGAAGGATAATAGCCGTGTCTGTTTATTTAAACTGTTACTCAGACAGTGGTGTTTTCCCAGATTCTTGCCCCACTCATCTCCTTATCACCATCCCTTAGGAATCAGAGATTAAATTCCATAATTAATTGTTGATAAGATTATGAAAATATACAGGAACCCTTATGTGCTTTAATGTTAATAACAAGAAGTGGAAAATAGCAGACAGCTAGCATTCCAAGAAAACAGATTTTAATGGATTTGATTTTCCCCACTTGATAGCATATGCTAACTGGTTATTATTCACAGAGCTGCATTTTTATATAGTGCTTCTTGATAAGAGACTCCTGCTGTTCTGAAGAACTCCATACTTCTGTCAGTTGGCTGAGAAAGGAGAAGGGGATCCTGGGAAATTTTGGAGATGTTGCCCTCGACATTCCTGGTTTTAAATCAGTGTTTTTCAACTGCAGTTGATTTCTGTTCCCTGGGGGGACACTGGCAATATCTGGAGACCATTTTTGTTTTCCCACAATCTGGATGACAGACTGTTGGTAGAGGCCAACAATGATGCACCATCCTGTGGTGGGCATGGCAACCTATGGAATAGACTGCCCAGCTGTACAACTAGTGATGTTCAGGCTGAGGCATCTGTGTGAACGTCAGAAGCATTCAGTCTTAGTTGGACTGGTTTTCCTGAAGCTCAGGTACAATGACATTCAAGAACAAATGTCCAAAGCACAGGGCAGACATGCCACACCAGCAGTTCGTCATATAGTTATAGTAAGGAGAAATAGATGGAATTAGGTCTTCCAGTTGCTATTTGATGCTAGATGATTGACCATTTGGATAAGTGGATAGTCTTCTGGGGGACCAAACTGACACTACAAAATATGGGCAGAAGAGAATGAAGGCTCTTGGGAGGGAGAGACAGCAAAACCAGAACCATCTGAGGCACTTGGTTAAACGGTCCTTATTGCAAGGAAAGGCTAGGAAGGGCTCATTGGCACACATGCCCTCCCTGATTTATCTCCTACAGAAATCCCTGATGGACAGGTTGGAAGAGAGTGGAATTTCCCTTCTCCTCTCCCCCTCTCCCCCATCTTTCTCAGTGATCATGCCCTCTTGTCTCTACAAATGGAGTGTTCTCTCAATTATGCTCCTACTTCTTGTCAGAGGAAGACTCTCTGAGAATCAACCACTGACAGAACACTTCTTTTCGAGGATTAATGGAACTTTTCTATTACTTATTATACTGCTGTCAAAACTGTAGCTGGGGAGAGAGCAATGCAAACCAGAATTCTAGAGGCAGGAAGAGGCTGTCAAGTCACCGTGGGGAATTTGGGCAGAGAACCAGTAGCTATTAACCTAGAGGCGCATTGTTCATCCTTTCATTGCTTTTCAAGAATACATCCAGAAAATGTAGATGGTTCATACCTTGATAAAGATGGTGACAGCTATACAACTTGTGAAATCTTTATTGTAGGGTACCTTTCAGTATATAGCCTTGTGACACCTCTATAAAATCTGCTGGCTATGTAAACTGTTTCAAATAGATGAAGATGCACAACAATGTACCCATACAATGCCACTCCTTCCTGGCCTTAAGGGTTGTTTTTTTTAGATTTTAGAAATACACAACTGTGAGAAAATAAATCCTGGTGTCCTGTTGTCATGGAGAAAGGTGCCAGGATCCACTCTAATATCTGTAACAAGAGTCTGTGTCTCACATCAACTGTGAAACACGTAACAATCTTACTGGACAAGCTGTAGAGCACGAGATGGTGAGAGCCGTGTTCTGACAGCAGCTGCTCAGGAGCTCTTCAGGAAGGGTGGTAAGAGAAACATCTGGTGACACTCATGCAGGTTACGAGACACAGGGGATTTCAGGAAGAGATCATTAAAAACATATTTGGGGGGTGCCTAGGGAAATGGTTCAGTGGATAAAGTGCCTGCCTCGTTTTATCTTCTGGATCCTCAGAATCCAAGTCGGTGCCCAGGAGGCATGTCAGCTACCTGCAATCTCAACACTTGGATGCAGATACAAGGCAGGCCTGGGTAAGCTGGTTACCTAGTGTAAGCCTGAAGCATTGAGCTCTGCCTTCAGTGAGATGCCCTGCCTCGGACAGTGATCAAGGAAGTCACCTTTGGACCTCCATATGCATCTGCAAATACATATGCACCCAGACATATGCAAATACACAAGTGCATGTGTGCAATACACCCACTTGTATACACACACACACACACACACACACACACACACACACACACACACGGCTTTTGTCATATCCCATTCCCACCAAACTCCTCTTCCCAACAAATTTCTCTCTTACTCATGCCTTTTGCTTCTGTGCCCACTGCACTTAATTAGGGCTGCCTGCAGGAGCATGGCCGTGGGGTTATTTACCGGAGCAAGGGCAACTTACCAGTGACTACATCCCTGAGAAATATGACCTGCCTCCCCTTCCCTAGCAATCCTTAACTGCTTATAGCTTTTCAGGGAAGGGTGTGGCCTTATGAGCTCCTCCCTCATCCATGATGGAATGTCGATGGACACAGTCTTGTGCAGGCCCTATCCAAATAGCCACTGCTGGTATGAACTTGTGTGTGCACCACCAATGTCATGTCCAGAAGATGACATTCTCAGTACTCTTTTTCCATTCTCTGGCTCTTACATTCTTTCTGCCCCCATTTCCATCATGTCCTTGGCTTAAGGGAAGGATGATAATAGAGCTTATGTGATATGAAAGTAGGAAGGGAAAGTGGGCATGAAAGGGTGGGAACTGGACTGGAGGAGAGGATTGACCAAAAAAAGGATGAGTGAAATGCTACCAGGAGACCTAGTAGTTTATAAGATAATGCTAAAACATAATTTCAAAAGAGTTTGGAGAGAGCTACTTTCCATGGTGAATAACGCTGCTCCCAGAAGCCATAAGTTATTTAACAAGAACACCAGTGCCAGGTATGGGATACCTCCTTATGAATCATTAGTTTGGAGACCCCCCTAAATAATACAGGTTACTGGTATTGCTGTTTCTTTCCTACCATAACTAGACGATAAGCCTCCTACTGTTGTAGACCGCACATGTAGGACATGGAGAAATCAAGTGGAACTGAGCTTGGAGCTTTCTCCCTGCTGGCTGGCTTTCAGAGTGCTGGAAGGTGCTACATGCAGGCTTCTGGGGGCAGAAACTCACCAACAATCTTACTCAGTTATGAACTCTGTAAGTTACAGTATCAACCATTCAGGCAAGATGTGCCCACTGGTGCGGAGTGGCATGAATGTTATTGGGATGGCCGACTACTTTCTGATTGGATTGGAGGAGAAAGAATCTATTCCTAGAACAGCAAGCCTGGTCCAAAGCTCTTGGGTAGTGAGATCATCGGTGCTATGGTAGGAATCTACTACTACTTTGTTTAATGCACAGCATCAAATCTAGCTTTTGGCTTATAGTAGGATTTAGTATACTAGAATGAGTTGGCTTATACTACGATTAGTGTTTCTCTCAGCCTTGGTTTGAGGAGTTTGTTTGCAGAGACTTATAACTGGTCAAGATGCTGAGAATGAGTGAGTACTGAGCGCTCCTCAGTCTTCACCATTAGGTCTGTCACTGTGATGGTTTAACTATGCTTGTCCCAGGGAGTGGCACTCTTAGGATGTGTGGCCTTGTTGGAGGAAGTGTGTCACTGTAGGGGTGGGCTTTGAGACCCTCCTCTTAGCCACATGGAAGCCAGTCTTCTCCTGTTGGCCTTTGGAACAAGATGTAGAGCTCTCAGCTCCTCCAGCGCTATGCCTGCCTGTATGCTGCCATGCTTCCCACCATGATGATAATGGACTGAACCTCTGAATACCTAAGCCAGCCCCAATTAAATGTCCTTAATAAGAATTGCCTTGGTCAAGGTGTCTCTTCACAGCAGTGGGAACCCTAAGACACTCACTGAACCTAGAGCTCACTAACTGGCTAGACTCACTATGTACTAAGCCCCAGGGGTGCTTCTGTTCCCCAACCCCAGAGAGGTCACATGAATGCTAAGGCTCTAGACTCAGGCCCTCATGTTTTTTCAGCAAGTGCTTTACTGATTGAGTTATCTCCCCAGTGTCTCACTTTTCTTTCTTTCTTTCTTTCTTTCTTTCTTTCTTTCTTTCTTTCTTTCTTTCTTTCTTTCTTTCTTTCTTTCTTTCTTCTCTCTTTCTCTTTCTCTTTCTCTTTCTCTTTCTCTTTCTCTTTCTCTTTCTCTTTCTCTTTCTCTTTCTCTTTCTCTTTCTCTTTCTCTTTCTCTCTCTCTCTCTCTCTCTCTCTCTCTCTCTCTCTTTCTCTTTCTCTTTCTCTTTCTCTTTCTCTTTCTCTTTCTTTTTTGAAGGAGGATTGAGTCAATTCACTCTTTTCCTGTGTATACACAGAAGGCTGCTGTGGGGTTCCAATGCTCTCTTATGTCAGCCTAGCTTTGCTAATCTAATTTCATCATATTCAGTGACTGACTGAAGCACCCTCTTCACCACCAGCACTCAGATCCTTCAGGGCTTAATTGAGAGCAGCACTGATGGCAGATATGTTGATTTTTCTCAATTTTGCTCTAAATGTAGGGACAGGACTCTTTCTTAGTGTGATCACTAAACAGCAAAAATAGATGCTTGGAAATTATGTTCAGTTCCCCCACTAGCCTTTTGATAGGTTCCACATATACAGCCAGAAAATGAGCTTACAATATTATTGAGATGTAATTCATATACCATAAAATTCTCCCTTCTATGCTGGACAAGCCAGCGCTTTTTACTATAGTCACAGAGTTGTGGGAAAATTTTTTAAATTAAAAATGGTTCATCTTATTGTATATGCATGGGTATTTTGCCCATACATACACATCTGTGTATAGTGTATGTGTTCAGTACCCTTAGAGGTCAGAAGAGGGCACTGGATCCCCTGAAACTGGACTTATAGATAGCTATGAGCTGCTGTGTGGGTGCTGAGAATTAAACCTGGGTCCTCTGAAAGAGCAGCTGGTGCTTTTATCCTCTGAGCCATCTCTCCAGCCCTAAACTTCTTCAGCATCACCTCTAGCCTCACAGCCTCACTCTTCAAAGCTCACAGAGCTTTGCAGGATTCATGTTCGACTTAGAAATTTTCCCCTGCTGTATCCAACACAGTGTGCAACAGGTAATAGATTCTCAACAAACACTTGGAGAAAAATGTTCATTATGTTGTAGAGGAACTAAGCTCAGAATCCTACTCATATAAACATAGTGAAGGCATTGCTCAGTGTCTTAGTTATGGTTTTACTGCTGTGAGCAGACACCATGTCCAAGGCAAGTCTTATAAAGGACAGAATATATTTGGGGCTGACTTATAGGTTCAAAGGTTCAGACCATTATCATCAAGGTGACAGCATCTAGACAGGCATGGTACAGGCAGAGCTGAGAGTTCTACATCTTCATCTGAAGGATGCTAGTGGACGACTGACTTACAGGCAACTAGAGTGAGGGTCTTAAGCCCATGCTCACAGTGACACACCTACTTCAACAAGGCCACACCTCCTCATAGGGCCACTTCCGAGGCCAAGCATATACAAACCATCACCCTCAGTTGTTAATGTACTTGCTTAGCATGCATGAAGCCCTGGATTTGATTCCCACCATTCCATTAACCAGGTGTAATCCCAGCACTTTGGAGGTAGAGACAGAAGGACAAGAAATTCAAAGTTATCCTCAGCTATACAGTGGGTGCAAGGTCAGACCTTGTCTATAAAAAAAATTATGTCTGGCAGTATTTTTTGTTGTTGTTTTTTCAAGACAGGGTTTCTCTGAATAGCCCTGGTTGTCCTGGAACTCACTCGTAGACCAGGCTGGCCTGGAACTCAGAAATCTGCATGCCTCTGCCTCCTGATTGCTGGGATTAAAGGCGTGCACCACCATGCCCGGCTTGGCAGTATTTTTATAAATGATAAAATGCTAGAAATTTTATGTTTTCTCCCAACCATACCATCTAGGAGAGTGTGGTGTGGTCATGCTTTGTTCTTCATAAAGAACGCACTTCATTTTACCCAGTTTCACACTACAGGTTTCAGAGGTGATGCTCAGTTGATAGGCCATCCTGAGCTAGAGAGTGAGGCTGTCTCAAAACCAAATCCCTAAACATTACTGATTCTAAAGTGAGTGCACAGGCAGGAAAGAAAGGCTAATAATCAATTCAGTACTTGTGCCACACACAATTTTGCAGCATGATATGGTAGAATTTTCCAACTCATTGAAATGAATAAGCCACCCCCTGAAACCCGCCAACGTTTCCTCTAGGGTGCTTGCAGAATAATTGCTGGGTGTAAAAATATGAACAGGCCTAAATTACCCAGCAGTTTAAAACTAGATATTTGTTCTTATCCTTACATCTCCATGTGACTAAAGCTAATTATTGTTGTGATTAATAATCCATATTCTGAAAAGCTCCCAGTCAGGCATAAAGTGTTTGAACCAGAGCAGGACACAAGGCAGGCCTTTCACAACTGCACTCCTGAAAGCTCCCTGCAGACACACTCGAATGAGCTCTCACCTTGGTTACCCCTTAAAGCAGGGGCCACCTGCTGCCTTGACTTTGCACAGACACACTACAGGCAAGTCAGGGAAGGCTCCTCTTTCAAAACTCAGGATTTCTGAACCAATGTGTATCTTGGGTTTAACAGGGTTCCATTGCTACTCTTAAGACAGAAACACGATAGAAAGGAAAGCCCATTTTTATCATGTCGTCTAATGTTCCTTTGGCAAAGACTGGAAGCAACTGGCACATTCACCAAGAAGTTGGGTATATGAGTAGGGCCCACTCTGCACATGGTATCCCTAATAGAAGCATATAGCTCATAGGAATGACTGCCCCTGTGGTGGGTGGCTGTTGCCTCCCAGCCCTGCCCTATGAGCTCTGTGTCTCCATCATCTCCTGCTCTTTCCTTGTGTAGAGAATGGGGCAGATAAAAACGCCTGCCTGTAGGTTGTTATAAGATGCTGTCCTGGGATGTGATTCATGGTTACTTTCAGTGGCTCCTGACTTAAACACAACACAAGCATATTACATATTGCTATCATCATGAGAGCACAGATATGTCATCCATATGTTCACAGAAAGGATAGGAGAGACTGGCATTGGTTGTTTCTGAGAGAAGGTTTTAGAGTCAAAGGATTAATTCACTCATTCACTACATCTTTAAAAATTGTTCAAAACTGTACTTTCGCCCCCATAGTGTGTGTGTGTGTGTGTGTGTGTGTGTGTGTGTGTTCTTATATGCAGTAGAAAATGGGTATCATCAGAGTCAGTTTTCTTCTGCCACTATGTGTGTCTCGGGTATTGAACTCGGGTCATCAGGCTCGAGTACAGATAGATGCCTTTCCCCACAGAGCCAACTCTAGCCCAGTCACATATTTTTGTAGTCTCTGAGCTTCTGTGTGCCTTTGTTGCAGTAAAAAAAACAAAATAGTACTGCCCCTCCCCCTGAGAACCAAACCAAACCAAAAACCAAACAGCACTGTGTTTTTCTGAAATGAAGAAATAGGGCCCCTGACAGAAGCACATGTTTTGAAGTTGACCATCTGTGGGGTTCCACTGTAACTTACCTGAACTTAGAGTTGAACTCTGAACTCCTCCTCCCCTCCCAGTGCGGATGGTCCCACGACACATCATTTCTTGTACTAAAATAGCCAACTCTGTGACCCTGGGCTCTGCCAACGGCCATTATTCGCTTTTTAACCTGATAAATGTCTGGGTCTAGGGCTCTGTTCTACTTGTCTCCCAGGCTCCTGTAATCCTCTGTGTCTTGGGGACTGTCACCTGCCTCTGTCAGGTAGCTTTTCTTTGTCTTCCCTGAACCCCGAATCCCCTCAGGACATGGTTCATATGTGTGGGTTTTGTTTTAGACACACTTGTGTGATCAGGCCAGTTAAAACTGTACCCTAAATTGTCTGCTTACACCCATGGCTTTCTAAGTGACTGTGCTGAGCAGTAGGGCCAGGCTACTTAGCACCAATTCAGCTCTGCCACGGATAGTTTTTGACTGTAGGATCTAAAGTGGGGTCCTTTTCTGTTCCTCCCCAGGATACACAGGGGTGGTGTGATAGGCAGGGAGCTAAGGGGGCTAGGTGTCACTCTTCCTGGCTCTTTTTATTACTTCTTTTTCTCTTTCCATGTGTGTTGGGGTTTGAACATCAGGGAGATTATTCAGAATCGTGCCTAAAGGAACCTGTGGTTCAGCTCAGTGTCCCTTGAATCACATGATGGGACACTGCGTTCTGACAATTTGGAGAAACTCCATCCTCGGTGAATGGAGGAAAGGAACATATCTGAAGAGAAGATGAACGCACCAGAATGCGAGAAGTGGAACTCGAGCAAAGGGAAGACTCAACTTCAAAGAGAGCTTCAAATCCATGATGGAAAGGAGGAGCATTTTCAAAAAAAACAGAAAGAGCATCAGAGGTAGCAAACTGCCTGTGACTCACTGTGGCACAACCTGTGTTCACAGTACAAAAGAGCATGTGTGTTGGCTAAATGCCATGCTGTCCGTGAACAGATCAACATTGTGACAGGTGAGAGCTCATGAGTTGGCCTCACCTTCTGGCCAAAGCCCTCAGGTTTATACACTCTGGGGACATCTGTGTTATTGTTTTAGATGTGACCCCACCCAAAGGAAGCAGCCATAACCGCATCCCCTCGTCAGCTGCCTTGGGACCTTTGCTGGTTGCTTCATGTGCTTGCTTTTGCATGCAGCTTTAAAAGTATTTGCTTATAGCTTGCTGCTTTTAAAAATAGCTTGAATGGGCTAGGTGGACAACTCAGTTGGCAAAGTGCTTGCTTTGCAAAGCACAGGGATCGGAGATGGATCACCGGAAGCCACATTGAAAGTGGCCATGGCAGCTCATGCTTACCATCCGTGTGAGGAAGGCAGGGGGAGGAGCATTCCTAGGGCTCGCTGCCCAGTCAGCCTACTCTACCTGGTGAGCTGCAGGCCAGTCAGAGTCCTTGTCTCAAAGAAGCTAGATGGAACTACTGAGGATAACATTCTAGATTATTCTCTGGCCTCCATGTGCATCTGCACACATCTGCACACACACAAATACACCTGTATACATGTGTGCCCAACATGTATGAATACTAACATATAAACAAAGCATCCATAAAAAATAAAATAAAAATTGTTTGACTGATTATGAGTGAGGAACTGGGAATTACACAGACTCCCTGCTAGGTAGGCAGACAGTGACAGGGGTTATGGCTAAGGAATAAAGAGAACTTCCAAATGGCCAGCTTATTTCTTGTTCTCTTGATATGGGACAAAAGCCTGGCAGCTTAAAACAAAAGCCTTGTGATTTTTTTCCTCCAGCCATTATCCCCCCCCCCCCATAATGGACTGGCTCAAAAAGGTCCAAACAGGATCACAACATGCTACGCAACAGTTGTGGACAAATCAACTATCCTGTGTGTCTTTAAATTAACCAACCCTAAATTTAGGGAGGAAGACTCTTCAGAAACTTAAAAAACCAAACCCAACCCAACCCAACCCAACCCAACCCAACCAAACCAAACCAACCCAACCCAAACCAACCCAACCCAACCCAACCCAACCCAACCCAACCCAACCCAGCCAAGCCAAGCCAAGCCAAGCCAAGCCAAGCCAAGCCAAGCCAAGCCAAGCCAAACCAAACCAAACCAAACCAAACCAAACCAAACCAAACCCAGCCATTGAGAAGAGATCGGAATTTTTGGCTTCCCAAGCCTTCCTCTGCTTTGCGGAGGGTCTTTTTTTTTCTGTGCAGGTGTGTCTCATCATCCCCAATAAAAATCTTTGTCCAACTGCTGATTCTGTCTGCTCCTGTTTGCTGCATTTGAGATTTCACTGCTGCTATGCTTTGTGTCTGAAGTTGTTCATGTCTCTAGACAGAAGGACGGTAACATCCCCAGATTGGCACACTATATCCACAACAGGGTTTCTGGCCTTGCTCCTCTTAAGGCTCAGGTCTAGCACTTGGAGGCCTCCTCTGTGAAGGCCAGGGAAGACAGTAGTGCCCAGTAAGGACAGACCCCAGCCTTCCCTACACCATGCGCGTCCCTCTGAACTTAAAAGAACTCCCATAAAGATTTAAGGAAAGCAACCCCCAGGCAGGTACAGGTCAGCCTGGAGGGGCAGGGTTGGGGTAGGGGTGGGGTGGGGTACAATACCATTTGCTTCTCAACTGTTAAGACGTTTTAAGCTCAAAAGCTCTCAATTTCACCTCTAACAATTTCGCCTCTAACAAGATGTGTTCCATCAGTGCCTTCTCCATAAATCACCCTCAGGATAGACCTTTTGTTCCAGGTTCATGGAGCTGTTGGGCCTGAGTAACTCCAGGAAGAGGAGGATGCTCTGAGGCTATAAATCTGTTCCCACTGCTTTAAAATGTGTCACACCGCCTCCAGCATATCTGCAGACCTGTCCTTTATTAATGACGCCCATGCTTTTGGCCACTGGGAATGCTGGACATATATCAAAAAGGCTTGGCAGGTCAGAGAGGTGGCCTCTTCCTAGGATGGAACTCAGCCAGGCTGCGAGGGTAATGCCAGCAGAAGGCCAGAGGAGGGAGGCTACCTCAGAGCTAAATAGAAAATTCCAGATTTTGAGAGATGAGCCTGGAGATACCCAAGAGGCTTCGGGGGCCTCTCTCTCAGGTACACGTTGAGCTTCCAGTCCTCAGTGCCTCTTTTCTATGACTTTCAAAAGTTCCATAGGACAGAAGTGAGTTTCTGTTTCTCCTTGTAGTGATACTCACTATTCAAGAGTCCAGGCTGCTAGGAAACAAATCCTGGCGTCTAGGAAGCTTTGTGCCAAGGGTGACCCTGGATAAGCACTTCTTACAGCTGGTGGAAGGTGGGTTTCCTCCAACAACTAGCGAAGGTTGGGCTTTATTTCCCAAATGAGTGGGCTAAGTCTATGAGACCTATAAAGTAGAGGAACCAAACTTTATTCAGAACTGAGAAAAGCAATCACTGCTCTCACAGACTCCTACAAAGAAGAAACCCAAGTACCCAAATACTATGCATCTGACACAGGAAATGTGACACTTGTGTGTGTCATATACCCTCATCTGTATCAATCATGCTTTGCAATAGGAAAAAAAATGATAAAATTTGTAATAAGAAATATGACGAACTTTAAATACCCCAAGTCCACAAAATTGTCACTGGAAAGTGGAAGCATTATCTAAAATCCACAGTTTAAATAATATTTCCAGGACAAGCATTATAATATTTAAATATTTTGAAAATATTTACTTTTTAAAGAAATTATGCATGGTGTGTCTGTGTATATGAGAATGTGTGCCCACGGAGTCCATCAGAGTGCACTGGATCGATGAGGCTGGAGTTCCTGGCAGTTGTGAGCTGCCTGGCGTGAGCGTGGGACCAAACTCTCTGCAAGCACACAATGCCCTCTCATCTGCTCAGCATCTCTGCAGCCCTCAGAGTTCACGCTTTTTAAAAATCATATAAATTACAATGTTTTATAATAGGAAAAGTGAAAATGTTTGGTGCATTTTGGTGTTCATTAAACTAGACTAGGGATAGCAATGATGTTGCAACATGATAATCAATTATCATTGTCCAAAGCTAATATTAAAATATGTCATTATTTGGTATCTATATTCTATATGTTTAGGTGGACCCCACAGACACTGGGGTACTTTTGAGAGTGAATGAAGACCCTATTATAATGCTTGCCCTGGCAATATAGGACCATCTCAGGAAATTCTGGACAGAAAGGACAGCTGCCAATATCCTCTGCCCACCTCTGTCAGCACTCACCAGGGTAGGTACTTTTGTCCCCATTTTACAGAGGGGGAAGTGGAGGCTTGAGTCAAGGTCACAGAACTAGGAAATAGGAAAGGTTGTAGAGTTTACAATGGGTTGCAAAGCTTTCAGTTTTCGAGGTAGACTCTGAGCTAATTAGAGATACACTATGGGTACCTTGGAGACTCCTCCTCTCAGCCTGTGAAATGGAAGGTTTAGGGGAAAACATGTTTCTACTCTGAAAGAACTAATAAACAGGTTTGTGGGAAGGGATTCAGGAAGACCACTGGGCAACGGAGGCTGACTCACTTATCTCCAGAGCATGGGATTGGTGTCTGTTCTCTGTCATTGTGGTTCAAGGCTACTTCCTTATCCAGTGTGATTGACATAAAGTGAACCCAGAAACAAACCCTCAGAGACAATGTGCACCATTCTGTGCCGTTTCTCACAGGGTTTTGGGAGGAAAAGGCATCTTCTGGACTGAGATCAGCACAGGCATTTGGGGTCTAAGAATAAAAGCCTTTGGGTTAGGCCTTTGCAACAGATGAGCTCGTCAATGACTCTGACCAGCTGCTCATCTGCTTCATGCCTCGCCTTGTGCCTGGTCTCCTCAGGTCCTGCAAGGTAGGGTTACACCAATTACTAGGTAAAGGAGATGAGATGCTGGTACTCAGCCAGGCCTGGGAATGCTGCTCATAGAGCCCACATGCCTCACGCTGTTTGGAGGGAGCTCTTGAATGCAAAAGAATAAAAACATACATGGACTGTCAATATAGGCGGAAGGACTGATTTCTCTGGATGTGACACCAGACCATGTGTGACCTCTGAGACCAGAGCTTGAGTGCTTATTGCAGGAATGTCCTGGTGACCTGGTTAGCGAGGCTTGGTTCTGATTGATTGGTCCTGTAGCAGACATATCACTTCCTCAGACCTTTCCTCTTCACAGTCAGAGTAGGGCACGTTTGCTGATCTGGACATGAGTTCATCTCTTAGGCTCTGTGTACCAGTGATCTTTAACCCCATCTTCATTTTAAAGATGGGCAGAGCTGTAAAACATTCACATTTTATGGAGGAAAATGGATGTCCATTAAATCTAATCGTGTTATTACGGCATTGTAACAACTTAGTGGATACCCATAGCTTAACAACCTTAGGCAAGGCAATAGTACAGCAGGGAAATAGATAGATATGCTGCAATCGCCTATAAGGCAGCGCTTCTCTCAGGGTACCAGCTAACCTGTCGATATGACAGGCACATCCATTAATTTCCCCTGGATAATATTTTGAAAATAATTCCTCTTCCTGTTACTATTATCAGATAACTCTGAGCAAATGAAAAAGAAGTGTGTTTATAGATAAGATAGGAATTGGATCACTGCAGGAAACTGACCTGGTATTCATTCATCAGAACTAGGGCTCTGGCAGTCAGAAAGCGGGAGGAACATGCTGGGTAGTACCTGGACAATTCTGGGATGTTCCAGGGTAATCAATAGCACCTCATCAAAGCAATGAGGATGACTCAAAGCCTCAGCAGAGACCAAATCCACCAGAGAAGATACATAGATCTCCTTGGAAGGTGGGTGGCACATACCTGTCCATCAGTCAGGGCATTTCTGTCGTTCTGATGGGACCAGATTTATGAAATCTGGGAAGATGAGAGTTGAAACCTCTAGTTGCCAACTTGGCCTCTAACTGGCCAAGTTGCAGGGAATAAGAGACTGAAGAATGCTGGGCCTTAAACAGGACATCAGCATCACACCCCTTCAACCAAAACTCAGGGATCATTACTGTAGTGTGACACCTAGGGATGGTGGATTCCTACAGGGAAATAGCATCTTCTAGACACAGTAGGGCAGCTGCACTTATGAACTCAAAGTGATTGTGACTGAATGCATGAGACCTGCACACACTCAAGCTAAACACAATGCCAGCATGGAGGGATGGAGGCGGGCATGAAGTCCTACCCTTAGCTGAGAAACTATTAGCAACTGAGAGCTGTTGGGAGAGAAAAATCAGTCTCCCTTAAGGGTCCTCTGGCAGGGTGACCACTGTCCAGTAGAAAGTCACATGTCTAAGAGTGTAAGGGAAATATAAACTGTATTTGGTCCATTAAGAAATAGGACACAAAGTTTAGAGGGTAAAGAAGGGGATGAGGGCCTGGGAAGTGGAGGGAGAAGGGTGAATATGATTGATCTTTCTTAAAAAAAAACTAATTAAAACACAATAAAAGAGATTTAACTGTCTCCAGATCTGAGCTCTCCTTTGCTTGACAGCAAAAGTGTCACTAAATATTTACTGAGTAGTTTGTGGGAGTTAAGGGTTGTGCATCACTCTTTCAGTAAACTTAGACATAGCCCTCTGTGCCTGCAAGCTCCACAACCCGGGGGTCAGTCAGACACACACTTGTATTGAAAACGTGCAAATGTAAAATATATATTTCTCTCTCTCTCTCTCTCTCTCTCTCTCTCTCTCTCTCTCTCTCTCTCTCTCTCTCTCTCTCTCTCTCTCTCTCTCTCTCTCTGTGTGTGTGTGTGTGTGTGTGTCAGGTTCCCAGAATCAAGCTCATATTAGGCTGGGCAGGAATGCCTTTACTCACAGAGCCATCTCACTAGCCCACTGTTTTCTCCTTAATTTTTTTCCCTTAAACAATACAGGCTAAGGACTAGAGAGCTAGCTCAGCCACTCAGAGCAGTATATACCACTCTTGCAAAGGAGCTGAGTTCAGTTCCCAGTACCCTGCTCACAATCACCTCTAAGTCCAGCTACAGGCAGATCCATTGCCTTCCTTTCTTTACATTGCCGGAGGCAGTATGGATGCTGCCTCTCTAGGGTCTGCGTGGAACACTCCTCTGTCACAATTCAGCAGTGGATGAGGCTTCAGAGCCACCCCACAAGCAGGGCAGTGGTAGTTTTAGAATAGACAACCATCATCCCAGAAGGGAAGCTGTTATATAATATATAATAAATTTATTATACATAACAATATAAATATAATGTATAATTAAGAATAATATATATGTAACCCATGATACACATCACACATATATAGTATATATACACATATAAGTATGTAATATATAATTAACAACAATAATAAAAGCCTTGAATGATACACTCTGGAGCTATTTACAAAGCATTTGCATTATATGAAATGTTGGGATCTACAGATGACTTACATCTCTAGGTTGCAGGCACACGCTAAGTCATTCAGTATCAAGCATTGATAGATGTATCCTTGATGTTCCTGGGACCAATGCCATGTGGCTATCTGGACAGCTATAGTATGAGGCCTTGTGCTATCTGATGAAAGATGTTAGGAAGTGAAGGACTTAGGGAGTTAGGGAGGAATTGGGAGGTGATCCAGTTCATGGCCTCTCAGCTCTCATTCTAAGTGGGGCACTGTTTGCTATGCTTGTAGGGGATTGCTGGGCACTTGACTGAACTTGATTTCAGATAAATAATACATAATTGTCTCTAGTATGCTTCTAGACATACTTGTAAAAATTCTTTATCTGAAGTTTAAGTTCCCATCTGCTGCTCATATGTGTATCTGCTCTGCGTGGCCACCCTGAGCAGTCTCCCTTCTGGGATGATGGATATCTCATCCAAAGCTACCCCTGCCCTGCTTGTGGGGTGTCTCAGAAGCCTCATACACAGCTAGCTTGTGACAGAGGAGTGCTCCACCCAGACTCGAGCGGTAGCGTCTACACCGCCTCTGGCAACTAAAAGCTCTTCTCAGGCTCCTGGTGTTTCTCAGAAAAGGTAGGTCTCTGACTATGATCAGTGCCTTGTGTCAGAAGATTGCACATCTCCAGGAGGCCAGATAGATCTAGACACTTGCAAACCATACTCCAAAGCCTTCCCTTGAGGGAAAGGGGAAACGTCTCCATGCAGCAGTGCCTCTTAGATGCACACACAACCCCTTGGAAAGCAATTTGTCAAAAACATACACAGGGCATAAATGTTCCCAGGTCTTGCCAAGCTTCCTGTAGTTCTCACTGAGGAAACACAGAGTGGCCCTATGGGGCCTGGCGGCCAAGATGCTCATCTCCGTATAGTTTACCTTCTAAACACAAAGCTTATCCAGATGCCCGAGCAAAGGAGGAAAGGCTCCAGCTGATGACACTACTTGATAGACTCTTTCTCAGGCATCGACGAAGTAGAATTTAGAACACTATGCAGAAACATTTGAAGAGAGAAGGACACAGTCGTGATGACATCATGATGGAACATGCACATGTCTAAGAGATCTGTGGAGATGTTTAGATGCTGAGGCTGCCCAACAGTAAGGGATTATGGATGGTTTTCACACACACCAGCTACCTACTCGTTTTGTAATGCCTTTACATGTGGGCTTGGTTAACAGGCTTGTAATCAACTCTCCATGTCTTTCCCTCCTCAGTGAAGAAGAGGGGACTTGGCCAGTAGCTTCTATCAACAGTAACCAACACAGAAATGACGGGAGGGAGAGGCAGATCTAAAATTCAAGGGAACTGGAATTCAGCTTCTCCCTGGAAGTCAGACCATGTTCGTTCTTCCCACAGAACAAGGGAGCTTGGCAGATACTGTGTTAACCTTGTATCTAAAGCTGTCTGGTCAAAAAATGGCAGCCTCTTCCAATTTCTTGAAATGACATTCCTGTGTCAAGAACTGTCATAGAATCTTAGAATGAAATATCCCAAGAAACCATCTTGTCCAGGGCCACCCACTGTCCATCAGAAGTCCTTAGCTTAGATGACTGCCTCCTGAGGTCCTCAGCAGTGCAGCCCCTTTGAGCAGGGTTACTGCTCACCAGCTGCAGGAACAGCAGCCCACGGAACATGAATGCTGGTACTCTCTGAAGGCAGGCAGAGTCCTGAGTCAAAGGGGTTCATGGACACATTTCAGGCTGTTACAGAGAACTTGTATTTAGAAAGAGGCCAGGCCCAAGTGTCTCTGTAGCACAGAACTCTCCCTCATAAGACCATGGTCTGCTTAGGGCAACCAGCTTTTGGGACCTACACAGAATGAGTTGGCAGGTTTACAGAGCATGCCTCCATTTCTAGATGTTTCTCCCCTAAGGTCTTTTAGCTTCTCTGTGAGGGTGCTTTTCACCCGAGTAGTAGTGACAAGGCCCAGTACCCATCTCAGGGACAGCGCTGGATGAAGACAGAGCTGAGCGCCTGATCCAGGTGAGTGGCAACCACAGGACTGTCTCTTCCACTCAGCAGGAACAGCTTGCCTGGCTTTCCAGAAGCCATGCAACCTGACCCACTGAGTAGCAGACAACACGCACCAAGTATTCTTTAGTGGGTCTGATAGTCACACCAACCCATAGAGTCCCCCAAAGATTCCGTATGGGGCCCTTATCCTCATTTCTGGCTTGTTTTCTAAGTGTAAGGATGGAGTCATTGGTATTCAAGAGACTTTGGTGATGGTGGATAGGGTGATGCGCCTACAACTCCATACTCTCCTCACATCAGGTGATGTCAGGTCTGTATGCACCCCCACCACCACCCATTCCTTTCTTTATCCCTGTAGAGACCTCAGACGCCATTCGATACACAGCCCAACCCTATAGAAATGAGATTTACTGGATGGAGATTTCCCTTCCCTTCACGTGGGCTGAGGGAAAGTGCCTTTGTCAGCTGGTTTGTCATCCTGACTAATTGTCCCTGGGTTCCTCGGAGCTTTAGAAAGCCCAGCTTTCTGCCAACTCCTCGGCCACAAACATTTTTGCTTTATTCAAACAGAAAATGTTCCGCATTGGCTCCCATTATTCCCCTATCCATTTACGGTTTGTGAGTTTTCACGAATGCCCAGATAGGATGCAGTGGGGGGGGGGGGTGGTGCTTATAATAAGCAGAGCTCTAAGTAACCGGATGTGGCTTAATCTCAATTCTTGCTCTCTTAGTAAGTCTAAAGAACTGTGCACTGGCAAAGGCTCAAATCTGATCCCAAAGAGGTGTGCTATTTCCCCCCCTCCCCGTTCAGCTCCCATCTGCCACATTTAGTCTCCTGCTCACTCACATCAGCTGAGAGAAAGGCTGAGAACAAGAACTAATTGGGGCTGGTACTGCTTCTTCACAGAGCTTGACTTGGTGTCAGCCTCTGCTGTACACATCACAGGCAGTAAAATGACGAATGGCCTTCTACACGGAGTGACCTTGGTTGGACGAGCTGAGAACCTGTGAGGTAGCTATATATAATTTGGGGGACAAGGGAAATGGCTCTGTCTGTCAAATGCTACATAAGCATGAGGCCAAAGTTGATGTTCCTACCCCTGCACTCTGGCAGCTAACACCTTTACAGCATTCCTGGGGGACAGGGCTCAAATTTTTAGATGGGAATGGCAACTTCAGCAAAGCCAGATGTCAGGCAAAGGCCAAGCAGATCACAGAGCAGGGATTGGATTCCAACCTAGCAACATGTCTCACAGTGTCCCATTGACCCATACTCCAAGTAAGGCCATGGGCCTCCAAATACCCAGACCCCTTGGTAATTATGAGGTAGGGCAGTATATGGTAAGTCTTTAGTGGGATTGCCCAGGGCTCCTGTAACACAGAGCTCTGATGTGAAAAAGCCTGAGGCCTGCCTGGGGTGCCTGGGGTACCTTCCTCTTCTTTTCAGTGGCCTATAGGGGTCAGGGAAATGCCATGTTTAGCTCTTCCATGGGGCAGACAGCTCTATAGGCTCAGGCAGGATTGTGCCCATGAGTAAAACCCATTAAAAGAAAGGACTTTAATAACACAATTAAAGAAATACAGGAGAACACTGCTAAACAGGTAGAAGACATTAAAGAGGAAGCACAAAAATCCCTTAAAGAATTGCAGGAGAACACTGCTAAAGAGTTACAAATCCTTAAAGAAAAACAGGATAACCTAATCAAACAGGTAGAAGTCCTTAATGAAAAACAGGAAAACACATCCAAACAGATGAGGGAAATGAACAAAACCATACTAGACCTAAAAAGGGAAGTAGACACAATAAAGAAAACCCAAAATGAGGCAACACTGGAGATAGAAACCCTAGGAAAGAAATCTGGAACCATAGATACCAGCATCAGCAACAGAATACAAGAGATGGAAGAGAGAATCTCAGGTGCAGAAGATTCCATAGAGAACATCGGCACAACAATCAAGGAAAATGTAAAATGCAAAAAGATCCTAACTCAAAACATCCAAGAAATACAGGACACAATGAGAAGACCAAACCTACGGATAATAGGAGTAGATGAGAATGAAGATTTTCAACTCAAAGGACCAGCAAACATCTTCAACAAAATTATAGAAGAAAACTTCCCAAATCTAAAGAAAGAGATGCCCATGAACATACAAGAAGCCTACAGAACTCCAAATAGACTGGACCAGAAAATAAATACCTCCCGACACATAATAATCAGAACAACAAATGCTCTAAATAAAGATAGAATACTAAAAGCAGTAAGAGAAAAAGGCCAAGTAATATATAAAGGCAAGCCTATCAGAATTACACCAGATTTTTCACCAGAGACTATGAAAGCCAGAAGATCCTGGACGGATGTTATACAGACACTAAAAGAACACAAATTCCAGCCCAGGCTACTATACCCAGCCAAACTCTCAATTAACATAGATGGAGAAACCAAAGTATTCCACGACAAAACCAAATTCACACATTATCTCTCCACGAATCCAGCCATTCAAAGGATAATAACAGAAAAAAACCAATACAAGGACAGGAACCACGCCCTAGAAACTACAAGAAGGTAATCCCTCAACAAACCTAAAAGAAGACAGCCACAAGAACAGAATGCCAACAACTTTAACAACAAAAATAACAGGAAACAACAATTACTTTTCCTTAATATCTCTTAATATCAATGGACTCAACTCCCCGATAAAAAGACATAGACTAACAAACTGGCTACACAAACAAGACCCAACATTTTGCTGCTTACAGGAAACTCATCTCAGAGAAAAAGATAGACACTACCTCAGAATGAAAGGCTGGAAAACAATTTTCCAAGCAAATGGTATGAAGAAACAAGCTGGAGTAGCCATTCTAATATCTGATAAGATTGACTTCCAACCCAAAGTCATTAAAAAAGACAGGGAGGGACACTTCATACTCATCAAAGGTAAAATCCTCCAAGAGGAACTATCAATCCTGAATATCTATGCTCCAAATACAAAGGCAGCCACATTCATTAAAGAAACTTTAGTAAATCTCAAAGCACACATTGCACCTCATACAATAATAGTGGGAGACTTCAACACATCACTTTCACCAATGGACAGATCGTGGAAACAGAAACTAAACAGGGACACAGTGAAACTAACAGAAGTTATGAATCAAATGGATCTGGCAGATATCTACAGAACATTCTATTCTAAAACAAAAGGATATACCTTCTTCTCAGCACCTCATGGTACTTTCTCCAAAATTGACCACATAATTGGTCACAAAACAGGCCTCAACAGATACAAAAATATTGAAATTGTCCCATGCATCCTATCAGATCACCATGGACTAAGGCTGATCTTCAATAACAAAATAAATAATAGAAAGCCAACCTTCACGTGGAAACTGAACAACACCCTTCTCAATGATACCTTGGTCAAGGAAGGAATAAAGAAAGAAATTAAGGACTTTTTAGAGTTCAATGAAAATGAAGCCACAACATACCCAAACTTATGGGACGCAATGAAAGCATTTCTAAGAGGAAAACTCATAGCTCTGAGTGACTCCAAAAGGAAACTAGAGAGAGCACACATTAGCAGCTTGACAACACACCTAAAAGCACTAGAACAAACAGAAGCAAATTCACCCAAGAGGAGTAGACGGCAGGAAATAATCAAACTCAGGGGCAAAATCAACCAAGTGGAAACAAGAAGAACTATTCAAAGAATCAACCAATCAAGGAGCTGGTTCTTTGAGAAAATCAACAAGATAGATAAACCCTTAGCCAGACTCACTAGAGGGCACAGGGAAAGCATCCTAATTAACAAAATCAGAAATGAAAAAGGAGACATAACAACAGATCCTGAAGACATCCAAAGCACCATCAGATCCTTCTACCAAAGGCTATACTCAACAAAACTGGAGAACCTGGATGAAATGGAGAAGTTCCTTGACAGATACCAGGTACCAAAGTTGAATCAAGATCAGGTTAATGATCTAAACAGCCCTATATCCCCCAAAGAAATACAAGCAGTCATTAATAGTCTCCCAACTAAAAAAAGCCCAGGACCAGATGGGTTTAGTGCAGAGTTCTATCAGACCTTCAAAGAAGATCTAATCCCAGTTCTTCACAAACTATTCCACAAAATAGAAACAGAAGGTACTCTACCCAACTCATTCTATGAAGCCACAATTACTCTGATACCTAAACCACAAAAAGACCCAACAAAGATAGAAAACTTCAGACCAATATCCCTTATGAATATTGATGCAAAAATCCTCAATAAAGTTCTTGCTAACCGAATCCAAGAACACATCAAAACAATCATCCATCCTGACCAAGTAGGTTTCATCCCAGGGATGCAGGGATGGTTCAATATACGGAAATCCATCAACGTAATCCAGTATATAAACAAACTCAAAGACAAAAACCACATGATCATCTCGTTAGATGCGGAAAAAGCATTTGACAAGATCCAACACCCATTCATGATAAAAGTCTTGGAAAGATCAGGAATTCAAGGCCCATACCTAAACATGATAAAAGCAATCTACAGCAAACCAGTAGCCAACATCAAAGTAAATGGTGAGAAGCTTGAAGCAATCCCTCTAAAATCAGGGACTAGACAAGGCTGTCCACTTTCTCCATACCTATTCAACATTGTACTTGAAGTCCTAGCCAGAGTAATTCGACAACAAAAGGAGATCAAAGGGATACAAATTGGAAAAGATGAAGTCAAAATATCACTTTTTGCAGATGATATGATAGTATATATAAGTGACCCTCAAAATTCCACCAGAGAACTCCTAAGCCTGATAAACAGCTTCGGTGAAGTAGCTGGATATAAAATTAACTCAAACAAATCAATGGCCTTTCTCTACACAAAGAATAAACAGGCTGAGAAAGAAATTAGGGAAACAACACCCTTCTCAATAGTCACAAATAATATTAAATATCTTGGCGTGACTCAAACTAAGGAAGTAAAAGATCTGTATAATAAAAACTTCAAGTCTCTGAAGAAAGAAATTATAGAAGATCTCAGAAGATGGAAAGATCTCCCATGTTCATGGATTGGCAGGATCAACATTGTAAAAATGGCTATCTTGCCAAAAGCAATCTACAGATTCAATGCAATCCCCATCAAAATTCCAACTCAATTCTTCAATGAATTAGAAAGTGCAATCTGCAAATTCATCTGGAATAACAAAAAACCTAGGATAGCAAAAACTCTTCTCAAGGATAAAAGAACCTCTGGTGGAATCACCATGCCGGACCTAAAGCTTTACTACAGAGCAATTGTGATAAAAACTGCATGGTACTGGTATAGTGACAGACAAATAGACCAATGGAATAGAATTGAAGACCCAGAAATGAACCCACACACCTACGGTCACTTGATCTTCGACAAGGGAGCTAAAAACATCCAGTGGAAGAAAGACAGCATTTTCAACAAATGGTGCTGGCACAACTGGTTGTTAACATGTAGAAGAATGCGAATCGATCCATTCCTATCTCCTTGTACTAAGGTCAAGTCTAAGTGGATCAAGGAACTACACATAAAACCAGAGACACTGAAACTTATAGAGGAGAAAGTGGGGAAAAGCCTTGAAGATATGGGCACAGGGGAAAAATTCCTGAATAGAACAGTAATGGCTTGTGCTGTAAGATCGAGAATTGACAAGTGGGACCTCATGAAACTGCAAAGCTTCTGTAAGGCAAAAGACACCATCAATAAGACAAAAAAACCACCAACAGATTGGGAAAGGATCTTCACCTATCCTAAATCAGATAAGGGACTAATATCCAATATATATAAAGAACTCAAGAAGGTGGACTCCAGAAAGTCAAATAACCCCATTAAAAAATGGGGCTCAGAACTGGACAAAGAATTCTCACCTGAGGAATACCGAATGGCAGAGAAGCACCTGAAAAAATGTTCAACATCCTTAATCATCAGGGAAATGCAAATCAAAACAACCCTGAGATTCTACCTCACACCAGTCAGAATGGCTAAGATCAAAAATTCAGGTGACAGCAGATGCTGGCGAGGATGTGGAGAAAGAGGAACACTCCTCCATTGTTGGTGGGATTGCAAGCTTGTACAACCACTCTGGAAATCAGTCTGGCGGTTCCTCAGAAAATTGGACATAGTACTACCGGAGGATCCAGCAATACCTCTCCTGGGCATATATCCAGAAGATGTCCCAACCGGTAAAAAGGACACATGCTCCACTATGTTCATAGCAGCCCTATTTATAATAGCCAGAAGCTGGAAAGAACCCAGATGTCCCTCAACAGAGAAATGGATACAGAAATTATGGTACATTTACACAATGGAGTACTACTCAGCTATTAAAAAGAATGAATTTATGAAATTCCTAGCCAAATGGATGGACCTGGAGGCCATCATCTTGAGTGAAGTAACACAATCACAAAAGAACTCACACAATATGTATTCACTGATAAGTGGATATTAGCCCAAAACTTAGGATACCCAAGATATGAGATACAATTTGCTAAACGTATGAAACTCAAGAAGAATGAAGACCAAAGTGTGGACACTGTGCCCCTTTTTAGAATTGGGAACAAAACACCCAGGGAAGGAGTTACAGAGACAAAGTTCATAGCTGTGATGAAAGGATGGACCATTTAGAGACTGCCGTATCCAGGGATCCATCCATAAGCAGCTTCTAAACACTGACACCATTGCATACACTAGCAAGATTTTGCTGAAAGGACCCAAATATAGCTGTCTCTTGTGAGACGATGCCGGGGCCTAGCAAACACAGGAGTGGATGTTCACAGTCAGCTATTGAATGTATCACAGGGCTCCCAATGGAGAAGCTAGAGAAAGTACCCAAGGAGCTAAAGGGATCTGCAACCCTATTGTTGGAACAACATGATGTACTAACCAGAACCCCGGAGCTCTTGTCTCTAGCTGCATATGTATCGAAAGATGGTCTAGTCGGCCATCAATGGAAAGAGAGGCCCATTGGACTTGCAAACTTTATATGCCCCAATATAGGGGAATGCCAGGGCCAAAAGAATGGGAATGGGTGGGTAGGGAAGTGGGGGGCGCTATGGGGGACTTTTGGGATAACATTGGAAATGTAATTGAGGAAAATATGTAATAAAAATATTAAAAAAAAGAGAGAAAAGAAAAAAGAAAAAAGTCACAGCTTGGTGTGTCTCCAACATCTGGCCACTTCCTTTCACAGAGACCCTGTCTAGATTCCTAGAGTCAGGGGCAGCTTATGTACTGAACCAAGTGGATCTTTTCAGGGAAAGTAGGTGGCCAGAGGGGAGAAGGAGAAGAGAGATGTGTGGAAGCAGCTCTCCTGTCTCTCAGGAAGGCTGGGGGAGCACAGTACCCTCCTACAACACCACAGCCTTTAGTTTTTTTGACTTTCCTAGAGGCTAGCATTTAGTCTCCTGAGCTCTTCTGTTTCCTGGTTTCCCTGTCTCACTCACTCTGGCTCTGAACACCCACAGTGCCATCCTCACAAGGACACATCATCACAGCCAACACCGGCCACCGGCCGCAGGTGGGCATGAAGCAACATGGGAAGATGCACACTTCCTGGGGCTTTTGTCCAGCCTTGGACAACCCCAGGCAGGCACCACAGCAGAGGAGAGACCAGTTATAGGGGGCGCACTGCAGTGAGCAGCACCAGCCCTGAGCCGTACTGTTGGCTGCCTTTTCCACACTGATAAGTTCAGATGGACAGCTACTGTTTAAAATGGCAATGGCCCCAGAAGAGGGCCTGTGGGCTGGGGTTCACTGCCCATGGCTTCCTGGAGCTGTCTCCAAGTGGTTGTGGTGTGAATGCTTCTCTGAATTGATGATCACCCTGGACTATTGTGTCATACTTCCTCTTGTCCATACCTCCTAGGAAAGACTGAAACCCATATGCTAAAGAATTATGTGTGTGTGTGTGTGTGTGTGTGTGTGTGTGTGTGTGTGTATTACATGACCCATCATATGCATCACAGAGCACGGGGTGAAAGAGATAATGGAAAAGGAATCATTTAAAAAGGTTGACTGCTTGGAGACTGATCTGTCAGTCCTAGTGTCAGTCCTAGTGATGATTAGAGGTTTCTAGTTCAAGTCTTCATTTTACAGGTGAATAAATAAACAAAGAGAGGCAAAGAGTTTCACAGGTTTCAATAATTTCATGCAGCAAGTTAGTGTGAGATCGGAACAGGACTATCTGTGACCTTGTAGGACCTTGCCCAATCCTTTGGAATGTTGGCTTGCTTTCAAGCCTCAGTGGGAAGTTGGACTTCCTTGTATAGCTGGAGGCAGCACGGTTGAATGTGCAACACATGGAATATTAGCAAGAATGTATTAAGGCTGGATAATGAGGGGAGACCCAAGCATGTACAAAGTTGCCTGATCCTGCCTGTTAGCCTGATATCATCTATTCTTTCAGCATATACCATGTTCAGCCTTTATCACCAAAGACTTCAAGCACATGGCTGGGAATAACGCTACTCTTTGACCTCCCCAGAACATTGCAGTATGGTATAGCTACCACTTCCTCACTGCCCCAATAGGGCATGGGAACCAGCTGCACAGAAATCTCCGCCCACCAGCCAGATGAACCAAAGATGCAGCCTTGAAGAATGTCAATGGCTGTGGAGCAGCGTTTACCCAGTAATGTGAAATGTGCACCTGGGGTTCAGCCCAGGCGCTCCTGGAAGACATCAGAGAGCGACATCCTGCTAAAGACAGCTGTGGAACTAAAAATCCTGGCACAGACATTCCAGGCAAGTGGGGACCATGCTCTCTGCACATGTCACAGATGGTATAAAGATGACATCTTCATGAAGAAACAAGGAGGGGTACCATTCTCAGGCCAGTGCTATTTCACCCTCAGTGTCTGCCTGGGTAAGCTCTCCAGGATGCAGGCAGGACTGTTGGAGGGGGGAGGATGCAGAGGTAAGGGACCAGTAACAAGAACAAGAGGACAGGGTGGGCTTGGAGGGTGTTGTGAGCACAGTGCTTATCTGCCAGGGTGTCCTCTCTACAGACCACTCAGCCAAGGGTTAGGGCCTCTTACCCATCAGGTAGCTGTACCATCACAGACCCTTCTGTCATCAGCCCAAGATTGGGATGGCATGCAGCAAAGGCTTTAGGGTGTTGAATACAGTGGCTGAGTCTCTGGTTGTGTCCTATCCAACCAAATGACCTTGGGCAAGACATACTTTCCGTCCCTTTAAACAGAGGCTGATAACCACACCTGTGCCCAAAGCTGCGAGAAGGTTAAATGAGCAGCCTGGTGTGTTGGAACTTCCCAGGAAAGGAAAAGGGAAACCCACACTTGCTGAAGCGTCACTAGGGTCTAGTCTCTATCCCCAGTGCCAGGACAGAGAGAGGCAATAAAGCTAACTTTATTGTTTTCTAAGGGAAGCGGGCTAATGGAAGAACTGTGTGATGTTCCTGTGGGGACACACTGCCCAGCAGTGCATCTCTATCTGCTATGCTCCTTTGCGTAAGTCTCTGAAAAATCACTCTGATTTACAGCTTTGTCAACAATGACCTTTTTATGAAGATAAATGTTCTTCACTATCACAGAAGATAATTGTCATCACTAACACCATGATTTCTGTCACTTCCCCCACCTACCACCGTCACCATGGTTACTATTATCACCATCATCATCACCACTGTCACCATGACAACTAGCACTACCACTATAGCATCACAATTATGGTCACTACTACCATTATTGCTACTATCACCATCACCACCAATTATAACCAATACAACCACTGTTCCCATCAACGACATCTACCATCAATGTTTCCGTAATCCCCACCATTATCTTCATAAGCATTATTATCTCCATCATCACCGCCATTATACCTGTTATCATCACCAATGTTGCTATTACCTCTATTACTGCTATCAGCATCATAACCATTACCATAATCTCTATCATCATCACCATTGCCTTCATGGCCATGACTATCATCTTTATCACTATCTCCACCACTGTCTCCATCATCATCTTTCTAGTCTCTGTCATCACCACCACCACCACCACCACCACCCACCATCACCACCATTATGATTTTCTTCAACATCTTCAAGCCCTTTCCTAAGCACTTTGCTCAGCTTCCTCATAGATTGTCCCTCTGGCTTTTAGGTGACATACTATCCATATAGTGTGCCCTTTACTATCCAGAGCATGGGCCAGAAGCATCCACCCTTTACGGGGGCTCCTTGGAAGCAGGGATTCTCCAGCTCCCTCTGGACTACTGACTCACAATGTACTTGTCAGTCACATTGCGCAGTGGCTCTTAGATGGATCTGAGCTTGAGAAGTACCAGCTTGTATAAATAACTAGACAGGACTCAGGAAGGCACCAACTCTCAAGAAAATGTGACTGGTGTAGACAGAGCTCTATCCCCTTTGTCTACCCACTCCTCCTTTCTTCCTAGGGACCTGCTTAATAATCCTGATACCACCACAACAGGAAAAAAAAAGCGACAGAAAGCAAAGTATTACAATACTTCCAGGGGCTGCAAGAGCTAGATGAGGGACTGGGTGAGAAGAAAATGGGTATTGGTAGTTCCCATTTGTTTACAGAACTGTTTCCTTCATGCTGCTCCAAAGCTGTGGGTCCCTGGGGAAGAACTGGCAGAACACATGGGCATAGGATCCCAAGTCTAGATTGAGTGAATGACCTCAAGGGAGGATGAGAACTGTCACCGGCATTCTTGGCTCTGACTTGAGAAGCAGAAAGATGGATGTATGACATCTGCCTAGATTGGGGTCCCTACACCCCACAGAGCTGCCCAGGTTCTCAAATAAAAAACAAATGCTGCTGACGAAAGTAAACCAATATTGTTTGAAAGTTTGCAAAGTCCCAAGAATGCCTGCCACATGCCAGCCAATGGCTGGTATTAACCAAAGCTTAACACTTGCAACGTGAGGGATTTTTGCCTCATTAAAGCATACCCTAAGATGAATCTTTTTTTTTTTCTATTCAACTATTAAATGCCTGAGTCCAAGAAATCATTCCTCGCAAAACTAAGCAGCAGCAGCCAATGAAACAGAAGCAAACAGAAGATTGTCAAGAGAGAACTTCAAACATTCCTGGGATAGAAGGGTTTCATCTTAATGCAACCCTAAGATACTTAGTTATTTTTTTAAGCATATGTTTTTTAAATACTTAAATAGAAAACATCCTCCTCCCAAGTCTATGGCCTACTAGAGTAAAACCAGATCGCTGAGAATCTTGTTTCCAGTGGGGCATTTTTTACACTCTGAGAATGCAGTTCCTACACCGCTACTAAATGAAATGCTTGCTCGTAGGAGCCCTTTCCCAGGATTCTCAGGAGGCCTTTACATTCATCCTTCTGCCTGGAAATTGCTCTCTACGAAAAAAAGCTGAATGAGTCAAGCCAAATTCCCCACCATGCCTGTGTTCCCTCTTTTTTCTGTATTAACATGGCCTTGGCCCTCTGACTGCATGATAAATCAGAGGGCTGGTAGAGCGTTCTTCTCGAGCAAGGTACTTAGGAAAAGGGCTAAGGAAGGAAAAACCAAAGGACTGTGCTCCATGTGGGGCTGTCATGGTGTGAGGGCAGGTGTGGGCCAGAGCAGTGAAGTGGGGGTGGGGGAGCAGAGCAGTGAAGTGTACAGGTCTGGGGATGCTGCAGGCTTGGAAGCACTTGGTACTTGTTTGAAGAGAAGGTGTTTGCAGGCACTTTCATGGGCTTTATGTGAACAACGAAGTCCCCTCCCTGCCCCAGGTACCTGGACATTCAAAGGGAAGAAAGGAGTACGTATAGGTTATTGAACACTTATGAACTAAATGAGGGGAGCCCTGCCCTGTCGTGTCTGAGCAAGTCCCCCATGTGTTGGAAAGGAGCAGTAACAGATGACAAAGTAAGTGACAACCGCTATATCCATAGCCTACTTGGTATTTTACAGCACTATGGTCCACACCTCATATCACGGCAGCTTCTATAAAGGAAACGAAACAAGAAGTGACTAAGGAAGGGCAATATATCACCTTTCACCGATGTATACCAGGGACATAAGTACACTCTTGTGTTACCATAGGGAAACTTGGAGCTAGGGCTGGAGAGAGGAGTTTGTGATTAAGAGCAACACTATTCTTGCAGAGGACCCAGGTTCAGTTCCCAGACACAACTGCCTATAACTCCAGCTCCAGGGGACCTAATAAACACACTCTCTCTCACACACACCTCAGTGGGTAACACATACATACACACACACACACACATAGAATAGAAAAAGAGAGAAAGAGAGGGGGACAAGGGGGAGTGAGGGAAGAAGGGAGGGAGGGGGAGGGAGGGGGAGGGAGAGGGACTTATAAATATCAGCATTGTTTTTTCTTTTTTCTTTTTTCTTTTTTTTACTTTTTAATATTTTTATTACATATTTTCCTCAATTACATTTCCAATGCTATCCCAAAAGTCCCCCATAGCGCCCCCCACTTCCCTACCCACCCATTCCCATTCTTTTGGCACTGGCATTCCCCTATATTGGGGCATATAAAGTTTGCAAGTCCAATGGGCCTCTCTTTCCAGTGATGGCCGACTAGGCCATCTTTCGATACATATGCAGCTAGAGACAAGAGCTCCGGGGTACTGGTTAGTTCATCATGTTGTTCCAACTATAGGGTTAGCTCCTTGGGTACTTTCTCTAGCTTCTCCATTGGGAGCCCTGTGATACATCCAATAGCTGACTGTGAGCATCCACTCCTGTGTTTGCTAGGCTCCAGCATCATCTCACAAGAGACAGCTATATTTGGGTCCTTTCAGCAAAATCTTGCTAGTGTATGCAATGGTGTCAGCGTTTAGAAGCTGATTATGGGATGGATCCCTGGATACGGCAGTCTCTAGATGGTCCATCCTTTCATCACAGCTCCAAACTTTGTCTCTGTAACTTCTTCCATGGGTGTTTTGTTCCCAATTTTAAGAAGGGGCACAGTGTCCACACTTTGGTCTTCATTCTTCTTGAGTTTCATGCGTTTAGCAAATTGTATCTTATATCTTGGGTATCCTAAGTTTTGGGCTAATATCCACTTATCAGTGAATACATATTGTGTGAGTTCCTTTGTGATTGTGTTACCTCACTCAAGATGATGCCCTCCAGGTCCATCCATTTGGCTAGGAATTTCATAAATTCATTCTTTTTAATAGCTGAGTAGTACTCCATTGTGTAAATGTACCATAATTTCTGTATCCATTCCTCTGTTGAGGGGGAGGGAGAGGGACTTATAAATATCAGCATCGTTTTTTCTTAAGTAGTAGCTACAGTTTTCCTTCCTGAGGACAGTCATAAAAGGCAGGGGACACACATTAGACAGAGTCCATGAGCAGGCTGGCATGCCCAGACTCTAAAAGTGTGGAAATCACCAGTCACAAGATTGCTATATTATAGAAAAGTGACAGGAAGGAAATATGGCAAAAAGGGACTAGGCTGTGAATCACTTCCTTTCTGCTACTGTTTCTTCCATGTCTTGTATAAATAGCTCAGGTCCATTTACAATTTTATACAGTAATAGCACTTACGATAATATTACATATGTTGAAAAAAAACCAAAAACAATGATACCTTGGTCAAGGAAGGAATAAAGAAAGAAATTAAGGACTTTTTAGAGTTCAATGAAAATGAAGCCACAACATACCCAAACTTATGGGACGCAATGAAAGCATTTCTAAGAGGAAAACTCATAGCTCTGAGTGCCTCCAAAAAGAAACTAGAGAGAGCACACATTAGCAGCTTGACAACACAACTAAAAGCACTAGAACAAAAGGAAGCAAATTCACCCAAGAGGAGTAGACAGCAGGAAATAATCAAACTCAGGGGCGAAATCAACCAAGTGGAAACAAGAAGAACTATTCAAAGAATCAACCAATCGAGGAGTTGGTTCTTTGAGAAAATCAACAAGATAAATAAACCCTTAGCTAGACTCACTAGAGGGCACAGGGACAACATCCTAATTAACAAAATCAGAAATGAAAAGGGAGACATAACAACAGATCCTGAAGACATCCAAAACACCATCAGATCCTTCTACCAAAGGCTATACTCAACAAAACTGGAGAACCTGGATGAAATGGAGAAGTTCCTAGAGAGATACCAGGTACCAAAGTTGAATCAAGATCAGGTTAATGATCTAAACAGCCCTATATCCCCCAAAGAAATACAAGCAGTCATTAATAGTCTCCCAACCAAAAAAAGCCCAGGACCAGACGGGTTTAGTGCAGAGTTCTATCAGACCTTCAAAGAAAATCTAATCCCAGTTCTTCACAAACTATTCCACAAAATAGAAACAGAAGGTACTCTACCCAACTCATTCTATGAAGCCACAATTACTCTGATACCTAAACCACAAAAAGACCCAACAAAGATAGAAAACTTCAGACCAATATCCCTTATGAATATTGATGCAAAAATCCTCAATAAAGTTCTTGCTAACCGAATCCAAGAACACATCAAAACAATCATCCATCCTGACCAAGTAGGTTTCATCCCAGGGATGCAGGGATGGTTCAATATACGGAAATCCATCAACGTAATCCAGTATATAAACAAACTCAAAGACAAAAACCACATGATCATCTCGTTAGATGCGGAAAAAGCATTTGACAAGATCCAACACCCATTCATGATAAAAGTCTTGGAAAGATCAGGAATTCAAGGCCCATACCTAAACATGATAAAAGCAATCTACAGCAAACCAGTAGCCAACATCAAAGTAAATGGTGAGAAGCTTGAAGCAATCCCTCTAAAATCAGGGACTAGACAAGGCTGTCCACTTTCTCCATACCTATTCAACATTGTACTTGAAGTCCTAGCCAGAGTAATTCGACAACAAAAGGAGATCAAAGGGATACAAATTGGAAAAGATGAAGTCAAAATATCACTTTTTGCAGATGATATGATAGTATATATAAGTGACCCTAAAAATTCCACCAGAGAACTCCTAAACCTGATAAACAGCTTCGGTGAAGTAGCTGGATATAAAATTAACTCAAACAAATCAATGGCCTTTCTCTACACAAAGAATAAACAGGCTGAGAAAGAAATTAGGGAAACAATAGTTCTCAATAGTCACAAATAATATAAAATATCTTGGCGTGACTCTAACTAAGGAAGTGAAAGATCTGTATAATAAAAACTTCAAGTCTCTGAAGAAAGAAATTATAGAAGATCTCAGAAGATGGAAAGATCTCCCATGTTCATGGATTGGCAGGATCAACATTGTAAAAATGGCTATCTTGCCAAAAGCAATCTACAGATTCAATGCAATCCCCATCAAAATTCCAACTCAATTCTTCAACGAATTAGAAAGTGCAATCTGCAAATTTATCTGGAATAACAAAAAACCTAGGATAGCAAAAACTCTTCTCAAGGATAAAAGAACCTCTGGTGGAATCACCATGCCGGACCTAAAGCTCTACTACAGAGCAATTGTGATAAAAACTGCATGGTACTGGTATAGTGACAGACAAATAGACCAATGGAATAGAATTGAAGACCCAGAAATGAACCCACACACCTACGGTCACTTGATCTTCGACAAGGGAGCTAAAAACATCCAGTGGAAGAAAGACAGCATTTTCAACAAATGGTGCTGGCACAACTGGTTGTTAACATGTAGAAGAATGCGAATCGATCCATTCCTATCTCCTTGTACTAAGGTCAAGTCTAAGTGGATCAAGGAACTTCACATAAAACCAGAGACACTGAAACTTATAGAGGAGAAAGTGGGGAAAAGCCTAGAAGATATGGGCACAGGGGAAAACTTCTTGAATAGAACAGCAATGGCTTGTGCTGTAAGATCAAGAATTGATTAGTGGGACCTCTAGAAACTGCAAAGCTTCTGCAAGGCAAAAGACACCATCAATAAGACAAAAAAAAAAAAAAAAAAAAAAAAAAAACCACCAACAGATTGGGAAAGGATCGTTACCTATCCTAAATCAGATAAGGGACTAATATCCAATATATATAAAGAACTCAAGAAGGTGGACTCCAGAAAATCAAATAACCCCATGAAAAAATGGGGCTCAGAACTGAACAAAGAATTCTCACCTGAGGAATACCGAATGGCAGAGAAGCACCTGAAAAAATGTTCAACATCCTTAATCATCAGGGAAATGCAAATCAAAACAACCCTGAGATTCCACCTCTCACCAGTCAGAATGGCTAAGATTAAAAATTCAGGTGACAGCAGATGCTGGCAAGGATGTGGAGAAAGAGGAACACTCCTCCACTACTGGTGGGATTGCAAGCTTGTACAACCACTCTGGAAATCAGTCTGGCAGTTCCTCAGAAAATTGGACATAGTACTACCGGAGGATCCAGCAATACCTCTCCTGGGCATATATCCAGAAGATGTCCCAACTGGTAAGAAGGACACATGCTCCACTATGTTCATAGCAGCCTTATTTATAATAGCCAGAAGCTGTAAAGAACCCAGATGCCCCTCAACAGAGGAATGGATACAGAAATTATGGTACATTTACACAATTGAGTACTACTCAGCTATTAAAAAGAATGAATTTATGAAATTCCTAGCCAAATGGATGGACCTGGAGGGCATCATCTTGAGTGAGGTAACACAATCACAAAGGAACTCACACAATATGTATTCACTGATAAGTGGATATTAGCCCAAAACTTAGGATACCCAAGATATAAGATACAATTTGCTAAACGCATGAAACTCAAGAAGAATGAAGACCAAAGTGTGGACACTGTGCCCCTTCTTAGAATTGGGAACAAAACACCCATGGAAAGAGTTACAGAGACAAAGTTTGGAGCTGTGATGAAAGGATGGACCATCTAGAGACTGCTGTATCCAGGGATCCATCCCATAATCAGCTTCCAAACGCTGACACCATTGCATACACTAGCAAGATTTTGCTGAAAGGACCCAAATATAGCTGCCTCTTGTGAGACTATGCCGGGGCCTAGCAAACACAGAAGTGGATGCTCACAGTCAGCTATTGGATGTATCACAGGGCTCCCAATGGAGAAGCTAGAGAAAGTACCCAAGGAGCTAAAGGGATCTGCAACCCTATAGTTGGAACAACATGATGAACTAACCAGTACCCCGGAGCTCTTGTCTCTAGCTGCATATGTATCGAAAGATGGCCTAGTCGGCCATCAATGGAAAGAGAGGCCCATTGGACTTGCAAACTTTATATGCCCCAATATAGGGGAATGCCAGGGCCAAAAGAATGGGAATGGGTGGGTAGGGAAGTGGGGGGCGCTATGGGGGACTTTTGGGATAGCATTGGAAATGTAATTGAGGAAAATATGTAATAAAAAATATTAAAAATTAAAAAAAAAAGAAATTTGTGCTCAAACATACAAACTCAGATGCCACCTGGTAATACCTGCCATTTTAAAGACATTTGCTTGGGAGTCACATGATCTGGCAGTCAAACACAGGCTCATGTGACAAATTGGTTATTCCATTTGTAGTTGAGTAATATAGCTCCTTTTTTATTTACCGAATGTCTCCTTCACACCAAATGGCAACTTGGACACAGTGGAAGAAATAAAGACCATCTTGGGAGAGAACAAATACTCCTGGCTGGTCTGGGCCTAAGGAGGAGCAGACACAAAGTATCTTATGATTTTGTTGGCCCATCTGGATGGTCAAACTCCACACTGTAGATTTCTGCATCTCTCCAACTATGTGGGGAATGCCAAGGGAGATGCAAGATGAGTGTCAGTTGGTAATCCTGTAAAATGGGGACCAACTCCAAAGAGAGAACATGTTGCCAGACTATTAGGTGTGGCAGGCTCAAGGGAAGTAGATGGTGGTGGGTGGCTTAGGTCCCCAGATCACAGCAGAAGCTGCCTGTGGGTCTACAATGACAATGACATAGTAATCAGACATCACAGGGTAGGTGAGAAATAGAGGCAGGGTATCATGTGACTCAAGCCTGACAGACATGGGAGGAGATGGCACTCACCAAAGAAGATGGAGAAAGTGAGAAAAGGAAGGGTCAGGAAAGGGGCAAGAGGTGTGTGTCCCACAGACATAGGCGTAACTTTCCTCAGCTTACCTAGTCCAGGCCAGTGCTCTCTGATGCCAAGCACCTCCTAGTCTGATGAACGGTAGCTCTTAGGTTCTACACGAAATCAGGACCATTTGGTATTTTCCAGGACTGGTATATTATACTAATATCATGTCCTCCAGGTTCATCCATAATGTTACAACATGTACATACACACACACACACACACACACACACACACACAGAGTGGGGGGGGAGGGGAGAATTTTATATCAATTCCATAGTAGGCGGATCCTTGGGTTGTGTTGCCCACCCTGATTACTACAATGAACGTAGATTGCAGATGTCTCACCGATTCCATTTCCTTTGGATATACACCCAGGTATGGGATCCAGCCATTCTGTTTTCTCGATTGATGAAACTTTCACGATCTCTTCTAGGTGTACATGACACTTTAGTTTCTGTTATCACCCTATGACTCAGGAGCCTCTCCCGACCTCTGTGGATCATGTTTTAGATCAAAAGACTCAACCTGGTGGGAGGGTCTAGTACCAGAGGTATGAGTGGAGTTGGGGTGTTTCCAACATTGCTGTTCTTCAGCTTCTAGCCAGCAGTAGACTCCCCTGGGGTGCTTGTTAACACCAGACTGCTGACCTTCAACCCCAGCATTCTTGGGTGAGGCCCAAGGATGGGCACATTTAAGAAGTTGCTAGGGGCCACCAACACTATTGATCTAAAGTAGTACTTGTCCTCCCCCAACCCCCCTTCTCCCCCCCCGGAAGCCAAGCCTGGCTAAGAGTACAAAGGTAGCCCTATGGGTAGTGACTGGCTCCAAATGTGCTGGTGTCCTTAAGTCCTAGTGGTGGGACAGCCAAAACAGAATAGATGCCTGCTCTAGCTATTGGGAGCAACAGAGGAGATCAATGAATAATTCATAAACACACATTAGGATGCAATTCTAAAATATGGAATGAGTCTAATGGGAACAAGGGGAGTCCTGGGAGAAAAGGGTTTGACTGTACCTAGTTTAGACAGGTGGTCAATTGTGCTTTCTCAGCATTTAGCCTGAGACCTAGAGGCTAAGAAGGAGCACACAACAGTGGGAAAGTAGAATTTTTCCAGGCAGGGAGAAGAATGCTTAGGAGCCTGCAGCAAAAACTACATATTCAAGAGCTGAAAGAATTGAAGCCAGAAATTCATGAGTGAAGGGCCTCATAGAGGTTGAAGATGGAGGCTGAGAGCAGGGAGCATTGGCCTGGAGTTCATGTCATGAGCATCCGCTGTATTCTGAAAGCTCCCCAGAGCCCCCGAAGAGCTTTGCTCACTGTTGTCATTGCTACTATGTAATCTATGTGACCACTGGGAACCAGGTGAGGTATTGGACCTTGTAGTGTTTGCTCAGTTAGGTTCACCAAAATCCTTGTTAATTAAATTTAGAGTGGCCTCAGAATATTGTTCAGTAATTAATAAGTGCACAACCCAATCAGGATCCATATTATTCAGTAATAAAAACATGATGCTAGCTAGAATTCTGACATGTGCTACAATATAGATGACCTTGAACAGACACTGTCAGTGAGAGAAGACAGATATAAAAGGACTCATACTGTATGATTCTATTTATAGGAACAAAAATAGACAAATCTAGGCCTAGAAGGGGATGGCTTAGTGTACAAAGAGCTTTGCAAATATAAGGCCTTGGGCTCAGATCACTGGCATACAAGTAAAAAGCTGGGCATGAGTGTGCGCCTGCAATCCCAAGCACCTGGAATTTGGTGACAGGAGGACTGGCGGTGCTTGCTGGTTAGCAAGCCTAAGCAATCAGTGAGCTTCAAGTTTGATGAAAGATCCTGTCTCAAAAAATAAGGTAGCAGGACTGGAGATATGGTTCAGTTGTGAAGAACACAGTCTGCTCTTCCAGAGGACTCAGGTTCAATTCCTAGTACCCACATGACATCTCAGAACCATCTATAACTCTAGTTCCAAGGGAGCCAATGACTTTTTCTAGACTTTGAAAGTACTAGGCACAGACATACATGTAGTCAAAATATCCATACATGTAACATAAAAATAGTAAATTCTTTTTTAAAAATAAGGTAAAGAGTGATAGAGGAAGATACCCAACATTGACCTATGGCCTTCACATGTACAGGTTGTGTGTGTGTGTGTGTGTGTGTGTAAGACATATACACACGTATATGTATGTATGTGTATATCACACTAAGAGAAAAAAATAAAATAGTGAAATCCATAGTTGCATATTGATGAGGGACTAATAGAGTTTTGGATGGATGGAAATAAGGACTAGAAAGTAACTTATTTTGGGTGTTCTTTTGGTGGCTTTGGAAGGAGGTAGAAAGAAATACTAGTAAATTGGGTTGTAGTTGTAGTTATAATACACTGTTAATACACCAAAACACGCCAAGATTGTATGCTTTAAAATGGCTAATTTTTGTGTGATATCAATTATACCTCAATCAGAAAAATCCCAACCAGAGTGAGTTCTTATAAAAACACCATTCAGTCAAAGCTTTCCTTTGGTATCTTAGATCACATGACTAGCAGTGAGACTGGCAGACTCTCTGTCTTGGGCTCCAGTTCTTTTCCATCACTAGGATGATGCCAGTATTCAGTGGAGTTATTTTGAAGATGCACCAATGCCATGTGCCCATGCTCAACACTGGCTAGCTTGGGAGACCTGAGGAGGTCACACAAACGTAGGTAGCCCATACATAATTTCAGTGTGAATCAAGGGTGAGTGCTGTCTTTGTGGTGCAAGGGCCGTGGAGTCTGGGGGCAGATTTGGTACATGTTGTGCTTATTGTCCCCATCTAGAAAATGGGAACAGAATGCACGTGTGGAGAATACGTTCATGGCCATTGCTAGAATACTGGAGTTGTGTGTGTGGAACCAAGAGAAGCAGGGGATATTACTAAGCGCATTACTAACTATCGTATTGCTGCATTCTCCGGGGTCTTAGCGGTTAATTGATTTATAAACACCCTTCGGAATTCTCCATGGGGTGGGGGGGGATTTAGTGAGGGGAAATCAAAGTTTGTTTCTGTTTTTCCATTCCAATCACTGTCTCCTGACACACACGTTTGGAATCTCAGGCTGATTTTACTCCATTACACAAATTGGTCTCTGCTTGTTTCAATTTACGATTGCAAAGCTATGTTTGGGGGAAAAAGATGCATGCAAGTCAGATTTTTACAATTCTGATAATATTTTCCCATTGTTCTCCATGATATGCTCAGAGGCGATTTATCTTCATTTATGACTTATTTTCAATTGGCAGCTGCTCCTAACACTTTAGTTTTAAGCTTTGTTTTCCTCACAGACTTTGCCAAGTTGTAAAAACATATTCTAAAATGTCCTTGATGTTTTTTTTAAAGAACCCCCGCCCCCTTACCTATTTTGTAAACACTAGCTTTGACTCCTAAGGATTTTTACAAAGCAGGAGAGTGAGTTGTATTTCTGGGTCAGCAGTAAACACTAAATGTTCTTGCTTGCTTTTCATTGAAATTCCCCAAAGACTTTCAAAATCAAGGCAAAATGAGGCAAAATTAAACACAATGTAAGCAGTTCTTGCAGCAGAGGGGGGTGGGGGTCTTGCTTCCCCTCCGTGAGATCCTGCAAACACAGCAGTTTGTGATGCAAGCCTCCCTCCCTGTCCATGGTGGGTCTCAGCAAAGCGTCTGACCCAAGCTGTGTGAACCTGCTTAATGAAGAGCAAGTTTGCTTTATTTGAGTTGGAACGGATATGGAATTTCTACACAAATAACAAACAAAGCCATGGCTGGAACCCCAGGCTCCTCGGGATGTCAAAAATCTCTGTGCTGAGGCAGAAATAGGTAGACACATAATTTAACTGTGGGCTCTGACATGGAAAGAATAGGATCCAATGGTGCCATGTACATGCATGTTTTTCCCATCACAAAATGCAGTAGAGTTTCATGCTACTTTCTTCTCTCCTCCTTGTGAAAGCTCCCAATGCTGGGATGGAACCTAATCAAGGCTGTGTAGACAGATGCCCAGGCAACCCTTGTGGGAAATTCCCCCTCTACCCACGTATACTCACATGGCTTCATCCCTTCCATTTTGCCCTTTAGACATATTCATCACATCTGTACCTCTAGAGCAGCTGTGTTGGCTACAGGACACTGCAGGGAGCATGCCCTAGGTATGGTACCACCCATCTGTGTTCAAGCAACAGGGACACTATTGCAGGGCATCTGGAGAATCTCACCTTGAGTGGCTGATGTCAACAAGCCATCAACACCTTTGGCTAGGTTTCTTCTGCTTAGTTCCTGGATAATTCTGCAGCAGGCAAATGGAATGACTAATAATAAGTGTATAATTGAAACCAGATTGAGCATTCATTGATTCTTACTTTGTGCAAACTCTGCTTACACATCTTCCACACTTCTCTTAGCACTCTGGGAGGCAGGAACTAATGTTAACCTCAGTGTCGACTCAGTGAGAGCAACTTTGTGTGTGTGTGTCCAGGGTGTGGCATGTGGGTAGCTGGAGGAATTCATAGTGCCTTCATCGGGTGAGTAAGCCATACATTCTTAAAATTCTGGGTTTTGTGGTTTTCATTTTCTTCCTTTTTTAATTCTTTAATTTTTTGTTTTTATTTTTATTTTTGCATCAAGTCATGGTCTCACATAGTCTAAAATGTCCTCTATCTTCATAGTCAATGATGACCTTGACCTCTGAATCCTCTGGCCTCTGCCTCAGTCCTGGGACTACAGGCATATACCAACCACCACATCTGGTTTTATGAAGTGCTAGAAACTGAAGCCAGGGCTTTGCACATGCTAGGCAAGCACTCTATCAGCAGAGATCCATCCTCCATCACTAATGCTGGCTATTTGAAAATGAACACACTCACTGTAAAACATGCCTTATTTTTCAGAGACATGTAAATGCCTAGGCATTTTGGAGAAGTTCTCGGATGCAAGATGCTGCTAACATCTTCTGTCCTTAGCCTAGCTTGTAGCCTGTTGCTAGGGGGGGAAAGGGCAGTTGACAGTTCTGTGATGGTAATGGCATTGTTGTGGAGAAACAAGTGTGACTCTAGTGACTGACTGCAACAAGTTTCTCAAATCCTACACTGACCAGTTGAGCAAAATTCCATAATACTATTCAGATCTGGTGGAGAGCTTAGAGCAGAGGACTCCTGTTGCTTAAATTCTAGTCGTTTCCAGACTGCCTACTCATGTTTTGGCCATTCTGTGGTGATTCAAAGACAAAGGTTCGGCCATAAAACAGTGGGCTAGATCGTCTTGAGTACTTGTAAATGAAGGCTAAGACATCTAAACAGTTCATCAAGTCTCTGATGCACAGTACTGTGCATGCCTCTAGTCCAGCATTGATAGTAATCATGAGACATCCGTAGCACAGCCTGTACCTTCATCTGGCTCAAACAACATGCTGGGAGATAAGACCACTAGTAAAAGATATCTGGGGAGCAAACATGAGTCATTGGCTCCTCACTATACTGCCGGTATTGGCCTGCTGATAAGAGGTGGTGAGGGAGAGGAAGGGAGGCTCTGAGAAATGGAGGAACAGGCTAGAAAGTTTCTGGAAATCTTTCACTAAGTATGTGTTGGGGAATCATGGTAAGTGCCATAGGAAGGTTTTACTCCTTTAGCTAAACAGCAGAGACCTAAATCTGCTCCTTTAGCAGGTTAAGTGCAGCTTAAAATCTAATCCAATCCAAGCAGCTTTTACTGACATCTATTATTGCATCTTCACATTGCTGTTCATCATCAAAGGAAATCAGGACTGTTGAGCCCTAAACTATGTTTTGGAAAGAGCACCAAGTTGGTAGTGGCAAAGAAAATTGAGGAGTGGATAAGTCTGGAGATTGCTCTAGCATCCTTGGATAAATTGGTGGCCAGAATTCTCTGGAAAATTATTGAGTTGGCTGTTGAAACAACCCATGTATGAATTCATGTGAACCCGGAGGAGGATTAGAAGGAACACTGGCATATCCTAGAGAGTCTGAAAGAAGAAACATGGGGACTCAAACCAAATGTAGACAATGAAAGATGTTTCTGTTGGCCTAAGAAGGGCAAGTGAATAGTTGGGGATAACGACCACCCACAGGGGCCTGGAGCTCAAGCTAGCAAGCCTGCATTGGAAGATGATGGGCCATTACTGGAGGACTGGGCAATGGGTAGCATGGCAGGGACAATTCCTTTTGGAGTCTATGGCAGTAGGAGATAGATCTCAGAGCACACCAACAGAATATAGACACAAAGGCTGAATACCACTTGCCCAGCTGTTCATTCACGCTTAGAGGAAGGAGGAGAGAAGCCTGTAGCTAGATTCTACAGCTGTATAGGTTGGGGACGCTGGGAAAGGGATCACCATGGAAGTCCAGAATGGGTCCTTCAAGAGGAGGATAGAACTAGAGCCAGGGGTCAAGAAGGCAGTGGGCTGAGAAGAAAGCACTGGGCCTCCTAAGACAGGTCCTTTCCTTGTGAGAAAGGAAGGAGTGTGGAGAGGAGGCACAGGATTGGGCAAGGAATGGCTAGGGAACACAACACCAGAGCTTATGTGTGTATGTGTCTTGACTACAGAGAAAGTGAAAGTTCTGACTAAACTTGAAGGGAGATAGGCTGGGTGGATGAATCAAAGGCAGGCAGAGGGAGTTTTTTTGTTTGTTTGTTTGTTTGTTTTGTTTTGTTTTGTTTTAAATGCTGGAGAGATTAAGGTATATTTACCAATGTAAAGGAAGTAATGAATTCATGGGAAAGGATGGGACAAAACAATACAGATGAAGAAAGTGACAGGGACCCCAAACCTGGTGTTCTGAAAGAAAAGTGGGATCTAAAGTAGAGAGAATGGCTCTAGGGACAGAAAAGTCACCTTTCTCAGAGAGAGACTGGAACCACTGTGACAGGACATCTTCAGAGGTGCTCATCTGCAGACCTGATGTTCTGGGTAATTGTTTGAATCCCCACTTTATTTCAAATCTGTAGTAAAGCATCTTTGATTTCCTAGTTCTAGTCTCATAAAAAGATGGCCACAGACAATGAGGGTTAAACCACCAATATCCAGGCCCCCACTCAGTTCCCTGCTTACACTTTAGTCCTCCATAGCAAAGAAGAGATATCACTTGACATTTAAATGAAAATGGTTTTGAAATTGCATAAAACCACTTCATGTTGGAAAATAACTCCAATTATCCTTCTTAAAAAGATCCGAAAGTGTTTTACAAGAAAGGCTTTTTCGGTGATAGACTTAAAGCCTCTGACTCAAATCAGCTTCAGGAATGCACTAAGTCATCGGTGGGTGAGCAAGCTTACAGAATCAAGTGTGTGCTTTTCTTAAACATTGCTGCTTCTGAAGTTAGCTTGGGGATGTTATGTATAAAATGCTGCTGTTTAATATTAATCCTTCTCTCCCTCTTCCCTAGACAAAACAGTGTTGCGTCCACTCAAGTGCAATGTCAACAAATCAAGTGAAAAAAAAAAGCAGCTTTTCAGTGACATGAACCACTGACCAAAGTCACTCGCATACCCATGAAGGGTGATAATGTGGAAACCCTCACCACTCCACAACTACTGTGACAAGTTTAGGAGAGAGCTTGCCATGTGTGATGCCTGGGTATTCCTAATGCCTGACTGGGTCCTGGGAATCTTGTGATTTTTGGCCCCATGTTATGAGGAGGAGTGGCTGGCACCCACAGCAGCCAGGGAATAAAGTGAATCACTTAAGACAGGGCTGGATGCCAATCTTGAGAGTAAGTCACCAACCAGGAAATCCTACTGTTATCTACTTTTCAGTACTAGTAAAGATGTCAGTCATGACTAATAACCAAGCAACTCTAAAAATACCCCTAGAGTCAGCATGGTGGCCACGAGCAGATAATACGGTCAATGCAAGAAGGTGGAGGGTGGGGTGGGAAGGGGCATAACTCTGCTTCCTCTTATGTGTAGGCCTTTGCTAAAATACCGGGAGTGCACAGTTAAGTTTCTTAGAATCTTGTGACTGGGGTGGTAATGACCCTGAGGCATGCTTTTTTGAGCTCAAGGGCTGGAGAATTGATCAGCTTGGAAGAGTGTCCTCAGCTGAGAGCTGGTAGTCGGCCCAGTGGAGGACTTCAGGAGAGAGAATCATAGGGGTCTTTGGGTTCTCTACCCTATGCTTGTGGATGGCAGTGTTCATGACCTACAGTACTTGAGAGGTGTGCTTCATCTTTCTAGGCTTCCATATCCTCACCCAAGTGTGAGGAAGAGATCAATGCCCCTAGACATCCCTCAGACTCTTTGGCTACTTTCCTCCGTGCTGTCGTCAAATAAATGCCAAGAAACCTAAGGGAGGAAGGGCTTATTCTGGATGACAGTTCAAGGCGATTATTCCATCAGGGAGGGAAAGACTTGGCAGCAGGAGCCGGAGGACCTCAGTTCACTTCATATGTCCACTCAGGAGCAAAGAGTGAATAGAGGTAGGGCTGGGATACAAAACCTACAGGGCCTTGCTCAGAGGCCCACTTTCTTCTGTGAGTCTCCACCTCCTAGAGGTTCCACAAGCTTCCCAGAGAGCATGGTGGCTGGGAACTACTGTGGGGACATTTCACATTCAAACTGTAGCACTGTCTCATCAGAAAAAAATAAGGTCATTGTGATGCTTTGGATATAAGATAGGCCCAAAGGGTCATGTGATAAAGGCTTGAGAGTAACTGGATCATGAAGGCTCTGACTTTGTCAATGGATTAGGCCACCGAGGGAGTTGTGATTTGGTGGCATTATTGGGACATGGTGAGGCCTGGTTGGAGGCAGGTGACTGGGACATCTTTGAAGTGGTCTCTGCTTCTTGAGTAAGATTATGATGAGATGAGAAGTCTTCCTCTATTATGCCCTGTCACCATGATGCCTACTTTACCACTTCAGCTCATAGCAATGGAGCCAGCCCACTACGGAATGATGCCTCTGGAATCATGGAACAAAGTCAAGTATTCCTCTGTTAAACCATCACTGTCAGGTATGTGGGGCAGAGATGAGAGTCTAGTGAATGAAGCCATCATTCGCATATACATTCCAGGATGAATATGGTCTGCTATATACTTGTCTACAAAGAGGGCCCGAACAACTGAGCTTGGGAGTAAACAAACCCCACAAAGTACCCGAAACCACCACCAACTTGAGAGCATGTAGCATAGGACCCAACACAGAGTAAATGCCTGTTTCTGTCTGCAGTGGTTTATTCTGATGGTCAATGTGATGGGCTCTAGAGTCACCTTGAAGACAGATCTTTGGGCATGTTTGTGAGGAATTTTCTACATTGTGTTAATGGAGATGGAAAGACACACTCTAAGCATGGGTAGTACCATTCCATTGGTTGGAGTCTTGGGCTAAATAAGAGACATCGAACCAAGTAATGGCATCCATTGCCTCTGCTTCCTGAGGACTCCCAGATGGTCCCTGCTGCCATGACTTGTACTTTCAAATGTGAGCCAAAAATCAACCCTTCCTCCTTCAGCTTTTGTCTGCTATTTTATCATAGTAATAAAGAAAATAGCTAAAACACTGTCCTTGCCCACCGTTGTGTGGAGTCGAGAGAAACCCCTTAGCTGTCATTTCTCAGTTATTAACTACTTTTTTTTTTTTAAAGTTAATTCCTCTCATGGTCCTCCAACTTGTAAAACAGCTTAGTCTGCAAAGCCCCAGGAACCAACATGCTTCTTCTTACCCAGCCCTGGGATTACAATGAGTACCACCTCCTGTTTCTTCAAAAATGTGGGGCTTGGGGAGCCTCATGCTTACAAGGCAAATGCTTGACTGAGCTATCTCTGTAGTCCCATCTAGTGTTTCTGAGGCAGAGGCTATACCTTTAACATTACCCATCAATACCATGTTCTTGTTGTAAATGCTTTGCAAGTATCTGCCTATTTTAATTCTAGACCTTTCATGGGACACCCAACTACCCCTATTACAGTTAGAGAAATCGAGGGATAAGAAAGCCAAGATTCTTTCCCAGGTCTACACTGCTTGACTTTCTCCCTAGTCTTGTCTTCTCGGGTTAAAATGTTCTTATCCTCTTGACAGCACCTCGTTCTGGATTATATAGTTTTACTCTGTAACTAATTTACCTCCTAAAATCCACACTCAGCAGCCACGAGGGTCAATGGCAAGCACTTCCTTTCCTACTGGAAACTGGAAACAGAATTCTCCAAGTGGGAGTCAGTAGTGGATGGATGGGGAGAGCACGTGGGTCTTCCAAGAGCAAACAGAGAGCTTACTCACCTGTCGGAGAGCCTTAGAAGGCCTTAGAAAGCCATGCTGTCTTTACCTTTGACCCAAGGTAAATCTAAAGTGCTCCAAATGCAACTTTGAATTCATGGCTTCATTGATTAAGCATTTTTGAGCCAACAGCACTTTGCTAGTATACAAGAAGACCCACTTGTCTGGACTATTCACTTTTGGAACAGAACTCATGATCTATTCCCAGGCTGGGAGTCTGTCTAGGGCAGAACTGCATCTTGATATTCATGCTGGCTGGCCATCTTCAGACACCAGGGAGGAGGGAGTGAACAAGCAAATCCTACCGTGTGACCTGGGTCTGTCTTCCGCCAGGCTCTTTATAGTCTTTTGATGCTGTAGTTTCCTGCAGCGGAATCGCAGATTGTATAAACAGGGGCTCTTGGTCTGGGCTCCAGAGGCCTACAGGACGTCCCTGGGAGCTGCTGCTCACACAGGCTCACCTTCACTTAAGTAAACCAGCATTTGAGTGAGAACAAGCAGCTCTTCCTAGAGTCAACCACAGGGGTGAAGCCGACGGACCCTCTGCTCACATGTTTACTGGGAGGTCAGCAAGGGTGAGGGAGGTGTGCATGCATTTGTCCAAACTAGGCGAATGTCCAATAATAAACATTGTTATGGAGAGAATGTGCAAGCTAGTTTTCTTCTTGTTATATCAAAGTTTTCTTTAAAAAACTTTTTAAAAGAATTTTTAATTCTTCAAAGCTTTACACTTAACATTTTTCTCTTTTCCCCTTCTTTCTTTTCTTCTTTCCTTTTTTAAAAAAATGAAAAATGGAAAATTAAATGATTGACTCCTATAGGGTAAAACCCTTGTTTAGATAGAGCCGTTACTAATGTATTGTTACTAGCTGAAACTTTATTGACAGAATTGTAGATTAACACACAGTTGTCATGAGGTATCTCTGGCTGAGGAGAGATGAGATGACTCAGCAAGGTAAAGGTGCTTGCTACCAAACCTGACATCTGGTTTGACCCCAGAGACTCTTATGTGGTTGGGATGTTCTGCCTCCTGAAACCCCACCCCCGTTCCCTGGGACATTTCTGGGGAACAACTTTATCCATGCTGAGATGGGAGGTGGCAGGTCTTGCAAGCGAGGCCTGGTCATAGCTGCTTTCTTGAGACAGGGCAGGACCATTCTGATGCCATTGTGGAAATACATCATAGAACAACGGTGCACTCTGATTGAACATAAATCTGCTTCAAGCTCAAGCTCCCCTTTCCTCTAAGATGTCCCTGGGAACTCCCCCTCACAGGATATGTTGTTTTGTCAATTTTCCTTTTGTAAGTCAAAAAAGAGAAAAGGAGGGCGTGGGGGCGATGCATACATTATGCTTTGAGTCACCACAGTTTCCTCAGCATTAGGTTTGGCCGCGCTTTTACAACTGGTATCTATCAAAGGGTTTTCATCTGCTTGCCAATGTGTCCTCTGTCCTCATGACTCATGGTGGGGACTCGTTCCTTCCAGCTTAATCTCTACAGTTTATCATTTCTCTTGTTCCCACGGGTGTTCCTGGAGGGGGGGGCGTGGTGCTGGAACCCAGTGAACTCAGACACAAAGGAATTACCAGATTTCTCTTTGTGTGAAGAAAAGCAGCGAGTGGCTCTGTTCATGAGAGAGCCTGCTTGGAGATTACAATGAGGCATCTGCTTTTTATACAGCAGAGCGGGGCAGGATTGAGAAACATCTGCCCCAGACAGGTCTTCTGATAGATAGCTCTTGGATTCACTTGGACTGATAACATCCCTTGGGGGTGGGGATGACAGGGTCTCCTCACACGCCATCCTGCTTATGCTGTGGGGACTCCCTCATGGCAGGACACTGGGAAGAGGAGTGGAGAGCCTGGGATAAACTGTGATAAGACATGGTTCCTGTCAGGCCTGAGCTTGTACAGGCTCTATGAGAGTAGCCTCTGGAAGGACTGGTAGGTCCTAAGCATTCCTGACTTCTCTTCCCTGGAGAGCTCCCATCCTGTTCCTGGAGACAGGATGTCCTTGAGTCATCACCAGCTCATCTGCCCCATGCTGTGCTCAAGCAGAAGATTCAGCCCAGTTCTTAGCCCTGGCCCAGGTCTCCCCTAAGCAGTGCATCCTATCCCCTGACCCCTGCCTTCTTTTCATAAGCTTCCATCTTCAGAGTGGGTAAAAAGTTGGACTCTGCAGGTCACAGGTTAGGGTCTGGATCTAGTGCTATCACCTATCAATTGCCTCAGTTGGTCATTGTGTCCTCTGGTGAACAGGGACAGCTGTCCTATGCACTGCACAGAGCTGATGCCAGGGAAAAGCAGACAGTGTGGAGAGAAGTGCAGCTGAGCACGTCCTGGGCTCCATCATGGCTGACTGTTTTCCTTAGCATTAGGCCCCATCTGAAGCCTGGCCCCAGGGATGCTATTCTTTCCTCCTGCACTCCCTGTGAACAAGGTAACAGAGCCCTCCTGGAGTGATTCTGCTGTGCAGCACTGGTCTGACTTTCCCAGCTCTCTGCCAGGCTGCAGTCCACACTGTCCTGGGATTCCCATGGAGCATTCACAGCAGCCACCCTCTTTAGGGGTAAAGGTCCTCAGCTGTTTTGCAATCATGTTCCCAGGCCACTTTCAAGCTACTTGACACACTGCCATCTCTGGGGCGTACTCCCTCCTTTCTGGAAGGACTTCTTGACATGCTCAGAAACTTCTAACATAGCCTGAAAAGTGTGCCAACTAGAATAAAAAAAACTGTAATTAGACACATTTTCTGCACTTTGACTTGAGCTCCTCACGATACAAATTCATGGGTTCTGGTGTCACGTGCTCTTGTCAAGAGTCGCTGGTGGCATCAGGAGGAGGCACACACTGAGTGCCTTGATCAGTCTGGGTATTTCTAAAGTCTTGTACTGGCTCTTACTTTATTCCATAGGACCCTCAATGTGGCCTCGTTGGTTGATAGCTCTGAGGCAAGTACTGGGTGGTGGCTGGGGCAGGTTCCTTCTCCTAGAAGTACTGAGACAGTATTGGTGGCTAGAAGCTGGCTTGGGCTTGCTTGTGGATGTGAGATGTTGCTCCTTTTTTTTTTTCTCCAGACAGGGTTTCTCTCTGTGTAGCCTGGCTGTGTTGGAACTCCCTTTGTAGAGCACATTGGCCTTGCATTTACAGAGGTCCAACTGCCCATGCCTCCAAGTGCTGGGATTAAAGGCATGAACCACCACACCCAGCCTGCTACTTTTATCCTAAGGAGATGAATGAAGCAGATTGGTGACAACTTTGATTGTGTTCTGAGTTCAGTTCATGCTTGTTCTCAGGCCCAGCTTCCTCCTGCCCCTACAACACACAGTTGCCTTCAAAATATAGCCTCTTTATTCCAGAGAGAACTGGCAAAGCCCACGGAGGTTCTTTCTGCATTGATAGTCTATGTCAGTGGTCACAGTGTTCAGTTTTTAAAAGTAAAGGGTATGGGTTTCCAGGAAGTTACATTTAAATCCCAGCAGGAAGTGGGGCTGTCGATGATAACTGACTCTGCATTTACAAATACCCAAACACATTTGCCTCCAATGCATGGGAAACCTCTCATCATCAGGGGTCCCCCCCAATCACATTTCCCATGAGGCTGTCTCCTAAAATCACAACCTGGCAGTAAGATAACAAAGATAACAAGGCAGGCTGAAACTGGTCTATAAGGCACCTGAACCAAAGTGGCAGATATCCCTTTATCTGGAACCTTGGCCAGTCAGTGTGGTGGGGGTAGAGGTAAGAATTGGTGCAGGCAGGAAGGGGGCACCTGACAGAGCATTTATATTCTTCAAGGAAGGGTCCAGTCTCCAACCTCTTCCAACTGAAGGCCATACTTCTCCTGATCCTCCACAGTGTTTTCATCCTGCTAACCTCACATCAGCTGGGCGCTCTGAGAAAAAATGAAGTTCAGGAAAAAGTAGATGAATTGATTTCTCTTCTTAGGAATCCGAATTCTGAACATTCAGATGACTGTAGTGAGAATATGGGAGTTTTGGTTTCTTTGAAAAACATAGACATAAGAATATATTTTCATTTTAATCCCAGGTGTGGGATATGAGGCTGCTTCAGATTGTCGACAGCAGCTGACTATGATTTGCCTAGTGCTCTAGCAGGAATGTGATTTTGCCAGTGGCAAGGCACATAGTTTCTGCAATTGTTTGGAATTCTGGGGACTTTTCAGAGGGTATATAAATGCTAGGTCTCCAAGAGGCAGGGTAGGTTGTTGCTTGGTTGCTGTTGGTTGTGGTTTGTTAAATAGTAGTGTGAAAAGAAGAAACAACAACAAGAAATTAGCTATCCTGGTGGTGAAGATCAAACTTGCCCCAAGGAACTCCTTGCCCATAATCAGTAGGGGGTAGTCTAATGATATCACCATGCCCTTTCCCCTCTATCCTTTTTCCTCTCTTATCTAATGTTAGATGGTAGGAATGGTGGAGAGGGGTGGAAGAAAAAAGAACCCACAAAGTAGTAAAGACAGCTATAGCTAACATCTGTGTAGGCCAACAGATGGGCTAACAGAATGCTGCCATAGCACATGACCAAGAGCTTGTGAACAAAAGGAAAAACACCAATGCAGAGACCTCAGACTGTGCAGTAGAATCCTGAGTCCAGCATGTTAGCAAACAGCAACTCTGGGTTTAATATGGGGAGCTCCTGACTTTATTTTTCACCTTCACCAAATTGTGTGAATTTGGGTTGGTTTCTCCCTGCTCTTTAAATCTCCATCTGTACAAGGGATACCTAGAAACAATGATGGGTTAGGCTCCTGTTTTCATGAATCTAACCCAGTTCCACAGAGTGGTTAGATCTGTCCTGGACACTAGGTACACAGCCAGGAGCCAGACTAGCATCTGTCCTTTGTGGGCTCTCATTGCAGGAGACCTCCCCTGTTAATGACCTCCATTAGGTAAAGTCTGAAATTCTGGGGACCTGGGGTCTTTGATCTGCAACAACCCAGTCCAGGAAGCAAAGATTAGGCTAGTGGAAAAGTAAACGAGAGTTCTTTTAATTACCCTGGAGAGGCTCAAAAGGATGGGGGTCCTGTGGGGGAAGAAAGATAGCTAAAATGATGTGGTGGGTGGAAAGATAGTTAATATTCACATTGTAAAAGCCTTCTAGCATGTCACTGGGTGGGGAGAATTGTACTAGTAATGACCATGAAGAGATACTTTTGTGGTTTTCCAAGGGCCTGCTTCTACAGCCCTTGTACCTATACTTGTACCTGGAAGTCCTTGCCCATAGCTGCATCCTCCAAGGTCCATAGTCCCACTCCTTCTAACCACATTAGAAGGACAATGTCTGTAGTATCCTCCAAAGCCAAGGGCATGACCCCATGGTGGTCTCCTGAGTTCATGGTAAGAAGATGCCAAAATCATCTCTCATATTTACATCTTTACATATATTAAATTTATGGAGATACACATACATTATGGAAATACTTGGAGATGCAACGTTAGTTGCATCATTTATTAATATTGTATGTTCCTTGTCTTAGTTAGGTTTCTATTGCTGTAATAAACACCATGACCAAAAGCAATTTAAAGCAGAAAGGGGCTTATTTCAACTTTTGCAGTACATCAAGTTGGAAAGTCAGGATATCAAAGCAACTAGAGCTACATATGGTTGTGAACTGTCCTGTGGGTGTTTAGAACCCAGCAGGATTCTTTGCAAGAGAAACAATTGCTCTTAACCACTGAGCCATCTCTTCAGGCATATGCAGTGGCTGTTTGGAGATGCCAGGGACTGAAGATCTTTTTTTTTTTTTCCCTTTTAGTAAGAAACAAGGACTAATATGGTTTTTGTTTGTTTGTTTTTCAGATTTATTTATTTTATGTATATGAATAAACTGTCGCTATCTTCATACACAGAAGAGGACATCGGATCCCATTACAGATGGTTGTGAGCCACCATGTGGTTGCTGGGAATTGAACTCAGAACCTCTGGAAGAGCAGTTGGTGCTCTTATAATTGTTGAGCCATCTCTCTAGCTCCAGGCAGATAAAGTTTTAATACTCAGTCTCTAGATATTGGAAAGAATTGATGTCTAGGTCATCTCAGCTTCTATGTTCTAATATCTGTTTCGAAGTAAAAACCTGTCATTTTTTTAGTAAGTAAATTTATACCACTCTAATTTTTTGGTGGGTGGGTGTTGGTCAGTGGACAACAACCATGTTTTCTGTTGTTGTTGTTCTGTTTTTGCTTTTTTTTTTTTTTTTGAGACAGATTTTTATTTGCCTGGAGCTCACCAAATGGGTTAGGCTTGCTGACTAGAGAGCCCCAGGGACTGGCCTGTCTCTGCCTCCAAAGCAATGGGATTGCATACATGTACCACCATACCTGTTTTGTTTCCTCTGGGTTCTTGGGATTAAACTCATATTCTTGTCCTTGTATAGCAAGTAATTTGCTGACTTAGCTATTTCCCCAACACCTACAGAAAAGTCATGTGTCAGAACAGTCCAAAAACTGGAGTCATGTGAGAATTCTGAGGACTGAAATTGTAAAAACACTCCAAGAAAACAAGAGTCTTGTGATCTCAGTTTCTTCAAAGCACAAAATGATTCTTGGAATATGTTTTCATGCTCCTCCCAGGTGTGGTGAGAGGAGTGAGTTTACTTCAGCTGTTACTCCATGTGCCTTTCTATGGAAACATGGTTTCACCATATGTGGCCTGTCCTTGTGATTGAACATCTCATTCATGTGATTCTTCACCATCAGACCATTAATTGCCTGATATTGGCTACTGCATGAGATTTTAAATCCACCTCATTTTTTTAGGCCCCATTCTCCCGGGTTGACACTATCCACTAGAGTGCTAACAGTCATGGAAAATGAGTAGTGGCTCATACCTGTTATCCTAGCACCCATGCATATGCCACCAGCCATGCATCCCCACCATACCTGGCTCAGTCAGAAGACTGAAAGAAGAAGATCACCACTGGCTTAAAGCCTGCCTCGGCTACACAGTGAGACCTTACCTCAAGCTCCATCATTAGAGATCTAGAATGGACTTTATTTTTCTAGATATAACTTGTTGGTTACTGGATACCTTTAAGAAAATGAAGAATGGAAAATGTATTATATAATATAGTTTATAGTCTAACATAATGCAATATAAATAATATAGGATACATAGAGATTATGAGTATATTTGATATATGCTATGTGAGTATTGAAGTTACAAATATACTCTATAAATTCCTACTGTTTATATAGTATTTGTGTTTTTTCCATAATCTCCTTTTATAAAATTTCCTTGCCAAAGATTATAGAAGAAAAGATGTCAACCCATCAAAAATATTCAGCAACTCTTGTTTTTGGCAGCAAAAAGCATTTTACTTAAATTCTATCCAACAGCAATGTCCTCTGAATGTTCATCTGGATTCCTGTCTGTGAAGGTCAGCAGGGAGGGAAAGATGGACATGTTCAAAGGCAACAGAATTGGCCTTTGTGAACAAAAACCTTGTTAAGATTTGTTACCCTAAACTGTAGTTTTATCCTTGTGACTCATAGGACACGCAGGCGAGAGTGTGGAACAAACAAACCCTAAAGTCAACAGCACACCTCAGTCATGTGCTTTAAGAACAGAAGGAGCATCCTGGAGGTTCCCAAGCCTCATGTCCATCATCATCTTCTTGTTTTATTCAACAGTCTCCAGGAGGCCAAGGTTTCACCACTGAGTGGGCCATAAAAGCCCTCCAGTCTTCACCCAAGGCCATCTATGCCTCCCGTTGAGGGGCCCTGTCTTGATTGGGGTGCTGTCTACCCTGTATCCTCCCCACAGCCTGGGGATTCCACTTGTATGACTACTGAACAGGAGCATTCCTATAGCAGGATTTTTCCTAGACTGAAATTTTTTTATGTGTTTAACTTTCCCAAGGAAATAGACAGGTGTGCCTCCAAGGATGCAGCCAATGGTACCCATGCTTTCAGGGAACAACCCTGAAGCCTAAGGTTCCATGGTTTACTATAAAATATACCTGAAGAAGAACAAGGGCTCACTCAAGAATCAGTTAATCGGTCTCCATACTTAAATGTGATACATTCCTCTTGATTCTATGGGTGATCAGTATGTGTCTGCTTATTTAGCCAAGCCACTCATTCTTCCCAGAGAGATGAGGATGGATTCTGGTGCTCAAAGTTCCTAGGGCTATAGATCTCATTCAGAATGGCTGTGGAGGAAAGCAGCCATTTGAGAAATGACTAATTTTCTAAATGTAAAAATTATTTTGTGGTCTAGTGTTGAAGCACAAATTTTTTGAATGAAGTGCTTATAGAATGGAGAGGGTGAGGTGGTTGAATGAGAATGGCCCCCACAGGCTCAGGGAATTGAATGTCTGGTTCTCAGTTTGTGAAAGTGTTTAGGCAGGATTAGAAGGTGTGTCCTTATTGGAGGAAGCATGTCACTGGGGGTGGGGTTTGAATTTAAAAAGTCCTTGCCATGTCCAGTTTCTCTCTCTGCCTCCTGCTTATGGATCAGAATGGAAGTGTTTAGCCTCAGTGCCATGCCTGCCTGCCTGCTGTTATGTTGCCTGCCAAGTTTTGGACATGAACTCTCTCTCTGAAACTGTAAGCAAGCCCCCAATTAAATGCTTTCTCTTAGAAGCTGCCTTGGCAATGCTGTCTCCTCTCAACAATAGGAAAAAAAAAATAACTAGAACAGACAGGGTGCTGGAATCCAGTCTCAATCATTAAGCCAATAAACTAGATCCAAAATTTAGAGAAAGTTTACATATATTTCTATAGTTCCTGAGGTAAAATGTTAATTTTTAATTTAACCAACTCCTTAACATTCTATCTACTCTACTGATATAAATAAACAACCCTGCATTAGTTACTTCTGTCATTACAGGAACAAAATACTTGACAAGATAACTTAAAGAAGGGTGGGTTGTTTTTTTGTTTTTTGTTTTTTACTTTTTTTTTTTCTCAGCTTAAGGAGGCTTCTCCATCATGGCAGGGAAGGCATGGTGGCTGGAGTGGAGGACAACTGGTCACTGCTTCAGGAAGCTGAGAAAGAAGGTCATGTTCTCACTTTGTTTTCCCCTTCTTATTTGCGCACTCTAGCCTAGCAGATGGTGGTACCCACATTCATAGTGGGTCTGCCCTGCTAGATTAAACTTTTCTGGACCCATTTGTCCTCTGCACATGCCCAGAGGTGTGTTTGCATGGTGATTCTGAATCTATGTTGCAGGGAGGGAAGAAGAAAGGAAATATAATATCTGCAACATGTTAGTTCTGCGTGGAGAATTGATATTAGAGAATCACTATTCATTTTTAGAGATGATAACAACCATTATTTTTACTGCTCCATGTATAAGAATCTTAGGATGAGATAATGGGATGTGTCAGGATGGAGAGTCTGACAAAAACAATTCATTATTGTACAAGGATTACCAGCTGGTGGGCACATAATCAGCTCCCAAGCCAGCCAACAGGCAGCCTGGACCCTCATGGCTCACTCCAGCCCACAGCCTACAGCCCATAGCCCACAGGAAACTTGGAACTCTCCCATTCTTGATGCCAGTTTGAAGTGAAGACTGGAAGTCAAATGAGGTAGATCAAGGGAGGGTGAATGAAGCAGGACACTGGACAGAGTTGTCTGGCATCAGGAGAAGGATGGAACCAAGAAGGCAGGGAGACAGACTACAGCCCGGACTTGAACTTTTGGGAACCCAGAGGCAGGAAAGCTTCAGATGAGACCTCCAACTATTTGGAAAGTATGGCTTGCTTCTAAACTCTAGTATGGAAATTAGTGTTATTTTTCACCTTAAGAGAATCTAGAAATGACTTCTGGGCATTCCTGTAGGAGATTATCTTGATCCTGTCTTAATTGTGGGTAGGACCATGCCCTGGGCAGGGAATCCTGAGCTGAATGAAATGCAGGAAGTGAGCTGAGCTGGTGCCTGCCTTCCTTGCTCCCTGCTTCGGATAGTGAATGCCACACAAGCATCTGCTTCAAGCTCCACTTGTTCATCTTCGGTACTTCATTGTTCTGGTTTATTTTAGCTGTCATCTAGAATCTCTGGACAGAATCTCAACCAAGCAATTGCCTTGATTATAAAATTGGTTGTGAGGATGTCTACGGGAGATTGTCCTGATTGTTAACTGATGTGGGCCACACCATTCCTGATGACCCTGAGTTATAAGATCATAAGCCTACATCCCACCCAGCATCTTCCATCGTTCTTACTGTGCTCCTTCGGCGGTGAAGTAAATTCCTTAGTCAGAGGCTATGCTGTGTGGAACAGCAACCAAGCAACACGGGTATATTCCTTTCTCTCTCTCAAACAAATTTTACCTCAATTAAAATGAGCTTAAATGTAAAAGTCAAGAGACAGCAAACTCTGAAGGAAATCTGATCTAGTAAGAAAATGGCTGAGGTTGATGTAGCTGTGGCTGTGACATGACCTACTTCAAGTACCTGCCTTGGCTTCCTGGCTATCATTGACTATGATCTGGGACTATAACATAAAATAAATTAATTCTTTCCTTTGTTGCTTTTGGTCAGCATGTTTTATCACACCAACAGAGAAGAAACTAGGACATTCATAGAAGTGAACTTACACTCTTGGTTGTCCTTTGTCCCTGGCTTATTTTGCTTAACTCAATAGCTTCAAGGTCCATCTTGGCTGCAGCCTGTGTCAGAGTGACATTTTTTCTTGAGTCAGAAAAAAACAATCGTTTTGGGATCTATAACCACATGCTGTTTATCCACCTGCTGATGACCATGTGAGTTGTTTTCCCCTTTGTCTCCTGTGTCTAATGTGGCTATAAACACCAGTGTGCTAAAACCTGTTTAAGCCCTTGGCAAAACACAGCCATACCATGAAGACTTTATAGTGATTAAAAACTAGTCTATTGGTGATTAATGACATCAGAGCTTTTTACATCACTGATAAAGTAGGAATTGGCAGCATTAATGAGAGGGGCTGAGGAGGAATCAAGGAAACAGCTGTATCCAATTGCCAAGTTCAAGTTACTCAAAGCACACAATGAAGCACTGGCCAATAATAGGCACGGGCTCCAATTCCATTCAGGATAATGACTTCGCAGTAAACATTTCTGAACAGAATCATTTACCCTTGTGTACTTACACAGCAGTTGGAGAACCTGCTGAAATCAATGGCCACAAACTTATTAAAACTACACTAACGCTCCAAGCTCTCTTGCATATTAATTTTGATGACTTAAGTGGCTGATGAATCTTAGTGACACCCATGAACAGAAGTGCCATGGTTGTTCTGCAGAGGAAATGAAAACCAGGAAAACGTCAAGAAGATGCTAGCCATAAGGCAGACAGCCCATGCAGCACCTGTACACCTACCCAGCCATGCTCCAGGACAGGGCCAGTACAATGACATCCGGAGATTTCACTGGCTCCCCTCAGTGGCCAGAGATCACTGAGAGAAGACAAGATTACTATTCCCATTCGTTTGGGATGCAGCCTCAGAAGCAGAGATAGAGATCCACCTTGTAGGATTCTTTTTGGCAAACCTTCAACCTGTGTGTGTGGTCCAAGAGCTGAAGGATTAAAGTGAAAAAAGTGGAACTGGAGATCTACTTTATCTTCAAGCATCCTTTGCAGGTCCTCATCTCCCATGGAACCCAATTAAGGATGCTACACTCCCCGGTTGCAACAAGAAGAGACACTGTTAGGACAAGGTTGATCTTAACTCATTGAGACACTTACATGTTAAGTCAGATGGGTGAACAAAACATTCTAAAAATGGTATTCTGACCTTTTCCAGTGTCTGTCTGCACAACTTCAAATAAAAAGAGAGACTCAAAGGAATTCAGCTCATATCAGGAAATAAAATTTAGCCCAATTAAAATGCTCTTAAATGTTAAGGCTGAGAAGCTGCTAGCAAAATCTGACGAGTTTCGTTTAGTCAGAAGATGGTTCAAATTGGTATAGCTTGTGTCAATTCAAAGATGACGCTCATGCTCACAGAACTATCTCCTGGCCTTCCAGCCATCCGTAGCAATGCATTCCAGTGGCCTCTAAAGCCTCCTATTCTCTGAGGCATAAGGTAGGGTGAGCTGAACAGATGTAGTCTAACCTCATAGGAGACAACATTCACTGGGGCAACTGGAAAATGCTACATCAGGAACTTCAGACTAGAGACCCATTATAAGTGGACATTTTCCTGCTAGTCCAAGCTCTGAACCACAGAACTGTCTGTGAGGATGGCCATGCTCCTTGTGTTCATTAAACACTTGACTTAGGGTTAATGGTAGTGGCCAAGAAACAATCTCCCGAGTTTCATTCAGGGAAGAGGGCCTTCTTGAGCTTCTTGTAGAGGGGTAACTGTACAGGTAGGTGTGGACTAAGAGGAATGCAGAAGAGGTGTTGGAGGAAGCATGCATGCCTGGAGGCTCTCCCTGTTATATAGGTTCTGGCTTAGAAGCTGAAGGGAGTGGGCATTGCCTTTGGTTATAATAGCTGCCCTCTGTTTGAGATCTACCCACTTTTGGTGTGTATTACTGCCAGCTGCATAAATCCAGAAATTCCAAAGAAAAGCCTTGTTCAGATCACCATCATGCTCCATGGTCCATCTTAGCATCAGGCTCCATGCAGCTCAGGTATCTCATAAGACTGTGCCAGCCATATCCACATTTTAATGTCTCTGATCACCACTCCAGACGGAACTCCTCACTATGCTTTGGGGGGTCTCTTAATCTGATTAAAGTAGCACTTCTAGCTCTTCCTGTGTCAAAATCATCCATCCCTGGGATATTCTGTCCCATCACCACAACTGTTCAAATGTTTCCTCGACTTCAGTCCATTCTGCCTCAAAATAAATGTTTTCCAGCAACTTCCTTCTGTCCTTGGATGCTCATTTGGTTCATCCTCTTCTTTTAGATAACAACAGTCACACTCATTCTTCATATCCTCCAATGCTATCTTCTCATACGGCCAGAATTAGTTGACCCATATCATGCCATAATATTGTTCACAGGCCTTTCTTTCATGGTGTCCCACCATGTGAAAATTCTAGGTCCTCACATGAACAGAAGACCCTCCATGGCTTAGGTATCCTGCCTCTTTCTGTATCATCTGCTCACTAGCCCAATGAGATCCTTGTCTCTGGAAGGCCCCTTCCTCATTACTCTGGACCTTTGCATAGCCTCTCCTTCTCTCTTGAACCTTCTACCATTTGCCCACTTTACTTGCTTCATGCTTATTTATATATCTTGAATGACATTCAATTATACATCTGCTTTTGTCTCAAGGCTAGGATGGTGTCATGTGCTGTCCTTCCTTGGCTACAAGCACAACTGATTTTTGTCTACTGCTTTTTCCATGGTCTGTCTAGTCTTGGGCTCCTTGGCTTGTCTGCAAAAGGCCAGGCCTTTACCTCATTCACTGTTCTATCTTTAAGGCCCACGGCCATGTCATGTCAGACCATTCTATCATCTCCAATGCCCAAGGTCATGTCAGGTGTCAATCAAATATTCATGAGTAAATGAAGAGAAAAGTAAGTGAATCACCAGATGTCAATGATGCATTAACAAAATGCTAATGAGGATTTATCAACAGGATAAGGGAAGCAGAGAGGTGGAGTCATGGATTTAGGGAGTCAAGTTTTGTTCTTCATTTAACCAGCACTTAGAATCAGCAAGGAAATTTAGAGCTCATGATGCTACATGTAGGTGGCATTCCTCTGAGAAAACGTGAAGAATCTACACACAAGAGCTTCACAATGGCAGTGGTTGAGAATATCAAGACCATGAAGTTAAAATCTTTCTTGCAACAAGAACCCAAAGGATGGCTCCCACTAATCCAGGTCTGGTCAGAACTGAGATGTATGGCCGTTACCTGACCTCTGGGAAGAGAACAGATCTAAACCAGTTTTTTCACTCCCCCACAAAGTTTTAAGTGGAGCACAAAAAGAAGCCAGTGTGATAAAATAATGAGCATCACAGGCGTGGCAGGGAAACCATACTGAAATCAGAGATAACATGAGCAGTAATCTTTCAACACTGATGTTCACAGACCTTAACCCCACTCTGCAGACCATGAAATTGGGGCAGACCTTAAGCAGATTGCAAGCAGCTTAAACAACAGCTGGGTTGCAAAGCTCCTCTCCTGAAATAGTTTCCTATCCCTGTAGGACATGTCGCCAACCTCCTAGCCGCTCATGTCTGAGGACTGCAGGCTGTTCAGGTTCCATCATTCACTAGTATTGTAAGGGTTACTTGGTGCCTATGATCAGTAGGCTGTGTGGGAGATGGTGGTGGTACATCACGACCCTCCCTCTGACCTTAGGTCATTCCTGCTTGGTAGGGAGAAGAGAACCACTGATCAACAGTAGGCACACAAAGGCAGGATCCACTGGCTCTCAAATGCCATGTAGGACTGTAAAGAATATAGGGTCTAGATGTAGCCGGGCCAGGGTCACTATAGGAAAGAAAAGTGATTCCCTAGTCTAGGGCTTGCTACTGCCTTCCACATGCTCTGTGGCAGTCAAGTTTATCAGCAGCTATGTAGCCTTGAAGGTTCCTGTTGAGTCAGCAGTCTCATTCACAAGATTACTGGCCAATTTTCCTGAACTTGCAGGGCTTTTGTTTCTTATACTGTTAACTCAAGCACAGGCCTTTACATTTATCTCTATTTAATCTCATCTTGTTAGTTTTGGCCCATTGATCCAAAGTATCAAAATCTCGGTAATCCAGATCCTGCCGTGTCAGGCACGCTTATCCTCTCAGCCTTGCGCTGCCAGGAGATGTGATTAGGACACCCCATTATGTCTTTATAGCAACAACTGCCAAAACCATGGGCCAGGGTGAGGCTAAGCGAAAGGATTGCCCCCAAGGCAACCAGCAGCAGCTTCTCCAGCTGCCCATCATAGCCCAGGTCAGCATGAATGATGATCCAACATCCTCTACATGGTCACTTAGCCAAGTCTTAATCCACCAAATGCAATCTCCACACTAGCCACACTTCTCCCATTTGTATGATGTAGCCTGAGGAATTATCTAAAATAAACACCCTTATAAATATGTCTAAAAAAGCCAAAAGCAATTATACTTTTAACTATTTACTTAAAAAATATATATAATGCCATGTATGGATATACATATATTGTTTTAGTGAACTTTCCTCATCTGAACTGATGGTGCTCCTTCGGAGAGCCAAAGTCAACCTAACAAAAACCTCAACAGACAGGAGAAGCCCTCACTTGAGTTATTGGTTATGGCTGTCCAAGAGACTCTCTGAACATATGGCCTGCTGCTGTTGCCTTTGGTTATCCCCCAGAGGTGGGAGGTAAGTCCCTGGTGCTAAAGACACCGTGCACTCTAGAAATAATGCCTAGAGACCACTGAGTGGGGACTGACCTTCCCTAAGGATTAGTTTGCCTGGTAACAGAAGGTACCATGTAAGCTTCCAAAGTTGGGAAGCAACCAACAGTCCTACACGTCCTTAACACCCATGGGACAACCTATAACAACACCTTTCAACCTCCAGTGTGTTGTGATAACACTAAAAGTGCAGTTGTGGTACACACACCTAGGTGGTAACCAACCCCTCTCTAACTGGACTTCAGATCCACTCAACAAGAGGGAAAACATAGCTGGTATTGGAAACAGCCAACTACTCAGTCCTGGTGAAGTCGTGGATATTGGAGAAGACCACAATTTTAGTAAACCAGCATAATCCCTAGCAACAATCTATAAACATTTCTCCTTACACCCACAGATAAGTGTAGTCTTCATCCCTCATCAAGGAAACTTCTCTTTGTAACTGGAGACCACTATAGAAAGCCACAACCATCAAGATGCAGAGTTGTGGAGCCCAGACCCAATGGGTGCATCTACAAAACAATTCCCACACCTAAGGCTCAGCAGGGAAGATGACTGTAAGAGCCAAATGGTCAGGGAGTTTGCTGTGAGATTGACTTCTTTGCAACAACAGAACTACACACATAAAGTCTCACCAACATAGCTGCCAAATGAGAGCTAAAGAAGGGTGGTACCTGTGGACATGAAAAAGTGAATGAGGTCCATGAGGCCTCCACCCTACACAAAAAGCTATAGCCAATCGAGGAACGCTGGGAGTGGGAGAGGTGGACTTCCCCAGGGAAGAAAGGGCACACCTAATGATTTTCCAGTGCCTAACAGTCAGCCCTGAAAACACATGAAAATAACTTTATATGGACTGAGCAAGTTACGGCCATGGATTTGAGGGAGGGTTGGGAGGCGCACATGGGAAGGTTTGGAGGAAGGAAAGGGATGGGAGAAATGCTATTATGTTATAATCCCCCAAATGAAAACAAACACCCTCCTAGATATTTATACCCACCATGGAACAATGTTTAAACGCTCACTCTGTTATTGTTCTGGAGCAACATACTAATTAGAGGTGCCTTTTAGAGATGTCTGGAATTGTTCCAGGTAGGATAAAATCAATAGTGACATTCTTTGTGCTCAGAGAGTCCCCAAGTATAAATTTAGTTTTTCATGGATTTCCCACAGCAACTACCTTTGAGCAGTGGTGGAACAGGACTTGTTAACGAAGGCTCCCTGGGGCGGAGAGATGTGTTGAATGGGGTCTAGTGCTCTCAGTTTAAAAAAATTTTTTTTGGAAAATAAAATGGATGTCTAAACTGGCCAGCATGTCCCATAAAGCATTTTGATCAAAGATGCAGTTTCTGCAACACTGAGGAATGGCTGGGGAATCTATAGGGATGCAGGGGAGTTACAGCAGCTAAAATCTGGTCCCTGCTGTCCCATAGACAGACGGCAACGTCCTGATAGATGCTGCTCCAGGGAAACTTAATGTTTCTTTAAACATTCAATTATGGTTAAATAAACACATATTTTAAGCCACCAGCAGATCTTTGCACAAATTAGGGATGCTAGAAGGCAAATCAAACAGATCCCTTGAAATGAGTATTTCATAAGAAGCCAGCTCTGCTCTGTGAAGAGCTGTCTTACCAGGCAGGGGTTTGAGGAGGATAATGAGAGGGCTCTGCCAGCATCAGACTAGATGACACTTCTTGTGATCGAAGGGACCAAGGCCACTCTTAGTTCAGTTTTAATTGCTAAGCATGTTTTATATTATAACAAATCTCAAGATATCCAGGGTTTGGTTGCTCAAAAAAGAAGACACTTTTTGCTCTCTGGGAGTTGCGTGAGGCTGTTCAAAGGTCTTTTGAAAAATGGTCCTGTTTTGTATGTCCTTTAATGGCTGGGGCACATGCCATCCTTTCTCTTTTGAAACATTCCCAGTTTTCACACTTTTAAAATAAAGTTCCTTCCTAACCTATAACATGATATTTTCTTACTGTCAAACAATAAAGCCTTCTTTTATAGTCCCTGTATTCAGAGCTATGTGGCATACATATCATTTTGAAATGAAAACCGAAGGCCATGTGTACAATTTCCTAACACGATATTTACATTGGGCACATCGTGGAATTTCTTTTGCAGCAGTAAAGTCCTTCATCATTTTATTCATCTTCTTCCAATTTAATTTTGAGGAAGAGCCTCGGCAGTGAACGACTTTGAACCTGGGGCTAATTCCTAGCTGTAACAGTCTGGCTATCTGATTGGTCAGGCCCTCTACTGTCCTGGGTGTTAAATATTTTAATGACCCATTCTCATTTCTTACAGCTTCATTTGACTAAACTTTCTAAATTGGCTCTCCTGGGCCAAAGGCTATGGAAATTAAAATTTAATTAAAAGGTGCAGGATTAATTACCTTTTGTGTCTTACAGCCGAGGAGAATCGTAGAAACTTTACCTTCCTCACAAAACTGTACATATGCATCGCTTCACTTTTAATAGACACGTCATCTTCTTTTTAAAAGGTTACACTGAATATTTGGGTGAAAACATCATTAAAAGAGCAATACCAGAACGTCTGAATTATGAAAACACTACTTTTAACAGACTGTGATCTTTAAAATTGGCACAGGTGGGGACTAAGGGAAAGCCGAGAGGGGAAGCATTAGCTCAGTGCACACAAGTCCCTGGGTTTGATTAACAGCACTGCAAAATTATAACGTCAGTACAACTGGTATAAGGAAACCAAAGCTACAGCACCTCAGAGGGATAACTGTGTAGTCACTCTGTATTGTAAATTTAAATCCATTATTATAGTTTTTATTAAGGTTTTGTTTTGTTCTGTTATTTTTGGCCAGGGCTGGCCTAAAAGTTCCCTATACAGCCCATTCTTCCCTTGAACTTGTGGTGAATCTTCTGCCTCAGCCTCCTAAGTGCTGAGATTACAATTTTATCACTGTGCCAAGATATTCCAGATACTTTAAAAAAAAAGATTCATTTATTTTTATTTTATGAGTATGGGTGCTTTGGCTGCATGTGTGTCTGTGCATCTTGGAAGTGTAGAGCCCACGGAGGCTAAAAGAGGGCACTGGATCCCCTGGAATTGGAGTAACAGACAGTTATCAGGTCCTGCACCAAGTGCTCTTAACCTCTGGGTCATCTCTCCAGTCTCATAATCCACATCCTCTAAAAATATAGACAAAGAGATTAGGAAGAAAGAAAGGAAGAGATTGAGAAAAAAAAAAGCATTTTGTGTTTCTAACTTTTTTAATTCTGAGGTTATTTTGGGAAAGGCCTAAAGGATTGGACAGGAATAAATTAGGGCACCTTTGAGATGATTTTCCACACAAATTATCCTTTGTCTGGTTGTCAGCATGCATTATGCTATCTTCAGTAACAGAGGGTAAATCACTTCCAGAGGGAGCCATGAACAGAGCAATTAACCCACTTTACAAACCTAGAGAACCAGATGGGGCCAAGACAGCATTTTCTATGGAAGGGCACGCCAATAATGATGCTAACTGAAGCAGTGGTGGAGGGTTGTACAGAGACTGCTGTGTCAACTAGAGACATCCAAAGCAAAGCCACATTCATCAGGCAAGCGTCCACCTTTGCACTTGCCCGTCACCCAGGGGTTGTACGTTGGTTTATTTTGTTGTTATTTTTTGTTTCTTTTATCCCTACAGTCTTCTGTTTTCTGTTGTGGAACAAACTCTTTGTAGTAAAAACAGAAAAGGATTTCATAAGATTTTTTTCCACCCTTCTACCTGCATCCCTAAGATCATCTGCAAGCTCAGGGTCACAGCCTCCCCTGTGCTGGGCAGCATGTTCCTCTAATGGCCAGATGCCCAGACCATGTGCAGGACAGACATTTCTAAGCCCTGCTGCCAATCATAGCAACCCCTAAAGGACACAGGATCCTACAGAGGTCTTTATGAGACTTTTGTTTGTTTGTTTGTTTTTCTGTGTCTTTCAGAGAGCATCTACAGTACCAGCTACTTTTCTCACTGCTGTGAGCAAGCATTTGGCAAGGAGCATCTTCAGGGAAGGCTTACTTTGATGGACAGTTTGCAAACACGGTCCATCATGGTGAAGGCATGGTGGTAGGAGTGTGAGGTTGCTGGTCACACTGCATCCATGCCCAGGAGGAGAAATCAGACAAGTGAGACAGGTTATGAAGTCTCAGGGTCTGCCACCAGTGACCCGCCTTCTCTAGAGAGGCCCTACTCCTTAAAGGCTTCACAGCCTTCCAAACCAGCGCTACCATTTGAGAAGCAAGGGTTTAAACACCTGAGCCCACAGAGGACATTTCACATTCTAAACAAATCCCATAGTTACCTCCATGGAGATATTTACAAAACCGTATATGTGCAGCAATGCAAAAAAAAAAAAAAGGTGAATTTCCCAGTGGCTTTTATGTGTGTGCTGTCCATGTAAAATTATTGTGGGAAAACTTAGTGTTTAGCTTCAGGCTCAGTGAGAGACCCTGTCTCAAAAAGAAAAAAAAATGCCCATAGTGGAGAAAGCAATAGGGGAAGCGACCGTCTGTCTACATATGTAAATACGCATTGGTATGCACAGGTGCGCCCCTATACCTGCACATGCATACATACCAGTTACATTGTCTAAAAAGATCTTCTAAGATGTTTACTTTCTGAATATAGCCACATAAAAGCAAAATAATATTCTGTTCAGAACTCTGAGTATTCAACCCATGTGCCCAGATCTCTTTTTTCAAGTCATCGGGATACAAGAAAAAGCTAAAACATGTCATTTCTTTACTGGTTTTCACACCTTTGATCCACTCAGTGGTGAAAGCTAGGCATGTAAGAGAAAACACCAAGCGGCAGGTTGTAGATCCCAGGGAGCAGGCTGTGCCATTTTATGCATATAGCACTTTGTGGCCTTAGATGCTACATGTCAGGACGGGTGGCTCTTCCATTGGACTGTCTCAGAGCCACAAACGCAAGCTCTGATACAATGAAGGGGGTGGTTTGCTTATATGGAGGTTGATCCTGTCTCTGCAACTGCGTGTCCCTGGTGGTTGTCCTCCTTCCTCTGTCAGCCCCACCCCCACGCCCAGGGGACCCCCATTCTTCAGAGCGAGGAAGAGGATCTGGTTCTCCTGCTTTACACAAGGGGGGACCTGACAAATAGAGTTAATCTATGAAATACAGGCTGCTCACTGGAAGACCTCATTAGCTAAAGTAAGAATTAAAGAGATGAGAGAAATCCTTTGCAGCAGTGGTTCTTATGGGAGTGTCAGGGGGTAAAGGAGACACCATTTCCCCTGAGAAGCCATACATGAAACATAACAGACCTATTCTCTCAGAAAGAACGAAAGAACAAACAAACAAACAACAACAAAGAAACCCAGTGTACTATTTTCTGGGAATTTATAATTTCTCCATTAAAGAGCCAAATTTTTGAAGAAAAGCATAAGATGCAGCTTATTACACTGGAGCAAGTTTGTGAGATTGGATCCATCCTGGTGGTGATATAAACGATAGAGCCGTTTTTAGTGGACATGGCCCTAACTTTCTCTGCCACTCTGTAACCAAGAAGGACCTTGACTTACTCATTCCTTTCCAGTCTGAGGATCAGGTCTCGGCTCTCCAACTGCAGTTGCACAGTCAGCACATCTGGATGATCCTGAAAAAAATGAACAGGAAGGGTTAGCTGAAAGGCAGTTTGGCTTAGCCTTGCCAACACCTGAATGTTCTTCATCAGTATAGTCAGTGGGGAGGGAAGAGGGGGTGTTCAGGTTGATTGGGAGGAGGAGACAGGGAAGGGGCATAGGACACAGATATTAGATTAGATAGATAGATGGATGGATGGATAGATAGATAGATAGATAGATAGATAGATAGATAGATAGATAAAGATTGGTGATTTTATTCTTGGGGATTTTCTTCAACTCCAAGTACTGAAGACCAGAGTGACAGAGATAAAAAGAATAGGACACCTGGCTCTTATGTGGCCGTTCTACTCTTCTCCTTTAGTGATTCTTCCTCTGAACCCTTCCCTCACATCGTAGCTCCATCCACCCCATCCACCCCATCCACCCTTTCTTTGATCTTCCTTGACTGTACAAAGGGCATCATTATTCATTATCTGCTTGTGGCAGAAAACCCTTCAATCATCTGTCGGGCTCCAGGGCTTTTACCCCCTCTACTGAACAGGGGAACAGTCCTGCAGAGCTGCTCTCTATAGCACCCCTCCTGCTCCCATGGCTTCTTCCCATTCTCCCCTCCATCCCTTTCCTGTTCAACCCTCAGGCATCTCTCCTCAATACATGGCTTCCTCCTATAAACCCTTCTAATCCAGGCTCTCCCCAGTCTGCCTTTGCTTTCTTTCCATCTATTCTCTAGCAGTGGAAGGTCACTTAAAACTGCAATCTTCCAATGTGCCTGTGCTTGTTTCTCACTGCACTGATAGGATATCACCTTTTGAATTTGGCCTGTGGTTCCCAAGTCCTCTCCCCTGCAGACTTCCACATGCTTTTCACATGCCTACACGCCTTGCCTGCTCTTGGAATACAAGACTTGTCCTGCTGTCCTGAGAATTTGCACATGCTTGCTTCTCTACCTGAGATGCTTTTCCTGACTGTCTACTGGAATCAGCTTAAAAATCAGCTATTAGAAGTGTCACATCACCATCAACCTCCTGCTGTCCTGTCCTTTCCCCATGAAAAAAAAGGGCATCATATTACCTGTGATTGGTGTTTTAGCTTGCACATGTTTATAGCCACCCGAGGACTGGGCAGATAACCGGTGAATACTGAAGGAGGGAGTCCTTCCATGCCAGGGAAATGGCTCTGCACACATCTTTTCCTCTTGCTCCACACTCCTCCCTTCCCTGCTTCCCTCCCCTAATCCATATACCCAACCTCAGTGTAGACAGCCTAGTCCAGGGGATGGTGCTGCCCACATTTAGGGTTGATCTTTCTGGCACAGTGAACCTAATCTAGACAATCTCTTAGGTATCCCTGTGCCCAGACACTTGTCTCCAAAGTGATTCTACATTGTATCACATTGAAAACCAGTATAAGCCACCACAGTATACCAGTTTGGGGCTGGGTGGTACAAGAAATATCCAGTGGAGGAAGAGAATGGAGGGAACTTTCATTCCAATTCACTCATTATACTGGACATTTTTGTTTAAAAGCATGCTTCCGTCCATTTTCCTAATTGTTATTGACTGAAGACCATAACGCATACCATTCTTTTTTCTTACAATGATATATTGATTGATTTACCTAATGGAACTACATCCTTTGTTGGATGTGCAAAGAACTGTATTTGTTGAACCAATCAATCAAGTGTTAATCAATAAGCCAAAGATATTTAAGCAGCCACTATAATTCTTTTAAACTGGGAGAAGTACCTCTAAACAAATATGTAAAGTATATGAACATACTTTATATATATTTTTTATTAGGTATTTTCTTCATTTACATTTCCAGTGCTATCCCAAAAAGTCCCCCATACCCTTCCCCCCGCCCCACTCCCCTACCCACCTACTCCCACTTCTTGGCCCTGGCGTTCCCCTGTACTGAGGCATACAAAGTTTGCACGACCAATGGGCCTCTTCACTGATGGCTGACTAGGCCATCTTCTGATACATATGCAGCTAGAGACATGAGCTCCAGGGGGTACTGGTTAGTTCATATTGTTGTTCCACCTATAGGGTTGCAGATCCCTTTAGCTCCTTGGGTACTTTCTCTAGCCTCCTCCATTGGTGGCCCTGTGATCCATCCAATAGCTGACTGTGAGCATCCACTTCTGTGTTTGCTAGGCCCCGACATAGTCTCATAAGAGACAGCTATATCAGGGTCCTTTCAGCAAAATCTTGTTAGTGTATGCAATGGTGTCAGCGTTTGGAGGCTGATTATGGGATGGATCCCCGGGTATGGCAGTCTCTAATTGGTCTATCCTTTCGTTTCAGCTCCAAACTTTGTCTCTATAACTCCTTCCATGGGTGTTTTGTTCCCAATTCTAAGAAGGGGCAAAGTGTCCACACTTTGGTCTTCGTTCTTCTTGAGTTTCATGCGTTTAGCAAATTGTATCTTATATCTTGAGTATTCTAAGTTTCTGGGCTAATATCCACTTATCAGTGAGTACATATCATTTGAGTTCTTTTGTGATTGGGTTACCTCACTCAGGATGATGCCCTCCAGGTCCATCCATTTGGCTATGAATTTCATAAATTCATTCTTTTTAATAGCTGAGTAGTACTCCATTGTGTAAATGTACCACATTTTCTGTATCCATTTCTCTGTTGAGGGGCATCTGGGTTCTACGAACGTACTTTTTACAAATAAAATACTCATAGGGTATCTACTAGCCAGATGAAGATGTAGACTCTTTCGCAGAATTGTAGAAAGCCTTTTCTCTAGTTTGCTTTTCTGCTGCTCTGATAAACACTGTTCCCAAAAGAAACCTGGGGAGGGGGCTGGTGAGATGGCTCAGTGGGTAAGAGCACCCGACTGCTCTTCCGAAGGTCCAGAGTTCAAATCCCAGCAACCACATGGTGGCTCACAACCATCTGTAACCGAGATCTGGTGCCCTCTTCTGGAGTGTCTGAAGATAGCTACAGTGAACTTACATATAAAGATAAATAAATCTTTTAAAAAAAAAAAAAAGAAAGAAAGAAACCTGGGGAGGAGAGGGCTTATTTGTCTTACAGGTTATAACCCATCATTGAGGGAAGTCAAGGCAAGAACTGAGGCAGAGACCATGGAGGAATGCTGCTTACTGGGTTGTCTCTCCTGGCTTGCTCAGTTACACTTATTAGATAGTCCAGGTCTACCTGCGTAGGGGTGGCACTGCCCATAGTAGGTTGATGTTAACTTTTGCATGGCTATGCTCCAACCTTTTCTTAGACGTACGCTTGCCTTGTTGGGTTAGGACCTACCCGTAAGTTATAGATTAAACCTGAAACGATCTTCAGAGCTTCATGTTTTGAGTGCTTGATTCCTAGTTGGTGGTGACACTTTGAGGAAGTCGGGTCTACTGGTGGAGACGGGTCATTAAGGGCAATCTCTCAAAGGTTTTTCCCTGGTCCCTGGTTCTGGCTTCACTTTCTGGTTCTTGGACTTTCTTGAGGTGAAGAGCCTCTGCCAATGTGTTTCTGCCTCCATAAGCTGAGCTGACACTTAATCCTTCCCTGGCACAGTGAACTGAAAACATGAGTCAAAATTAATAATTTCTTTCTTAAGATGTTCTGTGAGGTATTTTGGTCTAAGTCATAACAGCCCGCTGTGACCTCAGTTCACCTGAGTAGCCTCTTAAAGGCCTTCTCTCTAGATGTTCCACATTCCAAGGAGACGGGTTAGAGCTTCAGTACAGATCGGGCTGGGTCAGGGATGTAATTGAGTCTACAACATTCCTTCTTCATTCTTACTTCCGATTCATTCCTCACCAGCGGTAACCGTTATCCTAAACCCATTAGTCACTAATTAATATTACTTGATTTCATTTATAGTTTATTCATACTCTATGAATTTCTAAACAAACATTAGCCTTATACTGAGTCCATTCTTCTATGGCTGGTTTGGCTTAATCTTATACCTGTAGGAATTATTGGTTCTATGTGTTGTTCATCCTTATAAATTTACAATGTTCTATTATGTAAAATGATTTATATACCCACAGTCATGTAAATAGATGCTCACTGATTTTTTTTTCTGATCCCTTCTCTGTACATGACTTCACATATCTGTGTCATGTCTGTAACTGAATAGGTTCTATGGGTGGTAGGATTTGTCCACTTGCCTTCACTGGGGATTTTAAACTAATTAATAATTAATTAACTGTTTCTAATATATGGGTGGATTGTGTTCCCTCAGTTACTGGATACATGTTTTAGCTACTCCATGTCCTGGATATCTGACAAAGAAAATTAGCTAAGTATATAAGAGCACCTTATTGAGGATTTATTTGCTTTATATCTTTTATATATCTTTATATCTTTTACACCTATTCGTTTCCTGGGAGTCAGTGCTATGGCACACGTGCGGAGGTAAGTGTACAACGTGCCAGAGTTGTTTCTTACCTTCCAGCACATGGATCCCAGACCTTGAACTCAGGTCCTATGGCTTAGAGGCAAAGCAATATTATCTTATGAACCATTTATAGCCCAAGGCTTTAGTTCCTATCTGTACTATAAGTGACAGGCAGAGAATCTTTGGGACATGTGATACCGCTCTCCCATGAAAATCCAGCTCATGCTTCCTACCCCAGAGCCTCATCCTTATCCCTTTAGCATCTATTAGTGGCAGATGTTACCATGGAGAGTGTGTGCTCTGTTGCACAGGTGGATACCTGCTTGCTCATAGCAATTTTCTACCAGAAAGCAAAATGTCAGTAATTTATAGATAAAAATTACCATCCCTTCTTTTCTTCCTTTCACAAGTGTGCCTACACCATACACACACACTGAATTCTCAAGAAATTCTTAGAAAACTTTGACCCTGACCTTGAAGCTGAAGCCCTGTGGCAGTGGCTTGGCACAGGCTCAGCAGGAGCAGAGAATCACCCTCAATAGCAGTGTCCATTCCCATCACAGCCTTGAGGTCATCTTTTCCAAGGGGCCCACTCAGAGCCAAAGCCATCCATCTAAACCAGCATGCTGAAAGGTCAGAGGGATCTCATTTTTCAGGCATAACAACAGTATTAAAATACTGCATTGAAGGGAGCTGGGGAATAGCTGAGTCCCTCTCCAGCACTAAATAAATGCTTCAGACTGCAGCTCTGGCATTCATGGGGCACAAGGGAGGCATTTATTGCTATGAATATTTAGAGGCATCTTGATTACCACTTTAATATTAGCATGTTAGCTCTGCAGCCAGCAAGATCTGCACACCGTGGAACATAGGGAAGACAAAACTGAAGTAAATGCAGGCTAGCACAGTGAGGAATTAAGGCACTACAGCACCATCACGGGAGGTCCCTGGCTTGGGGCCTGTTAGTTATTACATAAGTGAGAGTGATTTTTATCATTGAGTTGGGTTTTTTTTTTTTTTTTGCAGTGGAAAATTGATATTAGCAACCCATGTGTCCAGCTGTGAACAGAGAGCACAAATTCTTCACAGTAAAAGCTGCTTTTGGTGGATTCATAAAGGGCTGGGATTGTAGACCAGGGGTTGAGTACGTGTCTAGCATATCTTGGATATCTAGCACTGCCAATATGTGCACACATGCACAATCACATGTGTGTGTGCAGACACTCACACACATATGTGCATGAACATCTGTAATGAAGTATTTGTCTTTCCTTTCCAATACTGGGTTTATCATTTATTTATATTGGGAAATCTCTCACTTCATTCTCTGGCCTAAGACACATTATAGCTTTTCAGTTCGTTTCTCCCTCTGGGGAGAATATGTATATGTCAGAGAAAGTACATTCCACCTTCCTCCAGCCCAGATAGGGCTTTGGTTTCCCTCAACATGGACGTCCCCCTAGTCCAGTTCTTGATCCTCTAAAGTTCCTGATCATGGAATTCATTATCTTCTTGTAGCCATACCCAGCATTCTCAGGTCTAATGTTGAAATGTTCTCCCTGGGTTCTCTGAGTGGCCTAACCATTGGTTGTTGGCCATTGGCTTGGCCATGAGCACCTATGTGCTCTTGGCTGCATCCTGCTTCTTCTAGCATGTATTGCCACCAGTGGCTATTCACTTGTGTTTTCATTTATTTGTTAGTGGTTTGCTTACCCCAGGAAAATAGAACCTCTGTGAAGGCAGGCATGTATAAGCCTCATCATGCATGCTTCCTACACCAAGCGCAACAACCTAGAGGCACACATCAGCAAAGGACGGAGTGGGGAGGCAATGCAAGTTAACAAAGAAACATTTTACTTGGGGAAAAGAGAGACCCCAAGACAGTAAACTCCCTCTCATGAGGCATAGGAGGGGTTCTGGTCTCTTTTCCTAGCCACACATGTTTTCTAAGAAACATATAGAACTTTTCTAGGGCCTCAACAGGCTGCCCACCTCAGCCAATAGTCTGACATCTCTGAAGGATCCAGGGGGCTGTACATGGGCCCCATACATAGTCAGCGAGACCTGAGAATGGCCATGCATTCTGTTCCTTTGAAGATGGGAGGCAAGCAGAGCTTGCTCCAGCTAAGTAATGTGCTTCCTGCTTCCTACATTCCTTGTGACGCTGGGAGAGGAACCTGGCATGACAGGCAAACACTTTGCTGCACAGCCACACCTCCAGCCCCAAGGGAGATGATCAGGTTAATTTATCTATGGTACTGGATAAAATGAGCACTGAGATGCCTTTCTAGTCTCTCAATGACCAGGTGGAGACTCTGGACCCTCCTGCCCCATTCTTGTGCACCCCACAGTGATTAAGACATCAAAACAAGAAAGGGAGGTTCTGCCTAAGGCCACAAGAAAGGAAGCCAGAGGATTTAGGACTTATGTATGTTCCAGTAAGATTCAAGGTGAAGAGTGGAGGGTGTGGCGGGGAGCATAGAAACCCTGGGTCCACCAGCATGGGGCACTGCTGGAGAGTCTGGCAGGGGGATCTCATGAAACTCTTGTCCTCAAAGGCCTGCCTCCTAATGGCTTTGGATTCTGTGCCTTTCACAGAAATTGTAGCTAGAAGAACAGGACTCAGGAGTTTGGGAACACTTTAGTGACATAGTAGTTCATATAGAAGACCATGTGCCGATTTGGGGACAGTACCATATGACATGGTAGCTTGAAGACAAGACTCTGTGGTGAGGCAATGGCTTCAGCAATGTGCATTTTAATGACACGACAGGATCCCATAGTGATTGGTATCCAGGATATGAGACTGAGTTGTCATGAGCCTGCAGAAGTCTGCTTCCAACTGAGTCTAGCTGACAACTTCCCCACAGTCCATGACAGCAGGTCCCTGGCCTTGTGTTCTCTCACCACCTTTTGCCTTTAGACATTTCTTTAAGCAGCAAGGAGAAACAGACTTATGCACTGAAGTGACCATCTGTCCATGGCTCAGGAACACGAAAGGACAGTGTCCGAGTTGGCAACTTCTTGTCAGCATATGCAGCTCAAGGCCACAGGTAAAGCACCTGGAGGCACACGGGAGGTACCAGCCTCTTGATACCTCTGTAAACGAGGGTCCATCATAAGAAGGGCCATGGATCCAGGTTAGGAACCTCAAACTTCTTCCAACAGAGAGGAAGATGGCTGAGTATTTGCCTGCCTCCCGGGAGGATCCTAGATGGAAAGTTAGGACCACAGAATGGCTGCACCATCTCCAACTATAAAGCCATAGTAACAGAACAAAGAACTACTTCATACTTTCTTGAAAAACACCGTGTCTTCATTTAAGAAATGACACCGTTGGCTGGGACTTTAGCTAGCTAGTAGTCCTTAGATCAATTGTTGAACAAACCATAAGCCCTCAGTTCCCTTAGTAGGGAAGATGAAGAAAATAACCTCTTTCCTTTCCATGCACCACTGCAAGAAACCAGGAGTAACTCAAGTCGGGTAATAAATAGGGTTGTGAAGGTGATTAGGAGACAGGGTGTTGAGATGGGGTGGTTAACCTGGAATGTTTCCATGGGAAGTAGTTAATGTCGTCACAAGGATCTTTAAAAACAGTATGCACGTGCATTTAAGTATGTGCCTATGAGTGTGAGTTACACATGTTCAGGTAATTGTGAAAATGTGAACATGTGCATGTGGGGGCCAGAAGTAAAGGTTGGTATAGTTCTTAAGGTACCATTCGCCTTGTTGTTTTGTGTTTTGTTTTTCGAGACAGGGTTTCTCTTTATAGCCCTGGCTGTCCTGGAACTCACTTTGTAGACCAGGCTGGCTTCAAACTCAGAAATCCACCTGCCTCTGCCTCTGCCTCTGCCTCTGCCTCTGCCTCTGCCTCTGCCTCTGCCTCTGCCTCTGCCTCTGCCTCTGCCTCTGCCTCTGCCTCTGCCTCTGCCTCTGCCTCTGCCTCTGCCTCTGCCTCTGCCTCTGCCTCTGCCTCTGCCTCTGCCTCTGCCTCTGCCTCTGCCTCTGCCTCTGCCTCTGCCTCTGCCTCTGCCTCTGCCTCTGCCTCTGCCTCTGCCTCTGCCTCTGCCTCTGCCTCTGCCTCTGCCTCTGCCTCTGCCTCTGCCTCTGCCTCTGCCTCCCGAGTGCTGGGATTAAAGGCATGCGCCACCACCGCCTGGCTTTTGCCTTGGTTTTTGAGCTAGGATGTCTTTGTTGACCTGGAGCTCATTGAGCAGGCTAGGCTACCTGGACAGAAAGCCTAAGGACCCACACATTTTTGCCTCCCCAGCCCTGAAATTATAAGTATATACCACTACACATGCCTGTGCAGGGTTACTGTTTTACTGATAAGGTTAACTGAGGTAGGAAGTACCCACTGTGGGTAGCACCATTCCCTGGGCTAGGATCTAAGACTGTACAAAATGATGGAGTGAGCTGAGCACAAGCATTCATTGTTCTCAACAGTAGGAACAATGTGCTGAGCTGCCTCCAGCTCCTCTGCTGTGACTTCCCAGGGGAACTCAGATCTCATACTGCTGACCCATCTCCCCAGCCTTGCCTTGCTTTCTTCAAAGGTGGAGAAAACAAAGAATGAATTCCACCACACCTCCAGGGAGCAAAGTGGATCCTGCCTTGCTGTCTCCTATGCTGCAGGCTGCCTGAGCTGCCTTCTTTATCTTGTTGGGATTTGGAGTCAAGCCTCACCCAGCTCACTGGACTTCAGAGCAGTCAGCTGGGAGATGAGAAACAGACTCTTTTTAAGCCACTCAAGCCAAGGCCATTTTTCTTACAGAAGCATTCAAAGCTGACATAATCAAGAGAATTTTGATGGGATCTGAGAGGTAAGAGGCCTATTTACAAACCATCCTGCTTGATGAGATGGAGATGCATCTTCCTTAGAGAAACCCAACCGCAAATGTATTTCAACTTCCCAGCGTGACAGCAGTGAGACACCATCTCTCTTACCATTTACTGCAGTTTATCCAGCGGAAGCTCCTTTCCTTACAAGCTCTTTGTATTTAGATCTAAACGGCTATCATAAACTGTTTTTCTTTAAATTTTCATAAAGCAATGTTATATGTTTATTAATTGAGGGTCTATTTATGAGTCGGGCTCCAGGCCAGTCTTGGATTGATGGCTTGGAAACAAATTAGCGTTCTCCTTTCTTCCACATAGGAAGATGATTTTAAGTAATCTGTATGTGAACATCATCACAGAAGCAGACAGGAGTGAATAAGAGCCCCGTGTGGATACAGCGCGACATACATCTTTAAACTTCACCTTGGTTCAAAATAGCTTCCTATGGTGTGCTTACTGATACAATCGCAGTATTAAAAATATTATAGTCTAGCCCAGGATTGCTTTCTGGAATGGGTTTACACAAACACAGCATGCACTGTGTGTATTAACCAGAAAGCTTGGTTTCCTACTCAAAGTCCATTTATCTAAACTAATTTGATGTCTGGAAACACTCACACTCTGCGTTGTTCTCCCCTCAGCAACACCATTTCAAAACTGTCACTCAGAGGAAGTTAATAGCTCAAGTTGCTAGTTTGTTTGCACGCAAGCTGTCTTCTAGAGAGAATGCACCTCTCTCGTGTTGACCGAGAGCCATTTACCAAGCATCGCTGCAATTGCTTTCAAATAAACATTAGCGGAATATAAGAAGCCCTTTAAAGAGAACTGCTATCGATCACGGTGTCACTGCCAAGTTGCTGTGGACTCAGCAAAGCTAAGTGCAAACAACCTCTATTACAAACAGGATTACAGCTAATTGCTGAGTTTTTGTAAATCTATTCTAACTGTGCCACAAAAATTTACACGCCAAGATTCATATAGACCTTGTGAAGAGAGCTCATATGTCATGTCGCTCAGACATGCAGCATGACTGTCATCAGCTTTGTCCTTTGCTTACCTGTCATGAACCACTGAGTCAAGAGAGAAGAGGAACCAGATGAGGAGGAGAGGGGGTGCAGGCTGGTGCTGGCAGAGGAGAAGCTCTGAAATGGGGAGATTGGGATAGTGAAATGTATACAGTCCCAGGCTTAGCCCTGAGGACTTAAGATTCAGGATGGTATAGGGTTAAGCCCCTCTAGGTGGTTATAGAGAGATCTCCACATGGCCTCTCATTTCCCTAGGTTAGATGACCATCCAGGCTTCATGGGCAGGGATTTCTAGCTCCAACCCAACTGAGTCCTGGGACAGAGAATCCCTCCCATGGCACTTTTCACTGAATGAAAAGTAGGACACATGCTCCACTATGTTCATAGCAGCCCTATTTATAATAGCCAGAAGCTGGAAAGAACCCAGATGTCCCTCAACAGAGGAATGGATACAGAAATTATGGTACATTTACACAATGGAGTACTACTCAGCTATTAAAAAGAATGAATTTATGAAATTCCTAGCCAAATGGATGGACCTGGAGGGCATCATCTTGAGTGAAGTAACACAATCACAAAAGAACTCACACAATATATATTCATTGATAAGTGGATATTAGCCCAAAACTTAGGATACCCAAGATATAAGATACAATTTGATAAACGCATGAAACTCAAGAAGAATGAAGACCAAAGTGTGGACACTGTGCACCTTCTTAGAATTGGGAACAAAACACCCAGGGAAGGAGTTACAGAGACAAAGTTCGTAGCTGTGATGAAAGGATGGACCATTTAGAGACTGCTGTATCCAGGGATCCGTCCCATAATCAGCTTCTAAACGCTGACACCATTGCATACACTAGCAAGATTTTGCTGAAAGGACCCAAATATAGCTGTCTCTTGTGAGACGATGCCGGGGCCTAGCAAACACAGGAGTGGATGTTCACAGTCAGCTATTGGATGTATCACAGGGCTCCCAATGGAGAAGCTAGAGAAAGTACCCAAGGAGCTAAAGGGATCTGCAACCCTATTGTTGGAACAACATGATGTACTAACCAGAACCCTGGAGCTCTTGTCTCTAGCTGCATATGTATCGAAAGATGGCCTAGTCGGCCATCAATGGAAAGAGAGGCCCATTGGACTTGCAAACTTTATATGCCCCAATATAGGGGAATGCCAGGGCCAAAAGAATGGGAATGGGTGGGTAGGGAAGTGGGGGGCGCTATGGGGGACTTTTGGGATAGTATTGGAAATGTAATTGAGGAAAATATGTAATAAAAATATAAAAAAAAAAAAAAAAGAAAAGTAGTATTCAACTCCTTCTCTTAAAATATTGACCAACCCTCAAAAGTCAATGATGCCTGTGGGGACTTGGTTCTTTATGTATAAGGCCCTCTCCTTCAGGCCTTTAGGTCCATTCCTCTCCTGGGCCTGACATGTGCCCTGAACAGTCTGTCCTATAGTTCTCTCAGCAGCAACCCCAAATGCTTCAGTGTTTTAAACTCACACCTCCTCCAAACATCCCCAAGGGTACTTCTCATCTTGTGGCCCCTTCTCAGTATTACAACCACCTTCCTTTGGGGCCATACAAGTGCTATCTCTTACACCATCCCACCCTTAGCTCTACATTGAGTTGGGTTCTATGATTTCTTCTGTGATCTACCTGCAACTCTCTGCTGTTGTAGGGTCCTCACCCTGTCCCACCCTTATGGCTACCCTCTTCCCATCATCCTCTATGGCCATGCTTCAACCTGGGACTGGGTTATATCCTGATAAACTGAGTTGAGAATATTGTAAAATGAAGATGAGGTTAGTACACCTGGCCTACTGTCTTTCTTTGTTGTTGTGTTGAAATATCCTGACAAAAGGAACCTAAAGGAGAAAGGGTGTGCTTTGGGTCACAGTTGGAGGTTATATCAGGGAGGGAAAATCACAACAGAGGAACTGGAGGCAGCTGGTCCCATTGCACCCACAGACAAAGAGCAGAGAGCAATAATGCCCATACTCAGCACATCAATTCCTTTTATAATGTCCTGGGTCCTAGTCCAGGGTATGGTATTGCCTATCACCCCAGGCCTGACCCTTTCTAAATGCTAGCTGGGTCTATGAGTGCATTTGTCTTTGAAGTCCTTGGCCCCAAGTCAAACAATATTGTATCACATAATCAAAATGGCTACAAGAGAGGGTTTTGAATGTTCCTATAACAAAGAAACTTGATAGGAAGAGGGTAGCCCTAAGGGTGGGACAGGGTGAGGACCCTACAACAGCAGAGAGTTGCAGATAGATCACAGAAGAAATCATAGAACCCAACTCAATGATAAAGCATATAGTCTAATATCTTAGGCTAATTATCACATAGTGGGCTATACAAAAATATACTTTAAAAACTGGCTTTATTTCATATACTGAAATATGCATCATGACCAGTAATCAAGTACAAAGATTAGTTAACTAAAAGTAAAGTTTAGGTACCAGAGAGATGGCTCAGGAGTAAAGGTCCTTGCCACACCAGGTCAACAACCTGAGTTTGGTTCTCAGAAACCACATCATGGTGGAAAAAGAAAACTTACTTATTCTGATGCACTGTAACATATATGCTCATATTCACATATAGCATATACATACATGATGCAATAAATAATAAATAAAATAACTTTTAAAAATATGTCTTCTGGTCTCTTGTACCCTTCATGGATGTGGAAGATCAAGCTGACTGTTTCTCACCCTTTAGCTGCTTCACCATGTTCTGCCTGACACAGCGCCACTTGAATTAATGGATCCACTCTTACTGACCAAGGAGCCCTTTAACATTTCAGCCAACTTTTAAAATCTACCCACAAGACTCAAGCCATGCTCTCTTGCATAGCAAATGTGAAATCTGAACTAAGATGCACAGGGGCCTGGGGTTTTCATTCCTGATCCTGGAGGGCAGGGAGGAGGAGAGAGGGACAAGGGAGGAGAGGAGGGAAAAAAGAAGAGAGGAAGCTGGGAGAAAGGGACCAGAGGTGAGAGAATTTCACCTCCAGCAATGGAAAATAATCAGAACGGATATAAAGCTTTAGGGGAATTATGCCATCTATCCATTACAAAATGTCTCTTCATTTCACCATCAAATGTCCCCATGGTAGATTTCTATACCATGGTAGATGCATAGTCTACCTAGATACCAATCTTGATTTTTTTGAAACAAAGTTAAGAGTCATTGAAATATCTCAGATTGGAAATACGGTATATCAGTTACATGGTGGCTGATACTGTGAGTGGCCAGTGTGAACTGGACCCTGGGAGTGGAAGTGAGGCAGCAGTGATGATGTCACCATGAGGACTCTAGGACATGGACCAACATGATACAAGCTGGTGGGAGAGAGACCAGAGCCATGGCTGGATGTGCCTTTGCTTTCAGAGGAATGTCAGGATGCTCATGGTTTGCTTGCCATCCTCTGGGGAGAAGACTGACTGCATCCCTATGAATGACCTTACCAAAGAAACCACATAATATTAGATAGACAGTCAACTTAACTGGATGACAATGCTAAACAAGGTTGAGTTGACAAGAGGAAAGAAAGAGGGCAAGATGATCAGCTGACAGATGGGTTGAGCATGCGTATGTATAATTTATATGAGCCAATAAGGTTTGTAACCAAGGGAAACCAAGATTCCATTATATACTAGAGATAGAATGTCTGTTGAAAAAAAAATCTTTTCTTTGTAAGAATCCAAGTTTCCAGATGACTTAGAGATTCTGTATAAGGAAAAATGCATGTGCATCCTTCACCGATCTCTGAAGAAGAGCCTCACCTATAGCCTGTGCTGAGAAAGAAAGGATGTATAGAACCCACTACTTGACCATCCAGTTCAAATCAAAGATTCTCCTGCCAATTCCAAGAGGGTAAAGTGGTGCAGAAAACACACCAACAGCCTCACAGAAAACCAGAACTCATTTTTTCATAACAAACTTTTTCTCTCCTCAAATGAATCAAGGTCATGATGAACTAGGGCCTAATTCAAGTCCCATCCCATACTTCCAGAGTGACTTCATTGTTGCCATTTGATCTAAGCTCCATTTGCTCACCTGTGAACATGAGTCACCAGCTGGGTGGATAAGGGCACAGTTCACACATCACTTGTAGGTCCAGCCTAGCACACAACAGCATTCTCTGGGGCTCACAGTGGAGGCTACACCAGGAAGCATGTGCACTGGCCTGGTCTTCTTCCCTTTCGTCTTATAACTCTCCAGTGTCCAGTTTGCAGCAAGCCATAGGACCTTATCACAAAATACACCAAACCAAGTTCTTATTTCTCTTCTCCTGGCAGAACTGAGAGGAATCACTCATAAGAACCACACCTAAGCTGTGATTGAAGTTCTCTGGATAAAATAGGAAGCTGAAAACACTGTGGTTGGTGTGCAGGACTTCCTGCCTTCCCAGAAAGAACCTACACTCCCCTGCCTTCATTCTGCCTGCACAGGTATTAAATGTTTCACCTATCCTAGAATGAAGCTGTTTAAACCAAAACAAATAAAACAATTAATGGACACAGAGTAGACAATGAGAAAACATGTGTGATGAGATAAAGTACTGAACAGCAGAGACAGACACAAATTCATGCATGCACACACATACTCATGCATGCACATATATAAGCACACAAAACCACATGTACACATGTACAAGCATACTATATACATGCATGTATGTACACATATGTATATATACATGCACACACATACATCTGTATGTACACATACACACATACATATACACACATATGCATGTACATATATGCATAAATATGCACATATACATTCACATGCATGCATATGCAATATATATATATATACATATACATACTTATACATGTACATGTATACTCATACTTGTATATACAAATGCATATATGTATGTATTTGCATACATATGAACAGATCCACACACATACATATGCACATACATAGATACACATGAACATATACATGTGAATGGATTCAGATATTATATATGTATATAATATGTGTGTGTGTGTGTAAGGATATGCACATGCATGCACACATATATTTACACATACACTCATGTGTGGGGAAACACACATATATGGAAGCACATATGCATATGCAAACATCCATGCTCATACACATGCACACACACACACACAGACACATACCCACCACAGAGGTGAATACTGCACCTCTATATTTCTCTCCTTCTACCCATCAAATTTCAGCAGCTGAGGTCCTGAAGGGTGGTGCTAGGAGATTAGACTGATGCCCTTCCCTATGTGGGAATTGCTGGGAATAAAGTTCAGGTGGAAAACCCTTTATGTCTGTGTCCTGCGTCCTGTTGTTAACATGAAGAGTGATGCAAAGTCGTTGTCTCCTTCCCCGAAACCACCTGTTAAGCCACACACTTCCATTCCTTCCAGTTTTTCCTGCACTCTAGTGACTGTCTGAGCATCAGTCTACACTGGCCCTGGAAGCCAGTCAGGTACACAAGTTCTCCTTACAATGGAGCAATACTTGTTCTGATATGAGCCACCTAATTTGGAGTCCAGGAAACCCCTTCCCCCACTTTGACCTGTAGAGTCTACAAATTCAGTCCTGGCGAGCACTAACTCAACTGCTGTGATCCACTGTTGCTGAAAGCTCTTCCTCGAAGGAACTGCTATTGTTTCAGATCTATCCACCCTAGGCCTGCTCATAGGCATTTTATTGAGCCACAGACCTTGTCACTTTACCTACAGATTTATCCTGTAAGTTGTGACCCACAGGTTCAGAACTATTGAGAGCTTTTAATGCTGCGATTCCTCCAGCCAACCTGGTAGCCGCCCAGGGCCATGCCAGATTTATTAAAGTATGAAACACCAGTGTTGGTGGGAAGCCAAGAAACAGGAATTTTCATGCACAGCTGGTAGAAGTGTGAACTGGCCCAGCCTTTCACGAGGCAATCTGGAAATTGTTATCATATTCCTTAGAAATGCACACGGCTTTGAGTCAACCAACCCCACTCTTAAGAATTCATCTAGAGAAGACAATCCAAAGTGTCAGAGATATAAGCTGCAAGATGCTTGGCCTGCTTCACGGTGAACAGCTGGGATGCGGACACACCTGTATGTACCCTCCCACACAGGGGATGGTAACAAAAATGAACAGGACACTAAGGTCTGATGCTCGTGACTTTAAATGGATGGTTGGAGGATGAACATGACTATTAGCTATTTAAAACCCCTTCTACCCCTAAAAATAGCGAGAGAGCATAGGAGGGGCATTTTAAAATGGTTCAAAAGCAGTGGAGAATTTATACAGTAATAAAGGCCTGTAGAACTTGGATCAAGCTTGGGAAGGAAAGCTGATGTTAAGCCCAGAATTTGAGGATGACTGCTCTGCGTAAGGCATCTGTAGAACTTCGAAGAGATAGCAGAGAGGCTAAAAATCTTGGTAATTTTTTTCAACAGACATATAGGGCTGAGGAACCAGAAATTAGATTGAGTGAGCAGCTAAAAACATGGTAAGGATGATACTCATCCCAGCACCACCTCTCGCCCTGCGCATGCCCAGTGCTGGGATGCATCCCTCAAATTCTGTATTCTCTGACAGGAATTGCTCTCTCCATTTTTTACACAGTTCTAAGCTTCCTGCCTAGGGAATGGTGTTGCTTACAGTAGATTGGGTCTTTCTACATCAATTAATTTAATGAGGACAATACCCACATCCATCACCATAGGCTAACCCAATGGGAACCGTCTTTCACTGAGACAACCTCTCCCATTCTAGGTTGTCTCAAGTTGATAATTAAAGCTAAGCACCCAAGTGTTGGGTATCCTACAAAGCCAGGACAGGCCCGCCCTGACTTCAGTAAAGAATGATCCAGCCCAAATGCTAGCAGCGCCATATTGGATGAACTCCAGCTTCAGTTTCCTGAGCCGTATTCAACCAGATGGTCCATAACTCAGTGAGTGCTAAGAGTACGCCAGGTTTCGAAGCTTCCATTCTTGTTATTTTATTTACATATGCAAACAGATGTGTTTTGTACTTTTGAAGACCACCTTTGAGTAGGGGAAGAACATGCCAAACTGTAAGGACAGTCAACACATGTCAGGGTTAATGTACTTACATTAATGGCATGATAAAGAGACAATGGAGGGTATGTTAGTGAGAGAGGAAAAATGTCTTCCTATGCCTAAGTTAAATGTGAAAAAAATGTAGGAGGTAGGATGAGAAACATGGATGGCAGAGTGATGGTGATTGTAGCTGACTGGTGATTTATTAGAGGAGGGGGCATGTTTACATGAGGTCACAGCTTGTAGGGTCACAGCATGTAGGGTGTGGCTCGTTGGCCAGAGCCTTGAGGACAATCATCAAGGTTGTACTTAATTCTGAGCCAAGGAAAGGCATAGGGCCTTATGAGTCCCCTGAGAAATACACAGAAGACGAGCACCATATTGTCTACTCTCCTCCCAGCAAAATGCAGACACTGTGGCTTGCAAGCTCTTCTGTGTCTCCAAGACACAGTTAACACTTACCTCCTAAAATCAGGGTTTGTCCTCTGTGACAGAGCTCTAATCACTTAATCCTTTTCAAATGCACGAAACATGTATGGGTAGCATGCATCATGGCCACGGGACAGCTTGAGCCACTTAAGAGAAATTCTCAGTTCCAAATCATGTACAAAAACATCCTGAGCTTATCTAAAGTTTCAACATTCTCTGGAGAAGCAACAATCTGTATTGTGTTCTCCACAGGGATTCCTGGGGCCGTCCAACTCCGATGCTTTAGTCAAATAATCATTTGGCTTAATTCTCTTCTTGCTCCTCAAACTCTACGTTCACCCCCACTAGGCTTTGACCATTCCACACCGTCCACTTGGAGCGACTGTGTTTGGTGCCAAACTCTGCAAGTGAGCCCTTCAGCCTTTAGACCTTCCTTCTCTAAATGACTCATCCCTGTGGCAATCACAGATGCAGTTTTGCTCTCTGTTCCGTGAGTGAGCTCACGGAGTTTGGACTGAAAGTGAAGAATCAGCATTTTTTTAAACAAAAGTAATTGGTCTTTTATGATATTTTGAATATGATAAACTGGTTTCAGCAAAACAAATGATCCCAAGAAGAAAGACCACAGAGAGATGGAAAGAGTTCATCCCTTGCATGAGGACGCTTAGATAATACATAGGAGGAGTTCAGAGATACAGAAGGGGAGGAGGGGACAAAGAGCCTGAGGTGATCTCCATAAACATCAGACAAGATGATTTATATTCAGTTCTCAAAATGAAACTCCATCATGCTGAATTATAGCCCACTGTTGGAAAACAACATTTAGAGGGAAAGGCACTGGGCTCTTAGGCTCTCACAGATCACATCCTCACAGTCAGCCTGAACCATTTGCATTTTTTTTTTTGCTACAGTAAATTCCAGTAAATAACATTTAATCTCTACTACTTGGGCACAGAGCTAATGATGCCAGAAAAGAAGTGACTTCCAGAGGGGAACAGAGGATCATGGGTGTAGATCAGTCTGGACATGAAGGAGCGAAAACTATAGGCTAAGAATGGGACAGAGCAAGAATCTGGATGTCTACAAGCATACCCATCCTGAGAAAATAGGATACAGAGCACTAACACAATCCTTTTGGTGTTTGGTGTGTTAACAAATGAGAAATTAATGCTTATGTTGTTTGTTTTTGAGACAGAGTCTTGTGCACCCCAGGCTGGCCTTGAACTTACCATGTAGCTGAGGATGGTCTTGAACTTTTAGCCATCCTGTCTCCACTTTCGAAGTACTGGGATTACAGGCATACACCACAAGGTCTGGCTTATGTGGTACCAGGGATGGGACCCAAGGTTTCTGGAATGTTAGCTAAACATTACATCCCCTGCCCCTGGAGATAGTGTTTCGCCATGTGCAGTGTGAGGCCATCTGTTTCAGTAAGCAGACACTTCTTTCATGAGTAAGTTGGGATGTCCCCTTTTGTCATTAGAGGTCATCATCCTTTTGGTGTTGTAGTTGCTCCTGCTGAGCTGTTTGTGTCACTAACATAACAACAACTGTGTCTTTAATGCTGTCATTTCACAGGAGAAGCACAGACAGACCTGCATGGCTCTTCCAGGCTTAGCTGTCATTTTTTTTTCCTGTTAAGTTGGTCTTACATGATCAGTGGGAATAGCTAAAGAGCTATTGAGATCCAGTGAGGAAGCGGCAGAGACATCTGTGTGCAAGGGGCCATTTCTCAAGGCAGGCTATTCTGGACCATCAAGGAAGCCTTATAGTAGAAGGCACTGTACTTTGAGCATAACCTTACTTTGCAAGACTAGAGAGCAAGGAATAAGCATTTAAATGCTGGCATCGCTGCAATCCAGCTTTAAGAATAAGTTGGTTACTTAATTCATAGCAAACAGTTTATAATTCCTGGCCGTGAGACCATTGTCAAGGTACCTATCACATTGAGCATTGTGTGAATGGGCAAGGAGCTCGGGATGAAGGTAAGCTAAAATTCTCTCCCTGTCGTGATTAGAATTGACATAGTCTGTAAGTGAGAGAACCATCTTGGAAGTTCAGAAGCTTCCCCCAGTCACACTTTTCTCCAATGATGAAGCTGCCACGCATTCATCCGTTCTTTATGAAGCATCAAACATGCTCATTTGGCTTATAAAAATACTCAGGAGTGAATTCCTATTGTACATAGCAAATACATGTTGAGTTTCATAAGAAATGTCCAAATTGTTTCCCAAAGTAGCATTCCCACTTGGAACATTAAGAATGATAGCTGTGTTCACCCTCATTAACATGGGGTACACCAAAATTTAAAGTATTATTATTATTTTTACATGTTAAACTATTATATAGCAGAAATCTCCAATGAGAGCCTGCCTAGTTTGTCTCTCCTTTTAGTGTCACAAATTTCGTGACAGATTTATAAAGAAAACATTGGAGATTGAAGATTAGTGTGAGCAGATTGGTCTATTTTCATAGTGGATTTTTCTTATTTAATTCCAATCAAATTTGTTCTATTGACTCTGCTACAATTAATAACGTTAGACTTTGTGGTGGTTTGGATAGGAATGGCACCCATAGGCTCATATATTTGAATGCTTGATCAATACGGAGTGGCACTACTTGAGAAGGATTATGAGGTGTGGCCTTGTTAAAGTAGCTATGCTCTTGTTGGAGGAAGTATGCCATTGGGGTTAGGCTTTCAAAAGCCCAAGCCAAGTCCAGTGGCTCTCTTTTTCTTTCTGTTTCCTTTGGATCCAGATATAGAACTCTCAGTTACCTGTCTACCTGCCTGCACTCTGCCATGCTTCCTACAATGAGGATAATGGACTAAACTTCTGAAACTGAAAGCAAGCCTCAATTAAATTCTTTTACAAGAATTGCCATGGTCATGGTGTCTCTTCACAGCAATACAGCACTAGGACAGAAGTGATCAGATCTTAGTCAAAGTTTACATTTATCTATCTACCTATACATGTCCATATATATGCATTATCTATCTATTCTTTTACTTTATTTCTATCAAATTTCTATAGCTACTGGCATATATTTTACTCTCTGTATATATAAATATACACACAAGTGTATGTGTGTGTGTGTGTATCATGTATTATACACACATAGGAAAATTTGGTTTCTCAATTTGATCCCCAAATTTACTGTTAAATTTGTTAATGCAACTTTACTGCAGTCATTGGAAGATTTGGGACTCAATCTACCCTCTTCCTTATCTTCTTGCCTATTAGGACTTTATTCCTTATCTTTTCCCCTGTCTTTCTTTCTTTCTTTTCTCTCTCTCTCTCTCTCTCTCTCTCTCTCTCTCTCTCTCTCTCCCTCTCCCTCTCCCTCTCCCTCTCCCTCTCCCTCTCCCTCTCCCTCTCCCTCTCCCTCTCCCTCTCCCTCTCCCTCTCCCTCTCCCTCTCCCTCTCCCTCTCCCTCTCCCTCTCCCTCTCCCTCTCCCTCTCCCTCTCCCTCTCCCTCTCCCTCTCCCTCTCCCTCTCTCTCTCTCTCTCAAATACAGGTTCTCGCTATTTATACCAGGCTGGCTTCAAACTCATGAAGATCTGCCTGCCTCTGCTTAGATTGCTGGAATTAAAGCCAAGACCTTTCCATTTTGTGAAAAATATGTCATATTTATCATAATTTGAATAGCTTCTTATATATTGTTACAGTATCCTCTTGGTGCTTATATGAGAGTTTAAAATAAGCATGGGAGACCTATTACAGTGCATCTTCTGTTAGCATCTTTACTGCCTTCAACAAGCAACACAATTACAACAGTTTAACCATCTTTTTCTTCCTTCCCTGGGCTCATATATCTCATTTCCATATGCTGCAAACCTCTAAGCATCTTGTTATTGTTGTTTTAAAGCAAATCCCTAAGCATCTTGTTATTTTGTTTTAAACCATCAATAGGATTGCGCTTGCAGCATATTGGCTTCCTATGTTCTTCCTGTTGCCCTGTGCATCCATCTGGAATCACTTTTGTTCAACCTGAAAATGTTCTTCTTATAATTTGTATAGTTGACTCTATTGGAAAGGAAACCTAATCCCCTTACTTGACCACTTTATTTCGCCTTCGTATTTTAAAAGTTTTACTCTTTTATCTTATGTTATGTATATGTGTATGCTTATGTGAGTGTGTGTCTGCAACATATGTATGTGCAGGTACCCATCAAAGCCAGAAGAAGATGTAGTAGGAACCCCTGGAATTGGAGTTACAGGTGGTTGTGAACCCGGGAACTGAAGTCAGTTCCTCTGTGAGAACAACAGGCACTCTTAAACTCGCCTGTCTCTCCTTAACTCACATCTGTGCAGCCCTCCCCCTCACTTTGGTACCCATCCTATTCACTATGAATTCTAGGTTGTTTTCCCACTTTCTGTCCTTTCCTGGTTTCTAATTTCTTCTATTAATAAGCATGTTTCCACTGAAATGTCAACCATCTCTTTTAAGCTTGCTCCTCCCAAAGTCTTTCTTTCACTGAACATTTTAAAGCCTTCCTCCTGAACTTAGATTTCTGTTGGTTTGATTGTCATGATCTCAAATAAGCTTTCCTTTATGTCAGATCTCACTGAAGCTCACTAAGATAGAAAGTATGAACTGTTTTCCCATTTCCTCTGAAAACCTCTCAGCTTCTATCTTTTTAGGCATTGCTTCTGCCCCAGTCTCTCGTCTCTATATCAGCCTAGACTCGTTTGTGCTACAGTTTTCACACATGACTTCTATGATGTGGCCCATTCTTATTTTTATTATATTTCATCTTTTGTTCTTTGATCTGCCTTTGAGCTCATTGTCTCTGACAAACTTTTTCACTTCAATGGTTAGTTTACACATGGCATTCATTGTTCAGACATACAATGTGCCTACGTTTCTAAGTTACTATCAAGACTGCATATTTTTCTCCATTTCAATTTTTTTACCATAGTAATCCTAATTATTTGCTTCCCAAATAATTTTATCATCTTTACCCAGTTTTAACACACACACACACACACAAAACCTTTAAATTTAGGTTCCACACACAGGAGAAAACAGTGTTCATTTTTCTGTCTGGCTTATTTTATTTAACATGATTTCTCATTCTGCTTATTTTTCTGTGATATAATTGTTTTATTTTTCTTTAGAGTCTTGTATAATTCCATTGAGTATATCTCTCACATTTTTATCTGCTTATTTGTTGATATACCAAGGCTGATTTCAGTTCTTGGTTATTGTGTAACTATAAGCATGGGTTGTATTAGCATCTCTGTGGTATGTTGACTTTGGGTCCTTTGTATACATGCAGAGCAGTTTTGCTGGGTCTTCTGGTAAGTCTACTCTCTTTTTTTGAAAGAGCCTCCATATTGGCTTTATTGTCTTTTGTGATACATGTGAGCACAAGAACTGAGCTGGGTTGGGGTTGGGTTACACTTCTGTGAGACTCAGTCTTCCTTCAGTAAGTCAGTGCCTGCTTCCTGAGAACTATCCTCTCAGATGGTTGATTTAAAGTCTAGAAAGTTTCTGCCTTTTCAACCCCAAGGGACTGGAAAGTGACTCTGTCCTTGTACATTAGAAGCTCACTAATTAGCTTCCTTGACCACACAACTTTAAAGTGTGTTGGTGGGAGAGACCAGCTGCCTATTTGCAGAAAGCCCCTCCCTCTATCTGGACCTTTTTTCTCGGGCCACCAGGATGGCGTGAAATATTTCACTAAGCATCCCACCCCCCCACCCAGCACCCAAGTCTTCTACCATATGTCAGAACTCTTTTACACTACTGATTCAGAGAAACTTTCCACACAGCCATTTCTGTTTTCAAAATTTGTTGTGGCCCCTGGAATTATAGGAACAGGGGTATCTGCAATCTCTTTACTTATACTTATGTATGTCTATGCATGTACGAGGATGCTGTAGCAGATGTTTGGAGGTCAAAAGATGACTTGTGGGAGTCAGTTCTCCCTTACCATTTAGATTCTGAGGATCAAACTCATGTTTGTCAGGCTTGGTGGCAAGCCTATTTGACATGTAGAGCTATCTCGCCAACCCCACAGCTGTTTCTTTACACACTGCCACAGAAATTTTTTCTTCACTATTGACAACATTTTTGACAAATCATATAAAAGCAAAGTTCTGCATAGTCACTCTTTAAAACTAACTCAAGTATTGACTAAGTGCTATTTTGATGACATTTTAATTTCTAATCTTAATTTTTCTATTTGAAGAAATTTCCTAAAATCATATCCATAAATTCTTAAAGTATTTGTCTCAAACACCATAATTAAATAATGTAATATGATATAATATAGTATAATGAAGTCTTCAAACTAGGTTTCTAAGAACTGAGTTGGATCACAAATTCACTCTTCAAGAGCTCAACATGGTTAGATGGTATAGGATATAGAATAGAGTGACTGAACCCACCCTTGACCCTGAACATAGGAGATAGTCAAATACTTCAAATAGTCAACTAAAATTACAGAGATGTTGTCCCACAGTTTGTCTGATCCAGTTTGCTTTACAGTGACAGATATCTAAACAGCTCCCCTCAGACAATGAATACACTACTGTCTCATAATTAGCAATGACAAATGACACATGTAGCATGCCAAAGTCCCTTTAGTACTCTCTCTCTCTCTCTCTCTCGATATATATATATATATATATATATATATATATATATATATATACCCCATCACTGGGCAGATCTTTTTTATTTCCATCCAAGAATGATGTCTGTGTCAGGCCTCATGAACCTCCCCTGGGCTAACTCCAGGTATTACATGTATTTATACAACCAAATAGACTCTGACCATGTGTGGTTGTCATACTTGTCAATTTGATACTATCTAGAAACACCTGGATAGAGAATCTTCATGAGATATTACCTAGATCAAGGTGGCCCGTGGGAATATCTGTGGGGGACCTGTCTTAGTTATATTAATTGATACGCACAGACACTCCTACTGTGGGAAGCACCATTCCCTATGGAGGGCATTGGGACTGAGTGTGCACACAGAGGCGGCTGAGCATGAGCAAGCATGATCCATTCATTCTTGTTCTGCTCTTGACTGTGCATGTAGCTGCCTTAAATTCCTTGACTTCGCTGCAATGATGCACTGTAACCTGGAACTGTGAGCTGTATATGCTTTTTCTTCCTTAAAGCTGCTTTTCACTAGGGTATTCTACCATAGCACCAGGAGAAGAAACCAGGGTGGCATTTTTGCCTGTTTATTGTCCAGTCTGCTTTTATGCCAGGTTCTTTGGGGAACAGCATCTCCCATTCAGTCTCTGTGATTTTAGTTGAAGGTATTTGACTATTTTGTCATTCCAGGGTCAAGGGTGAGTTCAGTCACTCTATTCTATATCCTATACCATCTAACCACATTGATCTCTTAAAGTGTGAATTCATGATCCAGGTCAGTTCTTAGAGGCCAAATTTGAGGATCTTCTTTATATTATTGAGGAAGGACATCCCTAGACCTGAGATTGCTGAGAAGGAGTACGATTACAGCTAAGTACTATAAGCCACATTGCCACTTATCCCTGTGCTTCCACAAATAGGACAGAGGAAAATAGATAGGTGGGTGTTACAAACATCCCAGTTTGTAAGACGTTGGTTGTATTCCTGGAGATTTTAGTGAATAAATCCAGGAAATACTCTAGTGGTGTCTTTTTTTTTCATCTTTATGAATAGACAAAATATTTACAATTTCACAAAAGCAGGCTTTATTTTAGTTTCTGTCATTAGTTAAGAGTCAGTTTATTTGTTAAGTGATTGTTGCCAATGGAACATCTTTCCCAGTCAGAGTCCATTCTAAGAAAGACTAGAACAGTTGAGTCCAGAGAAAGGAACCAAATTCAAGTGCTCCAACTGCATTACAGAGCATGGAACACATGTTTAGGAGCTGGCTGGCTTCCTTGGCAAACAGGAACATCAACCAGTTGCTCAGTTTGTAGAAGTAGAAGTAGAGAGATTCAATGTAGGAAACTAAGAGCTAGAGAAAGCAGTACAATAACCAGCATGGGGTGATCTGAGAAAGCTGTATATGCCTAAGCCTTACAGGAGATAGACACGGGGGTGGTGGAAAGTGAAGACTTGGAGCCATGCTACGGAGGTGATGGATGAATTGCAGAGTGTACTGATCGAGGCCGACGAAGAGGAAGAAAAGAAAGGAGCACAATGAGAGGAAACCTGGAACTCCAGGTGGAGTCATGGTGATGGGAAGACGAGATCAACTGCAAATGTCAAGGATCAGGGTTAACAAGGAGCTGAAGGGGTCTGCAACCCAATAGGTGGAACAACAATATGAACCAACCAGTACCCCCAGAGCTATTGTCTCTAGCTGCATATGTAGCAGAAAATGGCCTAGTTGGCCATCATTGGGAAGAGAGGCCCCTTGGTCTTGCAAACTTTATATGCCCCAGTACAGGGGAACACCAGGGCCAAGAAGTGGAAGTGGGTAGGTAGGGGAGCAGGGCAGGGGGAGGGTATAGGGGACTTTCGGGATACCATTTGAAATGTAAATGAGGAAAATATCTAATAAGAAATTTAAAAAGAAAGAAAGAGAGAAAGAAAGAAAGAAAGAAAGAAAGAAAGAAAGAAAGAAAGAAAGAAAGAAAGAAAGAAAGAACGAACGAACCCGGGCTAACAGTGGCAGAAAGGGCCAGACATTTTCCAAGGCCACTGCTGATTTTATCAATAGAAGACTTACACAGATAGCAGTATGGGACCAGAATGTAACAGTTACCCAGCAACCTCTGGGGGAAAGCAGACACTAACCACATTGGGCTGCCTCTGAGCTGCCTGGAAACAAAGGTAAGGAGCCAATAGTACAGTGCACAGGGTACCAATGCCAAAAGGCATAAGCACATTTCTATAGTTTTTCACTGTAAATCACCACTTAGGGTGGTACTGTCATTGTCAACGGAAGCATACAAGTATCTTCCTCAGAAATAAGAGGAGGAAACCTATAATGCAGAATTAAGAACTCATACTAGGAAAACTACTAGTGTCATCTCACATTTGATGTGACAAAATATGAAAATGGGTACCTGGAAGGGGGTGATAGAGATTTTCTGAGACCCACTTTGTAAGGTGATGTCATAGATCCTAATGAAGGAGAAAACAGGGGCCTGCCCTTAGGAGGTGATAGTCTTCATTAACAACCAATTGAAGCAAGGCCCCCAGGGAGCTGCTTCTGAGCTTGGCACTAAGTGATCCTTAAGTATCAAGCCCCCTTGGCCACTCTCTCAAAGGGTCTCTTCATTTCACATATCAAGCTTGAACTAAAACAATACTACATGTCTGAAATTCAAATATCTCTGGACATCTTATGCTTTTCAAGAAGACTTATGTTCTCTATATATTTTCTGAATATATTCAGAAATGTAATGTGGCCAGGGTGAAAGAAGAACATACCTGAGAAGGGACAATTGTTCCTTGGAAATACATGCTCTAAATACATAATCTAGTGTACATGTGTGTGTTTACTTGTGTACGTGTATGTGTGTGTGTGTGTGTGTGTGTATGCATCTGTGTCTGTGCAGGTATGTGAGAGCATGCTTTTGCAGGTACACATGCTAGTGTGAATATAGGGGAAGCAGATATTAATCTTGGATGTTCTTCAGTTGCTGGTCACCTTGGGTTTTTTGAGACAGGGTCTATCACTGGTCTGGAACTCACTGATTCAGCTAGGCTGGATGGAATACAGATGGGGGTATGACAAAGTCACAGAAAAGGGATGCAGAGAACTCAGATGTCACACAAACAACACCTGCATCAAGATGTTAATTCAACAGGGCTCTGCCGTGATCCACCATCATGAGCACCATCACACTGGCTTTCAGGGCAGGCTCTGCAGAAGACTGGGAAATGAAGGCCACATGTCTCCCTCCTCTTGGGCTGAAAAGTTCAGTTGAGGAATCAGACATTTAACCATGATACAAACAGAATAAAGAAAGGGTGAGGCAAAATGTCATGGATCAAAGGAAGCAATCAGAGCCCCGGGGATGGGTAACCATATGCTTCAGTGAGATAGTGGGGAAAGGAAGGGAAGGGAAGAAAAGGGAAGGGGAGTGATCGACGAAGACTTGAAGTGTCCCTTTTACCTTGTGATAAATGGGATAATGATGGACATGGTCACAGGCAAGGTTAAAAACTGATTCATTTTGGAGACATATTCCAGAGCTCTTCTGAACCAAAGGCAAAGTACAAGGCAAAAATCAGGTATGGATGAGGAGGACATAGTTCCTGGAAAAGAGACCGAGTCTCAGGAGAGGGTGAACAGCAAGCATCTGGGATTCCTGGGGGCAGAGCATGGCTTGAGCTGACTCTGAAGGGAAGTCCCAGGAAGAGGGACTAGAGCAGGGAAAGCCTTAGGGCTGCGGGACAAGCCCAGCTGCTGGTTGGAACATCACTTCATGGGGCCCTGAATTACAGAACTCTGTTTCTCACTGGGGACAATTGTGGGGATCACTATCCATTCATAAAGGAGACATGACTGAACCAACCAAGGGAGACATCATGGGCATTTCAAGGAAAAAGATTTACCTAAGAGCCCACTGATTCTATTTCCAATGATGTTCTTTTGAAACCTTCACAAAATTACAGTTCCCAAATGTCACTTGCCTTTTCTTAAGCTTCCAGTGGCTTTCAATTGCCTTCTAAATAGAATTCCAACTCTACAGCATGGTGCCCAAGACCATGCTTCATTTCAAAATGCCGTGCTTACTTGGAACTCAAGTACTGAGACTATCTTATCTATTGCAGGAATAATAATCACTTATAAAAATAAACAAAGAGCTGGAGAGAGCTCAGTGCTTGGTAGCATGCTGTTCTGGAAGAATTGGGAACCAAGTTTGATCCCCAGAACCCATGCTAAAAAAAAGTCAAGTATGGTGGTACACATTTGTAATCACAGTGCTGGCAAGACAGAGATGAGACAATACCTAGGGCTTGCTGGCCAGCCAGCTTACCCCAGCTGGCAAGCTCCAGTCCACACCAGTGAAAACACCCTGTCTTAACAACAACAACAACTACAACAACAACAACAAACATGTTGTTTGTGACTAAGAAATGGCACCCCAAGCTAAATTCTCTGACTCCACACACACTCTCACTCACATGCACATTTGAACACACACCTGTACACACATACAGACACCCCCATACACATTGAACACACATATAGACAGCACAAAATAAAAATAATAATCAGGCAGAGAGTTACAGCGTGTCACTCAATACAGAGTTCTCACACAGCCTGCTATAACGCTCACTGTGTGAGGAGAGGAGAGAGCAGGGCTCTGTGGCTGCCTCTGACTGCATAGAATCAGGGATGTGTAAGTGAATGGCCTCCTTCGAACCCATAACAGAGAGCAAGGAAAGGCTGAGGCCCTGTTCCAGTCTTAGCTGCTTCAAATAAAATGGCAGATTAATTTGCTGTCATAGTTCTAGGGATTTCTTGCAAGGAGTTGCCTCTGAGGTTAATGAGCACAATAGGCCGACTTCAAGTGAGCTGACATTTGGGGGATTTGAAGATATGGGCCTTTGTAACTGGAAAGGTTTCACTGAAAAACAAACAATGTATACGTGTTACCTTTAGGCATGTGGGCCTAACTAAAGGCATGTCTTTTTACCACTTCTGGATGGTTATTTTATAGGAAGACATCTTTAAAGTGTCTCCAACTCATTTCCTGTCTTGCCAGCTTTGTCTGCCAGCCTTTTCCTCATGCTTGCTGGGGCCAAAGGCTTGCCTCTGGTTCCAGCCTATCACTAGCTTTTGATGTTTCCTCTGTGTCTGCATAATACCTTCCTGTCTGTCTCCACAGTCAGCAACTTTTAACCCCGTCTGGGCCACTGGCCAGCGTGCCATGAAAATCAGAATATGCTATGCATTTGACCCTGGAAACTCCAGGATATCCAGAGTATGGTCCCAATCTGGGCGTTTCCCATAGCAGCTTCCAGACTGAACCAGTCTGGGCTCAGCACCTGCCAACAAAACAGCAGGCCTGAAATGTAGCCTCTGGGATTCCAAGGAGGTGGACCTCAAGACATTGCCCCTCTCTCCTCCTTTAAGACTATGAGTAAGGCTAGGGGTCTAGAGAACAGAGGTTCCTAACTTCCCAAGCAGTCAAGACGTGAAGACAACAGGATGGATGAGTACTGTTGCTGCCTCCGTGCATGACAGCTTACACCCTGGCAGGCAGAGCCTGGTGGACTGCAGTTCCCAGAGAGCTGATGCACAGCCTACTTATAGTGTGCCCGTGTCAAAAAACACTAAAGCCAGCCATGCCAAGTAAACACATCTTATCAGCTGAATCTGCAAGATTTTGGTGATGATGTGCCCTAATGGTCTTGTTTTGAACTACAAAGGAAAGTGCTGAAATTCAAAGGAGCTATGACAGAATTATCTTCCCAGGGTAGCCTTTAGTTCTTTCCTATTTTTTTACACTGTGGGAAGAGGTGGCAGTCTCAAAGGTCCTGTCTGAGCAAGCAGCATGGCAGTTCTGAAATGCCAACTAAATGAGCATACCAAAAGAGCGTGGGGAAAAACACTGGACCATCTTCAATTGGCACATTTTCCCCTTAAAAGTTTTTGTAATAGAACTCCTCTGGAACCTGGTTGCTAGGCAAGGCCAACTCCTGCAGAAGCTGAGCTGGTTTTGTACCACAGGACTCTGGAGTTCAAATGCTTCCTACCCGCTGCTGTGCCCTTGGCGGTATAGCATTCAATTTGCATGCTTGTCCATGGACATGCTCCAGGAGGTGTTATTGACATCCACTGGGTGGAAAATATAAAGAAACTCTTCCGGGTCTCATCTTCCAAACACATTTGTCTGCTGACAAAGCCATTTTAAGATATGAGCCATGTACTTCATAATTATCATTTGTGTCTTTAAGGAAAACTAGTAAGAGCATTAAGTCTGTAGAGACTCTGATTTGCTGATGATTTAGTAAGACCATCCAGGTAGGTTGTGGATAGCTGAGGTTTGGGGAAGACTAAAGAAAGGGTCTCCATCTATGTGGTTTTATGAAAGCCATCAGCCATGCTAGGTTTTCTAGTGTGGCTATTTTAGCTTCCCTCATCTCCTGACAATAACTCTACACCCTCTTTCCTCTGTAAATCAGTCAGTCCAATAAACCTATTAGCTCCCAGGGAGCTTTGATGGAATCAACTTTTGTTTGTCATTGGGATCCTATGCAGGGAGTAGCTGTTGAGTAGTTCTCTCAGGGAGAAAAACTCTTGTCAGGTAAGGTCAAGGAACTGAACCGGGAACTGTTCTCACGGAGAGACGTAATCATCCTACCATGACCCACAGCCCTGGCCTCCTCAGCTCTGCTTCTCATTGGCTCTGTTTTGAGTTTCGTGACCAAGCCTTTAAATTATGTGCTGGGCAAATTAGTGGGTCAAGCAAAAGGAAGACCCTTAGTAGCTCTGCTGAGGGAAAATGATGAGAAATTGGTTATGCCAGCTCAATAAAGTCTTCCTGTTTGCCTCTTTTAGAAAAAGGTCAAATTAATTTCAAGTAATTAGCAGAAAGGCAGTGCTGAGGCCTGGGTCAGTACCGGGGGTGGCAAGTGCCAGGACCAGGTCAAATGCTGTGAACCGGGAGTTAACTTTGACAAGCAGCTTGTTCAGGGGAAAACCTTAATGACTGTATTTCAGTCTCAAGAACCGATGGCTAGAAATAGATCTCTACAGGTACAACGAAACAAAAACCAGACATTCTCACACCATTTCTACAAGTGGTAGACCTCAGCCACAGCCTAGCATTTGCTGTTTTAAAATCTACCAAGAATGTATACTTGTTCTGCTGTCTGTCTGTCTGTCCCCCGCCCCCAGGAACCACTTAAAAGATATTCCAATGGTCAAAGTAGGATCAGTTTGAACAAGAAAATAAGCTAGAGTACTGGATCACTGGATCACAATGTGAAGTGTATGATAAATATCTATGAAATCCATATTGTGGTAAACAAATGATCCAATACAGAGGAAAATAGGGAAAAATCAACAAATCTCACAAGCACAAGACTTTAAGGCCACCTAGGTATCTAGTTGTCCCTCAAGGACAGGCAGCATCCGTATCCTCCTTAGAAGCCAGTATGTAGTAACTTCTTAGTACTGGGTAATAGGAAAAAGAAAGGACTTAACAGTGGGAAGGCTGGATGGACATGGTCCACGCTAGCATTACCTCATTCTCACGTAGCCTGGTAAGATGTAAAAGAGTGACCTATCCTCTGTGTTCTTCACTGCAGAACCCAGTCCAACCCAGAGCAAAGCACCAGACAACCACGGTTGAGGCACAGTCTACACTGTGAGCCTTCTGATCTGTCCTGGAGACTGCCAAGGTCATCCAAAACAAGCAAAGTCTCAGGAAAGACTACAGGTAAGAGAAATCTTGGGGGAATTGAGGCTAATAGAAGGAGGACTCCAAAAAGGCTTCTAGGAAGAACTAAGAATGCAGGAAGGTGACTAAGGAAGTCTAAATGAAGTTGGAGTTCGTCAACAATGACTTACTGGTGTGCTGTAATAGCTATGCTAAGTGCAGATGTTAACAAGAGGGGATGACTGGGCATGATTCATAAAGAAACTCTGTAATTTATCTTCATCGTTGGTAAATCTAAAACTGCTCAGATTTGAACATTTGGAAATCTATCAAAAGCAATCTTTGGGTATAATAAGTGCTATAATCAACTCTTTTTTCTTATTGCACCAAACCTCCAATGGAGGAAATACAAGCCATGTAAGGAAAATTGCATTTCTTTGTATATGTTGAGTCCATGGTGCATGCTCAATGGACTTAAGACTGCCTTCAAATGGGCAAAGCTTAAGGCAGTGATAGAAACTCTTAGATATTTCAATACATGTAGCCTCCCCAATAAACCTTCAATATACCCCATAAAATTCTATTTTCTTTGCATTAAACTTCCCTTGTTAGGGAGGGATACACTTTTAATTTTAAATAATTTAGTTTCTCTCTTTATTCAGACTATTTTGACAACCCAGCAGAAAGAATGGATATATACCATGAAGAACTCATGGTGGATACTCATGGGGATATAGCAAAAAGTCAGGGCATCAGCAGCACATGAAATCCACATAAAACAAAATCTTTTCACATGAGCCATGTGGTTTGAACAAATAATGTGTCCTGCAAGCTCAGGTATTTAGACACTTGGTCCCTAGATGGCGACAGTGTTTGAGGATGTTGTGGCAACTTTAGGAGGTGAAGCCTTGCTGGAGGAAGAACATCACTGGGGGTGGCCTTTGAGGGTTTATAGCTTCGCCCCAGTTTCAGTTCTCTCTCTGTTTTCTGGGTGTGCTTGATGATGTGACCTCCCAGCTCCCTGCTCCTACTGCCATGCCCCCCTAACCATTTACGCATTTTCCCTTTGAAATCAAAGCCAAAGTCAACCCTTTCTTCCTCCAGTCACTTTGGTCATGTTGTTTCATCAGAGTGACAAAGAGTAAGGAATACATGAGCCTCTACACTGACAAGAGCTATAGGCATCCAACAGTTCTGTGTATAAGGTATTCTTCCTGGCACTGGGGACCAAATCCCAAGACTTCAGAGATGTTAGCCCAGCTCCAGCGTAGGTGTTACCGTAACGTGATTTAATGGAATTGACTTTGGGCACTCTTGCGGTAGATTTGAAAACATGTCTCCTTTTTAAAAAAGGAAGAGTAAGAACACTTTCTAAGAAGTAGATTTGAAAGTTTGGTTACAAAAACACCTTTGCTGTCCTTACACCTGGTGTCCAAGTAACTGTGAAAAACCATCCTCACTGGCTGAGTGTTGTGACCCCTTTGGGGGAACAAAGGAGACAGACTGTCTTAGTCAGGGTTTCTATTCCTGCACAAACATCATAACCAAGAAACAGTTTGGGGAGGAAAGGGTTTATTCGGCTTACACTTCCATCACCAAAAGGAAGTCAGGACTGGAACTCAAGCAGGTCAGGAAGCAGGAGCTGATGCAGAGGCCATGGAGGGATGTTCTTTACTGGCTTGCCTCCCCTGGCTTGCTCAGCCTACTCTCTTATAGAACCCAAGACTACAAGCCCAGGGATGGTCCCACCCACAGGGGCCTTTCCCCCTTGATCACTAATTGAGAAAATGACTTACAGTTGGATCTCATGGAGGCATTTCCTCAACTGAAGCTCCTTTCTCTGATAACTCAGCTGTGTCAAGTTGACACAAAAATAGCCAGTACACAGACCCTCATCCTTCTTGAGATGTGAAATTACCAAAGTTCCTCTAATGTTTGTCATCACTTTTGAGAAAATAAGCTCTTTAGTGGAAAGAATTTTGGACTCCATATCCTTTTCAGAATTCATGTGTTTTCTTAAATAACCTCAATCTCACTATTCCAATAAAAGCTTTCAGGCTGAGAAAGGATGTGGACACATATATCATCATTAATTGTTATAAACATGTCATATCAACATGAATATGGATGGTGGGGGAAACTGAGCATGCACTTCACAAGAATGATTTGTTTGTGTTGCCTCTGCAAACTTTCCGGAATTCTCAATCCATTGTAAAAGAAGTTCACCTTGAAAATCATGTGATACTGAGTATTTGTTCCAAGTTATCAGAGTCTGTGAGCTTCCCCAGAGAGGCTTTGCTCTCGGATTCCACAGTGAAAGTTGATAAACAACTCTGAAAAGTTGTCCCCTGACCTTCACACTTAAGCCCCCTCCCTCCCCTCATTTCTTACACACACATACACACACACACACACACACACACACACACACACACACACATTTAAATAGGAAAAGAACAGGCTTTTGAGATCCAAAAGAAGGCTTTTAAAAGAGAGTAAGTTAGAGTTGAGAGAAGTAGGGAGAAGGAAGGTAGGCACTGGCTTCAGAGGCCGCTTAGGACTGGAAAGGCAGTACTGATGAAGTATTAGAAACTGCTACCCACGAGGGAAGGAGGGCATGTGAGAAGGAGGGGCCAGAGAACGTGAACCACCCTTCTCAGATGACTGGTTATGAGGGGATGGCTAGGAACAGCCACTTGACACAAAAGCTGGGCTCAGTTTTCTGGGCTTGGGAAATGTCACGTTTATCTGTTTGAGCAGAATCTGCCTCTACTGTTGTAATGAGTCATTGCTGGATATTTGAGACCTAACATCTGCTAAGAGAAGTTCTGGGCAACACCCCTCCTTTAATCCTTTGGCCTCTTATTTTTCATTTCATGTGCAATTTCCATAATTTCATTGCGATGTGAGGAAGCTAGAAATTGGACATTTCCTGGAGCATTCAAAAGCTGAGTTCCACTGAGACCATCTTACACTCAATCAATGTGACATGTCTTCCCTGAGCCTCAGCTTGACGTTTCCAAGATGTGACATTAGAGATGGGTCCCCAAAGACACTTTAAACTCCTAGTATCACTTTGCATCTGTGCAGTAATGTCCCAGCCCCAGAGTATTCTGAAAGTCATTGTATTCTATCTCAGTCTTACAATGCCCCCAAGATGAGGGAGAGTGCTGAGACAATGCCATGTCACAGCAATGCCAACCAGCCCACCAACAGAAGGTAAGAAGCTCCCTAACTCCAGCAAGGCCCTATCCACATCCCACCTACACCCCAACTCCCACCCCCACACACTCTTTCAAATCAGCAGCATCAGCAGCTTTTGACAAGAGAGAAAGTTGGAGACAAGGAGGGACTCCCCAACTGCACCTCTGTCTAAGTTACTGATCTCATTCACCAGTATTTCAGCACTGCATATAGCCTCAATGTCACCTCCAAATTTTAAACTTTGCATTCTTATTAAAAGCCTCCAAAGGCACTTATAGATTTATTCTTTTGTACTTTTCTACATGTTCTTTTGGTGATCCTCATCATTTCTTGTAGTGGTTATCAGCTGTCTTAATGCTGTGACCCTTTAATACAGTTCCTTGTGTTGTGGTGACCCCACACCATAAAATTATTTCTATTGCTACTTCATAACTGTAATTTTGCAATTGTTATGAATCATAATACAAATATCTGATATGCAGAGTATCTGATATGTGACCTGTGAAAGGGTCATTTGGCCCTTCAAGGGGTCACGACCCACAGGTTGAGAATCACTGTGTCTCTTCTGAATTCTTGTGTCCCTTCTCACACGAAATCTCTTCTTTCTGAGTCTTCCGACTTCCATGCCCCTTTTGGTGTGTGATCCACTACATTTAATTAGAGGTGCCTGCATGAGCATGGATATGGGTATATTTGCTCAAGTGGGGGCAATGTATCAGTGATTAGGCCACTGAAGAATACAGGGACTTTTGAAAAGGAAGATTCTTGCACCTTCTCCTGAGCCAAAAGGTAAAGATCACTGATAATATATTTCTGGGCAGTTCTAATATACAGCCAGACTGAGAGCCAGTGAACATGACACACGGATGATGTGGGGAAACCATATCAAATGGGGTTCCTTCCTTCTTAAGGGTATACATGGTGGCAGTTCCTTCTGTGTAGCCAGGGGCCCAGACAACAGCAAGTAAGTATCTTTAACATTGCTAATCTACTGGCAGGTATACCTGACACTCCCTGATAATACTTCCCAGTCTGACCAGTTCTTATTATTGCCTCTTTCTCTTTCTTGACCCTGGTCCAACTTTCTCAAAAATGGTGACCCACATGTGAGATGGTGTGATGGTTTGTATATTCTTGGATCAGGGAGTGGCACCATTTGGAGGTGTGGCCTTGTTGGAATAGGTGTGACCTGGTTGGAGTGGGTGTGTCACTGTGGGTGTGGGCATAAGATCCTCACCCTAGTTGCCTAGAAGTCAGTCTTCCACCAGCAGCCTTTGGATGAAGATGTAGAACTCTCAGCTCTGCCTGCACCATGCCTGCCTGGATACTGCCATGCTCCCACCTTGATGATACTGGACTGTACCTCTGAACCTGTAAGCCAGCCCCAATTAAATGTTGTTTTTTTATAAGACTTGCCTTGGTCATGGTGTCTGTTCACAGCAGTAAAACCCTGACTAAGACAGAAGTTGGTACTGGTATTGCTGTGATAGGCCTGGCCATGATTTTATTTGAAAGAATGTGGATTTTTGGACCTTGGATTTGGAACTCAGTGGAATGCTTTAAATGGGGCTTAATGGGTCATACTAGTAGGAATATGGAAGACTTTGTTGCTAGGAGTAACTTGAACTGTGTTGACCTGGCCCAAGAGATATCAAAGGAGAATATTTTCAGTATGTGGCATAAAGACTGTTTTTGTGGTATTTTGGTGAAGAATGTGGCTACTTTTGGCCCTTGTCTGAAAAGTCTGCCTGAGGCTAAGGTGAAGGGACTTGGATTAATTGCATTAATTGCACTGACAAAGGAAGTTTCAAAAAAGCCCAGCAGAGTCTTTGTTCTCTGGTTAAGTCTCACAAAGAGAAGTTTGAACAAGCATAGCAAGCTTAGAAAGGCCAAATATAAAATATATGGTTCAAGTATTAAAGGCATACCAGGAAGTGAAATGGAACAAAATCCTGTTCTAGGAAATAACAGATTAAGGGAGTGGGACCTTGGGGCAAGATTCCACCCAGCTTAATTTAGATCCAGGCATGGTGGTACACCTTTAATCCCATGATACAGGCATGCTGATCTCTGCATTCAAGGTCAATCTACAGAGCAAGAACCAGGATAGCCAAGCTTAGGCAGTGAAGAATTTGGAAAACATAAAGCCAGTGATAATGTAATAGTATAAGGGGATCATGTTCTAGTTCCTGTAAGCAGCAGAACTCAGCAGCTTCAGCCATGTGGCTCTGGCTCTAGAGTTAAGAATGGAAGGAACTACTGGGACAATTGATGCTGGTTAACTGGAGCTAAGACATTAGCAATGATTAAGAAGAGACCAGAATCACTGAGTTGAAATCTAGGAGTTGTTTTCTGGGAGCACAAAGAAGCTGTGTTCCAGATATAGTCAAGGTTGTACCTCATGCTGCAGCTGGACTTGGTAATGTGTAAGAGTCACCCAGGTGGTACTGGTTTTGAAGGCATGAAGGTGTCATGAAGAACAGCTGAGACTTGGCACTGTGAGAGGCCAGGGAAGGCCATTGGAGAAGGTATAGCCTCAGCTGTAGTTGATGGCCCAGGACTGAAGGGATTATGCAAAGGATTTGAGGCTTGGCACCCTGAAGAGAGCCTATGAGAGGCTATTGGTGAAGCCTAGTTGGAGTGGAACACCCCAGTGTATTGGAGATGTTCGTACCATGGGATGATCACCAAGAACAGCAGCCATAGTGGAATGGATCAACCTGAGCTTAGAGTGCTACCAAGGGCAGAGCTGGAGAAGTGATGCCAGCCCTTGGGAGGAGTCCAAAAGATCAAGTGGAATCCCAGGCACAGAAACAAGAAGCTATAACATTGAAATTGCCTTGGAGACTCAAAGATGTTAAGGATGCCAGAGCCATGGGATACATGCTGAGAAAAGCTGCTAACAGGGAGTGGAACCAGCCCAGGAGAAAGCAGATTGTTACAGTCAACAAAGATGAAAAAGGAGTCTGAAGACTGCTTTGACATCAGCCATGGAGATGCAGAGTTTGTAATTTGCCCAACTGGTTCCCTGTCTTTCTTTGGGGATTACAGTTAAGTGATGGGATGAATCTCAGAAGAGACCTTGAACTTTGGACTTTTAACATTGTTGAGACTGCTATATACTATGAGGACTTTAAAAGTTGGACTAAATGCATTTTGCATTATGCTATGTTTAGGTATGGTCCCCTTATAGACTCATGTGTTTGAACAAGTCTATGGGGGCCAGGGAGTGGAATGTGATGGTTTGTATATTCTTGGATCAGGGAGTGGCACCATTTGGAGGTGTGGCCTTGTTGGAATAGGTGTGACCTGGTTGGAGTGGGTCTGTCACGGTGGGTGTGGGCATAAGATCCTCACCCTAGTTGCCTGGAAGTCAGTCTTCCACTAGCAGCCTTTGGATGAAGATGTAGAACTCTCAGCTCTGCCTGTGCCATGCCTGCCTGGATGCTGCCATGCTCCCACCTTGATGATAATAGACTGAACCTCTGAACCTGTAAGCCAGCCCCAATTAAATGTTGTTTTTTATAAGACTTGCCTTGGTCATGGTGTCTGTTCACAGCAGTAAAACCCTGACTAAGACAGATGGTATATGCCCACTGTGGACAGTGTGCAGGTTATAAATCTAGCTTCTTCCTGTTCCTTGAATATAAACTGTTTACATCCTAGCTCTGTGAAACTCAATGAAAAAGGTAAAAATGTTATATCTGTTAGAAGGTCTTTCCTGGCCTTTCTACCACAATACACCTCGCCATGAATGCCTAGTACTCATTCCTTCTAAATGACAGTCTGAATTGATTTACACATTCCTCACTGGAATAGAAGGTACAGGGGGCAAAGTCCTGCTTGCCTCCTTTGTTGACCATAAGCCCAATGACCGCAACATAAGGTGGATTTCTAAAAATGAGCTGAGTCAAAGGAAGCAGGGGCCAGGAAAATACAAATCTGTTCGGAAACCCAATGGGCACCATGTAGGCTTTGCAAATACTTTCCTGGGAGAAGATGCCTGTGGAGAGCTACTGTGTTGGTGTATTCTCCAAGTCAGTTCTTGACTGCTGCTGATAAATGGGACGGATAAATAACTGCAGACACTAACCAGATCAAATGGCTGTGTCCATTGCATGGAGGAGTCCACGGATGCCACATCAATAGACAATCTAAATTCATCCCATTCTTGCAGAGCTTTGCCAGTCACCCACATGTGAGCATGTGTTGCAATGGTGGTCACGTAATGTTAAATGTCACAGCTGTGTGTTAAGCTGATCCCTGTGGCATCAAACATTAAGAAAGCTGTCACCAACTCACCTCTGTCCCCATTCTCTCAACTATTGCCAATACTATAGAGTCACCTAAATACAATTGACTTTAGCTCTTCCCCCTGATGCTTTTACGTCTGGGGCAGAATCCTACAGGAGATAGGGACAGGAGCTAACAGTACTTCCTAGTTTCTGGTGATGCAGATTAGGGAAAAGACTCTAGGTCAGAAATGATGCAGCAATTTCTTCTTATATATGCCTCATGGCACCTGTCAAATGGCCAATGAACACAAAAGATGAAGCCAAGGCTGGAAGCCAGAACAAAACTGACCTGGCTGTCACTAGTGGTGACAAGCCATCAATGTGGCAGCTCATTGTACTAGTTCACTCAAGGACTGATGATACATAAACACTGAATAGCCAGTCAGACCTGCACTTCTAACAAAAGATACTGGGGCATGAAGACTTTTGTAAGACATGTATATACCAAATATATAGAATATATTTATACTAAAAAAAAACCCTCACTGTTGATCTAAAACTCAAATCTAAAGAGATATTCTGTGCCTGTATGCACTGACTCTGGCAAATATTCTCCCGGGAAAACTCCTCATCATGCTTTCCACCATCCAGAAACCTACTGTGTATGTGTTGAGGTAAAAAGACAACTTGAAGGAATTGGTTCTCTCCTTCTACCACATAGGTCCTGGAGACTGAGCATCAGATTATCAGGCTCAGCAGCAAGCCTCTTCCCCCACTGAGCTGCTTTTCTAACCCAATGGCTATAAGTATTTTAGTATACATATAGCCTTTGTTAAGTACCATATTTTTCTTCCTTTGCGTCTATCATTTCCTAATATGACTGACCAATAGCATGATGGGAGTTTGTTTTTTGTTTGTTTGTTTGTTTTACTATTTGGTTTTTCTCCTAGGAAACAGCATCAGCAAGTGCCAACATGCTTCCTTGTCCTCCAATACACACAATCTGGGATCACCCATAGAAAACAGATTTTTCCCCCTAAGTGCAGATTGGGTACTTGGCTCCTTTAGCCAAACTACTAACCTCTCCTAAAACAGTTTCAAATGCATGCTCTCCAGGAGATAAATGGAGGCTATAAATCATTCCATCTGTCCCTGTAGAGAGGGGCCCAGTGACCATTCTGGAAGGCTACATGGGATTTCTAGTCTGTTGCTTTCTTTTAAAAGTCTGTTTTCTATCATGAAAAATGATATAAAAATACTTTCATAGAACACCAGGACAAATCCATCAGTGTGATCTCTCCTAAGGACTCGGGTTTCTATGGATTTCATTGTCTTCTGTTGCTGTGCATCCTGAAATTTAAGAAAGTCATGCCTGCTTGGCGGATGAAACTCACCAAAATATCAATTGGCAAAATTCCTATTATTTATGTTACATCACAAAAAGCATAACTCAAACACGTCAAAAGTAAACAAAGTTGATACTATATTAAAACTCATGGTGATTTTTTGTTGTATAAAAGCATTTTTATTAATAATTTATTGGGGAAAAACCAAAATGTTGATTAAATTGACATAAATACAAATAATAGTTGACATTCAAATAAGCTGAATGTAGAAGTTATATGTCATGTAATCTTTGGATTTGATTGGAAAATTATTCTCCAGTGCAGGAATTGAACCCAGAGCATCATGCAGGCTAGACAAATGTTCCATCACTAAGCTACAGTCTCAGCAGCCCCTTAGTTAATTTTTGAAAGAGGTATTACTACTAATGTACTATTGTATGCATATGAAAATTTGCTTGCATGTATGTATGTTCACCATTGATATGACTGGTATCCTCAGAGGCCAGAAGGAAAATGTCAGATTCACACAGTTGGAGATGGTTGTGAGCCACCTGAGTGCTAGGAACTGAACCCAGGTACTCTGTAAGACCAACATGGGGTCTTACCTAATGATTCATCTCTCCACTCCATTCCCAAATTAATCTCAGTAGATGCTACCATTGCTGAGCCTCTCAGTAGAGCTGCCCCACCACAATTGGACTCATTTTAACTCCCATTGAGAACAGAGCTCTCGTTTCAAAGGGACAAAGTTTATGCTGAAATTGGTAAAGACAAAGCATGAACAGAATACCAGTTTGGTCAACACAAATTTGAAACTTCTGTTATCTCAAAGCTGAGGGTGAAAAAGGAAGGAAGGAAGGAAGGAAGGAAGGAAGGAAGGAAGGAAGGAAGGAAGGAAGGAAGGGGAAGAGAGAGAGAGAGAGCAAGAGAAGAGAGAAGAGACAAGGGAAGGGAAAGGGGAAAGAGAAAAGGGAGAAAAAGGCAAGGCAAGGCAACAAACATCTGACCTTGGCTGGGATGCTCTGTCCTGGGATCCCAGGGTCCTTGCTCAGAAGGGAGGCTCTGGCCACTTCGTAAGCTCCTCTCTGGTCCCACAAACTCATCCCTGAATCAAAAGAAAAGCAGCTTGGTTTTCATTCTGGTGGAGGAATTTGGCATCAGAAACTTATTACAAAAATGGCACAGTGAAATTACTTGGAAGTTGAGAGAGCCCAGGGAAATGCTAGAATTCATTAAATCGCCAGAGGCATTAAGAACGAATAAATTCTCTGTCAATCTCAACATTAAAATATTGTACCTTAAAGACAACAAATTGAATTTTTCTGTAATCCTTGTTGGATTATTAGTTCAGGCAAAGTATATAATTCAGTCCTTAAATTAGCAACCAAAGTGCACATGTGGTGACTTTTAAAAATGATAAATTAGTGGTACATTTAAGATCAACTCTATTAAGAGTCCCAAGGCCTTAACTGTATTAAGACTAAATCCATTTACTTAAGTCTCAGTGAATCTGTTAGACACAATGCCAAATCTCCTCTGGGCACTTAGGAAGTCTAATTTTATATGTTCTGGTAACTGCTTCTATAGATAAAATTAATTTACTGGTTCAGACTGACTAGACTGGTTTATTCACTTATTTATTTTTAAATAAAGTCATTTGAAAAGCTATCCAATGCACTTGTCTCTTGAAGTCTTGTCTGAGGCAGCTGACAGGCCACAGGTTCAATTCTGCCCCATTTCCATAAGCAAACCCGATGGAAAGAATAACATTTTCTCTTCTAGAGGGTGTATCGTTTTCATAGCCAGCATGGTGATTTCTCTGGACTTGTTCGTCTATGAGGTCACATACTTGCTATTCGGTGGGCTCACAGCATGGGCCTGGAGGTGAGGGATGGGACCAGATTCCCCCACGTGTTATTCCCATTTCTTCAGCCAGAATTCATGATTTTCAGACCTGAGTCATAATCGCACAGTTTCAAGTTACTAAAGACTTCATATTTATGGGGCACAAACGGTATTGAAATTTTAATCCTAGACATTTTACAATTCCCTTAATACTTCTAAATCCACACCGTTTTATCATTCTCGAAGTGGAAGTCTGCCGTTATAGTCAGGTTACAAAAGGATTACTACTGGAACGTTAACTGTCTCCTGTAGCCTTTCCAGATCAGTCTCAAGCTGGTCTCAAGCTTTCCAAACTCCCGATTGTTGTGTAGCATGGGGTGAAAAGTCAAGAACATGTCCAGAGGCAGAGAAATGTACTGAGTACCTCAGCCATCTTGGAAAGAGGGAGAAAGGAACGTGGACACATGTCAGGTAATGGAGGGAGGGGGGACAAAAGTGCTGGCATGACTAATATTCATCACAGCTACCTAGGAGAGACGTCTCTAGGCATGTCTGAGAGGGACTTTATAATTGGGTTAGCTGAGGTAGGAAGACCCTCCCTACAGTCAGTGACGCCTTCCTATGGCTGGAGTTCCAGATGCAATAAAAAGAAAGCAGCAAGCTAAGCAACAACATGCCACTTTGGCTTCCTCCCTGTGGATGCAATGAGGCCAGGAGCCTCAGAGTCCCAACTCTGTGTCTTTCCCGCCATGATGGAGTGCTCCCTTGAGCTGTGGACCTAAAGAGTTGCTTTTGTTAAGTATTTGGTCACAGCTAGAAGAGAAACTACTATCATGACCAGACAACACAAATGCTCAGAGATGAATCTGTGGGTCAGAGGTGACATCTGAACATATCAGGGGAGCAGAAGCTAGAGAGAAAGAAAGGGGCTGGATGGAAGACATCAGAAATCCACCTTGCTGCAGTGTATCATGCTGACAACAGGGATCCATCCCTGTGTCTTTTTCTGGTGGCCTCCAGGGGGCTCATAGGTTGTGCACCAAGGGCTTTCCAGCTTGGATTCCTGGTCCCATTGTCATTCAGAAGCTTCCATTCAAAAAGCCCATTCTCTACTTAGGTCACTTAGGTCTCCCAGGTCTCTTAAATACACTCCACCCCAGGAGACTCAGCAGTGTCAGTCCTATGTCTAACATAAAGACATATAAGGAACTACCTTATGATGGACATGCTTGGACCAGAGATAGTAGAATAAACATGAGCAGAGCCTCCTTAACCTGAAAATCCAGACTCTGAAACCTCCCCACATACAGACAGACTTGAACTTGAGATGCTACCATCAATGTAAAATTCAGTGCCCGACTCCTAGTGATGCCACAGTCACCATGCAGGTACTCTAATACTGAATGTGATAAAGCATATGCAGAAGATGGGTTTAAATAGCATGTGAAACATAAATGGGCCAGTTGGCAGAGTGATGCCAGCTAATACACACTCATATGGAGTTTTGCTAAGCTGAGGCAAGACCCATGGAGGATAGGTGATGTTTGGAGGAAGTATAAATAGAATGCACCAGATAGTACAGGAGGCTTGTTTACTTGCACAGCTAGCTTTGCAACGCTTCTTGGTCTCTGGTCCTCACAGATCTCCACTTCATTGGAAGAGGTAGGACAAAGAATGTCTCCTGGCATCCCTGCTGGTCCTGGTCCCTCCTGCTGACTCATGCAGAGGCCTTACTGTAATCCCAACAATACTGAACAGGACTGCTGGTGTATCTTGAAGTGTTTGCAAGAGGATCGAGCTGCTGCTGCTGCTGACCTGTGACCTGAACTGCTGACTTCCTGACAAAGTAAGTGGGATTTGCTCCAAAGAACTATTGCTAAACAGGTCCACTTCTCCTCTATCCTAATAAGTTTTCTTTTCCATTACGTCTGCTGGGTAGTGGGCTAGAAGGGAGGTTAAAGCTTTTAAGAACCATCATTAAAAATAGGGTTTGAAAAATCAATAGCAACACCAAATATTGACCTTTGACTTCTATCATGCACACAAATATATATTTCAAATTTTCTTTTATACGAAAATAAATGAATATTTGTGTTTATACATGAATCTCCAACATGTCTAGTAATATATGCATATGCAAATATTCTAGATTCTAGACAAAACTTTTTGAATTAACTTCCAGTCCCAAGCATGACCAGAAGAGGCTCTCAGCCTGTAAGGCTGGTTCAAAGAGCAGCACGTGTGCCATGGAAGGCGACTGAGGGAGGAACTCTGTACTCTGTATCCTCTGCATCATGTTTGATTCTATCCTGCAAATTCAACATCGCCTCAAGGAAAAGACAATAGCAAGATTAAAAACCGGTGAGGGGAGTATCTGGAGATGAGACTCTTGAGAGAGAAGCCAAGAGAGAACTTTTGGAGATATTGTTGGCTTTGAAGAATATGAGTTGAGATCTGCAGATGAGAACTCTCCTGACCCAGTGAAAGGAAGATCACATTGGCCAAAAAAAAAGTGAATGTTATCTTCTTTTTGTGACGGGTAGTGTGTGATCAGCCTAGGAAATGGTCACACAAAGTGCAGCTCAGCTATAGCTAGTCCCTAAGGTATTGTTCTGGGAACCTCAGTGAGACCTGGGTGCTTTGCCTGGGACTTTATGAGACCCATACTTTATAGTGGGTTCTGATCCAGTTAGGCAGCTCCTGCAGATTCATATCACAGTATGCAAAGTACTTATGAGAGAGCCTGTAGGGTACTTGAATTAGGCAAAAGTCCTTTGAAGATACCAGCAATTGTGAACCACCAGAACCACTGAAAACCATGCCAGGTTCCAAGTGACTATGGCTTCTGTAGAGTTCTTTGAAGTCAGGGCATACTATCATGAAGGTGGGCGCAGGCATCTTTATCCTTGCCACATAAAGTCACTAGCTTTGAGTTAAATTATCACTACAAGTCAGATTGTTAAAGCAGTTAATGGTAAAGTCACTTGTTCTGGAGCTTGATAAACTGGACAGAGGACGAGATTTAGCACTGGTATCATCTATTCCCTGAGATCCAACCCTAGCAAGACCAAGACAGAATATTTCCCCGTACTTTCTTAGTCATGGCAGAGGAAGACCTGGGAGACGTCCCCACAGGCTTCAGATGCTTGAGGCAAGGTCATGGTCTTTGCCTGTTCTACAGCCCACCTGAGCTGCTGGCTTAGATAGAAGGAGATGGTACATGGTCTCCGAATCAAGCGATCACACCATATGTTCTCCCGGGAGAGAGAACTTGGCGTTAGGAGGATGAGGAAGGTCTGTGGGTGGGGAACTTGGATTGGATCATCTTGAGATCCAACAAACCCAATGGAAAGAAGTTTCTTAGCGTTCAGGACCAGTTCCTCGGGCATTCTTGGTGGCAGAGAACCATAGCTATTGGATTTCCTGTGGGCCAAATGTGCCCAACATTAAACACTCTTCCCTTTCACCTACATTTTTTTTCCAGGCTCCGAATCCAAAATAAAGCTCTTTTGGCTCCAAAGTTCTTTACAAAGAAACTTTATTTCTAGATATTCCTCGGAGAATCTGAAGGCAGACTGGGCCAATGCTTGTGAGACATTTTGCAAGGCTCTGGAGAAGTTGCATAACTGTACTATCTGCTGAGTACAGTGTTTATTATCTGTGTACAGGAATAATGGAGCCATCTCTGGGCTTTTTAATTGGTTGCACAATATCCCCTCCACGGGATCTGTGGTCAGAAGGCTGTTTCTTATGAGGTTTGCTTATGTATTTATGCACTAGTATTTCTTTTAGATGATACAAATAAAATTTTTATTTGTGCGGCATGGGTAGACAGGATGAATTATGCACAGCTGTGAGATATCAGGATGTATTTTATGCAGCTATCTTGTTGACAAACTGTAAAAGGGGGTCTTGAATGATGCATACATTCAGAAAATATGACCTTATAAAATGCACAGTTTGTATACAGTTTGTTTTTTTATAATCTGTATTTGGGCATCGACAGAACTCACTGTTATCTAAGGAAGAAATGTGGGCAGATGATACTGGGGAAAAAGTTCCCAGGCTCTTCGATCCTGGGTAAACCTAACACACCATTTGCAGTGTGGATAAAGAGTAAGTTCATAACAGCCTCGTCATGGGGAAAAAAACAAAAACAAAAAACCACAGTATCTACTTTGATTTCTAATGCAAATGATCCTCTGCAACAATGGATTCTCATCCCCCCCACCCCCGCCCGCCATGTGCGAGCCTCCGCCTCCCCTCCCCCCTCCTCTCTCTCCTGTCTCCTCTCCTCTCCTCTCCTCTCCTCTCCTCTCCTCTCCTCTCCTCTCCTCTCCTCTCCTCTCCTCTCCTCTCCTCTCCTCTCCTCTCCTCTCCTCTCCTCTCCTCTCCTCTCCTCTCCTCTCTTCTCTTCTCTTCTCTTCTCTTCTCTTCTCTTCATTTTCTTCTCTCTCTCTCTCTCTCTCTCTCTCTCTCTTTCTCTCTCTCTCTCTCCCCTCTGCTTGTCTTTTCATCAGTTTCTGCTGTTTTCAGACCCAATTAAGGGCAGTCAAAAAGGATGTTATAGACTATAGCCCCATCTCCTTAGAAAGGAATCCTTTCAATGAGCTTTGAAGGTTACAGAAAAGATGACGAAGAAGATATCCCCCCAAAAGGACCCATCTGCCACAACCAAAGTCACCCAGAGCATGGCTTCTGCTTGATCCATACCTGCTCTGGCTTGGCCCAATCCCTCCTTTGTCTCACTTACAAAGGGAGAACCATGGCATGCCAAACCAAGATCCTAGTGACTAAGATTCCACCTCCCCAGAGATGGGGACTGATACCATACCTGTAGGGTACACTACCATGGAACCCTGAGTTAGTTCCAAACTGTCCTTTATGTGCCAACTTTATGGCTACCCTCTAAAGGCAGTGGTTCTCAAGTTTTCTAATGCTGCAACCCTTTAATACAGTTTCTCATACTGTGGTGACTCCAATCATAACATTATTTTTGCTGCTACTTCATAACTAATTTTGCTACCATTACAAATCATAATGTACACATCTATATTTTCTGATGATCTTAGGGGACCTCTGTGAAAAGATCATTTGACCCCCCAAAGGGTCACAACCCATAGGTTGAAAACCATTGCTGTGAAGGCTGGAATTCTCATAGTATCATTTTCTTTCCTGCTGGGATTCCACAGGACTAAGCAATCACAAGTGAGGCCATGCAGGAGAGGAGCTTCACAAACCCACACTGTGTGAACTCGGTCTAGGACATAAGGATCTAGGCATCTAGACTTTGTGCTATGTTTGTGTAACTACTGCTGTGAACACCAGCTCATATTAAAAATTTGAAAAAGTCAAGGTTTAGTTGGCAGTGAGAAGACACACTGGTGTGGGTGTTAAGACCAGAAGAAGCAAAGCGCCACCCACTGAGCTCTTCAAAGGAAAACGCCCACCAGCGCCAGGGCTCAACGGGGAATTAAAAAAGGAGGCTCAGGTGGAAGAGCCAAGATGGAACTGTGATGCACTTTAGGAAAGTCTAAATGGTTAAAAAAAAAAAAAAAAAAAGTTGAAGAAGCCAGGTCAAGGTCTTGGAACTCATTTAGCATTTTATTAGCCCTGAATACCAAATACCTACATCAAATCAGGCAGAAGCCATCTAGGAGTTTCCTGTTTCAGAGTCTTGGGGTGGTGATGTGCTGATTAACACAAAGACACTCTTTGTTCAGACTTACATCTTCAAACTTAACCAAGAAAACAGCAGCATCCTTTCATCCCATCTGTATCTTCTCTATGTGAAAATTAGCAGTTCAATTTAAAACGCGCACGCGTGCGCGTGTACACACAGACAGACACACACACACACAAACTTAAAGATCCTCAAAAGAGTCAAAGGCAGATGAAGCTGAAAAGGGCAGCTTTGCAGTGGAGGAAACTGACAGGCTCTGCTCCAGCCCAGTGATCAAGGTCAGCACCAGCAGGGATGCATCATGTGGTGGAAGATGCCCTTGGTATGACATGATAGCATGTTGCATCTTCCTCCTCAAAATCTGTACTTTGGGGTTGTGGAGATAGCTCAGTAGTAAAGTACTTGCCATGCAAGCACGTGAGTTTGATTCCCCAGAACTCATGTAAAAATGCTGGAGGTAGTGTCACCTGGTTATAATTCCTCCTGTGGGGGGGGGGGGGGAGTAGTAGACAAAGGAGAATCCCTAGGGTGCAGCAGCCGGTCATCTAAGCTAACCAGGCCAGCGAGAGGCCCTGTCTCATAAAACAAGGTGGAGGCTGAAGATATGATACAGCTGTTAAGAACACTTGCATATGCCTGGGTTCTAATCCTCACACCCACATAACAGCTCACAGTCATCTGTAACTCTAGTTACAGGGGTTATGACCCCTCTCTTCTGGTCTTCATAGGTACTGCAGACACATGATACATGTACATACATGCAGGCAAAACACCCATACACACACAATAAACATAAATAAGTAAAATTTATAAAAACAAGGTGAGTGGAGCATAAGAAATGATATTTGGAGTTGACTTCTGCCCCCCCCACACACACACACACATCATATATAACTCAATCTCATCATTAAGATACATCCCCCAGAGATGCATCCTACAATGTTCCTGAACAGGGCTCTTCAAAACTGCCAAGTATCATGAAACAGCAGAACAACCTGAGATACTCCACCTCAAGCAAAAAGAACCCAAGGAGGCATTCCAGCTAAATGCTCGGTGGGTTCCTGCATGGGCTCAGAGACAGGAAAGGCACACTGGGTAAAAGTCAATGAAGCATGAATAAGGTCGAACCTAACTTGATGTCATGGTGATATTATTATCCTTGCAAGTGAGTTACAGCAAATATGCAGATGATGTTAATGTAAGAAGTGGGGGGAATGGGAGTAACGGCAGGGTAACTGGGAAGCATTTGTATGAGCCTCTTGATGTTTCTACGAATATAAAACTGTTATAAAATATAGCCCAATCATAAAACTTTTTACAATCTAATCTGAATCTTGCAGGGATAATTTTCTGGAGGAGCTTAGTATATATAAGAAGGGTTGAACACAGGCAGACATCACCGGGGCTCCAGACCCCAAGCAGCTGTAATGTTTGCTTGTCACTTCTCCTACCACACTGACATGTATTCAGAAGGAAGAGGAGATGCTGACGCTGTAGTTAAGCACAGAGGGGCTCACAGACAAGGCTTTCCAGAGTTTGGGAAGGCAGGTGGAGGGGAATTGGACGCCCCTTCCAGGGACTCCAGGGCATGCTAGAGAATAGAAAAACAAGAGGCTGAACAGAAAGACAAACTTTTATTGACCTTTATTTAGCCTATAAGATAGTAAAGAAGTGAAAGGAGACTTGCCACTTGGTCTTGGGACCTTCAAGGTGTGATTGACACATGGTATATTGACAAAATGGTGCTGAAACAGAACCCAGGCACAGGTGAGTGAGAAACGCCTGCATGCACCTTTGACCTGGGTTATAGCTCAATGGTTGAGTGCTTCTCTAGAGTGTACAGGGCACTCTGTAAACCCCAGTACTGCCAAAAACCCAAAGAGATGCCACATGTATATGACCTTGGGGACGAAATCTGAATTTCCCAAGGCTCTAATCCTTTATGAGTCCCTTTAGGCTGAGGACCATCATCCACCAAGAGGACTGGCAAAAGAACATCGTGGGATCACAGACATAGAAGGAGAGGAGTCATGGCTGTGGAAGGGGACCCTGATGCCCTTCAGTTTGGCAGATTGCTCTTTCAGATCAGTGTTTGGAAAGGAGCCAAATGCTCCTGCTGGTTTTCTTTGAGCCACTGGCACTAGGAATTCATTATGTTTCTCTTCTTTATGTTCATACAGACCTGATTTTTCTGTAATCAGCACATATTATTTTTATTATGGAGAAAAAAGCAAATGGAAAAATATCTATCATCTGGGCTCCTGATGACAAGCCCCACAATTCTCCTGGCACCACTAGGCACAGCCTCCAGCATGAAGACAGAGCCCATTTAGATACAAGAGCAATCAAGTTCTGTGGAGCAATCACAGTTCTGCAGAGATGCTTTGGATGTCCTCAGTCTGAAATGCAGAAAAAGATAGCTCTTGCTTCCAATAAAGGTTTCAGATGGATTCATGCTCCAAATCCACATTGTCTCCACTGCACATAAATGTAGCTTGTTGGGCCTCATGGGTCTCCCGTGAGTGAGAAGGAAGAGAAAACACAGCATATGCTTCTAACTTTCCAACTTTGACTGGTCAGTGGAGGCTCATACAAGCCCCATTTGACAAATGGTAGAACTAGAGGATTGTATAGGTTTTCTCATAGTTGCCCAGAAATGAATATCAGGATTAAGGGCAAAAGCAGAGCTGACTACATTTCAAACACCATCACTGCATTGTCTCTTAGAAGAAGAGAAGCTGTTCACTTGTAACAGTCGTGGAGGGCGGGGGAGGGCATGGAACAACGGGTGTCAGAACTCTTCTGAACCTACTTTGTAAGAAGAAGCACGGTGAGAAAAAATGGAACTAAGCATCAACATTTATAGCCCAGAAAGGATTTTTAGATATTAATAGCAAAAAGACATGAGTAGGTATTTGGGGATTATAGTGCATTCCACTGTAAGGATTTAAAACAGTAGCTTTCAACCTTCTAAATGTTGCAACCCTTTAATATAGTCTCACGTTCTGGTGACCCCCACCACAAAACCATTTTCATTGCTACTCTATAACTGTATTGCTACTATTATAAATTGTAATGTAAATATCTGTGTTTTCTGATGGCCTTAGACAACCCATGTGAAAGGATTGTACAACTCAGAAGGGGGTCACACCCCACAGCTTAAGAAACACTGCATTTCAAGCTGGTACAACCACTCTGGAAATCAGTCTGGTGGTTCCTCTGAAAATTGGACATAGTACTACCGGAAGATCCAGCAATACCCCTCCTAGGCATGTACCCAGAAGATGTTCCAACTAGTAATAAGGACACATGCTCCACTATGTTCATAGAAGCCTTATTGATAATAGCCAGAAGCTGGAAAGAACCCAGATGTCCCTCAACAGAAGAATGGATACAGAAAATGTGGTAATTTACTCAGCAATTAAAAACAATGAATTCATGAAATTCTTAGGCAAATGGATGGATCTAGAGGATATCATCCTGAGTGAGGTAACCCAATCACAAAAGAACATACATGATATGCACTAACTGATAAGTGGATATTAGTCCAGAAACTTAGAGTACCCAAGATACAATTTGCAAAACACATGAAACTCAAGAAGGAAGACCAAAGAGGGGATACTTCGTTCCTTCTTAGAATGGGGAACAAAATACTCATGGAAGAAGTTACAGAGACAAAGTTTGGAACTGAGACAGAAGGAGGACCATCCAAAGACTGCCCCACCTGGGGATCCATCCCATAAACAACCACCAAACCCAGACACTATTGCATATGCCAGCAAGATTTTGCTGACAGGACCCTGATATAGCTGTCTCTTGAGAGGCTATGCCAGTGCCTGGCAAATACAGAAGTGGATGATCACAGTCATCTATTGGATGGAACACAGGGCCCCCAATGAAAGAGCTAGAGAAAGTACCCAAGGAGCTAAAGGGATTTGCAACCCCATAGGAGGAACAACAATATGAACTAACCAGTATCCCCTGACCCCCAGAGCTTGTGTCTCTAGCTGCATATGTAGCAGAGGATGGCCTAGTAGGCCATCAATGGGAAGAGAGGCCCTTGGTCTTGCAAAGATTATATGCCCCAGTACAGGGGAATGCTAGGGCCAGGAAGCAGGAGTGGGTAGGTTGGAGAGCAGGACTGGGGGGGCGGGTATAGGGGACTTTCGGGATGACATTTGAAATGTAAATGAAGAAAATATCTAATAAAAAATAAAAAAAGAGAACAACAAGCCAAAAAAAAAAGAAACACTGCATTTAATGAATTACGCAGTAATGAAAAAGTCACTCTGTGGCTACAAGAAACTCTATCTCTATGACTATTCCTTAACATTTTCCCTCCATGTAGGGATGCTCTCTACCATCCTTCCTCTAATTAAGAGTACTCCCTAACATCCTTGCTCCATCCCAGAGTACTCCCTAACATCCTTGCTCCATCCCAGAGTGCTCCCTAACATCCTTGCTCCATCCCAGAGTACTCCCTAACATCCTTGCCCATCCTAGAGTACTCCCTAACATCCTTGCCCATCCTAGAGTACTCCCTAAATCCTTGCCCATCCTAGAGTACTCCCTAACATCCTTGCCCATCCTAGAGTACTCCCAAACATCCTTGCTCCATCCCAGAGTACTCCCTAACATCCTTGCTCCATCCCAGAGTACTTCCTAACATCTTTGCTCCATCCCAGAGTACTCCCTAACATCCTTGCTCCATCCTAGAGTACTCCCTAACATCCTTGCTCCATTCCAGAGTACTCCCAAACATCCTTGCTCCATCATAGAGTACTCCCTAACATCCTTGCTCCATCCCAGAGTACTTCCTGACATCTTTGCTCCATCCCAGAGTACTCCCTAACATCCTTGCTTCATCCTAGAGTACTCCCTAACATCCTTGCTCCATTCCAGAGTACTCCCAAACATCCTTGCTCCATCATAGAATACTCCCTAACATCCTTGCTCCATTCCAGAGTACTTCCTAACATCTTTGCTCCATCCCAGAGTACTCCCTAACATCCTTGCTCCATCCTAGAGTACTCCCTAACATCCTTGCTCCATTCCAGAGTACTTCCTAACATCTTTGCTCCAACATAGAGTACTCCCTAACATCCTTGCTCCATTCCAGAGTACTCCCAAACATCCTTGCTCCATCCCAGAGTACTCCCTAACATCCTTGATCCATTCCAGAGTACTCCCAAACATCCTTGCTCCATCCCAGAGTACTCCCTAACATCCTTGCTCCAGCCAAGAGTGTTCCCTAACATCCTTTCTCCAAGAATGCCCCTAACATCTTTTTTAGAGCTTAATGAGTCTTAGATTTGCTGCATCTAACAGTGGCCCATAACATCGTCCCTCCCACTAAGAGTGCTCCCCAACAACCCTGGACCATCTAAGGGAATGCCTTAACATCCCTGCTCCACCATCTGACATTTTACATCATTTGCCAAACCCATGCCTGTTTCAGGAAAACCTAATGATGTCATATTTGTCTTCTACTCTTTAAAAATGTAATATAGGAGAGTGTGTGTGAGTGTGTATGTGTGTATTCATGCTTGTGCAGGAAGGTGACCATGCATATGTGCATTTGTGTCTTTAGGTCAACTATGGATGCTGTTCCACAGGGGTCATCTTGCTTTTTGAGGTAGGGTCTCTCATTACCTGGGGCTCAGTCAGTCAGCTAGCCTGGACCATAGGGATCTGATTGAGGTTATGAGCCTCTCTGGTGCCAGGATTACAAGTATGCCCTCATTTTGGCATTTTTTTTAACATAGGTTTATTGAAACCACCAGGTATTTTTTGCTTGTATGCTGTAGTAGTTGCTATGAAAGAATGCTATGACCAAGGCAGAGTGTAGAAGGCTTTTTTTTTTTGGCTTGTGGTTCCAGAGGGGACATTCATAATGGCATGGCAACAGGAGCAATAAGCTGGCTGAGCATATCTCATCTGCACATGGGAAGCAAAGAAGGGGAACAGAAAGTGAAGAGAAGGTTATAAATGCCTCAACTGATGTACTTCTTCCAGCAGGGATCCAGCTCCCAAAGGTTCTACAAACAGCGCCACCAACTGGAGACCAAGTGTTCACCCAATGTGCCTGTGAGGGACATTCACGTTCAAACCACCACACATGGCCATCTCTCGTAGCCTGCCCTCTTCTTCTGACCATCTCCCTTACTGCCCCAAGGAGAACTCCTATTTCTGAAGCTGATGAATTCCAGATGAGTATTCTTCACTTCTGTCTATCTCACCCAAGCACAGTTCAAACTATCTCCTGGGCTTGCTGATTTCGGTCTTCTCAGCAGTGTGGCCTCCTTTCCAACATGGTTAAAATTAAGAAAAGTTTTGTCTCCATCCTTTGATCATGTTAGCACCACTTCCCTAGATGAGTGGGTGGCTTCTTCTTTGACACACTCTTTGTTTTATCAAGTCAACTAGTCCAGTTGAGTGTTTGGCTCTTGTTCTCTTTCTGACTTCTAAAACCAGTACTACTTAATGAACACTGCCATCTAAAACCAGTACTACTTAATGAACACTGCCAGCATCCAGCTTAAAATCTACCAATTGATGCAGTCCTTTATCTAAATGGACTGTAGTTCTCTGAGAAGCTAGTCTTGATATCTGAGAGCCCAGCACCAAGTACTAGAACAGAGTAGCTGGCAATGCCTGAAACTGGCTTGAGGCACATACAGGTTCTCCCTCTAATCTTAAAAAAGAAAGACATTGGATAAGAGAAAAATGCCTGTCAGGGGTTTGGTCATTTTTGTTTGTTTGTCTGTCTGCTTGTTTTTCAGGAGAATAGGCAGTAAGAGGCTAACTGTGTTCTTGGAACACAATTAGTGTGGTTAAATCCATGTGGTTAAAAAAGGGTAATCTGTGGTCAGAGAAAGGAGACAAAGTCCAGGTCATGGCCCGTCTTCCAAGGCCAAGTTTGAATTTTGGGTGTGGAGACATAAGCAATGTAAAACTGACTCATCCTGGAAACATTTTCCACCTAGCAGCAGCGTCTGAAGTTTGGATGGCAGTTCCTCCTGCGATACAAACATGGAGTTGAGCACAGATTATAAAAACAGTAAAGGAACACTGATGACACAGAAATGGCTACACTGGCCAGGAAACCCTGAATGAAATGAACTGCTCTCCTGAGCGCAGCAAGCTGGAGAGGCCATCTCCAGCAAGTGTCACCTTCCTTATCTTTTTGATGCCCACCATGTCTGTCTTTGCAGTTCTCCTTCCCCATGTGGAGAAGAGCATGTTCTCACACTTTCATGGGACCCCTTCCCCAAACCCCTCTTCTAACCCTCCTCAGAGCACCTACCCTTCCCCCTCAGACTCAGTTCCTCTTCAGCCCTTCATCCACTTATCATGACACAAACTTATTTTATCTATTTACCCTTTTGTCTGTCTCTACTGCCTCACATTTAATCAAAATGGGGCATCCCCAAGGGCAGAGGCTTTGACTGTCAAGTTCTCTGCTATATTCCCAGGCATAGACAGATATTCATGCAGAGAAACACTATGGAACAAATCAAAACTGTCCATGGCTGGTTGTTGATGGTGATGATGTAAGGATGGGGAGGATGTCTAAAGCCTGACACTCTGCTTCACTGCTCTGATAGGCGGTGGCAGTGTTTGCTCTCTCACAGGATGATGCACAGAACACAATTCACGTGAGCCTTATTTACGAGCCAAAATTCCAATTTACTTATTTTTAATGAGAAAGAAGTGTGGTGTCTACTCTAATGCTCATCTGAAACATTTGGCTCATTATCTACCCAGCAGGAAGGCTTCCTTCAGGAGCCAAATTAAGATCAGAGCAGGCAAGTAAGGGTCCGTAACAGAAATCGTCATCACAGGAGCCAGATCTTGCTTTCTCTGTTCAAGAGGGTCCACCTGCTATGCTGGCCCTGGGCACACTAAGCCCCAAAGAGTAGAGCAGAACTTAGAGAGCATGGATTCATTGCAGGCATTTCAAGTTCACTTTATATGGGCCTCTTGACTTCCTACAGCCAGCCCTCAAATACCTATTAACTCATGATGTAGTTGGGACTTTTGATACCATTTAGAATACTTCTTTTCCATCATGAAAAAAAATACACTTTGAGTTTCAACCTAAGTAATGGTTTTAGAGATGCATCCCATACATTCCTGTGAGGAGATAGCTTTTGAATTAGGAAAGGCAGTGGGAGAGACGCTTCGCTCCCTCCCTTCCCACCTGTGAAGCATTTACGTCTAGAGACCCCTATGGTTTGCTTGGGATGAACTGGGAACAGGCGGCAAGCAAATGCAGCTTGGGAGGAGGGCTTGAAGCAGTGAGGGTGACTGCACCAGAGTGACAGACCTAGGACCTGGTGACCAATTATAAAGATGAGTCAGTCTGGATGTGTGTGCAAAATGATTTTAGTTTTCTAGCTGCTGGTTCTGACTGTTAACTTTCAAAAAAAAAATCCTAATTTAGATAGTGAAATAGACCAATTCAAACTATTACAACATCAAATTCCAGATCCGAGTTCAGAGAACTCCTAATGTATTCAACTTGGCAAGTATCTGTGAGGCATATGGCTTGACCTAGGAGCATTTTTTAAAATAGAGTTGACTGGCTTGTACTCAGTTTTAAAGCTGAACAGCATGCTTTGGTGTTTCCAAATAATTGCTTAGCTTTAAATTAAGGTTTTCTAAATGCAAATAAAGTTGCTTAATTTAGAAGCTTTTGAACTTTCAAGCGTTTGCAGACTCTTCCCCTGACCATAATGCCTGCTCTTACTCTGATCCCTGTACAGAGAAGACAGTGCCAGCCTCATCCAAGGATGGCTACAGGTGTCTAGTCAGAACATGAAGACCAAAGAACTGGGAATCAATGCCTTGGTTTCAGTACACATTAATAATTTACCAGTTACTCTAAACGCATGGGCACTGATATGCCAGCCTGGCTCCCTGCCTTGGGACAGGGTAGCTGTCAATGCCTCAAGCTCACTCACTCTTTTCTTCTCTTAGCCTCTGACCACACCATATACTTCTGTGGGAAAAAAATTATAGAAACAATGAGTGCTTATTGGTTATTATTAGGGTAAACCGCTGGAACCATGTAAGGAGGCGAACTCTCTCATGGCTGCCTTTCACTAGCACTGGGAATGCAGCCAGAAGGATTGTTTGTGGCTAGGGGTGCCTTATTTCCTTTGCTGGGTCTGGCTTAACTGGTGTGCCCAGATATCTTGCCTCAAAAAGTACGGTGAATTATTTCTGAGGAATGGTACCCAAGGTTGCCCTCCATGTATATGTGCCTCCATGTGTACGTGCACATCCTCACTGCACCGCCCCCAATAGGTGCACTTAAACTAGCACACGCGTGAACACATAAACACACCTGCGCATGCACACAGAAATAACATCAAATCAAAGTTCAAAAAGTTAGCACTGGAACTGAGAGATGGCTCAGCGGGTAAAGAAACTTGATCCCCAGAACCTACATAAAGATGGAAAGAGAGAGCTGACTGCATAGACTCCCTGACCTTTGTATGAACACCATGACCTACATGCCCCCACACATCCATTGTGTTTGCCTTCTCCCTCTCTCCCTCTCTCCCTCTCTCCCTCTCCCTTTCTTCTTCTCCCTCACACCACAACAACAACGACAACAACAATAATAATTTTTAACAGTTTTAAAGTTAGCATTGCAGAGGGAAGAAGGAGAGGCCTCTCCTGAGCATCTGTCTCCCGAGTGTCTCTCCCCCAAGTCCCATCCATTTCTGCCTGTGGGAAGCAGTGCATTTATCAGAAGTAAACATACTCTGAGCAGATGGACATCCCAACCACAGCTGAGATGTCACCAAAAGCTTCCATGGAGAGAGTTCTGACGTCAGGGGACTGAGGAGGAGGAGGAGAAAGGCTGCTTAGATAGACAGGTGCCTAGTGAGGGACTCCCTCCTACAGTGCCCCTTATGTCTCCTCTCTGCCTACAAGAAGGGAAATGAAGGAGATGAATATATATCTGGAGAAGCTGAGACCAATCAGCAATAGCATGTGCTCTGTCTACCTTCAAGCTCTGTTCTAATAGAATGTTCCTTGTTCTACAAGACTGGACTGATTTCTTCTGCCTCTGCCTCACAGACATTTCCAAGCTCACTAATCCCTCATCTCTGGGGGCGGGGAGGTGCATGTGATGATAGTCACTCCGTTTGAGAGTGAACATTGAAGTTGGATCCAGGTCAAGTCACCAGATTTAGAAAATTATAAGAACTCAGCTAAACCCAAACTTTGGGAAAACAATGACTAAATTTTTAGTATCAGTTCAGCCTGTGCAACTTATACTTCATTTGTGTGTGTGTATCCATGTACATTTTGTGTTTCCACAATGTCTTCTATTTTGCCTGACAACCCCAGATCCGGGCTTACTTGAATCATTTGCAGGCCTACAAGGTAGAAAACTTCATTCACAAAAGTGTTCTAATTTTAAAATGTAAAGTTAACATGAGAATGGCTCAAATATACTCATCAATTCACAGCACAGATAGACATCTTTTCTATGACACAAAATTCAAGACTGAATACCATGGTGACGTATTTAAAGGGGGCAGAGGTGAAGAACAGACCTCTAGTCAATCAGAGGATTTTATACCCAACTGCTGGAAGACACAGTCTACACACACCCAAGTGTTTCATTCAGGGCTCACACGACTCCATCTGTCACCAGAACACATGTTTGGCACAGACAGAAAGCCAAGAGCAGTCTAACAAATATTTCAAAACTGAATTTATATCTTTCTAACACATGGTTTATATACGGATGTCATACCTAGCAAGCTTTGCAGTTCTCAAATAATATCCTGGCTAAGGCACAAATGATGTCTGCAGCCGACCGCAATACCGAAATCATTTGCTTTTAAAATACGTTTAAAAAAAAAAAGTGTAGTTTATGAGGGGGCTCCTGCCAGAGTCGCCTGTTTCAGTATGCAATTGTTATAAAGTTCGGGACAAGAATCCAAATGTATCCGCCATAAGCCAAATATTTGCATAACTCCTTATTCAAAGGGGAAGCGCTCCTGGAAAAACACAAGTTCAGATCGCCATTATCCAGGGTGGCACTCACATGTTAGCAAACTTCAGAAGGGCCTTCTACCCAATGCAATTCAAGTGTCTCCATCATCTCGGAAAACTATCTGTCAAATCGATAGGCTGCACCAGGTGGGTTTCTCTGTGCACATGCGTACTCTGTGAGGCTGCCTGCTCTGAGGTGTTCTCCTGTAGGGCATTTCTGGATGAAAGTTCAAAATATCCAAATGCAGTTATTTCTTCCTCAGCATCAAAAAGCCACATATTTGCAGACGGTTTCTTTCTCGTTTTTCCTCCCTACTATGGGATAGCGTGTAGACACAGGCCCAGTTTATTAGACAGCAGGCGATATTTGCCACTGGCTGGCCAACGATGTTCTTGTAAATATTTCAATCCCCTCCCTGTTCCCAAGAAGAAAATGGAAAAACTGAAACAGCTACAAGCAGGCAGGGTCTGTGCACTGGCACAGACTCTAATCCCTCTTTTACAGTGCGTCCTCGAGATTGCTGTTCATGAGAGCTGTGGGGTGGGGAGCAGAGAAATTGTCACATTGATTTTCTGTGGAAATCATGCAATTTATATTCTTCAACTTGACTATATCAGCACAAATCAGAGCCACATGGAGGGAACAGTCATCTTGAATCCCACACATTTCCGAGGGTCAGCCAGGCCTAGGAGGCCCTCCTTAAAGTTAGAAGAGGACAATTTAGCCCAAAGGAAAACAAGAGCCACCTGAGGCTACTCACAGGGAGACCCAGTTTATCTGACATTGTCGCCAATGATTGGAAAAGTTCCAGCCAGAGTGTCCATCTCAGCTCATGTCCTCAGGACTTTCTCTGGGCTTCTGGGTATGTTGCCCCTGTTGTAAAAGCAATCTCATGTTGATATATCCACATATGCCATCTCACACGGGTGGGCAAAGATACTGCAGTTCACCCAGTAGGATCTGTTCACCTACTCTACACAGAGTAGAGCAATGAGCTTCAGGAAACTGGCCCTTCCCAGAGCTCACCATTGCTGACAGGCAGCTCAAACCTAGGCCTTCTGGACTAGGGAGATGGCTCCATCATTAAAGTGTTTGCCCCGTAAACATAAGGACATGAGTTCAATCCCCAGAACCCACATGAGAAAACAAACAAACAAACAAACAAACAAACAACTGGGTATAGGGGCATTTACTAGTAATTCTGGTGCTGGGGGAGTAGAGATGGGCAGATCTCTTAGACTTCCCTGGTCCTCAGCCTACTAGACAAGTTCCAAGCCATGGAGAGACCCTGTCTTAGATAGAAGGTGGATGGCTCCTGAGACATGATTCCTGAGGCTGATCTCTGGCTTCTATGTATGCTATGGGCATGCATGCACATGCAAACACATGTACACACACACACATACAATACACACACACATGCGCACACACACACTCATGCACACATACTCACACAAACATACATGCTAGAGGAAGAATCTAAGCCTTCCATCTTCCTTGCTCCCTTTCCTCCTGAACAGAGGTGCTGTCATCAATCCCACTCTTTGTGCTTCCTCTCTCACCTGCAAAGGCACCTCTGCTCATGCAGGCGGCAGGGCTCCCATTTGTCTGCATATTCCCTACCTTTTCCTGTTTCACATCAGCTGCTGGGGTAGATAAGCGGACTTGGACCGCAGGCGGTAGTCAGGACTTCACAGGAGCCAGGGTGAGAGCACCAAAGAACAACCCCCAGGAGCCCGGCACCTTCCTGCTCAGTCCCAAGGTGGCCTGGGAACCTGGGAACCTGGGAACCTGGGCCACTGACCCTTTGTTCTATCTCCTGACTCACAGTGTTGGTTTTCCTCCTATTCTACTTACTAGAGAGTCTGGTCATGACTGGCTCCTGCAAGTTTTGCCCTCTCCCAGCCACAATGGAGTTAATCGATAGGGCACACTTTCACTGGCAGGCCAGTTCTCAGTCTCAGTAGATGTCACCCAACATTCTCACAGCATGTCACACATCCCTATCTGAGGCTCACACAAGAGCCTTGGCTAGGTTCCTTTAGTACTAAGGTTCTTCTTCCCATCATGTGGTCAATGCATCCGTGTACTGGTGTGACCTGGAAAATGTGACTTTCTGGCCTCTGAGCTCTTGGACACAGCCCCTTGGACCTATCACATGCTGAATAAATGTGTTAAATGGATGTGAAAGAGAGGAAAGGGGCTCTCGCGCTGAATGCATGAAAATTACTTCTACGTGGGCAAGGAGTCCAGCATCCAAAAACAAAATGTCAGTGTTCATCAGCAGGATGATATATTCAGGTCTGGTTTATCACCACCCGTAGGTAGGGTCAGAAGTAATGGGAGAAAGGTCTTCCATGTATGGGGCATTGAAGTTTCTTCTACCAAATAGCCCAGATATTCAAGAGCTATGACCGCCTACCTATGGGTGGTGATAAGCTGGACATGAACTCAGTTTCCACGGGCTCAGAACCCCATGAGATCATTTTGAAATCTGCCAGATCGTACTGAGCATCTGGTCCTGCCCATTGACAATCAAAGGTTACAAGGTCAGTGACGATAGAGTTCAGAGCCCAAGTAGAAAGACAACTGTTTCAAAAGAGGTGGCAGAATGCCTAGGGACAATGCTGATCATAGCCCCATAGCCTTGAGAAAGGAACCAGGAGAAAGGATGTGAGGGCAGAGTTCGGGGAGGCTTCCCCAGGGACAAGGATTGAAAGCACAAGGGAAAGCAGGCAGAGTAGCATCTGAGGCTAGGAAAGCAGACTGCATAAGGAGATAGTCAGTGAGCACACACAGCACACACTGGTTGCACACACTTGTTTCTTTCCCTGTTTGATTTGCAGGGTCCTCCACCTGTCCATGAAAGGTGAGCAGTATGAGGATTCCTAAGAGCAAGATTTGGAAAGGACAGAGGTTTATAACGCCAGTGATACTAACTGCTCTCTGTAAATGAGCAAAGCTAGTTGAATCCAGGCCCAGCCTTCTGGCTCCTGTACCTTCTGGAAGGCTTCATGATGAGCCCTCCCAAGTAACTAAAAAAAAAAAAAAAAAAAAAAAAAGACTTTCTTCTGTAACCATTCAAGTGCTCTGCCAGAAACAGTTGTGGGCATCATACTCCAAGAGTGGAGCCCATACCACAATCCTGCTAGATTTTGTGTCTTAGTCTACATCCTGGTTTGCTTTAATTGCTAACTTGACATACTCTAGACCCTCCTGAGAAGAATGACTCTATTGAAGAATTACCTAGACCATTTTGGTCTGTGGGCTCTCTATGGGGATTGTCTTGATTGGTAGTTAATGTGGGAGGTGTCAGCCCACTACAGGCAGCTTCATTCCCTAAGTAGGGGATCCTGAGCTGTACAGGAAAACTAACTAAGCGTGGGTCTGGAAGCAAGCCAACAAGGAGTGTTCCTTCACGGTTTCCTGTTTTGAGTTCCTTCTTGAGATCCTGGCCTGGCTTCCATCATGACAGGGAAGTCAAGGCAGCAGGAGCTTAAGGCAGCTGGCCACACTGCACCAGCAGTTAAGAAGCAGAGAACAACTGAATGAATGCTCTTGGCTCAGCTGATGCCTTCGGCCTTTTATTCAATCTAGTCCTCAAGCCCAGGGACAGGTGCTATTCTACGTATCATCTCTATTTATCTCCTCAATTAATATCTTCACACCTCAATTAACCTCACCTACATAATCCCTTACTAGTCCCTGGAGACTTGTCTTCTAGATTCCACATCTTGTCAAGTTGACAATCAGCACTAACCATCATGCCTTCCTAGCCAGCCTTTCATCATATGAAAGAGGAGTATAGATTTGTAGATTGTTGCTGGCATCCTTGGGGATCCAAGAAGTTATTTTTATTATGAAAAAGTTCCAGACTATATCCTTGGTTGATGCCAAATAAAGATCATTGGACTCTGCCCTTCACAAGCATCAACTTCCAAAAAACTAGCTATGCTATGTGTAGAGGAAGAATAAGGCAGGGCTCGGCGGGAAGACCCACAGGATCTGGCATGCAGTAGACCCACAGTGAATATCAGTGAGAAAATGTGAAAGCCTAGTGATTGCAGGATTGTGTGGATTTCCATTTTCTGCTAGATTTCTAAAATCCAGTCACTCCTTTATTGCATACCCATCATGGGCAGTTATAATGCAAATGTCTTTGGAATTATAACAAAGTTGATTTTTTTCAAGACACAATTTCTCTATGTAGCCTTGGCTGTCTTGAACTTGCTCTATAGACAAGACTGGCCTCCACCTCAGAGATCCATCTGCCTTTACTTCCTGAGTGCTGGGATCAAAGGCATGTGCCACCACCACCCAGCTTGAAGTTTGAATTATTAACATAAAGACTGCTCATTGCACCTGACACCGTGTTACATAAGAACATTTTCCTAACTATGTACTGTTAGGAGCATAGTCTCCCCTTCACCTCCCTCTTCACCCCTCTCTGATTGGCTTTTCAAAGTGGCTATTCAAAACTAAATTAAAAGCAGACTTCAAAAGGAAAAAATACAGATGAAAATAGACCATTTTCTAGAGAACGTTACAGGCTTGACGACTACGGCGAGATTTTGTGAAAACCTAGCTAAGTTTTTAACAAATACTCAGGTTCCAATCAATGAGATTCTAAGTCAATGCTCATGTCATTTTAGGGGAGTGTCACAAAAGACAAATGGACATTTTCCCACATATTTATTACAATAGCCATTGGGTTTAAAGTGGGCACAGACAATAAGAGCTCTGATGTCAACTTTTAAGTAAAATTCATTACAGCAAAAGGAAAAATATTTAAAGATAGAAGACTTCTAAAAATTTGTTTAAAGAGTTTATGTATCAGGGTAGTAGTATGTGGTGGCATGTAACTTTAATCCTAGCACTTGGAGGGGTGGAGGGAGGTTGGAGGCATCTATGAGTTTGAGGTCCACCAGGACTAAGTAGTGAGACATTGTCTTTAAAAAGTAAATGATAGGCTGTGTTATCCTGTTTTTCTTTAAGGACTTCTACCTGTTTGATTGTGTTATCCTGTTTTTCTTTAAGGACTTCTACCTGTTTGATTGTGTTATCCTGTTTTTCTTTAAGGACTTCTACCTGTTTGATTGTGTTATCCTGTTTTTCTTTAAGGTCTCTTGTGAGACTATGCAGGGGCCTAGCAAACACAGGAGTGGATGCTCACAGTCAGCTATTGGATGTATCACAGGGCTCCCAATGGAGAAGCTAGAGAAAGTACCCAAGGAGCTAAAGGGATCTGCAACCCTATAGTTGGAACAACATGATGAACTAACCAGTACCCCAGAGCTCTTGTCTCTAGCTGCATATGTATCGAAAGATGGCCTAGTCGGCCATCAATGGAAAGAGAGGCCCATTAGACTTGCAAACTTTATATGCCCCAATATAGGGGAATACCAGGGCCAAAAGAATGGGAATGGGTGGGTAGGGAAGTGGGGGGCGCTATGGGGGACTTTTGGGATAGCATTGGAAATGTAATTGAGGAAAATATGTAATAAAAAATATTAAAAATTAAAAAAAAGTAAATGATAGCCAGACAGTGGTGGTTCACCCCTTTAATCCCAGCACTTGGGAGGTAGAAGCAGGCAGATTTCTGAGTTCAAGGCCAGCTTGGTCTACAGAGTGAGTTCCAGGACAGTCAGGGCTACAAAGAGAAATCCTGTCTTGAAAAAAAAAAAAGTAAATGATAGGGCTAGAGAGATGTCTCAGAGGTTGAGAGCAGTGGCTGCTTTTCCAGAGGTCCTGAGTTCAATTCCGAGCAACCACATGATGACTCATAACCATGCATAATGAGATGTAGTGCCCTTTTCTGGTCTGCAGGCATACATTCAGGCAGAATGCTGTATACATACTAAATAAATTTTAAAAATGAAAATGATAATTTCACATGAAAATATATGAAACAGATCCAGAATGCTTTAAGTATTACCAAGACAATTGGACACAGATGAACTAAAGGCAGTGTAGTTGCTCGCTGCATTCTAGATACTCACCCTCACCCACAGGTAGGTCTAGCACTCAGTCCTCATGGGAGGACCTTCCTTTTGTAGTGGATGGAGATGAGAACAGAAAGCCACACGGGGTTAAATTGTAGAGAACAGTGATTAGGGTTGCTCCGCCCAGTTGATGTGTCCACCACAACCACAACCACAAGCTCATGAAGCATCACCAGAGAGGAGGCAGAAAGACTGTAGGAGCCAGGAAGTCAGCTGCAAGGTTATGCCTTCTATACATGAGGGAAGCTGCACCCATGAGACCTCAAAAGCGTAATCCCCTAAACAAAACGTAAACAGTGACAATACCAAGTGACCCACCAACACAGATGGGAGAAATCTCACAAGCCTCACGCCTACATAAAGAACTATAGTCAATTAATGGACATTGAGAAAGGGAGAAGCAATCTTCCCCAAGGACAAGCCCCTTGCTACATTACTCAGTCCAAGTGGTTGCCCCATAACACATATGCATACAATTCAAACAGGATGCAGGATGTCTTGTATATTTAAGTGTCTCTCTCTCTCTCTCTCTCTCTCTCTCTCTCTCTCTCTCTCTCTGTGTGTGTGTGTGTTTGTGTGTGTGTGTGTGTGTGTGTGTGTGTGTGTGTGTGTATCAATGGTAACTAAAGGAAAATAAGCCATGAATTTGAGAGGAAGGGTATTATGTGGGACGAGTTGAAGACAGACAGACAGACAGACACACACACACACACACAAATGTAAAATCTCTTTACCCTGAACCCAAGTATGACAACTGTAAATACATTATATCTTGACAGAGTTGAATATGTCCCCTAAAATGCAAGAATTCTCTGATGTAATCATACTCGTTTTTCTATCAATGACAAGTTACAATAGTATATCAATTAACATTTGCATCAATAAGGTCAAAGAAGAAGGCGAGAGAAAGAAGATTGAGCCTTGCTTCCAAATCTAGTTGATATAATTCACATAATTCAATATTCAAAGCTGATTATTTCTAAAAGTCCAACCTGAAAACTAGAAATAGATGCCGCCTTAAAATAATGAACTTGTTCCTCAATTCAACAGTCAGTTCTCCAGCCAGCGGCGAGGCACTGGGAGCTTTTGTACTATGACTGGACCCAAAGGATGCCTGGTATTTGCATACATTTGTAAATCCATGGTATATCTTTGATTCACTGCAATAAAGCAATAAAAAAAGAAGTCTGAGAAATAAATGTAAGAAAAGAGAAATTATTTATAGGTAGTACAATTAGTTACCTAGGAAACCCAGAAAACTCAGCTGAATCTCTTCTAAAAAGAAACATGATATTTTAATAGACAAACCAGTCTCCAAATGTACATGTGTAAATCAATACAAAAAATGCCATTACTAAAATAAAACTGAAAATTGGATCCCATTTACAATGACAAGGAAAGAAAAATAACCACGGGTGAAAATAACCATCTAAAATGTATAGTGGAAGATAGATGATAATGCAATTCATATAAAACTATGGCTTCCAAAAGGGTAGTGCCACAATATGTAAATAGCCCTTAATAAATCAATTGCAGGAAAACAAATCCCTCAATAACAAAGTGACCAAGAAATAAGAAGTGACAATCCAAAACTCAAGAATCTCAAATTGATTTTTTTAAAAACAGAAAATTCAACTATGTTACCAAATTTAAAAAAAAAAAAAAACTCCATCAACTTCTCCATCCTTCTGACTCATGTTTTTATGTGAACAAACACCCATTAGTCATATATATCTTCACCTACCCCCCCCCCGACTCCTCAACCGTGCAAAGAAGAAACAATGGCATATATCAAGGATGCCTTTGGGAGAAAACCCTGGGTGATTTAGGTAATTCCTGATAGATCTATCTACAGCAGGTTTATACCATGAGTGGAGGCTCAGAACTCTGTCCTCTCCTGCTACTTCATGGGATTCGAAAATGACTCAAGACATCAGGCCTGTACATAAGCACCTCTAACACTGAGCCATCTTTCTGGTACTCCACCATGAGTGAGTGAGTGAGTGAGTGTGTGTGTGTGTGTGTGTGTGTGTGTGAGAGAGAGAGAGACAGAGAGACAGAGACACAGAGACAGAGACACAGAGACAGACAGAGAGACAGAGACAGACAGAGAGACAGAGACAGACAGAGATACTCTCATTGAATCAGGAGCGCTGACTACTGAGACCCCGAGATGCTTCTGTCTTGGGTCTTCCCAGCACTGAGATTGTAAGCCCATCCTAGCAAGCCCACTGCTTCCATGGGTGCTGGAGATCTGAACGCAGCTGCAACGGAGCAAGCAGTTCAGTCAATGAGCCATTCCTCTGTTCCCTTTTAAATTTGAAATGAAAGTATTGCAATTTAGGGAACTCACAAAGAAAATATGATAATTGCAGACAATAAGATGATCAGGGTAGAGTGTTCAGCATGACAGGCTGGGAGGCACAGCCTTTGGGGACAGATTGAAACATAGGGACACATTTCACAAGGTTTCTTCATCCTCTCTGAACTCATGGGGATCCTAACCCAATCCTGCTCACATTCACTATCATTTATTTCAGACTCTAAAATATCTATGGAACATACTCAAGGAAGCACGGAAAGGTTCTGCAGGGACAAGACAAAACATTGAATTCTTAGATATTAAACTTGTTAAGCAGTGATGGGGATAGATCAATAGCCAATGGAAGCATTTAAACTCACCCAAATATGTGTAAAGACTTAGTGCATGATCAAAATATTATTTTCAATCACTAAAATGAAGTAATAAACACAACTGTGTAGGAATCAGATTTGTAGCCTCATTTTTAAAAAATCAAAATATGTGCTAGATGGATACATAATTTAAAGAGAACTGATATAACAATGATAAAATCACTAAGGTCCAACAGCTCCACGTGGCCTTTCTGTGATGCCACCTTCCTTCCCGTCCCTTGGATGTTAAAGGTGCCCAAAGCCACTAAAATACAACAATAAGGCCAGAGAATACAGTGGACCAACCCCAATGGTATTCAATAGAAAAAAAGAACAGAAAAAAAATGTAAGAAAATCAACAGAGTAATGAGTTTAGTGCCCCCCCCCCGTGAGGCTGGATGTAGCTCACTGGGTAGGGTGCTTGCTGGGCATGAGAAAAGCCCTGGGTTCAATCCCGAGCACAACAAAAGCCGCATGTGGTTGTGATGTGCACTTATAACCTCAGCACTAAGGAGGCAGAGGCAAGAAAGTTAAGAAGTTCAAGGTCATCCTTTGCTGCATGGCAAGTTTGAGGCAAACCATGGGTGTGAGGACTTGTTTAAAAAGAAATACCTCTAAAAACCTATCCCACTATGAATAATCCGATTAAATATAATTGAATTAATCTTCTCTCTAAAAGTCAAAAAACCCTCAAAATGGGTTAAAAGACAAAGCCATCTATATGATGTTTTCAAGAAATTTACCACACACGCATACATATACAATATATATGTAAGCTTTTCTGGATGGGAGGGGTGGTCCTTAAAAATGGAACTCCATGCTACACAGGCACACAGTCATCACAGGAAACTCCAGGAGGCTGCATATATAGCAGAGTAGATTTCAGACAAGAATCACTTTCAGGTCTGGAGAGATGATGGCTCAGGGGTTAAGAGTACTTGCTGCTCTTCCAGAGGGCCTGAGTTCAGTTCCCACCAACCATATTAGGTAGCTCACTACTGCCTATGTAACACCAACTTAAGAGGATCCACTACCCTCTTCTAGTCTCCATGGTTACTGCACTCATGTGCACATATTCCCACACAGACACATGTCCACATTGCCCACACAAACAGAACTCCACGGGAGGAGGTGTTAGCGCCCTCTTCTGGCCTTCAGGAGCACTCCACTTATAGGCACAGACACACAAGACACATATACACATAATTTTAAATAACCATAATAGTAACAACTATACCACTACTACTAGAATCATTGCCAGACATAGAGAAAATTTCTTACTGATGTGTGTGTAACCTTAAAGAATTTCCAAAGAGAAACAACTTTACAACTTCAATCTAGGGTTTTACTTTTCTTTTAATAATTGATAGAAAGATGGGTAAGCACTTCCAAGACCATGCCGCTTATGGAACACTGCCCTCCAACAGCTATAGAAGAGACATTGCTTTCAAATGCTTATAGAATATTCACTAGAATATTCACAAACACATTTATCAAGTCAATTGTAAGAGCAGTCCCAACAGATATAAAAATCACAATAGAAATGCATCCTCTGAAAACATATTTTTCAAATATGTGTTAATTTATACATACCCTTTTAAGGACCATGGAGGTAAAAGCAGGAGTCATGCATCTGGTGGCCTATGTTTAATCCCTATCACCTACACAAAAAGATGACACAGAGGCACACATCTGTCCTCCAGGATTCTTCCAAGGAGATGGAGCATAGAGCCAGGGCAATCTCCTGGAAGTGTGGGAGTCAGCTAGCCTAAAGTACGTACCATGGTACAAACCACAAAAGAGAACCTGCATCAACAAGGTGAGACAAGAATCTGCACACACACACACACACACATGCACAGACATACACACACACACACATGCACACACACGCACACACATACACACACATGCACACACATATACACACACATACACACACACACATATACACACACATATACACACACATACACACACACACATATACACACACATACACACACACACACATACATACACACACACACATTCACACACATACACATGCACACTTTCAAGCCTATGCTGGTTAGCTGAAAACTAGATAAAATTATTAAATTCTAAAGAGATAAGAGAAATATAGAAAGAATAATATAATCTACCAATTACAGGAACTAAAGGGGTCAGTCATCATTATTACAGATTGTACAGGCATTCAGTATGAAAAATGTATGCCGATAAGATTATCTCAGAAAACATAGACTTAGAATTGAATGATACAAATTTTCCAAACTGATCTCAAATGAGAAAGGGCTGTATTGATTTATATCTGTCAAAAAAAAAAAACCAATAATAATCAGCCCTTTCCCTAACACATGTTCATGTATGAGTGTTCTCTCTCTCTCTTTCTCTCTCTCTCTCTCTCTCTCTCTCACCACACACACACACACACACACACACACACACACATACACACACATCAGCCCCAGATTATTACAATGATGAATCCCAGCAGATGTTTAAGGGAGAAATAACAATGTCTTACTGTAAGTCTTTCACAAAATATAAGAGGAGTTAAAACCCTCACAACCCTTATTAAAAGGCCAGTATAACTCCACTACCCAAACCAGGCAAGAATATAGCAAAGAAAGTCTTAAGAATGTAGAAATAAAATCCTTAATAAAAGGAATTCAAAGGCAGATCTCCCTAGATTGTATAAATGTGGATATGTGTGTATCCTGATATATATATGAGAAACAAATGAACATGCTAATTTGCAGAATCTAAATAAATCTTGAAGATCATATTCCCAGGCCTAAAACTAATTAGGCCACCCAATTGTTGTGTACATTAAAGCTCTCTAAAACCACAAAGCTCATTGTTCCTTTGATAACCCACTTCCATATTCTATAATCTCAGTTTGTTTTCATATTTCTACAAAGGACAGATGGTAAACAATTTGAGAATTATAAAGATAAATGGCGTACCACCTTAGGACATGCTCTTTTAAAGTTACTGAGAGTTTATCAACAGCCATATTTCAAGCTACGTTTCCAAACTTACATACAAGAACATTTTCCCGAGGCTACTGAAACCATCCAACACTGCTGTAAATAAAAGGATGCTAATGAACATGAGAGGGAACAAGGTAATACTCAGGATTTGCAAATTAGCCTGGTGGCGTTCTCTATTGAATTTTGTGGCTGCCGAAGCTGCACTCTGTTTAGAAAGAGCATTTTGCCTCTCGATTGAATTTTTACTCATTTGAATCAAAGTTACTCCAAAAGCCCAGCATTCTGGAGAGGGAAGAAAAGGGGCGGGGGGGGGGGGACACACAGTTATAGCTATCATCACTGGATTACTAACAGCTCCAGGGATCTTAAACCCAAGTTAGAGTGTACAGCTTTCCCACACTGTTGCCAACTTGGGCACAGGCTAAACTAGTAGAGAAAGCATCAGGCATACCATCATTTTATTGTTTACCTGATAGCTGGAGCAAAATAGTATTTCTTAGAGGTGTTTCTTTTAGATCATTGATATTAGAACTATTATGTTTTCCATACCAAATATGAGGATTCATGGATGTCTTTTAAATAAAAGAATTGCCAAATGTGCTTATATCCATTTACATGAATAGTCAGATAAAAGCAAAACTTTAGGAAAGAGTAGCCCTTTAGTTGATTCACATTTTTTGAAAGGGGGTGAAGCACAATAAATGGGGTTACTCACTGGCTGTACCACTACTATTTATCTGGCAGCTGAGCTGTGTCAGGCACCAGGGACCTGGAGGGAACACAATTCTCAGGAAAAATCAACGTGCATGCCTGCCCTCCCTTCTTGCCTGCCCTCCCTTCTTGCTGACGAGAGCATCTGTCTCTGCAACCATTTGCCGTTTTCTAACAAAGACTGAAGATCAGCAACCCTTTAGGAATCTCCACCAGCAGATTAAGACTGCTATGTGGACTGGGAAATTCCAGGCTCTCAGCCTGGTTTCAGGTGTGCAGATGACCATGGTCCGACTATCCATCCCTATGGTTTGTAAGGCAGTCTAGTAAATCCCTTTAGAATATGTATGTAGTCTCCCAGTTCTGTTCTCCTAGAGAACCCCGCCTAATACATCTGGATGGATTTTGGTCTAAGACAGTGTTGGAGTGAGAGAGAACAAACTGGGGACAGAGGAAGGAAGACACAACTGTAAACACAGCCCTTGGGGCTATTGGGGAACTGAAAGGCAGGAAGAAAACTGCCTTAGAGATAGGATGCTATTACCCATCCTGAGAACAGACGGGTCTATGTGTTGAAGACAGGTCCAACAGTAACACTCATTGTCTATTTGGCTCACTGAGTTAAACATCTTAAGACCTGAATAACCAACCACTGCCTTAGGAATGGATTAGACTGACCTTATGAGTCTCTTCTAACTCACAGACTATAGGAATCACATCATGATTAGATTAGTTTTCTTCTGTTCTGGTTTCTTGTAAGCAGAACCCCCACCCCCTACACAGGCTCCCTATTCTCAATGGCCTCTCAGGAGCTTCAGAGAACCTCTGTTTGGGAAATGAGAAGGACTTCTGAGAAGCATCATCTCCCAGGCAAGCACTTTGAAAAACTGAAGTCTGTGTGATGATATAATATAATGTGGAAACAGTGAGTGCATACCATGTGTGTTGTGATTGGGTTACCTCATTCAGGATGGTATTTTCTAGTTCCATCTATTTGCCTAAGAACTTCATGAATTTATCGTTTTTAATAGCTGAATAGTTCTCCATTATGTAAATATACCACATTTTCTGTATCTATTCCTCTGTTGAAGGACATCTGGGTCTTTCCAGCTCCTTGGCTATTATAAATCAGGCTGCTATGAACATATTGGAGCACATGTCCTTATTACATGTTGGAGCATCTTCTGGGTATATGCCCAGGAATGGTATTGCTGGGTCCCCAGGTAGTACTATGTCAAATTTTCTGAGGAATTGCCAAACTGATTTCCAGAGTGGTTGTACCAGCTTGCAATCCCACCAATAGAGGAGTGTTCCTCTTTCTCCACATCCTCACCAACATCTGCTGTCACCTGAGTTTTTGATTTTTAGCCATTCTGATTGGTGTGAGGTGGAATCTCAGGGTTGTTTTGATTTGCATTTCCCTGATGGCTAAGGATGTCGAACATTTCTTTAGGTGCTTCTCAGCCATTGGATATTCCTCAGTTGAAAATCCTGAGTGAGGTAACCCAAAGGAGCCTGATATGTCTGTCTCCTGAGAGTCCCTACAAGAGCCTTACAAATACAGAGATGGATGCTTGCAGCCAACCACTGGACTGAGCTTGGGGACCCCAATAGAGGAGCTAGAGATAGGACTAAAGGAGTTGAAGGGGATTGCAACCCCGCAGGGAGAACAACAATATCAACCAATCAGTCCCTCAAGACCTCAAAGGAACTAAGCCATCAACAAAGGAGTACACATGGATACAGCTACATATGTTGCAGAGGATGGCCTGGTCATGCATCAATGGGAGGAGAGGTCTTTGGTCCTATGAAAGCTTGATAGATGCTCCAGTGTAAGGGGAACTGAGGGCAGGGAGGTGGGAGTGGGTGGGTGAGTGGAGGAACATCCTCATAGAAGCAGGGGGAGGGAGGATGGAATGGGAGAGAGGGGAGCAGGGAAGGGGATAACATTTGAAATGTAAATTTTTAAAAATCCAATAAAAAAAAGAAAGAAAAAAATTAGAAACAGATCTTTTCTGGTTAAGACTGCTGATGAGGACCTAGCCCTGGCAATACATTGACTGCTGCCTGCAAGAGAAGCCATGGCTAGCTCTCTGTCATGAGAGCATAATCAAGTGCCAATGTGAAATAAGTGGTATTCCCATGTATGTACATTATAACTTTTATCAATGTTCTGTTGTGGGTGAAAGTTGTCAGGCTGCATCTTGCATCCACTCATGAGAATAAATAGAGTCAGAAATTGAACTTGTCATGCAATAAGTTTCCCTGTAAAGGAAACACAGTTGAGCTGATAAGCTCATATGAATCTTTAGTATAGAAACAAAGGGTTTCTATAAATCCTAAAAATGGATTTTCAATGTCAGGACCCACAAAGCTAAGTCCTAGGATACCTCGGAGTGAAAGATTAAAGTCTTATTGTACCCTGGTGTCCTTCTTGAAACAGTAGCTGTCTCCTTTGTGGGTTTCCCAGAACCATCAGAAGTGGAAGCTGGGAAAAAGTTGGAGTCTGGAGATCATGGCTCCTACCCTGTCAGCCCAGTGTGCTCTGAAATCAACCATCAAACCGTATTTGACTTGCAGCTGCAGTAGCTAAGTCAGATCCCAAGTTCTCCACACATAAGTGTCGTCTCCATGTGCATAACGGATGCCACACGTCCAGGGACTCTCGGCTCATTTTGATTTGCTACTTTCTTCAAAGGGTTTCTCCCAGCACTTGCTGAATGTGAGTAAAAGTGCCGGCCAGCAGCACCACAACTGCTGTGACCAGCCTAAGCCCTACTCTGCCTCCCTCCTGAGCAGAGGGATTCGCACATGCGGTGGCAGCTGCATTTCCTACAAGGCTGAAGGCCCTGCACATCTTAAACTTCCAGCCTTGGCTTCCCAGGAGGAAGGCAGTTGACTGTGGCTCCTGCCTCCCTGGGGTGGAGTAGTAGAGGATGAGCTGAGAATGAGGCCACGTCCTCCAAACAGGACTGGCACATTGAAATAACACAAGCAAAGCTTTCATTCTTTCCTACCAGGTAACAGCAATCAACTTTTAGAAACATGGCTGTACAAAATAAGTACAAAATCTTTAGTTTAGCTTTCTGTCTTAAAAGGAGCTCTGAGGTTCAGTCAGATGTGTTGGACTAAGACTGAGTGGGTTTTTTCCCCCAATAATTTATCAATTATTTATTCACTTTACATCCCAATAACACACCTCCAACCTCTCCTCCCAGTCCTGCCCTTACAGGTCCCTCCTCAGAGAAGAGAGGATGGGGCTAGATATCCTAGGGTGGAGTGGTACCCAAGGGAAGCTTCCCCTTCACTAGTTGGATTTTTTTTAAAGCCACTTAAAACAGGTGGCTGGAACTAACAAAGGAAGAACAGTTCAGACAAAAACCATCTCGACAGCAGGGAGCAGACTCAACTGACTGCCTTTCTGGATGGGAAAGTAACTCCTTTTGGGTCTTGGGGTTGAAATCCTTCAAATTCTAGAATGTTTGAAACTGTTTTAGATCTGTAGAATTCTGAAGAGCAAAGCCCCCGAGCCTCCAATGAGCTGCACTCTTGATGTCCTGTGCTCTGCCATGTGATTGGCATGAGAGCAGGGGGCTGTGTGCTGTTTCGTCCACAAAAGCATGAAAGATTCTTACCCAAACAGTCGCTTCTATCCACACCCACCCAAAACCTTGATGAACATTTTAAACTCTATCTACTCCCCCATCCTACTCCTAACCCTCTTCCTCTACAAGTCCTTTCCCAAGGGCCCTTTGGGAACTGAAGGCTTGGAAAAGCCCATGGCCCTGCCTTGGTCTACCTTGGCTCTTCCTCTTTAAGTGTCCCTTCTGCCCAACCCATGATATTCCCACAGTGGCATAGAAGGAAATACATCTTTATGCTTTTAGCTGTAAGTCAACAAGACCAGAAGAAAGGCTTGGTGGCACACATCTTTAGTCCCAGCACTTAGGAGGCAGAGGCAGGCAAATCTCTGTGAGTTTGAGGCCAGCCTGATCTACAGAGTGAGTTCCAGAACAGCCAGAGCTATGGAAAGTGACTAGGGTGAATTGACACTACCTTCCTGGGTTATAGAGAGATATCCCTAATTCTAAGCCCAACAGCATAAACACTGGAACATGAGATCTAAGATATGGAAGGAAAGAAAAACACCCCTGCACCTTTGATGCCCCATCTTGTATTTTGGGAAAAACACTGACAACCATTCATTAGACTTAGGATGGGATGGTAGCTCATAGAACCTAGAACTTATGCCTTCTGAGGTGGGGGTGGGGTGGGGTGGGAGGCTAAACTCAAACCATCGAGTGAGCAGTGGTCCCTGTGCCTCTCTGTACAATTTGAAAGGAATGTGTATTTCTTCATTCAGTGTTTACCATAGCCCAGGAAGGGGACTACCTTTCCATTCCTTTGTGGTGAAGAGTCCAAAATAAAAGATTTCCTAGGTTCCTTGGAGCCACACAGATACAAAGAGGGCACTTCTCCATGTCCATATTCTGGCACTTGATTCAGCCACCTGTCATTTTCATAACCATAGCAGGAGAATTATCAGCCCTCTTGATGCACTACATCTACCCAGGTGTGACCCAAGAGGAGACAGATGAAATACAGGTCCTTATTTTATGTCCTTGATATCCTTGGGAGATAAAGGTACATTTAGAGGTGTCATATATATCTGAATACATAGTCTTAGCTTGTTTTTTTGTTTTGTTTTGTTGTTTTTTGTTTTAAAAACAAAACAAAACTATTTCTCATCTCATCCTTCTTCCCGCCCTCTTAGCAAATTGCTGTCTTGTTTGATCCTCTGTGACCAGTGGCTTGGACCTGAGATGGGACAAGAAGAAAGTCAAATGAAAAGCTTCTCCTGGTAGCAAGCAGAGTGGAGAAGCAGGCAAAAAGACAGTGAAATTCATGAGGACAAACTGGCAGAGGGAAATAAGAGAGGAACAGAACTTTCCATGAATTAATGGCGCTCAAGGAACATGAGTTCCCCATGAAGAGGTGGCATAAAGCTTGGGGAATCAAGTTAATGAGTCATCAAAATTTTGGTGTCATGGAGGTGATTGCTCTCCATCCCCTAGCTAGTAAATGAGTGGAGAACTACATTGATGCGGCATCACAGAATCCATTCCAAAAGTTGCAAAGATATCCAGATGAGTATCTGCGCCATCTTCATGCTCTACTGTATAACCCTCCCCTTATCAAAATCAATAAGTCTGGGGAAAAAATCTAGTGTGTGCTCCCAGAAGGTGCAGGCGAGAGGAATTCTGTTGACACCTCTGCTGGCGGAGAGGCAGCTTCCGGAGGAGTTCATGTCTGACTGGTTCCCCAGCTGTTCTTGGTTTGCCCCTGCCAGGAGAGGATGGGAACAGCTGATGTCCTTGCCCACAGCTTAGCTTGGCCCCATCATTTGCACATCCACCCCTGCAGCTGCCAAGGCAAAGAATGACCTGCCAACGGGAGAGCAGCTGCCTGATTTCCTGATGAATATTCTAAGGACTGGAAGCTGAGACCCAGTCCCCCTGGAGCGGATTCAGTTTCTTTCAGCACATCCCTAGGATTCACATGCTCTACATGCTCCGAGGTGAGAGCCTGTGTCTGGTTTTCACACCATGGTATCCCCCAGCTCCTAGCCCAACTCTTGGATCACAGTGTGCAGGAAGGAAACGTGTTGATTCATATGCGGCCTTCTGGCTCGGGAAAACATGGTGACTCCAAAGAGGACTTGCCACTGAAACACATGCAAATGTTAAACGTGACACCCACATTGAAGGACCCTTATAACTGAACTTGAGAGAAAGGGAAGAGAATTAGAGGGAATTAAAGGAATTCTAAGCAAAGACATTCGGACACTCCAATACCTTGGAAACCAGGAGGTCTCGTGGATACTGGCCCAACTCCAGTCATGACAGAAGTATGACTTGAACACAGAGGAGACTGACAGCTAACACACTTGACTAAAACCAGGGCCTGGATTAGGGGTTTAGTCTTGGGTACAGTGCTTGCCTAACATATGAAGCCCTGGCTTCCATCCCTGACACCACAATCTCCCCATTAAAAACAAAAATCCAAACAGATCCTTGAAGGGCTGTCCTTCCTTCCCAAGTTTTTATAACTTAGGGGTTATAAAAACAACTAAGTTTCTCAAGGAACCTGCAGTCTCTCAAGTCACTTATTTTCACCCCCAAATCTGATGAGTTTTAGATAGCAGGCTCAAAAAAATACCAGCGCTGCTGACGACGTCCTGACTGCCAGTCTGAGCTCGGCTCAGGCTGCAGGCTGACCAGGTAAAGAGAAGGATTGCCACCTAAAGCCAGCATTACCCCGAGGCCTTTAGAAAGCAGGTTTCTGCCTGTCAGCTTTGGGATTACTTCCCTTATTCACCCTGTTCAGCCAACTACCTCCTCCAGTGACCATTGAACTTCTGATTGACACAAACAAGCCTGTAACAGACCTAAGTCTCCACACTAGTTCTCAGGCTGTTCTGACCCATACCACAAGCTGTTCTAGCTCGTATGCCTCTCTTAAAATAGGCAAAGCTTTCCTGCCTTTTTCCTGTCCTCTCTGATCCTGGAGAGACAGCAATGGCAGTTTGATCCCCCATAAACCTGTTTTTTTTTTTTTTTTTTTTTTTAACCTACAGAGTGGTTTAGTTCTGTGGCTTCACTGTGTCCTCACTTACACTAGGGACTCAGAACTTCATGTCTTTGCCACTTGGGTGTACAGAACAAGCTTACAATAAACATGTGGTGTTAAAGTTCCAAGTTGGGGAATAGTGTGCAAGAACGGCTTCAGACAAGTGAACACCTAGGAACCTGTTAGTCTTAAACAATCTCTGCTCTACAGGAAAGTTCCTGAATTTACAGCATGGCTCAGAGTGTACAGGAGAAGAGGGCTGGGAAAGGGAGAGCAGAAGCCTCTGAAAGAGACGAGCTGTGATAATAAAGAAAAATAAGATTTTACTCTAAGCTCTTGAGGTTCTGGGAATTGGCCAGTGAAACAATCTGGAAGGGATCACAATATCGTATACCTAAAGACAGGAAGAGCTCGAAGGCAACCTCAATGAAACGAACGAGTTATCACTTCAAAATGTATCTAGCAAGTTTGAAGAACAAAATGAAGCTTTCACAAATGAACATTTAAAAAAACATCGGGAAACATAAAGTGAGTCAATAAGTAGTCCAGACAGTCAACTAGGCACAGCTAAAAGGAGAATTGGGAAGATCAAATCTAGTCTTAGACATGTTACCTGTAATAAAAAGAAGGCAAAGAAAGATCAAGGTATAAGCAGAAGCTATGAACAGGGTCACTGACTAACAAGGTCCAATGGCAAAAAAGAGTTTCAAGTCGGGTAATAAAGGGAAGGATGAAGATTAATCATCTTTATCATGGACTGGATTCAAGAAACTCAGGCAATCCAGGCCTGCTGGTATAGGTCTTAACCCCATTTACCTGGGCAGTTAAGGAAGGGAGATCACAAGTTCAATATCTGTATGAGCTATGGAGTGAGTTCAAGGTCAACTTAATAAGAGTCTACCTTATTCAGCCAAAGACAGCTTGGGGTGTAAAGAGGCAGTGCCTTTGTGAGTATGTCTGAGGCCCTAGGTTCAATCCTGAGTGCCACAAGAAGACAAAGGAGAAGGAAGAAACATACGTGAATGAAAAAAAAAATAAAGAAAGAGAAGAGGGAAAAGAGGGGGGTGGGTAGAAAGACCATGGGTGTGGTAGTGACATAAAGCCAGGTATAAATGAAAAATAGAAATTATTCCTTTTCAGCCATACACTAACACAAATTCATATTGACAAGATTATAGAAACATGTGCCCACACATGTAAAAATACAGACCAACAATGAAAAACTGTCATATCTAGATAAAAAGACAGATCCAACAAATAACTGTTACTCTAAAGAGACCAATGCCACATCAGGGAAGGCTGGGATACACTAGGGGAATCTCTATTTGCCTGAGGGAAACAACTGTCCATCTAGAATTCAACACAGAGGTAAGCCTGTGAGAGAGTTACAGTGGGCATCTTTGGGTATAGCAAACACAGTTTGTTCATCAGAGACTCTCAGTGGAAGACAGCTTTAAGAAGGAGTGAGCTGAATGCAGCAGCAGGGAAGATTTGGTTATAGTGGATTAGCCAATCTAAGTGTTGGATGACAAAACCAGACCAGAGTCTCTTATGGCCCCACTGCATTGTTTTTAAGTTAAAGACAGAAAGACAGACAGACAGACAGACAACACTACATGCATACAGATGTCCTTGTAGGCCAGAAGAAGGCATCAGATTCTCTAGAATTGGAGTAATAGGTGGCTTTCAGCTTCCTGATGTGGGATCTGGGAATTGATCCTGGGTCTTCTTTCTGTATGAAGAGCAAGTGCTCTTAAGGGCTGTTGCATCTCTATAGTTCTCCCACGTCTAGCAGTCTGAAGAATACATTAGTTACTCTGCCTGTTGCTGTGACAAAACACTTGGGAAATGCAACTTAGGGGAGGGGTGGCCATTTTGGCTCACAGTTTGCAGTGTCAGAGAAGCCATGGGGATAGGAACAGCCCATGGTTGTGAGAGAGGGAGGCCGATGCCTCTCACATCTCAGGGAGCAGAGATGGGTGAGTCCTGGCGGGCGCTCAGCTGTCTTCCTGCTTTTCTCCCTTTTATTTAACCATGGTCCCCAGGTTGTGGAATGGTACCATCCACCTCAGCGATCCTTTCCTCCTCAGTTAACCCTGTCTGGATACACCTCAAATCCCATGGGTGATTCTCCAAGAACCAACCTGTGGGCCACGACCCCTTCAGGGGTTAAATGATCCTTTCACAGAGATTATATGTCAGATATCCATCATATCAGATATTGACACTATGATTCATAACAGTAGCAAAATTGCAGTTATGAAGTAGCAATGAACATAATTTTATGGTTGGAGGTGATCACAACATGAGAAACGATATTAAAGTGTCACATTATTAGGAAGGTTGAGAGCCACTGTCCTGGAAGATTCTAAATCCTGTGTTAACAGTGATGATCAATTATAAAAAGTAGCATATGTTTTAAAAGAGCAGAAGTGAATTACCAAACAATAGTGATAATGAAAACTCAGAATCGCAGTGGGAAGCATCAACCCACGCATAGCCTGTGCCGCTGCCTGAGAGCAAGCGAAGGTTCTCTCCAGACTCTGTTAGTGAAGTGCAAATGTGGCAAAAACCCAACAGCAATAGTGAAAGTGTGCATCTAAACTCACAGACCTAAAAGGTGTAAGGAGCCCATTAGCCATACAGTGGGAGATGGAAGAAAGAAAGCAGGCATCTAGGAGGACAAAAGCTAAATTTATTTTCATTAAAATTAAAGAAAGAGAAAGAGAGACAGACAGACATGTGTGCTGCCTGCTCCTATTTACTCTGCAATGAAGGCTCTAACCCGTCTGAGGAGAAAGGGGGAATAATACTAAGAATTGTGATAATTCTCAGAGGATTTCTATAGAATATACATTCTACTAATGTCAATAAACATTAAGCAAGATCACCGAGTTCAAAACCAATACCCTAAATAAGTTAAAGACCAGAACAACAAAAAATGGTCTATTCATAATAAAACAAGAGTACCCAGAGCTGGTACCTGTTGAAACTGGGTCGTAGACACAGGGGGTTACTAGGGTCTACTTCTTTGTTGTTGTTTTGTCTTCCACATTAAAGATCTAGGGGCTAGAGAGATGGCTCAGAAATAAGAGTGGTTGCTGCTCTTCCAGAAGTTCCCAGCACCTACATCAGGTTCCATGCTCCATGTATCCAAGGTAGGTAGAAATGCCAATGTTTATGATCAGAGCCTTGAGGTCACAAGAATGCTCATTCTCTGCCAAATTAACTGAGATCTCAGGATGGGAAGTTATGTAAGCCCTTTAGCAAGGTTCTAATAGCCACACAAAAGACCAGAACATTTTGAAAGGAAAGACAAAAGAGAGTGGGAGAGACGTCATCTTCTAAGAACTTAGTATGGGCTGGATACTTTACACTCCCTCATAGCATCCTCTGAACATACGCATGAGTAGACACACCACCTCATAGAGAAGACAACCAAGGAAGAGAGAGATTATACAGTCTGATAGCAGAGGAGGCAGAAAACATGCAGAAGCTGGCGGATGGGGAGGAAGGCTGTGAGCAGTGGTCTTCTGGACCTGACACGGCTAGTGCACCCATGAGTGCACAAGCAGCTCTAGTTACTGTGTAAGACCAAGCCAGCCAGAGATCTAGAGCAGATGTGGCAGATGATCCCCAGGCCCTAGTCCTGACTGAGGAGCTATTGGCAGTTGGTAGCTCCAAGAGTATTGAGGGTCACCCTTTCTTGAGGATATGGCCCCTGGTCAGATTCACATGCTCCAGGGGATGGTCCTACACCTAGGCATGACTGGGCAGCATTAACTGGACTTAGTGGGCTATCAAGAAAAACAAAAGACATCACGTTGGTAGAGAGATGTGTTAGAGGGAAGTTGGAGGAGAAAATCGGGGAATATGATGGTATTTATGGCATACATTTGTAAAATTCTCAGGAATATCTATTTTGTTTTTAAATTTTGCCTGAGGTTTGGGGCTCCAGCCATCTCAGTCCTCCCATCCTGGAGAGGCCTCCTGTGAGGTAGGGTTTGCAGGGGAGACCAGCTAGCTGACTTTAGCACAGACCTCTGTACTTCTGAAACTCTCCCACTTCTTCCAGGAACATCATCAAAGCAACAATATATAGTGCCAACCTGAGAACTTAAGACTTCCCTGGAAACCACGGATCAGCCCCCAGATCTCCCAGTGTTGACCAGAATAGAAAGCAGATTCAGTAACTGCTTCTATGATGATGGGTTTCTTAGATGTATACAAATATAGATGCTGATCTCATATGATAAATACATTTCAGTTATAAGTCAACAGCAAAGGTTAGCATTTAGGAGAAATTATCTTTTAAAAATCTCTTTGGATTTCAAAAAAGAAGGAAACATTCATAAACCAAACTTTAAAAAAAAATCTGCTAAAAGGGCCAGTGAGATGGCTCAGTAGGGAAAGTTCCTGCAAGCCCCACAACCTGAGTTTAATCTCTGATCCCACAGTGGAAGGAGAGAGTCAACACCTGAAAGTTGCTCTTTGACCTCCATACGTGAGCTATAGTACATATGAGCCAGCCACCCACCCATCACTGTGTGCATGCATGTACGCACTTGCACACATAAAGTAATTGTAAAAATCATGCTTAAAAATAGATAGATGAGGCTGGAGAGACGGCTCAGAGGTTAAAAGCATGGGCCGCTTTTCCAGAGAACAAGTTAGATTGCCAGCACATACAGGGTGGCTCACAACCACTTGTAGCTCTAGATTCAGGGCATCTGATTTTCTCTTCTGGTCTCCAGGCATGTACATGGTGCAAAAACATACATGCAGACAAGACACCTATACACATAAAATAAAAATAAATAAATTTTTAATGTAGTGGAGTACAGTTGAGGAAGATACCTGACACCAACCTCTGGCCACCACATGCACACATGTGTGCACAATCACACACACACACACCCCACAGATACATGAGTGGTTTGCCAAGTTCCCATGACAAACAGATTACTGCCACTATTGGCCTCAATCAATCATAAAAAAGAAACTTCTTGCAATGGGTAGTGTATAATGGAAACTCATAACCACTGCTGAAGCTCTTGAGAACAAGCATCTGTTGCTATGGCAACCATGGTTCCATGCTTAGCCAGAGATGGACATCTATAGCATTCCCTCTAAGGCTCAGGGAGCACTGTGGAGAAGGTATCAGAAAAAAAGTGTTAAGATTCTGGTAGGTTGACCAAGGCAGGCCCTACATCCAAGAGTAGTTAGATAACACAAATGGGACTTTTTGAGGACAGGAGGAGGTGGAGGAGGGAGAGGAGGAAGAGTCAGAGAAGGAGGAGGAGGAAAACTCAAAGTTGGGTAGGTAGGGGTGGATCTGAGATTAATTGGGAGAGGGAGATAAATATGATCAAAATATATTATATGAAATTCTTGAAGAATTAATAAAAGTACTATTTAAAAGGAGAAAGGAAGCGGAGGATACCCAGTGCTGGAGAAGGGGCAGATTGTTGCATAGTAACATACTTCCAGTTGAAATATTCCCTCTGCAAGTGTGGGGGGCTCTCGAGATTCAACAAGTAAAGAAAGGGGCAGGAGCCTGAGAGAGCAGAAGCTTAGAAGATTCTCAGAAGTCCTTCCTCAGCTTTGTGGCAGGAGCAGACGGCTGGACGTGGAGCCTGTGGCCAGCAGAACTGAACTCCAGAAAAGAAACTTAGGGGCTAGTGAGATGGTTCAGTGGGTAAGAGCACCCGACTGCTCTTCCAAAGGTCAGGAGTTCAAATCCCAGCAACCACATGGTGGCTCACAACCATCCGTAACGAGATCTGACACCCTCTTCTGGAGTGTCTGAGGACAGCTACAGTGTACTTACATATAATAAATAAATGAATAAAAAAAAAAAAAAAAAGAAAGAAACTTAGCTTTGGGGAGAGACTGGAGACCTCTGAGCTTCAGGTCAGAGGCTGCAGCTCGCCTGAGCTGTCTATCACTGGTGGCATAGGTGGGCTTTAATGATGCTGCACTTTTTTTGAGTCATCCTTGCTCTTGTAAGTAACCCCTATACTCCCGCTGGTGACCTCAGTAAAAACACCTTAGTCACCCTCACCTCCACCCCACCCCAAAAAAGGAAGGACAGAAGAAAAGAAAGTAAGCTGCAAAATAATATCCACAACATGAAATCCAGTTCTCCCGCTCGGCAATAGAAACACATAAATTACCGGAACTGTGATTATTTTGGGGGTACAAGAATTGTGCATAAATTTCACTTTATTTTTGTTTGTACATTTTCAGGCCATTTCTTAAATTTCCTGTCACCTTACTTGCTATGTGATATAAATGAAGAAAAATAAATAATGTGAAAGAATGAAAAGAGATAAATAACGATGACCTACTGAGAGAAAACATGCAAACAAAACAGGTCCAAGGGTATCTGATGGTGGTGAAAACATCAGTCAAAAGGTGAAGATACTCCACATCCAGCTTGTTAAGATGTGAAAGCTACAAAATAGCAAATACGCCTAATTCTGTGTAATCAAAACTCTCCAAGTAGGATTTTTTTCCCCCTTTGTGGAGCCAATTTGAAAAGCAATTTAACAAAGTATATTAAAGTGGAAAATGAACGTACTGTACAACTCGGCAATTCACTCATAATAGGTCCCCTAGAGCGCATGCTTACACAGAAAGAGACAAGACGAGGATCCACCACTGGGATGGAAAAGACTGGAAGACGCAGGTATTTGTCAACAGAGGAGAACACAGTTTAAAGCTTAGTCGTTCAATGAAAAAGAAAGAACCAAGGGCTAAGGCCAGCATGAATAAATCTTAAAAACACATTAATCAAAAACAAAAACAAAAACAGAAGCCAAAACCCTGAAGGCTGCAAATGTTGTAATCTGTAGTAAGCTACCATGAAGCCTAACATTTAAATCCAAAATAACACCAGAGACTAATTCGAGAAATGTATACTTCAGACCCATCAGCTACAGAAAGGAAGAAGGCTAGATGGGTGGAAAATAGGTGTACGGTTACACACATATCTGTAATACTTTAGACCTTCAAAGCATAGACATTTTGAATCCTGTATAATAAAATCTAGAGGGTACAGAATACAAACATGTGACTTTTTCTGGGTCCCTTTTCCAACCTTAACTTCTTCTTCAATAATCCTTTTCTTACTATACCAAATTATACTGAAATTGGCTGGGAAAAAAGTCTATAGTAGTTTGAAAAGTTTACTTGGTGCTTTGGTGCTATGGTTTGAATGTGAAGCATCCCAGTACCACAAGGCTCCCATGTTGGAACACTTAGGCTTGGGTAGTCTGGGAAGGTGCTGAGCCTTCGATTGGATCCTAACTGGCAGACAGCACTGGAGGGATGGATCTCAAGGGTCACAAGACAACCTAGCTCTTTGTTGTCTGAATTCACTAAGATCTGATTTTCTATACCTCAAGTTCCTGCCTCCATGCCTTCCTGCATGAATGTTCCCTTGGGGCCATGAGCTGAATAAGCCCCTCCTCCTTCAAGTTGTTTCTGCCAGGTATTCTGTCATAGTGTCAACTAGAGTCACTAGCATACTTGGTAGATCTCATTTCAGGGGTATACCTGCTCCATTAACCAGAGAACAGCAGCTCTTTAAAACACAGACTGGCTGGAGAGATGGCTCAGTAGTTAAAAGAAGAAGAAGGTCCAAGTTCTGTTGCCAGCACCCACATTGGGCAGCTCACATAAGGGGACCAGACACCCTCTTCTGGCCTCTGAGGGAATCTGTACTCATATGTATGTCCCCTGAATGTTCCTACATGAAGACACAGATTCAGGTACTAAGGTGTGTGTGTGTGTGTGTGTCTATATGTATATGTGTGTATAGATAGATCAATAGATGATAGATAGATGGATAGATGGATAGATAGATAGATAGATATGAGACAGGTTCAAAACCCTAATGCAAACTCCAGGACTATTACCTGGATATTAAGGATTCAAACCAAACCAAACAAGTAAAATCAGGTTCTCAGATCACATTACAGCTCAAGTGAACACAGACTGTTCCTCTCTAAAACACACACACACACACACACACACACACACACACACACTCAGTCAGTGCCGAAATCTTCTCCTGGCTTAAATGTCAAATGACATAGGAAAGTTTGGGGTTCAAATGCAGAATGGTGCTTACCATACTCTGCACAAGGAGGCATGGCCAGGGATACCAGCATCCACAGGGGGGCATATAAAGGGCTCTGGAGGCCAAAGCATCAGCATGAGCAGGCAGAAGGTCCAGGGACCCAAGGAGGCTGCCCAAACTTTAAAACGGTTGCCAGGAAGTCGAACTCTTAATGTATAGCCTTGGGATGACATAAAAGCTTAAAGGATAAAAAAATATATCAAAATGAGGCTGAATTATTCAGCTTCTCCTCCTCATCTGTCAATTGAAGGCAAGCAAGGCATACTGAGCATTAAGTAAAGTCCAAGGAAAGAGGATGAAAAGTGACTTGCTGAAAGTAGGAAGGTTGAAACAGCAGTCTGTCCAAAAAACACAAGACTTGAGTACACATTTGAATTGGAAAGCAGTGTATCCAACCTCCATTGTCAATTCTGTCTAAAACCAGATGGATCTCCAACTGCCATGAGCATTGTATTATGTACCAAAGACAGAGTACACAGATTACAGAATGCTTACCAGGCTGGGGTATGGCTTACTTTCCCTCATGAGATAGCACAGAGATGGCCTTGCCTCTGGGCACCATCTGAAAGCCCGGGTATCCTCTGCTGTGGGAAGAAGCAGTAATAGGACAGGCTGCAGGATACTCTCCCCAGCACTGCATGAGATCTTGGCATGGTGTCTGGCTACAGTACACTCAGTGTTTCCTGGTATCTACATGCCAATACAAAAGCTCTGGGTTTGGTAAACTACTAGCCGCACATATGTAATGAAACAGCTGCATGGAACACAGAAAGAAGCTCCCCACAACTTTATTTAGGTTGGGTCTACCTCACTTCTCAGGCCTGATATCCTGCTTGTTTAATCCTGCTATATAGGGTGCAAGCTGAGGGTTGTGGGGTTGCCCATGTGCCTCCAAACACATATTCAGAAATGCTTCTCAGAACTATCTTTGGGAATCAGAGACACGGCAGGAACAACAGAGCTTTAAAAGGCTCCTAGAAAAAAAAAAGGCTCCTAGAATATACTCTGATACAAAAAAAAAATTTTTTTTTTTTTGCAACTGTAATGAGCTCATTACAGCACCATTTAGGGCAGGAAGAAATCTACTTAGCTTCTTTAAATGATGGAGCTTCCGTCCTTGAAAATATTTTTGTGTGTGCAATTCCCACAGCTGCAACATTTGTCTAATTAGGTATACGTTCACTTTGAGTTTTCATAGATTTTTTTTTTTTGGAAACAAAGTTTTAAAACATTTTAAAATGACTTTAATGTTTGTTTCCACAAGGAAGGAAGAGAAGGAGCCAAATTGACAGTGGGAGGAAGAAAATGTCAATTGTTGTGAGAAAGGCGTGGCTAGCTTCCAGTTGGCATGGCAGAGTCACAGGTGCTTCCCCATGTCCCCTCTTGAAAACAAAATAAAACACTGGTTTTTCTAACAACATCAACAACAACAACAACGATAACCATAAGAAACAGAGAATAACAATAGTAAGATGAGACGGCCAAGTTGTGGGCACAACTCAGGGGTAAGGGTGTGCCACCCTGGCTCTTGTTCTTCACTGAGTTGAATGAAAAACATCCCCATAGTCTTGGGCATTGGGCCCCCCAGTTGGTGGAGCTGTTGTGTTGGCTAAGGAGGTGTGTCCTTCCTGGGGGATGTATGTAACTGGGGGTAGGATTTAAGAGTTTAAAGGCACCCATCGTTTCTCATTTGCTGCCTCTGCTTCATGCTTGTAGTTCAAGATGTAAGCCCCAGCTTCCTGGTCCTGCCACCATGCTAGTGTCTTTGCTCCATCATCATAGATTCTAATCTTCTGGGACTATAAGCCCCAATAAGCTATTTCTTCTATATGTTGCCTTGATCATGGTGTTTTATCACAGCAATAGAAAAGGAATAACTAGACAGCCCCAGCACCACATCAGAGAGAGAAGAGAGGGAGAGAAAGAAAGGGAGGGGGAAGGGGGAGACAGAGAGACAGAGAGCAGGCACGAAGGCACAGGAGTGCCAGCTCCCTGGAGAAGAGTGCCATGGTAGCATGGTTTTGGAAAATGAGAATTTAAAATTCGAAGCTCCAAGTTTCTTACAAAGCTGGCATGGTGGTTGCCTACCTCCCCAATCCTAGGACACAAGAATGCATGCAGGAGGCACTGCAGCACAGAACTGCTGTGCTCAAGAACACCCCCACTCCCACCCTGGCCAGATCATACAGAGGAAAGGTCAAAAAGTCCTGAATTGAAAACAGAAACAGTCAGTAGAAACAAGGACATGAGGGCATGATTTCCTCTTTATCCCTGTTCTGTTGAGCTGCCAGGGCTCTCAGACCCTGGAGCCGGGCTAAAACCTTCAGCAGGAGATAGGAGGATTCATTTTTGGAAAAGGAAAAAAACAACAACAACAAAAAAAACCAAAACAAAAAACCTGACCAACCCAATGGAAAACAATACATATGTTAGAACCAATGATATACGGAGATATTCCAATAAAATGTCACCTCCTTCACCTATTGATAAATCCATCTGTGGACGCACATAGTCAGCTCAGAGTCCCAGTATTGAATGGCAACAGTGAACCAGAAATAGAATGTTTGAACAAAGTCAGAGATTCTACTGAAGGGGGCAATGAGTCTCAGATTTCACAGTGGCCCTGAGGTGAACAAATTGTGCCTACGAAGCACTAATGTATTCAGAGCTAACAGAAACCTTCTCTCCATGACAAGTAGACATGGCCCTTCTCTACATGACAAGTAGACATGGCCACTGCAATGGAAAGAAGGCAGTTATGAAAGGGCAGGAAACATCTTTAAATGGAATAGAGGGGGTAGAAAACATAGGAAAATGCTCCCCCCCCCAACAGAATAAAATCCAGAGATGGAAAATAACAGGGAAGAAGAAACAGCTGAAGAAACAGTGTGAGAAAGTAAAAATTTCACATGAAATTCCAATCTGACAGTTACACTGAGTTCTCAGTGTGATCACTGAAAACACCACCACTAATAGGCATTTACATAAACTGTAACGATTACCGCTACAAAGAGAAGATAGTAACGTTCAGAAAGAAAATATACTTAAAGGATGAACAATGAGCACCCTGTTGATTTCTCTGGTTCCCTGGCTGTAATGAGCATGGAGACAATGAGCGAATTCCTTACTGAATACAAAGGACACATGACTTCTACCAAGCTAGCAATCAAAGATGGGATGGGGAACACATGTAAGGAGAGAGACTAGAATGCTGGCCATACATGCATATATAGGTCTATGCACACCGTATCATATCCATACACTCAGAAGTGTGTGTGTGTGTGAATATGTACATGTAAAAGAGAGAGAAGCAAGGAGGTGGGAGTGAGAGGAAAGAAACAGAAGGGAAGGAGGAATGGAGGGACAAAAAAGGAGGAGGAGGAGGGAGGGACAAAAGGCCAGGGAAGGAGAGCATTATCTCCATGAGAAAGAACTGTGCTCAGCTTCCTTTAAAACAATGTTTCCACAAGGAAGGAATAGAAGCCAAATAGAGCCAAATGACAATGGAAGGGATAAAATGTTTATATTAAGTCAAGTGTGGCAATGATTTTATACATGTAAACACACATTCTCTGTGTGTGTGTGTGTGTGTGTGTGTGTGTATGAAGGATACAGTAAGTAGACACAAGCTTTCCTGTTGAACTCTAGCCTTTTTTTTTTTTTAAGATGCCTGTGTGGACAGCTACATATCTTCCCACCCAGAGTCCTGTACAGCTAACCATGTCCTGGGTCATAAGCTGCCAATGAGATCTGTTAATCTGCTAAAAGGCTTATAAAAATATTATTTTCCTGAAATAAAAAAAGAGGGAATTGTAGGTCTTCAGCCTTTGCCTCTTTTGCTCTTTGTTGCTCAGAATGCAGGTATGACAATAAGGGTTGCAGCAGCCAGCATGACACAAGGCCATAAGGAAAGAGTGGACATCAGCGTCTAAGAATGGCAGATGCTGAGGATGTGCCATGTTCTGACTCGGATGCACAGAGGATATGCAGTGTTCCAGGCTGTATCACTGGCCTGCAATGCCTGTGAGATCATTCTTACGTAGTTCACTTTATAGTGGTTTTCCATGTCAAAAACAAAAACAAAACAAAGACAATGACAAAAAAACCAACAAAACAACAACAACAACAACAAAAAAACCTGCCACAATTGTGTCTCCTGTTACTTGCAACTAAAAGCAGACTTCATACATTCACAAGTTATCCAAGAACTATCTTGGGCTGGAGAGATGCCTCGGGGGTTAAGAGCACTTACTGCTCTTCCAGTAGATTCAGGTTCAGTACCCAGCACCTTAAGGACCACTCACAACCATCTGGAGAATCAAGTTTCAGAGGAGCTTGTTCCCTCTTCTGGCCTCCACAGGCATAAAGTAGGCAGGCTTGTAGGATAGACACACACGCAAGCAAAATACCCATACACATAAGATACCTTCCAAAATGTGTATCACCCAGATACTCTACCTCAGGAGCTTCTAGAACGTGCACATCATTAAAAAAAAAAAACACAAAAACAAAGGAAGGAAGGAAAGGTATTTGCTTTAAAAAGAATTAAGGGTGTGAGAGAACTTTCCAGGCTCTTGATTAAAGACAGCCCTGAAGCAATCGGTGAATCATATTCCTGAAGAAGAACCAGTTTGAGGGGCCAGAGACATAGCTCAATCTAGAAATTGCTCACTGTGGAACCATGAGGACCTGAGTTCAATTCCCAGGACTCATGCAAAAAGTCAGGCTTAGTGGTGCGCACTTGCTACAAGGCAGGAGAGATTGGTAGATCCCTAGGGCTTACCAGCCAGCCAGTTACACCTACTTGATGCATTCCAACCAGTGATAGACATTGTTCATAAAAGGAGGATGGTACCTAAGAAATGACACTGGAGACTGATTGTCACCTGTCCTGTACATGCATCCCCACACCCATAAACTCTCACACACATACATGAACACAAAAGTAACCGGAGAGTTCTGAGAAAGGCAACTCCCAGGGTCTGACTGAGGATGGGCTGTAACAACACTGGCTGCACTGTTGGAAAGAACACCCATGCGAAGACAAGAGGAACATCAAGTGTACAGCTCAAGAGCTGCTGGGACGAAAGTGAACTTCTGCAGAGGGATGTGCAGATGGCAGCCTGGATGGGAAGATTCACTAAAGGGGAAGGAGCTGGGGAGATGGGAATACACCCGTGTTGTCTAAGGGAGCCTCAGGGATGAAGTGTCAGCATGAGGCATCTGGAGGAAGCATCAGACGTCATTCCTGCAGCAGGGAAGACTGCTGGGAGAGCAGTCCTTGGGATCCGGGACTCTGTTCTGGATGTGTTTGTGCTGAGCTGCGCTGGAGCTCGGGGTAATGAACGAGGCTATGGTCAAACTCAGGATATGCTCAGCCCTTGACAAGTAATGATTCCTGTCATCTGCCAACATGAATAAATGCTTCATGTGTTTGCATTTTCAAACATTCTCAACGACAGGACTTGGGGAACGGACTGAGAGTTGACTCTAAGACTCTTACGTGTAAACACACCATGAACTTGGAATATTAAACCATTGCAAGTGTGATGGCCCTACTGCTGGACTGAAGATGTCTGCCCCATCCCAAGGCAAGGCTCTGTCTGCCGAGGCTGCAGCCTCCCTCCCGATGAAATAACTCCCCACTATTAGCTTTATTTAATAAACATTTGCCTCTAAAAAATATCAGCTGTGCTTGGACTTCTGTTTGTGTGTGTGGAGCACATGCCAAGTTCAAGGCCAACTCAGACATATTTTGAAACTGAGTTTACATGTTTCTAAGTACATCTGCTGTTCAACCTTCAAAGGAATCTGTTTGTACCAAACCCTCTCAAAGACACCTTTGACTGCGGTTTTCACCTGCAGGTCCCAGAGTTTTCTAAATAGTCTACAGCGTTGTTGCCTTTTTCACTGATGGTTGATAGGTACAATTGTTTAATTTAATCACCAATTCGCCAAGTTGGTCTTTATGGCTGTGTAGATACTTTATGGGAGCTAGAATTTGGCTACATTATGGTCGACATGCTGGGGGTCGAGGATAACAGTGACAGTTGAGAAATGAAATGTTTCGTGTTGGAAACAGTTGATGATGGAGGACTAGCTAAATGCCTGATACCTAGAATCACAGAAATAAAGAGTTGGAGGCCAAGGTGAATCATTCATTGGTGAACAGCGCCCCTAGCGTCAAAAGGGGCCGGCAGCAAGGGTGACTAGGGAAGCTCCCGAATTTTAAAAAGGCACCTGCTGTGAGTTCTCATTATACAAACAGGATCCACAGGTGCCGGGGCTTTAAGAAGATTCAACTCAGGAAAAGACAAGTCTATAAAAACTCCTTTAACGTATGCACTTTTGTTTAACTCTGGAGTGGGTTCTCGCGCTACACGAGGTCTTGGTGTAAGCCCTTACTTACCGAGGATGAGCAAGAGAGGGGAATGAGTTCTGTTAAAGTTTGATCCTTACTGACAATTAGCGAGTGAAGCCAGAAATCGCTAAGGGCCACGAAGTCAATTGAAACAAAAAAAGTAAAGAGCGCTGCAGGTACACCTGTGATGGGAGGCCGCGGGGGGCGTCCTCTGCATCCCCCAGCGGTGTCCTCGTGGGGAGTTGACTCCGAAGCTGGGTGAAGGAACTCACTACCCCACTGGCTCAGGAAAACGACCCCACGCACACCCTCCCAGGAGACACGTGTAACTGTCAAGACACTGTGAGCCTTAGGAGCAAATGTACTCCAAGACACTTCAGACATTAGCTGCTTCAAGGCCCCCAAGCAAAGCGTCTTCTTCTCCCGTGCCAACCCAACCCCCGGAGTGAGCACCTGGCGGGGGACCAGTGTCAAGGCTCTGGGAGCACGAGCCAGGGGGGGTCCTCAGATGCGCCCTGGTGCGTTTGCTCTCCCTGTGGCTGTGGCACTCGCGGAGACCCTGGCTTGTAGCGAGGTGGCGGGGAAGGGACGCGCAGGCAGCCGCCTGTGCGGGTGACTTACCTCGGGCTGCACGGGGCGCCAGCAGGGCCCCAGCCAGGGCCAGCAGGAGGGCGCGGGCGGGGGGCGCGCGCCGCGCCGGGCGCTCTGCCATTGTCGCCGGCCTGGCGTGCAGCTGCTTCGGGGGCCCCGCGGCCAGCGCTGCAGCATCCCACGCGGGCGCCGAGCTGGGGGAACTCCTACTGCCCTGAGTCTGCCGCGACCCCCTCGCGCAGCGCCCGGGTCGCTGAGCAGCGAGTCTAGCCTTTCATTTTTCAAAAAAAAACTTTCTCCCCTCCCCGTGTGTGTGCGTGCGCGCGCGCGCTACTCTGGCACGAGCCGCCCTTGACCGTTGCAATAAATGAGCAGCCTGTCCGAGTTGGCGCCGGGGACCAGCGATCTGAGGGCGGGCCTGTGCAATGGATCCGCGGCCAGCAGTCGCCGTTCTCATTACCACGGAACAAATTAGCGTCTCCCCCGCATCCCGCCTTCCTGCGGCGTCCCGCGGGTCCTAGAGACCGCTCCGGGGTCCCCGACAGCCTGGGTCCTATCCACTCCCGGGGGTGGCTGGATGCAGGATGCCCTCAGACCCCTTGTGCGGGCCGCCGCGTAGACCGGCTGTGTGGCGCAAAGGCGCGAGAACGCACACTTCCCAGCCTCAGGATGATGTGGCCGCGGGGCCCGGGGCGCCGGCAGCCAAGAGCACACGCGGCGCCGGGGTCCAGCTTTCCAGACTGAGGCTGGAAAGGATGACTGGGCTGCTAGCTGCTGGCTAGCTGGGAACCGGCGGGACGCGAGGAACAGGTCTGGTATATGGTGCACAGCCAGGCAGCCTGTGGCTGGACGTCCCAAACCGCCAGACCAGTACCTCACATCTCAGAAATAAGATTGAATTTACAGTAGCAGGCACTCGGGCACAGCGTTTTCCCTGTGGTGCTCTGGTTTTGATGCTGATAGATTGGCCAAAGTTTCCTTTCAGTTATCTAGACCCAGGAAAAGGTCCAGATACTTTCCAAACTTCACTGATCTTAAGGGGCACCTGACTTGGCTGGTTAGAGATGCAAATTGCAGCCGGGCTTGGTGATGCATGCCCTTCATCCTAACATTTGGTGGGCTAAGACAGGAGGGTTACTGCAAGTTTGAGACCAACAAGGGGCTACACCCTGTGTTCTGGTCCAACCTGGGCTACAAAGTGAGATTCTGCCTCAACAAAAAGCCAAGATGGTGGGCAAAGCCTGATGGGGAGAGAAAATGCCAATTGCCAGGCAGCCTCCTACATCTTCAGAGTGAGCTGTTCTTCGAGAACACAGCTAGGCTAGCCCCAGTAAAGGGATGGAAGGCCTCACCTCAGGGTTATAGCTGTACCCTTCCCCGCCTTCTCATTGGCCGGACATAGTTCCTAATCGGACTCTTTGTGTTCCTGAGAACCAAGTGAGAAGCAGCAGGCGGCAGACAGACAGACAGACAGACAGCAAAACATCTGGAGAATAATGGCCACTGTGGTCCCTAACTTAGGAATTTCTTAGAACTTGTAAGGGTTCAAAGGGATGCCACACCCATCCTGGCCAATGAACTAGAACCCATCTTGGGCCTGGTAGTTTTCAAAGCCTTAGTTGATTACACTGCAGCGGGGGTCGGGCCAACCACAGAGATTCTGTTCTGATCCTACAGTTTCCCCTATTCTGGAACAGGTCTACAGTGTGAGGAGAGTGGGGTTAGGGAAGGCTGGGTTCCTGACCACCTCGATGGAAAGTAGCCTTACTCTCCAGCTGCCTCTCACCAGCAGTGGTCTGCAGTAGTCTCTCACTTCAAAAATGACATAGGACCTTAAAAGTGAGAGGCCACATACTCAAGTCGGAGCAGGCACCCTTTGAAATCATCCCAGCCATTAGCCACCCTTGTGTGTCCTGGTATTTACACAATCAGAATTAACAATGTTACATTAGGGACTTGGGAAATGAAACTGTAAAGAAATGCCTCTCACCTTCAAAGTCTCTTTGTTATTGTTATTGTTGTTTTTCTATTCTGGTCAGGGTCTCCTATGTAGCCCCACAGCTGTTCTAGAACTCACTATGTAGACTGCACTGGCCTCGAACTCACATGGATGTGCCTACTTCTGCTTTCCTAATGCTGAGGCTGTGTGTGTCACCACCCACAACTGGCAGTCTTTTCAGTCTTAGAGAACAATCCAGACATATGATCTTCATTTGATCTGTGATAAAGGGTGTCACCTACATCACTTCACTTTAATGTGCAGACAAAACAAACAAACAAACAAACAAACAAAACAGCACACAGAGGAGCCAAGTGGCTTTCTTACAGCCACACAGTGAAGAGCCCAGCCTCAGACCTGTCTTAGGAGCAGTGTGTCTTTGACCCTGAAATGCAACCTTCCTTCTTAGAGTCTGCTAAGTCTCTTAGGAAGAACTGAACACTGAGGCCCTGGTGAAGGGTCTTCCCACCTACCTGCTCCCTCCCCCAGGGTGCTCAGCAAAGATGATGGGAATTTTGCATCCTGGCTCTGCTGAGAGAGGTCCAGAGGGATAGGCTTAGAGGATTCTGAGCTTAGTTAATTCCAAGACTGCTGAGATGTACGAGGGATGCAAAGCAAAAGGCTTGGGAAAGATTTCCTTTGAGGCCGCCAGGACAGAATGGCTTTAGGATGAACACAGCTGTTAGCCCTAACCACTGATGCAGAAATGGTTTATTCGCATGTGCTGGGGAACTTTGTACACTCTCTTAATATTTCTTTTCCGTTTCTTTTCCATGTTTATTACTCAGCTGTTGCTCTTTACTGTAAAAAATAATAATAAACATTTTCTTTAAGCGTAGAAATTGCAAAGCTGTCTTCAAAGAGGCCAAATGTGCCCCAAGACTATCTTTGGTGTCTGACTGAATGAAACCCAACAGCCATTGCAGAAAAAGAAAGATAATTCTAGCCATGAGCCCTGTCTTCCCAGCTTTCCGATTCACTGTGGATGTGACGCTCAGGCCTGGCTGCCACTCCATCCATAAAAACTTCACGTACATCAGCCGCAGCCAGCTAGGCAGAGAGCAAAGCTGGCGTCCGGCAGATGGTCTGCCTTTGGATGGGAATTCTGCCTCCTCGTTCACAGGAAATGGAAGCCGACATGGCTGGCATTCAATACTGGATTGTTAGGTAATGGTGTGAGGTCAGAGGCCAGGATCTGCTCATTAAAATTTCAGATAGATGGCTGCTTGTCCCTTCCTTTCTGGAAGAATTGACCTTTGCAGCACTGTTTCCTGTGTGCTATTTTTGACTAACAGCCTGGGCATTCACAATGAACAGGGGGCACTTATGTCTTACCCAAGCTTGCGTTTAGCTCTATTCCCATTGAGTACGAGCAGAGGAAACACGGAGGCAAATTTTCCTCGGGTGAGATTTTACAGGCAGCCTCTCCAGTGTGGGCAGCTTGACCTATTGATGGAACTTGAGACAGCTCACAAAACAGCTTTTCTCTCTCCCTGCACAGTTCCCAGGGCTTGCTGCAAAAGTAAACAAACACAATGGCCCCACGATGGAGATTCTTGGAAATCTTGTTAATTCCATCTCTTAGACTGAAATTCCTGCTCCCTCGCAGCCGGTAGTAAACGCCATCCATTTTCCTGTTTCTTGTCTTAAGAGTTTCTCCTTCCTAGAACCCAGGGCTTCACCTCCATAGAATCCTGCCCCCAACTCCCACTCCCACCCCCACCCCCACCCCAGTCTCCTCCAACCTTCCAGAGTCAACTACCATACAGATTCAATATTTGAGGAAGATGAGGGTGGAGGGACACTCATGGATGCTGAGTCAAAGTAGATGAAAGGAAAGGGTACCCTATCTGTATGTGTGTGTGACCTTCCTATTAGACTGCCCCAGGTAGAGTCTTCAGCTGGAGGGAATGTCATTTGCTGAGAAAGCCTTGAAACTCCCATGGCAGAGGCTGGTTGGGGGAGAGGAGTAAGTAGAAAACAAATAGGATTTCTACAAAAAGAGATAGACTCACAAGAAGGATCGGAAGGTTCAGTGATACTTAGTTCCTTAATTCATGGTGAGCTGAAGAGCCCTTTGGCTGTGACAGCCTGCTCTGCTGAAGTGTGCGAGTCCTGGGTCCTTCTTAATTCAAGTCATTCAGCCTGAGGGAGTCCTGTCCCGTCTTTGTGAGGATGCTCAAGCATCATCCTGGAAAAGGACTGAGGTCAGGAGCTAGGATCTGAGGGTGGGTGGTATGAAGGAGGCATCCCAAAAGTGGCTGTTCCAGTCTCTGTCAAGCTTTCAAGTGACAGTAGCTCCAGGTGGTATTTAACCCCAACCTTAGGAAAGACCCAAAGTCTAGCCTCAGCTAAGCTATCTTCAAATTCCTGACACACATAATGCCCCTGAGATAATGAGTTTTGTTTTACACCATTTTTTTTTTCTTTTTCGGGAAGAAGGGGTAGGTGGTAACTTGTTATACCACAATAACAAGCACACATTTATGGAAGCAAATACCCGTGTCTGTATTGGTTTCTAGCTTCCAGGACTTCTGTGTCTCCTCCAAGAGCAGCTGCCTTGTTCTTGAACATTGAATACAGGCTCCTATGTTCCCCAAGTTTCACAGGCTCCTGAAGGCCAGAAGAGCTGGAGTCTATTTGGGCTATGGAAAATTTGAAAGTATTTTGGGAATAAGTTGGGGTCTCTAGACGATTTTCTTGCAGGGGAAGAAGTGGGCTCGCCTTTATAGTAACTGCATGGAAGGCCAAGCTTCATACATGAAATTCCTTCTCTACCTGATCTATCTGGTGGCAAGTTAGAAGGATTGCTTCTCATTTTCTGCCCTTGAAACTAGAAAATAACTGGACATAGGCCTCTATCCCCTGACTGGATTCAGTTCCTACTCCACCCTTACTATTTTAAGCAAATCACCCCCAATTTCTTTAGCATGCCTCTTGAGTCCTCTTCTTAAGCTCAGTCAGGTTTGTTGCTGTCCTCTGAGCCTGCTCCAGAGTCCTGATTTCTCTCAACCAAGAAGGCCAAATATGGCCCCAGAGATCCTAGAAGTGTCTGTGGAAGGGCAATGGAGACCTGGGACTTTTGCATTATGTGCTGGGGTCTCTGAAGTGGAGACCACTAACTCCTCTGTAGAGTTTGTAGAGTTGTAGCCTAGTTTCCACTTGGAAGTGGAAAGCAACTGGGGACACTGTTTCTCTGGATAGCTCTCAGACTGTCCCCTGCCTGGTACACACACACACACACACACACACACACACACACACACACGGCCTGGGCTTCACAAAAGGTATTTCAGCTTCCTTCCTGAATCCCAGGTCTGAGCTTCTGGTTTCTCTCCATTCTGTACCCTGCTGGACATGCTTATCTGGGGCTGCTTCCTTCCTTCCTTCCTTCCTTCCATTAACCCCTACATGAACTCAAGCAGACAAGACACCCAGACACTCAGTGTGCCTTGCCCATAATACTAGCATTCAGGAGACCGAGATAAAGGAGATTTTTAAAAGTTTGAAACCAGTTCTGGGCTACAGTGCCTCAAACAGGCAGTATCTTGCCTCAGACAGACAGATAGACACAAGAGAGACAGATGGACAGACAGACAGACAGAGACAGACAAGACAAGACATCCAGAGGTTCTATTGGCCAGCTGTTCTTCCTCTAACATTCCAGTCTGGGATCTTGAAATGAATAAACATCTCCACCAAGTGCAGATGTAGCAGGACCCTTTACCATGGCCCTGCCATTTACAATGCCAATGAGGAGTTGGCAAAGTTTCAGGGTCCTTGCTGCCTTCAGAATTAGCTCAGATCTCTCTCATAGAGCATATACATTCTCTGAGATTAGCAAACAGCCCGGCTGGCTTCTTCCCACCCTACCACAGCCTTTAATTCCACGAGCTCACTCACATCTTTAAAACATCTACCATGCTATGGTTTCCCATATGCCCTTCCAAGGCTACCCTCCCAGGCTCTAGGCAGCACCAGTTTCTCTGTAATGTCTTTCTATGCTCTGAGCTGATGAAGACCTCCTTTTGCTGTCTGCTGTCCTGGGTAGCACTGCTCATCTGAGGCTGCCCACTAACCACGGTCATCATGACTGCATGTGTCAGCACCTGTCTGGACCACTCTAGGATAGGACCACGCCTCACCAAGAGCTGACACAGAGAAGGGCATCAGTTTCTAGTTGCATGCTTCTGTGAATCACTGTACCTCCATGTTTCTTCATGGATCTTTACAAACGTTCTTCTCTATAATTTTCTGATCCAAATTCAACAGGGGTGGTTCTCTGGAAGTATATCTATTGCCAAGGTCCAAGAAGATAAGTGGACAATATTTCATCTCTCCCAAATCACTGTCCCAATAGCCATTCTAATTATTCTAGTTAAGGCCCATTACCACTGCAAATCAAGTTAGACCTGATTTCCACAGAGTGGCAATCTGTGCGTGTTTTATAGTCTAAACCCCCTGATTTTTAACTAACTCTATTACTTCTGGTATTATTTTTGAAACAAAATGAAACTCTCTGCAGGCTCCAAACAACCTCAAACCATGTTTTGTTCTAGTAATCAGACAATGGGTAAGATTGTGGTTACTTGAGGATATTGCCAACAATGGAAAAATTAGAAGAGAGCCTGAGTCAGAATATTTTTGAAACCAGAAATGTGTGTTGGTAATAACTCAGAGAATCACATGGCAGAGTCTCAGAGACAAAATCAAATTTGATTTTCTTTTTAAAGTCATATATTAGACATAGCCTCATATATTAGGCAGGCCCTTCCACCTGGTAAGATGCCAAGAAACTACAAAATCTAGTGTTGGGAAATCAGAATCTTCTGCCATAAGGAAAATCCTGTGTCTCTTAGGGATGAGATGTAGAGAGAGTTGTGTGCCTTATGGAAAAATGATCTACAGTGGGCAGGAAGCAGTGGTGTCCTTAAAGAAGAGACGGTTAAAGTAACCGCCATCCCTGCGTCTTAAGCTGCTTGGGCGCTTTTCCATCACCTGGAATGAGGCTGTGTATCACCCTAGGTGGGGGTGGGGGTGAGAGCGGGAGTCCACATCCAATTCCACTGTGCTGAAATGCCAACAGCATGATCCAATAGTGTGGTTTTGCTATGCAAAACCAGCCCCTTACTCACCTGTCTGGAGCCTGAAAGGCAATGCTTATTCAGCCCCAGCAGAAGCCGCAGGCCAGGCTCCCTCTTCCAATCAGTCTTACAGCCACTTGGTCTTACCTGGTGGATCTCCATCCCTGGGAAAGAAAGTGCATGTGACCAGGGTCAGTAGCTAGGGCACCTGATGTCACCTGACCCACAAGGTGGCCCTTTAGCCCGTCTCAGAACAGGCCTCTGGAGTCTAAGCAGGAAGTATATATGTAACCGAACCCTGCTTCCGTCTTCTCCGTTTTATGGCAGTTGACCTATTTTTATGGCCTTTTTTTCTGACCTACTTTTAAGTACTGTTTTTGAGAGTGACACAAAACTCTCTTGTATCTTAGCAAAGGAGGGGGCAGGGTAAGGGAGTCGTTAAGTGGAGGAGGAAACACACACAGCATCCCTGGACAAACAGCAGAAATCAGAGCTGCACGGTTACACAAAGGGGCATTTGGTTTTTAATCCCAGAAAATAGAACCAAAAACTTTGTCAGGAATACCTCAAAATTATTAATGGTCCTTTCAAAATTGTGCACACATATTTGTGTACATGAGTGTGTGTGTGTGTGTGTGCTTGCAGAGAGAGAGAGAGAGACAGAGACAGAGACACAAAGAGGGATGGGTAGGGGGAAGAGGGATAGGGAAAGAGAGATAGACTTATTAGCTGTTTATTTTCTACAATGTTCCTGCAGGATAATGCCAATGCCTGTTGGTAGAAGCCTCCTTTGCAAACAGAAGCCAGGCAGCTCCTGTGGGCTTTCCAGAATCAGTTGCAAAGGGCCCTCTGCTTAGGGATGCTTTAGCCAGAGGCTGCCTGTCTAAACTGTTATCCCATGCTCAGCCCGTGGACTGAAAATTACATATCTGTTTTACAAGGGAGATTTATGCTCTGGGCAGCAAATGGCCAGACATCCATTTCCCAAGTGCTAGTTAAAGGCCTCCCCAACAATAATGCCATGATAATGGCAATTACTACTTAATGAGTATTTATCACGGCCCAAACACTTCACATATGTTATTTATAAACGTATCTATTGCCCTGTGAGGCAAGAATGTGGCTTATGTTCTAATGTTACAGATGAAATCCTAAGACTCGGTAATACCAAGGTATCCCAGACCCACAGTCAGGAAATAAAAGCCAAAAGTGGTGTCTAAACCCAAATGTGCCTCACTTGAGAATCTCCAAGCATGCACGTGTGTGTGTGTGTGTGTGTGTGTGTGTGTGTGTGTGTGTGCATGCACATGGGTGTATGCATGCACTCAAGTGTGTGTAGATCTGTAGATAACTTTAAGGGTTGTTCTTTGGTTTGTTGAAAGAAGTCTCTCTTGGGGATCTGGGGCTCTGTAGGCCCTAAAGATCTTCCTATCTCTGCCTCCCCAGTGCTGGGATTACAGTCATATACCAACGTGCTTTTTTTTTTTTCTTCTTCTTTTGGTTTTTTCGAGACAGGGTTTCTCTGTGTAGCCCTGGCTATCCTGGAACTCACTCTGTAGACCAGGCTGGCCTCAATCTCAGAAATCTGCCTGCCTCTGCCTCCCAAGTGCTGGGATCAAAGGCATGTGCCACCACTGCCCAGCTTGCTTTTTTTTTTTTTTAACTTGGGTGCTGAGAGTCTAACTTGAGTCCCTGTAACTGTTGCAGCAAGTAGTTTACTAACTGAGAGTCTCCCCAGTCCCTAATTCCAGCATCCTACTTTCTCTGTACCACTGAGAATCGTACTTGAACCCTGCCTCATCCTGTAAGAGCTCAATGCTTGTTCTCCTGTTCTTTCTTCTCACTCTTAGAAAGTGGAGGTGCTCTTTAACATTGATCAACTCAGAATTGAAGGACACAGAGTACAAAGTCACATTCTTGATTGGATCCCAGAACAGGACATCAGTGGAAAATATGAAACAGAAATGAAACCTGAAGTCTAGCTAATAATAATGTACTAATGCTGGCTTCCTTTTTAACAAATGTGCCATGTTATTTTAGGTATAGACAGCAGGAGAAACTAGGTGATGCAGACTCAGAGCTTTCTGCATCTCTTTGTGACTTCTTTGCTTTGTTACATTTTTGAGATGGGGGTCTCACTCTGCAGTCCAGACTGTCTGTGAACTCATAGCCATCATCTTGCCATAGCTTCCTAAATGCCAGGGTTACAGACATGAGCCACCATATCTGCCCTCTTTATAGGACTTTTCTTAACTCAGAAGTTGTTCTAAGAGATAGATGGAAAAGGAAAAAGAAAACTAGTTCTCCTGTAAGTCCTAAGCATCTAGACAACAGAGATCAAGAGTGACATCACATATTATTGACTTCAGGCTAGACAGACAGTGCACCTGTGTTTCCCAGTGACCCACCAGAACTTTAGGGTGAACATGTCTAATTCAAAGTGCTAGCGACTGAGGACTTGGCTCAGTCAAGTGCTGGTCTTGTAAACACAAAGACCTGGGCTGCATCCCCAGAGCCCACATGCTCTGCTGAAACCTGTACTTGAGTTCTGGATCATCCTGTGGGCTGTGCTTACAGTCCCAACACAGGGGAAGCAGAGACAAAAGGATCCCTGAGGCCCACTGGGCAACCAGACTAAACTGCTTGGCAGGTTCCAGTGATAGAAGGTTCTTGAGAAATGACATCAGAGGTTACCCTGGGGCTTACACACACACACACACACACACACACACACACACACACACACAAATAAAAATGCTACTAAAATGTGTGGTAGGTTTTTCTCCCTTTGTATTTTCTTAATCAAGGAGATACAAAAGTGGAAATGAAATCCAGAGTAAAAATGTATTATTAAATATTCTCAAAAGCTAGGAAGAAAAAAGTACGAGTACATGGGATGCGCCACTGTTTATCCAATAAGTCATGATTTGAGTATAGGAATATGAGCCCAGAATTGCACTATTACATTTTGAAAGGACCGTTGATGCTTTTTAAGTATTTCTGACAAGTTTTTGGTTATATTTTCTGTGACAAACAAAACAAAACAAAACAAAACAAAGGAAGGATAAACTATGCTTGTTATTTCATGGAAGAGAGATGGTAAGTCAGGACTGTGAGGAAAGGGGTGGAGTGTCAGGCTTCTCCAAATACTCTCAGTATGTAGGTCCAGTGTTTTAACCACAAAAATATTTCTCTCTCTCTCTCTCTCTCTCTCTCTCTCTCTCTCTCTCTCTCTCTCTCTCTCTTTCTCTCTCCTTTTTTCTCTCTCTCTTTCTCTCTCTCTTTCTCTCTTTTTCTTTCTTTCTGTTTCTTTCTCTCTTTCTCTCTCTTTCTTTCTTCCTTTCTTTTTTCTTTCTTTCTTTCTCTCTTTCTTTCTTTCTTTTATTTTTTTCTTTATATGTATGTGTATACCTATGTGTATGTATGTACATCATGTATATTGAAGGCCAAAGAAACTAGAAATGGGAATTACAGACAGTTGTAAGCCACCATGTGGAAGCTAAGAAACTAACTTGGATCCTCAGAAAACAGCAGTCAAGATTCTTAACAGCTGAGCCATCACTCCAGACTCAACACAAATATATTTTTATCTAATTGCAAAGAAAATGTAAACATTTTCTTTAAAAATCAGCCCTAGAAGTCAAAAGCAAAATGAAATAAATAAACGTGGCTATTGATTGATCTGCTGTATAAGTTCAAAGGGAGAATTATTCCATCTGGACCTTGGGACTTTGAAACATGAAGTTGATTATGCGTATTTAGGAAGATATCCAGATAACAAAAAGAAGAAATATAAAAACAAACAAACCAAAAACCATGTGAGCATATTTTAATTGTCTTGTTGCTGGCTGTAGGTTTAGGCTTGGCATTCTGAGCTTTAAGACTGATAAAAATACCCATTTCGTCTGAATGCATTCACATAGATAACTTCAACATATCTTATTTGAGAAAAAAATTGATCAAATTTCAGCTTTATGCACTAAAAGCTCTAGAGGCATCAGACATTGTGGTCTCTATACACCATTTTTCCTGAAAGGCTGTCACAGTTCCCACTAATGCCAGAGCTGGCCCAAGAAGCACACAGAGGTATGGTTCATCTTGGTTGTCAGTTTGACTGTATCTGGAATCCACTAAAACCCAAGCCACTGAGGGCACCCTGTGAGGGATTTTCCTAATTAGATTATTTGAAAGAGGAAGCCCCACTCTAAATGTGGGACATCTTCAGGTGGTAGCCCAGGAAAAGGGTCACAGAAGGAAAGCATTGCCTTTCGTCTGCTTGCTTCCACTCATGCAGGCAAACTCATCTATCCTGTGGCTGTGTCACTCCCTTGTCAAGAGCAGATCCAACTTCCTCCAGATTCCAACACAGACTGAAGATCAACAGCTCTCCAAAAATCCTCTAGGATGTCAGTGCCAGATTGGGACTAGAGAGACATTCAGCCTTGTGGGCTGAACAACTATAAGGTTATTGGCCTTTCCAGTATGAGATGGACTTTGCTGGACTACCCAAACTGATTCCTGTCTTTTAAAATCCGGTGTGTGTGTGTGTGTGTGTGTGTGTGTGTGTGTGTGTGTGTGTGTGTGTAAATTCTATCATGTATGTTCCTTTAGAGAACACCAGCCAACACAGAAACCCTACAATATCTTGTCGTACTGGAAGGGAAAAAAAGTTCATCAAAGGTCATGAAAGTCAAATCAGGAAGACCCAGAAGCTAACATGACTAAGCTCCCATTAGGCAAGAGTGGAACAATTGGAGCAATGATGACTTAGGTTTGGAAACACACTGAGTGAATAGTTTGTATTCATGAATCCATCAGGACAGGGAAAATCTGAATAAGCATCCCTTTAGATGGTCAGGACACTAGGGAACCAAGTCATTATTGAGAAATGAGGCTAATAAAGAGACAGAGGAAACATTTATCCTGGCTCTCCTGTGTGAACCCTACCTCAGGGTATGCAAATAGTTGGTGCTAAAACAGACTCTTTTCCTAGAAGTAGGCCAGACAACAGAGGACAGCAGGTGTGCACATGTGCACTCACCTTCAGGGGTTGAGGAGTTTGCCAGTTTGCAATTCCATATGAAATGATACATCCAAAAAGAGTCTCCGAAGTGCAAATCCTGGCTTGACCAGTGTGACCTGTGTCATTAACTCTCTGCCTTAGTTTCCCTGCATGTGATGCAGGGAGAGTAATTCAGCCTTATACACAGCTGACCAGAGACTGTCTCTTGACAGCACACAGCACGGAATGGAAACACAGCAAAGAACCATGTTCAAACACACCTTGGGAAATATGCTGGTTTAGTTTGGGCTGTGGGAAATGACTACAGTGTTATTTATTCATTGTGGGGCTACAGGCCAGGACAAGTATCATTTGGGACATCATTAGAAAAAAAATTCTCTGGCCTTCTCAGTTGCTGTGACTCAGAGCCTTCTCTGGGGCCAGGCCCCAGGGTGCTGTTTAAGAAAGCATGCCAGGTGTTTGTAAAGGGTCTGAGCTGATTCACAAGCTAGAGAACATTCCGGTCCTATTCCTTTCCCACCTCCAGTATTGAGGGTTAGCTCTGACTAGCATGCTAGTCATGGTTCTAACCCAAAGCTACAGCCTGAGCCCAATTTAATACTCTGGCACACAAAACTGAGTACAGAACCAACAGGCATGGTCAGAATCCTGTTTTGTGTGAATGGGTGAATTACAAAGGACCCTTATATTTTAAAGCATAAAAACCTACTAGTATTTCATTTTTTTTCCAAAGAAGGGTTTTCCCCCAATTTTAATAATAGCATCATTTTCAAGCGTGCTGAAAAGTAGGGTGAAAATTGGGTACTTGACCTCCCTCAATCCAGTGTAGTGGTTGTTAATTTTTGGTTATATTTGCTATATATAGTATTATTTTTTAATTCTTTTACCATCTTATTATGAGCATTGCCAAATATCCAAAAGAAGAGAGATGTGATGTGCATGAGAAGAGGGACCCAAAGAAGCAGAAAGAACTTTCTAAAAGAACACTTTGCAGAGTGCAGACCTCGCTGGGCTCCGGGCGCGCACGACTTGTAAAACTCTTTCATGAGGGAAATGGAGAGGGCTGGATACCCACATAGTATTTGATATTAAGAAATTGTTAATTTTTAAAGGCATGTTCCTGGACCCCTGTTAGGTTTTAAGAGGCCTCTTAGCAGCATAAACACTTCTATGTGAGAAAGGTATCAAAGTCAAGGCTTGTTTCTAAAGGATCCGGGGGTGAGGGGTGGGCTACGGCTGAAATAAGAGTGGGTGTGACTGCATAGTTACAGAGGCAGGTGGTAGGTGTGAGGAGGCTTTGTTACACCTCTCTCTTTTCTTAACATTTCGGTGTTTTCATAAGATGGAAAAAAAAGAAAGAAAGAAAGAGAGAATCATAGTTGAAGATAATATAGCAAACAGTTCACAAGAGCTAGATTCGATTGGTTGGAAAAGATACTGTGTGTCCTTTTCTGTATGCTTGAAAATTATGCTGTAATTTAAAATGACAAAAAAATAACTTCCATAAAAGAGTGTTTGCTTTGGCTGTTGTTAAATAATCTCTACGAAGAGAGTAAACGAGGTGACCTCAGTTGTTATTAGCACCGTTATGACTGACGTGAACCTGCAGTCACTGAGGTCTAGGGAGGTAGGTCTCGGGGTCATAGGCTGAGAGGGCCACTGCTACTGTAGCCTCTGTTCTGGTTCGGTGTTCTTCCTACCTGGCCTTGAAAGAGGTTTGAGAATAAAACTCTGAGGGCTGGAGACACAGCTCAGTGATTAAGATCATATACTGCTCTTTCAGAAGGCTGAAGTTGAGTTCCCAGGACTCAAATGGGTCAACTAACAACCACCTGTAACTCCAGATCCAGTGGATCTGTTGATCTGGCGCTCTCTTCTGGCCTCTTAGGGTACCTGCACTCCTGTGGGTGCACACTCCCACATGTTCACAAAAGTGAAAATAAATCTTTTTTTTTTTTTTTTTTTAAAGAGTAAGACTTTATAAAAAGTAGGATGGGGCATTAGTCAGTGTGACAAACTCAACCTTATATGTGATATCTTAGACTCCAGCCCCTGCACCAGAAGAAACAAACAGATAAACAAAACTTTAACCTAACCTATTGCTTATTATTTCTGCAAGCTTGAGTCTCTTCCAAGTGTTTTAAAGAATGAGTGATAATGTTCTACTCATTAGTTGACTTCGTACTTTTAAGATATTTTTATTGATCTACAATGCCTACACCAAAGATGCATGCATGTTAACTACACAGCTCCACAGGGATTACATATGTGATCCAGGTACAGCCACCTAAGATAATTACCAAGATCACAAGACAAAACTCCTTCCAGCACCTCCATCCCTTGCCCTAACTGTAAAACTTCAGCAGTGGTTTGAATGAGAAATATCCCTCATAGCCCCGGGCTTTCCAGCATTTGATCCCTAGTTGGTGATGCCATTTGGGGAGGTTTAGCTGGCACAGCCTTGCTGGAGAAAGTACATCACAGAGAGTAGGCCACGTCTAGCTTTCACTCTCTGCCACGTGCTTTAGGCTGAAGATATAAGCGCTCGGCTTCCTGCCTCTGCCACCGTACCTTCCACTTGCTGCTGTGCCTCCCCGCCATGATAGACTGTTATCCCACTGAAGCCAGAAGCGACTCTTCCTTCTAGAGCAGCATTGGTCATGGCATTTATCACAACAGGAAAGTAATTTATACAGGAAAGTAGCCACTACGCTAACTTGTGTCACATAGATCCAAATGGCATCATGTCAGGTGGCCTCTTATGACTCTGTGTGAGAGTCACATGCTATTACACACATGTAATATTCTTTTTTACTGGTGTAGACTGTGAGATTCTATCCTCAATGTATGGACAATTGGGTTGCTTCCATTCTTGGCTACTACTGTCTTAGTTAGGGTTTTACTGCTGTGAAACAGAAACCATGACCAAGGCAAGTCTTATAAAGGACAACATTTAATTGGGGCTGCCTTACAGGTTCAGAGGTTCAGTCCATTATCATCAAGGTGGGAGCATGGCAGCATCCAGGCAGGCATGAAGCAGGAGGAGCTAAGAGTTCTACATCTTCATCTGAAGGCTGCTAAGAGAAGGTTGGCTTCTAGGCAGCTAAGGACAAAGGTCTTAAAACCCATGCCCACGGGGACACATTTCCTCCAACAAGGTCATACTCCCAATCAGTGCCATTCCCTGGGCCAAGCATGTGCTACTATGAAGATATCTGCAATAAACAACTCTCTAAGTGTCTCCTATGCTTGAGCACGAACTTGGAAGTAGACCTATTGGCCTATTGGTTGTTAGGATTGATATTTGTTGGCCTCCATCAGTTTTCCACCAGAGCATATTGACTGTACCTGCTGCCACCTAACCAGTGCAAAGTCCCGGGAGCTTCCTATTCACAGGGGCAGTTATGGCTGACACTGTTTTAGGTATCCTGATATTCCTATCTTGGAAACTTGAAGACGCCCTAAGTTCTACTGAATTCACCTTGCCTCCTCCCACTCCCCTGGCCTTTCCTCCCTAGCTCTGTTATGGTTCTTATCATTTGTAGCAGAAGCCTTTGTTTCCTGTTTATCATCTTACAGTCTAAATCTCTCCAGGACAGGGGCAATGCTACTCATCCTGTGACCCACCCCCACCCCCTGTGTTTGCCAAAGGGCCTGGCCCAAGCAGTGCTTGGTAAGACTAATAAATGAATATTCCATCAATAACCAAATTTTTAAAAGCTTTATTTATTTACTATATATAAGTACACTGTAGCTATCTTCAGACACACCAGAAGAGGGCATCAGATCTCATAACAGATGGTTGTAAGCCACCATGTGATTGCTGGGATTTGAACTCGTGACCTCAGGAAGAGCAGTCAGTGCTTTTAAACACTGAGCCATCTCTCCAGCCCATAACCAATATTTTTAAGAGCTTAAAACCTACTTACCTAGAAGGACGTGGGACCCATTTTCTAAGCGACAAAATTCTGCTCATGTGGTCCTGTTTTCTTTTTTTTTTTTTAATATTTTTATTACATATTTTCCTCAATTACATTTCCAATGCTATCCCAAAAGTCCCCCATAGCGCCCCCCACTTCCCTACCCACCCATTCCCATTCTTTTGGCCCTGGCATTCCCCTATATTGCCAATGGGCCTCTCTTTCCATTGATGGCCGACTAGGTCATCTTTCGATACATATGCAGCTAGAGACAAGAGCTCCGGGGTTCTGGTTAGTACATCATGTTGTTCCAACAATAGGGTTGCAGATCCCTTTAGCTCCTTGGGTACTTTCTCTAGCTTCTCCATTGGGAGCCCTGTGATACATCCAATAGCTGACTGTGAACATCCACTCCTGTGTTTGCTAGGCCCCGGCATAGTCTCACAAGAGACAGCTATATTTGGGTCCTTTCAGCAAAATCTTGCTAGTGTATGCAATGGTGTCAGCGTTTAGAAGCTGCTTATGGGATGTATCCCTGGATACGGCAGTCTCTAAATGGTCCATCCTTTCATCACAGCTACGAACTTTGTCTCTGTAACTCCTTCCCTGGGTGTTTTGTTCCCAATTCTAAGAAGGGGCACAGTGTCCACACTTTGGTCTTCATTCTTCTTGAGTTTCATGCGTTTAGCAAATTGTATCTTATATCTTGGGTATCCTAAGTTTTGGGCTAATATCCACTTATCAGTGAATACATATTGTGTGAGTTCTTTTGTGATTGTGTTACTTCACTCAAGATGATGCCCTCTAGGTCCATCCATTTGGCTCGGAATTTCATAAATTCATTCTTTTTAATAGCTGAGTAGTACTCCATTGTGTAAATGTACCATAATTTCTGTATCCATTCCTCTGTTGAGGGACATCTGGGTTCTTTCCAGCTTCTGGCTATTATAAATAAGGCTGCTATGAACATAGTGGAGCATGTGTCCTTCTTACCGGTTGGGACATCTTCTGGATATATGCCCAGGAGAGGTATTGCTGGATCCTCCGGTAGTACTATGTCCAATTTTCTGAGGAACCGCCAGACTGATTTCCAGAGTGGTTGTACAAGCTTGCAATCCCACCAACAATGGAGGAGTGTTCCTCTTTCTCCACATCCTCGCCAGCATCTGCTGTCACCTGAATTTTTGATCTTAGCCATTCTGACTGGTGTGAGGTGGAATCTCAGGGTTGTTTTGATTTGCATTTCCCTGATGATTAAGGATGTTGAACATTTTTTCAGGTGCTTCTCTGCCATTCGGTATTCCTCAGGTGAGAATTCTTTGTTCAGTTCTGAGCCCCATTTTTTAATGGGGTTATTTGACTTTCTGGAGTCCACCTTCTTGAGTTCTTTATATATATTGGATATTAGTCCCTTATCTGATTTAGGATAGGTGAAGATCCTTTCCCAATCTGTTGGTGGTTTTTTTGTCTTATTGATGGTGTCTTTAGCCTTGCAGAAGCTTTGTAGTTTCATGAGGTCCCACTTGTCAATTCTCGATCTTACAGCACAAGCCATTACTGTTCTATTCAGGAATTTTTCCCCTGTGCCCATATCTTCAAGGCTTTTCCCCACTTTCTCCTCTATAAGTTTCAGTGTCTCTGGTTTTTTTTTTTTTTTTTTATTTCATTTTTTATTTTTTTTTTTATTACATAATTTCCTCAATTACATTTCCAATACTATCCCAAAAGTCCCCCATAGCGCCCCCCACTTCCCTACCCACCCATTCCCATTCTTTTGGCCCTGGCATTCCCCTATATTGGGGCATATAAAGTTTGGAAGTCCAATGGGCCTCTCTTTCCATTGATGGCCGACTAGGCCATCTTTCGATACATATGCAGCTAGAGACAAGAGCTCCAGGGTTCCGGTTAGTACATCATGTTGTTCCAACAATAGGGTTGCAGATCCCTTTAGCTCCTTGGGTACTTTCTCTAGCTTCTCCATTGGGAGCCCTGTGATACATCCAATAGCTGACTGTGAACATCCACTCCTGTGTTTGCTAGGCCCCGGCATCGTCTCACAAGAGACAGCTATATTTGGGTCCTTTCAGCAAGATCTTGCTAGTGTATGCAATGGTGTCAGCGTTTAGAAGCTGATTATGGGACGGATCCCTGAATACAGCAGTCTCTAAATGGTCCATCCTTTCATCACAGCTACGAATTTTGTCTCTGTAGCTCCTTCCCTGGGTGTTTTGTTCCCAATTCTAAGAAGGTGCACAGTGTCCACACTTTGGTCTTCATTCTTCTTGAGTTTCATGCGTTTAGCAAATTGTATCTTATATCTTGGGTATCCTAAGTTTTGGGCTAATATCCACTTATCAATGAATACATATTGTGTGAGTTCTTTTGTGATTGTGTTACTTCACTCAAGATGATGCCCTCCAGGTCCATCCATTTGGCTAGGAATTTCATAAATTCATTCTTTTTAATAGCTGAGTAGTACTCCATTGTGTAAATGTACCATAATTTCTGTATCCATTCCTCTGTTGAGGGACATCTGGGTTCTTTCCAGCTTCTGGCTATTATAAATAGGGCTGCTATGAACATAGTGGAGCATGTGTCCTTTTTACCGGTTGGGACATCTTCTGGATATATGCCCAGGAGAGGTATTGCTGGATCCTCCGGTAGTACTATGTCCAATTTTCTGAGGAACCGCCAGACTGATTTCCAGAGTGGTTGTACAAGCTTGCAATCCCACCAACAATGGAGGAGTGTTCCTCTTTCTCCACATCCTCGCCAGCATCTGCTGTCACCTGAATTTTTGATCTTAGCCATTCTGACTGGTGTGAGGTGGAATCTCAGGGTTGTTTTGATTTGCATTTCCCTGATGATTAAGGATGTTGAACATTTTTTCAGGTGCTTCTCTGCCATTCGGTATTCCTCAGGTGAGAATTCTTTGTTCAGTTCTGAGCCCCATTTTTTAATGGGGTTATTTGACTTTCTGGAGTCCACCTTCTTGAGTTCTTTATATATATTGGATATTAGTCCCTTATCTGATTTAGGATAGGTGAAGATCCTTTCCCAATCTGTTGGTGGTTTTTTTGTCTTATTGATGGTGTCTTTAGCCTTGCAGAAGCTTTGTAGTTTCATGAGGTCCCACTTGTCAATTCTTGATCTTACAGCACAAGCCATTACTGTTCTATTCAGGAATTTTTCCCCTGTGCCCATATCTTCAAGGCTTTTCCCCACTTTCTCCTCTATAAGTTTCAGTGTCTCTGGTTTTATGTGAAGTTCCTTGATCCACTTAGACTTGACCTTAGTACAAGGAGATAGGAATGGATCGACTCGCATTCTTCTACATGTTAACAACCAGTTGTGCCAGCACCATTTGTTGAAAATGCTGTCTTTCTTCCACTGGATGTTTTTAGCTCCCTTGTCGAAGATCAAGTGACCGTAGGTGTGTGGGTTCATTTCTGGGTCTTCAATTCTATTCCATTGGTCTATTTGTCTGTCACTATACCAGTACCATGCAGTTTTTATCACAATTGCTCTGTAGTAGAGCTTTAGGTCCGGCATGGTGATTCCACCAGAGGTTCTTTTATCCTTGAGAAGAGTTTTTGCTATCCTAGGTTTTTTGTTATTCCAGATGAATTTGCAGATTGCACTTTCTAATTCGTTGAAGAATTGATTTGGAATTTTGATGGGGATTGCATTGAATCTGTAGATTGCTTTTGGCAAGATAGCCATTTTTACAATGTTGATCCTGCCAATCCATGAGCATGGGAGATCTTTCCATCTTCTGAGATCTTCTATAATTTCTTTCTTCAGAGACTTGAAGTTTTTATTATACAGATCTTTCACTTCCTTAGTTAGAGTCACGCCAAGATATTTTATATTATTTGTGACTATTGAGAAGGGTGTTGTTTCCCTAATTTCTTTCTCAGCCTGTTTATTCTTTGTGTAGAGAAAGGCCATTGATTTGTTTGAGTTAATTTTATATCCAGCTACTTCACCGAAGCTGTTTATCAGGCTTAGGAGTTCTCTGGTGGAATTTTGAGGGTCACTTATATATACTATCATATCATCTGCAAAAAGTGATATTTTGACTTCATCTTTTCCAATTTGTATCCCTTTGATCTCCTTTTGTTGTCGAATTGCTCTGGCTAGGACTTCAAGTACAATGTTGAATAGGTATGGAGAAAGTGGACAGCCTTGTCTAGTCCCTGATTTTAGAGGGATTGCTTCAAGCTTCTCACCATTTACTTTGATGTTGGCTACTGGTTTGCTGTAGATTGCTTTTATCATGTTTAGGTATGGGCCTTGAATTCCTGATCTTTCCAAGACTTTTATCATGAATGAGTGTTGGATCTTGTCAAATGCTTTTTCCGCATCTAAGGAGATGACCATGTGGTTTTTGTCTTTGAGTTTGTTTATATACTGGATTACATTGATGGATTTCCGTATACCGAACCATCCCTGCATCCCTGGGATGAAACCTACTTGGTCAGGATGGATGATTGTTTTGATGTGTTCTTGGATTCGGTTAGCAAGAACTTTATTGAGGATTTTTGCATCAATATTCATAAGGGATATTGGTCTGAAATTTTCTATCTTTGTTGGGTCTTTTTGTGGTTTAGGTATCAGAGTAATTGTGGCTTCATAGAATGAGTTGGGTAGAGTACCTTCTGTTTCTATTTTGTGGAATAGTTTGTGAAGAACTGGGATTAGATCTTCTTTGAAGGTCTGATAGAACTCTGCACTAAACCCATCTGGTCCTGGGCTTTTTTTAGTTGGGAGACTATTAATGACTGCTTCTATTTCTTTGGGGGATATAGGGCTGTTTAGATCATTAACCTGATCTTGATTCAACTTTGGTACCTGGTATTTGTCTAGGAACTTCTCCATTTCATCCAGGTTCTCCAGTTTTGTTGAGTATAGCCTTTGGTAGAAGGATCTGATGGTGTTTTGGATGTCTTCAGGATCTGTTGTTATGTCTCCTTTTTCATTTCTGATTTTGTTAATTAGGATGCTTTCCCTGTGCCCTCTAGTGAGTCTGGCTAAGGGTTTATCTATCTTGTTGATTTTCTCAAAGAACCAGCTCCTTGATTGGTTGATTCTTTGAATAGTTTTTCTTGTTTCCACTTGGTTGATTTCGCCCCTGAGTTTGATTATTTCCTGCTGTCTACTCCTCTTGGGTGAATTTGCTTCGTTTTGTTCTAGTGCTTTTAGGTATGTTGTCAAGCTGCTAATGTGTGCTCTCTCTAGTTTCGCTTTGGAGGCACTCAGAGCTATGAGTTTTCCTCTTAGAGATGCTTTCATTGCGTCCCATAAGTTTGGGTATGTTGTGGCTTCATTTTCATTGAACTCTAAAAAGTCCTTAATTTCTTTCTTTATTCCTTCCTTGACCAAGGTATCATTGAGAAAAGTGTTGTTCAGTTTCCACGTGAAGGTTGGCTTTCTATTATTTATTTTGTTATTGAAGATCAGCCTTAGTCCATGGTGATCTGATAGGATGCATGGGACAATTTCAATATTTTTGTATCTGTTGAGGCCTGTTTTGTGACCAATTATGTGGTCAATTTTGGAGAAGGTACCATGAGGTGCTGAAAAGAAGGTATATCCTTTTGTTTTAGGATAGAATGTTCTGTAGATATCTGCCAGATCCATTTGATTCATAATTTCTGTTAGTTTCACTGTGTCCCTGTTTAGTTTCTGTTTCCATGATCTGTCCATTGGTGAAAGTGGTGTGTTGAAGTCTCCCACTATTATTGTATGAGGTGCAATGTGTGCTTTGAGATTTACTAAAGTTTCTTTAATGAATGTGGCTGCCTTTGTATTTGGAGCATAGATATTCAGGATTGATAGTTCCTCTTGGAGGATTTTACCTTTGATGAGTATGAAGTGTCCCTCCCTGTCTTTTTTAATGACTTTGGGTTGGAAGTCAATCTTATCAGATATTAGAATGGCTACTCCAGCTTGTTTCTTCATGCCATTTGCTTGGGAAATTGTTTTCCAGCCTTTCATTCTGAGGTAGTGTCTATCTTTTTCTCTTAGATGAGTTTCCTGTAAGCAGCAAAATGTTGGGTCTTGTTTGTGTAGCCAGTTTGTTAGTCTATGTCTTTTTATCGGGGAATTGAGTCCATTGATATTAAGAGATATTAAGGAAAAGTAATTGTTGTTTCCTGTTATTTTTGTTGTTAAAGTTGGCATTCTGTTCTTGTGGCTGTCTTCTTTTAGGTTTGTTGAGGGATTACCTTCTTGTTGTTTCTAGGGCGTGGTTCCTGTCCTTGTATTGGTTTTTTTCTGTTATTATCCTTTGAAAGGCTGGATTCGTGGAGAGATAATGTGTGAATTTGGTTTTGTCGTGGAATACTTTGGTTTCTCCATCTATGTTAATTGAGAGTTTGGCTGGGTATAGTAGCCTGGGCTGGAGTTTGTGTTCTTTTAGTGTCTGTATAACATCCGTCCAGGATCTTCTGGCTTTCATAGTCTCTGGTGAAAAATCTGGTGTAATTCTGATAGGCTTGCCTTTATATGTTACTTGGCCTTTTTCTCTTACTGCTTTTAGTATTCTATCTTTATTTAGAGCATTTGTTGTTCTGATTATTATGTGTCGGGAGGTATTTCTTTTCTGGTCCAGTCTATTTGAATTCTGTAGGCTTCTTGTATGTTCATGGGCATCTCTTTCTTTAGATTTGGGAAGTTTTCTTCTATAATTTTGTTGAAGATGTTTGCTGGTCCTTTGAGTTGAAAATCTTCATTCTCATCCACTCCTATTATCCGTAGGTTTGGTCTTCTCATTGTGTCCTGTATTTCTTGGATGTTTTGAGTTAGGATCTTTTTGCATTTTACATTTTCTTTGATTGTTGTGCCGATGTTCTCTATGGAATCTTCTGCACCTAAGATTCTCTCTTCCATCTCTTGTATTCTGTTGCTGATGCTCGTATCTATGGTTCCAGATTTCTTTCCTAGGGTTTCTATCTCCAGTGTTGCCTCATTTTGGGTTTTCTTTATTGTGTCTACTTCCCTTTTTAGGTCTAGTATGGTTCTGTTCATTTCCATCATCTGTTTGGATGTGTTTTCCTGTTTTTCATTAAGGACTTCTACCTGTTTGATTAGGTTATCCTGTTTTTCTTTAAGGATTTGTAACTCTTTAGCAGTGTTCTCCTGCAATTCTTTAAGGGATTTTTGTGCTTCCTCTTTATTGTCTTCTACCTGTTTACCAGTGTTCCTTTGTATTTCTTTAAGTGTGTTATTAAAGTCCTTCTTGAAGTCCTCTACCATCATCATGAGATATGCTTTTAGATCCGTGTCTAGCTTTTCCGGTGTGTTGGGGTGCCCTGGACTGGGCGAAGTGGGAGTGCTGGGTTCTGATGATGGTGAGTGGTCTTGGTTTCTGTTAGTAAGATTATTACGTTTACCTTTCGCCATCTGGTAATCTCTGGGGTTAGTTGTTGTTGTTGTCGTCACTGTTTAAAGATTGGAGCAGAAGCTGTGTTCCACTCACCAGCAGTCTCAAAATCCTGTGGCGGGGGTCGTGGGTAGCTGGCAGTACCCCGGTGCTGGTCCAGCCGGAAGATGCCTGTGGTCCTACTCAGGCCGGTTTTCTGCTTCCCTAGCTAATGCAGTCTCAGGTCCCGCGCGCAATTGGATTGGAGCAGAAGCTGTGTTCCACTCTCCAGAAGTCTTAAGATCCTGTGGCGGGTGTTGTGGGTAGCTGGCGAGTGTCAGCCGACCTTGCGCCCTAGCTACCCTGGTGCTTTTCTGACCGGAAGAGGCTTGTGGCCCTATGTAGGCCGGATTTCTCCCTCCCCAACCAGAGCAGTCTCAGGTCCCGCGTGATTGGACTGGAGCAGAAGCTGTGCTCCACTCACCAGCAGTCTCAAAATCCTGTGGCGGGGGTCGTGGGTAGCTGGCGGGTGTCAGCCGACCCTGTGCTCTAGCTACCCCGGTGCTGATCCGGCTGGATGAGGCCTGTGGCCCTACTCTGGCCGGTTTCTGCTTCCCTAACTCGGTCCTGTTTTCATAGCTGTAATATACAGGAGAATTTGGTCTGGAATTCTGAGACCCTCCCAAACACCAGGAAAATAAACAAAGAAGAAGGCTGGCTGCCTGGATGAGTACCCTGCGTGGCACCTACACTCAGACAGAGCCAATGCTGGTCTGCTCTGGCGTGTTCGTCTTGTCCCTTCTGCTCACCATTGTTCCAGGATCACAGCTAATTGAACTTACTTTGTTTTTCAACACTTGCCCAGACCAAGAGCATCCCTGGTGAAAGCTTGATGGATGTTCATGCTATGCCTGCCCAGCTCTGCTTCTGCCTCAGGATTTCCCCAGCAGTGACCTCAGAGTCCAAGTGCACGTGCCAAGAGGAGAATCATCCTGGAGAAGCTATTTTGATTTTCTCTAATAGACATGTCTACAAAAAGATTGACATCTGTGTAATGGGGGATTGAGAATTCACTGCCAGGTTAAAATAACCACGGTATCTATGTAGATAATTGTAACCAGCAGCAATTAAACCGAAAAGCCCATCTTTCAGGCAAATATTTGGCTTTCCCTGAACTTCTGCAAAATGATTACGCTGGTGGACAGACATCTGCAGCCTGGGTTGTGAGCAATTTATGAGTGTTTCTTGATGCAGAGGCTGCTGTGGAATAATAATAATGAAAAAAAAAAAGACATCGAGTGCTGAAAGAATGTGCTGGAGGGATATACCAGGGACTTTTAAAATCTTTGTCTATGTGTGTGTGTATGCACACGCGTGTATGCTTATATGTGCAAATGCAGGTGCACATGAGTCATGGTACATGTATGGATGTCAGAGGACAAATGAGGGTTAGTTCTCACTTTCTATCTTATCTGAGACAATCTTCTTCACTGCTGCAACCCTCAGCCTAGCTCTCCCACCAGCTTCCAGGGATTACCGCCTATGCCTCCTATCTCTCAGTGGTAATGCTGGGATCATCAACCTGAGTGACTGCATCTGGCTTTATGTGGGTGTTGGGGACCTGAACTTGGGTCCTCAGGCTTGTGTAGCAAGTTCTTTATCTACTGAGCCACCTCCCACTCCCCTCACTGCAGGCATCTTCAAGTCATATCAAGCAGAGTATAGATGCATACATTATTGGTGCGTTTTACTGCGCTGGTCTAGATCCTGATGAGTTTTCTATACTTCTTCCTAGACCTTTTACCTTTATGTTGTCCCTACGATGATCATATGTATGCTACTGAACAAACATCCCTAGCTTCTGTCCCTGGCCCCTAGCACTATGGCTCTCATCTCCATCTTCTCTGAGCTGTATACCAGGGAACCTTGGCAGAGCCTGATGGTCGTCTGATAGTGAGCTGTATTATATTGAATATATTCATGTTTACTCTATACACAGTAGAGAGACAGCTGGAGTGGAGGAAATGGAGTGACAGGTGTCTGATTTGGGGCTAAAGACAGTTGCGGTAAGGGGGATTGAAAATGGAGTGCTCCAAAGAGCTGGGTATACATCCTGAACGCTGTACTTTGGAGAAGTGAAAGGGAACCCTGGACTTCCCATTGGTTTATTTGTCCCCTCAGAGGTTCTGGCCCTCCAAGCAGACCCTCAGCCTAGGAGAAGATCTATGCAAGAGGCTTTCTCTTGCCTATGCAGTTCCAACCAAAACCTACAGGAGCAAGACATGAAGGGAGCAGGTCAGACACACAAGAAGGAAACACAGGCCTAGTGTGGGCGCCATTCAGGAGCAATGTTGCTGAGAAGTTTTTCCTGTCTGCTCAGCCATTTCCTGTCCTGCTGCAAAGGAAAGCTTGCATTCACAGGAAGCTGAAGCTAGCAAAGGCAGCTTCCTGTTTCCAAGGCCAAACTGGACCACCCAAAGCTGAAGCCCGTGTCAATTACTCAGCAAAGTTTGGGCAACATAGGATTGCCAATAAAGGCTCACTTGTTTATTTTAAATCCTTGTAAGCAAACTGACAGTGCCTGAATTCATAAGCACAGACATGGATGAAGAAGTTTGTACAGGTGACATTATTTAATAAAGTAACTATTAGGTAAATGTTGGAATGATGTAACCAAGTCAAGTCTCCTGAAATAGTGACAAAAAAAATCATACTGATCAAGAAGGAAAAGAAGCAAGACTTAAACAAAATAGTGTAGAAGTTTTGTGTGGATTGTCATTCTCTCTCTGTCTTTGTCTGTCTGTCTATCTCTGTCTCTCTCTCATGTCTCCTCCCTTCTTCCCTTGCCCCCTCCAGCTGAATGAATGTCTATAAAAATCATAGAAAAAGCAGCAAAATATTCACACTTGTTATTTTGGGTTGACGGAATTTTGAGCAACTTTTGTTTCATATTAAAATTTCTACAGTGACAAAGTCTTTGTGTGTGTGTGTATATATATATATAATTGGCTAGCTTTTACTGTGTACTAAGCCACTTAGAAACTGAATGGCTTAAACTGAGAGACATCAGCTGGGTATGGTGTCACAACACAACCTTTAATCCCAGCCCTAGGGAGGCGGAAGCAGGTGAATTTCTGTGAGTTTGAGAGTAGCCGGCTCTACAGAGGAAGTTCCAGGACAGCCAGGTATGTCTACACAGAGAAACCCTGTCTTAAAAAACAAAAGCAAGCAAACAAACAAAATGAGAGACATCATTTTCAGGGTTGAGTGAGTCATTACGGCTGCACTTTGAGTCTAAAGTGGCTTGGTGGCTCTTGTGGGTTAGCTGATAGTCAGGTTGGGCAGGAGTGAGGCCACATTCACCTTTCAGGTAAGTGGCAGGTCACTAAGTCTAAGGACTTGATCTGGGATGGCTGTCTATATTTCTTTCATTCTGGGACATCCCAGAAGAGTGGGCTCCAGTTGGCCTCTGGAATGCAAATAAGCAGGAGATACAAGCAAGTCATGAGGTGACCTCCCCTTTTCATCCACCGGCATCAAATGGCCTCATAGCCACCATTCAGAGATAATCCCACGGTCAACCAGGAGGAGATGGGCAGAGAGTACAGGACATTACCTCTCCATGGGAGGTGCCATCACTTACCCACAGAGCACAAGGGTAGGAAGATACAGCAATGTAGAAAAGCAGGCATGACTTTGCAAATCGTGAAAAGGAAAGATCATTCTGTAGAACAAAACTACAATACTTTTTTTCCCTTTTTTCTTTTTTCTTTTCTTTTTTCCCCCATCCCATTTGGAACTGAATGGTAAAGATCTGCAAGGAGTAGGAGTTTCTAACAAAACTGGATGTGAGGAACCTGAGTAGCCAAGACTGCTAGGTAACAGGGACACATTCCCCTGCTAAAGCTGACTCATTTTCAATGGGATTTTAAAATGTATTAAGACTTAAGTGCTTGCTGTAGGCGGGAGTTGGGTCTGTGTTGGAAACTCGTCTTGTTGCAGCATCGCCTCTTAAGGAAGGAAGGGAGGAAGGGTTTGTTGTCTTACAGTTTGAGGGTTCAGTCCATCATGGTGAGGAAAAGCATGGCTGAAGAAGTCTAAGGCAGCTGGTCACATTGCATCCACTGTCAGGAGGCAGAGAGAGATGCTTTCTTTGTTTTACTTAGTCGGTGACCCCAGTACACTGGGTAGTGCCACCACAGTTAGCATTAACTCACTAAGCCTAATCTAAAAACTCCCATAGAGATACCATAGACGTGCCCAGAGGTTTGCTCCATGGTGATTCTGAGTCCTGTCAGGTTGACAGACAAAATTAATTCTTAACACCCCTTGACCCAGATTGTGGGCCTTGCATAGAGAGAAGGGAGGCATGGGCCAATGGCTCATGTCCTTCAACTGACACTGATGAGGATATAGAGACAACAGGGACCCAAAGCACAAAAGATAGATTCTTCGAACAACATCAAATGCAGTCCAGTGTGGGTCCATCCCTGAGCTGTAGAAGGAAATATAGACCTGCTTCTCCTGACACCAAAAGTTTCACCTAGGGAGGCCAGGCCAGGCTTCTGAGCGATAGTACAATATTGTTTTCAATCTGTGAGGTTTTATTGTGTGACAATCTGTAAATTGCTGCAGTAAACAACAGAATAAAGGTTTAGAACAAAACCTTTTAAAAATGTCCTGCAGGCATAAAGAAAACCTGCTTATGTATCTTGTACCATGTGCTATCACATGGGAGTTCATATGTGAAAACCAAACTCTATTTAGGTACCCTAGAGGAACTGGGGTTTTAAAATTATTTATTTATTATTGTGTTGTTGTTTTGTTTAGAGACAGGGTCTTCTCACAATGTGAATCAGGCAGACTTTGACCTTGAGGCGTCTTCTTCCCCTTCCCAAGTGCTGGGATTATAGGCATAAGCCACCATGTCCAGCCTTGGTGGGTTCTTGTTTCTGTTTTTGCTTTTTATCACTGATTTCATTTGCTTATGTAGAATAGACCTGGACAGCTTTCCAAGCCAGTAGATTTTTTTTCCCCCCCATCCCTTAAAAAATAAAATTTTAATCATATGGTAGAGATACATACATGAAGGTCACACACAGGGTCACACAGGGTCTGGGAAGCTGGCAAGAGCCAGTAATCAAGTGCTAGAGGAGATGGTGGGTGGTTAGCATCCTGGAGACTAGGGTGGCTGTTCTGGCAGGAGGGGGCATGAGCTAAGACACACTGGTTCTAGCGCTCCCACTTGGCTGTTCCTTAGCCAGAGCAGAGGCAGGATAGGTTCATCCTCCCAGAAGTAACTAGAGAGCAGCTTTCAAAAAGTTGTCCTCTTATCTGGGTTTGGCAGTTGCCTTCAGTGAAAAGAAATTAAAAACTGACCGAGGACTTCCCTCTGAATGATGTGGCCAACCATCACGACAGACAAGAGTGAGCAGCTTCCAATACCAGAAAGCACAAGGTAAGGACAATGGTCCCTATAGTCTCCTGTAAGGGCAACATAGTCCCTGATGCCTTCACACAAATATGGAGAGCACTGTGACCTTCTACAACCACCTGCCACAGATGGAAATTGGCTGGCACAGAAAATGCCCATTTCATTATCACCAACTCTTAAGTGAGCCTTCTAAAACAGACAGACAGAAGAAGTCCACATGCCAACTGCACACAATGGACTCCAAGCCACAGGGGGCTTTGTGCTCTTGGTTTTCTTTTAAAACTTAAACTCTCAGCAGCTGTTCCAATGGGCAAGAGACAGTTGGACTGGGATTTTGTTTTCATCCCCTGAGACCCAGTGAACACAAATGCCCCTCTCTGCCAGTTCTCTGAGCAGTCCCACTGAGCCCATCTCTTCCAGGATGGCCACAGTTCGCCCCTGGAGTCCATTTTTTCTAGCTCGTTCCCACACAGCAGATAGGGACAGCCTGGGCCCTCTCTGCTCACATTTATTCAAGAACTGTATATCCAGAAACAATTAGACAATTCCTACTTTGGAATCCAGATTGGGGGTTGAGCCATGTTATGCCACCAGGAGGCTGCCAGTATGCCTGGCTTTCTCTGGGGCCACAGTTCTCCATACCCTAGCCCAAAACTGGAGAGTTCTTTCTCTCAGCCTCTAGCTTGATCTGCACCCTCTAATCCCACCCCAATTCCACCTGGGCACTCTGTCTGCTGCCCTTTAAGACATCAAAGCACAGCTGCTCTTTCCAACATAATGGTTGTCTTTGTTACTCCCGCACGACTGGAATCTCTAAAATGTCACTTCCTGGCAGATCTCATTCGGTACAAGAGAAGAGGATTTGAAAGTTAATAAGTGCATTTAGAGTTTTGTTCCCAGGGAGCTTGTCTCTGCCTTCTCTGGGCTCACCTCCGGTGTGTGTGTGTGGGGGGGGGGGTTGACACCATGGCATGATATGCAGAGATGGCTTGCAAATCCTGGCAAGGTTTTGCCAGTTTAAATCTTTCCTATTTGAATTTAGGGAGGGAGATGTCTCTGGGGTCTCTCTACTGCTATGATTCTGCATTTGGCATTGAGAATATCCCTATTTTTAATGCTCTTTTCATGTAGCAGCTATGGTTGTAGGAACCTCCCTTCTCCCTTAGATAGAAGCGACCAACTACATCACGTCTCAGACGGCCTTCCACCACCACCCCAGGACTATATGATCAGGCTGATTTTGTACCTTGTGTTCATAGGCTCCATCGGCTCAAAAAGGACAGCCTGGCCCCCCTGTGTACTAGGGAAGAAAGCTGGCTCACCTATCACCCTTTGAGGTCATTTATTGTTGTAACACAACTTCTGCTAAACCCACCCAAGACCCACCTTTTGCACACAATGCACTTTTAAAAATTTAGGATTGTTTTTCAGTCTATATGTCTGAGTACAAAACAGGTGTAAAAATGTAAATGTTACATATATGTGTTCTTAAATTGGCTTCAAAAGGATTGTATTATCTCATTATATAGCTAATAATTTGACTGTTACTGTAAAAGGTTGAGAGACTTCACAGTGGGGTTTACTTCCTCAATGAACATAAATCATTATTTGTATATAACTACAAAGGTAGACAGTTTGGAAAAATACAAAGTGAAAGAAGAGAATAAAAATACCTTATAAAAAAGGTTTTAGATATGAGGACTGGGAGAATGTAATTTCTATAAATTACTCCCAAATATTTAAGAAATATAATGTATATAATTTATACAACACAAAGATTATTACACATATATCTCACTGCTTATATGTATATGTGGGGGCTGGCAAGATGGCTCATCTGTTCAGGGGTAGTAATACTCTTTCAGAGGAGCATCTTCCATTCATAACACCCATGCCTGTTCGTTCCAGCTCCAGGGCATTGGAGGCCCTCTCTAGCCTTTTTGGACACTTCCATTCACATTCACGAAGCTCCACACAAATTAACACTGATAATAAATCTAAAAAAAGACGCAAATATATGTATGTCTTATATATTACATAGAATTTAAGTGTGCTATGAATCAATATCATGCAAAAATATAGTATGCATATATAATGTAAATGATTGTTTTATATAGTCATGAAAGATGAACTATGTGTGTGTAAACAATGAATGATAAAACACATGTAGCAAAATATTAACAATGTGTGAAGTTATTCTTGTTTTCTGTTTTGTTGAAAGTAGATTAATTTTCTCATACACTACATCCTGACTAGGGTTTCCCCTCCCTCTACTCTTCTTAGCTCCTACCCCATCACCCACCCTCTGGATACACTCCCTTTCTGTTTCTCATTAGAAAAGAGTAAGTTTCTAAGAGATAATAACCAAATATGACAAAGTAAAATATAATAAGATGAAGAAAAAACTATCATATCAAAGTTGGACATGGCAGTCCAACAGAAGGAAAAAAAATCTAAGAGCAGGAAAAAGGCACACATTCTCATTCTTAGGAATCCCATGAAAACATTAAGCGAAAAGCTATAATAGACCTGGTACAGACCCATGTAGGCCCTCTGCTTGCCGCTTAGTCTCTTAAAGGGGTTAGAAGGGGTTAGTTTTATATTCACCTTGCTTAGTTGATTCAGAGAGTTTTGTTCTCCTGGCATCCTCCATCCCCAGCTGTCCTACCACAGCAGGCCCTGAATATTCTAACAGCTGAAGACACAAGAAATATCTTAAAACCAACTATACGAACAGAAAAATGTCCTTAAAAAATAAATAAGCCCCTTGAATAAATCCAAGAAAACATAAACAGTGGGAAGAGATTAATAAATTTGTTCAGGATCTGGAAATAGAAGCAGAATCAATACAGAAAACAAAAAAGGAGCGAATTCTGGAAGTGAAAAATTTAGAACCTACAGAGGCAAGCTTCATCAATAGAATACAAGAGATGGAAGAGAGAATCTTAGGCACTGAAGATATGATAGAAGAGGTGGATCAGTCAAAGTAAATGCTAAATATGAACTCTCCTGACACAAAACATCCAGGAAATGTGAGACGTTATAAACACATCAAACCTAAGACCTAAGACTAATGGGAATAGAGGAAAGAGAAGAATTCCAGCTCAAAGACCCAGAAAATATTTTCAACAAAATCATAGAAGAAAAATTTCCTAACCTAAAGAAGAAGATGCCTATAGAGGTACAAGAAACACACAAAACACCGAATAGAGTGGACCAGAGAGGGAAAGCCATCACATAATAATCAACACTTTAAACATATAAAACAAAGAAATAAAATCAGAAGTGTCAAGAGGAAAAGATCAAGTAACAAATAAGAAAAGATCATTCGAATTATACCTGAGTCCTCAATGGAGACTCCAAAAGCCAGAAGGGCAAGGACAAATGTCCTGCAGACTCTAAGAGACCACAAATGCCAGCCCAGACTACTATTCCTGGCAAAAGTTTCAATTACCACAGACGGAGAAAATAAGATATTCCACGATAGAGACAGATTTAAACCATATCTATCTACAAATCCAGCCCTACAGAGGGGTTAGAAGGAAAACTCCAACCAATGAAGGTTAACAATACTCATGAAAACACAAGGAATAAACAATTTCAGACCAGCAAAGTCAATAGAAAGGAAACACACACACCACCACCACGAACAACAACACCAATGACAGCAACAACACCAACACAATACCAGGGACTAACAATCATTTGTCATTGATTGATATCTCACAATATCAGTGGACTCAGTACCCTAGTTAAAAAAAAGACATAGACTGCCAGAATGGATAAGAATACAAAACAAACAATTATGCAAACACAGGATCCATTCTTTTGTTGCAGCCAAGAGACATACCTCAACATCAAGGATAGACATCACCTCAGGGTAACAGATATTCCAAGTAAATGGACCTAAGAAGCAAGCTGGTATAGCCATTTAAAATTTAACAAAATAGACATCAAACTAAAAGAGATAGAAAAGGACAATACATATTTATCAAAGAAGAAAAATCCACCAAGATTACATTTTAATTCTTAACATCTATGCCCTAAACACAGGGGTACCCAAGTTTATAAAAGAAACAATACTACAGCTTAAATTACATATTGATCCTTACACGGTAATAGTGTCTCACTCACCAATGGGATGGGTCATCCAGACAAAAACTAAACAGAGAAATGCTGGACCTAACAGATGTTATAAACTGAAGTTATTCTTATAAGTCCACAAATGAGATATTTGATGAAAAAATAATATGCCCATTTTTAAAATTATTTTTAAAATTTTATATGTACAAGGGCTTTTGCCTACGCCATGTATGTGCCTGGTGCCTACAGAAACCAGAAGAAGGCATCATATCCCCTGGAATTGGAGTTAAAGATTGTTGTGAGTTACCATGTAAGTGTTAGAAACCAACCATGGGTCATGTGGAAGAGCAATCTATGGTCTTAATTACTGAGCCATGTCTATAGCCCCTATTTCTATGGTTTTGTATAAACTACATCATTTACTACCATTTATTTATTTAACATTCTCAGCAGATGGCTTTGCAACATCAGTGTAATATAAATACATTGCTGTGACCTTTGCCCATAATCCCATGGATATAAACAATTTCCTTCCTGAGGATCTTTTAAGTTGTTTCTAATTTTTCACAGATAAAAATAACATTTCCTTAAATCTCCCTGGACACACATCTTCAGTCACATCATGACGGATACCCTTCCTGGGAGTGGTGGGTTGCTGTCCAACCCAGTGTGAAAGGCCAAAAACAGACCGCAGAGCAGCCTGCTTGGGTTCCATATCTCTGGCTTCCCATGATGCTTTTCGAAGTTGCTAGAAACAGAGCCTGGCTCACAGCAGCTCTGATGAGGCTGTGGGCTTATTGTAGGCTTGGAGAACTCAGGGCCTGTAGTAATGACACACCACAGGTTCTGAATGGCCTATGGACTACCATCTGCATGCCTCCTCTCTGCAATCTCCCTTTGCCCCCAGCTTTTCTGTCCTGCTTTGAGTTCTGGTTCTTTATTCAGCTTCAGGTAGCCTGGGATTCACTGTGGTAGTCCCTCTGTCCAACACTCTAGACCAGCTTCCTTCCACAGTGAAGGTAAGCCAGAGAAGAAGTAAGACATAGAAAGCTGGAAAGAAGATAGGTCATGTAAAACAGGATGCCTTGCAGCATGAGTTCTTGAGTTTGAACCCATAGAAAAAAAGCTAGGTATGGTGATGCATGGGTCCACCCTTCATAAAATACCAGTTCTGGGAAGTCAGAGAAAGAGATCCCCGGGGCTCACTGGAAAGCCAACATAGCTGAGTCAAGTTCAAGATGATTAGAGACTGGCTCAGAAAATCAAGGTTGATGGCTGCTGAAGAACAGTATCTGAGTTTGATCTCTGGCCTCTACACGTACACATACACACACACACACACACACATATACCCTCACAATACACAAGTGGAGGGGGTGTGTCTTGATAGGTTTATATATTTCCTTATTTAATATCCAAAATTGGTGGCATGTAGCATTTTTGTCTGTTTGTCATCTTGTTTTGCTTTTTCTGTGAAGGGCCTGGTCAGGTCCTTTGGCAATTTTTCTATTAGGATTTTTTTTTTAATAGAGCTATATCAAGGCTTTATAAAAGAGTTAACCCTGTATGGTGGTTACTTTTGGTTGTCGACTTGACTACATCTGGAATTAACTAAAACTCAATCAGCTGGGTAAACCTGTGAGTTTTTTATTATTTTTATTTATTTATTTTTCTCTCCTATATTACATCCTAACCATAGTTTCTCCTCCCTCCTCTATTCCCAGTCCCTCCCCATCTCCTCTCTTTCCCAGATCCATTCCTCCTCCATTTCCCTTCAGACAAGGGCAGGGCTCCTAGGAATACCAACTGAACATTATCAAGTAACAAATAAGACTAAGCACATCCCCTCATATTAAGGCTGAATGAGGCAACCCTGTAGGGGGAAAGGGGTCCTAAAAGCAGGCAAGAGAGTCAGACACTGCCCCCACTTCCACTGTTAGGAATCACACAAGAACACAGAACTATACAACCATAACATATATTCAGAGAACTTAGGTCAGACCCATACAGGTGCCCTGATTGTTGCTTTGGTCTCTGTGAACCCCCATGAGCCCTAGTCAGTTGGCTCTATGGGACACTTACTTGTGGTATCCTTGAACCCTCTGCCTCTGACAATCCTTCCTTCCTGAGGGTTTTTTCTTAAATCATTTGAAGTGGGAAGATCCGTCTTTATCTGAGCCGCATCTTTTACTGGTAGCCTATATAAAGGGAATAAGAAAGCTTTTATTCTTTGCTTGCTTGGTCTCACTGGCCAGTCCATTTCCTCACCGGCATTAGAGCCTACTTCTTCTGGATTCATGTATATGCTGAAGATCAGCTGAGACATCCAGCCTGTTGAGCTGAACAACTACTGGATTCTTAGGTTTACTCTTGGTACTTAGCCATTGTTGGAGTAGCTGAACCACAGCCTGTAAGCCACTCTAATAAGTCGTGTGTGTGTGCGTGTGTGTGTGTGTGTGTGTGTGTGTGTGTGTATTCATGTATTTTATCAATTCTGTTTCTCTAGAAAACCCTGACCAATAAGCACACCCTGTGTCATTAGCTTTAACATATTTGTTCCATTTTTCATTTACCTTCTTAATTTTGTTTACAATGCCCTTTGATATTTAGCAGTGTGTCTGTTGGCCCATTCTCCCTGTTAAGAAGAGTTTCAATGAGGTAATTTATAAGAAGAATTTATCACATTTCAGAGTCTGGGAAGTTCTTCAAGGCCCCTGTAGATGAGGTGTCTGGGAATGGTTTGCTCCTGCTTCAAAGATGCTGCTCCCTGCTGCTAATCCTGTGATGGGAAAATTAACAGCTTCCTCTGACCTCCTCCATCAGGCCATTGATCCTATTCATGAGAACTCCAAGGTTTCATTGTCTTCTAAAGGCTCTACCTCTTTTTTTTTTTTTAAAGCTGTATTATTTTTATTTATGTGTACATGTGTGCCTGCATCAGTTTATGTGCACCACATATGTGCTGGTATTCTCAGAAGCCAGAAGAGGGTGTCAGATCCCCTGGAGCTGGAGTTATAGGCTGGTGTGAATCATCTGATGTAGGGCTTTGGGGCTAGAGAGATGGCTCAGTGGTTAGTAGTTTGATGTGCTTGTCCGCTATTGCCATGGCAACAAAATGTATCTTAAGCATTTTGGTAACTGGAGAGCTTCAGGGCACAAGAAGCTATTGTTCATTTTACATAATCAGATCTGAATTCGTTGCCTTGTTCCCACTCTCTCCTTTCCTCCCTTCCTGTCATCTTCCTTCTATTCTTCTTCTTCCCTCCCTTTCAGTGTCGCTCCTTCCCTTCTACCACAGCTCTGTTTGTAAAAATGTTACTTTCATACAAAGTTTGCCTTCCATATTCTTTGTTATTGTTGAATATCTTTTGTTTATTCTTTGACAATTTCATTCATGTATACAATGACTCCCAGCCCTTCTCCTCCCCTGAACTTCCCAAAACATTTTCCTCCTATGTTCAAGTCCTACCTTTTGCATTCTTTCTTTCCTTCTTTCTTTGGTTGGGTGAGGTTTTTTTTTTTTTGATTGTTTTGTTTTGTTGCTTTATTTGGTTCTTTGTTATTTTTGTTTATAAACCACTAAGTCCAGTTAATGTCACCTGCTGGAATGTTGACCAACCTCACTGACTTGTACAGGTCTTATATAAGTCACCATAGATGCCATGAGTTCATTGGATACAATGGCCACATCAATTGTATTTCTTCCCCATCATCGGGCACTCTGGTCTTTCCACCATCTATTCTTTGGTGTTCCTGAGCCCTGGGTGGAGGTGGGACACTTCCTTCTGTATTCTTACGGGTTATGTATTCTATGCACTACTTCCTGTTTTACTCTGCACTCACTGCTCAGGTGTGTTGAAGCATACCTCACACAGGGCATCAAGGAAGAACTCATAGCATCTATGGTGAGCTGTACAAGACCTGTACAAGTCAGAGAGGTTGGTCAACACTCCAGCAGGTGACATTAAGTGGACTTAGTGGGTTACAAACAAACAAAAACAACAACACATAGGGCTTGCTATTGACTCTTATGAAGACCAATAGAAATGCTTTACAGTCTCAATGATTTGAAAATCATTTGCAAAGCTGACAATAGGAATTCCAGAAACAATATCTTAAATTGTACCTTAGTGCTTCTTGGACGAGCTGACTAATTGAATTCAACCCCATGTGGGAGCTGCCCCTCCTGGGACAATGTACCTTGCCTATGAGTGGAGATGTATTTTCTCTAGAGCTTAGAGTTTGTGACAGATCAAAACTCAATAAGCCTCTTCTCTGAACAGATTCCAAGATTTAAACTATAGTGGACCCTTCAAGTAGCGACAACTTCTTCAATTCCTGCAACTGATAATATAATGTTGGTGGGCAAACAGTTGGTCTAACAGGAAACTGGTAAGCACAGGCTCAACTATCAAGCAGATCATCTTATGTGCTCAGGCATGAACACTGGCCATAAGGGCATCCTTTGTGGTAGCCCCTTGGCATGAGATCTCACATTGAAAAGGGAGTCAAAGGAAGGGGTATTCTAAGAACATGCACCACACCATGTCTCTGTGCTTTCTCAGCTTTCAAAAACAATCATTGATTGAAACCTGGCTTTCTGGACAGAATCACTCACTCTTGACTGTGTGGTTATAAACTTCCCTGTTCATTACAAATCAACATCTGTAGCATTGTCTCTTCCCACTGACAACAAGAAAAAGGCAACATGAGATTTTCAGCGATGTACCTGGAGAAAACCAATGTGTGCACTGCATAGATTATGGCATGAATAATTCATTTTAGGTGAAGTGAATATTTGATGGTCTATTAATAATATATGCATTTAGAGGAAAGAATGCATTCTATGGAAGAAAGAGAAATCTATGAGCATTGAGTCTTCCTAATATAGTGCCCTTGTGACCTAAAGTTGAAACCTTGCATTGAAAGTTCTTTCACCAGTATAGTCTGGACAGCTCAGAGTTTGGGAATTTCCTTCTGCTCTCTGGGGTCAGTTATAGATTATGACTCCTTTCCTCTTTCCTTACCCACTGTCCACTCAGGTCATGATTTTCACACAGCGATTGCCAAGGTTTCTACTGTAAAGAGTGAGCACATGAATGGCGTTGATTGACACGTACATCTAAGAAGCCCCCCTCGCCTTCTAATGGGACCCAAACTACTCAGTTTCTGTGGTGTTTGTTCCCCAGCCTTTGATTTTGGGTAGAGAACTTGAGCAATGTTGGCTTTGAGCAAAGTTGACCTTCTCAGATAAAATGAGATGCCAGGAAGAGTCATGACAAGCAGTTGTGATGCCACAGAATAACTAACTAAGTCCTCATGGCAGGTGGCATCAAAGTGGGGGGTGCTTTGACACCTATAGGTGCTAGTACCTGGGGAGAATCAGGATGAAACCCTTCCCCTGGATGCTTTACTCCAGTTGAAGCACTGCATTATGGTATAATCCCTATGTCATGATAAATCTACTTCATTCTCTCATATTCTGGGATACCTTACACATCACTGTAAGAATGCATGCTATGAAGACAGATGTTTTCTAAGTTTGTTTACTTGAGGATATGAGGCATATTGCTCCATAATTTAAGTCTTTGGGGGAATATCAGTGAAATTATTTAATATTTTAGAGAAATTCCCAAATACATCAGTGTCTTCTATTTTTATGCATACTTAACATCTTCCAGAGTGGAGAAGATACTGCAGAGAGTTCACAGTTCTGGAAGGAGAGAAACATGGCTCCAATCTTTGTCCCAGATTTCCAACATGAGACCACCTGGGCCAGTCATTCCTGCCCTCCACTCTAGCATTTCAGATATGACAGTGAGTACTCAGGGAACACTGCACACACACAGGCACACACACTTGTGTGTACACACACACACACGCATATGATCCAGAGATGAGCTCATAGAAGAGAGAGCGAGAAGCATCTACTTAGCTTCTGGTGACATCCATGGTTCTAGTGAGCCTCTGTCCTGGATGAGGTCTAGATAGGAAAAGGCCCATTACACATTCCTTGGTGCTCAAAGCAGTACCACCATGCTAAGTGAGATGCAAGCATATGTATTTCCTCAGTACTGGTGATCAAACCCTGGAGCCTCATGTATGCTAGGCAAGAGTTCTTGCAACAAGGTCTCACCAATTTGCTTAGATGAGCCTTGAAATCAATGCTTTGGTCTCCCTGGTAACTTAAAGTATAGGGCAATGCCACCAGACCCATCTGGGATTCTGGTATTTTAAAGGTTTTGTACATCATGCCTCTTAAACATTCCAACTATCTGATTCCCAGTCTCAGAGCTGGTAAAAATGCTGCTGTGTATGCTAGCCTGTCCTGAGGGATGGCAACTTATTTACAAGATGGTACCTAAGAGCATTTAAAAAGTGCTATATACACACACACACACACACACACATATATACACACACACACATATATATACATATATATACATATACATATATATGTACACACACACACACATATACATATACCCTAGCATTCTATCCATATCTGACTTTGGAAACCATCACTTCGCCTACAGGCCCTGTTCTAACAGACAGCCTCTCCAGAGCCTGCCTCCCCTTTCCTCCTGGGAATGAGAAATGGGCAGAACTTTAAATGTACAGGGAATATGGGCTAGCTACCTACAAAGACATGGTTTGACACCAAAAGTAAAGAACTGAGAAAATCCCATAAAAAGGGAGGGGGTGGATACTGAGTATCTCTGAGGCCCAAAGACCACTCTCGTGATATACTTGCAATAACGGATTGGAAAGCCAAACTTTCTAGAGAAGGGGCAAAAACGTCTCCTGAATCTATGGATTTTCAAGACCTGTCCTGCCTAATTTTATGTCAACTTGACACAAGCTAGAGTTATCAGTTGAGCAAACACCTCCGTAAGATCCCGCTGTAGGCAAGGCAGTAGGGAATTTTCTTAGTAATTGATGGGTGAGGGCCCAGCTCATTGTGTGCCATCCCTGGGCTGGTGGTCCTAGGTGCTATAAGAAAGCAGGCTGAGCAAGGCATAAGAAGAAAGACAGTAAGCAGCATCCCTCCATGTTCTCTGCATCAGTTTGCCTCCAGTTTCCTGCCCTGCTTGGGTTCCTGTCCTGACTTCCTTTGGTAATGAGCTGTGATATGGAAGCACAGCAGAATAAGCCTTTTTTCCCCCTAAAACTGCTTTGCTCATGGTGTTTTGTCACAGCAATAGTAATCCTAAGAGGAAAGCTGTGTCTAAAGATCTGGGCTATGGCACTTTATGCCAAGAACAGAAAGGATCCAGGATGTAAGCTGAGGTAAAACCCCTTTCTAGTGGACTGGACAGGATGGTGCTTTAATTGGGTTAATGTGAGCAAAGAGCTTTCTGTATCACAGACTATGGACTAGATCTCTAAGGCTGTGGGTGTCTTTGGGAGACAGCCCATGCCTCAAGGGATATGTTCATGGTCTCCACAAATGTCCACAAATGTAGAGCATCACCAACAAGAACAACCAGCAGCTTCCAGCTCTGGGACTTAGTCCATCTAGATATATGTAGCAGATATCAGCAGAATGGATGAGGCGTACCGTGACTGCAGAGGACATATGAGGGCCCTAATGAGTCTCCTTGGAGTGCCATAATAAAATATCACCCCACTGGGCATTTAAAACAACAAAAATGTCTCACAGTTCTGAAGGTCAAATCCAGAATCAAGGTGCTAGCCAGTGAGGTTTAATCTGAGGTCTTCTCTCCTGGCTTGCAGGCTGTCACCATTTGTGTGTGTGCTCTGTGCACTCTCAGAGACAGCAGGTTCTTGTTTATGTCTGTTTTGGTACAGGCCAGGAGTCTTGTTGGATCCAAGGCTACCCTCGGGAACCCTTCTAACCTTGCTTATTTCCTTGGAAGCCCATCTCTACACAAACATGAATGTTCAGTCCATAGTGGGTCCACAGCTACCTAGGGACCCTGTAAGAAGACCCAGACCTCTGTCTGACTTATTCACCTCTCTCTAGGGGACTCATCTGTGGGACTGTAATGGCCCAAGATCACAGGAGGAAGGGTTGAGGGCATTTCAACCTTGGATATACCTCAGATGAGGATGGCAGGTGTTGGCTCCATCCCCACTCCCAACCTGGCATCAACTCTCATAAGAATTTATTATCCTGGCAGTTATCAGGTATCACTCATTGTTCAACCTTTTGAGGTTCCCTGCCCCCGCAACACTATAGCCTCAGTATGCAGATGAAGCATCTTCCAACACCCCTGACCTAGCCAATGGTACACAGCTACATAAACTTTTCCCCAGAGACCCTGGCCACCTCTCCAGGGACATAAATATGCCCCCCTCCAATAAACTGGACCAGCTCTCTGAGTGTGCACTCTCTGTTCCAGAACGTGTTTAATGCCCATGCATTCATTGAACACCAAGATCCTGCACAGCGACACCCCCCCCACCCCCCATTAAGCTTCTCTCCCTTCAGCCCAGCTTGGTGTGCAAAGGGCCTGGCTACTCTAAGGGAGAACCAGATACAGAGTGGCTCCCTTCTTGGCAAGGAAAGAGGACCAAAGTAGAACATGAAAACCCAAATGTGAGCCTCAGTAGGCTGCTCACCTCAAACAGATGGAGTCTTTAAAGGAAGCAGGGCTTCTTGATTCCAAAGGGATAAGATCCTGATTCAGTCATGGGTCTGTTGACCTTATGGTGGTACTGATGCTTCTAAAATATCCAGAAAAGCAGCTATCATGCATTAAAGCCACTGTGATCAAACAGGAACATGGGAAGCACTGGGCTGGCAGGTAGCATGTCATTAGCCTTTAACAAAATGCTTTCTCAAGCTATTCTTGAAAGAAAAAAAAAAACACACAAAACCACCATGTGGCAGGTGCCTTGGGGAGAGTGGTTTCTGTTCAGGGTCTGTGCTTTGTTTAGGAAGTTTCACTGTCAACCAGTTGGAAGCCTCTTCATGAGCTGGCAACGGTGGCAGGAGAGGAAATTGCTCTCAAGGGCTAATGAGAGGCAGACTTAGAACACCCAGATCCAAAGCAAACCCATTACCAAAAATCTTGTCACCCTTCCCCATATATACTCCACCAGCTAAGAAATACTGACATCTACATACCCTAGCGTAATCCATGTAAAAATATTTATTCACTATAGTCAGAATCAGCATTGCTAATGAAATGTCACAGTCATTATATTATATATCACAGCCTATACCCACTCCCTCCCCTCCCCCACAAAAAAAAATCCCTTCAAAAACATTCTGAGTTACTTTGTCATTTTAACAAACATATCGGCTGAGAGCAAGTGAGGCTGGAATTACAGCTGTAATTATGTCATCATACAATAATTAAATCAGGCCTAAGTAGCCTTCAGGTATACTTTCAAACAGAAACAAAACTCATATATTCTGAGAGGTTTGTAATAGAAAGCACAGGCAAGATCACATGGTCTCTGTCATCATACATCTCTCTGGTGTCTGTGTAATCCTATCATGTCCAGAGAAGCTGCCATGGCTACGGCACAAAGGTGGAGGCTGAGTTCTGAATGAATCCACGGCAGTGGAAGTGTTTATCCTTTCCTCTCTGGGCAGGTAAGACCACAGCCAACCACCTCTGACCAAAGGGATCACCTGTCCTGCACAGGCAGCATGGGTGACAGCTCTATGGTTCCTTGATGTTGTTTGCAGCTGCCCCACCACTTCAGGCATACCAGGGGGAGGCACAAGGCTCGAAACAGGGGAAATGATGCTCAGTGTCTTTGAAGCATATATGTGTATATATATATATATATATATATATATATATATATATATACACACACCAGGGGGAGAGGGGAAATGCTCAGAGTGTCTTTGAAGCATACACACACACACACACACACACACACACACATATATATACATATAATTTATAAAGGGATTTACTGAAACAGCTTAATAGGATGTGGTCTAGCTAGTCCAACAATGACTGTGATTATTATATATGTCATACACACACACACACACACACATATATATATATATATATATATATATGTACATACACACTTATAAAGGGATTTACTGGAACAGCTTATAGGATGTGGTCTAGCTAGTCCAACAATGAGTGTGATTATTATATAAGATATGTCATATACACATATATATGTATATGTACACACACACACACAGGCATACTTATAAAGGGGTTTATTGGCATGGCTCACAGGATGTCGTCCAGCTAGTCCAACAATGGCTGTCTACCAATGGAAGGGCCACGAATCCAGTAGCTGTTCAGTTCATGGAGCTGGATGTCTCAGCTGGTCTTCAACATAGACCTGAATCCCAAGGAAGTAGACTGTAATGCCAGTGAAGAATCAACTTGCCAGAGAGAGTATAAGCAAGCAGATAGAGAGTAAGCGTCCTTCTTCGGTGGATTTATACAGGTTGCCAGCAAAAGTGTGGCCCAGACCTCAAAAGATCTGGATATGTAGCAAAGGATTGCCTTAGCAGGTATCACTGGGAGGGGAGCCCCTTGGTCCTCTGGAGGCTCGATGACCCAGGATAGGGTAATGCTAGGGCGGTGAGGCAGGAATGAGTAGGTGGGTGGGAGAGCACCCTCATAGAGGCAGGAGGAGGGGGGCAGGGATAGGACGCTTGTGGAGGGGAAACTGGGAAGGGGGAATAACATGATAACATTTGAAATGTAACTAAATAAAATAACCAATAAAAAATGAAAAAAGATACGATGTTTCAAAATACAGAGAGAGAGAGAGAGAGAGAGAGAGAGAGAGAGAGAGAGAGAGAGATCTGGAGTAAAGGTGTATCTTTCCACCTCAGATATCCAGATTAGAAATGAGTCTTACCACTTCAAATACTAATGATTTCATTAAAAAAAAAAAAAACAAAAACAAAAACAAAAAAAACAAAAAAGACAAAAACAAAAAAAAAAAAACTCTCACAAGTTTGCCCAGTCATTTGGGTTGTAGCTAATTCCAGACATATTCAAGTTCACAACCCCGAATAGCCATCATATTTTCCCTCTTTTCAGCTGTGTGTGTGTGTGTGGGGGGATATGTGTGAAGCCAGATGATGACAATTGGTGTCTACTTCAATTGTTCTCCACCTTCATTTTTGAGACAGGGTCTCTCACCAAGCCTAGAGCTCATGGTTTTGGCTAGGTGAGCTGGTGAGAGAGGCCCAGAGAGCTTCCTGTCTCTCTGTCCCAGCGCTAGGATTGCTGGAACTGCAGGTGTGTGCTGTTGAGCTCAGCTTTTGCTCCTGGGAAGCACTCAGGACCAACTACTGCATGTCAGGTAGTCTACTGAGTGAGGAGTCACCTTCCTCCCTGTCTTTTAAGAATTTTAAAAGTTTTCCTTTGTTTGTCTTGAGATGCTCTGAATAAGTCTGCTCGTTCCTTCCCAGGGTCTAAGGCACTTAGATCTGGGAGAAACACTGCTACTTGAAGTCACCTTTCTGACTGCACCAAGGCCCGACAAGCGCCATTCAGGATGTGTCCAGAAACCTTTTTTGAGAGGCAAAGGAACCAACTAGAATTTCAGTGTCGCCTCCCTCCTTTTGTGCACATTCCAGATGAGCACCGTAGATTAAATCTTCAATCGAGACACCACCTGCAAACTTGAAGAAAAGCTCTGAACTTTTGGAGAAGCTTGCAAAGTTGTCATTGCTACAGTTCATGTGATGCGTAGACAGAGGTCTGCCTTGGTGGAGGATCCTGGCCTTCGAAAACAAGCCACAGGATGTTAGTGAGGGACCTTGCAGAATCTCCAGTACTGTTGCATAGCCTGCTCTTCCAGGATCAGCCAGCCCTGTCCCAACTGTACAGAGCAAGATGGGGAGGGGAAGAAGAGGGAGGGGGAAAGGGAGGGAAGACGGGAGAGGGAGAGGGAGAAGGGAGAGGGAGAAGAAGGGAGAAGGAGAAGAAGAAGGGAGAAGGAGAAGGGAGGAGAGAGAGGGAGAAGGGAGAAGGGAGAATGGAAAAGGGAGAAGGGAGAAGAGAGAAGGGAGAGGGAGAGCGTGCTAGAGGAACTTCCAAAGTGATTCAGTCCCAGGAATGGGCTGCTTCTGCCAAGGATGGTGGATTTCAAAGGTTCCTGCAGGGCTACACATTTGTGGGCAATTTTGATGAAAGTACAAATTCAAGGAACCTTACCATGTGGAGCCATCTGCTGATGGACACACTGTAGTCACTTAGCAGCTCACTTCCTTTGAGAGTGCACACAGTGCATTCCTGTCCACCCAAAGAAGTCTTTTGGTTTTTTTCCTACCACATTCTTAGTTGCTCGACCCAGAACTCTCATGTACCAATGATTAGATCACCCTCCCTGGGCAGACACATCCTGCCCCTCCTGCATACACTGTGCCTCATACCCAGACTGTGGGTCATCAGATACACTCAGAGGCCAGGTCTAGTGCATGACTTTTTTTTTTTTTTTTTTTTTTTTTTTGCCAGTGAATGGTGAAAAGTAGGGACTCTGAGAGACAGAGAATCATCCACACTCTCTCATGATTGGCTGCCTCACCGGTACTTCTTTCAGAGTCTTGCTCCACAGAGCAAGTATTTGCTGACTCACCCAGGGGAGCTGACAGCTTCCAGGAAGTTGGGTTGGCAACAGACGCTGGCTGAAGAGCCAAGACAATTGTTTTCCCATTATTCCATTACCAGCTGGCAGACAGGATGCATAACCCAAATAGGAATTGCTCCTTCCACATGAAGTCATGGGGACCACCGGGAGATGGCTCAGTTCTCTTACCACCTGGATGTCTCTAAGGATTTCAAATGTTGCCTGGTCCAAACTCAGGAATCTTTCTTTAGAAACTCCTCAGCCCCCTCATGCTGCATCTCTGAAAAGCCATCTCCATTCTGGACCTAAGACATCCTCAAATGCAAACAAATCATTCTCAGAGAACTTGTTTGTTGACGTTAAGATGGCAAAGTCTAGTTAGAATTTTCAAACCCCACGGAGTCTTTCTTGAGGTCTGAGTTTAAGAAAAATACTCAGCAGTTGGTGGCCAGTTCCTGAGAGGAGGGAAGAAATGGCTGCGTTATTTCTGTAGGCCTTGATTTCTATACTTATCATAACATTAGGTATTTCTGTTATTACTATACAACATAAGAGAAACTCAGGCTGTATTCGATCCATTTGTCAGCATTAAAATAATTTCTACAATAAGAAAATAAGCTCAACAGGAAACCAAATGTTGATTTTCTGCCTTGTCCCAGCCGTAACAGAGGGAATATTACCCCACACCAGACAACATGCCATATTCCTACGTGGTTCCCCTCTCTGGGACCTTAGTTAAGAACCGCCCTTGAAAACATTCTTCAGTGCCATTTAATGTGTGGTTGGCTCTTCCTTCTTTACATTTGAGGACTCAGCAGCAGGTTTGGAGTGAAGGTGAGTGTTTTATGAACTCTTAAAAGTTGGCTCCATCTAGCATCCTCTCTTTAAAATGTTAGCTGACACAAACCCACCTCCTTAAGTATCACCGAACAGTCTGGAAACAGCTGGGCCCTGAATTTAGATGCATGGGAAAAGCTTCTGAAATACTCTGGAGATACTAAAGAAAAGTAAGGACAGATGTCTCGGGATCTTCATCCAAGAGAGTCTGTCCTTAACTATCGCAGAATTGACTTAAAGTGTGCATTTTTTTGAAAAAGCTGTTGAACTGTACATAGGAATTCATTGGAGTACTTAGAAGAGGCCCTAACAGTATTTTAAAAAAGCAAACACAAACTTTGCTGAGCTGCTCTGAAATGATTCCCAAGGTGATGGGAACATGGAGGGGATGTGAAAGTTTACCAGAAGCCAGGAGCTTGGGAAGCGGTTGCAGGTCGATCACAAGTTCAAGGCCAGCCTCTGCTACATAGAAAGTTCAGAACTAGTCTGGGTTACATGAAACTGTATCTCAAAAACCCTAAAACCAGCCAACCAAATGTTTTCAAGAATATTTTGCATTTCTTTACTTATTCACTGCGCTTATGTGTGGGGGCAAGCACATGCCATGTGCACGTGAAGAGATCCAGGGGACAAGCTGTGGAGTCGGCTCTCCCCTTCTCCCCTTCTGCCCTGTGGGTCCTGGGGATCAAAGTCAGGCTGTCTGCCATGCCTTGGGAAAGTACCCCTCCACCTATGGAGTCACCTTCCCAGTCCCCAACCAAACTTTATGATAAAACTTCCTGCTTACAGGACTGACCAGACGCAGTAAAGCTAAGCATACAATGGCCTTTTGAAGCATCTCACTGCTAAGCCCTCTCAACCAACTCATGGCCCATGAGCTTCTCCTCCCACCTCTGTGCATGCCAGGAAACACTCATGATGTGTTTGCTTTGGGCCAGGCATTCTTCCACACACTCCACTCCCATCCACTTTATTTCCATAGCAACCGCATGAAGAAGGTACTATACTTACCTTGCATCTGGCAGTTAGGGAAACTGAGGCAAGGATAAACAACCAACTGTGCCAGGTCTTTACTGAATCTTCTCCTTTCACCCCACCCCCACCCTCCGCCCCGTTTCTACCCTTTTTTGTCTGCTCAGTTAAAATGGATCCTGCCCTTTGTAGAGTCTCCCTTAGGTGGCTGAGCAATGCTAAACTTGGTCAGTAGGGGGCGCTGGAGAGATACGGCTCAGCAAGGTACTGTGCCAAGCCCTACAAAGCATGCATTTCCCCTCACCCCACCTCCCCACCCCCCTTTGACTGCTGCTGAAGCAGAGGGGGCTCAAAATCCCCAGGCAGGTCAGGTTTCTGTCAAGCCTCAAGGCAAGTCTCAGAGGGTGGATTTTCAGTAAGTTCTACGGGTGGGGCAGTACAAAGCATTCTCTGTCATCTGCTGAGCCACACTCTAGTTCTTCTAGTGCAGCTCCTTTATTTCTGTGGCTACTTGGGCTCTTCAAAGCTGCCTCCACTTCTTACTAGACAATTCTCTATATGGTGAATGATTCAGTACATTAAGCATCCTTGGATTACCATGTGGTCTCTCTCCTGGCTGGATGCTGAATGGCACCTCGGTCCAAGGCCACAGACCAGGAACAGTAGTGGCACCCCAGAGCTTCTGTTCATGAAGGTTCTGTCAAGTTGCTTCCTCTGAACGTGGCAGGCATAATGAAGCACAAGTGTAGATTCTAGTTGTTGGAGACAGCCTGCCAATAATAGCATGGGAAAGCACACCAAGTTGTGTTGGGCCCCATAGCCTATGGTTTTTATTGTTTAGTTGGTTGTTTTTTGTTTTTTTTTTCCAAGACAGGGTTTCTCTGCGTAGCCCTGGCTATCATGGAACTCACTCTGTAGACCAGGCTGACCTTGAACTCAGAGATCTGTCTACCTTTGCCTCCTAGTGCTGGGATTAAAGGCACGTAACATTACTGCCTAACTTATTTGTTTGTTTTTAATGCCATTCTGTAATCCATTGCTGGAGAGGCTGGGATAAGTAGACCTTTGGGCCTCAGTGGCAAGTAAGCCTACCCTATTTGTCAAGTCCCAGGTCAAGTGAGACATCCTGTCTTAAATAAATACATACTTAAAACAGATAGTGTCTGAACTCTGATACCTAAGATTGTAAGATTGTCCTCTGGCCTCCTCAAGTAAGCACACACATACCCACACACATGCATCTGAACAGGTGAGCACACACATATTTGTGTATACACACAGAGACATAGTGACAGATACCTACAAATAAATAAAGCAATTAAGAGATAAAGAAAAAGAGGAAGTGATGGTGTTGGCTCTGCTGAAGAGCATAGCAGAGAGGACAGTACCAGGAGAGAGACCTCAGGGAGATATTTTAAGTTTGACAATTACAAAAAAGATGTGCTCCCAGGATCCTCAATGAAGGAGCTAGAGAAAGGACCCAAAGAGCTGAAGGGGTTTGCAGCCCCATCGTAGGAACAACAATATGAACTAACCAGTACCCCCAGAAGGTCCCAGGGACTAAACCACCAATCAAAGAATACACATGGTGAGACTCATGGCTCCAGCTGTATATGTAGCAGAGGATGGCCTAGTCGGTCATCAATGGGAAGAGAGGCCCTTGGTTCTGTGAAGGTTCTATGCTCCAGTGTAGAGGAATGCCAGGACCAGGAAGCAGGAGTAGGTGGGTTAATGAGCAGGGGAAGGTGGGAGGGGGTAGGGGATTTTCAGAGGGGAAACCAGGAAATGGAATAACATTTGAAATGTAAATAAAGAAGATATCTAATAAAAACAAACAAACAAAAAGAACCAAACAAACTCAACCATGTTAGCAAATAATCTGTTTTATCACCCCAAATCTGTATCCTTACATATTAAGCTTTGGAACAAAATAAAGACATCATCTTAATATTAATCCCCAATTTTAACGTATTATAAAATACTTTCCAACTTTTTCCCAACTTCAGTAATTTACTTTAAATAAATGGTTGGACTGACTAATTAAAAAAAAAAAAAAAGATGTGCTCCAGAAAGAGAGGACATGTGTGGCAGTCAGATGGATGACAGGACAGGGGTGTCACCAGGGCTCCTGCACCACTCTCTACACCTTCACTGGAGACTCCTACACACTGCCTGGGAAGTCATTTCAGCTTCTTTGCACCAGCTACAGAGAGGCAACATTCCCCACTGGTCATCTGGAAGCACAGGGACTGTCATGGTGGCCAAAGATAGAGGTGAAGGAGACATGGTATCGTCATGGGGTTGTAGGGGGTATTGTCATTACTGATCAGAATACAGGGCAGAGAAATGCTTGCGTTCCAAATAACTGTTTTTATTTCCACGTTGGTTGCAAAAACTAATCTGCTCTCAACTCCACAAATACATATTTAGGAGGAGTGCTTGAAAGAATAAATGAAGAGTAGGTACCAATAGGCCATTTGGTCAAGATAACTTCTGTGCGTGGGTGGTGAAGATGCTGTCAGCTTTACTCAGTCATTCTCCTGGCTCCCACGGAAACAGGTGCTCTGGCTAACCAAGGCAGGCCCTGTGGGTGGGGCAGCAGAGAGGTAGAGGGCTCTTCTGCTTGTTCTGTGTTCTGCCTCTCCATCCGTCCCTCTCAAAATCAGCCTCTGACACTCCAGGATGTGTACAGAACACGAACTTTGACTTTAAATTTCAGAACTGGCAGCCATGGGATTTGAAGTTAAAATGTGGTAGACTTTTGCAAAAAATTTGGAAAAAGAAACATGTCCCTCCCCCCCGCCCCCCCCCCCAAAAAAAAAACCAAGCACACGTGAGTATAAGCTTTCCTGCTTGGGTGGAATTGGTACAATGGAAACTTCAGAAGCAGTGGGTAAAATTCACAAGCCAAGGAAGCTGGAAGGGACTAAGTCGGGTAAGGTGTTGAAGTCCCAGCAATGGACTGCTGATCCATTGCCTGCCGGACTGTTGCTTCTGTTTGGGACATTCAGAAAGTGACATTTCCTTTGTGGGAAAAAGAGAAATCAGGAGTAAAGGTGTCTTGCACGTGTGGAGATAGTGTTAAATGTAACGGTTCATCCAGCGTCGTCGTCAGGTGTTCCCAGATCCAGAGCTAGCAGAGCCTCCTGGGATCAAACTGCATTCCTTTGAAGGAGCTGGTCCAGTAATTGCTGGAGGAGCAAGGGAAACAAAGATGTCAAGTTCTTCAACCGCCTGTGGACCGCCCACCTAGAACCTGCGCCAGGCAGCTAGCTACCTTTTTGAAGACTTCTGCTCGGAGCCGGTTACTCTGTAAGATCATTCTTTTCTTCTGCTCTTCTTTTTTCTTTTTAACTTCCGGCAAATTATTATAGATTCTGAAAGAGACAGAGGACATGGTGAGCCAGCGGTGCCAAGTGTTGGTGTGAGGGGGCAGCCCTGCTTAGTCAGCAGGAAGGAGCCCACAAGTAGCCCTCAGAGGACAGGGAACCCTGTGGAAGAGGAGGAGGAGTCATAGGGGATGCAGGGCACCAGGAAAGCAAGGCCCTCTAAGTCAACTGAGCAAAGCCCATATAAACTCACAGAGACTGAGGCAGCAGGTACCCGGCCTGTGTGAATCTACATGTCCTCTACGTATATATTATAGCTTTCAGTTTAGTATTTCCATGAGAGTGCTGAGTGTGTGAGTGAGTAGATTTCTGATTCTAGTGCCTTCTCTTGGGCTCTTTTCCTGCTGTTGGTTTGTCTTGTCCAACTAGCTTTTTTTTTTTTTAACTTTTATTTTGTTAAAAAAAAAAAATAAAGACAAAAACTTAAAATGAAACAAGTACATTTGTAAACCTAATGAAATTCATAGTGACCCTGAAAAAGAAAAGAACTTCTTTGAGGTCCCAGGACACAGTCACCCTGAGAACAGCATCTCAATGATGCTTCCTGGGCCGTGCAGCAGGCAAGCCGGGAGGCCAGGCATCTGCGTGGAAATCACCTCTCAGCCTGCATTACCCAACTGGTTTTGCTATTCTGAATGTCAAAATTCTCTACAGAGTCCCAATTTTGCCGTCCAATTTTCGACTTCCTGTGACTTGATGAATGGCAGCAGCAAGAATCATAGATTGGAGAAAAAAAAAATGCTTGCTTCTCTTAGCGCATGGCACGTCTCTGATTAAGCTGATTCTAAGTACACTCCAGACTCAAGTATTTTGTCCTTGTCCCCACGTAAAATTATGATCTTCTGAGTTATCAGTGTGGCCTAAGAGACCCTTGTCTGGAAGGTTGTTTCCGCCTCCTCAACACAAACTCTTTAGGTACTGATGCCAATTGGTTTTTCTCCAATACAATGGATTCACTACATCCTGAGCCTATAGGTTCCTGAGCTATACAAGGCTCTCAGTTCAAACATCTCTTTCTCATTTTCTCTCATGTATGAAGTCAGATGATTTGAGATTTCCTGCCCTTATAAGCATGAACACAAAGTATGGAAGAATAATGACAATATCAGTGGTTGACATCTTGGTGACTGAGCATCAGGGTAATCACACTCAATGCTCATGATAGCTGGAAGTAGCAGCTAGGGGGACTTTGTCATACAACAAAGAACATGAGTTCCAGCAGGATGGAGAAAGCAGGGTAAAGCCCCTTGGGTGACTAACAGTGGGCCAGCATTGGAACCTCAAGCGTTCAAGTGGAACGCTTCTTACTTAACTGTGAAGCACTGTGTTCCAACTACACAGCACACAGCTAATCATGGAATCCTGAGTGGCCTGTACTCTGACAGAGCCTAGCACACTGTGGGTCTTAGTGAGGGTTATGCAAATGTGTGAATAAAGAAACACGCCTTTGCTTCACGTGAGAGTGACTGAAACAAGGAGCGAGAGAAAACCACAAGGGAACTGGTCTCAAAGCCCTCGGGTGGGCAGTTCCCGAGATCCACAGACCATCCTTCCTGGAGATGACCACCCGACTCAACTGGGAAGTTGAAACAAAAGCTTCCACATCCCACCTCTGGTCCTGCACTGTTTCCTCAGATGAGATCTGATATATAATAGTTTAACCCCACAAAGACACTGCACAGGCAGTCAAAAACAAGGACAGACATCTGCATCTTGGGAACGCTTACAGATGATGCCAGAAAATGACAAGATACAGAAGAAAAGGCATGCATAGCACAACACTGTGCATGGTTGAAGACCGGGTGCCTGCGTAATGTACCAACGGGAGGCTTTTAAGGGGAAGAGAAAGGAGACCGACTATGAGCAGATAGGTCTGGGGCCAAGCAAAGAAGAGCTGGCTACTTGGTCTTGAGGGAACTTCAGCTTAACCCCTATTGCTTGATCTGAATAAAAATATAACCAACATCATCCATGACAAGGGACACAAAGAAAAAGCAGTTTTGGGTGACTGTGGAAAGCTGGGATCGGTGCCTACCCAGGTATGTTCCACAGAGCAAAGAGATCCAATTGCTTGGTCCTCCTGAGGAGGCCAGTTAAGGACAACCACAGGCTGTGAATCTAGCTTCACGTAGCTTACTGGTCATCTTCAAACATCAGCGTTTCCTTTAGAGACTTGCCCGGACAGAACTCTGTCTTCTTATCACTTCTTTGAAGTCCATTATTTAAATTGCTTCATCTTGTAATAGCAGTTTTAGGTTTGGGGATCAAGAAGGGAAGGTTGTTGTTGTTGCTGCTGGTTGTGGAGAACACTTTTTGTTGCAAGCCGTATACAACTTTTCACTTATCAAACAGCAAGTCTTCAAATGCAGGGACTGACCGCTTATAAGCCCGGTTAGAATGCGGGGGAGTCATGTCATTAATGGTGTGCCCCCATTTCTTATTTTCTTACATTCAGAGAGGTTCCCTGTAGGTAACCAAAGTTACTTAATTATCCCGGAAACAACATAATCACAGTAAAAGCAGAGATTTACGGTCCGGAGTGGGGGCAAAATTATTCTTCCTATTTCGTTGGTGTCTCTGTGTGCACTATCAATTTGATTTAATTACTATAATCTCTCCCAGGGCTAGGTACTTTATTACCACTTAATGACATTTTATGTGTGTGAACGTGGTCAACCCTGCTGAGCTTTTGTGTCCTGGTTAAGGAGCCAGGTCCCGAGGAAGAATGGTAGCCTTTGTGTGTCCCAGGGTGCTAAGAGTTAGTGGGAGTCTTGAATGGTGACTGGTCAGGCAAAGCGGGGAGAACCCTGGCAGCCCCTACCAAGACTGCCAGAGACAGACCTGCCAGAAAAGCCACTTTGTGCCCCCTCCGAGGCCCCTCTGGCCACATGCTTTGCCAGCTTCCAGCTTGGAAGCTTTTCCTCGGGACTGCCACAGTCAAGGTCCTCCAGAAAAAAAAGGGGTTCTTGCTTCCTCGTAAAATTACTTTCAAAGGTACAACCGCACATGGCTCCCGCCCAGAGCCACGGGGCAAATGCACGGAAGAGTTCCAGTTCAGAATCTGCTGATCACTTAGGGACCAATTATGGGCCTGCTCCTGAATCCAAGACCTACCACTTTCCTAAAGTTGGTCCAAGAGCAGCATAAACATTCCGTGGCACAGTTCGACAACTTTGCTCACCTCAGCCAGATCTTCAGATCAGCAGCCAAGGAGACCCAGCACTTAAATATAGGGCTGGAAGCCCTGGCCCAAGGGACAGCATCTGGGCCCTTCAAGCTCCCCAAACCTCTCTCCAGCAATTTCCATACTTCCCACAATAGCCAAGTACCTTTTAGATCTCATATGCATCTCCTTCTCTGAAATGCATCTTTCTTTGGGTTTGAACAAGTTATCTGGAAGAAATAGAAAAAGGATTAATTTTAGGAGATACAGAATAGCACAATGTATGGAGCAACCCTGAGGGAGAGCCAGAACATTCTCTGTGGTTGTTAACCCTCCTCCAAGCTACATCCTGAGACAAATACTGTGGGTTCCAATTGACCATCCAGTAGCTGGCCTCAGCAACAGTTAAATAGAGTGGAAGCACATGCCCTAATCTTTTAGTTGTGAACTTGACACAATCTAGAATCACCGAGGAAGAAAGTCTTCATGAGGGATTATGTACATCAGGCTGGCCTGTGGACATGACTGAGATGGGGTTGTCTGGATTGCTAATTGAAGTAGGAAGGCCCATACTGAAGCAGACTGGTATCATTTCATGGCTGGGCCCTGAACTTGTTAAGAGCTCTGGCTGCTCTTGCAGAGGACTCAGATTCAGTTCTACAGGGTGGCTCACAGCTATTTGTTAACTCCAATTTCAAAGGATCTGATACTTCTGGCTTTTGTGGACATCACACATACATATGGTAGACATGTTCAGACAGACATTCATATGTATAAGGTAAAAGCAAATCTTTAGAAAAATAGAAAAAAAGTCTAGCTAAGTACTATACATACAAGCAAGCAAGGGTTCCTGAATTTATTCTCTGTCTGCTCTTGACTTTGGCTTCTCCCAATAATAGACTGAAATTTGGAACTATAAGACTTATATGCCCTTCCTTTCCTTACATCACTGTTTTGTTTTGTTTTGTTTTGTTTTGTTTTGTTTTGTTTTGTTTTGTTTTGTTTTGTGGAGACAGGGTTTCTCTGTAAAGCCCTGGCTGTCCTGAAACTCACTCTGTAGACCAGGCTGGCCTCGAACTCAGAAATACGCCTGCCTCTGCCTCCCAAGTGCTGGGATTAAAGGCATGCGCCACCACTGCCCGGCCTACATCACCTCTTGATAGGATATTTTATGAGAGTACATGAACTACTGCACAGAGCGCTGCCCCACCAAACACTTCTTTTAGCAGGAAGAAGTCATGTCTTGGTGAAGTGACAAGTGTGAGAGCACTGCTCAAGGGAAAACTTTATACACTAGGTTCAGAGGGTTCTAAAGACAGGGAGACTTCCCAACCACCCCTAGAATATTCTGAAAGGGAAGGTCTAGCTCCTGCCTGCAGTTCTTCAGCAAGGAGACTCAGAGATTCTACCTCTGTAATATGAATGGCCTCTTAGACCCTTTAAAGCCTAGAGGAGTCATGGACAAGTCACATATACTAGTGCCCTTTGACTAAAAAAAGTACACTAGAGTAGGCATGAAATCATGACATTGTTTCTGTATTTTGTTTTGTTTTTTAAAGTTTAAGTGCATGTTAATGGTTAGCTTCAATTATCAACTGGACAAAATTTAGTATCACCTGGGAAGAAAGGCTCAATGAACGACTGTTTACATTGGATTGGCCTTTGGGCTTGCCTGTGGTGGGTTGAACTAATTATGTTAACGGATGTGGGAAGACCTAGTCCACTGTGGGTGGCACCATTCCCTATTCAGGGTATTCTGAATTGTATGGGAGTGAAGAAATCCAACTGTGCACAGACAAAACAAACAAGCTGTGATATGAGCAGCTGTTTGAAATTCCTGCTTTGATTTCTCCATAGTGATAAACTGTAAGGTAGAATAAACCCTGTTCTCCCTCAAGTTGCTTTTTGTCAGGGTAGTCTATTACAGTAAAAATACAAGTAGAACAGTGTGTGTGTGTATAATATATACATTATACACAAAATCTTTATCTTTAATAATATCTTTAAAATGGTATATCTAAAAAATTCTTTCTACCATTTACAACACCTGAAAAAGCAGTGACTTTGGAATGCCCATGAGACTTTCAGCCTTAATTTAGTCAAGGGTGTGGTTCAAATAGTTCTCCTAGAGTCCTAACGCAATGGGTTATATCTGAGCAGCTGTTGTGCTTTCTGGAAAGCCTAGACAACCCTAAGGAGTCAGGCTTCCATGAAGGTACAGGAAGACAGGGCTATTAAGGAATGGACAATAAAACACAGTTACTGGTTCACAGTGTGGAATACATCTTTGTGGATCAGCTTGCAGCCTGTCCTATCAGTCATTAAAGAAAGGACTATGATATTTTTATGATTACAAGTGCAGTTTGTAATGGTTTTATCCATCCCACTCCATGACATGGTGTTTAAGAGGGGACCGTTCAGAAAGTTGGCGGCTGTGAGGAGAGAAGACAGCAAAACAGGATGCAGTGAGGCACAGGTCCTCCTGGTGCCTCACCCTAAGTTCCACCCAAGTCAGGGCTCCTGGAACATCCCAGAATGAACCAACAGAGTTCCAGGTAAGTCTGTCTGGATCCTGGTCATTGTGCATATTCAAATATGTGCATAATTGGAGACTTCCCTCAAGAGAAGGAGAGAAGACTTTAAGCAGAGTCTCAAACCCAATTTTGAATTAGCATTCTTTAGGAGCTACAGGAGGCCAGGGTGGAGCCAGTGTAGACAGCCAAAGGCATGGTGTCCTGGGGGGATCAAAACATTGTAAACTGTACTTGTAAGACTTTTCACAATCTCCAATTAACTGTATATGATCTATTCTGGAAACCAGCCATTCATTTTCTCCTCCGTCTGTTTCTTTAGAGCACCTGATACCACAATTGAGCTTTGGTTCTATTTCCAAGAGGAAACAAAAGGTACTGTGGGCCACCTGACACTTCCAGGGCTCTTGTTTTTGGAACTGTTTTTAGCACCGTGAGAGCAGAATGTGGGATCCTGGACCCAGCAGTTCAATGGGCACAAAACAAGCAGGTCTATATCCAAGAAACCACAATGCTGGGGGGGGGGGGGGCGAGGGAGTGTCACCTCGGCTGTGGGGGAGGTGGCTGCTATGGATTTTGAGTCTGCTTAATATCACCAAGCCCATCTGATAAATGGGATATGTGCTCTGCAGCTTGGCCAGGAGAAGAGAGGCAGAAGGCAGAGGGTACACCTCCCTGGAGGGAGGGAACGAAGGGAAGCATTCAGAGTGGCTCCAAGATCACTCAAGTGGAAAGACTCCACCTGCCTTGAGCAGTGTTTTAGTTTCACTTTTGTCACTGTCATAAAATATCCTGACAAAAGCAAACTTAGAGGAGAAGGGGTTCATTTGGCTTACAGTTCCAGGACAGTCCCTCATTTCAGGCATGCCAAGGCAAGAACTTGAGGCAGCAGGTCAGATGCATCGTCAAAAGCAGAGGAAGAAAGAATAAAGGCTTGTTTGCTTACTGCTCAACTAGATTTCTCTACTCTTACTTCCAGGGCCCTAAACAATCCAGGGATGATACTACTTGCTTTCAGGCTGGGTCTTTCCACATCAATTAAGATAATTAGACAAGCCTAAACACACACACACACACACACACTCTAGATAAACCCCTCACTTAGACGCTCTTCCCCGAGTGGTCACGATGATTCTGTCTGCCCTTGCAGAAGCTTCCTTCTGTGGCCTCAGTCTTCCTCCCATTCCCATGGCATGCTCATGATGCTTGGCATTGTCGGGCTGCTGTTCGTTAGTTTTCAAAAGGTGAGTTTTACCTGCCTGTCAGGTTCACTGTAGACCAGTGAGAAGCAGGACTGGGTTCCAGCCCCTATTAGCCTAGTGTGATCCACATGTACTCTGGACCCCAATACACTGTAGCCAAGTGGTAAGTACAGGATTTGCTTTTTGAGGACTAGGAACAAGTGTTCTTCCATTTCTCATGAGATCAATCCCAATTTCATTCCCCACACACTCTTTCCTTTTATAGCTCTTCAAGGATTTGGTGTGACTCATGGGGAATTCATTTAATGGGGTGTATTTTCTTACATGTCTGCCGTTTGCTCATGTGGTTGAATGCTTGGTGGTACTTTTGGAGGTGGGGTCTTGCTGGAGGAGATGGGATGCTAGAGGGCTGGCCTTGAACTTTCTATAGCCTGACTTCACTTCCTGTTGGATCTCTACTTCCCAATCCACCCAGAAAAAAGCAAACCACCTCTCTTTCTTACCACCACAACTGTGAGCTGATTCTGCTGATGTGCATCCTCTACAATGATGGTCTGTATCCCCCAACTGAAAGCCACAATACACCCTTCCTCTCTTATATTGATTTGTCAGCTGTTTAGTCTCAGCAAAGAGAAGCCCTTTCTGTATGTGCTTTGCTCAAAGATATGGGAAAACCCCATGTGCTCAGACCTGCTTACAGAAGTTCTACTTTTATAAAACTCAGACTGGTGAGAATCATGTTCAACCCCCTTCTGGATCTTTCATGGATTTTCTTAGAGCTGTATATAGTCTGGGTTCTTTGGAGGAAAAAAGAATACAACTATATCTACTCCATTATCAGTGAAATGGAGGGGACTTTTCATCAGTAAAATTAGGAAGGTAATCTATAATCTAGAACACACACACACCAGGCCCTCCTTCTGATTTCATTTGGCAAGGTCAGGCTTCCTTAAGCCCTTGTCTGTTTCAAAGTCAACAAGCAACTAGGTACCAAGTCCTCCAAGCTTCTGAGGCGGCTCTTGTAAAACCCAAGTCACCAAATCCCATTAATTTGTATAAACACAGAAAGGTATTTATTGCAATTTCGACATCAATTGTGTGTGAGCACATACGGGGACAGGTGACCTCAGCGTGCAGCCTCTTGACGGTGTCCTGTCACCAGGAAGCAGCCAGGACCACCCTGATGCCAGTACAGCTGGTTGCTTGGGAATTCGAGCTCTTCCCCTCCTGAAAAGCTTTACAGCGCCTATGGGCTGGCAAAGCTTCCACCTCCCTCTGCAGTCATCTATGTGATAATCAACCCTTCAAGATCCATCTCAACAACAAACTCCCAGGAGCCTTTCCTTGGCCACCCTGGGCTCTTGAAAGAATGTTTTAGACATGTGCTTCTCCAAAGGAATACTCAAACCAAGCTCTGCCTTCTGGATCACAGCAGAACCAATAAGCTGCCCTGCAAGTAGATGCTTGGTCTGTACCTCCTTAAGTCTTCTATAAAAAAGTATTAAGGACTGGCCTTTTCATAAAGAGTGAAAATGTGGTGTGTTCTAGGGTACCTTGATTTGCATAGATTCTAAGACCACAGGGTTGGTCATTGATTTCAGCTAAGCAGCTGACTGGAGCCATCACATGGTTTCTGAGATTCAGCTAAGAGATTCAGCTAATTTCTACCACATTCATCATGTCTTTCTACCTCTCCACTGTGGAACCTCTAGTTCATCTGAAGTGGGCAATAGAGGGCTGACTTATCTTGGGCTAATGAGAACTTCTGAAATTAACCACATAACAGCTTAGTGAAGATTAGTGTTGACTAAATTTCTGTGATGAGAAATGCTTGTGCTAGGTTTTCTAAAGTGTCTCACCTCTCTCACACCCTGCCCTGCTTAAGTGAAATCCTGTCCCTGCTGACAGCTACACTTGGTGACCACCTTGATCTAGGGCTGTGGGAGGTAGGTGGGAGCCCCAGAGAGGCTGTGGTGATTTTGAAACAAAGCTGTGTACCCACTATCATACAAACACCTGAGAGAGTATGACAAGGTACTGCAGCTCTCCACTCCTGGACAAAAGGAAAAAATAATCCCAAGGGGGTCTCCAGAAAACAAATGTGAGGTATAAGATGGCGAAGAAGTTCCAGGGGGACATGGAAACCATTCTGTCCCCAGAGAGTCACCCTCAAGCTGAGAGCAGGGCCACCATCTCAGCGGTTAGGTGGAAGGGAGTGAAGGACTAAGTTGAAGGGTCCTTTGGGAAGGCTGAATGAAAGGGACCATGCTAACTGAGGCAGCCAGGAACACACCTTCTGGGAAGACCTTGCTGCAGTGGCCATGAGAGGACTCTGAAGCCACATATAAAGAACATTGAGATTACACACACACACACACACACACACATACACACACACACACACACACACACATATATATATATATATATATATATATATATATATAATTTTTTGGAGAGAAATGAGTTCTCTATGTGCTTTATAGCTATCCTGCTCTAGTTCTGGAACCCATGAGCACCATCATTGTCATCCATTTCCTGACACCACAGAGGTCCTCTCAGATAGGATTCTAGACTTGAATTACAGCTGTCTGCCTGCCTCCTTTCCCCAAAGTGGCATAAGCTTCCAAGACAAGGAGGGTCTCTTTTCTATCCATCTATACTGCCCAGGTCAGCACCCCTTTCCCTCCCTGTCCACACTCTACACCTCTAACGGGAAAACATAAGATGCCCCAGGTTGATACTTCCTGCCTAGCCCAGCAAGGGACAAAGGGATCAAGCAATCTTCATTAGTTCCCTCTAAAAGCCAGAGGGATTACCAAAGAGGACTAGCCTAAAGAGTGCCAAGGACACATGGGTCCATGAACCACATTTACAGAAATCACATTAACTAGTGTTGGCAACAACAGAGGCTGCCAAACTAAACCAGATCACTATTTGCATTGAGCCTAGGAGGCCCAAAGTAAACTCCAAAGGGTGTCAACATCCAAAGAAAACTATATGCCTGTTGTCCCCTGGAGCTTCCACAATGTTTAGGAAACAGAAGGAACTCCACTTGGAAGATGGGCTGCTTCACTGGGCCTTAAAAATTTAATGACCTCCAATTCTTAATGATCTAACTCAACAAGACAGGGAATCCTATATAAAGGTAATATAAGCATGCATAAATTAAATATTATGCTTTTATGATGTACACAGTGTCATTTGTTTGTCTTGTGTGTCTAATAGCTAAGTCTAACTTGTGCTGGACCCATGTTACTGTGGCAGAAGGTAGTGTGAAGGATAAGAAACAAGTCAAGTTCTCCTGTGGGCTTTACAGCATTGAGACAGGAATGCCAGACCAAGGATGCTCAACTGAATTGGCACTTACAATGAATAACAAAGCCCTTATAGACATCTTAGATGCTGCATGGAACCTAATCATTTGAGGAGTTTACTGTGGTTCATCTGAAATGCCACTCCAAGATAGATAATGTGAGAGTTAAGTATTGATACAGACTGCAGATGCAATGTGACCGGTTACTTCCAGCTCTACCACCATGCCCCACACCCCGGCATAATGGCTGCACTCCTAGACTGATGAGCCTGTCCTTCCTGGAGCTTCTTTTCTCATGTATTTGATCACAGGAATGAGGAAAGTAACAAACACACCAGTATTCAACATTTCCATTAGTTGAATCTAGAAGCTGTGCTTTGTGTGATCATGGAAGCTCTGGATGCCATGACAACACAGCATCAGGGCTCCATGTGAATGGGAAATAGCCTATGTGAGGTCTCTGTCATCCGTTCTTCCAGCTCCTGGTCATTTTGTCCGCTCAAGTTCTGTTCTTTCTGGCAGGCTTCTCTATCTTTTCTGTGCTTATTTCATAGCATACCATCTTTCCAGGGCTCTGTGACAGGTTCTTCATATTCCAGAAGATGTCATGCTGGGCACCATCATAGATAGCAAGGAGCCAGCATGGATACAGTTCTAGGCCACTTTCCAGAATGAAGCAAAGCCAGTCACTGATAGAAACAGGCTCCACACTGTCTGCTGCCCAGACAGTCCCAAGGGCTCCAGCCCTCACTTCCAGGTATTGGGGGACCAAAGCATCACAGGCAGACAATAGACACACTTCGCACTGTTCTAAATTTCCAAGGAAAAAATGGAAAATTGCAGCTCCAGTTGGGGCTTCTTTAGTAACTATAATGGATATGAGCAAACAAATAAACAACAAATCACAGAACAGTATTTTCAAAGTGAACTTTTGAAACAGACCAAGGCTAAAGATGTTTAGGGGAAAATAAGATGAAATAGATTTAAACACTTTACTGTAGGACTTGGAAGTGCCTTTAACATCCCTGGGAGTTTTGAACTTCGGCGGGAAAACAGGATGAGGAGCACAAATGCTTGTTAAAAGAACTCTAAGAGACATGGGTCCTGCTCTGGAACTGTGAGGAGCACTGGACTAGAAGGCACTGAGAAAAATCAAAAGCCAACTACAGTACACTAACCATCAGAGTTCATCTGCATTTTCCAAAATTATCAGTGCCCATTGAATGAGATTTAATCTTCACCATAAAATAAAATCTGGCTAGATATGGTGATGCACCTGTAATCTTAGAACTGAAGAAGCTGGAGCTGGAGGACTGCCATGAGTTCAATGCCAGCCTAGGCTACAGAAGACCAGGTCAGTCAAAGCTATAGAGGAAAATTTATCATGTAATGATCTAACCATCACATGTGCATGCATCAATACAAAGCAAGGAAAAATGAAAATCCAAGGAAGCGCACCCTTACAAAGAATGCAACCATTGTCCAGCAGCTGACAACAAAGACTCAGAGACCTAAAGAAATCCCTTGAAAAGGAGTTGAAGGAATTGTACAATAGTTTAAGAGAACACAAAGAAACAGCTCAATGAAATTAGGAAAACAACAAATGAACAAAATAAAGAGTTTATCAGATTGAAATGTTCTTTTAAAAGAGGGGAGCTCTGTAATTATGAAGCTAAAGACTACCATAAATGAAATGAAAAATGTAATAGTCAGACTTAGCAAACAGAAGAAAGAATCTGAACTCCAAAATGGAATACTTAGATCTACCTAGTCATAGAAATAAATATAAGAGAATAGAGAAAGTCTACATGTTTTAGGAGACATCATTAAAACACCTAAAAATGTTGTATCACAAGATTCTAAGAAGAGAAAGACAAGTAGATAGCGTTTATTTAAAGAAACAAAGCTAAAAGTCTGGGGAAAGATATAAACACCTAAGTACAGTGATCTCAAAGGCTTCCAGTCAGACTCAACTCCCCAAACCCAACCTAAGATCTTAGAAGTAAACAGAGAAAGAAGATTCCTGCACTTCACCGAGCCATCAGATCTCTCATCCGAAAGATCGATTGCCAAGAGGCAACGGATTGACATATTCCAAAGGCTAAAAGAGAAACCTCAGATAACCCCCTCCCAAACAAAACAAAGACAAAAACAAAACAAAAACCAACAAAAATTTGCTAACCCAATATACTTTACTGGACAAAGCAGTCTAGAAATAAATGCATAAGTGCTTCCCTTGAATAAGTTCACTCACCCTGCTTTGCAAGAAATGGCGAAGGACATTCTTCACCAGCAGAAACAAAAGGCTTCAAACTGGTCATGGAAAAACGCATGGCGTGAGAATCACTGAGAAAGCACCAAAGGCAGCACAAATCAGCATATTCTAATGCCATAATGTTGCAGTCAAACTGATCCATGCCTCTAATAGAGTTCATTAAAAATATAGCTAATCTAAGGAAAATGCAATATAAAATATGTAAATTATTACACACACACCAAAAACCCAACCTGGTAGTGATGAAGTAAAAATATTAGCTGAGTGGAAGTGGCTCATTGCCTTTAATCCCAACACTTGAGAGGCAGAGTCAGGCAGATCTTTGTAAGTTTGAGTTCATCAAGGCCAGCCTTGTCTACAGAGTGAGTCCCTGGACAGCCAGGGCTACACAGAGAAACTATATATATATATATATGTGTGTGTGTGTGTGTATATGTGTGTGTGTATATATATCACATACATACATACATACACACACATGTATATATATATACACAGCTGGGAGGGTTCTTTGGGGGTAGATATTTCTGAGACATCTCAATCTTCCCATCCCATATCCCAAGTATTGAGATTATACCAGGGGCCCTTAAGCTTCATAAATACATAGTTCTTATATTTAAGTAAAATTGAATTATTATTAGTTTAAGCAGCTTGTTATAAGAGTAAGAGTTGGGTAACGACATTGAAAGCCGCTCAGTAGATGTGAGAAGTAGAAAGGAATCAGTGGCGGCTATACCTACAGATCAGTGTGTCAGCACTCGTCAGAGAAGCTGCTTCTTGCAGTAGACGGAAACTCACAGGGAGACCCACAACTGGTCAGTATGCAGAGTAAGAGTGCTCATCTCTAAATGGGACAACTAGATATCTCACCTCTCCCTTGAAGGCCCAGGTATCTATGTAAAAGAGGGGGCAGGAAAATGGTCAGAGCCAGAGGTAGAGAATGACTTTAAGGAAACAAGCCAGGAGAGGTGGACCCAAGGAACTATTGATAGTTAATGAGCTATTGCTATTTGCTTGCTGCTTGGGAAGGGAAAGTTAATTACTCCAATGAAGTAACATTTGGTATATTAACTACACTCCAAGGCAGGCCCCGCATCCAGTAGTAGTCAGCCAATACAAACGAACTTGATGGGTTTAAAAGGTACACAGGCATAGACGTAGATGCAGATGCAGACGAACACACAGGTTGGATGTGTAGGGACATGGGTGGCATTGGGAGGAGGATGAAAATGACCATTATGGAATTTTCGAAGAATAGGTGGAATGTTATTCAAAAACAAAAAGGAGTAAAGTCCTGTAGTGAGAATTTGGATTTCTTTAAAAATACAGATATGTTATGTGAATATGTCTTTGTTTCAAGCCAGGTGTAAAATATGGGGCTACCTCACTGTTTACAGTAGCTCACTCTCCTTTGTCTCATGCTCTGGCAGGGGCATGATTTTGCCAGCTGAAGATAGTTTACTTTTCAGAGGGTATAAAAATGTTAGAGCCCCGCTGGACATGGTGGTGCACACCTTTAATCCCAGCACTTGGGATGCAGAGGCAGGCGGATTTCTGAGTTCGAGGCCAGCCTGGTCTAGAGTGAGTTCCAGGACAGCCAGGGATACACAGAGAAACCCTGTCTCAAAAAACAAAAAACCAAACCAAACCAAAACAAAACAAAACAAAAATGTTAGAGCCCCAAGAGAGTTGCGGCTGCTGTTCCCTGCCTGCTGTTCCACTGCAGGTTGCTGGGTTGCTGACTCTTGGTTGGAGATACCCTGACAACAAAGGTTGAAGTTGCTCCAAGGAACTCAATGCCCATAATCATCAGAATGTAGTCTAAGGAGATTGACACTCCATCTCTCCTCTATCCTTCTTTCTCTCCTACCTAGTGTTGGAAGATTGGAAGGTATTAGGGTAGAGAAGGTTGGTTGAAGAAAAAGAGCCCAATAAAGTAGCCCAAAAGTATGGTGACAAAATCCATCACTACAAACCATCAACACAGGAGACAGCAAGGGAAGAAAACCCCAAGGAACTATAAAAATAAGAAATAAGAAACTAAAAAATTGACAGTAGGAAGGTCTTACTTTTCACCAATTATCTGGAGTGTAAATGAATTAAATCATCTACCAGATGTCAGAGTGGGAGCTGGAGAGATGGCTCAGTGATGACTTTTCCAGAGGCTCAGAGTTCAATTTCTAGCACCCACATGGCAGCTCACAAGGGGGTCTGGATCCCTCTTCTTGCCTTTGCAAGAACTGTATGTATGTGATATGTGTACACATGCAAGCAAAATGCCCATGCACATAAAATAAGGGGCGGGGGGTTCACAGAGTGAATGCATGGATTAAGACAAGCACAGTGCACAAGTGGCACAGGTCTGTGATCCTAATGCTTGGAGAGCAGAATCAGGAGGATTTCTAGCTCAGTGTATAACAAGACCTTCTCCTAAGAGAATAAAAATAGATGTAAATATAAATAAATAAACACAAAATAAGACAATTTGTAAACTGCTTATGAGAACTTGCTGTGGCTTTACTGGTACATAGACTAGTAAGATTTCAGTGTAAAAGACGGTCTCTGTAAAGGGTGAGCAAAAGGGTCCAGGAGAGGCTCTCCTTAGATCAGGACAAAGCTAAACACGGAGACAGAGACAAGATGGCTTATGTAATGATGTAGGTTAACGATACAGGGAAACACTATAGGAGGTAATTCATGAAGAGTATAAAATAATTACAGGCACACACACCTGCACACATGCACGTATGTGCACTCAACATTGGAATGCCCAAATGTACCAAATAAATAATAGTGTAACAATAGATAAGAGAGTCATACAATACAGGGACTATACAAGATCTCACGTTTAATGGTGGCTGCTGTCAAATAACAGAAAAATCAGTGCAGGAACACTCAACCATTCAACTTTAGCTACCCTTTAAATAAAACGGCACTAATAGGCATGCACATATCATTCTACAAACAACCATCATGGCTTCTCTAAGGCCATGGAGTATCTGCTTTGGGTATCAGATACTCAAATGTTCAGAAACCAGCATGCCTCAGCAAGTCTGAGACTATAGCGTAGTACTATAATGTGATATCAACAATAAGAAAGTTCACAAATACATGGAGACAAAATAAAATGCTTCAGCACAGCTGATGAACTCAAGAAGAGAGAAAAGGAGAAGAAATACCAGAAGACAGAACAGCAGACCAGTGCATGCAGGATTTGGCAGAAACAACCCTAAGAGGGAAGTTCATATGTCTACACCCATGAAGATTTCACAAGATGTAACATTATAAGCAAGGAGCCAGATAAAGAAGGCTAGACTAAGGCTAAAGTTAGTAGAAGGGGAAATGGCAACAATCAAAGCAGAAACAAGTGAAATAAAGATTAGAAAAACAAAGCAAAGGATAAAGACAAGGAAGGGTTGGGTTTGAGGGCTGAGGAGCTCCCTCAGCAGCTTAAGAATGCTTGCCAGAAACCCTGATGACTTGAATTCCATAGGTAAAGGTAGTAGGAAAGAAAATAGAGTCCCCAAAGTTATCATCTTACTCCCACACACATTCAAAGGCAAAAGCAAAAAACAGGCAACCGCGCGCACACACACACACACACACACACACACACACATGGGTAGGGTGGATAGTCATTTTAAAAATATGTGGGTTTGAGATTAAAAAAAATTGACAAACCTTTAAACTAATAAAAGAAAACATTCAAAGGAGTGAAATCCGAAATTAGGGGCAACATTGCAATGGGTACCACAGACATATGAAGGGCCACGAGAGACAACTGTATATAATTATATCTACAAATTGGATAACCTCAAAGGAGGGCATAAATTTCTGAGAAGAGAAAAATCTACCAAGGTTAAGTCAAGAAAAAGAGGAAGGGAGGACAGAGTAATAGCAAGTGAGGACAGACGTTCAAGAAGAAACTTAAAACAAAAGAAAATAAAAACAAATAAACAGAAAAGCAAAATGAATGCCATCAAGGGGAGCCTGGGGTCCTCACTGTTGACTTTTAGCACAAAGCTCAGTGAGATCCAACAGAAGCCTTCCTGGCTTCCAGACAACTGAAGAGAGAGGATTTTCAAATTACTTTTTTATGTGGTTTCCCTACCCTGTGTTACCTTAGTGTCCAATCTAGACAAATTTCATACAGATCAGCATGCTGTGATGGACTGAGAGGTGAGGAAGCAGAACTCAGTATCAGCCAGAGATTTAAAGGCTTGTTCACCTGTCAGGTAGAACTTTTCCCTGGTGTGTGTGTGTGTGTGTGTGTGTGTGTGTGTGTGTGTGTGTGTGTGTGTTATGACACACATTACTAATAGAACCAAATGGAAAAATTATCATTTGACAAATTTCAACATCCTATCATAATAAACAAAACAAAACAAAACTCAATATATTGAGATATGAAATTAAAAAAGTAGAATGTACTTCAGCATAATGAGGGACAGGGGTGACAAACCAAGTTAGGATTACACCCAATATCACACACTTGAAAGTTTCCCCACTAAGGTCAGGAACTGGACAAGGCTGCCCATTCACACCACTTGTCTGTAGAGTTAGATAGGAGCAGTGAGACAGGGCGAACAATTGGCATCAAGAAGTGAGATTATCTTTGTATGAAGAGCACACAGTTTTATCACGGAGGAACGCCTAAAGCTGGCAGCTAAACTGATGGACTAAGGACTGGACTGAGCACATAATCACTATTGTTTCCATATGCTATCAGTGAAATGGGAGGAAAAGCAATCAAGAATGTCCCATACTAATAGTTTCATCCAAAATGAAAACAGAAATAAATTTAAGTAGGCTAGGAAAGGTTCATACTATAAAGTACTGAAGAAAGAATAGGAAAAGGCATGAATATATTAAAAAAAGATCCCCTGACAATAATTTGAAGAGTATTGTTGAAATACTCACAGGACTCAAAATAATCTATACATCCAATGCTTTACTTATGCAATTCCCACAATGACATTTTTTTACAGGAGCAGGAAAAAAATGCTAAAATTCACATGGATCGACAAAAGCATCTTAAGTAAAGAAACATACTAGAGGCACCATGCTACCTGGGTTTAGTACTACCATAAAGCAATAGTAGTCAGAACAGCATGGCTCTGGCCTAAGGACGGACATACAGACCACAGAATAGAGAACCCAGAAATGGCTTCATATTTTGTTCAACTGATCTTTGACAAAATCATTGAAAATACACAGTGGACAAAAGGGCAATCTCTTTGTTCAATGGTGTTGATGTATGCAGAAGAGTAAGACTAGACCCTTTTCTTAGACCATCAATTCAAAATGGAGTAAAGACTTAAACTCGGAATCTTCAAGAAAAAAATCACGTTGAGAAAACTTTTGGAAAAGGCTCCAAGACACTGTTGCAGACAAAGCAGTTTTGGATTATGACTCTCAAAGCACAAGAAAAAAGTTTAGTTGGAGGATTCTAATTAAAACATTTTGTGAAGCCAAGAGAAAAATCAACCAAGTACAGAGATAACCTGTAAGACAGGAGAAGGTATCTGTAAACTATACATTTGATAAAATATTCACTTCTAAAACATATTAGGAAACTAATCCAATAACATCAAGAAAAGAACTTGACTATGAAAATGTGTAAATAGCCGTTTCCCAAGTGGACATTAGACAGATTTAAAAAAAAATGCTCAAAGTTGTTGTTGCAGGATATTTGATCACATTGTGAACCTCCAGACTGTTCACAATGTGATCAAATATCCTGCAACAACAATTGCAGAAGGACTGGAAAAACCCTTGTTGTGGTGTGGTTCAGCCCTAGCACACACCTTTAACCCTTTCTGTAAACAAGAGCTAAATAAAATCAACAATAGGTCATAGATCAAGAGGCAGAGCAAACAACCAATTGAGAGGGAGTGAATGTAAGAAAAGTAAGGGAACAAAAGGAGGGTCTTTGAGTTGAAGGGGATTTAAGACAGTGTGGGGGAGGACGAAGGGCCTCTTCCTTCCAGGACATTGGTGGAGTTGGCAGGTCAGCTGGGTGCTTTCTCTGCCTAGTTAAGCTAGCAGGTTTTCACCCCAGCATCTAGCTCCTCAGATGCTCATAAAATTGGATGGCTGGGATTCTTTTTTAAAACAAAACAAAAACCAAACAACACACAATATACAACTACATGAAAATACAAACTGACCCCACAATCAGATACCACCACATCTCTGCTGTAGGGAAAAATTACCACCAGAACTTCTGGAGAGGCGTGACAAAGAGGGACCTTTACACACTGTTTATAGGAATTGGCTCCTTAAAAACTAAAAAGAACTGTCTGTAAGTGTGGCACTCACACTGCATGGTGTCTAGTTCGTTGCATTTTGAAGTAAACCACACTAATACGTTGATGAGACACCTGTACTCCTGTGTCCATTGCTGCATCACTTATAACAACAATACATAATAATCAATATATAGATAATGATACATGTAAAACACATGTGTCTATATATGATGTTATTTGTAACATCGATATATAGTGGGCAGAGGACTCTATGAAAACGAGACTGGTGGGAATGGAGAGATGCTTAGGTTTGTTGCTAGCTAGCTAACTAGCTATTGGAGGATTTAAAGTCTCAGCTCTATTTTCATTTACTTTTTTTTTTTTTTTAAAGAGAGTCACGACAACATGAATGACCCTTGTATTAAATGAAATAGGTAGGCCGAGAAAGACAAACACTCCAGGATTTCACATAGGCATTCACAGAAGCACAGCCTAGAATGGAGGTTTCCCGGGGCTGGGTGGGGTGGCCTGGGAAAGGATGGTTAAGGCGATAAAGTCTGGGTTACTTAAATGGAGGAACTTTAGGGAAGCATTTGACCTCCTGATGGTTGAGACAATGGTCCTCATGACAAAAGGTAAGTAGGTAGGTGCTGGCTGGGTTCCCCATAGCCATCTAGTTATTTTGCAACACAGTTCTTTATGAAGGGACAGTGCACATCATAAGTTTGTATAGTTTTTGTCAACTAAACTAAAAAAAAAAACTAAAGCTAAAACAAAATACATGTGCTCTTAAATAAGTTTAAATAAAGATTGCACACCTTGCCCTCGAGCTGTTGAAGCCGTTGTTGGTCAAATAGTAATTTTATCAGTGTTTGCTTGGATTCTAGGATTCTCCAGTTTTGTTTTGTTTTTGGTTTTTTTTTTTTTTTTTTTTTTTGAGAATCATAAGAAATGGAGATCTATGCAATATTGATGAACTTCATAAACTTAGAGTTTCTGCACAGTTTATTACTTAAGTGTCTTGTAAGACACGAAAAAGTCATTTGGAAAACAAAACCCAGGACATTGGGCAAATCACTCACAAAGCCCCTTTCCCCCACCATCTGCAGAGCAGAGATCCTACTTTTTATTACTGTGATTGGAAATGACCTCATCCTGTAAGGCTAATTCTAACCAACAGATGAGAACCAGTCTTTTCTTCTTACACCTCCTAAAAAAATTGAAAACGTCTTTTAAAAACGAAGCAAGGCAGTAGGGCAACCCATCGCAGTGTCCGAAGTCTGGCTGGGAAGGAAGGGCTCTGAACCAGAAGTCTTCAAGTAGCTCCTGCTTCCTCTTTCCTCTGTGAGCTGATAAAGAAAATTTGACTTTTCTCTGATAAGCACATTTTAAAATTCCTCTGCGGTTAATACTGGGAGAGCTGACCACAAATACTTCTCTCAGCATTTTATGGGAAAACATTCAGGGGAATCAGATGAGGCAGAAGTGAGAGTGCAGCCCTGCTGGGCTGACTGCAGGAGCTGTGGTGACCAAGGCTGCTGTTATCACTTATCAACTGAGTCACATCTCCCCCTGGGTGTTCTGAGAATGCAAAGCAATGTTAATACTGGCTCCAGGCCAAGAACTGTCAGCCATCTTCTGGGAAAGGAAGTCTGCAAGTGCCTTCTAGAGAATTCCATGTCTCTACTGGTCCGTGATTTGGAAGGCTCTGACTTGGCTCACCTTGGGAGGTGTGGATAACCCAATTCAGATGAAGTCCATCTGATCTGTGAGATACGGCGGGGAGGCTGGTGAGCCAAGTGGTCACCCATGCTTCCGGTCTGGGTATAGTCCCCCAGCACCCTGACAAGTGGGAGATGTGTAAGTAAATAAGAACCCCAATTTTGCAAATGGCAATGAGTGCATTGAAGAAAGAGAGGCTTAGGGAAGCAGATGCTCCTGGTGGATTTTTCTGCATGCCTAAGGATGAGATGCACAACGTAATTGAATTTGATGTGGAAGGAGGCCATGAGGAGAGTATGGGGAAGGAGCTAAAGTAGCATTCAGGCCATGTGGCTGTGTCAGGTCCCTGCCAGGTTGAGGCTTAACACCAAGATAAGAGTAAGGACACATGTTTAAGAAAGAACTGGGCGGAGAAGCAAAAACCTCCACACACACACCAGGCCACCTGTCAAAGTAAAGAGTTTAGGGGTAAGTATTTAAAAAGGCTAGATGTGAGGCCAGGCAGGGTGCCCTATTAAGTGTCGAGTCATCTCTTCAGGAGTTAAGATAGAAAGTGAGATTAACTAGGGAGCCGAAGGCAGAGATAGGCTGGGAAGGATCTGGAATGGATGGGAATATGACCCAGGGAGACCCTGAGACTCCAGTAGAAGATGCTCAAGGCCAAGTCTGAGGAGCTACAGTGAGAACAGGATGAAGTCCCCAGTGTGTCAGTGGAGAACGGCAAGGGCTGCCATCCACCTGGTGCACATACAAACTCTGCTAAACTCGGGTGCCCATGTGGCCATAGTTGGCACTTCCCCCCAGGTGCCCATGTGGCTGTACATTCAGGCTAGCCTTCTTTGGGTTCTGTCTGAAAGGAAGAAGCAAGAGCGAATTCTGAAACACTCAGCTCTTGGGTTATGGTTAGCTTTTGTACATGGCTCAGTCTAACCATGTCCTGCATATGGCTTAGTACACACATGATTCCGAAAGAGTTGATGCTTGTTTATAGCTCCAGGTGACTCTAGTAAGTTGACAAGAATGCTGACCCGGGAAGAAGGCAGAAGCCTGCAGGTCAGGGGATTGAATATCTCAGTTTTTCTCACGCAGCTCAATAATTGCCTTATGTTACTTGTTATTCCACCTAAGACCCTTTCTACATGTCTACATACCAGGACCTTCCTGGCCTCTGCCTGTACTGTTTCTGGTCTGCAACTACTCTACACAGCAAGCTACCCATCTTCTGACTACTGCATAAGACCAAACTTACACCTTTTAGCCTGCCCCCAACCCCCCAAGTTCTTTTGAGCTTATCTTCCTTAACCCCATCTCCATAGTTAGACTGAGGATCTTCCAGTCACTTCTCATTCCTGCTCTTTCCGCCACATCTGCCCTGTTCCAGAGTACATCTGCTTAGTTTCCAATCACCTCCACACAATGGGAAACTCCCCATTCAGGAGCTGGGGACTATAGCCAGGAATTTATAAGGCGACTTCATGAACCCTGTCACCCCCAACTGCTCATAAAACATTCTCTGCCCTTCAGACAGGGACCCTTAGCCCTAATTAGCATTTACACCCACATATGCATGCACATGTGCGCACACACACACACACACACCATCATCTGCCCCTGAGCTCCAAGGCTGCTTCAAACTCATCAGACAACATGAAACAGCTGGCCGCAGATCCCTTTCGTCATTGCTCCTGCAAATCCAGGGACCTGCCTCTCCCAGCCTTGTCAACTGCCAGAGTTCCCACCTGAAATGCTCGGGTCTGTCCCTAAGCCAAGACTGCTTGGCAGGTTCCTGATCAGAGGCAGTTACCCCAGCATGGAAAAGCAAACCTGAGCCTTCCTTCCACCAGACGTCTCAATGCTGCAGCCGGGGCTCATTCACACACATGATTTATGATCTAATTTAGCATGTAAGGAAACATCTGCATTTTGCTTTTATCATCTTGCCAGCAGACAGACTGAAGACAAGATGTGTACTGTAGACTTGTTTAATGGGGCCTTAAACATTCCCTCTCACTAGCCTAAGCTTATACAAGGCTCTAGTTTCAAAAATTGTCTGATCTAACTGACCTAACACAAACAAACATGGAAATAAAGCTCTCCTCAACACATCTCTACCACAGGGACAGTTGGAATGGCCATAAAAATCCATGCTGATCAAGTCCCCCAGAGAGCATTCCAGTGGCCAGGACAGTCTTGGAATTGGGGGAATAAAAAGGTGACTTAGTTATTTAATACTATGACTGGGCCTTTTTTATTATTATATACAATTTTAAAATGTTCATTCAGAGCACACGAACTTATAAGGATATTTGCTTTGGGAAAAACATCAAAGTTGACTGATATTGCAAGCAGTGCTGCATGCCCCCCACATGCACAAAAGATGCATTCAAGTTCAAATTCCCCAAACTGTGACTGTGACCTTCATTTGACCTTGTCATTGGAAATATGGTCTTTGCAAATATAATCAAGTTAGTATGTGGTCATACTGGATGGGTGGAATTTAGCTTTGAATAAAAAGAGAAAAATTGGACTCAAGATCACACAGATAGGAAGAAGGTCATGCGAAGACAAAGGCAGAGAGCTACAGGGGCCACTCACCCGCCAAGGAGCACGGGGATGGATGGCCAGAAGCCACCACAGCTGGGAGAGAAGTGACATGCATGCTCTAATCTGAGCCTCCAGACAAGACTGGCCCTGCAGGTGCCTTAATTTTGACCCCTGATCTCCAGAACTCTGAGATAATGCATGCCCGTGATCTTAAGCCAGCATGCACGTAGCAATTTCTTACAGTAGGACAGGAAAGTAATGCAGGCATGCAAAGGCCACCCCCCTCTAATACTGTGGCCCAGCTAGAAGGTCTACCTCAGAAGAAGAGGAGCTCAGCATGCCACCATCTGGATCCCTAGCATCCTCCTGTGTGTGAAATGCTCAGTCCCCAGCTTCGAGCTGCAGGAAGGTAGCCGCTACTTTAAGAGACGGGGTAAAGTGGGCATTCTCAAGCCACTGGAGGTGTGGCCCTTGAAGGAAACGGTGAGACCCTGGTCTCTCCTTCCTTCTCTCTTTTGCTTCCTGGTTGCCATGAGCTGAACAGCTTTGCTCCGCTTTGCACGGCTCATTGTGAGGCGCTGCCTTGCTATAAAGCAATGCTGTTAACTAATCATCCCGAGACTTCAAAAACCCCGAGCCTAAGTCAACCCCTTTCTCCTTGGAAGCTGATTTGTCTCGGATATTTGTCATAGTGATATAAAGTTAACACATACATCACCATCCTGAAGAATTTCCCTCTGGCCATCTGTCTCTGCTTCTTACACAAACCAAAGGCTGAAAACGGAGATCTTCCAAGGTTAGCTTGTGTGTGGCTGCGTCTATATTGTGATTATCTGTTGACCTCAGTGTCTATAGCCTAACTCTTTTGAGCAAGTGACATCTTTCATACCCAGCATGAGTGAAGGTGCCAAGGGGATACTCCCACTGTGGCTGGCCTCTGGCCTTCACAGTGCCTTGAGATAGCTGTGCCTGAAACAGATGCACTTTGTTGAACCAGAGACTAAACAATCCCCTAGAGAACACACCTAGACCAAGCCTGTGTCTACACCTAGCTTGAAATGCTAGCTAGACACACAGTGTGATGGGCCAGCTCTTTGCCCATCTGCCTGGTTGGCTTTCATTTTTCATCCTTCTGGAATGTGCCATGGGATGGAAGCAACAGGTAACTTGTCAGATCCCTTGAATGAAAACAAGACATTCAACTGTGCTCTTTCTGGGGTCTCTAGAAAGCTCCCCTAAAGTGTTCTGGATGCAGGAAGGAGTCAGGCTACCTAGAAGAGAGTCTAATAGGAACTGGTTACAGCAGCTTTCTTCTCTCTCTCCTTCCCCTTCCAAATGAGATCTTTGTAAGCTTTGCTAAGCTGCACTTTAGTGAATATGCTATTTTCCCCAGAGGACTTCTACTCAGAATCATACTCATGATTTAACATCCTGGGGGCCAAAATATTTTCCTAGGAAGAGAGATCTCATCCCTGTATTCACAGTCATAAACCAGAGGCTTCTCCAAACCCCCAGATTTTAAGATTTGAGTTGGCAGGCCCTTCACAAGTTTCCTGATGTTCCCAGTCCTTGCCTTCATCTCTTGTTATTCTTGCTAGTTCAAGGGCTTGTTTATGAGGGTCCATGAAAATAAAAAAACAAAAACAAAAAAAACTGAGGTCATCTTGCTCTCAGTGATATTCCCAGCCTCCAACTTGGGGCTGGGTGCAGAAAAGGTTCCTGCTAATTTCTTCTCCTATGAGTGAGTGAGTGGGTGGGTGAGGAGGTAAGTGAGTGGGCAAGTAAGTGAGTGGGTGGGTGGGTGAGTGAGTGGGTGGGTGGGTGAGTGAGTGGGTGAGTGAGTGAGCGAGTGAGTGGGTGAGTGGGTGAGTGGGTGGGTGAGTGAGTGAGTGAGTGAGTGGGTGGGTGGGTGGGTGGGTGAGTGAGTGAGTGAGTGAGTGAGTGAATGAGTGCCCTGCCTCTCAGGGTTGTCTTGACCTCAGCCTCACTGTACTGGGCAAGCTGGCCATCCTTCCTCTGAGCTCACAGCAGGAAGAGGTCTCCAGATGACAAATGTTGATGCAGACAAGCTGGAGTCAACTTCTTGCCCCAGGTCTGTTTTGCAATCTATAAAGGGCAAGGGAGATCGCTTGCAAGCCTCCATCAGGAGCCAAGAATTTGAACTCTCTATCCTGGCTCCTACAGTGGCGTGGCTCCTTTCCCAGCTACAATGGTGAATTTGGGTCCCAAGTTATTTCTGCTGAGTTGCATGCCCATATGTAACCTCTCAAAATGAGCTGGCTCCCAGAGCCAGCTTCAGGATGCTGAGGTCTGTGCATGCCAGTGGCGTAATTTGGGGTCCTCATCCTTTCAGTGAAGGCTCCATGCCTGAGAATGTTTGTCCCCAAACATGTTCCGGCCTTCCAAGCCACCTGCAGCTTACCACTAAGAGGATGGGGAATGGTGAACTGCTTCTTGTTGGCGCGGACAGGAAGTAGGCTCTGCTTCTGCCCCAGGCTCTCCTTTTGTTGGGTTTTCCTTTGCTGTACCATGCGCTTAAGCTTTTGCAGCCGTTCTTGTGAGCGAGAAATGAACTGAGGTCTATGGACTTCCAGTGCTTCCTGATTGGAACAAAGAACAGCGTTGTGTTTTTTAAGAGAAGGGAGAGCAGGTAACAATACAGCCATCTGATTTACTCCATGGGAGCCAATCAAGATCACAATACTCTATGGCAAAAAGCCAGAGTGCAAGTCCAACCCCCACCTCCCATGACCATGTGTAAAAATGGTATGGCCATATTGATGACAAGGTCAGGGCTGGCCAGCAGCACAGAGCACACTGCATCAGGACCAAGAAATAACGAGCACTGGAGCCACTGGGTACAAATGGCCAACATCTATTTGCCTATTTGTTGATTCATGCTGCCAAACCACTCACAGCTGAGGAACCCAAGTCTCCGGGTTCTGTACTTCCATATTCTGAGAGACATGGGTGGGACTAGAAGGCAGGTGCTAGCAATGTGCACACTCATTCCTGCTGGGGTCAGAGTCTTAAGGATACAGGGATTGTGTCCCTGGTGTAGAAAATGGTGCTTTTCAGAGGTCTCTCTGTGGCTAAAGAGAACCGCTTCTGGGTAGATAGAGGTAGAAGGCTCTGCTATACAGAGTGGTTCTATACAGTGAGCTTCATAGGTCAGGTCAGAATCTCCCCACATCTCCGTGTTCAAAGCAACATGTGTGGGGCTGTAGTGACATTTTAGAATTTTGGAAATGTTCTAAGAGTGTGTAGGGATGCAGGGCTGTTCTGAACTCTCTACAGCAGAGGACTATGATTTGCCTCATGCTCTAGCAGAGGTGTGGTTTTGCCAGCTGCAGATAGTTTCTGCAATTGTGAGATGTTTATTCTGGGAACTTTCATAGGGCATTTAAATGCCAGAGCCCTAATAGGTGGATTTGTTTGGGACTCTGGGGACATCTTAGATGTTTTCTACAGGCTCATCAAGGTCCAAGGATGCAGCAGTGAGCCAATGGGGCTATTTTTACATTTATGGGGAGTTGCACCCCATAGCAAATGCCTTCCCAGAAAGTGTATTTAACTGCACACACAGTGTGCCAGTAGCAGCAACTTTCTCTGAGGTCATCTGCCATGTTAAATATTTTTACTTTGATCAATATATGTATGCTGCTTCTCTAAACAGAGAAGCAGCTTAAAAACTCCAATATCTTCCATGTCCTTCAGGCCATGGGTGTACAACTTGGGAAGCTTCTTTAATTGTTCAGTGGCTGTGCACCCTTATCTGACTATGGGATGTCTAGGGGTTCTCATCTGATAGGGATCTTTTGAAAAATCAAATGTGACATGACTCCATGTGACCTCTGGGTGCCCTTTCATTGCCATTGTCATTGACATGGTAGCAGTAGCAACAATCCTTATTCTTACCTGGCAGAGTCAAGTGTATTGTTTCCATGAGGCAAATAGCAGAAGAGAAGTTTAGGAAACAGCAGGGAAGGGCCAGAGTAACACAAACAGAAAGACTGGGAGTCACAGGCAGAAGTGAGATCAGGTGCACGCCACACTCCTCAGAAGAGACCTCCCCTCTACTAGAGTTAAGACAGGATGGAGAGACAACAGAGGCTTTACCTGCAAAGTCATAGAACTTGCCAGCAGAGGCTCATAACTATCTTCTGATGGGTCAGAGCTCTGTGCTCCCTCTGGGGTTGATGGAGAGGGGGTTGCTGGTGAGGGCTCAGGTGTGACAGTAGGGTCTTCATTCTTCTCACATTCCTTTAGTTTTACAACCAAGTCACAGCACGTGTAATCTAGGAAAGCAGACGTATAATACAGTAAGAAGGTACTCAGTGGCTCTCCTGTCCGGCTGCCTGACACAGGAGGACAAGACACACAAGACAATCTAGAAAATAGAAATGCCAGTGAGTTATTAACGGGCCTTGTTAAGCTGACAAGATCCAGCCTCATCACAGACCTTTCCAGCAGCCCCAGTCAATGTGACAGTCATTGGAGTCTATGACTGGCTAGTTAGGCCATGGAGGTGTTCCTTAGATTGCAGTGTTCAGAATGTCTTTGCTCAAAATGAAAGGAGACTTTTCTAGTCTGGATCTCATATTAAGTGTGTCCTGTGTAATTATTACAGTTCGCTTGTTTCAAGACAGCATATTAATCTGCCTTGTGTTTGCCGCACTAATGATATAATGACTGGGGATGGTGTTCAATTATGCATCCCTCCCCTTCATTTTCCAGAGTCCACCACTAGCCTCACAGAAGCAATTGGAAGGGTTTTTCTCTTAAAGCTGGCAGAGCTCTTTCCTGGGGCCATTTTAGTTTCCCTTTGTGGAAAGGGTCAAAAATTAATTGATTCCTTGGCGCTGCAGGTGGGGACAATCCTGGGACTAATAGAATAGCATTAATAACTATTCCAGAACACCTCCTGACCAAGCCTTGGTCTGGAATGCAGGATAGATCCTTCCATTACCCTTAGCCCACTCTTCTCCTTTGACTGCTACTCTGCAGTGCCTTCTCAGTTCCAGCCTCACCTAACTGCTCCTTTGTCCTGGTCCAGCATCTTCCTGTCCTGTACGGCCTCTGATCTCCATTAAGTGCTTTTGGTTCTTCTTCCTGGTGAATTCCCACCTCCAGACTGAGTTCTAATGACCAGGGTACCTCCTTGACTTCCTAAGGTAGGATGCATCCCTGCCTCCTACATTCTGCAGCGTGGTCATGAGGTGGGTTGTAGGAGCATGTAGGAGTTGGTCCCTGGACCATCTGATGCTTATCCCACATGTATCCACAGCATCATGTATAGGGCTTAGAAGCCACTGGTTCTTCCAGGAGAGGCAAGTTGCCTATGAGGAGTTTCTCCTGGCCACAGGAGACAGCTCATCCAAGCTCCTGGTATCATTCATTGTTTATAGCTGTATCCTCTCTGGCTGGATCCTTTCCCTACTCAGGTCCCTTCAGCCCCTATCTAACCCAACCCCCCTTGACTTTTACTCCACTTCATGTCACATGATTCACTGTCAACATCACACTACTTAGAGGTGCTTAGATAATCCTCCCAGTCTCCAAGCTCTTTCTCTTCTTCCTTCTAGAGGATTTCCTCATTGTCCTACTTTCTCTTTAGGCCTAACTAGTAGCTCAGGCTAGCTCAGGTCTAACCACCAACCAGCACTCTCTCTCCAAAGTTAATTCTACTCTCTACCACCCTGTTCTCACGTCTCCATGTGAAAACCTCCCTCTAACCCCCCGATTCACAGAGAATGAAGTGTCTTCATATCTCTTTCCTCCTTCATCTTCATGTGAATATGGTAACCCCAGGGTCAGTCCTAGCAGGACACCTCCTCACTGCTCATGACATCTGCTCCAAGGTCCAAAACGTCTTCACCCAGACCTTCCCACCTTAGAGACCTTCTTGACTGAGTCTCAGTCCCAGCCTGGTCACTCCCCTGTCTATCTGCATACTGCTCCTGAAACCATCGTCTGGAATGTAAACCCACTGAGATTTTTTCTTTCAAAGTCTTGGCCCTGCCTGTGGTCCAGACTCTTGCGATGGGTGTAGAGGGCCTTCTGACCATGGGGCCCTAGGAGAATCAGAAGTCCCTGGCTCTGGTGCAGGTCTTCTGTGCCCCTTGGAATTCCCCAAAGCAGCCAAAGCCCTCCTGGAACTCTTCATTTTGTGTACTTTTCCCTTCATCCTTGGTGTGTGTGTGTGTTTTCTGAAGTACGATTTTGAAATCTCTAATGGTATTGTTATCTCAAATGCCAACTCAGAATCATTTGGACAAAGATGTCTGCTCAGACCCTCCCAGAGTGTGGGCAGTGGCTCCTCATTGTTCACCTCGTTATAAATAATAGAGCTGTGCCCCCTGCACCTCGAAGAGTACTGATCAGCTTACACCAAGCATGTAGTAATTGCTTCTGCAATCAATTGGCAGTTAAAAACATAAGAACCAACTCCCTGTAACATTACTTTTGCCAAATAACATACTCATTTTAATTTTTATCACCCCAAACCATACCATTTTGTATGTGTCTTTCTGTCCCTTTCTAAGTTCTTTAAAAATGTCTTCAGGGTGCTAGAAGTCCAGATTCTCTCTCTCACATTACTAGGTACCAGAGGCTATTCTCTGTTGTGTTATTCTTTTCCTTCAGAATTGTTCACTATGGTATTTAGGAGTGGTCAGCAGCTTGACCTGCAGGGCTATGATGTCTATGTCCAGTTTGGCTATTTCTATTTCCCCTATGGGAAATGGTGATGGGGTCCTGCCTATGTACACTAGGGCCCAAGTTGCTCATTTTAAATGTTGGCTGTATGTCCGGGGCTGTATCCCTTAGCTATTATTTCTGTCAGCCAGTTAGTGGGAACCTGGGCAGCCCCAGAGACATGCTACCTTCAGGGCAGTTGCACTAGTACCCCAGACCTTCCAAAAACAGAGACTGTATGTCCATTGGGCAGCCTCCTGGGCTTTAGCTGGCACTAGCCTTGGGTTTAGTAAGTCTGGGGGCCTCATGATTTGTATAGAGCTGCCATCTATCTGTTTGCAGAGTATAACTTACCCATTGTATCTACTTATTGGTCCTGATCTTTCTTTTCCCTCTGATACCTCCATAAGATCAGCTTGTGTGAACCATCCCAGAAATGCACTGAGCTATTTTCTTTATGCATGTTAAGAAAAAGCCCAGGGAGGGCCACCCTTCCTCCTTACCTTTGGGGAAGTGTGTTTCTATCTGAACAGCACCATCTTCCTGCAGAGAGGCACACACAGTTTGTAAAGGGCAGTAAAACCCAGGCAGAGGAACTCTGGGTATCATGAAGTATGGGTGTTGCCTCTCATGGGACTCTGAAAGGATGCTAGGTGGACCATCACTGCTTGGTGAACTGTCCCCTTCAGGAGGGAAGTGTTTAATGGTCTTCTGTCCCACTGGGAAAACAGGAAGAGTTCTTTGTGCTTCTTGCTGCTGCTTCATGCTTCCAGAAAGTACTTTTGTTTCTATTAAAAATAAAACGAGAGTTGACTCACATTATTAGATGAGCCGACCTCTCAGGTACCTGATGTGTTGCTCCTGGCTGGTAGGCTACAGCAGGGCTTCCGGAACAGTAGGTAGTAGTTGATACAGTTATAACTCTCAGATGTGCTCATCATCCCTGACCCTGAACTGTAGGTTAGGTGCTGTATTTGCATATACTGTTATAGCCTCCCCCAGCCTTGAGCAGGCTGGCTCAGACCTGTTCTAGCACTGTGAATGAGACCACCTAGGGTGAAATCTTCTGACCTAGATAGGTCTGTTGTTCTGCCACCTTTGTGCTCTTCTCCATCCAAGACTATGCTACCAGCTGAGAGGCTGAACCTGTCTTCCTGAGACATTCCTGAATAAGCAACAGCCTGGCGACCACGTGCTGACAGCCTGGCAACAAAGCATCAAGAGCCTGGCATCTCAGGGGATGGGCCTTCCCCCTTTATAAGCTCAGACTCTTAAGTAAAATCTGGGGTCTTGATCAGTATCTTGTCTTGGTCTCATTATTTCTCTCACTATTTCCTCCCATACAGCCCCAGCCTCCCCCTCAGAAACCCAGTTCATGTAGCTGTGGGCAGCTACATACTGTTACCATGAATTTGGCTTCATATGTATACATTGTTACCATGTATTTAGCTGGAATGGGACTATTCCCAGTGGTGGCCTTGGGAAGTAGCATCGTCTTCCCTATTATGTTCAGCAGAATGGAGGATGGAGTATCTTGAATGTGGGCTTAACTGGCAGTAGCTGAGTTCAATTCTACCTCCATCACTTAAATCTCTATAGCCTCATCTATAAAATCTAAGTGGGGTAATAATAGAATAAGTGACTATTAGATATTATTCATTTAGTATATTACTGGGTTTTACATAACAAATATAGAACTAGAATATATGCTACAGGATGTAGTCAACTATGTCTAATGTACCAAATAGCATTGTTTATGTATATATTAAATGAAGAAAGAAGAAAATAGCAATGCTTAGAGCATTTTGTAGACACTAAGCATTTGGTTAGTTCCTATATTGATTTGTTCCCAAGATTACAGAGCTACTGATACCAAACTGCGTGATATAGCAAGTGCAGACACATGAAGCAGAGGATCATGCTCTTGTCAAGCTCTGATGAAGAGATGGTTCCATAACTGTATGGTACCTGTTGTCTCTACAGTGTGACATTAAACTCCCCAGAAACCTATGTCCACCAATCAGGGCAAGTGAAGGAAGCTATATACATCCGTGCTTTGCAGCAGCTCAAAGAGGCAGGTGTTCTTGAGCAAATGTGTACTCACCAAATGCTTCGTTGCCTGGAGAGACACTGTGGTGAGGGAAAGGGCAAAGCAGGCCAAGGGTAGAAATGGAAGTGTAGACACTGTCTTTCTGCTCCCTGTTTAATAGGCTTGGATATAAAAAACTAAACTTTCTTTCATAATATTCAATAAGTTTTTTTTTAAAGATGCATGTTTTAAATAAAGTCATGACTCTTCTGGAGTTACCATCATTCCATGCTGATGTCCTTAAAGGAAATGGGTTCATTGGAGGTGCAAGCCGCTAAATGTTTATGTGTAATGTCAGGGGAAAATAGTGGGTAGCACTGGAATAATGGAAAGAGATTCATGCTCTGTTTTCTCGAGTGTGTCCTGTACAGGAAAGCGTGGATCCATGACACCTGCTCTGAGCATGTCACTGGTGAAGTGTCAGCAGTGCCCCAGTTTTCATCACTGGCTGTGTCCCTGGGTGTAGGTGAAGCTAGGCCATGCTGTCCAATGTGAAGAGCAGCGATATTAGAGCATGGATGCCCCTAACATCACCTTCATGACTTTGGATTCTGGCTCAGAGGAATTAAGTTGGCAGCTTTCTATTCCCACTCACCATGAGGGTACATCTGTATTCCCTCTGCTTTTTAAGCAAAACACAGAAAAAGTTCCTACCGGTCCCAGACCAAAGTGTTGAATGTACGGCAGCTGCTAGACTTTGTTTTTGAAGTGGAGACATCTCCACATACAATATAGCTGTATTTTGCTAAATTGTATGGAAACATGTTTATAAACCTTTACTCCAAAAAAAAAATCACCCATTATGTTTAATTATAAAATACCATAGGCAGAAAATGGCCTATAACAGTCAACCATCCTACATGACTTCCTTTCATTAGGGACACCCAGAAAAAGATGTATAAAACCCAACTCATTATCAGGGATACAATCTCTGCTAGCTAACAGAGGTGATCTGCACCTAAAGTTATTTGAATCAATGTATTTCATATAGGTTTATGGAGTATAATGAATCAATATTTCCACCCATGGCGTATCTGTCTTTTCCTAGGCCCTTGCTCCTTTTCTTATTATCATTTATCTGCTTCATTGTTCTAATATAATAGCTGTGAGTTTATGTGTTCTATTTGTGACTTGAAAGTGCTAAAACAATCCCAGAGAGCAGAACACAGCTCCTACAGGGGGTAACTTATTGGCCATGGCTCTTTTGTGAATTCTGTGGGTATCTTGCGGATACTGTCTCTTTTGTGAGTTCTGAAACATGTCCATGACAGTGGGGAGGGCCCCTACATATTTATGTGTTAGGGCAGGGGGCTGGAGGGTGGCAAGAAAGGAATGGGCGCACTGGAATAAGAAAAGTTAGGAGATTCACAGGTTGTTTTCTCGGGAGTCTATTCTGCAAGAAAGAATAAGCCCATGACATGGGCCTGCACAGGCATAGGCAGGCAGTATACATGGCCTTTTTGTCCCATATACTGGGGAGGTTGGACTTTCGGTTCTCCATTCTCACCCTGTATTAATTTTCTCAAAGTTGTGACTAAAATACATAACAGAAAAAAAAAATCAACAGAAGCGAGGCTTTTGCTGCTGTTTTATGGTTTGGGGGGCATAGATCCCCTCACAGTAGGAGAGCATCAAGCTAGGAGTGGCTTGGTGTTAGACCATAGGAGCTTGGGGAACAACGACCTCATTTCCTCCTGACCAGGAAGAAGAGGGAACTCCAGCCAAAAGCCAAACAGCCTGCCCAACCTCTACAGTCCTCTATGTGTCAGCAAGGTCTTATGTCCTAAAGTTTCCATGACCTGCCCAAACAGCGCTCCCAAGTGGGGACTCATTGTTCTAACATAGAAGCCAGCCTGGGACATTTTACACCCACACCCCGAGGATTTGGAGCTGATAGTTTACTACTGCAGGCTTTGCTCGGTTAAGAGAAGCTTGAAAAGGCAGTGTGTACGCCAGATTTTGGGATTTTTGTCTCCTTCCTGAGTCTGTACATGGCGAGGGTTTGGTACTGCACATTTTTTCCTAACAGGAACATAACAGATTCTTTTCACAGTGTTGTTGGATACACTAGGGCTCCACTCTGTAGTAGACTTGCCTGCCCTAGACTTGAGCTAGATACTAGAAAACAAACAGACACCAACAGGAGAGTCTGTCCAGGAGTTACTATAATAACAACAACAATAATAAAAAACCCAAACAGATGTAATTTCCTTGGCTGGGAAGAACATAGAACATAGGGGTCATTATGTGTCATCCACTTATACCTTTAGCAATCTCGCTGCACTTATATGTTTTTAATACCAAAATTATGCACACTATACACAAAAGCCACTGTCCTGTCACTGTGTCTATTCTGTGAAGGCTTCCAGAAGAGAGTTTGGCAGAGTGGCAGGGCCAAAAGTTAGCAGCAAATCATGTCCTAAACATATGTGATTAGCCCCAGTGAGACCATGCAGGACTGCTGTATGGCCAGGCATGCCAGCTAGCGGTTGTGGGTTTGGCAGAGTGTACTAACCCACATTTCTGGACCTCAACTACCCATGTGTTGGGGCAGATGTGTAGCAGCAGATCTTAAGACAGATGGAACAGGGAACCGGGAAGCAAACCAGAACCTCTGACAGGAGAAGCCCAGTATAAATGGGATATCGAGGATCTTGGCAATATAGGGTCAGCCAAGGAGGGGTCTATGTGGGCCAGCCTAGGGCACTATCAACTTACACAGATTCTTAGGACAGTAGGAGAACAAGGTGGGCATTTCTCTGGATACTTTACCTCCAGTGGCAGTAATATACCACCATTCACACTGACTTGATAGAGGGAGTCACTTTCTTGTTTCTTTCCCAATATTCAGGAGATGTATAGATTTCAGAGCTGCAGTGACTGAGAGACTCCAGATCATGGCAGACAGCAACAAAGTGCTGAGCAGCTGCTCACAAAGACAGACACAGCACTAGGACTCTGTCAGCCAGATGTCAAAGGCAGAACACTAAATCTAGAAAAAGTGGACATGAGGGCCCATAAGGGGTAGCTGCACAAACAGTCCACAGTCCAGGCTAGGCTATCACATGTAGAACTCACATTTCCATCACTGATATGTGAACTAGATTAAACTGGGCCTGGATCTTGGGGGACTGGAGAAGAAATGTAAGCTCTCTAGAACATTCAGTAAACCACCTAACGACAGCATCTAAACATAGGCGCTCACTGTAAATGCAGATACAGGTCCTACAAGGAGGATTCAAGCTTTCTCAGCTGCATTGGAACATGAGAAGAGTCTGCTATAGAAGAGAAAGCAGCAGGGGCAGGCTTCTGTGTGAGTCATGCTAATGTCTCCAAGGAGGAAGGAAAATACAGGGAGGATGGTGGCTTTAAAGTGAGCAACTTCCCTAGCAGGTATGGTTTGCTTTATCATTTTGCACTCTGCCTTCAATGCAGGGAGAATCAAAGAAAGTAGAGCTAGCCTTCCGTCACTGAGAAACAATGAGGAAATAAAATATAGAATGGGCTCTTTCCACCAGCATGGCTGGTGGGGATTCTCTCTATTATTTTTCTACCCCTGGCTTCATCCTTTGGTGCTTGGTGAAGGGTCTCCTTGTATGGAGATGGTCATCTTTGTGGTAGTGCCGCACCCCACCCACGGCAGACTTCTATTTAAAATCAGGCATTAATTGCTTCAGTATATTTCTGCTCAGTCTCTACAGAGCTTGCCTGACATCCTAATGATGAGGGAGGGAGGGAAAAGGGTGAAGAGGCAGAGAGGACATGGAGTAAATAGCTCCCTCCTGCCTGAGAGGCAAGGGAGTTTGAAGCTGTATTACCTACTGGATCCTCACACTGTTCCATGCAGAAGAAGCAGAGTCACTATTTCTGGGGTGGCTCAAGGGATAAAGGACTTGCCACGTGGGTCTGAAGACAAGAGATAGAATCTCCAGATCCACGTAAATGCTGGCTGGGTAGGGCAGCAAGCCAGAAATTCCAACGTTTCCGTGGCCAAGATGGGAGATCCCTGCAACAAGCTGGCTCACTAGAGGGCTGAGCTGAGAGGATCTGGGTTCAATGAAAGACCATGCCTCAGTAGGTAGAGAGTGGCTGAAGATGCTACAAACACCACCTTCTAGATTCTATACATATCCACGAGTGCCTACACACATACAAGTGGATCTGCACATGTAAACAGGCAAACACACATGTTAAGTGAAGGGTGCTGCAAAGACTGAGGGATGTGCAGAGGCCTTCCCCTGCTGAAACTGAGGCTTCCTGGAGATGCCAGCCCTTCTCTGGACAGTGAGCAGCTTTCTTCTAACCACATAGACAAGCAGGTTGTTGTTGTTGTTTGAGACAGGGTTTCTCTGTATAGCCCTGGCTGGAACTCACTTTGTAGACCAGGCTGGCCTTGAACTCAGAAATCTGCCTGCCTCTGCCTCCCGAGTGCTGGGATTAAAGGCGTGAACCACCACTCGCAGCTCCTTTTTTTTTTTTTTTTTTTTTTTTTCCAGTTTTTTGGTTTTTGGTTTTCTGAAGGAATAGATAAAGAGAGGAGGGACTACCAGACGTGGTGGTGCACGCCTTTAATCCCAGCACTTGGGAGGCAGAGGCAGGCGGATTTCTGAGTTTGAGGCCAGCCTGGTCTACAAAGTGAGTTCCAGGACAGCCAGGGCTACAGAGAAACCCTGTCTCGAAAAAACAAAAACAAAAAAAAAAGAGAGGGGGGGGCAGGGAGAGAGGAGAGGGGAGGGGAGGGGATGGGAGGGGAGGGGAGGGGAGGGGAGGGGAGGGGAGGGGAGGGGAGAGGAGAGGAGAGGAGAGGAGAGGAGAGGAGAGGAGAGGAGAGGAGAGGAGAGGGACCAATGACCAGAAAAGGATGCCTTGCAAAAGGTAGCTATAGTCACTGACTGAGGAAAGAGGCAGGACAGAGAGAGCTGCTGTGCAGATTTCACTGTGGTGTTTGAATATGAACATGCAAGTCTAAGAATAAGAAGCACTCTACCTTGAAAGAAAGAGGGGAAAAAACCCACCATGTGTTCACTAGTGTTACTTGAAGGTTAAATTCCACACTATGTGGAGAACTGTGCATGTAATTCTCACTTACTCTAAGACTTGTGCATGCAATCACAGCAAAGCAATAATGCAGATTTCCCCCAGACAGAAACCAGAAAGGATGCTTCTTTCCCCAACATATCACAATTCTAGAGGTTTGGGATATTAAAATAAAAGGAGTCTACACAAACACAATGTGTACAGAGGCAGAAGTAACAATCTACACTCACACATACGTGTGCACACACACTCTCCACAACAGAAGCATTTTACTACATTGCAAGCACCATCACCAAGACACATGGATTTGTCAGGTCTTAGACCAGGTTCTGTGTCCCCTCAGCTGATATCGCTAGAACATCTATTTTTCTACAGTCCTCATCCAAAAGCACATGGCTTCTGATCTGAGAGCATTATAGGAAACACACATTTCAAGGTTTTCTCAGAATTTGGCCATATCCAAACAGATATTTTTATTTCTCACTAAGATCTTTTTCCATTAAACTAGCTTTTGCTAAGCTAAAAATGTCACAGATGCTGACTGTCAAAAAATCTGATATTTAGAAAAGTATTTAAAAATTAGAATACTGGGCTGTGAGGGTGGCTCATAAGTAGATCTCTTGCCTAAACTATCTGAAGCCGTGGATTCTACCTCTTGAGCTATTATAAGGCGGCTATGAAGTCTGACATTTTGAGCCTCTCTGACAACGCCTACTGTGGCTATCTGGGGCAGGTAGAGCTACTGCATTAGGATGTGATATTGCATTAGGATGTGATATTTCCTTCCATTTCTTTTACTATCATACTGAATATGCTTTAGAGGGATAAGGATCCTTCCCCAAGGTGGGCAGTATACATAAGCTTAGGGCTACCAAGGCATGATGCTGAGAGAGGTGGTACCTTAGTGTATGTTAGTCATCCCAAAAGGGAAGAAAGGGGGCATAGTGGGGGAAGTATTGGACCAAATCAAGACTGAAAAACAGCAAGCAAACTCCGAACTTTACATCTCCATTAAAGTGCTCTTCAGATCTCCAACTCCTTTCAGCTTTGTTAAATGCAACACACTTCTTTCTCTTGGGCTGTTTCCACACCTGGTCTGCAGCTTTTTCTCAGCAGGTATCCCACAGTTCTGGCATCTCCAACATCTCAGGGACTCCAGTGAAATCTAGGCTTTACTTTCATAGCTTCCTGCAGGGATACCCCTGACACGTGCCTAGCTTTTCCTGGAGAGAGACTCCAGAACTCCTTTCTTGTATTCTTGACACTAAAGTCAGAGCAATGTGACTGAAGCTGCCGAATTCTGCTCCTTAATGGCGCTGGAACTTGGTTCCCTCATTCAAGTACATTTTCATTAGCTTTCTGTTTCCAAGGTTTTCCTTCATTGTTTAAGCTTTTCCTTAATTTATTTTCACAAACTGAAAGCTTAGCTGAGTGTGTTTTGTTCCAAGGTTACCACTCCCTTTAGTTCACTTAGCATCACATTTTTTTCTTTAACTTTTATCACCTTGAGCACAGGACTTAGTCCCATTACCCTCCCTAATGCTCTTTTTCTCCTAAATCTGTACCATTTTGTATTTTCCCTTGCTCAGCTTGCTTCATTTCATTATAGATCTGCATAAGAATGGCTACTAATGATCTAAGGAACAGAGTCAATACCAGACTGTCTTGAAATCTCCTCTGCCAATACCATTTATCCAAAATGCTTCAATTTTGTCTTATGTAGACAATGGCAAAAAGCAGCTACACTTTTTGCTAAAATATCACAAGATCAATCTCTAAGCCAATTAATAATATACTTCTTTGCAACCTCTTGAGCCAGGATGTCATAATCTACATTACTCTCAGCACTACAGTCTTCCATGCTTCCTGCTAGTATGGCCCATTAAGCCCTAATTAAAGCGTACAACTGTTTTCTTAATCCAAAATCCCAAGCCCACACTTTGCAAATAAAAAGCCCAGTCAGACCTAACACAGCAGTACCCTGCTCCATAATAACAACTTCTGTTTTAGTCAGTGTCCTATTACTGTGAAGAGACACTATGAACATGACAACTTTTATAAAAGAAATCATTCATATTGGAACTTGCTTACAGTTTCAGAGGTTTAGACCATTATGTTCATGGCAGAGAGTATGGCAAGACACCAGATACAAGACACCCAGGATAATCACATCTACCCCTCTCCTCCTACCACTAAGAAAATGACATCTACTTTCCTGACCAATGATTGTCAACTCCACTCCATCTCTGGAGTAAACCTTGCATTGTAGCTAATTGCTAGGAGGCTCATACAAACATCCATATCTGAGAAGCATCCCAAGTCACAGAGTCCCATCTCGCCTCAGGGGGCTCTTTGGTCACCTCAGAAGCTGACATCTGCCCATACGATCATAGATCTGGTATTGGGAATGTAGGCAGTCTCCAGGGAGCTATGAAAGCCCACTCACGAGTTATTCACCTCACTTGGGATTTCATTTGCCAAAGGCTTAACGTCAAAAATGAAAGACATGCATTCCTTCTAAGTATGCAGGAGAATTTGAGAATGTGCACAAATGATCTTGAAGGATCTACATCCATCTAGCTTCCTAGATTCTCCTCATTTCTAACTACTCTTAGGCCATAAACCAAGAATATATAAAAAGATGCAAGCCCAAAGGACTCACTAGGACAAACCCACAAACTTTATATATGTAAATATACCCATGTGCATACGGATGTAGACACAGAAAACCAGAGAGTTGATATCTTAGAAATCTAGTGTAGGGACAGAATTGAGAGTGTAATTTTAAGTCTATTACAGAGCTGGCTCCAAATGACAGTCTTATCAATAAATACAAATGGACTAAACTCACCTCTTAAAGGAAAATGGGCATTCAGTGTGATGGGAAAAGCAAATAGCCTTTAAAAACAGCTTAATAAAGCATCATGGGAACTTGTGTCCACTCCCAGTGGTTCCTCAGTGGGAGCTCCACTCTGGTGGCTTATAAGACATTCCACCAACCTCACAGGCACTACTGCCTAGTTGTTCTTATCCACATACTTAAAATAAGTCAAGGGCAGGCAGCATAGACCTAAGGTTGAGGCATCAGCACAGTGGGGAAGACAGTCTGTGTTGTGGAATGGATGGAGGTCATTTGGATCTGCACTGGGCAGAGTGTAGTAGGTCCACAGAATAGTCCATCTCACCCATAGCATTGAGCTGAAAGTGATAACAAGAGTACTAGCCATCCCAAATCACCAAATCAGAAATAAATCGGATAAGGATTAGCCATGCGATAGAACCTGGTAAGAATTTGTGGCTAGAGATTATCATCCAAGTTACCAAGTTATGCAATGGCCCCAGAGAAAGCCAAAAGGCAGCCAACACAGAAAGACACCTCCAAGGATCCTAAGCCCTCCCAGAAACCTAGCTGAACATAGATGAAGCCTCTTGAAGACATCTGGGCGTTATTCTCACCCAGTTACAGCTATGCTTAGAATTAAGGTCTTGGTGGTCCACACACAGCAAGACCTGGAATCTCCTTGTGTTTAGTACAACATTCACAGCAATGTCTGCATGTTGCTTCTGATTGTCACATGTCACTGATGAACATAAGCCAGCCAAGCCATGTTGCCTCCTGCATTAGCAAGACCACAGCTCATGTTTAGATGCTGTTTCCTGGTAATAATTTGAACACATCCCCCATTTCCTACTTTTATGGAAACAAGAAACAAATGGGCACATGAATGCACAAGGCACAGACTTCACAATAGTGGGGAAGGAAAGGGGCCTTAGCATGGAGCCAGAAGAAGAGAACCTTCAGCCTCACTTCAAGGTCACGGGATTTAAGCCAGAAACTGCCCAGCTTTGTGCTGAGTGATGCAGAGAATAATCAGGACTAAAAACATGATTTAAAATGCTAAATATACATGACCAAGATGGGGCCTGAGCCTGTGAGATTAAAAAAAAAAGATTTTATAATTCTGTTGATGACTCTGATGACAGACTTTACCTCCTAGGACTGTTTTCCACTAAGAATTTGTTATTCATGGCAGTATGAGGAGCTGAGGTTGGGAAAGGGACAAGAGAGAGACACCTGTTTATCATGCTAACCCTCTGCTCCCTCCTTCTCCTTCCCCTATTCTTCCTTCTAACCAATAGGACCTCTGTTCCCCATTTAAGGAGGGTAAAAATATTTCTGACCACCTTACATCAGGTTGGAAGATTACCACCAAAAAGGTTCTGGGCTTCTTAGTACTGCCTGGGGTGAATAGAATTACTTCCGGAGCAGCCAGAAGAGTTTCCTGACCAGTTATCCCACCAACTTTCTAATTCTATCCCGTGGTTCACATGCCTCAACCACATCAAATCCAACCCAGCTCGAATCACGTTCTCTGCACGCAGCCTCTCCTAAGAATGTCCTGCCCTTTGAAGGCTATTTTTGACAACTGGAATTGGAGACGTTCCCAAGGGTCTCCATGGAAAAGCACATGGTGTGTGAAAATAGTAACTAGGAATGAATCAAGCCTCAGAAGGAGGCTGAGTCAGCAAGGCTGGTTGGATCTCTCTGCCTTCGTCTCCTGCGACTTTCAGACGTGGACACTTAACACCCTGACATATCCATCTCTTCCCCCAAAGGACTGCCATGTACAATGACATGAACAGGTGATGTCTCACCAAAGCTCTGCTTTCTGGTCCCTCCCATAGTGTGGAGAATTTCTAAGTTATTTATTTCTCTCCATTAAAGATATTCTGCAGGAAATAGAACAGTCTATGGACTTCACTCAAGAGACTGCTTAGGCTGGGAAAACTAGAAATGTGTTTAACTGGTTCTTAAAGCTACTGTCTTGTGAAAGTTTTTCCCATATGCCCCAGAGAAGTAAGAAACTTCTTTGTGAAAATTATATATATACATGGAATCATGAAGAAAAATCACTAAAAACGTACCACCTCAGCCATTGCTTAATATACAAGCCCAAGAGGCTGGAGAGATGGCTCAGAAGTTAGGAGCACTGGGTGCTCTTCCAGAGGTCCTGAGTTCAATTCCCAGCAACCACATAGTGGCTCACAACCATCTATAATGGGATCTGAGACCCTCTTCAAGCACATAGGTATACATAGAGTACTCTTATACATAAAATAAATCTTAAAAAAATATATGTACACACACACACACATACACATACACACACACACACACACACACACACACACACACGCCTGAAGAAGGGAAAGAAATCACCGAACCTTATCCCTTAATGATGGCTAATGATGAGTGAGAGGTAGGGTTTGCTAACTCCCGGCATTTTAAAACACTCACCTCCTACACACTGCCCCTGTTGTCTCATATAAACTAGCTCTACCAGCAGAGCCACGTGCAGTCTGGAGAAAAATGTTTCTCCCCTTGTACCACCTTACACCACTCCTCTCCACCATACTTGGCCTTCTTACACTGGTGCAAATATTCGGGCAAGATCAGGTCTTTGTGGATAGAGGACAGCTCATTAGTTTTCCTTGAGCCATTAAGCCCCAGGACATCATTTAAGCCCATAGCTTCTCTGAGGATAGAATCTCTTATGTTCTAGGCCTGGGTCCACCCTGTTGCTGCAGCATTCAGAGCCACATTCATTGCCTCTCTCGACACCCTCCAAGGGGATCTGCAGTCTCAGAGTGGAATGACCACAGGGCCTCTTTTAAAAAGTGAGTTTTCAGGCAAGTATGTCCTCAGGACACACTGGTGCTTGCTGGTTTATGAAAATAAAAAGGTCACTATTCATACACATGTTAATAACTAGGGAAACAGAGGAGGTTTTTAGACTTTCTTGTCCCATTTCTGCTAGTTGAAACTTAGATTTATAAAAAAGTTCATTGGTGAGAGATTCATCAAAGTCCTGAGCAGATCAGTTTTTCAAATCAAGTCACTTCTCAGAAACTATGAAATGACTATCTCTGTGCTTGGTGAGCTACTAGATATGGGCCATAAACACATAGGTAACATCATAGTTACTAAAACACCCAGGAAGTCCCATGGAGCTCAGTGCTTCAGCCAGTCTGTTGGTGGGCAGAGAGAAGCCACCAGCCACTCAGCCTGCTGATGTACACCTGCACAACCCTCAGATACTGTGACCTCAGAACTCTCAAGGTGGCCGAGTCTGCAACATACTTCATTTCAGAAGGTGAAAAGTACTATGAACAACTTAGACTACAACATCAGAGAGCTACAAACCATTCTCACCCTGGTTCTGCCACCACCAACTCTATGTCTATGAACAAACCACCCACCCATCCAGTCTCAAGATGGTCAATCATTTTGTAACCATTCGACAACCTACCAGCACACACACACACACACACACACCCTACTGTACAAAATGTGATCTGTGATCTGAGACACTATTACTTAAGATTAATATTAATAACCAATACTAGAATAAAAGAATTTTTAGTTGCCAGTGGCCATATGCCAAAGGAAATCACGAGTGAATATCAGCTTCATTGTTTGATGAATTCATATGTCTATGTCTCCAGAGTGGTGCTCTCATGACAGTAGGGAAGACAACCACCTTCCTGAGCCTAAGCAGCTGTGTGGGAGGGGCCCAGCTGTACAGCCCTCCACCACCACCACCCCCTTCTGGCTTCTGGCTTGAACTCTGGACATGGTAGCTACATCATCACTGCATCCCCTTTACTTGAAACAGTAGAGAGAAAGGGAGGGGGAGAGAGTGCTACCTGCCGGAGCCAAAGGAAATCCAAGATTTTAAGTGTACTTGCAATACAAAGTCAGATCTAAAGGGAGGACCACAACTGGCTCTTCCCTTCTGTGAAGACGGTTTCCTTTTGGCGAACACGATTTAATCCCCCTCACATCTAAGGTGTCCTGAATGCTTTAGTTAGACATTAGCACCAAGCTAGGGAAAAGGTTTATAGGGTGTATAGTGAGGGGCCCAACTTTCTTTCTATACCTCACAGGAATGATGGAGCAATTCAGCAATTCCAGGTAGAGGTGCACAAGACATTTGGACCTTTGTATTCCAAGGCTGCAGATGTTGAGGGAAGTGATGGTCTGTGCATGCGAAAGGCCCCTTCTGATGTTCCACCTACAGAGCTGGGGCCCAGACAACACACTGTCAGAACCGAATTACCCATTACACTAATTTCTCAGCAAACTCTGGTCACTAAGGTAAGTGTAGGATCCCACTGTTTTGTCTGGAATTGGGGAAAAGAACAAACTATGAGATAAAGTTCAACCAGAAGGCATAGCCTCCCAAGAAGTACTGCGAAGCCTTTCCTGTCTAGATGTGGGGGGCCAAGAGCTAGTCTAGAGACAGGGCCTCTGAAATCCCAAAGGCTCTTAAGCATTGATCCAACCCACCTTACACGGAAGGTTGACTTGGGCAGAGCCACCCACTTGAGAATGCAGCACATGATGCGCACCATGGCAAGGCCACCCTCTGGCCATAGTCGGCTGCTATTTATACAGTTGGGGATTAGCCTTTTTCTCCATGAAGACGCCTTTCTCCCATTAGTGCTAATGGCAATCATGTGCCTGAACCAAAGCCATTCCATCTCCCAGATAGTCTAAAAATACACTGCAGAGAAGGAAAACATATGTATTGTTTTTATTTGGGATTCTAAAATCAAAACAGAAAGGAACTTGGGAGATCCGATCCCTTTCTGGTAGGGACTCTAGAGTGGTTACAGGTCTGTGTAAGTTTATGCATTGGGCAATGTGTAAGGTATGCTAAAGTGAAGGTGGATTCCTGTAGTCTCTCCTCCAAGTTACTTTTCTCATTGCTGTGCCTGGATTCCTGATCAGATGCTACCTAAATGTGGAAGGACTTGGCTCACAGTTTGAGGGCAGCGTCCATTGTGGTAGGAAGGCAGAACAGTATGTGCGATTGCTTGCCCACTTTTAGCACACCAGAAAGCAGGGACAGGATAGGGGGGCAGGGCCAGGCTATGAACCTCAAGACCCATCCCCAAGAGGGACTACTTCCTAATGGTTCTACACTCTATCCAAACAGTGCCACCATCTGGGGACCAAGTATTCTCACACACTCAGACCTAAACCGGCAGTAAGGACCTTTTTATCCCTGACAAACACTGCCCATTTTTCTTGAATGACTGGGATACTGGCATTCGATGCCTGGTATGTTGACAAGAAATGATTCTTGTGTGTTGACTCAGGACATGCGCATTGTTCCAGAAAAGGTCCACTGCAGGGAACATTTCTAAAAAAGGGAATGTGATTTTTCTTAATGACTCTGTTACTCACTTGCAACCACAAGAATGAAAGGGAAATGCTAGTCGGATATGAGAAACTCATGCTTCCAATGCAAAGATGCTTCTCAAGATAACGTTTAAGGAAAAAGCTGTAGCAAAGTGCCAATCAAACGGTGATTACACGCTAATCAAATTCTAACGCCACCATTTGTCACCCGCAAAATGCCACTGAAAGGCAAGACTTTAAGTGAATTCTGTACTCAATCCCAAATGGGATGTTGCCATCAAATTCCACTCCTCAGAGACCAGGGAAACGTTTGGAAAAGAAGGTGGAAAGAGTGTAAAAGCCAGAGGGGATGGAGGACACCAAGAAAACAAGGCTTCTAAACCAACCTGATCAAAGCTCACATGAACTCGCAGATACTGAGCAGCATGCACAGGGCCCGCACCTGTCTGCACCCGTCTGCATTTATAGGATGGCTTCCAGTCTGTTGTTTTTATGGGATTCCTGAGTGTGTGAAGCAGTAATGGTCTCTGACTCACTCTTGTGCCTTTTCTTAGGCTCTTTTCCTTCTGTTGGCTTGTTCTATCCAACTTCAGTGCAAGAGTTTTTGTTTTATTTTAGAAAACGAATGAATGGATTAATGAAAACCTAGCCACTAGAGTAAAGGTTAACAATGGAACTAGCACTTAGACCTGCTGGGAGACAGAAAAGCAGTTTCTCTAATTGAGGGACACTAGGAGTATCAGGCACTCAAGGGCAGGTCTTTATATTTGGTTACAGTTTGCTGGTTTTGTTTATTTGGTTTTATGCTTGTTTGTTTCTGTTTGGGTGTTTTATTTTATGTTCTTGGTTTGGATGGGTTTTGTTATATTGGGTTTGTCCTTGTTTTGAAAAAGAAGGTTGGATGGGTAGGAAGTGGGAGATGCTGTGGAAGCACTTGGGGGAGAAGAATATGATTCAAAATATATTTAATTTTTTGAAATAATAGAACATTTAATAAAATAGAAAAATACTTTTTTATATTACAGGGGTTTAAAGCTATTATTTCAAGAATATTCACAGGAATTATAACTTTTCAAGTTTATGTGAATAAATTATAATTTTCCTAGATTAATTCCAAAATGACACTTCAATTTTCCCACTTAAAAACTAGAATGTTCTATTTAAATAAGCACATGAACTTGGTCTAGACCCCAGATAGTTCTTCTTCATGAGATTTACTTCTTTGTGATAACCTCTTGTTCAGAAATATAATTGCATGTGTAGAAATATTTGGCCTTAAAAACTATATTATCCCATAATTTTAATACCAGCTAATTAAATTTATCTTCACAAGTAGTACTGGTCTATTAAAAATAACATGAAATAAAATAGGATGAAATGAACTTCTGGTCAGTCCTGTCTTCCACAGGGTGATAAGCTTTGGATGTGACAAGCTTGTCTGCCTTCTCTTGTTTCTGGCTCTCTAATCTTCCATGTGTTACTATGTCACTCTCTGGGGTCCTTTCTCTGTTGCTAGAATCTGCAAGTATCTTTAAACATGAGCAATGTTTGAGAATTCTCAAATATAGCATGTCTCTGTTTGCCTATGAAGGTTGTTCCCAGGAACTAGGGACCACAGAGTAGTCGGTTCAACATCTCATTTCTTTAAAAAAATGATGAAGACATCAAAAAGATCCACCATCATCAAGTATGATTCATTCCAGAGATGCAGGGATGGCTCAGCATATATAAACCCATAGATATAATCCACCATATAAACAAACTGAAACACAAAAACACATGATTATATCTCATGAGATGAAAAAAAAAAGACCTTTGACAAAAATCTAACATTCCCCTGAGGAGACTGCAAGGGATGCAAGGGACATACCTCAACATGATAAAGACAGTTTACAGCAAGCTCAGAGATGGAGAGAAACACAATGAAGTCCCACTAAAATAAGGAACAAGAAAAGATTGCCCACTCTCTTCAGACCTATTCAATACAGTACTTGAAGCCTTAGCTAGAACAATACGGTAACTGAAGGAGATCAAGGAGTTAAAATTGGAAGGGAAGAAATCGAAGTACTGTTATTTGCAGACGATATGGTAGTATACATAAGTAAGCCTAAAATATTCCACAGGAAAACACAGTAGGTAAACACTTTCAGCAAATATGAATACAAAATTAATTCACAAAACTCAGTAGCCCCCCTGCACACAAATGACAAACTGACTGGAAGGAAATCAGGGAAATGACACTTCTTACAATAGGCTCAAGTAACACAAAATATTGTTGGGATAACGCTAACCAAAGAAGTGAAAGACCTGTATGACAAGAACTTCAGACCACTGAAGAGAGAAATGAAAGAAAATATCAGAAGATGGAAAAAGATCTCCCATGCTTGTGGATCAATAGGATTAACATAGTAAAAATGGCCATCCTACCCAAAGCAATCTACCGATTCAATGTAATCCCCACCAAAGTTCCAACACAAGTCTTCACAAATTTTGAATGAAAAATTTTAAGCTTCATATGAAAACCTCCAAAACCTAGAATAGCTAAAACACTCCTGAATAATGGAAGAACTCCTGGAGGTCTCACTACCCTCAATTTCAAGTTGTATTGCAAAGCATGGTATTGACACAAAACAAAACATATTGATCAATGGAGTCAATGGAGTCCAATTAGGATCCAGACATAAATCTACATATTTATGGACACACACACACTTGAAATGAGATACCATCTTCAACAAATGGTTGTGGTCAAACTGAATAGCTGCATGTAGAAGAGTCCCAAAAGATCCGTATTTATCACCCAGCACAAACTCAAGTCCAAGCAGATCAAAGACCTCAACATAAAACCAGATACCGAACCTGATAGAAAAGAAAGTGGGGAATAATAGCCTTGAGCTCATTAGCATAGGAGGAGATTTTCTAACACGAATACTGAGCGCATAGGCTCTAAAATCAACTAATAAATGAGACCTCATGAATCAGAAGAGCTTCTGCATTGAAAAGGACACCTTTATTTGGACAATGTTGCAGCCTACAAAATGGGAAAAGATTTTTTTTAATCAACTATACATCTGATAGAGGGCTAATGTCCAAAACATATAAAGAATTAAAAAAAAAAAACCCTAGTTATCAAGAAAATAAATGACCTGGTTTTAAAATGGGGTACAAATCTAAACAGTAAGCTCTCAAAGAGGAAACTCAAATGGCAGAGAGACACTTAAATGCTCAACATCCTTAGCCATCAGGGAAGTGCAAATCAAAACTACTTGGAGGCTTCCATTTTCACTCATCAGAATGACTAAGATCAATAAAACATGACAGCGTATGTGGGTGAGGAAGGGCAGCAAGGGGAACACTCATCCATTGCTGGTGGGAGTGCAAATTTGTACAGCCATTATGGAAATCAGTATAGTGGTTCCACAAAAAGATGGGAATCAATCTATCTCAAGATCCAGCTATGCCACTCTTGGGCGTATACCTAAAGGATGCTTCATCTGACCACAGAGACACTTTCCTGACCGTGTTCATTGCTGGTCTATTCATAATAGCCAGAAACTGGAAACAACCTAGATATCCCTCAACAGATGAATGGATAAAGAAGGTGTGGCATATTTACATATTAGACTATTACTCAGTCATTTAAAATCATGGCAGATAATTGGATAGAACTAGAAAAAAATCATCTTGAATGAGGTATTCCAGACCCAGAAACATGGTACGTATTTCCTTACATGTAGATATTAGCTGTTAAGTCAATGATACTATAATAAACCACAATCTATAGAACCCCATAGCTTAGGTGTAGAGTAAGGGACTGGGGAGTACAGGTAGATCTTGTTAGAAATGGGAAGTAGAATACATAGTTATGGATGAAGAGAGGGGGCTGGAATGGAAAATCAAGAGGGGATAGGGAGAGGAGAAGGGGAAACGGGGAAAGGGGGAAAAGGAAGGGAATATGTGGAGAGACAGCTAAAGTTAGTGGCTATTTGAGGGGTAGTATGGAATCCTAATACAGTAGAAGCTTCCTAAAATATATACATATATGAAAAAGATCTAAATGAAATCGCCAAATAATAGGCAGGGGGAAGAGCACCCCAACTGGACATCTCTTGTCACTAAATGAAGCTTCAAGTTCTGGGCTTGTGTTGCATGTATTTGACTTATTGGCCAAAGAGGGTCCAGTGGAATCCACCAACAACTCAGGTTGTTGCCAAAGCTATAGCTTGTTTTCCACAAACTAATGGCAAGGCACCATGGCTGAAGGCAACAGCTACACAACTCACTTAACACTGGGATATCAAGCTTGTGCCTACAAAGAACCTTCACTCCTATGTTCTAGCATCTTTGGCACAGGAAGCCACTATGGTGTTTTGAGTAGGAATGCCTCCCATAGACTCACGTGTTTGAATGTTTGGCACATAAAGAATGACACTATCAGGACAAGGTGTGGCTTTGTTGGAGAAAGCATGCCACTCTGAGAGTGGGCCTTTGAGGTCTCATATGCTAAAGTTACACCCAGTGTGGCTCATAGTTCACTTCTTCTGCCTAGGGATCAAGATGTAGAACTCTCAGCTACCTCTTCAGCACCATATCTGCCTGCATGCCACCAAGTTTCCTGCCATGATGGTAATAGACTCAACCTCTGAACTCTAAGCCAGCCCCAATGAAATGTTTTCCTTTATAGGAGTTGCTGTTGTCATGATGTCTCTTCATAGCGGAAGAAACCCTAAGACAGGCACTCTACACCCTACTAAAAGAGAAATGTAAACAAGTCAGCCCCAAATGCTCTGATCTGCAATGCTGTCCTGACTGCAAGATATGTTAGGGCAATGGGGGCACAAAACTTGTTGGAGTAACTTCAGCAAAACCAAGTTTGTGTTTTGTAGAGCTTCCCTGTATGTAGCACATATTGCAAATGGCTCTCTGGTCCTCATCCCAAACCAAGGAAAGGAAGAACATTTGAAGTTAACTAGTTTGCCCTTAGTTAGGGTGTGTCTTCAGTCAGAGTGCTCGGGAAAGGCACTTGGGTGCTCTGCAACGGGAATGTCTCTGAGCAGCTGCTCCACACAAGGATGTTGTTGGACCCAAGGATGCTGGTCTAAATATTGTATTTATGAATTATCACTGTGTCCTCCTCTGATTTTCATAGAGAAATCTTGATTTTTGGACTTCTCATGTTGCACAGTTATCTAAGACCAATCTGATTTTTTAAAAATTTCTTTGCATGTAACCTAGCTGTGCGTAAAATTTAAATAAAAAATTGAATGGAGTCATGACTATCCCAGATGACTTTCCATCCCACCCAAGGTAAACCACAAACTCCTCTCACCATTACCCCTAACACTGCCTACCCCTTGAGGCTCAGGGCTCCCCTTTTGTCCTTTCTGCCTAATTGCCTTGGTTGTGTCCCTTAAACATGACCTTGCACTGTCATGGACTGTTTACTAGGTTCCCTTGTACCAAGAGCTCATGCTCTTCACTGTCACAGAGGACGACTCCCTTTTACTCTAAAGGCCTCGGATGAAATAGGAATGAATGTCAGTTGCTTAGAGAAACCCTGTACAAAGGAGGCACCAATGAGTCAACCCAATCTCATCAGCCAACTCAGGGTGCTACAGAAGTTCTTGTTGACACTTAAGGTTCAGCACAGTTAAAGTGTCTAGGCCTGTGCATGCCTAGTATCCCAAGAAGCCAGCTCCATGAGAGCAAAGAACTTGTTCCTGACCCCTGTAACTAGTATCGAGCTGCTACTGTGCCCCCACCATGTCCCAGGTGACATGCCATTCGTCTCATTCCTTGTGCCTTCAGTAAGGGAGCTCACTGCCTGAGGAGCCATAAAACATCCTGAGAATTCATTTGCTGATCAGTTAATAGATAAAATCAAGAGACAGAATATCACCTCCAAAGAATCAAGGAAGGAATCTGACAGTCTATGTTGAGTAAAATCTCCATAATTCCAAGGTATTTTGGAGTGTGTCCTTGGTTCAGGCTCCCTGGCTATGCACCAGGGAGATAGTGGTCAGCCAAAATATCTGCTGCCCCACGGAGTGAGAAGACTGGGAAATTTGTGATGAAGACTGAATGCCTCAAGCCTGGAGATAAGTCCACCTCAGTTAGCAGGAAAAAAACACATGCTATTCTAACAGAGAATCCACATTCTCTTTCCATCACTTCAGAGAGAGAAAAAGGAAGGTTTATGTCTATATTGCAATTGACCAAGGCATTTCTTCTCCTTCCTGTCCTTTCCTCACGTACTCTGAACTTAGGAAAATAAAGGGAGACTCCATATTAGCGGGTGTTGTGCATGCATCAGGCTGCAAAGAATTTGGGAAAGTGGCATTGTGTGTGTCCCAGTCCAGGGATATTTAAAACCCTTCATATGAGCCCACCTCATCTTGATCATTTGTCCAAGCAATTCGTCCTGCCTTCTTTTCTCTGATACTTGTATAAAACAGCTGGAAATTGTGACCAAGCCCACTTCACATCTTTCTGCATGCTACCTTATAAAGCGTAGATGCTTAGAAAGCCGTAAAAAGGTAGATGGGAGAGAGATGCTGTGATCTTGATGACACAGTGACCAAGACTAAGACTGCTAGTCCCTTAACTTCCTGGAATGGTTACCGTGGCTTTTCCTTATATTTGAAATGGCTCATTTCTGGTTCCTGACACCATCACCAGCTTAGCCATGGAAGAGCAATTTCCAGGAAAGAAATAGGAGGTCAGCTTTGCAGGCTGACCTCAGGACAGCAACAAATCCTGGCATGTCCTTAGGGAGAAAGGGAACTGAGATGAACACACACTGACATTACTGCGGGTAAAAAGAACCCACATTTTCTCAGGGGAGCTTCCTCTCCTGGGAGTTACAGAGCAGGCCTGGCTTTCTTAGGGGTGCCCTTTATTGTGGGTACCTTGCATCTATGTCATCAGATACTCTAGCCCAACTAGCATGCAACATTTTAGAAATTCATACATTTCTAAAGAAAGATTTTTCTAGAAAAAATTTCTGGCAGACATCATGCAATGCAAGAGAATAATGATTCCAATGTAAGCAACACTTGAACGAGGCTACAATTATTAAATCAATCTGTTCATGGTGTATGTATGCATTTGTACATGTGTGTGCCTGTGTGTAGAGGCCGGAGATCAACCAAGATAAGTTTATATATTTAAATATGTACATGCATGCTTGTCTACTTATCTAGATCCACAGAGGGCATCCAGTCCCTGGAGAACTGGAGTTCCAGGCAGTTGTACACTGCCCAGTGTGTGTGTACTGGGAACTGTACTCCTGTCTTCTGCAAGGGCAACAAGTATTCCTAACTTCTGAGTCATCTCTCCAGCCCTTGTCTTCTTTTATTTGTTTATTGTTTGTTAATTTTTGTTACTGTTGTTTGAGGCAGTGTCTCTTACTGGGACCTGGGGCTTACAGATGCAGCCAGGCTCGAGCTCTGCCATTTTCCTCAGGCTGTATCCTGGGATGAAAAGCACACACCACCATCCTTGTTTATTTTTTGCATGGGTATTGGAGACCAAGTTCAGATTCTCATGGCTGTGAGGCGAGCACCTTATTGGCTGAGCTATCTCCTTAAGCTAAATACATCTTTCTAAAAGCCAGACAGATAGGCGTGTATTTAGCAGGTTCTGAACCAGGCATGTGCCTGGAACCTATGCAGCATTTCTGAAAGCATTTTGCAGTCGGCAGGTGGAGCTGGGGAGACACACGGCTGTACACTTGACATTCTAATCCTCAGAGTTTTCTGACTTGCACTCTAATTTCTTTGGTTGAAGAACTAATTTAAGTCAGCTGCAGAGACTCCAGCTTGTGAGCGTTGCCGTTTCATAATGTAATTAACGATTCACATCCAATTACATCATGTTAAAAATCCTTTCTTAATCCTGTCTCTGTTAATCCAGGACCTAAGGCCTTCTGTGTGGCCTGGATCGATGCTCGGGAGGGAAGCAGAAAGCTCATTTGCAAGCACCAGTTGGAAAACACATGCGTGATTTGGGATTGTGATTGGACACCGTGAGATGTATTTTTGTATGGGAATACTAAGAATGGAGGAATATAAGGGAATCAGACATTAGCATTCACCCTGTAAACATGGCTTTCATGGCAAGAGGATGCATATACCTAAATCTCTCCTTGGGCCTGCAGGGGTTTCAGAATGAGGCCTGATGTCATCACTTAATATAATACAGCCCCACCCTCCCCACCCTGACTCCATTCTAATAGTCTTGTCCCTGGTTTATAGCCATCAAGGCCTAAGGGACCCAAGGACTTGCTCTGTTTGCTGCATTTTCATGCACTATGTGTAGATCTTCTATTCCCTGAGCTGCCTTTGATTCTTGTTACAACTGGTCGCTGGTAGTTGGCAAGGCTTCCTGTCTCCTGTGTGAAGGCTGGGACAGAGAAAACCACACTATTTTCGCTGGCGTCACCAAGCATGGTAGCTCACTTGCAGTCTGTATTCAAAAGGATTTTAAAATGTGTTATTTTTGTGTCCTGGGTTTGCTTGTGTCAGTTTCCTCTGAATACATCATTCGTTTGAATGATTGAAACCACCCCATTTCTTAAAGTCAAAGGAACTAGACCAAAATAAGGGAAGAAACAAGTTCAAGGTTATCCAGGGGTCACTGTTCAAGTGGTACAGGCTAACTGCTGTGGTATCTGTGGGGTCATAAGAGAGTTAGCACACTAAAGACTCATAGTCTATGGAGGCCAGTTCCTAGCACTGCAGTGTCTTACCAAGTGTTGGGAAGTTTAAACTTGTCCTCTGAGGGTTTGTTGCTGAACCAAGCAAAACCTTGAGGCTGCTCCTTAATTGAATTTCTTCAGAAACCATACTTTGAAGTACGTTTCTGAACCTTGACAGAAGCAACTGATACAATCAAAAGTCTTAGCAGTGTTCAAATAATTTAGCCCCACATTCTCCAACCAAGAACGTGGCTTACGAAAATGAGTGGACATCTGGCCAAAGTTTCACACATGGAGATCTAATTTGAATATTATTTGAAATGCTGAAAAATACAGGAATCAAGCTGAATTCCCAACATTAGAGACATAGTTACAAAGTTTATATGGCCATATCAGGAGATTATTGGATAGCTGTGGAGGTTTGAATGAGAAATACCTCCCCCAGGCTCACGTGTTGGAGTACTTGCACCCCAGCTGGAAATGCTCTTTGGAAAGGTTTCAAGGCCTTGGGGAGATGGATCCTCATGGAGGAAAGTGCATCATTGGGAGTAGGTGTTGAGAATGTATAGTTTCACATGTTCACTCTGCGTCCTGTTCTCATGTGAAGATGTTTAGACCTCTGCTTCCTGTGGCAGAGGCCATAACTGCCTGTTGGCCTGCTTCCCTACCGTGATGGGCTCTCATCCCCCTGTGAATGTAAGCCACAGTTAACTTTTTCTTCTGTAAGAGGCTTTGGCCATGGCATTTTATCAAAGCAACAGGAATGTAGCTAGCAATACACCAGCTGTTTCCCATGGTTCCAGAGAACTTCCTACAGCAATGGAAGCAGGTTACCTTGCACCCTGGCTGCATGAAAACTTGAACTTTGGAAAGTCTTATAGTTCTTAGACAGAGAACAGACCCTGGGAGAAAGGCTTGCCCACGTGTCAGCTAAACAAGGCTGAACAGCAAGCATACCAAAGTGGATGGGGAAATGTCCACAGGGCCTCAAGCATACACCAAGAACTGTAGGTAACTGAGTAAGGCTGAGGGTGAGAGAGTTGGTCCTCCCAGGGAAGAGCACATGAGTACTTGTTCAGTGTCAAAAATAGTCATCCCTGAAACCATACATTCAAGTAACATTACTTAGATCGAAGGGGTTATATTTAGGAAGATATATATATATACATATGCATACAATAACAATTGATGAGAAAAGAGGCCATGTGTTTGAAGGAGAGAAGGGATGTACGGGAAGGTTTGGAGGGAGGAATTTTGTAGTTAAATGACAATCTTAAAAGTAAAAATAAAAAAATTAAGTCATGAGGGTAAAGACGTCATGAATGGCATTAATGCCCTTAAAAGAAGAGATCCATTTATTGTAAGGCCATAGTAAGAAATAAAGTTTGTAATCAGAAAGGGGTCCTCACCAGAACCCTACCTTGTAGCCCTTGATCATACGCACGCACACACACACACACACACACACACACATACACCATGTTGGTATGTAGGATAATTAATAGTGTTACAGTGACAAATTTATCTCAAGTTGATTTGTATGGGGAGATGTGTGGACTTGGTACTTGCATGTAGATGTGCATATGTGTGGGTGTATCCACTTATGTGAGTGCCTATGGAGGTCAGAAGTTTACTCAAGATATCTTCAACTCCTTCTCTGCCTCATTGTATTTTTTGCAACAGGACCTATCATCACTGATCTTGGAGCCCATCTTCTTTTATTTTCCTAATTAATTTAGTAAATAATTGCTTTATTTTTGATGTATTAGTGGATAAAATACACTCCAAATTTAATCTTTTGTTCCTACTAATGTGAATGTCCAAACAAAATTATTCTCTTTTAAAAAACTAATAAAATTTATTTTAAAATATACAACTCGGTATTGACATTTTTTAAGTCATCAAAATAATTTATAATAGTTAAATGCCTCTTAAATATTCACCATATCTTCTAAAGCTAAAAGTCATATGCACTCAACCAGTTTTTAAAATCTATTTGGAACATTAAACATGATAGAAATAGAAAAAAAATCTCTTATGAAGTCCTCTATGAACGGAAATTGTGACAAGTTCCTGATTAGACGGAAGCAGTTCCATCCATGGAGTCCATCTTTTGGTTCAGTAGAGCAGTGGGCCTTTGGCTCTACGTTTCTCAGCCCCTAGCACAGGGTTACAGGAGCATGTCATTACATCCAGCGTTTCTGTGGGCACTGGGGATCTAAACTCAAGTCTTCCTATTTGTAAAGCAAGCACCTCACCACTGAGCTATCGCCCAGCTCCAAACTGAAACAGCTGGCCATTGTTACAAAATTCTAGTGGGGGAAAAAAGTACATTAACAAAATATATTATTTCTTGTAATGTGATAGAATGGGTACCCCAAGACTCCACTGCCATGAAGCAGCTAGGACTGGAAATATGTATAAATGCATATTCTAAATATAGTACTTAGTTTTCAAGGAAATGCTGCAAAGTTTCAAAACAGACAAACAAACACCCCTGGAGAATAAATGTAGGTATGGTGGTTGCTACTTCTGACTTCACATACAGCCTGGAGTTTAAAGTCAAACAAGAGGAGGGGGGTGAGGGGAAGGGAAAAGGGAAGGGGAAGGGGAAGGGGAAGGGGAAGGGGAAGGGGAAGGGGAAGGGGAAGGGGAAGGGGAAGGGGAAGGGGAAGGGGAAGGGGAAGGGGAAGGGGAAGGGGAAGGGGAAGGGGAAGGGGATGACAACCCAGAAGCAAGCTCTGCGTAAAGTGCAGGCTGTGTCCAGAACTCACACAGTATGCTTGGTGTGAACAACCACAAGCTGAAGAGTTCACAGAATAAGAGTCCCATGAAGTGAGCATGGAGATCTCCTCTGAAGGAAATTATCCTCATCCTAAGAATTTCCAATGAATATGAACTTATAATTGTGTGTGTGTGTAATATAAACTACTGTCTTGAATTCACACACAGAGATATTAAAAATTATAGGATAGAAAATGAACACCATGTTTAAAGTATATAAAAGTTAAAGGTATATAAAAGAGATTATTAAAATTATGAATAAGGGATAAGAATCTACAAAAACAGCCAGATTGACCTCAAAAAAGCTAAAAGTCCTAGAAATAAAAAGTACATTATGTGGAATTTTAAACCTCAGATACATCTAAGCAAAATAGTGGAGTAAACTATAAAACTATAATTTTACTGAACACAGAGTCAAAAGTATCCAATATAAAAAAATCGGTTAGGAGAATCGAGCATAGAAGACCACAGAAAGCACATCTAGAACCCCAAAACAGGCAACTGAGGAAACAAGGGAGGAAATCATTGTCTGAAGATATCTCACAATAAATACAATAACCGTCAGGTCCATGAAATGAACAAGAAGACACCTACATTTAAATTCACCATGAGTGGATGCCCACAGTCAGCTATTGGATGGATCACAGGGCCCCCAATGGAAGAGCTAGAGAAAGTAACCAAGGAGCTAAAGGGGTTTGCAACCCTATAGGTGGAACAACATTATGAACTATCCAGTACCCCCTGAAGCTCGTGTCTCTAGCTGCATATGAATCAGAAGATGGCCTAGTCAGCCATCAGTGGAAAGAGAGGCCCATTGGTCATGCAAACTTTATCTGCCTCAGTACAGAGGAACGCCAGGGCCAAGAAGTGGGAGTGGGTGGGGGACTTTTGGGATAGCATTGGAAATGTAAATGAAATAAATACCTAATAAAAATAAATAAATAAATAAATTTACCATGAAAAATAACACAACACAGAGACAGCTTCAATGTAACCCAGAGGTAAAGCCCAAAGGTATAATAGGTACAGGACAGATACCTTCTCCATGGCAACAAATGAAGCCAAACACAAAAAGAGTAAAGTCTTCAAGTGCTGAGCCGATATCACTGTCAGCACACGGTGGCATTCCTCACCAGATCTTTCAAATTTATGGACTATCCACATCCCCTCAACCTCATCCCAATCTGAAACAGTTTAGCTCCAAAGCTCCCCAATGCACACTTTAGGAATGTGAAAACAGATCTGACATGCGCAATGGAAAGGAACCAGAGACGTGGCAAACAGGACACAGGCAGACATTGCATAAAAGTAACAGTCGGACTGTTAGCCTCAGAAACAGAGCCGGTAGACCTGATGCGCAAGAATTGTGCTGTGGTTCTGCATTTCTGCCTCCCTACCTGAGGATGCTACATTGTTGTGAGATGAGAGGGAGGAGGGAGGGAGGGAGGGAGGGAGGGAGGGAGGGAGGAGAGAGAGAGAGAGAGAGAGAGAGAGAGAGAGAGAGAGAGAGAGAGAGAGAGAGAGAGAGCTGCTTTTAACTAGCAGAGATAAAGAGCAAAATGAGAAAAAAAAATCTGTTCAACGCAGGGCAATGAAGGAGATAAGACAGAAGTGAGAAACCTAGAAAACTTAGATAATGTGACAGACATAAATGGATACAAATCAACAATGAAGAAAATTATGAGTGGTCTCATCTTTCTGTTTAAACATTTGGGAATGACACATAATGTTTTGAGAAATAAGTACTGGATTCAGCCTTATTCTCTCTACATCTCATGAAAATGAAATGACAAGGAAAATAAAGTGATGTTTAAGAGCCTAGGCAGAAATTCTTTGAACATCAAGCATCATAGAGGCGAGTCATCTTTGGGGGTTGGATTCTGAAATATTTACAAATGCATATGCAGACATTTGGGGGGATGAAACCCAAGTCTAACAGGAGATTGACCTATGTTTTGCATACATGCTATGTACATAGCCAAAAGGTAATTTTAAATAGCATTTTAAATAATATTTCACACTAAAAATTCCATGGGGAAATATTTTCCTCTTGTGTTATATCAAATGTTTAAATATAGTTAGACTGTGGCACATTTTAGATTTTGGATTAGAGACGCTCAACCAAGTAGAAAAACTGGTAAATAGAAAATATCAATAGAATAAAATAAGAATCTGAGGGGAAATAAAAATAGTATATTGTTAAATGTCTCTGTAGACTTATACAAAGAAAAGGCAAGCCATTATTATGAGAGATGAATCAAGAACACTACTGGATACCCAACATACTATAAATACTATGAACATCTTTATGTGAATCACACAAATGCCTTGGATGAAATGGTAGATTTTCAAGACACAAATTCCTCACAAAAATGGTATAAGAAGTAGAACTCCTAGCTAATGACAATGTATCCTGGCTAGTTCTTATGGTAATTTGACATAGACTGGAGTCATTTGGGAAGAGAAAATCTCAACTGAGAAAATGCCCCGAGCTGGATTGTAAAGGCAAGCCTGTAGTTAATTTTCTTGACTGATGATTGACATGGGAGGGCCTAGATCACTGTGGGTGGCTTCACCCTTGAGCTGAGGATCTTAGGTACTATAAGAAGGCAGACTGAGAAAGCCATAGCTATAGGGAGTGTTCATCTATGAATTCTACTTCAGTTCCTATCTTGAATTTCTGCCCTGACTTCCTTGGATGATGGGCTTAAGCTATAAGATGAAATAAATTCATCTTCCTCTCCAAGTTGCTTTGGATCATCGTGTTTTACCACAGAAATAGAAACCCAACTACAACAATGCAAGTTAAAAAAAAAAACAAAAAAAACAAAAAAACAAAACAACAACTGTATTTGTAATGAAAACCTCCCCTCGAACTGATGTTCAGAGCAAGAGAGTTTCTCTGGTGAGCTCAGTCCAGCACTCAGAGCCAGAGGAGAGAATAGCTTCCAACTCATTTTCTAAAAGCTAGTGTTTCCATGATACCTAAGCAAACATACTAGTGTCTCACAAAATAGATCCCCAAATATTAGCAAATGAAATTTAGCAATATTATTTTATGATGTAATATATCATAACCAAATAGCAATCCCAAATTAGCATGAAAATCATTGCAGTTCCCCAGGTTCATAAAATAAAGAGGAAAACTTCTATTGTTAGGCAAATAAGGCTTAAAAGAACTTGTCAATACTCAATGCCCAGGCAAATCAAGAGTCTTCATCAAATTAGTAATAGGAATAAAAAAATTAGACTGAATAAAAGCCAAACAAGGGACTTACGTAGACATTTCTCAGAAAGTCTATATAAATGATCGACAGGCACACACACATACATGCAATATTCAATCATTAGAAAACCTCTAAAGAACCGTAAAGCAAAACCACAATGAGATGCTAATTAGGATGGATATTTAAGAGTAAACATAGAACAAGTATGGATGATGGTATACAGTAACAAGGTCCTTTGTACTTTACAGTAGGAATGCCAAGTAGTGCAGTCGCCATGGAAACAGTATGACAGTTCCTCAAAACTTACAAATAGAATTGACATGTAATTCAGCAATTTCACTCCTAGGTATATACCCACAAACAGTGAAAGCAGGGCATCAAAATAACGTTTGTACACTCATGTTCCTGGGAGGATTAATAAAAATAGCCTAAAGGTAAACAGAATCCAAGTGTCCATCAACATGTGGATGGATAAAAGAGGCCATATTCATGGAAGGGAATGTGATTGTGCCTCAGCAAAGAAGGAGACTGACAAATGGTATACCATGGAGAAAGCCTAAGGGTGTTGTGTGCAAGTAAACTGAGCCACTTGCAAAAAGACAGATGATGTGTATGATTCCACTCACATGAGGTCCCCAGAGGAGTTAATGCAGAGACAGCAAGTGGACTGTGCTCACCAGGGGATGGAGTGCCAGCTTTAATGGGGACAGAGTTTTGTTTATAAGACAATAAGAGTTATTTGGATGGGTGTGGTGACAGTTGCCAAACATCATTAATTTACCTAATGCCATGGAACTGCTCACTTAAAAACTAGTAAAATATCTCACAATAAATGGTGAAATATAAACAGCACTTTATATAGACAGACTTAGGTAGATGGAATCTACATTTTAAAATATCCTTATACTTAACAGGGACTAAGACAAAATGCTGTCTCTCAGTACCTCTCTTTATATCCTACTTGCGATGGTGCCTTATGCAATAAGTCATGAAAAACATGGCTGTGCATAGAGGACGGCCAGCTAGAGCCTTTCCCCATCTCTCATCTCCTACATCATTTTCACTACTTATTCTGCAACATAAATTGTTTGACCATTAGAGGACTGGAACAAATAAATGTCTTGTTTATGGCTGGGTTCTCATGTATGAAACTGTCAAAAGGGAAGTTTATTTGTTTTTTTTGGGGTTTTTTTTTTTTTTTTTTTTTTGGTTTTTCAAGACGGGGTTTCTCTGTATAGCCCTGGCTGTCCTGGAACTCACTTTGTAGATCAGGCTGGCCTCGAACTCAGAAATCCGCCTGCCTCTGCCTCCCAAGTGCTGGGATTAAAGGCGTGCGCCACCACGCCCGGCTTAAGTTTATTTGTTTTTAAAAAAAGGAAACTCCTAAGCCATCTATACAACACCGCTGTATTTGATAAGACCTCTTAAGAGAACCTCAATATTAAAGATCATTCTATAGAAATCAATTATGTATGTGTTGAGAAATGAATTGTTTAAAACTCAATATTAGCATTCATAATATGAAGAAAGGAAGGATCTATTGCATCCACACTAAAAATTATGAAATACTGGAAGAGGACATTGAGGACAAATGTGAGAAAGCAATATGCTACATAATGGAAGACCACAGGTTTGCTTCCATTTATATGGACATGAATATTTACCCTTGACCCCCAGGGGTGAGGGTGGTGGAACATTGACTATTAAAGATCACATGTTCCAGCAGTGACAGGAATATTTCATGTCTCTGTGTAATTGCTTTTAATAGTATCCAAAGTTTTGTGACTTTTAAAAAAAATTCAATTAATGTGATTTTTCATTTATAGAAGGATGTTTTAGCTTCTGAAATCAGTCTAGAAACTTATTTTCTCGTGTTCCCTGTTCATACTTTTAACTATCTATTTTATATGCCTTTAAATATAATGTTTATTTTATGACCTTTTATCTTTTCCTTTATCAGGATACCTTCATAGATCTATACATAAAATGTCTGTAAGTAAACAATGTCTAAAAACAGTGTATGAGAGAGTACAGAATTAGATTGGGGGTCTTGCTTAAATATAAAATGGATGTTAGACAGGGTCTGGTAGCACTTTGGCTGAATCCTGCAGTGGTTGGACCTCTCCATGCCGCTGGAGCACACTAAGAATAGCTGAGAGGATCCCCCCATCTTTCCCATACATAGATGGGAGCTTTTCTGACTCACATAGTATTCATGTGGAATGAAATTCCTACAAGGAAACACCTGTGTAAACCAGGGAAATCCTTGCATAAACAAGAATTCCATACAGGGGTGGTACAGCCAGCCAGTTCTGAAATAACAGATTTCTCATCGATGGTCCCCACGGATAAGTGGCATACAGTGTGTAGGAAAAAACAGATTCCTGTACTGTGCCACACAGGAAATTCATCTGAAATGATTACAGATTTAAATAAAGTGAAGAATGCGGGCTAGAGGAGCCTTTCTAAGCCTGTTGGGGGGATATAAAGGCAGGTGATAGAGGCAGCAAGGAATCTGAATGTAGAAAATTACCAGAAGCAGGCATGATGACTAAAGGCAAGATGGCATCTTGGGAGAGAAATCCTGGAACAGAAAAGGCATGTTAGTGAGTACTCCTGGAACCTGAGTCTCACTTGCTAATACTACTGATAAGACCAGCCTTGATGCTTCAGTTTAGACCTGTCATTATCCACAAGGGTCAACTTTACTCCCTGGGACAGTGTCTGGAGACATTTTGGAGGTGTGCCCCTTAGTGGGTCAGGGAGAAGTGCTGCTAGTATCTATGTGTGGAGACCAGGAAAGCTCCTAACACTGCTACATGACATTACCGAATGCCCAATATCTGGGTTGAGAAGCTGCTAGCCAAGCATTGTGTGTGTGTGTGTGTGTGTGTGTGTGTGTGTATGTGTGTGTGTGTGTGTGTGTGATAAAAATGAGCCCAGAAGGAGATAGAAGCTCGGTCATGGCTTCTTGGAAAGTTCTCGTGCTATCTATGGTGCTGTTCATTTAAAGTTATTTAAAAACTGGAAGCTTTAACAGCTATAGACTTTTACCATGCACATCTTATTATGCATGTCTATATTATGCTACAGAAATGTCTTATTTAAATGTACAAAGAATGTTATAATGGCGATGCATGATGTTTGAGGATGCTTAATGAAGGCGGAATTCATGCGGCAACACTACTGTGTCGAGTAATCTATACCCATGAGCATTATGATCATGTCTGTCTTCTCACCAAAGTCCTAGGAATCTTGCTAAGAAATTCCATGGCTCTTTTTAAGGATGTTTGTCAACACATTGTTCTAAAAGGTTTAAAATAAAAGTAATCTGTTTAACAATATGATTTTTTGGTTTTCAAGGTGAAGTAAATCCATACAGTAGAAGGCTTTACAATGATTAGATGTTTAACAGGGAATCATGGACAACACAGGTGGACAATCCAGGTGTATGATGTCATTTTTGTTTTTTAAAAAAGGAGAAGAGAGGAAAGGAAGTGTTATATGAGGAGAAAGAAAAGTTAGTGTGTGAATGAGAGAATTTACATAACCGATGGGAGGACATACAGGGTAGTAGGGTTAACATTGGTTTTCATGTTTCTATTTTTACTTCTTTTTTTTTTTTTTTTTTTTTTTTTTTTGGTTTTTCAAGATAGGGTTTCTCTGTGTAGCCCTGACTGTCCTGGAACTCACTTCATAGACCAGGCTGGCCTTGAACTCAGAAATCCACTAGCCTCCCAAGTGCTAGGATTAAAGGTGTGCGCCACCACGCCGGACTCAACTTTAATTTTTATAATGAATGTTTTGCTTTTTCAACAAGAAACAGAGAAGAGAGGGGCTGATTCATTTAAATTTTTTTCTAAGCAATCTTTTCACAGAATGCTAAACCTGGAAGAAACCACAGCCACCAAAGAGCCATAAAAGATGTTGCAAGTGGGCTGGGACAGGGCATGTCATGCCAGCACAATGTCCCTCACAGTGACCTTCCAAATGCACCCACCACACGACATTTCATGCATTTGGTGGGCCACCCCTCCAAATTCTATGGCTAGTGTCAGCTGCTCTGCCACTCACAGCTCTGTGGGCTATGGTTTCTGCACTGAACTGTTTCACTTAGACTTACACTATTTGTGCTGACCCAGGAGTGCTAGGGAAAACTCACATGCTCACTGTCTGAACAAAAACATCCAAGCATGGTTTATCCAAGCAAAAATGCTCAAGCTTCTATCCTCCTCATTCCAGAGCCAGATCCCACATCATTTAACTGCCAGTTTAGTCCTTGGAGTAAAGAACTGTATAATCTCTATCTGGTCCAACTCACGTATTTATACATGCAAAAGATAGGACACAGCCAGAAGGAGTATGTTTTGGGCAAAAATCTGTCATTATGAGTTTCCACATGTTTGAATGAGCTGGACTTCAAAGTTGGCTTTGGATTTTTTAGCAAAAAATTTGTTGTGGCGCACAATCTAAGACTCTGAGAAACCCTGAGTTTCTCAGAAGACTCAGAGCTCTGAGAAGCAGAGAGTACGGGGGGGGGGGGGGTTTCCTCATGGGACCCATGTGAATAATGCCATAGAATGGATGATGACTACACACTTCATGGAGATTTTCGAGCACACCAAGGAGCATAGAGAGGCTGGGTTTGGTAGTAAGTACATCTGTGATCCTAGCACTGGAGAGGCAGAGGCAGGAGCGTCACAGCAAGTTCTAGGACATCCAGGAATACATAGTGAGTTTCTGTCTCAAGAAAACCAAAACCAGCCAGCCAGCCAGTCAGTCAGACAACCAAATGACAAAATCCAGGTCAATGGGGAGATCCAAGGATGAGGTCCATGCACGCAAATCTTACAACTCATAGAGAAAATGGTTACAAAAAAACTAATTTTGGTAACTTTGTGATCAACTTCTGATTTCATGGACAACTTCCTAAAGGCTAATATATAAGGCTCTCCTGTGGTTATGATTGGGGACATTTCCACAGGTCATGTGTCACAACAATCAGAGTAGGCAGGTAGGCACTTCAGGGAGAAGAGTCTAACCCTAATTGTGGTGACACTGCAAAAACAAATACCACTACTACACATGCCTGCCCTCCAGGACACCTCAACCCTGAAGAGCCTGTGATAGCCCCTAAGAACCAAGACACATAGAAGAGATAACCCCATCTCCCCAAATATCTCACACAAGACAACACTAGTTGGGACAGACATCAGTGTTGGGTGGGATGATCCTGGATGTGATGCCCTTCCTGGATAAGAACAATTCTCTACACTCTCAACATCAGTCTCATATTATGCACTACAGTGTCCCAGCTGTGAAGCAGGGTCATTACCAACACAGATGCCTTCCCCATGCTGTGCTCTACTGGGTCACAAAGTATTGGATAGCAATGTGAGAAGCATTTCCACATTTTGACAGCAAACTATTCTGAAATCAGAGTTTAAAAGGATTCAAGTCTGTTCTATCATCTTCACCTGTCTTCTGCTCTCCCAAGTTGGTGGGCAAACCAGAAAGGATCACATCCTACCCAAAGGTCTTAGATTTACTCTAAGGTTACTGGGAGAAAGAAAAACTTGACCAAGAGACAGGACTGAGATACATGATCCTATTTCTCACGTTTTTTTTATTTTTCCATTTTCCAGATCATCTGTATCCAAAACACTTTTCTTTACATATCTCATCACAATACCATTTTGTCCTCTCAGGATTGTGTTTAATCTGATTTCCAGCAAACAGCTCAGACCACACCTAAGACTAATAACTACAGAGTGGTATTGAGTCCCACTGTGAATTCACGTGAGTAGCTTGATACACATGAATCGCCTATGAACTGTGTGGTGAATAACTAGCTAAATGGACTGAAATGCAGCCGGTCTTCCATCGACACCCCGTGGAGACTCTGCTGGTGGTCTAGACATGAATGAGTTCTAGAGAGCATGAGTATCTAGGACTCATTCATGTCTACACAGTTGCTCTATGGTTCTCTAACTTAAATATTTAGACCATTATCTGATCAGTCTTCAGTCCTTGAATCTATCTTTCTTTATGAATCCCCGGCAAACCTGAACAAAAGGAGTGTTAGTAATGACTTTCTCCCTAACATTGTAGAGACATAGCTCATTCATATAATGCAGGGTGTGTCTGATAAAACAAAGTGTATGTGTGTGTGTGGCGGGGGGGGATGGCTCTTGATTTCTAGAGCTGACTTGGGTAATGAAAAGGGGCAAATTTGGGTCCTTAAAGATGATGGAGAAGTATATTTATTATCCTGGAAGAGATGACTTCACCTCATTAAGACATCAGTAATGAAACAAACCTTCAATATCTTTGTGAAAACCCTCTACATCTTTGTGCAGCACAGCTCAAATGTCCCCTCTTCTTCATTTAGCCATTTGAAAGATGACAAACGTGTCCCATAATTGTATTTGACTCTTCTGACTGGCTTCTCAGGGGAAACACAGTTTGGAGAGCCTCACTCCTAAGCTTTCAGACCAACTGGGGATTCTGTAGTTTTCACAACCTACCTCTTGGTGGTGAATCTTACATGGCTCCCTCCCTTCCTTGGTTAGAGAATGTTAGGCCCAGGTGTGAGGAGTGGTTGTATAAGGAAGAAGACATAGGGTCCTTGAGTGACCCTGATGTCACATCAGTTGCTTTGTTGGCTCATCAGAGTATCTTGACCTCCACCAAACAACCAGATCTTGAATATCTGCTCTAAGATAGTGCTCTGCAGAATGGAGACAGTGACTCATAGGGTTCCCACCTTTTCAGATTGTGCAGCCTAGCAGGAAAAGGGCCTCTAGAGAGTGGGGAGGTCACTTTAAAAGACTGTAACCTATACACTTGAGTTTTGTTTCAGAACTGTGCAGTCAGAGAGCAGCAGAGTACCTGGAACCTGGACTGACAAAAACCGTCAAGGAAATGAGAACAGACTATCCAGATGGAATTCTGATATGGAGGCACCAGAAGGTGCTAGAGCTTAGCAGGTGCCCCAGTCATTAGTGACAATGGTAACTGGCATACAGTGACAGACTTTGTTGCCAACAATAAAGGGGAATGTGGGCTAGTGGCCATGATGAATAGTTTAGGAAACAGGAAAAGAACAAGAGGGAATTTGTCAGGCTTTGGTCAAAAGATAAGAGGCGGCCCTAGAGTCAATGGTATGAAGGGGTAGAGGACAAAAAAAATACCTCCCTTTGCTTGGACATCATCCCATCTGATTCTGAGAATTACCCTAATAATTTTTCTGACAGCTACAATGACAGAAAATCCCTTCTCCAATGAAAGAATTCAAATAACCATCTGGTCAACTTCTCCTACTGAACTAATAAAGTTATTGCTGACAAGTGACCGAAGATTATAAAAAGATTAGCCTCGAGCATGGGTGGCACACTTTGTCTAAAGGCCTGGGTGACAGCTATTTTGGTTTTGTGGGCTACGCAGCTTCTTTTCCAACTCTCAAGCTCTGTCACTATTATAGAAGTAGCAAGAGGATATTGTATATATGAACATCAATGTATAAATGAACATCAATGGTTGTGGGACTGGGTTGAATCATTGTTTGCTGACACCTCCTCTCTTCAAAATGTTGAGTGAGATGTAGTTCCAGTTTCTTTGTGCATTCATATGCACACTAAAACATCCCCTGGATCAAGTTATAGTTAATAAAACAAACAAAACCCCACTTTCCCCAATTATTCTTGCTTCAGGAAAGGTAAGAAAACACTACCCTAAAACTATTTACTTGGTCATGACCATACACCACTTATCAGCTGTACAAGTTGTCGCTATAGTGTTAGTTCTCATCCCACTGAGAAATGCTGCAGACAGGAGCAACCTTAGGAAATGCAGATGGATATACACAATGCTGGACATTCCAGTCCCTACAGATGACAGTCCATCTGGTCCACTGGCAAGTCCTGCTGGTTCACCTTTAAAACATGCCTCTGCTGAGTACATTTTTCTTGCTTGTGTATATACAGTTTCAGGGCTGGCCACTTTGTCCTGAACAACCAAAAGGAGGGCTTATCCTTTGCAGAGGCTAGCTCTCCCTTTCTCAGCAATCATCAGTTCCTTGTATTCCCTAGACCAGGGGTGTGACCCTGTGAGATTTGAGACTTTTCCCTTCCTTGTTAACATGTCCACTGATATTGCCATAGTGTCTGTCCTTTCTCTCTCTCTCTCTCTCTCTCTCTCTCTCTCTCTCTCTCTCTGTGTGTGTGTGTGTGTGTGTGTGTGTGTGTGTGTGTAAAACAACAATACTTATGGAAGAAGAGGTTATCAGTTTGAGAGGGAAAAAGGAGGAGAAAGTAAAGCAATTATTTTAATTACTTCAATATTTTAATTGTTACAAAGTATTAATGCTATTTTAATTATCAATACTTTAAATATTTTATTTAAAATGTATAAAAACGTTAAAAACAACCAGGGTTCTGGGTCTAAACACTTTGCAACACCTTCACCACTGTCCCCAGGCCAAGTCTGTTCTCACAATTGTCCAGTGTGCTCCTAAGTGAGCAAGCAGAGTTTAGCAGGAAAGAATATTCACTGCTCTCTTTACATGGGTGAGAAGATGATGGTCTATAGCCCACTTGCAGTCTTGTCCTAGGTGGAACTCAGGAAGTCTCCTAACTCCTTTCTGAGTGATAAGAGGTGCAGTAGAAAGTGGCAGGGTGGCTAGCTCTTACATGCACTGCATGGCACACTCTGGGGCGATAGCCCTCATTGGTCCACCTTAGAGACTTACCAGCAGGCAAGGGCTTCTTATTCAAGGTCACATCTACTCCCTGGGATATAAAGGCCCAGCCTTCTTGCTCCAGCTCAGAGCAACACTAAAGAGCCAGTCTCGATCCTGGGGTAGCTGTGACCTTCATTTTATCTATACACCAAGAGTACTTGCCTATCTGTTCATCCCTTCTTCATCTTTCTTCAATCCATGGTCATTCTCACAAGCACACCTTGGGAGATAGGCTATCCATTGATCTCCACCACAGAGTCTTAATTCCAAGAACACAGGATGCAATACTGTCAAGTAGTTCTAGATCAAAGGTCACAAATTATAGGCAGGCTAAGTCCCTCATACCATTTGCCTTTGTACATAAAACTTTATTGGCAACAGCTGTATAAACCTATGGATCACAGTGCTTTCCCACTAGAACAGTAGAGCTGAGTAAATGCCATACAACGTATGTAGCCTGCAAGGATGAGCATACTTTCCATTATAAGAGGACAGGGCAGGGCAGGGCAGGGCAGGACAGGACAGGACAGGACAGGACAGGACAGGACAGGACAGGACAGGACAGGGGAGGGGAGGGGAGGGGAGGGGGGAATAAAAGGAAAGGGAAGAGAAGGAAGGGGATAGGGGGAGATAGAGGAGGAGAAAAAAAGAGGAGGATGGTAGAGGTTAGTGAAGGCAAAAGGAGGAGGAAGGGGAGGGGAAAAGACAAGAAAGAACAAAAGATTGCTTCATTTAATTCTAGATTATTGGGGGGTGGAGATACATTTGCAAAATAACATTTCTTCCCATGCTGTCTGAGCCCTGTAGAAATAAGTCCTCTGTGATGAGAGAGCTGAGTTGAAGAGGCATTTTCCCTTCAGGTAAGCCTCATGTGTAAATGAAGTAAAGCTAGACCACTGTGTACACCCCATGCCTAGGAAGACAAGCAGATTTGGTATCTATGCAGTGGCCTGGCAGGGGCTTTTTCCTTCCAGCCATTCATAAGCTCTAATGCCTTAGAGCAGTGGTTCTCAACCTTGCTAACACTATAACCCTTTAATACAGTTCCTTATGTTGTGGAGACTCCCAGCCATAAAATTCTTTTGTTGCTACTTCATAACTGTAATTTTGTTATTGTTATAAGTTGCGACATGAACATTTGATATGCAGGATATCTGATGTGCATCCTCTAAAGGGGTTTATAGCCCTCAGGTTGAGAAGCAAGGCTTTTGAGTATGTACACTGGCCATGGGCCTACCACAGAGCAGGACATCATATTCTTTAGTCTTTTCTCCAATAGCATCTGACATTGTATCTTACTTTGTGTCTACATGGATGTCTCAGGAAGGAAAAGAGCTTTAGAGATGAATCACAGATACAAAATGAACTAAGTAATAGTTAACGTATCAGAATCAATGATGAATCAATCACACACACTGAGGTCAGGATCATTTAGATTAATATTAAAAATCCCACAGAGTGGCACAGAGACCAGGATTGGGGTTAGGGAAGGAGCTCCAAGATGATGAGCTTTAACTAAATCAATAACTAAACTTATTACAGCTCATCAGAAATCCATTTGTAGCCCACTGTGTCACCACCCCAGGAGATACTCCTGAGCCATCTTTAAATACCACTTTCTATGGTGACAGTGGAGACAGACCCACTACTGGGTACCACAACATCCTTACTCTGCCCAGAGTGATCACTGGCAAGGATACAACAGGATCCACAGACATAGCTCTAGCACTTAATGGATACACAGACTTAGGTAAGTCGTTTTCTCTCCAAGCCTTGTTTGTCTTGTCTACAAGATAGGCGTAACTGATACTTTCCCTACAGAATTGTTTAGAAGATTTAAAATAATGGATACAAGCCAGGATCTGGCATTGGGGATTTTAACAACATGTACCATGATTATTTTTCATGAGCATAGGGTGGTAACAGTGATGAAGGTTTCCCTCACAATAGGGGCAGAGTTTTGCATGATGTTTACCAGCAGGATGCTCACTAACAAAGCATCAAAGACCAAGAAGGTAGGCAAAAAAAAAAGAGACTCAACTCTTAACCTCAGTCCCAAAGGAAAAGTGAGTACTCATATGTTTGCTAGAAAGTTTTCTCCCATGGAACAGAACCTACCCGTTTTTCATGATGTAATTGCATGTATCCTATCTCCCCATACCTTAGGAGTCTTCCTGGGTTCTTATCTTCAAGGTTTACTCAGGAATATCATCTAGTGAACTTTCTATACAATGATCTAGTGATTAGAGCTAAAATTATCTTGATTCTATCTATGGACTCTCCCAGGCAGCACCTCCAAAGGTATCAGCAAAGTGAGCCCAGAGGGATCCTGCTTGGGTAGAGTTCAGATAAAAGGAGCTTGCTTCAGACAGTAAGAAGGATGAAGCCCATTCAGTGTATGTAGCCACAGGAAGCTATCAAGAATGTCTTAGATACAATGCCAGTTGCTGACAGGAAATGCACAGGTATTCCAAGTCTTAATGAGCATGGCCATGGTCTGAGAGTACTTGTGTTAAGGCTAAAAGGTTCTGTGAGGGTGGAAGATGAGCTTGCAAATGCTCTCTGCAATAGTAATGTACCCTGTACCAGAATAGACTGTGATCATTAGAGCTAGTCAATCACGCTTGTAAACTTCAGGCAGGAATTCTGTGGCATGGAGAGAGATGCTTTCTCGTTATCCAATAAGAAATGTAGCCCACTGAAAATTAGTGTAGATATACATGAGTGAGAGTGTATACAAGCCAAGTAAGTGTGTATGTGTGTGTATGTGTGTGTGTAATATGTGCATTCATGCACACTAGAGGCACATTCCCAAACAATAAATTACCCCCTATTCTAATGGAGAAAAAAGGCATATGGCTCTCTGTTCTCCTTTTGGCCTTAGGCTTAGGAATTATTTCTTTGCATATCTCCTCAATCCTTGATGTTTTCTGTGGTGTTGGATGTTAGGATAGAAACTGCCAAGGCTCGTATGATACTTCTTCTCTTCAAAAATTCCATCTGGGGCTGATAGAGAATAGGAAATAAACCTAAGCTTGAAGACATTCAAGAACACTAATTGGTGAGTGAAGGATAAGAGCTTGGAGTGGCTGTGTCACTGTCCACATTCATTGAACTAGAAAATAGGAAAGTGATGCTCAGATTCTTTGAGCCTCTGCGGCTTTCTCCAAATGATAGGATGCAGTCTTGTGATTTAGAGTCAGGCTCTAAATACATTTACAGTCTCTATAATACATGACTATTCTGAGGGATGTCAGCCCCACAGGAGGCAGAACTAACCTCCACTAACCCGCCTAGGAACAGCCAGCCTCTTTTCAAAGCCACAGGGAAGCCACTCTACCCTGAAATGTATTTGTGATCAGGATCTGGTTATTTTTAAAAAGCCTTTGGTGAGATTTTTAAAAATTTTCCAAGTGATTATTCTATACTGTGAAACAGAGCATCTAGTCACGTTCACCATAGAGTGCAGTCTCTCTATTTCTGGAATCATCATCAGTAAGGATGAAGCATTCAGCTTGAGCACTTCCTTAAATACAAAAGTGGCATTTATCTTTGGAACACAGAACAACTGTTTGCATTTTCCTGCATGCAATGAGGGTGTTGATGCAGGCATTTCAATAGTTTAATCAATCCAAAAGCTATATTGAATTGACGCTAAAGATCTCTGAACATCCAATATATCTACACTTGTTAAAATTAATTACATCATTTAACACTTCCATGTGCATTATAGTTTTTAAGTGTTTTACAGTCATTTTTATTAATAAATGCTAAATGGATAAGAAATTCATGCTATAAAATTACTATGCATATGCTGCGTTTTTAGTTTTACTATTATTTCTTTCAAATATTTTCCCCAAGTGGAAAGTCCATGACTCATAAACCAGTCAGTCTCACAACTGAGACAGAGACAGAGAAATCTGGGCTGCTTCCCTCCCTCCCTCCAAGACAGACTCGTTTCCTCTCCCGAAAGCCAAAGGGTCTCAGAGAAGCCCACCTGGGAAATTCTGTCTGGCCCTGAAATAGCAGAAATAGCAACAAAGCCCAGCCAGGATGCTCCAGACACAACCCAGGACACATGATTCCTTTTGCTGCTGATTGGTAAGGAACATTCCAACTTCCCCATTAGGAAACATGCTGTACTTACTACACACACACACACACACACACACACACCATTATACAACTCAAGTGTAGTTTTTAAATGTTGATGCTAACACATTTATCAATGATAGGATTAAAAATCAAAAACCTCAGATTCTAGAACTCTCAATAGTCATTGGACCCCTGAGAAGTTAAAAACAAAATCTGCATGTGGGTGTCATTTTATTCTACTTATCCTGTTCTGGAATGTGGTGTGAGCCCACTCTCTTTCAGCTGTGGAAGCCACTGCTTGCTAGGGGTTGCCTGTATGGCCTGGCACTGTTGTTGGGATAGGGATCTTGATGGAAGGTTTCTTGTCATCTACAAATGTGTCATCTGAGAACATCTGTCTAATCAGACAACAGTGCTAATTTATGAGCTGCTGACTTGGAGCAGAGATGTGATCGATCTACTGGGATGATGCTATACAGAAGAAATTCAGTAGCCCTCCCTTATCTGGACACTGATAGTGGACAACCTCCTGAGGTGAACATCTACTCACCAGCCCTGTAACTCCAGCCGGGAATATGGATGGAGAGTTGGTTGGTGTGGCTGCTACTGGTACATGTTGCATGGTCCTCTTTCTCCTTTCGTCCTGGGACCTGGTTCCTTCCCACGTCTGCCAATTTGACATTTTCCAGTGGAGGGGAGCCAGTCCGAGGGCATGTGCCACTCCCCAAATGTACTGGCACCAATGCTGGGCTCTCTTTCCAGTGACCACCTTGTGGCTGGCCCCATTGTGGACCTAGGAGGTCCTGCTTTCCCTCTGAGAGTTCCTGTGATAGAGCTGTGCTGATTGGCTCTCCATTAGCTGAGCTGTCTACTCCATCTGCTGTTAACTGGTGGGAACTACAGCGGAGGCTGAGAGACAGGACAGACCTGTGCATTTTGGGGCTAGCAATTTGAGGTCGCTCAAGGGGAACAGAAAGAGACTTGTCCAAGTAGTAAATGGCATTGGGACACTGCTGAGACACCCGGAGGTGGACACAAGAACTGAACACCAGTGGGACTTTTCTCGATGGTGAATTGTCTGAAGAAAAACTGTCCTCATTGTCATTCATGTGGGGGACCCAGTAGTCCTGCCTTGCACTCAGCCTTGAGTGAGCCTGGGAAACCTTCATCCCCTCTACGGAGCCATTGCTGGGGAACTCTGTACAGGTGAAGGGTCTATTGTGCTGACAGAGATGGGCATCACTAGCCAGAACTGGGGGCTCTTGGAACAGAGCATTCTTGGCCTTGCACTTGGGACACAGTGGGTCCCTAAAAGTGTCCCATATCAAGCTGCTGGCTGGAGGGCCCACACGTCGGGCAGTAATGGTGATAGACGAGAAACCACTGTGGGAACCTTTGCCTAGATTGTCCCCTGTAGACAGCGGTTCTGTCTCCAGTCCTTGATCATCTGATGGAGTCAAAATTCCCAATCTGTCTGGAGATAGAGCAAATCGTCTGTGCATGCTCACTCCATCGCGCCTGGCCAAAGCTGGCTTTGTGGGACACAGCCGAGGCTGAGCAATTGCATGTGGCAATATTGCTCCATTTTCCATAGATTTCTTTTCATCAATCAGCCGGGAAATGACCACAGGCGATATCATTCTTGTGCTCTGTGATGCCAGTGTCTCCTAGAAAATAGAAAAAAAAAAACAAAAACCTCAATTATTCCAGCAGTTCATAGGAATGCAGGTAGTGAACTCTTACAGGCCATGGGGAGGCTGGAGAAGGAGCACTTGGGTTTCTCACTAAGGCACTCTTGATGCCAAACCCGAGCATTCTGGGGGGATGGAGACCTAGGTATGTTTGTGAGGAAGTAATGTTCTGAACACCTTAGGAAAATCAAATGTCCACGTTCAATTTCCCAAACAAGCTTTCTCTTACTAGAATGGATGTACCAAGATGGATGTATACCAATCTACATAGTATAGTAGCTCAATGCTATTCTATGAGGAGCATTGGTCCAAATTTAAATGATCAAGGAATTCCATGCTTCGTAATTAGCAGTTCTTAAGCCCTTATGTAAATCACTACGTGTAGAATAAGGCATGTTGGGCCCCATTTTGGCTCTGGTTTGAGCCTTGAGGACAAACTTGAGCTTGGTTTGAGTTTTGAGACCGGTCTCAGTCACTTCCGTATCAGGGTGGCTCAGCAAGACCTGTTTGGTCCTGCCTCTGCACCCTCCATCACCCTTCCCTGCCTCCTACATCATCTTACCCCATCAAAAAAAAAAAATCCCCCTTCCTATGCTCCAAACTTAAATAAGTGAGAGGCTGATGCCATAAAGTTGAGCTCCTGCTTTGACAAGATTCCTGGCTCAGTGTGTTTCTTTGGGGCCATCAACACTCGCCATCCAGCTCAGCCCCGGAAAGACCCTGGCAGGACTGGGACCGCAAAGGCACTGTGATTTTTTTTTTAAACCATGTTTAACCAGATAAAGAATAAAGAGGAGAATCTGTCTCTTCTTGTGTTTTCATGTATTCTGCAGAAGGCTGACCCCAGCCCAGCACTCAATGTGACCACAGCCCAGCACTTAGTGTGACAGAGCCCTCTGGACCTTGTGTACAAAATTGCAGAGACTCTGAAATAGTGATAGAAACTATAGCCTTGGAAGCCAAAAGGCATCGATAGGGTGCGCAAATATTCAAGAGCAGATCTCAAACCCTAGCGTACCTTAGAATCACCTAGAACATTGTGAGCACAGGTCTGAAATTCTGAGTGTGGACTACTGAAGATGTTAGCCCACATGCATACACTAGCAAACCTGATGGAGGTGATTTAGGGAGCATGAACAGAGTCACAGCTGGTCTGCTACCATCTCAAGAAAAAGCATCTATAAGGGGTAGGCCTAGGTACCATGGAAGAAAGCTTGGGTTTGCCTTTCTCAAGATGTAAGAACAAATATAGTATTTGCGTTTCCTTCATGGCAGATTTAATATTCATTTATTTAAATAACTAAGTGTTCTCCTCTATCTGGACATGTGACTCTACATACAACCCTGCAATGACACAAGCTAGATTCATTTGGGATAAGGGACTCTCGATTGAAAAAAAATGCCTCTGTAAGACTGGCCTATAGGCAAGTCCATAGAACCCTCTTTCTTGATTGATGATTGATATGGGAGGACCTTGCCGACTGTGAGAGATGCAACCCCTGGGTTGGGATTCCTAGGTGTAACTAGAAAATATGCTAAGCATGTCATGAGGAGCAAGCCAGTAAGCAGCACCTTCTATAGACCAGTCTGTCCTTGAACTCAGAGATATGCCTACCTCTACCATACAAATGTATTTACTCTTTATGTGAGAAGTCACAAATTTCAAAAGCTAACCAGAGATGGGGGTGGGGCATGGGGAGTCCATTTTAAACCTCCTTCAGTGTTTAAAAACAAAGTCTTTCCAACTCTTAGACAAGGACAACGCTTCAAACATCTCTTCCAGCCACACTGACACCTTCCACTTCAAGGTCTTTCTGCAGTTCAAGGTCAACTTCATGGAGTGAAGATGCCTTCCTAGCACCTCTGTTGCTACAGTATAGAGTAATAATTACCTGTAGTTTGCAAGACCCAGATGCCCATGACTCCACCTTAGACAAATCAGTATAACCTAGAGGGCTAGAGACAGGTCCTTTTATAGCATCTGTTTCCAGCAGGCTTCCCTTGTCTCCATGGAACTCTCCCTACTCCACTCTTCTCCCTGTAGCACTCCCATGGCTACGATTTGCAAACAAGAAAATGACAGTGCACCTGGAGCCCATTTGACAGTACACAGTCCCTCCCCATCCTAGTTAAATTTAGTTCTGATAATAATTGTTCCTGTGCACCCTGCTATGGGTGTAATCATACCCAGTGGGAATTCCTTTGACATTGATCTTTGGAGGAAAAAAAAATAAAACGCAACTTGGAACCTGCAGTGTTGTTCTTATTCTGCAGGGCAGTGTTTCCTCAAACTTGGACCAGTGATAACCTGGGTTTAAAAATCTCACAGGGTTGAGGTAGATACCCGAACACCTTAATCTCCAGGCTTAAGTTGATTCAGGACCTGTTGGGATGAGGTCTAGAATCTGTATTTGTAACCAGCTCCTTGGTGGCCCTTGAGGGTACATAGACATAGAAGAAAGAGGGTGAACTGACTTAGAACCTGGAACCCATCCTGAGTCATGGTTCTCAGAGACCCCAGACCTCAGAGAAGCCTTGATATGCATGGCTGTAATCCTAGGAAAAGATGGAAATGGAGTCTGTTAAAAGGTACCCTTCCTGGAACTGGAATGTCCAATGTCACAGGACCCCAATCTTGGTCTCAGGATCCTGTGAGAGTCTGGCTGGGCCTTGGAGTCAGTGCCACTGTATTGTTAGGAATAAAGAGCTGCCAGTTCTGCTTGGACCTCACACAGAAAAGACCCTGATACTGGCAGTGACAGTCTGGTTCCTCCAGGCAGAGCTCAGGAACATATTTGCTGAGGGCTTCCTTGGGGGCACAGGCTTTGGGCATCATCCCAGTAGGTCCTCGAGGCCCAAGGGAGCCTATATAAAGAGTCAGCTGCCATTTCACTACCTGAGGCCTGGAAAGTGTGACTGTGATTTTTGACTCCATCAAAAGGAAGAGGAGAGAATGATAATGAGATGTGTGACTCTGAACTGATTTCCCAAGCTCTTGTTATTCAGGGTGACACTGTTCCTGGCTGAATTCATGCTGGTCAGAATCATGTCCAGGAAAAACTGTCTGATTCTCTTCTTTATAGGCAAGGTATGAAGAAGAAAGAGAGATGCCAGTGTGATGGTGTTAAATGTCGAAGTGAGCCTTGTTTTAGTTTCTTTTCTGCTACGTGATAAAATACCCTGACAAAAGTAACAGGAAGGAAGAAAGGAAGGAAGGAAGGAAGGGAGGGAGGGAGGGAGAGAGGGAAGAAAGGGAAGGAGGGTGGGTGTTATTTAGCTCACAGTTCAAGGCATAGTCCATCATGGAAGGAAAGATAAAGCAGCAGCGGCAGCAGCTAAAAGAAGCTCCTCACACTGTGTCCACAATATAAAGGCCCCAGCTCGCACCAGTGACATGATGCTACCCACAATTAAGATAAGTCCCACATCACTTAACTCCAGAGAAACACCCACAGATTTTTTCCAAAGTCCCATCTCCCAGGTGATTCTAGATTTTGTCAAGTCAACATTGAACACTAATTATTACAGGCATTTGTATAAATTACATTTCCCACGACTCAGCAGAGATTAGTAAATAATTGATGTGATCAAAGCATCAGAAGCATCGAATTGGACTTGCCCATAGCTGCTATTTTTGTGTTGCCTATAACATTGAAGTTATAGGCAAACCATACACTTGGTGATTCGGATGACAAATATTTATTGAACACCTATCTACATGCCAGGTGCATACTGAGTATTATAAACCCTTGTGGTCTGCTGGAATTAACTCCCTGGAGATACTATCCAAAAAAATCATTAGGTTGAGGGTTGACAAAAGATCCCCAAAATAAAATTAGAGGAATTAAAATAGAAAAGAGGGACTTTTCACCTTTTAACATATATTCCAATATTCCTGTAAAAACAAGTTTCATTTATCAAATCTAGTTTTCTCACTGAAACCAATAGATAATCAAATACAATATGCAACTTAGGGTTGGGAAGATGGCTTGCTTGGTGAAATGCTTCTGCATAATCATAGAAACTTGGATTTGGATCTGTAGCACCCACGTAAAAAAACAGGTCACGACAGCATGAGCAACAGCATGTGCCTACAAACACTGCTAGGGAGGCAGGATCAAGATGACCCTATCGCCAAAAATGAGGTGTAAACTAATCAACAAAGGCACTGATGTCAACCTCTGGCCTCTACATGCACAGGTGAATATAGCTACACACACACACACACACACACACACACACACAATCACCACCACCACCACCCCGAAAAGAAGAGACAAATTATACAAGTACAGTTTGTTTCAAATCAAGCTACTTTGGGGGCACACCCCCCTCTGCCTTTTAACTAAAGGTTAACTAAAGGTGGCTTTGAAGGGAGATATCTTTCATGTAAAATAAAGTTAAAAGATGTAAGACTTGATTTGAAAGGATGTAGGAAACCGTCAGTTTTGAAAATGATACATTTTAAAATGAGCGGGAGCCGGGCTGGGTTTGAGTCTGGCTTTGGCAACAGAGCATCTCTGACCACTGTCTTCTGAGATCATGGTTTCCATCCTCTTGCACATAGACGCTGGCTGCTGTTGATGTCTTCTAAATGTTTTAAGAGATTGATTTATCTTAAGCGTTTCCAGCAGGATTTTGTAGAACTGGTAACTGTTTTCAGAGTTCCGGGCTTCTTATCGACTGCCTTTGCTTTTACTTATGTCGTGAGGCATATGACTAAGAAGGACAGGCATCGTTTTCTAAGTTGAAATAAGAGGCAGGTAAGTGTCAGATACTCAAAGCAATCCCACCCTGAGCCACTGAGGTGAAAATGGCTTTCTTCCTGCAGCAATTTATATCTCCAAAGGAGAAGCACGCAGTATGATCTGTCTTTGAAATATGTCTTTCTCCCCCTTGGGTGAGACAATTCTTTCCTTTGCCAGTAGAGCTCTGCAACCTATGACTGTACTTTCCAGATTGGAATCTATCTCCTCATAGACACCCTCTGCCCCAGTTGCCTCTGCCTGCTGCATACCTGCTTCCCTCCACAGAGCAGGCCTAGAAGTATCAATGCTGGGTAATCTGTCAACCTCATACTGCGGTGTCCCGGATGCAAGAGCAGTTCAGGCTTGCATTTATTCTGTGGAGAAGCAATGGAGACACGGGGCTTCAAAACAAATGGGAAATGGGAGCCTCGCTTGCTCCTCATCTCAAAGCCATTGTCTTTCTGCACAGTCACTGGAGACGAGAGGGTTCAGGCATGCATCCCAGCAGTAAAAAGCTGGCTAGAATCAACCTTTCACCTGTGTTTTTATTGTGGTTAACAGATATAAGAGTTGTCATCTTACCCATGCTGAGTGTCCATTTCCCCGTGTCCAGTGCATTCTATAATGCTATGTAGCCCTCACCATCCATTTTCAGAACTCATCTCATAAAACTAAAATTCTGCTCCCATTAAATAAAAAGTCCTCATTCCCTCCTCCTCACAGCCACTGGAAACCAAGAAGAATCAATGCTTTTAAACAGGGGGAAGGCAGTTAGTAAATCTCAGCGTGTGCAATTGCCTCTTATAATCTGCAGAATTTAAAAATAAAAATTATAAATCTCTTAAATGACGCTGAATTTGCTCATATTGGAGTGGTGCATGAAAGAAGAAAGCCATGAAAATTGATGTGCATTGTTAATGCATGCTTTTTAAACACAGGGGAAATAAAGGATAATCAATAAAGGAAAATCAATATTTTCTTATGTATATATTCCTGTATTGTCCTAAGTTTCTTTCTTGTGTATGTACATCTGTTTGTGTGCAGATGCACCAACACACACACACACACACACATACACACACACACACATAGTGTGTGTGTGTATGTGTGTGTGTGTGTGTGTGTATGTGTGTGTGTGTGTGTGTGTGTGTGTGTGTGTGTGTGTCTAGATGTTGACACCAGATGTTGATAGTCTGTTGCTCTCTGAGATGGAGACTATTTCTGAACATGGAACTCAGCAATTTGGGCAAACCAGCTAGACAATAAACTTCTCCTTCTCCATATCATGATGCTGGGGTTATAGCTACACACCACTGTGCTTGACTTGTGTATGGGGCTGGGGATCTAAAGTCCGTCCCCCTGTTTATGAGGCATCTCTGAGTTCACTGATTGAGCCATCTCTGAGCCCCTATTTTCCTATATTTCTACATGATATTCTCATTAATTTTAGAATCAGGAAAACTTTAATTTTATATATTTTTAGAAGAAGTGAACATATCCCAAGTTTTGAAACAACCACTTGGCAAAAGAGGTGCAGGCTTGATGTACTTGGGAGGGAAGTGGTGAGGGAGGCTGAATATTAGGGCACTAACCCAGGTGAGGGTCTGGTGGGATGCTTCAACACTTGGTAGTGGCCTTATAACACACACAGGACAAGCTTTCAAAGCTCCTGGTTAGGAGGAGAAGTTGAAAGTCACACTATGGATTAGATTAAATGGATTCAGGTAATTCCAGAGCAGATGTTGAGAAGGTGTGATTTGCAGGAGATGACTCAGCCACAGAGAGTGACTGCTCAGATTTATTCATTCTCTCTCTCTCTCTCTCTCTCTCTCTCTCTCTCTCTCTCTGTGTGTGTGTGTGTGTGTGTGTGTGTGTGTGTGTGTGTCTGTATGCCTATGTGTGTGAGGTGGTGTGGATTTGGCCACATGGTCCCAAAATTCTGTATCATGATTAATGACCAAACTAATTAGTGCTAACATCAATTGGATAATGCTGAAAGTGTCCAGCTCCATGTGGAGAACAGAAAGGAACTATGGTCAACTGGAATATGTTCTTCCTTTCTATGATGCTGGGAATGGAACCCAAGGCCACACGTATGCTATACAAATATTCTAAAATTGTTCTGTATCTCTTGCCCTAAAATCTTTCTTTTGAATATAGTAATTCATCCCGGCAGCTCCCCCATCATTCTGGGACTCAACTCTTCTTTCCCCAGCCTCAATGCCCAGTGACCACAGTTCCTCCTGCTTATGCTCCACCCCCTTCCTGTTCTGCTTCCAGGAAACAAATCAAGTCCATCCATGCATGCTAAGTTCTTGTCACAGTGTGCCCCTTTAGAACAGGCTTTGAATGCCAACAATTATATCTCACTTCTTAGGGTTCAGAATAGTACCTTCACTGGTTAGTTTTTGGCAATGTGACACAAGCTAGAGTCATCTGAGAAGTGGGAATCTCAATAGAGAAGATGACCCATCATATTGGCTTATGGGTGTATCAGTGAAGCATTTTCTCCACTAATGATTGACATGGGAGGGCCCAGTCCACAATGAGCAGTGCTATGCTTAAGCAGGTAGGCCTGGACTGTATAAGAAAACTACCAGAGAGAAAGCCTGTAAGCAACATTAATCCATGGACCCTGATTCAGTTCTTGCCTCTAGGTTCCCGAATTGAGCTCCTGTCCTGGCTTCTCTTAATGGTGAACTTTAACCTGTAATCCAAATAAACTCCTTCCCAAGATGATTATGTCATAGCAGTAGAAGCCAAACTAGACCAGCATCCTCTTTACCTTGAGAGATTAGGGTTAAGGGCCCCTAGATGAGCTGTAGCATTAAATCAAAAATACACATTTTTGAGAAGAAAAAAGAGACATGTTTATCATTTAAATCTGTTATAAGAACATATAAATAAGACAGAGCAGGTAAGCTCTTCTGGGTCAAACCTCCAGAATAAAGAAGAAAACAAGAACTCTGGGGGCCTGGCAGCTTAATTGCTTTAAGATTTGCAGGTGTGTGATGCATGACTCTGCACCAAAGCTTCATTTTGGCTTTTGCACAAAGAGTTAAATATCAGGACTCCCACTCCAGGTCAACAGAATAGTCAAAATGAGTCAATCAGTTAGACAGAGCCTAGGGGATATAATCTAGCAGTGTTAACCACTATGTGTAGAGTTCTTTACTCTCTAGTCTGAATCACTTCATTATACAAATTTGACTTCTAATTCTTTGTGTCTATTTCACACAACTAACACATTTTTCCGTTCAAACAACCTGTCCTAGCTTGTTATATTCCAAAGCACTTCCTCCTGACCTTCACAATGGTACATGGCCTGATCTTCTGGCTCCTCTCTCCTACTTTAAAATTGAGGTAGAGCATCATACTTTCCTATGACACTACAAACTTACAAATTGTCGGCATTTATTGAAGAGTTACTTTAAAATATACATATAGATTCTATAGTTTCCTATAAAATCCTTAATCATTTGCGGTTGGATTTTTCTGGTTCATTAATTCAACACTTAACTAAAGAAAATAAACCACCAGCCTATGGAAACAGGCCAGCAATTGTGTTTTGCAGTCCAGCACCTTCAGCTGATTGGAAGGCACAAACGTGTGTTACCTTGGTGAAGTCCAACTTCCTCTCTGTAACATCAGACTGCAGGTTTTTAAGGGCGATTTGATCATTTGTACTATAGCACGTGTGCAGTAATCCTAGACAAAAGGAGGGGACATGGCTACTTTTAGTACACTGAAGGATAAAGTAGAATGCTAACCTCAATTTAATATAATTAATATAAAATTTAATGTTCCCACATCCACATGATATACCATCCAATAGCAATTCTGGTATATTCCAAGCCATGACAAAACCTGTGTCCCTCCTTCTTTGTTCCAGTCACTTCTGCTCATGGATCGCATTAATTATTGAGTCAGTTACTCAATACAGTAGAATCCTTCCCCATACAGTTGTTTCTCTCCTCTAGATTCGGTAAGTGGTTGACCAGATATGGCCTTAATCATGTTTCCATTGTCCCAGGTTTACACTCAAGAGAGAACGAAAACCGCATTCTGTGGGAAGCCACATGTGCCGTTGCAGGGTGGCACTGGCTTCTGCTGGCCACCACGCATACATAGGCAGTAAAGTTTTTTTTTGCCAAGATGAGGTTTTGAGAATTAACCAAAATTGACCAATCAGATGAGAGAGAAGTTGACCAATCAGATGAGAGAGAAGTTAACCAATCAGAAGAGAGAGAAATTAACCAATCAGATGTAGGCATGCAAATGAGGTGGTAAGCATCAACCAAGCACAACCAATCCGGGTGTGAGACACGCCTCTCCTAGGCCTATATAAAGCAGCACCAGTGCTGGGCTCGGGGTCTATTCGCCTCTACAATCAAGCTCTCCCAATAAACGTGTGCAGAAGGATCCTGTTGCAGCGTCGTTCTTGCTGGTCGAGTTGGACGCACGCAAGAAGTGGTGCCGAAACCCGGGACAAAACATCTTCAGGCACTAGTGAAGACCCCCTGCTACAGGGAGGATTCAGAACTGTATCACGGGGAAGGAGCGGTTAATAAAGGTTCCCGTAAAACAGACTGCTGAGAAGCATCCGGTGTGGATTCAGAACTCTTCAGCTGGGGAACTGTGGTAATGAAGTGTTCCTGCAAAACAGACTGCTGAGAAGGAGTCAACTGCGTGGATTCAGAACTCTTCAGCTGAGGAACGGTGGTACCGGTAAGTATAAAGAAATTAAGGTAAGTCTCTGAGAGGTATGCTTTCTTATGCAGTAGGTCTGGTAGTTGTTGCTGGGTTTGTGTGGGACCAGCTGTTAAGGGAGGGCAGTGACTTTGTAGGAGTACCAGGAAGGCATATCAGAAACAGAGAGAAAGGAAAAAGAAGACACGCGCAGAAAAATAAGTAACTTAAGAAATATAAAAAAAGAGAAAAAGAAAGGAAGCTAAAAATAAAGATACAAAGGATAATATAAAATATAAAGATACAAAGGATAATATGAAGATACAAAGGATAATATAAAGATATAAAGGATAATATAAAAAATGAAGAACAAAAAATTAAGTCAATTTACCCTCCTCTCAAGAACTTTGACTAAAGAGGCAGCCTTCATCAAAGGCTTAACGATAGCTCTCAGGGAAAGAGGAGTAACTATTAGAAGCAGCCACTGTGCAGAATTCCCAGAAGAAAGAGAAAAAATGAAAATAAGCTATTTCAGAGCCCTCCTGGGAACAGAAGGAAAACAGGAGACGTCCTGCTTCCTCTCTGACTCCTATGGAGATATTCTTAGCTCTGGTTAGGATATCTGTGTCCCTTTGAGCTGTCTATTGTCTGTTTTTGGTGCACCAAATCGTCTATATGTTTGTCAATTCATGTTTGGATGATTGAATGATTGTTTTTCTGTGTTTCATGTTGAAAAATATAAAAAGCAGTCTCAGTCTGCACAGCAAAAATTGACAAGATAGCTGCATAGTGGCTGGGAGTCAAGTACAGCTGAAAAAGCCCTGCTGAGGGCCGATTGCAAATGGAGCTTTTAAAGGGGCAGGCAGCCTTTTGCTTGTAACAGAAAGTTAGCTTAAAATTGGAAACTCAAGGTTGGAGTCATTCTAAACAACATGAACAAACCCAAGAAAACAGGTCATATGCAAAAGCAGTGTACAAAGGGTAGAAAAGAGGTTTGAAAAGAAAGTACATATCTTTACAAATAAAAGGAAAAACCTTTCAAGGTATAATGGATACAGGAGCGGATAAAAGCATTGTGTCCAGTAATTGGTGGCCTGCTTCTTGGCCTGTTAATCAATCGTCACATAGCTTACAAGGATTAGGATATGTGGCTACCCCAACTATAAGTGCAAAATCCTTACAATGGAAAGATAAAGAAGGAAGGACAGGGCTTTTTCAACCTTATGTACTCCCTTTACATGTAAACTTATGGGGAAGAGATGTGTTGTCAGCCATGAACTTTATACTGACTAAAGATTATTCCCAGAAAAGCAAGGAAATGATGAAAGGAATGGGATATATACCTGGACTAGGTCTAGGAAAAATTTTACAAGGTAGAATTTCACCAGTTAAAGCCACAGTAAAAGCAGATACGAAAGGGATGGGTTTTTTCTAGGGGCCGCTGAGGAGCCTTTGCCCATTCCGTGGTGTACGGAGGACACGGTGTGGGTGCCTCAGTGGTCTTTATCCTCTAGAAATTAAAAGCAGCTAAAGAATTAGTACAAGAACAATTAGACCTGGGACATGTAGAACCCACACAATCACCCTGGAACACCCCTATTTTTGTTGTAAAGAAAAAGTCAGGTAAATGGAGATTGTTACATGACCTAAGAGCCATTAATGCACAAATGCAAGTTATGGGTCCTGTACAAAGAGGACTCCCCCTACTTTCAGCTCTACCTAAGGATTGGAAAATTATAGTAGTAGATGTTAAGGATTGTTTCTTTTCCATTCCATTAAACAAGAAAGATAAACCTAGATTTGCATTTACTCTACCTTCTGTTAATCATATGGAGCCTGATAAAAGGTATCAATGGCGAGTGTTACCCCAAGGAATGGCAAATAGCCCTACCATATGTCAATTATATGTAGGAAAAGCTTTACAACCAGTTAGAGATGGTTTCTCCTCCTTAAAAATTTGTCATTATATGGACGACATTGTGATTTGTGGACCTGAAGAAGAAAGTATACAGTGATCTTACGGCTTGCTTAATGAAACTTTAAAAAAATAATGGCTTGATTATTGCACCAGAAAAGGTACAGCAGTCTAATGTTAGTCAATTTTTAGGAGCCACTATTACTTTATGGTGTGTTACCCCACAAAAGATTAGTATAAGAAAAGATCATCTAAAGACATTAAATGATTTTCAAAAATTATTAGGAGATATAAATTGGATTCGACCTTATTTAAGGATCTCTACTTCGGAATTAAAACCTTTATTTCAAATTTTAGAAGGAGAATCACATATTACCTCATTGAGACAATTAACACCAGAGGCTTCTGATGTTCTTAGGAAGGTAGAAGAAGCAATCCAAACAGCACAGTTAAATCATATAAATGAGCAGAAACCTTTTTGCCTATGCATATTACGAACCATAAATTTGCCAACTGCTGTATTATGGCAAGATGGTCCTCTAGTATGGATACATCCACATATATCCCCTAATAAGACTATAGAGCATTATCCCATCATGGTGGCAAATATGGCCCATAAAGGTATAAAAAGTTCAATTACTCACTTTGGAAAAATGCCGGATAGCATAATTGTTCCCTATACTGCTGCACAAATGCAAACATTGTGTGTGACTATAGATGAATGGGCTATTCTTAGATGCAGTTATTCAGGTTTAATTGATAATCATTATCCTAAACATCCTTTATTACATTTTCTGTTATTACATCCAGTGATATTTCCAAAGGTAATGGCTAACACTCCTATAAAGGGAGCCATTGATATTTATACAGATGGACCCAAAACAGGAATTGGAAGTTATGTGATTAATGAAAAGGCTGTAAGGTTGCAATTTACACCAGGAGCCCCTCAATTGGTAGAATGTTTGGTGGTTTTAGAAGTCTTTAAAAGATTTCTTATGCCCATAAATATTATCTCTGATTCTGTTTATGTGGTTAATGCCATACTAACGTTAGAGGCTGCTGGAAATTTTAAGCAGTCTAGTCCAGTATCTGAAATTTTGATGAAAATACAAAATTGTATTTTGATGCGTGAGCATCCCTTTTATATTCAACATATTAGAGCACATACATCATTACCTGGACCTATGGTTAAGGGGAATGCAATTGCTGATTCAGCCACCAGAGATATGATTTTCCTATCACAAAATTCTATAGAAAGTGCAAAAATTTTTCATCAACTTTATCATGTCCCTGCTTCTACATTACGACAAAAGTTTAAGCTCACACGAACAGAAGCTCGAGATATTGTCCTACAGTGTGGTAGGTGTGTAGAATTCATTAATGCACCGTCCGTGGGTGTTAATCCTCGCGGATTGCGACCCCTAGATGTTTGGCAAATGGACGTCACGCATATCCCAGCTTTGGGGAAATTACAATATGTACATGTGTCCATCGATACCAGTTTTGGTGTCCTACATGCCTCTCCCTTGTCAGGGGAAAAAGCAGTTCATGTCATATCTCACTGCTTAGAGGCTTGGGCTGCATGGGGTAAGCCCATAATGCTAAAGACAGATAATGGTCCTGCATATACTTCTTCTAAATTTAGCCAATTTTGCAAACAAATGCAAGTGAAACATATTACTGGACTGCCCTATAATCCACAGGGCCAAGGCATCATTGAAAGAGCCCATCGTACTTTGAAACAATATTTGCAAAAACAGAAAGGGGGAATAGAGGCTATGACGCCAAAGATGGCTCTATCCCTTACAATATTTACTCTTAATTTTTTAAAATTGGATGATGCTGGAAGATCACCAGCCGAAAGGCACGGACAATGGCCTCAATCGCCCAATGAAATGGTCAAATGGAAAAATGTCCTTGATAATAAATGGTATGGCCCGGATCCTATCTTAATCAGATCCCGGGGAGCTATTTGTGTTTTTCCACAGGGTGAAGAAAATCCACTTTGGGTCCCGACGCGACTGACAAGGACCGTGAAAGAGCAAGATGAATCCCAAGATGGTCCTGCTATTCCTGCTCCTGATGATTGAGACCGGGATAAGTATACCTTTTTGGGCCATAGTAAGATCATGGCCAGTACCTTTACCGGTACATTCCAATTCTTCTACCTTGCCTTTGTTTTATGCAACAGAATGTTTTCTGGATGCGCCTTGTGCACGACAAACTCCTCAAGAGCCATGGGTGTATAATAGTACGAGTTTTCATTTAAATTATATACTATGCTTTGTGCATAATGTGGATAAACCTTTTACACCCTGTATATTTTTAAAGAAAAAGATTATCTCTAATTGGGCAGACCCCATTATCCAAAATAAAGTGAGCTCTGGAGTGTTACTTAATGCTTTAACGCAAGTCGTCCAAGGAGCGCAATTAGGCTCAGGTGATGTTGGAAATAATATAACTTCACCTATAAACATCACCACTATTATGATAAAGGGAAAGGTGACTATTCCCAAAAGATCACGATGGCCTGTTGGCAATGCTACTGCTAAACACAGCGTGCCCTGGTGTCATCCGGACCTCACATTTCCTATAGTTTTTTCACCTTGTCAATCAAAAATTTTTCCTCGAAAAGAAATAGCAAAGGGTTTTGTTTTGTCACCTCCTTTAGATTTTACTGTAATGAATGATAAAGGAGATGCTACAGGAAAAGAAAATATTTGGCCATATTACCAATGGATTTTAAGTAATGAGGCAGGTGCTAGTACCAGTCTGTCAGCCTTTGCACTGCTGACTGGAAACTTTCATGAGATATTGAATGTTTCTGCCACACTTTCCAATACCTCTGCTCATTTAGATAATGTGACAACTAATAGAGTTATCAGAAATATGACTACCTCTCCAGTAGAAGTTTGTGTTAGTCCTCCATTTTTCTTTATATTGGCTGAATTTCAAAATGATACAGAATGGTTAGATTATACAAATATCACTTGTTTTTTGACGCAATGCTGGAATGGAACCAAATTCTTAGCCTTAGTGGTACAGCTACCAATCTTGGTCCCTGTACCTGTTGAGGCAGATCCAGAGAAGTTCCCAATAATGAGTCTAGTTAGGCAGAAGAGAGATTTTGGAATCACAGCTGCCATTGTCACTGCCATTGTGGTGTCTGCAGCATCAGCGGTTACCGCAGGAATTGCTATGGCCAATCAAGTTAATAGTGCTGATACCATTAGTCAGATAGCAGAAAAAACGTCTGAGGCATTGCTCACTCTGCAAAGGGTGGATTCTCATATCGCCTCAGGATTAATGTTAGTGAATCAGAGAGTGGATATTTTACAGCATAACATGGAACAGATGATGGATGTCATCCAAATGAGTTGTGTGGCATCCACTCCACATGTATGCATTACTCCCAATAGGTATATTAATAATTCTTTTATTAAAAGTACAGACCTATCGAATTATCTGAAGGGGAACTGGTCGCAGGAGCTGGACAGGCTGCAGAGGAGGCTGCAGATACAGATCCTGAACCTTAATGGAACCAGAGTGGAACCTGTGACCTTTGGAGACTTTACCTCTTGGCTTTCCTCTGCTTTCTCTTACTTTAAGGAATGGGTGGGAGTGATTTTGTTTGGTGCTGCCATATGCTGTGGATTGGCGTTCATGCTCTGGTTGGTATGCAAATTTAGAACCCAACAAAAACGTGACAAGGTGATTATAACTCAGGCACTATTAGCTATTGAAAACGGCGCCTCTCCTGAAGTTTGGTTATCTATGCTCAAGAATTAGTCAGCATCTGAGTTCTCTGCTCTTGTGCATGAGAGAGACTCAACAATCATTGATCAGCCCTTGCACATTGCTGCACACAACAGGGTGATCATGATTTCCCCACTAATTCATTTTTTGGCTAGCCTCTTTTGCAGAGTTCGCCCTAGGTCATTTAGCAGTTACTGTCACACAGCACTGGGGTATCCAGAGACGGGCAACTTTCCTCATGCACAGGCCAACCTAAGACACGGGGCCCGGTGGCGATAGGGTTACCCTACGACGGGAAAGGCTGTGACATTGGAGGAACGACCTAAAACAGGAGCCACGGCGGATGGACATAATTGCACAGGCCTCGTCCAGCCTCATTTTATTAAAACAAAAAGGGGGAGATGTGGGAAGCCACATGTGCCATTGCAGGGTGGCACTGGCTTCTGCTGGCCACCACGCATACATAGGCAGTAAAGTTTTTTTTTTGCCAAGATGAGGTTTTGAGAATTAACCAAAATTGACCAATCAGATGAGAGAGAAGTTGACCAATCAGATGAGAGAGAAGTTAACCAATCAGAAGAGAGAGAAATTAACCAATCAGATGTAGGCATGCAAATGAGGTGGTAAGCATCAACCAAGCACAACCAATCCGGGTGTGAGACACGCCTCTCCTAGGCCTATATAAAGCAGCACCAGTGCTGGGCTCGGGGTCTATTCGCCTCTACAATCAAGCTCTCCCAATAAACGTGTGCAGAAGGATCCTGTTGCAGCGTCGTTCTTGCTGGTCAAGTCGGACGCACGCAAGAGCATTCTACTTCTTTCAGCACCTCTATAACCACAGCATAAATACAAGACTGCCTTTCAGCCCAGTTTCTCAATGCCACCACAACTACGGGAACAGTGGAGACCAAGACACTGGCTGGCTGTCAAACTGGTTTTGAAAGAGTGAAGACATTTTGGGTATAAGAACATAAAGTCATCTAAGGCTGTGGTCAGGTCCAAATGTGGATGAGGATAGATACACAGATAGGAGAAGCTTCTCTTGGCTTAAGCTTCCTGGTGGATCAAAGTTTAACATGCCTTATCTGACTCCTGGAACTCCAAGCAGAGGTGCTTTTGGGAAAAGCATCTTTCGATGAAAGCAAGGAGCATTTTAAAGTTGATCTGAGTCCTGAGGTAGGACTGAGGCAAGCTTAGCTGCAGACCCACAGTGACAGCAACCCCAAGATCTCTCACAGTAATATGGCCAGGATATTTCTACAGAAATGTGAGACAAATATAGGGGGAACTGATTGGAGGAGTCTATGCAAACATAGCCAGAGTTCTCATCTCTTCAGACCAGGGGCAACACTTTGTCTCCCTATGACTAACTCTATAGGAAGTGATTTTTCCCCCTGAGACTTTGAGACAGGGTTTTTCTGTGTAGCCCTGGCTGTCTTGGAACTCACTCTATAGACCAGGCTGGCCTCAAACTCAGAAATCCACCTGCCCCTGCCTCCCAAGTGCTGGGATTAAAGGCATGCGCCACAACTGCCTGGCAGAATGTGATTTTTAAACACTACAATGGAGTGTTTTTAACCTCTGGAGGCTAGAAATGTCAAAAATAGGCTCCCTACATTTAACATCCTATTTCAAAATTCTAGAATATTTGGGGGGTGGAGGTGGTAACTTTATCTCCAGTACCATGAAAAGATTTCCTACATGTTTGAATAAGATGAAAGCATTTGAGAGGGGGGTGTCAGGTATAGGGCGGGGGGGGGGGGGAGAAAATCACATATTATAGTACTGTTAAGTTTGGCAGATTTGTGAAGGGGTCAGGATTTGACCTTGGGGGCTTTCAAGGATCACCTCTAACCCACCCAAAGCCTGCCTCCATTACAGTCTGTCTTTGAGTGACAATGGACCTCTATCACCTCCTGACTTGGGCTGTGGTTCCATCTATAACTGTCACTGGGTGACAGAGGGTCCTTCACAATGATATGCAGATTTCCTTCTGTGAAGTGCTAATGTCAGACCTGAAGGGCTTGGTGAGGACCTGTGCGATGTTGATGCTTCCTGATAACCTGGCAGTGAGGCTGATGAAGACAGAAGTCATTGAGCTGCGTGTATAGCATGGTATGGGGCTAAGAACTTTAAAATATGCAGTCTTGGGGAACAGACGGGTCTTCATCTGCTTTAGTTTGGCCCTAGCTGACCTTCAGTGAATCAACTGTGGAGCCTGCCTTCCTCCATAAATGCAGAAAACGATACCTCCTGCAGAAGCGCGGGCCTTGCCTTCACTTCTCTGGGAGACCCTCATTAAAGCACTGGGGCAAGGATATCAGGTAAATATGCCATAAATGGCAGAGGGCAATATTATTATAGCACTGGTCAAGGCAGGTCTTTGCCAAAGTCCAGCATCACTAATGTGGCACTAATGGGTCAAGCAGCCACTAAAATTGCACCACAGAGTCCCAGGGCTGGAGTCACAGCTCTGAGTGCATGGGGAGCCTTGAGCACATTGCTAAGCATACCCGGGTTCCTCCCAATGTGATGGAGGATATGATCGTGGTTACTTCACAGGGTTCCTGGAAACGTTTGAGTGACACAATTAAGTTAGTGTCAATGTAATGTCACAGTGTAATAGCCTATAAAAATAAGCGCTCACTACTGGGAGGGAAGGCCTCTGTTTCTGGGGATGGGGGATGGGAAGGCTGATGGGATTGGGAAACATGCGTGATTAAGTATGAGCTTCCCACGCCCGCCATAGCAAATGGCCACAGACAAATGCATCCTCTAGAAATGCCAAATCTAACAGTGGGCTAAAATCAAATTAGCAGCCAAGCATTACTTTCTGAGGATGCTAATGGGATTATTCGCCTTGACTTTTCTTGCTTCTAGACACTATTCATATTCCTTAACTCATGTCTGCCTCATTCCAGCCTCTGCCCTTGCTGCGGTCCCTTCTCCTTGACTCTGCCCTACTGTTTCCCTTGAACAAGGGTTCCTGGACCAGAGTGAGCCTACCTGGACAACCAAAGGAAATATCTTCATATCAAGAATATATGGGTATATTTGGGGGTGTTAGATTTCTTGTACTACAGTAACTGGGGGGGGGGGATTCAGGTAGATAGAATGTAGAACCTTGAAATATGCATATGACATCTATGTTACAACACATAAAAATGTTTATAATGACACATGGTGAAAAGGAGGCAATAGCCTATGGAGCATGTGATTGTGATATTGATACAGTGTGTAAGTAAGGCAATCTACAAAGCCAGCAAAGTCACTGTGTGGAGAAATGGCCTTGGGTGAAAAGAACTGGCCTAGGTTGTGGGGCCTAAGCAACTGAAGGATACATGCCCAACCAGGCTTTGCATCTGAAGACTCGCAGCTGAGGTATCAAATGTAGTTATGTAACTGTGATATTGTGTGTCCTCTCTGCTCCTGTTCCCTCCATCTACAAAGTCAGAACATGGGGCTGGTGCTGTTGGGTGATATTGTATGTCCTCTCTGTTCCTGTTCCCTCCATCTACAAAAGTCAGAACATGGGGCTGGTGCTGTTGAGTCCTCCCAGCTCCCCATTGCGGAGTTGCTGCTCCAGCCCTTTACTCTTTGGAACTTGCTGTCAATAGTGCAGAGCCTCCTTCTGCCCTGAGCATCATTCTCCACTATGGATTAGAGACACCATGATTATGATATAAAAGATCATAGTGGAACATTAACCAAAGGTCAAACTTTACCTTAAACAACATCCTCGCTCAGGTCCCCTCCACTGAATACCCTCCACTGGCCTTTGTATCATCGTTTAAGAATAGTCTATCCTTGAATGCTCTCAACTGTCTCCTGGCTGCCATTCTTGGGGGAAAGCTGTGATGGCTAACCACCCCTCAAGGCTATCTCACAACAGAGTTTCTCCAAGTATGCCCCTCCAGCCTCAGGACCAGCATTGGAGGAATAGATAAGAAACATCTGTTCTAGTAATGCCACCAGCCAACACCACCCCCAGATCTACCAAGTGAGGATCCCATACAGGAGTGTAGGTATTCATCCATGCTTCAGCCAGTTTTTCAGTACAAGAGCCATCACAAGTCCCACATGGTCTTAGACTAGTAACACCCCTTATGGACAGAATATCTGATAACCCAGAAAGGAACCATGGTGCTTTGATTCAAAAGCTACCCTTCAACTCTCAAGGATCTGTGCCTCAAATGTATGCATGGGGACCAAATGAGGCTTCACTTAGTATAAAACTAGCAGTGACATCAGCAAGCTGATATTTATGATGCAGCAAATTAAAACCATGCAGTGACCCATGGTCATCATTGCTGGTGCATGGCATTTAATGGTCTGGTTGTTTGTCCATTTACTAACTCACTAGCTTCTGAGAGATGCTTTTCTGAGTCTGTTGGAATAATCACAGTTGTATCTCAACTCAGCCTGAGTTACATACCCAAAGCTATTCTACTCCCTGGTCTCTCTCCAAGTATCCACAGCAGGCTGCACCAATACCAACAAACTGAGTCATCCTGTCAAAGAGCAGCTGAGCAGCAAAAGGTGGGAGGAATTCCCTGTTCTGCATAGGAGTCAAGGCAATGTCATGGATTTGCTATCACAGGCCTCCAATTGACATGGAAAGCTCTTTCAATTGAGAGGGCCAGGAAAAGTTTAGTGGCCTCGCCAGATATACATGCATGAGTGACTTTTCTCATTGCTGTGGCAAAATGTCTGACAATGGGAGCTTAAGGAAGGTTTGTTCTGGTTCATAGTCTGAGGTTCCAGTCCGTCATGGTGCATCAGGGAGAGTGGCACAAGCTGAGGAAGCAGCTAGTCACACTAAGACATGGTGTCCACTGTAGGAAAACAGGATAACGCTGGTGTCTCAGCTCACTCTCTCCTTTGTCCCTTTTTATTAAGTCTAGTACCCGAGGCCACGGGGATGGTACTGACCATCCATGTTCAGGAAGTCTGCCCAGCTCAGATAAACCTCTCTGGAAACACTCTCGCAGACACATCCAAAGGTGTGTCTCCTAGGTGATTTTGAATTCAGTCAAGATGACTATGAAGATTATCATAGGAGATTTTAAACATAAATGGAAAGGGGTCAGGAAGAAAGTAGCATAACGAAGCAGAAGACAAAAGCAAGGGAGAAAGCAGAGCAAGGGAAAGAATAAAGGCAAGGGCTACTCACGCATGGATGACTTGTAGGATGTACCTACAGAATAATAAATTCCTACACATTGTCTAACACGACTCAAGCTGTCCCTACAAACAGCAGACAAGCACCACTGTGTATTGCCTAATGAACCAATCCATCAATGCCACACGCAAACGGGAGTATGTGAGTCCTGGGTGTGTGCCTGAGTGTGCACTCTCACATCTAAGGCACAGTAGCAGAGGACAGGAGAGGAGAGGTGCGCTTGGACATCACACCCTGTACGGGGGGATGTTGTAGAATAGCATTTCCAGTCTGACAGGAGTCAGGGCTTGCTCTTGATTGCTACTGTCTCCTTAGCAACAGCTCCTTTCATTGTCTTAAGACACATTTGATAGAGAAAAATCATGTTTCAGAATTAGATTTCACTGTCTCCGTGGGATTTAACCTCAGTTGAGCCTCTAGAGATTTCTATTTTGGACTTCTAGAACATTGTGTTCTTCTGTCTACCTTTCTGGATTCTCTTCTTTGATGGCTTCTCTTCACCTCTGCTTCTCCTTAACAAATTCATGTGTAACAATATAGCCGGAAGGTTCAGGTCCCTTCTATGAGTTAACAACTTAGTGGTACTAAAATGATACTGTAAAAGCTTACAGCTCAGCTCTTCGAAGTCATTGCTTATGCAGTCTTTCTCAAAGGGGGATCAGTTAAGTTCCCTAGAGTTCACCATTCCATCCATCTTTTCTATGTCCTTAGTGAGTGCTCATACCTCCCCTACAAATAGAAGCATTACCCTCTGCATCCCTGCCTTCTCTCATCTGCTGGATTCTCCCAAAAAGTAAAGATGGTCTTGTGGAAAAGCTCCTCTCCATTGCCTCAGTATAGTTTACCTAGGCTCCCTGGTCTTGGCAAGTTCATACCTGGTCCAATGGAAACAAGCCATACCTCCTTGCAAGCTTGGCTAAATTCCCTTAACACCACCAGCAATGACTGTATAGAGAGGCTCCATGGTTCCTCTTGTTAAAAAAGCTTTCTTTACAATAAGGTTTAGAAAATATAACACAGGAATGTACATCTATGAGCATCCAGAGGCTCAAAGAAACCGGTACAGGAACCCTTGAAACAAAACTACTTTACATCCTGGATGTGGGTACCTTCAACTTCTTCACAAGCTTGAACTGGCTGATTACAAGTACTGTCTCCCAGTCTTTCCTTAGGATAACTCCTAACCTTTTATCTCTGACACAGTTCAAAGTCACCTCCTCTCAAAGGGACTCTCTAGTTGCTCCTACCTTTAGCCACCTGCTTCAGTTTTCTATCTCCATTTTCCCACAGCCATCTTTCTCATGGGCTAATGCCTCTAAGTTCCTTTGCCCTTGTAAAGGTTGCAGCCACTGGATCTAGAGACCACCCTAATCCAGTGTGATCTCCCCTCAACATAACCACATCCTCAAAGATCACATTGCTCAATAACATCATATTTACATCATCAAAGATTTGGTCTGATACATCTTTTAGGGGAACCAAGTCAGCTCACAGCCCCATCACAGACAAGTGTTATAACATGGGCTTCTTTCTGCCACCTGGTAAGCAGTCTGACTCCTGCAAATATCTCATCTTTTCCCCTGGAACCTGGTACCTAGGATGTCTGGGCAGCTGAAGACATTAAGTATGTACAAAACAAACATAACATTTATACCCTGAAATATGTGAGGAGAACGAATGAACATACCTTCTCCAGACAGTTTAATCATGTCTCACTGATGCTTCAAAGACATCTTACTTCATTTCAAAGACCATCTAAGGACAAAGATGTGCCTTGCTAAATCAAGGAACATGGCCACAGTCTGCACAGGCTGCTACTCTCAGAATGAGTCAAACTCCCAACCTTCCACCCTGATCCAACTGACGAAATCATTGGAATGTTTACCTAGCAACCAGGTTGTGGATAGCTACCTCAAGGCCACTGCTTGTCTCCACTAATTTGGGGTTAAGATATGAGATTCATTTGACAAGTATGATGAGTTTCAAGAGAATTGTTTAAAGGCTTCCTGTAGGGAACAGTTAGACATGAAAAGGAAACCCTCCCAAAAAACAAAAAAACAAAAAAAAAACAAAAAACAAAACAAAAAACACCTTTAAGTACCAGCTGGAGTCAGAAGATTTCTTTCCAACCTGTCCCTACATTCTTGTATTTCACTTGCTTTGACTATACTGGGTCCTTATCAAACAGCAAGTGAGTTGGTATAGAAGTTCCTCAGGAGAACTGCTAAGATGCCTCAGAGGTTAAGAGTATGCACTGTGCCGGCAGAAGACATAAGCTGAGTTACCAGCACCCACACAGAAGGATCATAACATTGAAACCTTAGATCCAGGGTATTCACCGTCCTCTTCTGAAGTCTGTGGACGCCTGCACTCACATACACACAGAAGTAGACAGATACACATAATTTTAGAAAAAATTTAAAAAATACTTTTAAATGTCTTAGGGCTAAATATACCCAGATAACATCACAACATTAAACAATGAATCTGCTTATTGCTAATTTTCAAAACTAGTCTAGCTCAACTTCAGCAATAGGACATTCCTTCTCCTGTAATAGCGATTATGGTTGGCTTTTATACAATCAGATAAACTATCTTTGACCCTAAAATATGAATAACATTATCTTGTGACTTATATGTGACTTAGTTTGAAGTGACTTCTACAGTTATTCCCCCTTATCTAGAGAGCGAAGTAGTTCAAGACTCAACTAGAGGCCTAGAATGGCAGATGGTATCAGCTATCTACATATTATGCTTTTCCTATACTGGGAAACCTATGACAAAGTGTAATTTAAAAATCAGGCAGAGGCTGGGTGGTGGTGGCGCACACCTTTAATCCCAGGACTCCGGAGGCAGAGGCAGGCGGATTTCTGAGTTCGAGGCCAGCCTGGTCTACAAAGTGAGTTCCAATACAGCCAGGGCTACACAGAGAAACCCTATCTCAAAAAAAAAAAAAAAAAAAAAAATCAGGCAGAATACTAGCTTGACAACAGTAACCAATAATAAAGCAGGAACAATTACAACAATATGCTATGATAAAACTCTCTTTGTCTGTTTGTGTGTGTGTGTGTTGTATGTGCCCATGTGTGTATTGGTGCACATGACTGTGTTGTCGGAAGATTGGAGGAGGGGGGGTCAGGTGTTCTCCATTACTCTTTACCTTATCCTTTTGAGGCAGGGTCTCTTGTTCAACCCTAGATCTTGCCATTTTTTTCAGCTAGACTGGCAGCTAGCAAGCCCCAGCAATCCTTCTATCTGCATGCCCCTCAGGGCTGGGTTTACAGGCATACATGGGGCAATGCCCAGCTTGTTACATGGGTATCAGGATCTAAACTCCAGGCCTCACACTGCTCAACCAGAACTCATGTCCACTGAATCAGCTCTGCAGCCCTCACTCTGGACTTTTTTTTTTTTTTTTTAAATGTAAGTTCTGGGGAAATCAGACTCAGGTCCTCATGCTTGTGCCGCAGCCGCCTTACCCACTCGAGTCATCTCCGCAGCACGTGTAATACAATTTCTAACAGGTGACTTGTTTGCTTTTGTGATTTCCCATCTGCTACTCTCTGACTATGGTTGGTTACAGGAAACAAAACACAGTCAGTGAAGCTATAGGTAAGGGAGATGATTGTGGCCAACAGCACAGTGATGTGCTGTTTTAGCTGTGATGGAAGCCACACTGGAGAAGTGACTGAACTAAAAGCCCCTGGGCTGAGATAGCCCTGTCACTCAAGCAAGAGATGCAGCAGCCAAGACCAAAGGGAAGATATGGCCAGCTGCATCATTCAGGACCTTCAATGATACAGATCATTTGGGATGCTGACAGCTTTATGTTTTGGGATGAGGCATCAACAGCATGGTCATTATCCAGATGAGCAGTGCCTTTGTAAACAGTTAGGCAAAGTGAATGCCACTGGCTGACCCCGAGGTATGTCACCATCAGGTCACAGTGGCTGAACTGGACTGTGGACTGACTCTGAGGCAGATGTTGCCTAGACACTGTCCACTTAATTTGTCAATTATGGAGGAAAACAGAGACATTCTTAAAGCCTGTGGATTTTTCAGTCCCAGAGAATCTAATTGAACGAGACCCCCTACAGGTATGAGGCACATGCAGGCTCTCTGAAACCTGATGCAGTGACTTTCCTGCTATGTGGCAGGGACAAGTCTCTTCTAGGGGGACAGCATAAGTGGAGTATCCTCAACTGCGAAGGTCACTCAACATGGTAAGGCATGTATAAATCCCACATTCTTGGTGCTTGTATGCACAGCATCAGGACCACTACCATGCAGCCTTAGTTCAGTACATGTTCACTAAGGTCTCAAGTAAAGTACCCGGAGAACACAAGCACACAGCACTCAAAAGTCCCTGTGTCTGAAGAGTCTATGGCCTAAGTGGGGGGGGCAGGGGAGACGTGACATGGAGATCTTTGACTCTTACAGGTGACTTTAAAATGTTGTAAACATACATAGTGTAACCTTTTCAATTTCTGTCACTTTTAGGCATGTGATTTGGTGGCACTAAGAGCAGTCATGTCGTTACACCATCCAGCTCCTAAAACTTCTCATCTTACAGAACAGAAATCATCCTTACTTTTAACTCCTTGCTGCCATTCCTCCAATCTCCTGTCTTTAGGCGTTCCCCAGCAGTAGGAACAGCATCTGAGTTCAACATACACGCATCATTTGTGACTGGCATATTTCACATTATATAACATCCTCAGGGTTATACATCTGTTGGAACTCCGTGTCCCTTTAAAAGCTGGGTAGCATCCATCATACAGATAGATGCCATTCTGCCTATCTCTTTATCCCTTAGCTGGCACTTGGGGTATCTCTGCATTTTAGCTGCTGTGAGTTATGCTCAATACAGTGGATGCACAAATATCTGAGTTCTGGCATCTCATCCTTTCTTGCGGGTTCCCCTTTGCCTTTCAGTCAGTGGCTCCATCTTGATCTCATGCAATTCCTTCTTAGGTGCACAGCACTCTTTGACACAAGGAAGCCAGGGGACGATCCTTGAGTGCTACTCCTCAGATCTTAGCCAGCCTTAGTTTCTGACAGTGTCATTGGCCTGTAACTCACCAGCTAGGCTGGTCTGGCTAGCCAGCCCAAGGGAATCCCTTGCCTTTGCCTCCCCAGCATTGGGGTTACATCATGTACAATTGTGTCCAGTGTTGTTGTTTTTTAATATTGGTTTTTGGGGGTTGAACTCAGGTTTTCCAATCTCCCCAGTCTTGTGGTGCCTTCTTGAAAAAGTATGCATGGGAAAGAGGCAGATACATCATATTAGCAGCCATATGAAAGCCTCCATTGTGTTGATGGTTACCTTTTCCTCCTAGGCTACTGCCTGTATGCAGTGAGGGGGAAATGGGGAGTGGAATCTTGGTATGAAACCATGATAGGTGGTGATGGATGGCTACAACTGAACACAGGCATTCAGGGTTGTGTGACCCACATGCATTCAAAGTAGACTTAGAGATGAAAGGGAAGGGGGAACATTCTCTTCTCATGAGTAGGCTACAGAGCTAGTGGGCAACCTTACTCAGGTTCCAGGTATGGGGACCAAACGTCCTGCCATTCCTTAGAGACCTAAGCAGAGAGCCAGAATCTGTGTAGTAGGAACACTTAAAGAAGAGAGAAGATAAGAATCTTGTCTCTGTTCCTCTGACCCCATGAGGGCACAGCATGGCCATCTGGGAAGAGGCCCAGGAGGCAGCAAGGACACTAGATTTCAACCCACTCAGTTGCAGCCTAAGCAGGTTGACATCTCTTGAGGGCTCAATGCCCCATCTCTCCTTGGGCTGCAGAGCAATGTCCTGTTCTCTCTTGGAGTCCTATCCTTCCATGGCTGGGACATGTGTTGGAACACATAAGCTAAGGTGTATGGAAAGGGGTAGCAATCTCCACTTGAGTTTTGTCCTTTCATAAAGAGGAAACTGGCCTAGTGTGCATCAGGCTTCTTATATACAATTTTTTCTCCATCAAGCTTGCTGAATACAAATCACCATTGTACCATATTGAAGTCATTTAGCCACTTGATTTCAGGGGAAGCCATTACCCAGGTGGGTTCTGGCAAAAAACTGGGGAAAATAGTGAGCAAGAAGAGGAAGCCCCCTCTCTAACTTCAGCCTGGGCGACATCCAGCCTGTAATAGGATCCCAGTTGTCCAGGTCATTAGGCATAGGCATGCAGCTTTCTAAAGGATGAGCAAGGGTGATTAGATTCTAATTCAAGGCTAGAGGATGTCCTAACACCAGGACAGAAAATAGGACATTTTTGGAACTTCTTTACAAGATGACCCAAGGTGACCTAAACCCAGCTGCCAAGTGTGCACTCCAGTAACATCAGAAGAACTTGTCAACTCAGGATCATTAGAAAAACAAGGTGCAAAAATATTCTCATAAGATGTCATGGCGGAGCACCGTGACACTTGTGTATGGGACTGCTGACTTCTTGTCGTCGACAGTCTGTTTAGCTGAATTGGCCATAACTGCAAGCCTGGTTCCTGGAGCCCACAGAGATGATTACAAGCTCTGCCAAGAACTGGACAAATGAGGCTGGCGCAGCGTCTGAAAGCCCCAAGTGGTAAATCTCTCATTAGAAGAGCCATTAGCTGCACACAGCACATCAGGTGGCTGGGGTAGGGAGTGGGGAGAGGCACCATCGCTGGGCTGGATCTGAGAGTACAACACCAGAGGAAAAGCCCAGGCTTGCAGAGGCCTGCCCAAACTCCTGCCATTAGCTGGCTCCCTGCCTAGAAGGTGAAGTCACCTCTACAGGACTCACTAACAACTTATCAGCTATGCTGACCAATTAGAAGAGGTTGCTCTCACCTGGAAGGCTTTCCCCTCGAGTTCTTGGGCTTTTTATCTCAGTTGAATGCAGCCTCAAGCTCTTAGTATTCCTTGTGCTATACCCTCCTTTTCTGCTTGGACAAACCTCACAATGGGTCAAGAATCATAGAAACTGACCCTAGAGGTAAGAAACATATAAGAATTCAAAGTCTCCAAAAACATTTTCATAGCCACTCTTACCTCAAGGCAAAGAAGGAAATAGCAGACCAGAGATGGGCAGAGCTTTCCCAAGAAGCCTCAGCCAGGAAGCAGCAGAATCAGCCTCACTCAGTCAAGCCTAATGAAGTTGTGCTCACTAGCTTTCAGGGTCAACAGGACACAACCCAGAATCACCTGGGAAGTCTTAATGAGAAATTATCTAGACCAAGTTAGCCTGTGGAGGATTTTCTTGGTTTTGAATTGATGTAGACCTAGCCCATTGTGGGCAGCACCATTCTCTAGGCAGGGGGACCTGGACTCTCGAGGACAGTAGAAAGCTAGATAGAAGCCTAAGCAAGCAGGCGGCTTGGTGGATTCATTCTCTCTGCTCCTGATGATAGATTTGACATGACTAGCTGCTGCTGAGAGTTCCTACCCTGACTTTCCCAAAATGATTGACTGTAACCTGGTATTGTTAGTCAAACAAACCCTTTCCTCCTCTAAGTTGCTTTTGTTCAGGGTATTGTATCACAGCAACAGAAACAAACTAGAACAGAAGACCTGGATCTTTGCCATTCTGGTTTTTCTCTAACCATGCTCCTTCCTACTGAACTGGGCTATGCATTCTCCACACTCCCCAAACGATTAACTGTATAAACAACAGGTTAATGTGGTGTAACTTATTTGCCACAACATTTCTATCTTGAACTGGAAAGGCCTGGTTCAGTGACTTCAGAAAACCTCTCACTCCTCCCAAAGAAGTTCCAGACCCATGAGCAGTTACTACCTATGTTCCTGTAACCCTAGTCCCCATTACATGCTAATCCACTTTTGCGCACTGGTTGGCCTATCCTGGACACTCCTTTTATGAAATGACAGGAGGCATGGCCTCGTTGGGCTTCTTTCTTTTATACAGCTCCCTTGCTTTGTACATACACTGTTCATAGCAGACTCACTCTCTATTAAAGGGAAAGACTGCATGGGAGCTGCTAGCCATTCAGCTGATGGGCATGTAGGCTAACCTACTCTACCTTAAACATTTTGTGTACAGGTATTCATGCAGATGTCGGCCCCTGTGCATTGAAATGCTAAGGTATGGTAATTCCATATTTTCCCTTTGAAGAATTGCCAAACCCATTATTTTCCAAAGTGTCTGGATCACCTTGGGTCATAAGTGACAGCATAGGCAGGTTATATTTTTGGTTTTAGTTTTGTTGCTGTTTTTCCATCCTTGCTAACACTTGTTACTGTCTATCACATTTTTCTTTATAGCTTCCCGAGTGAACGGGTAGCCCATTGTGGTTGCACTGCTTTGATGGCTAACAACACTGAACATCTTTTCATGAGCTTAATGGCCTTTTTACACACACACACCTTATTCTTGGGAGGAGAAATGACAGCAGTGGTTCCCAGACTCTCATAAGTCAGTGTCTCTTATTCATGGATGATCAAACATGGAGCTGATATCGTGAGTGAGGCTGAGGGAATACCACAGATGTGGGCTTGCATCTAACTGGATAGCTTCTGGATTTTTTAACCTAGACAAGTCACCTTACTTCCTTGAATCTCAGTTTCCCTATCTACAAAGAAAACATTGTGTGGTTCCTATTTTACTAGATTGTTATGAGTACTAAGAGAAGAGACAGAGAAGAGATCCTTAGCACACTGCCTGCTTGTGGAAGCATTAACAATGTTCATTTCTTTACCTCCACTGCAAGCATTCATGCAGCATTCACTATGGACAGAATCCTAGCCTGAGCACTGAGGTCACACTGACGGACACAGTAAGCAAAAAAAAAAAAAAAAAAAAAAAAAAAAATCTGTGCCCTCCTGAAGGTTATGTCGAGTCTAGCATTCTCAAAAACCTTAATGAAGCTAGTTATTATTACATTCAACTTTCTTACTCTTGATTGCGAAATAAGTACCAGTTCATCAGAAAGCAGAAGGACAAGACAAAGGGAGCTTCACTAATGAACTTGAACTTTAGTGAGAGACATGGCATTAGCTTCAGTAATTGCAGCTCTCTGCCTGTTCCAGGTGTGGCCTTTCCTTTCTCTCTGAGACGAAAAGGAGAGGGGCCAGAGAAGCCACTGGCTACAGGTCCACTAGGGATCAGGAGTGTGAAAAGCCCAGAAGTGGGGGAGGAGAGAGGGAGGAAGGAGGAAGGAGGAAAGTAGGAGGTAGGGGGAGGGGAGAGGGATTAAGGAAAAAGGGAAGAGGGAGGAGGGGGGATGAAAGGGAGAGAGAGATTGATTTAGCATCTCTAGATATCTAAATAAAGGATTCCTGAGCCGCTTTCCAAGCTAGGAGTGATTTAGAAGAACAATGTGGTAAAATTATAAAATTGCCCCAAAAAAAAAAAAAATCAAATAAAAAGGGTGCATGGGAGCAAAGGGCAAGGCAAGTGGTGCAAGATGCTTGGGATGCACAGCAGGGCTAGGTGGGAGCTTAGACATGGAGGAAGTAGGTGCGGCCTTGGGATGCACAGCAGGGTTTGATGGGGGCTTGGGACATGCACAGCATGGCTAAGTAAAGCTGGTACTGAAAGAACAAAACCTGGCAAGAATGGCTCTAGGACAGGAAGCCAACAATGTTCCAAGGCCACACTGCTCTGTTCAGAGGTCAGCAAAGCCATGATGGGCCAGCATTCTCTGCCAATTCTGCTTTAGGTCACTCCTGAGAACTAAATGAGCCTCAGAACCTTCTCCAGGTTCCCTTAGCTGCCCAGCAATTCTGACCTAACCAGGTACTTGGATGCCAGGTCCTTCCCTAACATTCTATCTCAAGAGCCTTTCCACATGAATGGAGATGACTTCCAGGGTCCTGTGGGATTATCTGCAGTCTGATGAGTGCAATCTTTCTCTATGTGTGCAATCTCTCTCCATGTGTACAATCTCCCTCCATGTGTGAAATCTCTCTCCATGTGTGCAATCTCTCTGCATGTGTGCAATCTGAGGGAGGAACTGTGGCATAGGGGGCATGTCACTCATGACTACTCAAGGCCACCAATAAGGCTGCCTTTGCAGAAAGACAGATGAGAAACAGCCATGGGGGGTTGTCCTACCAAATGCTAAAAGGCAGTATATCACTAGAAAAAGAACAAAGCCAAACTGGCAGAAAAGAACAGCAGCAAAAGAACATAAAAGACAACCTCAGACCCTATGGAAATGCAGAAAATAATAACTGGGCATAGCATATTAGTAGAAATTGACAACAAAAACAAAATCAATGGTATTAAGTGACTGAGCAACCCATTATTATTTTGAAAACACAAATATCATCCTTATTGCTTACCAAACCTGCCAATCAACTACAGCTAACCTAAAAACATGTAAAAGTAAACACCTGGTTTTTAAAACCAGGATGGTGATACACATCTGATACCTAAACACTAAGGAGGTAGAGTGGGAAGATCCAAAGTTCAAGGCCATCCTTGGCTGTGTGTCAAGTTTTATGTCATCCTTAGCTACATGAAAGCCTGTCTCAAAATTAAAAACATACTTTAAAAATATAGAATAGTTAAACCTTTTTGTCACCCTGAGTAGGAACGGTGTCTTTAGAAAGTTCTCAATGAAGATATCACTAAATAAAAATTGAGTAAATCCAACTCTTTTAATAGTTTCTCATTACTTCTCACTTGTCACTAAGCAAGACCATGTAGAGAGGGGCTGAGTCATAGATTAGAAAACCAGTATTGAAAGGAATGTAACAGACAAAAGTTTAGCGTCAAAATTAATCTTTAAAGCTTCTGAAAATTAATCTGGAGAAGGCAATAGAAAAAATGATGAAATAGAAACAGGTCTTTCTCAGAGGAGGCGTGGTCCTCAAGCAACTCTAAAGGCGGCAGCATCTATCTGTAGGCTCTGAGTGGTACTACCCTTCCCATCCCTGACAGTGACTTTTAGTATGGTTTAAAGTCCTTTTCTCGATAAAGTACTGTTGATTTCTTTTGAAGAACTAGCCTTTAGTGTTTCCTGTAATTTTTTTATTCCATTGATTTCAAATGTCATTATTTTGATTTGCTGTTGTTACCTATGCTCATGTTTGTACCTCAAGTTTATTCATTATCACTATTTGGCAGTCAAATATCTCACAATCTATTTATAAATTCTCATGTTGAAAACATTTTGGTCTCTCTCTCTCTTTTTCTCTCCCTCTCTAAGCATCATTATTTTCCATTGTTCCCACAGAGGAGGGAGACGATATTGGCTGAGGCCAAGAATGCCTCTAATTATTGTATGATACAGAGGGCAGCTAGCTATAATAGGGGATTATTTGTCCCAGGATGTCAATAGTTCTCAAGGTAGGAACCCTGACACAGACACAAAAATAAGAAATTTGCAAAGACAATCCCGCAATCCTTAAATAGGACTGACCCCTCTCCACCAAGTAAACTTCCTTATAGGTATAGAATGGTCACAGCAGACAGGCTCACCTTAACCATTTCCTCTCACACTTCACAGATATTAATTTGGGATAAATCATAGATGAACAGCTTTTAGAATACATGGCATAACTTCTTTGTGAATTAGGAGTTGGTGAAACTGTCTCATAGAAGGCTCAGAAAGCAACAGCAATGAAATAGAAAAAAAAGGGGAGACATTGAACTTCACTAAATTATTATATCTTTTGTTCACAAGAAGACATCGTAAGAAAATGAAAAGGCTGCCACATACAGAAAATATTCTAACAAAGAAGATATAGCTGGGATATTTAACTGACAGAGTCATTCAAAGTATTAACAAAAGTATAAATAGCCCAACATAAAATAGAGTTACCAAACATCTGTTTGTCTTCCCGGGTTGGCAACAGCTTTTCTTTCCCTGGCTGTTACTAGGCCACTATGGGTGACATACAAGTTCAGGCCACTCCACCCAGGGCATCAAACTACTGGGTCCTCTACACCTTGATTATGGAGGAGGAATGGGCTACCAACCCTTCCCAAGTGTGTTTGCAGGATACTGGACCATGTCTGGCTCCCTTCTATCTCTATTCATTCCAGCCTCTCTTCCCTACCTTGACCCATGACTTACCATCTGTATAGTTGAGTTCCTCTATGACAACCTTTGTGTTACTTACTATGCTTGTCAATTTGACACGAGCTAGAATCATCTGAGAAGTGGGAATCTCAACAGAGGAGATGTCCTCATCCTACTGGCCTGTAGGCAAGCATGTAATGCATTTTCTTGATTGATAATTGCCATGGAGGGGCCTGATCCATTGTGAGTAGTGCCAGCTCTGGGCAGGTGGTGGAGACCATATAAGAAAGCAAACAGAGCAAACCACAGGAAAAAGTCATTAAGCAGCACTCAAGCCTTCACACTCCTGCTTCAGTTCCAGCCTCCAGGTTCCTGCCTTCAGTTGTTACCTTGGCTTCACCTGATGATGGGCTGTAGCCTATAAGGCTAATGAACCCTTCCCTTCCCACACTGCTTTTGTTCATAGTATTTAGCACAGAAATAGAAGCCTGACCGAAACAGCCTTGCAGGGGCTCTCCAATGCTCAGTCTGCATCATCATCATCAACATGATTTTCCCTGAGGGCAAAGAGGCTGGGCTCTGAGACTGCCCTCCCAGTGGTATTCTTATCCCTTTCCCCATCACTTCTTGGCTCTAGAAATCTTACTGAAAGCAACTGTCTTAGTTTCTGTTGCTATGAAGTGATACTATGACCGTGGCAACTCTTACAAAAGGTCCCACTGTTATCACCATGGTGGGAAGCATGGCAGCATGCAGGCGGACATGATACTGGAGAGGTAGCTGGGAGTTCTACATCTGGATTCACAGGCAGCAGAAGGACTGAGGCTTCAAAGCCTGTCCCGACGGTGACACACTTCCTCCGGGAAGACCCTACCTACTCCAACAAAGGCCACACCCCACTAAGAGTGCCACTCACTATGTGTACTGGTCAAACCAGCACATTCCATTCCTGATCACCATGGGATTGTAGCCATACCATAAAACAAAAATGCGTTCAGTCCAACTGAAAGTCCAGATAGTCTATCACAGTCTCAACCATGTTTAAAAGTCCAAAAGTTCTCTTCTGAGATTCATAATCTCTTCACTGTAATCTCTTATAAAATCAAAATGAAAAAGAAGATCACATTCTTCCAACATGCAATGGCACAGACAAGGCCACACTTCCTCATAGTGCCACTCCCTATGAGCCAAGCATTGAAACACAAGTCTATGGGGGCCATTCCTATTTAAGGCACCATAGCAAACTCTTCTCATTCTCTCTCATATTCTATCTCATATTCTCTCTCTCTCTCTCTCTCTCTCTCTCTTTCTGACTTAGCATAGGCCCTTTCCTGGGCCTGCTTAAAGAAGAGTCGGCTCAGATTGACTCCCCGTAAGTGCAGTCTGGATTCAGCTTCCTATGAATGAGCATGAAGCAAGTGCTTCTTTCAGATTAACTTCACCTAACTCCGGACGGTGGAAACCTGGGGTTCACACTTCCCTTCATACCAAATGTATTTAATCTCCTCCTAGCCGGGCTACACAGACTTTAGCTTTGCGCACTAAAGGCCAAAGTGACAGCTTTCCTAAGTCCACAGATGTAAGCCAACTCAGGAAACCTCTAGCCTATCATTAAATAATCAGTTCAGATGCTTCCAAGGAGCCTTTGCCCCCAAACCAGTCCTTCCATGTGTCTGTTGCCCCACCCCACCACACTGCAGTGGCTACACAGTTGCCTCTCTGGGTACTCTGCAGACCCCTTTGGTAGGAGTCACTCACTCAGCCTGGGCTTGTGGAGGTAAGGCTCCCAGGAGTGCGTTGAACACCGGAAGGCTGGCCACCAGCATTCTGACCCTGTCAGTGCCTCTCTTCTTCTGTAAATGAGAAAATGACTCCCACTCCCTTTCTGGAGTTGATTACTGCCTGGAAAGTTCTTAGCACAAGTGCCTGCCACACAGCAGAAGCTACGAAGCAGCTGCTGCCAATAGGGATAAGAGCTAATTAAATGTTTGCTGAGCTGGGCTGAGTGACAAGCTCTGGGTCTCCAGTGAGGGACTCAATCCAGAGTGTTCAGATGGCATCTTTCCTATGAGACGCAGACCCTGTGGGCGCTGGCACAAGTTTGCAGCAGAGGCTTCACAGAGAAATGAAGGTGGGACACAGGAACCCATGGTGAGAGGCACGAACTTGCTGCCTCGCCCCTTCCCTTTGCCCCCTCTGGTAGATGGCTAGGCCTTGCCAGCTTGAGGCTGATGTTGCCTGTGTTGCCTTTTCTTCCTGGGGAGATGTGAACACAGATAGGTCACTGATGAAAGACTAAAAAGCAGTGGTTCTCGAGCTGTGGGTGGAGACCCTTTTGGGGTCGAATGACCCTTTCGTGAGGGTCCCATCAGATATCCTGCATATCAGATATCTACATAATGATTCACAACGGTAGCAAAATTACAGTTATGAAATAGCAACGAAATTAATTTTATGGTTGGGGGGTTACCACAGCAGGAGGAACTGTATTAAAAGGATGCAGCATTAGGAAAGTTGAGGACCACTGGGCTAGAAAATGATCACCCAAGTCCAATTTAGTGAACCAATTAGTTTATTGAACTTAGTTATGGAAAAGAGGTAAGCTTCCGGTTTGCGTCTGCTCCCAAAGCTGATCCTGTGCCACAGCGCTCCATCCCCAAATATCGCAGGGAAAGAGCTGCTCTCCCAGGAGTGCTTACAGCACAGGTAAGACCACCACTTCTGCTCAAATTCCTGGCCCAAGAGGGATCAGCCCAGAGACATCAGGACAAAGAAACCAAGGAACAGACAAGGGCAAGAACATAAGCAACAGAAACCAAGGTTATTTGGCAACATTAGAACCCACTTCTCCCACTACAGAGAGGCCTGGATACCCCAACACCAGAAAAGCAAGACTCTGATGTAAAGTCACATCTCATGATAATGATTAAGGACTTTAAGGACATAAATAACTCCCTTAAAGAAATGCAGGACAACACAGGGAAACAGGTAGAAGCCCAAAATTCCCTTAAAGAGCAGGTAAGGGGTTACTTATTAGAAGTGTGGGTGACCCCAAAGCAAGCACAACAGCAGAATGCTACACCCAGGCATGGATGATGTCTTAGTTTCTATTGCTGTGATGAAACACCATGACCAAGGTAGCCCATAGAAGAGAAAGTTGACTTGGCCTTATAGTTCCAGAAGTTTAAAATCCATGGCAGTAGGAGTGAAGGTATGGTCCATATAGCATATACATTAAAAAAGCCACAAAATCCAAAAATAAATGTTAGCTTTTCTTCCTCTTGGATTATCCAGTTGGAAGCCGATAGGGAGAAATCATAGTTATTTTCTAAATAGGTGACAGCCGTACTTGCTCATCAGCATTACCTAGCAGCCCCTCCCCTCCTGAACCTTCTCAGTAGAGAACACAGCTTGACTATAAACCCATAAAGCCTATTCAAACCAGGGCTGTCCTTGAATACCTGCCACAAGAGGCGCTAGTGCGCCGATCCTTGCCAGTGGCTGCTCTTACTCAGCACCAAGCTGAGCCAGGCACTGTGGATCCATGAGCATGAAACGATGGAGCAGAACAATGGAGCTTGAGCCCTTGGTTTGCTCCAGCTCTGTAAAAAGCCACAAAAATCTATGGAAGACCATAGTCAATAGAAGTGCCTAACCTGTGTACAGTGCCCATTTCCCAGAGGGTTCTGCGGTGAGCACTGTGCAGGGCCCTCCTCAGTCCAAACATAATAATCTCTTCTATTCATAGATGCAGACATTGCTCCTCTAGATGTGGGTGCAGGTGGATGGGGAGAGAGTCTTCCTCACACCACACAGCACAGAAGAGTACTCACTGGCCAGCCACACTTAACTCTCAGACACCCTCTGGATGCTGCTCAAGGATCCAGGGGAGGGTCAGAGTGCCCTATTTACCTGAGTGTGTAAGCATTGTAAAGGAGCTGGCCTGCACTACCCTCTCCTTAATCCTTACTTCTGGAGGACCTCATTTTAAAGAGAAGGAGTGAGGTATTGTGGTCCACAAAGTACAGAACGTAGAGCTGGAACCAGGAGGAGCAGGAGTTCAAGGTTATCCTTGGCTACATAGCAACCGTGGAAGTCAGTGTGCACTACATGAGATTATCTCAAAACAAACAAACAAATGGCAAAACACCTGAAAAACCAACTGGAAATATCAGGTGTAAACCTCCAATCTCAGCACTGGAGAGGCCGAGGCTGGGTGAGGTTAGCCTGATCTATAAAGATCGAGCTCCAGCCCAGCTTTTGCTTGACAGTGAAACTGTCTCAAGAAGAAAGTAAAACAAACAAATCGAGGCTTAAACGCGATCAAATTTAGAAGTGGAAGCTCAGACTCAGAGAAAGGAATTGAAGCCAGACCTTGTGTTTCCAAATAGAGCACAGCCCCCACCAGGCTATGGGGGCCTCGTACAAACAAAACGCCTTCATCCTGTTCTCTCAACTTGAGACCAACACCTCAGACCAGGGAGTGAAGCCGCAGCTGTGTGTTCACCAAGCAGAGTATTCTTGAGTCATTCACAACCCTGTCTGACTCTGATTTAAAAAAAATAAATAAATAAAGTCACCCACTCCAAGTCCCCTGAAAATCCCACAGGTTAAAGGATGGGCCAGGCTCAGAGGCTCACAGGCTCAGGGGTGGTTGCTCAAGGTCTTTGTGTTTCTCCCAAAACATAGGGCCTCTGAGGGATGAATTAGGCAATCCTACCATTCTCTTGGCCAGGCCTAGAACCACAGGTACACCTGAGATTAAACAAACACAGGAAGTTAAAACTCCAGAGGCCTGAAAGCAAGGTCAGGCTTATCTTCTCTCCTCACCCAGATAACAGGTAATTGCTTTTTTATCACTTGCACATGGAATTTGAAAGTTAAAACGGAGGATGGCTTGATATCACACTTAACGCCGTGCGGCACATAGATCCTCAAGGGCCACTTCTCCCGAGGACCCCAAGTCAAGTCTCCTGGATCCACTAGCACAGTTCAATGAGGAAAACAGCCAAGGCCTGACAAAGCGTCAGCCCATCCACTGAGGAGACTTTCTAGAGCTGATAGCACATGTGCAAAAGAAGTTGTAAATTGTCATCAGTGGTCCCAGGGTAGCCTTTACCTAAGGAGAGCTGTTTGGGGGAGAGGGGCACATACCAAGGAAAGAGAATGTCGTTGCTTAGCAACCTGGAAAACCCCTCAGCCCCAAATCTATGGGTTACCTGGCCCATGAAAAGAGAATATCTTTCACAGATGGAGCTTCTGATGGCAGTGACCAGAGTAAAGAACCTCCCCATGTGTCAGCCCTGTGGTGCACATGTACGCACGCACCCAGAGACTTCTGATCCTAGCTTCACAGGCCGTTCTCCTGCAAGATTTAGAGCCTCAGATACCCCACTGTTTTCAAGTTTCCCTATGGCTTGGCTCAACAGATGCAAACTCCTTCTTGTCTTACAGTTCTTTGATTTCCCCCCCAGCACAGATTGCACTCTTTCATCTGGACTTGATTCCCCAGGGTTTGGCGTGTTACTGGAAAAGAAAAAAACATCACCATTGATCATGTTTATTGAATGTTGTTGTGGGTTGAACTATGTTCCCTCAAAATCCCTGTGTTCAAATACTAGCCCCAGCATGTCAAATTGTGACCCCATGTGGGGAGAGGACCTTTAAAGATATAATCACGTTAAAATGAGGTCTTGGGGCAGGGTGGTTCCTAATCGAATCTGACTAGTGTGTAAATGGGAAACTAGAGGCAGAACCACACACATGGAAAGTGTCAAGCAGAGGTGCAGGCAGAAGGGGCTGGACATGTAGCTCAGCTGGTAGAGCTGATGTCTAGCCCAGAGCCCTCAGTTTGATCCCTAGCAATGTATAATCTGGGTGTGGTGGCACACACCCATAATCCAACACTCAGAAAACAGAGGAAGGGTGATCAGAAAGTTTGGGCTTATTAAAAATCATTCTTGCCTATTTAATGAGTTTAATGAGGCCAGCCTGGGATACATAAGACTCTATGGCAGCTCATGCCTTTAATCCCAGCAGTTGGGAGGCAAAGGCAGGCGAATTTCTGAGTTCAAAGCCAGCCTGGACTACAGAGTAAGTTCCAGGAGAGCCAGGGCCACACAGAGAAACCCTGTCTCAAAAAACAAAAAAACAAAAACAAAAACAAACAAACAAAAATAACAAAAAACTCTACCTCCAAAACAAAATGACATGAGTAGAGACAAGGTGTTGTTTCTATAAGACAAGAGACCTCAAAGATCACTTAGAAGCCACCAGAAGCTGGAGGAAGCCTGAGGCAGGTTTCTGGACTTGGGAATGAACCCACCTTGCCATCACCTCGATCGTGGGTATCCAGAGGTTCCAGGTGTGAGTTTGTCCGAGTCTGTCTCAGCCCCCTTGCTGCTGTGGCAGTTTGTCACAGCATCTCTGAGAAGTGTACACTTGGCACCTGTGGTCACAGGTCCTCATCTCCTTTTCTCATTTAACTATTTGACATTTCTGGGAGCTGTGGCTCAAAGAAGCAAACAAATGGATCTAGCGCCCCCTCTGGCCCCCAAGGAAAGGGGTGAGATTTTAACCCAAGTAGTTATATATCTGGAAGTCCATACTGGGAGCCTTGCCTCTGGCCTCTGCTTATTCCAGACTTGAAGGAGTTTCCCTTCAGAGTAACCAAAAGCAAAGCCATCTGCTAACTGTGTGGGGAAGCCCCAAAGCCAAAGCATTATGAAACATTTAACATGATGGTGGGAGGCACCGTGCCAGCTGAGCCACTGCCAGAAGCTGGTCCTTGCTGATGGGCAAGAGACTCTTGGCTACAGGAAACTGAGCCTGGAGCTAAAGTAGCTTTGAAGTTGATTAAACTTCCAGGGTTCCAGGGAGCACGAGGCTGGAGGAGGCCCCCACAGTCCAGACACTGAGTAGAACAGTATGAGGGAACCCTGATGGCGTTTTGGAGCACTTGGGAAAGGCTTTTCACATTGGAATTCTCAGAAATCCTATTCTAGTTAGGAATAGTGCATCTAGCAGGGGAAATAGACCTGTCATGAATAGAATAGCAAATCCCTGCCAGGTCTGTTCTGTAGTGGAGAGGCTGCTATTGGTGTAAGTGGGGTGTGTGTGTGTGTGTGTGTGTGTACTATGTAGGGATTCTTAATTGCTCACAGGGGCCTCTTCAGTCATACTTCATGGCAAGACAAAGGTTTCATTCAAAGCAGTCACCTCCAGCTACTGCTCTTATTTAAAATTCTTATTTAAAAGTCAATAAATGCACACATCTTGCGGTTTTCTTCTCTTCTACTCACACAGGCTAAATAGTATAGAGATCAATCCATCCCATAACTAGAATACCCAGAAAATGGCTAAACATTAAACTCTGAGGAAAAAAAAAAGCAAAATAAATAATGCTTTTTCTGGCGCTTTCTATGAAAATAGACAACATTCCTAAAAGCAACATATTCTAAAGGTCTTAGCAAGTGCTTGCTAAGTGTATTATATGACTTATGGATTGGGGGAGAACTCATTATAAATAATGAGACTCAGTGTAGTAAAGCATGAAGAGCCAAACAAGATGTAAGAAGTGGGGAAATAAGACCACAGGACCTGCCAGCATAGTGAGATCAGAGAGTGAGAGATGGGCTAGAAAGATGTGCAGCAGCTAAGGGAACTTGCAGCTCTTTCACAGGACCTGAGTTCAATTCCCAACTCAGGAATCCTCAAGTGCCTGAAACTCCAAATCCAGAAGATCTGATACCCTGCTATGGTCTCTACAAGGCACCCACACATATGTGGGTATAGACACACATATGCATACATTAAAAAATAAATAAACATTTAAAAAGAAAGTAGAGCTCATTGACCTAGAGTCAAACCAATCTACAAGGGACAATAACTGTGAAGAACAGCAGCATTCAACAAGGAAATACCAGGAGAAAACAAATTAACACTAGCAACAAAAAGCCAGCCTATCTGGAAACACAGCTGAAATGAAATGCGCACGACCTATATTTAAAACGTGGTAAAATCATACCAAAGGAAATGAAAGAAAAACCAAACAGAGGAGGTGTGACACGTTCCCAGATGCAAAGGGAACTGCTGTAAACTCATTCTGCCCAGATTAACTTAAATAATTCTATATTTGGTCCATAAATTGACAATCTGATTTGTGAATGTATGCGGGAAAGAGAACACATTGGGAGAGTCAGGGCTGTTTTAAAGATGTACAGAGATGGCTACACCAAAGCTGACTTCACAGTGGTATTGGGTAAAGCAAGCTCAGGAAGAGGTAGACAGAGCAGGGAAATTAAAAAGGGAACTTTAGTTTTTTTTTTTTTTTTTTTTAAGACTTAATTTGTGAAAGGGAGATCTCAAGTCAGAGAACAAAGCGGCACCGGAAGTATTAGTCTATTTAGGAATAAGATCATGTTGTAGTCTACATTTATTTATTTATTTATTTTATTAATTAATTAATTTATTTATTTATTGGTTTTTCGAGACAAGGTTTCTCTGTGTAGCCCTGGATGTTCTGGAACTCACTTTGTAGAACAGGCTGGCCTTGAACTCAGAAATCCATCTGCCTCTGCCTCCCGAGTGCTGGGATTAAATGCGTGCGCCACCACCGCCCAGCTTATTTTTAATTTTTATTTCATGTGTATGAGCGCTTTGCCTGCATGTGTGTCTGTGCACCATGTGTATGCCTGGTACCTGCAGAGCCCAGAAGAGGGAGTCAGACTCCCTGGAAATGGAGTTATAGGTGTTTGAGCTGAGATTTGAACCTGGACCCTTTGCTAGATAAGCTTAGTACTCTAAAACACTGAGTCATTTCTCCAGCCTCTTGCTGTCCATTTAAAGCCACACTCAATGTTATATTCTAAATGGTTAAAAATACAAAAGTAAAGATGTCAAAAAGGAACTTGGGATGATACAGGTGTTTGTTCCTGGGCTTCTTTGTTTGTAGTGATGGTTGGGGCTTTCAATGCCTGCTAGCTGACTCCACCCCAGCACAGAAGAACATATGAATAATACTAGATGATATTGGCACTTCAAGAGGCTATAAAAGATTAATAAGTGGACTATGAAGTAATGAGTCACTTTCATATAAGAAATGGTATTACTTGCGAAATTATAAACTGAGCAATCGACTGGGATAAAATAGTGAAATCTGAAGCATGAAAGTAACCCTCATGACTCTATCAGAATAAAATGCCTTAGAAAAGTGAACAAGGGCCTGCAGCATGATACTGACCCATGAAAGGATGCCCAGAGCTGTTTAACAATTAGAGACCTACAAATAGTAAGGAACATGGTAGAAGGAGGCTGGTCTATCAGAAAACACCAAGAGACAAAAGGACAAAGCACAGGTTGGGGCTGTGACAAGTCCTATATCTGATAAGGTTTTGTATCCATTGTGTGTAAAGATCTCTCCCAACTCAACAATAAAATGGTTAGCAAGCCTTTTTTTTTTTTTTTTGGTTTTTCGAGACAGGGTTTCTCTGTGTAGCCCTGGCTGTTCTGGAACTCACTTTGTAGACCAGGCTGCTGGCCTTGAACTCAGAAATTTGCCTGCCTCTGCCTCCCGAGTGCTGGGATTAAAGGCGTGTGCCACCATGCCCGGCAATCCATTTTATTTGACACAAGGGAGCTTCAGTACACATTGACTGACAAAGATCTACGACAGAAATGAAAGCCACAGTGCAGCTGGGCCTGGTGGCATAGGAACATAATCCTAGTACTGGGGAGACAGAGACAGAGGGAATACCATGAGTTCAAGGAGATCAACCTGGGATACCAGAGAATAAAAACAAACACACACAAGGAGATTCTACTGCCTCCTGCTGGGCTTTTCTCTAAAGTATCAAGTGTTGGTAGAATGTAGGGAAATGGGAACACGGTGCATTGCGGATGGAACATTACGGGTACAAATGCTGTGGCGGCTTGGCAGTTCCTCAAAGACTTAAACACAGAATTGCCAGGTTCTCAGAGATGCTCAAAAAGCACTCTTACCAGCACTGTCTACACAGGCCAAGACGACTGGAACCAACTTACAGCGAGGATATGTAAGCAAGCTGCTGTGCTTATGTGCAAGGGATATAAATACCATTTAAGCATAAAATGGGATGAAATACTTACTACCTGCTACACTGTACGTGAATCTCAAAAACAGGATGCTGGAGACAAGACTGGTGCCCGGCTCATTAAGTCCCATGATAACTCCCCCCCCCCCATATAGGGCACCCAGACTAGGTGAGTCCCTGGAGAAGAGAAGCAGGCTCATCATTTCCAGGGACTGGGAGATAGGGGATGACTGCTTATGAATGCAGAGCTTTTTTGTGGGGAATAGTGAGAATCTTCTGCATCTAGAGAGAAGCAAAGGGCATACAACACGGCTGGACAAACTGCTTAAAATAATGTTATGTAAGCCTTACCTCAGTACCCAAAGGAAAGACAATTTGTTTTCCCCACACCCTCTATGACCATGCTAACATACAAGTTTACACACACAAGCACAGACATATACACAAATGCCATGTGCACACAGTCAAATATAACATGTGCACACATACAATACACATGCCATGTATTAGCCAGGGTTCTCTAGAGTCCCAGAACTTATGGAATGAATGCCTTCTATATATTGAGGAAATGTATTGTAATGACTTACAGCCTGTAGTCCAACGAACCCAACAATGGGTAGCTGTGAATGGGAAATCCAAAAATCTAGTAGCTGCTCAGTCCCAGGAGACTACTTGTTTCAGCTGCTCTCCTGTATAAGCTGGAATCCTGAAGTAGTAGGTTCCAACAGATGTGCTGGCAAGTAAGTGCAAGCAGGCAAAGATCGAATCTCCCTTCTTCCAATGTTCTTATGTAGGCCTCCAACATAAGGCGTGGCCCAGATTAAAGGTGTGTACAAATCCATGCCTGGATTTGTAATGTTCTCTGTCCCAGGCAGGTCTTGAACTCAGAGATCTGCTTGCTCCAGTCTCCTGGGATTAAAGGCTTATACTACCTTGCCTGAACCCAAGCTTTTTATGGCCACTATGCCTCAAGATCTCCATGTGAAGATCCTGGTCAGAGTTGGGCAGTGGTGGCAACACACCTTTAATACCAGCACTTGGGAGGCAGAGGCAGGTGGATTTCTGAGTTCAAAGCCAACCTGGTCTACAGAATGAGTTCCAGGACACTCAGGGCCACACAGAGAAACCCTGTCTCAAAAACAAACAAACAAACAAACAAACAAACAGATCCAGGTCAGAAGCTTGTGTCTTCCAGCCTCAAGATCTGGATCACAGGTGTGCCCTCCATTTCTGAATTGCAGTCATTCCAGATGTAGCCAAGTTGACAACCAGGAATAGCTATCACATGCCACATACATACAAAACATACTGCACAAGTGTGTACATATATCCAAATGCCCCACACAAGCACAATATATTCACACATACCGCACATGTGTGCCTTCACAAAAGCACTCCATCTGATCCTCTCTTCTGACCTCCAAAGATACCAGGCACTCACATAGTGCACACATGTACATGTAAATAAAAAAACCATAGACATAAAATTAAAATAAATCTTCAAAATGCACATTCCTTGTGACCATCACTTATAAGACATGATTCCACACAAATCTTAAGGTCCTTAGCTATGTATGGCCACTGGTGTTTTATTTGTTTACAAAGTGAAACTTTTTTTTAAAAAAATTTGGGGGGTTGGAAAGATAGCTCAGTGGTTAAGAGCACTTACTGCTCTTCTGAAGGTCCTGAGTTCAAATCCCAGAAACCACAAGGTGGCTCACAACCATCTGTAATGATGCCCTCTTCTGGTGCATCTGAAGACAGCCACAGTGTACTTAGATATAATAATAGATAAATCTTTAGGCTGGAGCGAGTTGGGCTGACCCGAGTGAGCAGAGGACCTGAATTCAAATCCCAGCAGCCACATGGTAGCTCACAACCATCAGTACAGCTACCGTGTACTCATATACATTAAATAATAATAATTTTTTGGTGTTCATATAAACTTATTTTAAAAATTCAGAAAGTATTACTATTACTACTACTACTATTATTATTATCATCATTTTACATCCAACTGCAGTTTCCCTTCCCTCTTCTCCTCTCAGTCCCCTACTTGCCCTTAGGCTGGCAATGTGTGTTGCTGGTTGAGAGCCCCAGAGAAGAAACTAAATAACCAATTTGTCTCTAATTGCCCTTGAACACTTTTTTTTTTACACCTCCCATAAATTCCATAGACATGATTTGTATCAACAACCACACAAGCAATAAAAATGTACACGTATATTAATCTACACTGTGATGTATAGTGGGTGGCTTCACAAAGTGGATACAAGCAAGTCTAGCCACTCCCATGTTACACGGCTCAGCCTTCAGCAGGGCTGGTCTGTAACTCTTCAGACTTGCCAGCTCTGGCTGGAGACAGAGAGCCAAGCATCTCTCCAGCTCCGATCGCTCGTCTGAAAACCCAAATGATTGTCATACCTGCCTCAGATGGTTATGGAGAGAACCCAGTGAGTCCTTTCAGATAAAGCACTTAACATCAGAGCTGGAGTATTTTACATGCCTGCAAATGTGAGATGTTATTAGGCACTCAATGGTTGATGTTTGGAAAGGAGAAATAAGTAATTGAAATTTTCCTGTAATTCCAGTTGAAGAGGGCTGTGCAGCTGTGGGCAGGGGTACCATGGGGCAAATTCATGGGAATGCTGGGTCCACTTTGCTATCACACTCTGACATTACAGAAGCTAGAAACCAACCCGTCCCTTGAGACCAGGACAAGGGCTCACCCCTGATACTGAAAGCTAATGTGTTTTCCCTTGGTGGTCAGATTCATCTTCTACACACCCCTGCTATCTCCATTAACACATATGCTTACCATTTCCTACTGTTTGTTCCCTGGAAAATAAACTGTTAGAAAGAAAAATCAATTTTCATTAGCAATGCCATTACTTTCAGGAAAATCCTTTCTCAAATAAAAGTAGAAAGGACATTTTGAAAACTGATATCAACTTGACCTTCCTTGAAGGACTCAGTATGCTGCTGACTGAAGCCTCCTCGCTGTCACCTTACAGAGACCGTGTACCAAAGTCACAAGAAGACAAATCACCAGCAAGGAGATGTCACAGATGTGAAAGGTGGGTAGCTGGGGCTTTGGCAAATAGGACAGCCCTTAACTAGGGGCAGTGCTTCTCAATTCAGCTGACTCAGCTCAATTCAACAAAAGTCTGGGGTTTTCAAATCTGGTTTTTAAATTCTCTTGGGGCTGGGGAGATTGCACAGTGATTAAGAGCACTTGTCGACCTCACAGAGGACCTGAATTCTGTCACCAACACCTGCGTTATGACTTACCACCAATTCCAGTTTCAGGGGATTCAGTACCCAGTTCTGACCTCTCAGACACCAGGCACATGTGTGATACACACATGTACATACATGCAAGTAAAACACTCAGATATATAAAATAAATAAATCTGAAACAATTTTTTAAAAAAAAACCTCTTAATCTGAATATTTTGAGAAATCTTCTGCATTAAAAATATTATCAATAAATCCATAGCAAATGTCAAGAAGTCTTTAAGCTCAATTAAGTATTTCTGGCCCTTGAGGGGCCCAGAAATTATGTTACTTACATAACATATCTTTGCAGTTTGAAATGGTACATGGATGTGTATGTCTTGGGAAAACTATCAACTGGGATTTTGAGTGATGGCCAGTCCATGCTACAATGAAAGGTGGCTTCCTTACCTCTGACTGACCTTTCTACCACAAAGTGGTCCTGATGAGGGTCAACACTTGAAAACACATCAACACATCAGAAACAGACACCACAGGACACATTCTCCAGCCAGTAGGCACATGCTAGGGAGTTATTTTACTTTTGCTAAAACACACAACAGAATGTGTGACACCTAGAGTCCCTGCTGGGTCAGTGGAACTCTTGGAAAGAGTATCCATAGTAGAATAAAGAATAATGGTGTCAGGCAGTAGAAAACTATAAGGCCAGGACAGCATTGATTTTTCCTAAGTGAGGTGAGTGAATAATTGTATAATTCACACCCAAGAGAGTTACTCTGAAACCCATTCCATCCCAGTGGTGTGGTGATCCTGCCTGGCTTATTGATCTCCACCAGGCACCACCAGTGGGATGGGGGCCTATACACATCTGGTGATATTTTTTTCCTTCTTGGTCAACATAGATGTGGGGTAAAAGATGCTAAAGCCAACTTTTTTTGGGGGGGGGGATTTTTTGAGACAGGGTTTCTCTGTGTAGCCCTGGCTGTCCTGGAACTCACTCTGTAGACCAGGCTGGCCTCGAACTCAGAAATCTGCCTGCCTCTGCCTCCCAAGTGCTGGGATTAAAGGCGTGCGCCACCACTGCCCAGCTTAAAGCCAACTTATAATATAGATTTCCTATCCCTGGTGTGGGCACATGGTTTTAAAAAATGACCATCATTCCTAGAAGAAATGAATACTGACCCATGTGTACTATTCTTAAAAGAAAATAAGGGACATCTTGCTTGGAAGGCTGTGCCTAACACTCCACTCCTGTACCAGGGACCCCTAAAACTTTAACTCTGTGTCCCTTGTCTCTCAACCGCACTGATTCTCTCTCCCCTGGTGGCAGATATCTGTCCCGTACAACTCATGGAAGAGGTAAAACTGAATTCAGTTGGTCCTCCTGCTGTGAAGGTCAATGCTTGGATCCAGGAGATCTTAGAATATGAATATATGAAAGAGAACTGTGCTAACCATGTACAGTCTTTCCTGCCATCATTCCCTAAGCAATTCACTTTATCAAGTATTCACAGACCTTGGGCTCCACATGGGTATCAAGTACAATGTGGTTGGGCTGCAGGGAAATGCTTCACCTGTTTCTCTTAGGAATGTGAGCATTCTAGACATGGGCATCCTCACAACCATGAGTGGGAGGGGTGGGGAGGAACACCACAGCCCAAAACAAACCAACAAGCCTCTCCTTTCCTTGCAGTTCAGTGCACAAAATGAAAAGGCCACGACTGATATCACATTACCCTACCCCTCTTGATTTATAACTCTCTGTAACCATAGTTAATTCTTGTTACACCTTTGTGTTATGCTAAAGAAAATGTCCTGGGGAGATGAAAACATGAAGCTTGAGTTGTGGTAAAGAAATTTTTATAATTATTTGCTTATTCTAATCAATTATGCTATAGCTACTTCAAACTCAACTCTAAGTATTGCCCAAGATCTCTGGATGACAGTCAAGCTTGGTGGCAAGGGCTAGCACAACATCTAAGTAAAGCTCTCACTTTACTGGAATATTGACCTCTCTGCATCTCTCTCATTAGCAAGTCCATTCTTTGAAGATTCTAAGGTTAAGTCTAAGGATGAGCCAACATCACGGTACAACACTCAACACAGGCTGCCCCTTTCTCTCCCCTCCAGGGTGGAACGTAGGAGGTTGAGGTGATGACTTCTTTAGGATAAAGTGGTTTTTAGGGGGAATTCATAGGAGTTTCAGAACCAACAAGATCTGATTGGTGAGCAGAATGTCTCTGTTCCAAGTGTACCCTAGTTATCTGACTGGTTCCTATGACCCAACAAGAAGCAATTTCAGGGAAGAAAGGTTTGCTTTGGCTCGTGCTTTGATAGTACAGCCATGATGGAAAAGACAACAAGATAGAAGGAGCAGCTCATGGTTGTGGAAGTAGGAGTCTGGAGCTGCTGTGTCAAGAGACACAGACAGAACAGGAAAGATGGCCAAGCTATGAGCCTCAAGGCCTGCCATTCAAGACACCCATTACCTCCAGCTAGAATCCAGCTTCTAAAACAGTACCACCATATGGAGACTGTCAGGGTCATTTCATATCCAAACCATGTCACATATCTGTCCTCATTTGTGAAAGCTCACTGGCTGTGTTGGGTTCCCACCTTCTTGACTAGGAAAGCATATATTAAGAAAGTATATTTAACAAAAAGATCATGGACTTAAAAAACATATTTTTTTAAGGACCAAGATGGCTCTACTGACTTTAAGTCATTGCTTTAGAACCCTAGAGATGGAACATAATACTTTTTATTCCCGCCCCCACTAAATATAGTCAATGCATGTATATATGTGTGTGTGTGTGTGTGTGTGCTTTGAAAGGGCAAGTACAGCCCTACGACCATGGAGGATAATGTGTGTGCCATATATATATATATATATATATATATATATATATATATATATGGCACAAGGAGACTCAGAAAGGAACAAAAGAAAGAGGACAAGCTAGAAGACCCATGGGATGGCAGAGTGATACAGTTCCTTTTGGCTCCTGTATCTCAGACCTGAAGCTGCACAAACAATACCCTGAAAATGCTAAAGGGTAGAGATTATTTTTAAAGTCCCCCAAAGCCTGCTCCAGAGATAAGACCAGAGGAGATTCACACTTACTAGACAGAAAGCTTTGAAAGGGCAAGTATAGCCTTACGACCATGGAGGATAATGCAGCCTCATGCTTATACCACCAGCAGCATGGTATAGCAGGAAGCCAGGCCAAGCAGAGAACTAGAACTTTTACCCCTGCCAACAATGTGGCCACCCCAGGCATGAGTTAAAAACACTTGAGGAACATGAACTTCCACTGTCACTTGGCATGAATGAAGTACCCTGCTCCTCACCACTGGGGTGGCACCCAAGGTGGCCATATGGAAGTTTAACACTTTCACATGTGCTAGAGGTAGCAAGGCCATCTCACTCCTGTGTTATAGAAATATGAGCTATAGCAACAAGCTACTCCAGTCAGAAGAATGTCAGAGAAGGTTCAATGGGCAGACAGAAGAATGATAATTCCTATTGCCCAGCCATGAGGAGCCCTCTTAGGAAATACAGAACCCAAGTGGAAAGCCTGGACTTCTACCTATCCCTGACAGATATAAGGTAGCACCCCACATTTTCCAGCCAAACACACTGTCAGAAGAAGTCAATTTCAGAAAAGGATGGTTTAAATAAGACTTAGCATTTCATACCAAGATGAAAATACCCAGATTTTAATAGAAAAAATGAAGAGTGAGTATAAAATGATGGCCACAGTATGTATATACTGACACCTAAACAAATCATTCAAAAAGCTATATAAAGTTATTTGAAAACACTTAAGGTTTAGTGGTATTATATTGAAATGTTAAAGTAACTGACTAGAATGAAAGTTTTAAAATCGGTTTGGTGAAGATGACTCAGTGGTTTAGAGTACCTGCAGCAATTTTAAGGACCTGGATGTGGTTCCTAACACACATCAGATGTCTCACAACCACTTGTAACCCCAACTCTAGGGTATCCTATACTTCTGGCCTCTTCAAACACATATACTCACATGTATATACTTTCCCCCAGCACACACAGACACACAAACATATGCATAGCATAAAATAAAATAAATCTTTAAAATAAAACAAATTAAAAACAGAGAGAATAGAAAAGGTACTTGACTTCAGCCATTATAGATCAGAAATTATATTTAATATGAATGATCTAAATGCATAAATGAAAACTTAGAATTTGGCAGAACATATTACAGAAAGTGACCCAACAGTTTGTCGCCTACAAGAAACTCATTTGATTTAAAAAAAAAAAAAAGTTGTTATTTGAATATAACAATAAACTCGGCAAACTTCTAAAAAATAGAAAAGAAAAATAAACAGTGTCAAAATCAGTAACAAGGTGTAGTATACTCACAAACCCACTGGATGTTAAAAAGAGAATTAACAATTAGAATGCTATAAACAATTCTGCAAACATGAAACATACCTATAGACCCAAAAGGTGCCCAAAAGACAACTAGAGAATATTATAAACTCTACACAGAAAACCTTGACCAACCTAGACAAAACAGTCAACTCCTTTGAGAAACAAATTACTAAAACCTATTTAATGTCAAATACATAGTTGACTATCCTTATAGGCATTCAGGAATTTTAAAGCTCATAATTTATTCTTTTAAACAAATATCCCCATGATCGTATTGAAAAATTCTACCAAACACTTTAAAAAAATTTAAGGCCAATTCTAAATAATTTCATCCAAACAGTAGAACACATCTCTCCCATTTTACTAATCTACTATCAGTCCTCAGAAATACCCAAACCAGAAAGATGTATAACACAGAATGCTACAACCCAAACTCTAACGAATCCAGCAAAAAGACTCTTCAGGACTTGGTAGCAAATGGAATTCAGTAATATGTTAAAAGACATTTGTGGCCAAGTTGGATTCATAACAAAAGCATAGGCTATATAACCATATTAAAAACTCAGTGTAACCTAGTATTGTTGAGGCTAGAAATAATCTCATTATCCAATCAATGGAGAAAAAAATGATTTTACAAATTGAATGCTCCTTCGTGAAGACACTGTTATCAGAAAAATCTACAAAATGCTTTAAACAACCAATGAGTAACATTATGCATAATGGAAAACTGAACATTCCCTGATCAGGAATGTTTCTACTATTCTTATTCAAGATAATATGGGAAATTCTCACCAATGTAGTGGGTCAAGAAAGCAAAATGGGTGTATCTTGAAAAATAAATAGGGCTAGGGATGTGACCTAGTGATAGGATGCATGCATGTAAGTCCTTGTTTTGATCCCCAGCATAGAAAAGGAGGGAGGGGAAGAGGAAGGAGAAATCCTACCTTAGGATGACATAGCTTTCCATGGACTAACAAAATATTTTCTGGAACTAATGAGTGATTCAGTAATGTTGTAAGACAAAAACTAATTCTATTTTGATGTATTGGAAAGAACTCAAGCCCACCCCACCCCCAAATTCAATAGCATTTTCAGTTGCTCAAAAGAATATAATTCTTCAGTCTAAATCTAACAAAGCATAAAATGTGTGTGTGTGTGTGTGTGTGTGTGTGTGTGTGTGTGTGTGTGTGTGTCTTTGCTTAAGTCTTTGCTCTTTATATACCAGATGTCCTGGAAATTATACTCCTATCTACTTCTCTCACAGAAATATGAATGCACAAAAGACCTGTGTCTGAGTATTTCCAGCAGTTGAATTTGCAAGGGCAGAAAGCTTGAAGCATCCCAGAAAGCCAGCTATGTGCACAAATCCTGTGGTGCATCCAATATGGAGCCCACTCTACAATAAACAAGAAGTAAACTACACCACACCCCAGATGAATTCCTTAAGAAAATGCTACGTGATGAAGCTGCTCCCAGAGGCTATGGGCTCTATGACTTCTCCCTTCTAACATTCTTAACATGGAGAACAGCTAGGTGTTCATCTGGGGTTAGGAACATAGGAACAACAGGAGGGAGTCTGTACTGCATGAGTTTATAAGGTCAACAGGAGAGGGTGCTACCTGTGATGGGAATATTGTGCCCTGACTATATCCGTGGCTATATGCAAGTTATGAAACTATTATGTTTCTTTGTAGCATATTATGATTATGGAAGGGGTATGGTAGATAAACAATACATGGGGTCTGGTGTATCAGTTCTTAAACTTGCATGTGAGCCTACCTTGGTCTTAAATGTTTAAACAGTTTAATTAAGCCAAATACCAATGCTACTACTGTTCTTTAACCAGAATTAATATGCCTTTCCTCTGTGCTTTCTCCTCAGGGCATCAGGTTGAGAGATAGAAGATGAGTCAGTCTTAGAATCAGACAGTTTGGAGCTTAAGTCTTTGCTCTTTATATACCAGATGTAAAATGCAGAGTATGCCATTGTCCCCTGCAAAAGAGGAATAAATAAATCTACTTCAAAAAATCATCCCAAGGTTAGAGAGAATGTTTGTAAAGTGTGCATAGGGGCCTAATAATAACAAACACTTTTGTAGCAAGTCACGGCTACCCCCACCTCCATGTGGACTCTGGCCACTGCTTGTGGCACCATGGACCATGATATTTATGTTCCTTTATACAGAATTGTATGTTTTAAAAGCAATGTTCAAGGCTTTATTCACCTTTTCCTCTAGGGCTGTTTTTTACAGGCTAGCTGTCTCAGAAATGCATGCTGGAACAAATTCATGGTATAAAGTAGCCGTGAACTGGACAGGTTATATTTAGGAATCTATCTATCTATCTATCTATCTATCTATCTATCTATCTATCTATCTATCAATCAATCATCTACCTATGTGAGTGTATGTGTATCTAATTTAATCTGAGGCTAGAGTGAGCCAAATTTAGAAACCCTAGCTGGTAAGACACAACTTGAAAATGCAAAACCTAACCGTTGCCCTGCAGTCTAAAGATGCTGCCCATTAAGCCTTTTCATCTCTGCTGTCACACAACTCAACAGCCTGACAATAAGCATGGAAGCAGTGTGTCTCAGTGGAGGTCAGGGATGAAGGAAGAAGACCTGAAGCTCCTACTACACCACCAGGATGTCTCACTGCAATTGATGTATGTATGTATGGTGTTTCATGGTATGTAGGATGAGGATAAACTCAGTATCTATATCTTAATCACATTAATTCATTTGTTCATTCATTCATTTATTTGCAGGAGGCACACACATGCCATGGTGGAAGTCAGAGGACAACTTTTAAGAGTCACTTCTCCTTTCCCACCTTTGTGTCCCAAGGATTGACCTTAAGTCATCAGACTTGGCAGCAAATGCCTTTGGCCGAATCTTGCCAGCCCTAATGCCTATATTTTCAGGTAATTGTGATAATTCAATAACAGAAAACAATTAGACACTTAGCATACCATTGTAGTGCAATGAGTAGAAGGAGATACTTTTCAATCAATTTTTAAGGGTCAAATGGATATCTGCCTGGGTTATGGGATAAACTTTGACCCCACCTCACATCATCAATGCAAATCGATTACAGAATCCTGATAGGCCCACAGAAGAAACGCCAGATGCTAATACTTCTGGAAGAAAATAAAAGGGGTTGGATATTGTCATCACTTGGGGGCAGGTATAGATTTCCTTTAAAGAATACAAAAACATGTGTGGGCTTTAAACGATAAATAGAGAAAAAATTACAACCATATTCATCAAAAGACACCATTAGGAAAGGAAAATTCTAGCCTTAGATGGAGAAAGGGTATCCATAATACATATATCTCTAGCCATGAATATCTTAAGAATGCCTTCAGATAAATAAACAAAAGGTAGAACACACAGTTTTAAGGCCTAGCTAAAGGTTTCAGAGAGATATCTAGCAAGGAAAGAAACAGATGTTGAGCATTGCCAGTCACCTGTGCAACTAGAGCAAAGAAACAGAGCAGAAGAGCTCAGATTAAAGAATTGAACAGTCTCCAGTTTAGAGAGAATGAGGGCAACTGCAGCTCTATTGCTGCAACTGACAAGGTGGATGTAAGTCAGCCACTTTGGAAAAGTATCCACACAGCAGGGCCCTCCGTACCCTAGGATCAGCCCTCCATACCCTAGGATCAGCCATCCTACTTCCAGGCATATATCCAAGAGGAGTGGACTAACATGTCTACAGAAGATGCACTCAGGAATGCTTGTGGCAGCTTTGTTCATCACGTCTAAAGTGTGGAAACAAGCCAAATGCTGACCAACAACAACAGAAGAAAAAAAAGTAGCAGGGGGAGATAGACAGATAGACAGACAGACAGACAGAATTAGATACAGATATAGACTCATACAGTAGACTACTATACCTCATGAACAAGAACACTAAACCATGCAAAATACACTAGAGCAAGGTTAAACCCTGGACACTGTGTAAAGCAAGTCAGTTCAGATGCCAGAGCATATTATTTTGGTTCCATCAAGTTCAAAAAGCAAAGGTAATTTAGTGTCATAGAAAACAACAACAACAACAGAAAACCAAAAACCCAGGGTAACCTTGGGGAGCAATAATGGTCCAGGAAAGGACATAAAGGGGCAGAGATCACTGTACATATTCATTCTTGATTTGGGTGGTTGCTATGGGGTGTGCACATGTGGGCGTGTATTCACATTTGTTTTTTTTTTTTTAATATTTTTATTACATATTTTCCTCAATTACATTTCCAATACTATCCCAAAAGTCCCCCATAGCGCCCCCCACTTCCCTACCCACCCATTCCCATTCTTTTGGCCCTGGCATTCCCCTATATTGGGGCATATAAAGTTTGCAAGTCCAATGGGCCTCTCTTTCCATTGATGGCCGACTAGGCCATTTTTCGATACATATGCAGCTAGAGACAAGAGCTCCAGGGTTCTGGTTAGTACATCATGTTGTTCCAACAATAGGGTTGCAGATCCCTTTAGCTCCTTGGGTACTTTCTCTAGCTTCTCCATTGGGAGCCCTGTGATACATCCAATAGCTGACTGTGAACATCCACTCCTGTGTTTGCTAGGCGTATTCACATTTGTATATGCATCACGCACATCGCAGTACCTCATTAGACATAACAGAAATCCATTAAGTGGGATTCAAGACATGCAGTGATCTCGGAGAAAGTTAGTGATCTATCATTTCTGTTAATTTTGTCAGTACAATGATGGATTCCTCTTCCAGCGCATTCCCCACTACCAATTTCCCCCAGTAATGCTGCAGAGACAACACAATACTCTTTTAGCTAAAAATAACGTCTGCTTTCCCTTTTGTCTCAGAAAACATGCATGAAAGCCAAAGACACTTTTACTTCCAATGACTTCTCCCACTGATGATACCTGTGTTAGATATTTCACAGACTGTGCGTACAGTCAAGCCAGCATCACACTGGGAGGGAAAGAGACATAAGAATAGCAAATAATCAGGAGACAATGGAGGTACTCGCCTCCCTTGAGAATGAATAAAATTCTCAAAAGCCTTCCCTGGTCATCGCAAGACCTCACACGGGAAGCAATCTGAATGCAACACACCCTAAGTTGCTACTTCTCCTGAGAAGTGTGTATTATGGGGAGAATTTCACCTTAGAACCAGGCAATTAAATAGGGAAGGCTGGGAAAGCTAGGGAGTTGGTCCCACTGGAATCCTGGGCAATTCACTGCTCTCTAAATCGCAACTTGACTGTGGGTTAACTTTGCCTGTTTGCAAAATGAATTGATGGGTTTGCAGGGGAAAAGGGTAGAGAAAGAGTAGGGGTAGTAAATAAAATATTAAGTGAGCACAAAATCCAGAATAGAAAATGAACTGGGAAGCCAGGCACAGCGACACAGGCTGGTAATTCCACCACTCAGGAGGCTGAGGGAATAGGATTTTCCTGAGTTCAAGGCCAACCTGGGTGTGAGACTGTCTCAGAAAAGCAAAGAACAAATAAAATTTAAAAAAGAGAGGGAGGAGAGCCGATTTACCAATCTTTTCATAGGTTGTTTAAAAATAAAACTACTGGGGGAGCGGCAGAATAGCTAGCTCGGTGGGTAAAAGTGCTTTCAATCAAGACTTAGGACCTGAGTTGGAGCCCCAAAACCCCAGGAGTTACATGATAGACCGAGAAAAGCAACTCCTGCAAGTTGTCCTCTGACCTCTGAATGTGTGCAATGGCACATACACACACTACACACACACAGAAACACACACACATACACCAACACACACACACATACACCAACACACACAAACACACACACACCAACACACACACACATACCAACACACACACACCAATTTAAAAGATAGGGTGGGCAGGCAGATGTAGCAATGAGCTAAGAACCCACAAAGGGAGCCATTGTGTGATGCTGTCTATTCTCTTCAAGTTCAAAATAGAGCCCAGACGGTTCCTCCCCATGGTTATCAAACCTGGACATTTGTGGATGCTTTCCTAGCTGCAAACTCAAGAAATGATCCTTGAAATTATATTACCAAGAGAAATTTTCCTTCATTGCTTATTTTGATATAATTTCAATAAATGTATAGAATGTGAAATTATTTCCTCATTTCATCCCAGTTCTAAAAATGAAATTCAATTTATGAGCCAGTCTGTGGAACTCCAACAGAGCACAGCCACAATGTGCCAGCAGCCTATTGCTAGCTGGAAGACCGGGCTTCAGGGAGAGGGAAGAAGTAACCCTTTAGGGGTGGGACATTCTTCAAGTTTATTCCAGGGGGTTGGAGTCAGGATTCTCAGTCGCTATTCCTTTGAGGTCTGAAAAGAAGGAGCCGGGTTGTTAAATGCCCATGAGCATCTATGTGCACCCCACTGCAACCCCAGAGAACGCAAGGAAGAATCATAATTCTGAGCCCAAGTGGCAGAGTTACATCTGGGGACCTCTATGAGGCCTTTACACAGAAAAAGGCTACTTCTAGGAAATGTGTTCAAATGATCATCTCAGGTGATGCAATTGTTATGACACGTTTGAAAAATCAGCTGGGCTTGGAGAGGGATACATATAATACCAGCAACTCGGGAGGCTGAGTCAGGTAGACTGTGACTTCAAAGCCTTCCTGGACTACAGTGTGAATTCAAGGCTACCCTGGGCAGCTCGGCAAGGTCCTGGTTCATAATAAAAAGCAGAAGGGAGTGCTAGTGGTGAAGGCTTGCCTGGCATACAGGGGGTCCTAGGGATCGCCAGCATAGAATGAAATGAAATCATGTGATATTTAAGACATATGGGAGGATTGTGCACAGAGAAGTGTATAGGCACCCCACCCAGCCTGATGTTACCAAAATATGAATTTCTGATCCTTTCCTGAGTTCTCTCTTCCCCTGAGCAAACCTCATCTGAACTCAAGTTTATGCTTCCCATGGCCCTATTGTACAAGTGTGCAGTTCTTAGCAATACCAGGCATTGCTTAGCCTGTTGTTAAGATTACCCATCTATCACATTCTGTAAGGCTTCGCTTTTGATGCTCAGTGTCTTGAGATTCATCCAGGCTAACACTTGGAACTGCAGTCAGGTCCTTCTCACTACTCAGGACACCTCTGTCCCCAACCCCTCCAGTTTCCAAATTGTCTATATAAGGCAGATGCTAGGGGGAGAAGAGTCACCAGGCACACAGGCATCCTTTCCAGTCCTCCTAGTGTTGAGGCAGAAATATGGGAGGGGGCTGGTGAGATGGCTCTGTGCTTGCTGTGACTCCTGAGGACCTGAATTCAACATCCAGGACCAATATGGTGGAAGGAGAGAACCCACTCTTGAGAATTACCCCTAAACCTCCAAAGATACATACATACATACATACATACATACATACATACATACATACATACATAGGTTTTGTTGTTATTATTGTTTTAGATATATGGGAGGGAGTAGGGCTATAGCTCAGTAGTAGCATCTTGTCTAGTACACACAGATCCTAGTTCCATCCCAGCACAAGAAAACAAAATCACAGTGGCCCGGTAATGTAGCTCATCCTTGTAGTCCCAGCCCTCAGGAGACTGAGGCAGAAGAGGCATGAGCCCAGGGACAGCCAGGGGGATACAGCAAGTCCCTAAGTAAAGAAACAAAGAAACCAGACTCTTTCTTCTCTCCCCATCCCTTATCAGCCCAAGACTAACACCCTGCCTCAGCTGTCCCCAGGTGTCTGGTATTCCTCTTCATCCTCAGGCTGACATCAGATATCCACCCCTCCTCATCCACGTAGGAATGCATCTACCTCTGTCTTGTTGCCTTTTTGTGGCTCTACTCCACCTTCATTCATCTTAAGTACAAATATCCCAGACCAGGCTGCTGTCACCTCATGTTTGTGTGACCTGCCTTACCAGCTCCATAGTAGAAAGGTGAGAGCAGCCAACAGTCTCAATGGGATAACATCTTTTAAAGAAGAAACACGAACCATTATCAGCCCCCTCTTTCTTCCTTAAAAAATCCTCCTGTGGCTCTCACTGTCTTCAAGATGAAATCCAATCCCTAAAGCCTGTCATATAACGCTCCCTGTGATCCTATCTCTGCCTCTTGGGCAGACGCATCCCCTGAGACTGCTCCACCAAAGAGCTGTGAAACCCTACAGCCTGGCTACATGCCACGTTCCCTCTCCAATTCTATACGCTTTCTCTCCTTCCTTCCCAAGCCCAGCCAGTAATGGCTACTGGTCCCTCAAGACCCTCTATGTATCCCAGCATGCATGTCCTGAGCCTTTTCCATACAAGAGAGCCAGTTCGCTGTCAAGTCCCAGGGATTCAGAATCATCTAGGTGACACAACACTGGATATATATCTAAAGATGTTTTCAGAGAAGATTGAGAAAAGAAGACTCATCCTGAATGCAGGTGGCACATTCCATTGACTGGGGTCCTGTACTGAACTAAGAGGGGAAAGGAGAAAGCTACATAAATTCTTCTTTCCTCTGCTTTCTGTTCCTCCAAGACATGAGGGGTGACAGTCAGCAACCTACCATTGACATGCCTGCCACCAGGTCTTTCCCCCATAATAATTGACAATTCCAGCCAACTCTGAACCAATATGAATCCTTGAATTGATCTCTCTGGTATTTGATAACACTGGTGAAAGGATTACTCTATCTGAACCAGGGGTGAGGGGCTGGACCCACAGCCCTCAGCATCATGTGTATCACGTCTATGACACAGGCCTTCTGACTGGTACTCACCTGGTCTTTCTTCTTTCCACAAAATGGACAACCAATGAGGAGGGCTGTTCATATACCTCATGTCCCCAGGATCCACCTCAGTTTACCCCTGGCAGTGATGGGGGAATATGTGTGAATCACATCAGGCCACCCAGACAATATATGGGCAATGTGTCACTAGAGACTCTAAAGGGCTCTGACCTCATTATGTGAATTATTAAGGAAACGGAACTTGGACTGTGTGGCTTTTCCACATCACTGAACTTCATCTCTTTGAGCTAGAACACTCACACTTTACATAGAAAGGTGAAAAAAAAATGCTTACACTGGCTGAATTGGCCAGCATTCTTTCCTGGGAAAGATGTGATTGTGTGCCTCACCCCAAGATCTTAAGAACAAGCCAAAGTTTAGTTCACCACATCCCTGGAGATCAATGGATTTATTGGGCTCTCTTGCAGAGCATGAGTGAGGGGTTACTGAGAAGAGTGTGGGTGACCCCAAAGCAGCCATATTGGAAGGTCTGCACCCAGCATGGATGATAGCTTCCCATGATTGCATAGCTTGAGTTCCTTCTCCTAGTCTTCTGCCATCTGTTCTCTGACCCATCACAGAGCCCATGAAGCCACAGACACGGAGGATAGAATTGCATACAAATGATTCGAGGAGTGGAGAGACGCTAGAAAGGGAGTAATGACTGTCCAACTGTCCCCACAAACTCCCTCTAGCAGAGAATGTCAATAGTCCACAGGCCTTAACACGGCAGACTCTCAGAATTAGACACACGTGATCATGGCAGCAGTTTGGCTCAGAGGATAACATGTTATAAAAGGTGTTTGTAACCACTGTGTCCCCACAGGTCAGTGCCTCACCCTCCCATTGCTCTCTTTGGAAGGGACACTCCTGACTAGCTAGGAATCCTCTCTGGAATTTTTAAGATAATCATTGAGGACATTTCCCCTATTTCTTCAGTCCCTATTAGAGTCTGCCTCCTCACAGGACCCACCAGAGGTTTGTCCCCTCAGGGCCCGTATGCAGCTTCCTTTTTTTTAAATCAAACTTTCTTCTGTAACACTTTCAGACAGGTATAAAATGCATTTTGGTTTCTCTCCACCTCGACTCTTCCAAATTCCCCTTCCCCACAGGTCCCTTTCCCCTGTTCGTGTCTTCGTGCTTTGTTTTGTAACCTACCAAGGCTATCTGTGTGATCATGGGTTTGGAACTACCTGCTGGAGCTCAGTGGCCAGCCAACGACAACAATTCTCTCTGTTCCAGAGTCTTTGGGCAGCCAATAGTTGGGTTGGGAAAGTGTCTCACTGTTAGAGACACTTGATTTCCTTTCTGTGGAAGGCATTCATCCATCCCGACTCATCACTTCTCAGACAACCAAAAGTCAAGGGCTTACTCCATACCTTTTACTGTGCTGCCCAAGTGACCACTGAACTCAGCTTTGAAAGCAACTGGAAAAGCCACCTTGGCAGCACGGCTACAGAGCCATTCTTACCCTTCCTACCCTTCTTCCTCTCCTGCCTGCTGCCTCAGGTCCAGACAGGGTCTCTCACAATTGCTGTTACTGTTTTGGGTTGGTAAAATGATCTACAAGGAAACCAGGGGCCTTGGAGCATCTCTGGTGTGTCTAAACAGCTTCTGGTAGCTTAAAAACAAGACCAAGGCGCTGGAGAGATGGCTTTCAGGAAAAGCGGTTTCTGTGGAAGTGTGAGGTCCTGAGTTCAGATCTCCAGGATTCATGCAGAACCCAGGCAGACTGATGTGTGCTGTAGCATCATCACTAGGAGATGGAGACAGGGGGATCTGCTGGCTCGCTGGCTAACAAGTCTACCCAAAGGAGCAAGAGCCAGGTTCAATGAGAGATCCTGGTTTTTTGTTTGTTTTTGGTTTTGTTGTTGTTTGTTTTTTTAAAAATAGATGGAGAATGGGTTGAGGAAAACATCTAATATCAACCTCTGGCCTCCACATGCATGAATATATTCATACAGACATACACCTACATGCACACATATGGGCATACATGCATATATACATACACAAAAATTGACAGTAAACAAAAACTACAAAACAAAACAAAAACTAAACCAATCAACCAAGAGACTCTCCTTGTCCTTAGGGGATTTGATGCACTTCCTTTTGTTGTTATAGAATACCCAAGTCTAGGAAATTCATAAAGAAAAGAAGCTGATTTGCGCTCATGGTTTGAGACTGGGGCATCCCAGGGCATGGTGCAGGTAGGGCAATTGTGATGCTTCAATCCTTGATGTAGGATGGAAGGAGCAGATTCATGCTGCTGGAGAAAGCGTGGAGGGCTGCCTTGTCTCACGGCAGCAGCCTGCTCTTGTGGAGACAATTACAGCAGTTCATGCATGAGGACTCATCAGCGAGAAAGGCAAAGTTCCATCCTTGAGATCCCCCCTCAAACCCCACTGTATTCCGCTAGGCTCTGTGGACTAATACTGTCACACCGAGAGAGTGAGCTGTGGGGAAATCCACTCCAGCAGGCCAACTCAGGACATTCTACAGGACTTTACCCAGAGCTGTTCCTCTCAGCAAGCGAGTCAGGAATGCATTTCTAAGCATTTGCTAACATTAGTCAAACCCACGAGGTTTGGTGGGAATTCTACTAGAATCAGACCCTCAGGAGCAAGCCACATCTCATTATTTATAATGGGTAATGTAAAGTTGGACACCTTGGAGAACTGCACAGCATTTGGCCTTTTAGAGCCCTGGTTCTGCCTGGGGATATGACTCAGTGGTAGAGCAGCATTTGCCTAGAATATGCAAGGTCCTGAGTTCCATCCCTAGCTCTGAAAAAAAAAAAAAAAACTGTTTTAATTAAAATCTGAGTCCTTTTCTTATTTTCCCCAGTGCCTGCCAGCTGGGAAGGCTGTGCTGTGTGGAGATGCAGGTTTTCAATGTATACTATTTGCTACTCGCAGTCGGCACGATATCACAGTAGAGTCACCCCGTGGTTTCCCTGACCGTCTTTAGTTTGTTCTGAGAGCAAAGCCACAGAGCAAAGAGAATATTTTCCTTTTTGTTATATGGTCCCCACTGTCCAGAGAATGTTACTTTTAAAATAAAATGAGAGAGCCTCCCCTGAGTTTTACAAAGGGAAGATTCCACCGAAGTCGAAGACACTAGTGATTTCAGCTTTGACTTCCAACGGGGGGAAACCGAAATGAATTTTCCACTTTACCTCATTGGCAAATGATTTTTCACTGTGCTGAATGTTCAAAGCACAGTGACGAATAGCAAACGATAAGCTGCCACCACGCGGAGCACATGGCTGGAGAGCCACAGATGGGAGGCTCTCCTCTACAGCAAACCTTGCTCTCTGATCCCATCTGACTCCCAGTGGCCATCAACGCCCCTGGAGGGCACAGATCCCTAACCAAAGGGACCTAATTCACTATCATCACTAGAAAACATAGTTTTGCATTGAATAGGAAGCCCTTCTGGACTGAGGGAGGGACCAAAGTCACCTCCCAGTTAGGTCAGTTATTAAATCTTTCCTCAAAGGGTCAGAGAATAAACACCACTGGCATTATGGGTCTTATTCTCTGTAGCAAGGATTCAACTCTCCCACCGTGGCAAGACAGGACAATATGTAAATAGGTGGGTGTGGCTTATGAGTACTATGTAAATAGGCAGGCTTGATAGGTGAAGTATGTATGAAATAGGTGTGGCTTTAGGGCGGTTTGTAAATTGTGACTATAACTGGTGGGTGCTATGCAAGTAGGTGGGTGGTATGCAAATAAGTGGGTGTGGCTCATCAGCAACATATAAATACTTGGGGTGGATATGAATCTGGGAGACACATAATTGACGGCCCATGGCTAAATTCTTCTCAGAATTTTGTTGTTGTTGTTGTTTTGTTTTGTTTTTTTGAGACTGGGTTTCTCTGGGTATCCCTGGCTGTCCTGGAACTCACTTTGTAGACCAGGCTGGCCTCGAACTCAGAAATCTGCCTGCCTCTGCCTCCCAGGTGCCTGGCGATTCTTCTCAATTTTATTACTCTACCTGAGATGTAAACCTGACATAATTTTCATATGCCACATAAGATTTGGTTTCTCTTTCTTCTCCAAAACATTTAAATATAAAGAAGAGGTCTCACATACCAGGAAGTTGGGGTTCCTAGAACCATATATAAGGTTCTCAGACATTCCCTCAAGCCACCTGGGATAAATGGAAATACCACAGGAAATACCAGACAAAAGCAACATGCAATCCCACTTCCTGTCATGGACTTTTACCCTGGCCTTGGGCAAAGATGTGTTCCCTGTGGACTAGAAATCACTTCTCAGCCTTTCCGATAAAGTCAAGAGCAAAGTGGAAAAAAGAAGAAGAGGAAGAAGGAGGAAGAGGAGGAGTAGGAGGAGGGAGAGGGAGAGGGAGAGGGAGAGGGAGAGGGAGAGGGAGAGGGAGAGGGAGAGGGAGAGGGAGAGGGAGAGGGAGAGGGAGAGGGAGAGGGAGAGGGAGAGGGAGAGGGAGAGGGAGAGGGAGAGGGAGAGGGAGAGGGAGAGGGAGAGGGAGAGGGAGATGATGATAGAAGGAGGAGGAGGGGGAGGAGGGGGAGGAGGAGGGGGGGGGGAAGGAGGAGGGGGGAGGAGGAGCAGCATCTACATGTGCACTGTAATGTACCAGAACAGTTGGAAAAATAATCTGGAGATGGTTTTGGAGAACAAACCTGTGAAAGATGTACTAGGACTGTTCCAGCTCCCAGATGAGGGCCCTCACCTTCTAATTAATCTTAATGGCAGTGTTGCCTGTCTCTGCTTGTAGTGTCATGATGAAAATTCACCTCACGTTTCATTGGGGCCTGCACAAGGCTCACATACCTTAGGACACGGTAACTCCATGGTGATGAAATTGCCTCCCGGCGAGCTGGCCAGGGGTTCTGCAGCTTAGAGGCTGGTGTGGGAGTGAAATTGCACTCAATTACATTTTATCACTGCTGTACAAGTTTCGGGCGAATTCATTAAAATTCACTCCCAGAATCGGACTGTGGAACTGTGGAATCTTGGTAGCCTGGATGATGATGAGGAAGGGAGTTTTTGCTGTCTGTACCGGGATGGGGGGGCACGGTATGTCAGCAGCCCAGTGAGGCTTACATATGACCAAGGTTGTCACTTCTTGGAAGCACAGCTGCCGTTTAAAAAAGGGGCTCTCAGAGAAACAGCACTCATGGGTCCTTACAGAGCCAAAGGCAGGAAGGGAGGCCAGGGGAGCTGAGCAGGAGGCGCAGATGTGTGGGTGCTGAAGCCAGCCAGTTCTGCCCTCCTCCCCACAACCCCAGGTGGCCTGGTAAGCACCCATCAACACCTGCCTATAGAACTGCTCTAGGCAGAGAGCAGAGGCGCAATTTAAATTAGAAAGTTGAGGAAGAACTCCCATTACTGGGAGCTAAACTGGGGAGGTGAAAGCTATAACCAGTAAGTTCTACTGATCAACGTACAGGAAGTGCTATGGCCTGACACAGCCTCTACTCTAAAGCCTCATGCCCTACAGCTGAAGAGCTCGCCAGGCCACCCTTTAGGAGAGGTGCTGACTAATTCTGTCTCCTCTGCCCCACAGGCCAGGCTGCCCAGAGGAAGCTATAGGCTCAGCAGCTGCTGTTGAGCATTGATCCATGGGGTTTTGTTGGCACAATCTAGAAGAACCCTGATGAGATAGCCAAACATCCCTCCTCTCTGTTCCAGCTCACACCAGCATCTGGCAGCTTCCTAGATCCATTGGGATTTGTCTGGCCAGCCCCATTCTCACTGGTAGCCAGCACAGGAGTAAAGTCTACAAGCTGGACCCCTGCCCAAGGGTCAGCATCCCACACATAACTCATACCATGTATGTCTTAGTTAGGGTCTCCTTTGCTGTGAAGAGACACCATGACCAAGGCAACTCTTATTTAAAAAAAAAAAAAACAAAAAAACATTTAATTGGGCCTGGCTTATAGGTTCAGCAGTTCAGTCCATTATCATCAAGGCAGGAAGCAAGACAGCATCCAGGCAGACGTGGAGCTAGAGGAACTGAGAGTTCTACATCTTCACCCAAAAGAAGCTAGGAGAAGATAGGAGAAGACTTGTCTTTGAGGCAGCTAGGAGGAGGGTCTCAAAGCCCACCTGCACAGAGACACAATTCCTCCAACAAGGCCAAACCTTCTAATAGTGCCGATCTCTGGGCCAAGCAAACTCCTCCATGAAGACTCCAGGGTCTGTGAGGAATGGGGCCTCCTAGCTACCAAGGCAATGAGAAAGAGCTGCTGTGTGCATAAGGCCTGGGATAGGACAGACTCAGATACACCGGAGAGAAGTGTTCTACTTCTGCTCAGGGCTACTGTGCTCAGCAGAGATTGCCTTGCCTTCAATGGCTCAAAGCCATGTGTAAAAAGCATTCATTGTCCTTTTCCTTGGGACAGAACCTTTGGGTTTATGAAGCTACAGTCAGTTTCCATGGATGTTGTCTACAGTGTTAGAGAGGATACCTGTTGGCATTCCTTCTAGGCTCTGCCCAACAGTTACCTGGCAATAGCCAGGTAAGCCTGGCTTGCTATAAAAGGGACTGTTTGGGCCCTTCTCACTCTCTCTGCTCTCTCTCTCTCTCTTTCTCTCTCTCTTCTTCTCTGTCCCCTCACTTTCTGTCTCTACTCTTTTCTCAACTCCCCTTCCCGTGCCCTCAAATAAACTTTATTCTATACTATACCGGTAGTATTGTTGGTACCTCAGGGAGAAGGGATACCTCAATGTGGGTCCGCTGAGGCTCTCCTCCCACCTCACCATACCAGGCTCTATAAAACACATCCTTCTCAAACAAAACAAAACAAAACCATATTATTCTCTTTATAACACACATCAATACTGCTATGGCAACCACTGGGTACCCATAGCCTACTGGGTTGGGGGACACCACACAGTGAAGCCTGCAGAGTCCAGAAGCCCAGCTTTCAGGAGCACCCCTCTTGTGGTGACTTACTGATGCCCATCAGTCCTCCTGTCAATGCAAGACTATATTTACACTGTCTTCAGGAACTGAGATGCCCAGGCATTAGCGGGGCCACTCTACCAGACTCTTTTGTAGTGGTGCTCTATGGCCAGCTCACACAACCTTTAAAAACAAGTATATATAGCTTCCCACCTCTGAGTTCAAGGGCATTGAGTTGGTATCTGGACTCTGGCCACAGTGGAGAGTTTGCGACATAGGAAATGCCAACACCACAAGCCAGAGCCAGGCTGCTTGCTGCAAAGGCACAGTGAGTGACACAGGACCTGGCTCTGTGAGGGGAGCCCTGCTGTGGCTTTACTAGGTCTCACCTGCAAATATAAATAGCCATGGATGAGGCCAGATGTACATTGTAGTAGGAAAAGTCTGACCACCTGAAACTGTATTTCTAGCTGTAAGAGGTATTGGGGCTCAGGATATACCCCGTCAAAACACAGCTGTAGGGGATCAGAATATACCACCCCAAAATAGACCAGAGTAAACCCCAAACTAGTTATTCAGAGAAAGCACAAGCTCAGGCATGGCTCTGAAAAACTGGTGTGTGTCTGTCTGTCTTTCTTTCTTTCTTTCTCTCTCTCTCTCTCTCTCTCTCTCTCTTTCTTTCTTTCTTTCTTTCTTGTAAAAGAAATTTTCATCTATAAAGAAAACCTAAGGACTTTGCAGTAGTGAAGGTCTGGACACAAGGGAGGAACCATTTTGGGATAAATGTGACCAGCAGATGTTGGAAGGAGTTTATCTGCAGAGCAAGATGGGTTTCTTTCACCATGTGCCTTCCTTCCCCTTCCCCACGGCTTGGCTCCATCATCCCAGCACTCCCCAGAAGTTCGGAGATCCGTAAACTCATGAGATGCTTCGGTCATCTGACTCCCATGTTCGGGCAGGTAATTAAAACCGGGTTTTCTCTTGTTCATCTGTCTTTTGCCAATTCAATTTGTAGCCCAGCCAAAGAGTCCAGAAGGGCAGAAGGAAGCCATTTCCCTCTCCCCAGCACAATTGCAGTTGCCTCCTTAGATGCTGCCTTGGGGATTACAAGAGATTAGCCATGTGGAAACATGTTGGCCAGTACATGGCGTGGAGCCCAGTCCGCATCAGTGACTACAATGAGGAAACAGGGAGCACCCTGCTGGGATGCTGCTGGGCAACCTGTGAGCTGCACACAGATGCAACACAGCCTAGGGCATCCTGCATCCGGGCTTTGCTTATTTGGTCCTTAGACCAGAGAGGTTGACCCCAAAGGCCAAAGGAAAATATTGTTTATTCTTTAACTGATACTTCCCAGAGACCAACCAGGTGCAAAGGTGTCCCAAACTCAGTCCTATGGGCAGTTGGTCCCAGTGTATTCTCTGAGCAGATGAGATGAGGAGTCTAACACCATCCTTAGGTTCTACCCACTAGATGACAGTGGTCTCTACATCTCCCCAGGCCTCCAGTAGTGATAATCCGAAATGTCTCCGTCTGGAGTTACCATAGTTTTGAACTTGCCATATTTAAGAACCATCTCACAGCCATTTGAGCATCTGAAACCATGACCTCGGGGGGGGGGGGGGGCTGTAGGCTCTAAAATCATTTGAAAAAGTACAATCCAAAGTGATGTTCTTTCCTGGATGAGCATTTGCTATCAGTGAGCTTGGTATTCTAATAGGCAGCTGCTCACCAGACTTGGATGAACACAAAAAACCACTCCTGGGTAAGCAACCTTGACCTTGATCCTTAAGGTTAGCCCTAAAAGTCAGCAAGGGTGATGTACTATTGAAGCAGCCGTAGGGACAGAGCTCTCCAGGATGCCAGCTTCTGTGCATGCCAAGACTCAACCTTGGGAACCTTCAAGGAGCTGATAGCCTAACCTTCCAGAGCCACAGTCTTGTCTGGGCAGAGCAGAGAGAAGTATCATTCACATTTTGACACAGGTTCACTGTTGCGATGCAGTCTGTGGGGTGAATGCATCTGATATCCATGTTAAGTTCACCAAGCTTAACAAATGTCTCTATACCGTGACTCTCGGGTGATAGAGCTGGAAATCAGAGTGTATGTTCCAGAGATCCCCAAACAACATGGATTTCCCCCGAGAAGAGTTCCTAGGGAAATGGGCAGGGCACACATGTTCCATACACTCGCATCAGCCCTTACCTTTAACTCTACTTCAGTGGGCTTCCACGCCTCCGGGACCACATGCTCTCCCAGCGCTTGCCTTTGACAGAAGGAAAAGAGGTTGCCTTCAGGAGCCTGGAGACAGTGGCTGATGGAAACCATAGCAACCTCCTCCTCACTCCTGAGCAGCATGCCTGCTCAGTGCCCTCTGCTCACCTCAGCTTCCCTGAGGCACCCATTTAAAATAGGAAAATCAAGACCGCTTTGTATTGACTCATGATAAGTTTACGAGTAAGACTCTAGAGCAAGCTTGAATCTATGTGTCAAAATTTACACACCAATCTGTTTGCTGTCAACCTCACTTGTATCCTGCACCATTCTCTGCTACTGCACCACAGCCAACCTCCATAGTAGCTGATGATGGCTCTGTACTTAAGAGTGGGAGACAAGACTCAACCTCAAGGTTTTGCAAAGCTGGAATCGAGCTGTCAGCTAGAGATGCCTTTCATTTGTGTTTGAGGTCGCCCTAGGCACTAAGGCTTAGAGGCTCATTCAAAGAGTTAATAGGAAGCACTTAATTCCATTTTGGATATAAGATTGGGGGGTCCCTGTTTTTTTTGTTTGTTTGTTTGTTTTTACTTTGGGTCGGTGTTGCTGCTTGTGTCTAGTGACACCTAAGTCCCCACCATGTTGATTTTCAAACTTCACTGACAGCACCCAGAATCCCTCGCTCTAGGAGTCACCTGACTCGACCGGGTCTACCAGATAAGGTACCTTCTGATTAAACTCAGTCTGAGGAATGAGTCATCGTACTATCACCACAGATAGCACCGCTCCACGCTCACAGGCTTGGCCCATGTTTAAAAGGCGTGTACACCGGGCCTGTCAGATTCTAGAATTCTACCTCTAAAGAGCAGGAAAAAAAGAAACAGATGGGGACAGGTGTGTTTGGAAACTGAGAGTTGGGGAATCAAGGAACTCGCTGTTCTTTTAGTGGCTTATTTCACAACGGGAGACGAGTCCAGCTATTTGGACAAGAGAAGAGAAAGTTCTCTCTATGAAAAGTTCAAATGAGGAAGCCGAACAAGTGAGAGGCTGGGAGGGCCTTGGTGAGGAGGTGGGTGGGGATTGCCTGGGGTGTGAGTGGAGTAAGAGTGAGGGATGCATGGCAGGGTGATGGTGCTTCACTCAAACAGAGACTTGAAAGAAGGGAGTGAAGAAGGCCTGGAGCAGGAGAGATGGCTCAGTTAACAAAGTACTCGGTATGCAAGAAAGAAGACCTGGTTTTGAGCCTCAGCATCCATTTACAAATTCAGGAATGGTGTTTCTTGGTTACAGACTGGAAGCTGGGGAAGGGGAGACTGCTAGATCCTTGAATCCCATCAGCCAATCAATTAACTGTATTGTTGAGTCCTAGGTACTAGTGAAAGATCCTGGCTACAAAAGCAAGGTATATGAGGAATGACGCCTGAGGATTCGGGCTCACCTGTACCCACATATGAACTTACACACACACACACACACACACACACACACTTACATACACACTCTCACACACACACTTACAAACATACACCCACACACTCATACATGCACACTCACACACAAACACACATTCACACTTATACACATACATTCTTACACACCCACACACACACTCTCACACACACTCACACACACACTCTCACACACACACTCTCACACACACTCACATATACACTCTTACTCACACATATACACACATGCACACACTCATACACATACACTGTCACACACTCATACACATACACTGTCACACACTCATACACACACATATACATTCTCACACACACTCATACACACTGACACTGACACACACACTCATACACACACACATACACTGTCACACACTCATACACACACATATACATTCTCACACACACTCATACACACTGACACTGACACACACACTCATACACACTGACACTGACACACACACTCATACACACACACAGAGGAAAGCCTTGCAGCCATAGTGGAGCCAGAGGGGACCAAGGACACCTCCTTTAATTCCAAGCATGATTACTGGGGAAAGAGATTGACAAGAGACAGCTGTGTGAAACAGATACAGGTTTGAGACTTAAAGTCAGAGAGACCAAATGGCATCCCCTACTGGGATCCCACAGGATCCCTCTGTCACAACTCAAATCTCTGAAACAGCTATCCCAGTGGGAAGCAAGAGAGACTGGTCTGCCCATATGACCTACCATGCACAGCTCACCCCAAGCCCATGCTGGGCTTTTTGCTGAGTACCAAGCCTGTACCAAGCTGATGCCCAAGTCTTCCAGGACGATACCCTGATCTGCTCTGAGCTTAATAAGTGACCCAGAACAACAGGGGTCCTAACCAAGAACACATCTGGTCAAAAAAACAGTTTTAAAGATGCTCGGAAGTAAAGCTCAGTAGGCAGGGGACAGCATGAGCAAACAGAAGGGTGTGTCTTGAGAAACTAAAAGAGAAGTTCACAGAGGTGTGACAACTTATCTCACCGAACAACCTGCTGGGCAGCTCCGGCAGACAGATCCTAATGAGTGCTCTAAGAGCTCTGCCAACCAAAACCACGCCGAAAGTGGTTCTAGCCCTTATCCTCTTTAAAGCCAACCCTTAGCACGAGGAAATCAATTTAGAACAAACCCTACAACTCCTGAAGCCACTCCGAGGCAGAGGGAAAGTTAAGTATGGAGCCGGGACACAGCCAAGAAGCATCTTCAGTGCCCTGTGCTCCATCCTCAACCCGGCAGGGAGAGGGAAAAATAAGTATGTGTTTCCTCCAAGCTTTCTTTAAAACTAAGATACAATAGAAGAGCGGGGTTGGGTGGGGGGAACCAGCACATTGTGGGGATGGCTCTAGTCAATGATTTATTATAGTCTTTAGAACCACAGGCAACTGTGTGCATCTAAAAAAAAAAAACCTCTTTAAAAATTAAATAAGCCAGGAACTCACCAGGAAGGCTGGTGTTTTCTTCTCTCCTGCCTCACTCCACGCTAACCATGCTCTCCCACTTAGAGTAGACCCAGCTGACACTGTGTTATCATCCTTTTTAATTCTCCTGCCCAGCACACTTTATGCCTGCAGTCCCAGGAACTCCTTAGGGCAGGCACTTCATTATAGTTGCTGCTGATCAGCAGAGAGATACCCGATTCTCTACAGCACCACTCAGAGGGAACCTTGGGTACAGTCTTGCTTGCCTTTAACTTCCTGGGCCAGCTTCTTTAAGTTTCAGGATGTGAATGTATTTAAATGGACCCCAAGAAGTTAATATATTATGACCCAGTTAGTGCCACTTTACTTCGTGGTAACATGATATAGCGCTCAATGATTTTTAAGCAATAAAAGAAGTGACTTTAAAACTTAATTAGGAAAATTTAGAGACTATCTAAGGTTCTTAGAGAATTTCTGAAAACAGGAATGGTGCACTAATATTCACGAGATTTATCTCAGGGAAATCCCAGGAAGGGTTTTTTGAGCTCTTGCAAATCACTCTCAAGGGTGCTGTGTCTTACAGACTCACTGAAGCTATTCTGCTGAAAAGAAGTTAGACAAGAAAGACGCCAGGGTTCCTAGGAGAAGCGAATCCTGGACTAGCTTCCAGCCTGGGTCCTCTGCAGAGCCCTGTGAGTATCCTTGATTTTTCCCCCCAGTGCTACATTAGCCTCCTTGTCATACTTCCAGGCTCTCTCTGAGTCTTTCAAATTAATGTGATCTCATTTAAAAGAGAGAGAGAGAGGGAGAGAGAGAGAAAAAAAGTGAAACTATTTGAGTCCTAATAGAATCTTTTCCAGAACACATTTTCTCAGTGCTGCCCTCCACCATGGGGTGGCCTCCAGTGCATTCTGATTCCTTCTTTCTGCATAGCCCCATTCTTGGCCCACAGCTTTATCCATTTCTATTAAAAAATACATGCACTCACCAGCAGAAGATTGCCAAAAGAATAAATGTTGTGTTTGGCACCCGCTCCTCCCGGAGAGATCACAGGCAGATATAAGGAGCCCTTAGAAGCAGCAGCCAGAGCTGGGTACAGTCAACCTCGGGGCAGTCCCTGCAAAGTCCTTCCTGAAGATTGTAAGTGGTTGCTTTTCAAAGGTAAGAATTCTGCCTTCTTGCCCACCATTATCTACTTCCAAACAGAGGCATAGGTGATACAGGGCCAGGGAAGGCAGGCTGAGATAATAGTCCCACTCATCTACGATGATGATGTCCTTTGGAACCAAGGCAGCCAGGCTAGTCCTGCAGCAGAGACTGCCTGCGTGTGCTAGGGACCCACGGCCACCTGTTGTGCTGCCTCCAGGAAGTTGCTGGGATGTCCCAAGCTTGGGAGGAGGCTGAGGCAGAAGGCAACATATGAATAATGAATGAGAAGTTCTCACCTCTCCTCCTTAGCATTCCATTCAAATTACCGAAGTAAGGCATCCATTTCTCTTCCCAGCTTCAAAGGAGAAGTGCTACCCTTAGGGGACAGCCAGAGTGAATTGGGAAGAGGGACCTGGGAAGACCCTACCTGGGCTGACATTCTGCAACTCTGAAGCAACTCACTATGACAGAGGGGATGTCCAGGGAACCTAAGACTTCAGCGAAGCAAACCGATAACCTCGGGCCTCTAGCCACCAGACACAAACCACACAATGGGACTGGTGCCTGCAGATAGGGTCTGAGTACTTCCAAAAGAAAGCCAGCACCTGCCGCTGGGCCCCGGGGAGCAAATCCCTGCTGGTGATGCCGGCTGACTGGCAAACTAGCAAACCTCTCAGGAATGTCCACTCCTGGCATCTTCACCCTACAGAATTTCTGTAGCCCCAGCTTCAGGAATAACACATTCATTTTAAGGGGACTGCACATACCAGGCCTTCTTAGTCAAGTCTTTCACAGCTGTTGTGCAAATGTCTGGCCTGTAGGGGGAGACAGAGAGCACCTTGCCCTGCCCTGAACCCTCAGAAGCTCTCTTGGTCCCCCGCCTGCTCCTAAGCATGACTTCCGACATTTTATCTGATATCAGTTGGTGTTTCAAAGTCTCTAACCTCATGTTTTTAGCCTTAATAAACGGTTGTATTATGAATGTGTGTTTAAATTGTTCCTCATGTCGACAGAAAGAGTGATCTGAAGTAAACAAACCCAGCCCAGCTCTTCCGGGAGGGCTAGGCTGGGTTTCTTCAGCGGTGTTGGTGATTTATTGAACAACACTCTGGGTAGCAAAAATGTATTCTTTTCCTTGCTCCAAATTAAACAGTAATAAACAGAAAGTTAGACATTAAGAATCAACACCCTAGAAGAACCAGGGGTATATTTTTATACTCTTCATAAGAAAATAACTCAGAGCAAGACTCCATATTCAGAAGATATTTTGAAAAATAGAAGTTAGACTATATAAAAGTTTGAGTGTTTTTTAAAGTAAGAAAATATATACTGTAAGGCAAACTAAAATATAAACTAAAAACTGGCAGAATGCATTAAACACTCACGCGTTAGATAAAAGGCAGATTGCATTAATGTACGAAGAGTCCTTAAAATAGAAAAAAGAGGTGGCCGGGAAGATGGCTCAGTAGTTAGGAGTGTTTGCTGGTCTCGAAGAGGACCCAAGTTTCATCTCCAGAACCCACATTAAGCAGCTCACAAGCACCTGTTAACTCCAGCTCCAGGAGATCCAGCGCCCTCTTCTGGACTCTATGTGTTCCTGCACTATGCGCACATACCCATACGCAGACACACACATGTGCACATAAATGAAAATAAAATAAATCTTAAAAATTTGAAAACGAATGATACAGATTAGTAAGTCTGAAGGAATGATAGATTTTAAAGCGATGTATGAAGAGGGTTTGTTGCAGGGAGTGTAACTGTGGTGTCCGTAAGAGATTCCATTCTGGATAGGGTAAAAGTGTTCTCTCTGAGCTCAAGTCAAGAACGAGCTTGAGATGCCTTCTACAACACAAACATGCATTAAGCAATGACGATGTTATTTCTTCCCTCCTTCCTTCTTTCCCTTTAGCTTATTTTTCCCTCATATTTTATCAGCAAAAAGATTAATAAATTGTACCTTTGCAAATTAGGAATTGCCAATAAAAATATCACTGAGAGTAAGAAAATACAATCCATACTATGTAAAAGGTGTTTACAGTGCACACTTACAACAAATAATTTGTAACCTGAATATGTGTAGCCAAGGTTGGTTTTGAACTTTTGATCCTCTTATTTCCACCTCCTGGGCACTAAGATTATTATGCACATATCTAACTCAAACAATCTAATTTTAAATGAAGCTGAAAACAGTTCTCTCAAAAGGGAATATACTAATGGTTAATAAAAGAGAGAGTGCTGATCCTTGTTAATCATGAGGGAAAGGATAATTAAAACCCCAGGAGAAGCCACCACGAACCCTCAGAATGGCTAAGATGAAAATACTGGGAAAGTGCCAAATGCTGACAGAGATGCAGACATTCAATGGTGTGCTGGTGAGCTGGTGTGCTACCCACAGCAGTTTATCAAACTGTGCGCCCTCTGTCCCAGCAACTCACTCTTGCTTATGTGCACGAGAATTCCATAGTGGATCCACTGAGAATAACCCCAAACTGGAAAGCATTTAGATATTAAGCAACAATAGAACATATCAATAAACGATACATCTCACACAAGTAAATCACACTTAGTAAGGAGCATAATCAAATGATGCTCAATGTGGTCAACAAGACAAGATGTAGAATTGCCCTAGAGACAGTGAGGCTGTTTCTAGATTGGGGAGACTTACACTAACCATGGTCAGCACCATGACAGCAGCTGGGGACCTGGACTGAATAAAAGTGAGAGTCAGCTGAACACCAACATTCTCTCTGTGGATATGCTGTGACCAGTTGTGCCCTCAAACTGTGAGCCAAAGTAGACCTTTCTTTTCTTATATGTTTTTTCCCTGTATGTTGTCACAGCAATGAGGTAGGTGGCTGGTACAATGAGCTACAATAATACAAGCATCTCTTAGTCATGGTGCCCAATAAAGAGAACCCAATATCCTTAGTCCCAGTGATATAGGACATAAAACGTTTCAACAGAAAGGAAAGGCTCTGAGGTTGTGTTGGGGATGGGTGCAATGGAGAAATGGAGACAGACAGAGAAACATACAAACACACACACACACACACACACAAATATGCATACACAGAGAGACAGAGACAGAGAAACTGAGACAGACAGAGAAACACACACACTAGAGAGAGAGAGAGAGAGAGAGAGAAGGATTTCAAGAATGTCTGTGTCACAGTAACAAAGGTATTGTCATTGAAGATTCATGAAACTGTATGCATAGGATAGGTGCATTGCTCCATATAGATAACACATTTCAGTTAAGAACGCCAGCTCTACTCTACGCAGAGGCAGTGAGAACCATCTGTCCCAGTCAAAACAGCATACCTCATATCCTTTCTCAGTGGACACAGCAGCCACTAGGTCAGACTTATCAGCTGCTTGCAGACAGGTGTTTCCGTGAGATTTTATTCTGGATGGGTTTTTGCAAATCTGTATTTCTTGATACAATTTTACACCGAGCAAATTTTCATTGCACTCTGTTCATATCAAAGATCCTTTGAAACCTTTAAGAGTTTAGTGTGCATATTATTCCTGGCTAAAGACGAGACAAAAAGAAAAGGAAAAAGATTTCTCAGGAGCAATCTCTGAAATGGGTGCCACGATGCCTTTACATTACACTGCAAATCATCTCACCTATAAATAAATGTTGGTGAAATGACAAGAGCCGGGTATTGTTATCAGTGTTCTTCATCCTTGGAGTGACCCCATATTGTGGGGATTGTCACCTCCATTACAGAGACTGTCAATCTCTCCTACAAAATGAATGGGACACAAGCCCATGATGCCTGCCTTATGCTGTCATGATGCTACCTGGGGATGACCTTGGACCACGGTGAAGCTGTGGACACACTACTCTATCAACCTGTTCTTCCTGGTCTCTGGGAGATTTGCTAGAGGCTGATGTCTGATTCTTTTGAATGAGTCGATTTCATGGTCATTGTGAAAGCTGGGACATGAGAGACCTAGGCACAGCAGAGACAAACCTCTAGGGTAGAAAAGACACAGGTTCCTCCTGCATGGCTCCTGAGAAGCCCTGGCTGGCTCTCTAATGACTTGGATATCCAACGCATTCTGGGACCCTGTAAGGTTTGTATCTTATCCATTAAATCCATTTTCTCACAAGTTAATTTGGATTGGTTTTAACTGACCATGATAGGAGTCTGGGAATTCCTAGGACAAGAGGTGTGCCCCACGCTCCTCATAAATGAGAAAGGTGGGCATGCATGTGCACTGTGTGTGCACTGTGTACCGGAGAATGATCAGTGAACGTGTGTGAATGGGCATGTGCCCACATGCTCAGTTGTGCATGCATGAATGTGCATGTATACAAGTAGAGGAGGATTCTGTGAGCCTATGTCTATGCATGTGCCCGTGTTTTCCTGAACAGGTTCCCATCCTCCCTCTGTCCTCTACACATGTCCTTCTCTGCCCTCCAACTAGCTGTTAGTGACATCACCAGTGTTCTCCCATGTTCTTGGTCTTGCTTTTCCAGTGTTATGATTGACATTTACATTTGTAACAGGAGGCACTAATTGACTTTACAAGGCAAAACTACAGGTGTCTAAGCAGAGAGTGCAGGCACAGCTTGTCTCAACCACAACCCATTTAGACTGACTGCTGTGCAGAGTGGAACCCTAAGGGAAACACACAGTGTCTCCTACTGCTTGCTTAGCCAAGTCCTGGGCTATACAGACATCTCACGGCGGCGCTTCTCTTTACAGTGAGGAACAAGCAGAAACTTGTGTGCAGGGTCTTTCTTCTGAAGAACTCAGAGGACAGGGAAGGAGAAGTGAGAAGAGAGCAGGAACCCCAACTGGAGAGTTCACTTGACCAATGCATGTGTGTTGGGAAGAGGGGGTCCGGCAGCAGGACCCTCATCTCTACTCTAGAAATACATCCTCCAGCTGGGGAACCAGGCCATGGTGTCTAGGTGAATTTCCAGGGCTGTGGCTTATGCACCACCTACTGTGCTCTCACTCTTGGACACACTAAGGATCCCTGCTGACCCTAAGCTAGTGGTTTTCAACCTTCCTAATATTCTAACCCTTTAATATATTTGCTTGTGTTGTGGTGACCCCAACCATACAGTTACTTTTATTTCTACTTCATAACTGTAATTTTGCTACAGTTATGAATCATAATATGTCTGATATGTAGTATATCTAATGGGCTACCCCTGTGAAAGGGTCGTCTGACCTACCCCCACGAGGGGTCTCAACCCACACATCTCATGAGAACCTTTGTTCTTAGGGCCTATGCCTTCTGCCAAGACTCACATATAGGATGATCCAGGCTGTCTGACTTCTTATGGCAGAACTCTGCCTTTGCCTTCTCATAGGCTGGTCATCTTCCCCACAGACACAAGCTAACCAGCAACTCTCATTAGTGGTTGTAACTCTCATTAGCTGGTATCAAACATGGATGCAGTACACAGGTATCATGAATGACTATGTAAAATATGTCAAACACATCTTCACGATTTGAAAAAGTTCCCTACACTTAGGGTAGGATATCAAAAAATTAAGACATACACTCCCAGCCTACTTTAGTGCTGGATGCAGCCACAGAGGCAAGGGCATCACATGCACCCTGAGGACTGACTCAGAGCAAGCTGTAGAAGGAAACATAAAGGCTTCCTTGATGCTTGACAGCTGCAGCATCCTGGTCAGAGAGGGTGATACAGTTCTGAAGCTGACGAGTGTGTTGTCGCCTTCTGTTTGCAGCATGGAGAGGACAGGGGGAGACAGAGAACAGCTTCCCAACTGTGATAGAAACAGCTTGTACCTAGTATCTGAAGCAGATTCTTCACCTGGGCATTCTGTAAGGCTGTAACCTGGAGCAGTTCCTAGACTCAGCCTGTAGACTGCTCCAATGGCTTCCAGTGACACTTTAATGAAACCTCTGAACCCACAGCATCGGACTCTTTGCTCTGAACCTAAGAGCTGTGTCTGTGACCTGTGATAAATGCATCTAGAGAAAACACAACTATTTCTCCTGCTTCCTCGGGCCTCTCCTCCAAACCTACATGACTGATTTGAAGTGTCCAATGGCCTCTTTACTCTACTCCCTCGGTTTCCTTCAGGCTTCCTCACAGTCCATGTGAAATCTAAAACCACTCAGGAAACCTGCATCAGAGCACGTAGAACAAGCCATTCACACAATTACATCTACTTGGAGCAACTGCCATGATCTTGGAAAACAGCGAGTGGGACCTGGTGCCTCCAGGTCCCATTTTAAATACTGAGGTTAAAAGAGAGATAATGATCTTCGGGTAATGATGTAACTATGGAAACTGTCAGAGTAGGCCCACTTTCCCATGTCCATCTCTTCATTTTCTTTTTGCATCTAGACTTCTTTCATGTTTTTGGAATATCATAAAAATGATGGAATCTAGGCATGTAAGCAGTCTTCCATTCTAACTCCAATCATCTTCAGGATTCAGCTGGAAACCTCGAAGCAAATGGATTTCTTACAACAGGAGAGTGTATACCACTTCAGGTTAAGAAGGCATGGGTGGTATCCCCAAATCACAGAGCAAGAGACTCTTTCCCCAACTGGTTCAACACTGTTCTACCCGGTAGTCTGAGTCTTGGTTGACATGACTGGTGCTTGAGGCTGGATAAGTCTCAGCTGTGAAAGCTACTTTACCTTTAGTTTGGTGATGCTCCTGTCACTGGGAACCAGTACAACGCTCCCAGGGGGACAAAACTACCTCCAGATAACACCTGTTATTGAGAGGTAGGTGTTGTATTTTATAAAAAGACCAGGATATGTTTAGGAGAGTACGGTATGGTGAAGAGAGAGGGGTGCCTCGGTGGGCCCATGCTGAGGCATCCCTTCCCCCTGAGATACCAGCCATACGGACAAGTATAGTACAGAATAGAGTTTATTTAGGGTATGAGAAGGGGAATTGAGAAGGAAGTAGAGACAGAGAAAGACAGAGAGGGAGAGGAGAAGGAAAGAGAGAAAGAGGAGAGACTGGCCAGAAACATGTAGAGACAGGAAGGGATGGGAGGGGAGGGGAGGGGAGGGGAGGGGAGGGGAGGGGAGAGAGAGAGAGAGAGAGAGAGAGAGAGAGAGAGAGAGAGAGAGAGAGAGAGAGAGAGAGAGAGAGAAATGGGTCAGGGAGAGGAGAGAGTCAGAGAAAGAAAAGGTACAGAGAGGAAAAAAGGGCAGAGAGAGTGAGGAGGGGCCAAACAACCCCTTTTATAGCAAGCCAGGTCTACCTGGCTATTGCCAGGTAACTGTTGGGCAGAGCCTAGAAGGAAGGCTAACATTAGGAAGACCAATCCAGTCCAGTGTGCTAAACTGAAATTCAGAACACTGTGTGTATGCATCTATGCACATACATCCAAAGCCTGCAGCTTGAGGAAAACCTCACAAGTGGTCCACCTAATCTCAAGGTGATTTTCTTTTATCTCTAAAACATTCCAAGAGAAAAATGATTATGAATTCTAATGCAGGGCTCAGAGGCCTCCCATTCTCAAACATCATCACTTTCTACCCGAGATCTTTCTATTCGGAACAGAGTCTCGGTTGTCTAAAAGATCCTTATCCAATGTAATATTTCAGGTTTAAAAGTTCTGGATTTATATTCTTAAATTGCATTCTGTTTCATATTTATGAGGGCAATTGTTATCATCTCTGTTCGAAGAATCATCTCAGCACTTTCTGCTCAGCGTGGTAGGCAGCTTCTCTTATCATCTGGATGGAGTCATGCTCTGACAGAGCCTGGGATGGGTGGGGCCACCCTCCAAAGCTAGCTATGCGACTCAGTTCACCATGGCTGGTTGGAGTTCCTCTGTCCAACTCTGCCAGCCCTTCCCATGCTGAAGGGCCACCAGGGACACTTTTTCAGGACAAGCAGTCCATGCTACGCAGTTTTCTGGTCCCCAAAATCTCACTGAAGTGGTAATCACAGATCCATGTAAATCAGTACGCCTCTCCAAAAGAAAGAGACAAACAGCAGACAGTGTGCTGATCTGGGCTGCCCCGCCTGCCCAGTGAGCATCACCATCTTGGTTGGGGACCAGATTAAAAAAAACAGAGACATGTGCAGGTTGCAGACACACCCAATAGCACATGGAAAACACCAAGCAAAGCCAGCCTGAGTGTCCTCATACAGGGCAGATATCCATCATGGGTGCTGGCCCAATGTGCCTCTTCTATGGTATTTAACAGCGCAAGTGACAGAAATCCCAGCTACTCAGGCAAGAATGATGATGGCATGGATCTGGAATTCTTGTATCCTTGAAAGTAAGATTTGGTGTTGGAAAGGAGTGGGGATGGGGCAGGGGCAGAAAAGAGAAGGCAGCAAGAAGAGAGGAGGGGAAAGGAGGTGGGTCAGGATCATGTAGAAGTCAAGTGGAAAAAAATATCGAAGGGCACCTCACTGTACTCATGCAGGAATTGATGAAACACAGGCCAGCCAGGAAGGGCACACCATGGTCAGAACAGCACCCTTGCAGTGCCAGTTATTGTCTGACCCTTGAGGGTCTGTTGATGACATCCCCAGGTGCAGCAGCTGACCCAGGAGCTAGACAAAAATGTAAATTCTCAAGTGTTCCCTCGATTGCTCAGACCTACATATCAGATATCCCTCGGTGGATCCAGAACCTCGTGACTCTGATGTCTTCTAAAGTTTAAGACACTTCTGCCCCGACCAGCAGAGCCACTGACCTCCATGCAGAAAAGCAAGTTGTTATCAGAATCAGGGCAACTTTTTTTTTTCAGGTAAAAAAAAAAAAAAAAAAACCAAAAAACTAAGAATGGCTAATTCAGTTTAAGTAGTTTCATGTCCCGGTTCTGCAGCTTTAAGGATCTCTGCTGCATTTTTTAATATCAAGTCTTCATTATCCTAGGAGTGGCTGTGTCAGGATAATTTTTTTTTTTTTTTTTGGTTTTTCGAGACAGGGTTTCTCTTTATAGCTCTGGCTGTCCTGGAGCTCACTTTGTAGACCAGGCTGGCCTCGAACTCAGAAATCCGCCTGCCTCTGCCTCCCGAGTGCTGGGATTAAAGGCGTGCGCCACCATGCCCGGCTTTTTTTTTGTTGTTGTTGTTTTTTGGTTTTTTTTTTTTGTTTTGTTTTGTTTTGTTTTTTGAGACAGGGTTTCTCTGTGTAGCCCTGGCTGTCCTGGAACTCACTTTGTAGACCAGGCTGGCCTCGAACTCAGAAATCCACCTGCCTCTGCCTCCCGAGTGCTGGGATTAAAGGCGTGCGCCACCACGCCCGGCCATCAGGATATTTACATCATAGAAACATCCATCACACAGCAAGCTGCGAGGAAAACCATGCCAGTGGGATGGGAAGAGGGCTCAGTGGGTAAAGTGCTTGCTGTGCAAGCATGGAGATCTTATTTCAAATCCCTAGCACCCACAAAGAGCAAGGTGCCGGCTGCACTTCTATAACACCGACAGTAAGGGGCAAAGACGGGAGAACCTGAGAGGCTTGCAGGCCAGTCAGTTTGACTGAAATGGCTCAATGAGAGACTCTGTCTCAAAAAATAGAGGAAGGCATGTGAACATCTATCTACCCCTTGCCTACATACACACATGAATGGGTGAATGCATGTGTGCGCGTATACACACACACATACATACACACACAGACAGCAAGTCTGTCTGGGCAGAAAGAGAAGCGTGCAAGCTGCCTTAAGGCTTAAGCCCCAAGAGTCTCCATGCTAATGCTCCTTGCAGCTGCAGCCTGTGACATCTTGGTGTAAAAGTATCTGTGGGGCTGGGGCTGTGGAGTCCCAAGTCTATGATGTGAAAGAAATGTCATCTCACTCTGAAGCATCATGATGCTATTTTGGGAGGCACCTGGAGGTTTGCTCCTGGCCACTTAAGCAGTAACAAGGAGGCCACATCAGTAACTGCTGGCCAGCACCTCCAAATGGCCATTTGCATTCTTTTCTTTCCTGAAGGCATTACACATCAGGCTACTTCTCAAAACACAACTACAGAATGCTTTCTTAATTGTGATCCCTCAATCCCCAGAAGTTCAGAGAGGTGTTAAATGTAGAAGGTCAGACACCCCAGGACTTTTAAATCCCCAGCATAAAGGAGGCTGGACAATAGCAGAAGTAGTAAGGAATGGGTTAAATTGCAATATATGTGCTTACCCCACCCATCTTGAAGGGATTGCTTCTCAATGGACCTCAGGATCAGACCCAGGAGACCAAGCGTTCTGAGGGGCCTACATTTAAAAGCACCTCACATAGTCTCTGTTCCAACATAGAGACAGAAAGACAGGCAGGCAGACAGACAATTGAGCCCATCTATCTGGAAATAAGGTGTATGCAACCAAGCCCTAGGTCTTTCTTCAATCAAGTTGTCCATGTAGATCAACCATCACGGTAACATAACAGGGTACTTTGTAGATAATTAATCAATCATCTGTAATGTTGATTTATGTTTGTTATTCCACTTTATAGAGCTGGTGAGATGATTCTGTGGGCCTCAGCTATTTCATAAAAAGTATGAGACATGAGACATAGGCAGGCTAAAGTACAGCACCTACAGGACACACACTGGGAAGTGCAGTTTAGTGGCAGGCACCCACTCACTCCACAGGCATGGATGAAATGAGGTGCCAAGAAGAAGCCTAGAGGGCTTTCAGGGGAGCAAGGGGCAGCAAGATGAGAGAGAAGGGGTGTGTTCACAGAGCCTCTTGAACTGGCAGCCCACACCATCAGGACCCCAGGTTGCTCAGATCTGTCAGGACTAAGATGGTTTCCTCGAGAGTATTATTTATTTGTTTGTTGCTTGCTTAATTATTTAGTTATCTAGTTGGTTAGTTAGTTATCTAGTCAGTTAGTTAGTTATCTAGCTAGTTAGTTAGTTAGCTAGCTAGTTAGTTTACCAGGGATTGAACCCAGAGCCCTGTACATCCTAGGTGAGTACTCACCCACTGAGCTGGACCCCCATCTCTCTTTCTTCCTTCTTATGTTGAGATAAGGTCTTGTTTAATGACCCATACTGACTTTGTACTCATCTCACAGCTCAGGCTGGGTTTGTACATGCGAGCTTTCTGAGTCAGGTTCCAAAGCAACTAGGATCTCAGACCTGTGCCACCAGGCCTGGCTACAGGGGCATGCTATTTCAACTTAGTTTCCTTACACATGCCTTCTCTGAAAACATTGCGATTTATCTTCAAGTCTTTGGTTAGGATTCCATATTTTCAAATACTATACTAGGCAGGGAGTAGGAGAGTTCTTCTCTCTATGGCCCAGGAAAGACATGCCCAAGAGATGTCTAGTTAGCACCAGGAAGTGAAGGCAACCCAGAGCAACGTCACTAGCTGTGGTCTAGAGCTACTGAGCAAAAAGTGTCCATCCTTTCATGGCTAGTCAGTCACCTACCTCCAGGAGACCAGGCTGAGCGTGCAGCATGAATGAAGCACACTGCACGTCCTTGTGCTGGGGGCAAGAGGCTACATAGCCAATTCCCAAGTGGCAGGTACAGCTCTAAGACTTAAGTGCTTAGAGACCATCAGCTGAGGAATCAAATAGAAGTACAAAGAGAGGTAAGACATGTAAGTTTCTGTTACACACACACACACACACACACACACATGTGCACACACACACATTCATGTACGCAACAGCAGCAGTAAGCGCTGGTGAAGAAGTTGTGACGATGAGGGCTGAGACTGGGTCCTCCTGCACTGAGAAGCTCTATCCATAGACAAACACTTTTCTTTTCTGTATGTGTTTACATGCACACAACTGCATCTGTGTGGGAGGCACAACTATGCATGCATGTGCAGAGACCAAAGGACAGCCTCAGTTGCTCAGTTGTCTCTTTCTCAAGTGTCATTTAATTTAATTTAATTTTTTTTTTTGCGGGGAGGAGGGGGGAATATTCTCTCATTGATTTGGATATTTCTTATTTTGCAAGGCTGGCTGACAGCAGACACCAGGAACCTGCTTGTCTCTGCCTCTGCCGTGCTGGGATAACAAGCAAGCACCAGGGTTTTCACAGTTTCTGGAGGATCAAATTCTTGCCCTCATGTTTATGCAGCAAGCAAGCACTTTACAAAGTGAGCCTCCTCTCACTTTGCAGAAATGTTCTGCAAACATTTCTGAACTTCACCAGTGCTTCCAAGCTGCTGGATGTTACTGAAGACAGAGTCCCCGGAGCCTCAGAACAAGAGCATCCTAGACAACAAGTCCGTCAGAGCTATGGCTCCAAAAAAATGTTCTATGTTTGAGTTCCATATGGCCAGAGGGTTCTTGACAGATGGGGAAAGCAGAGTTTCATGAGGTGTGTGAGAGTCTTACAGGAAGAATAGATGTCTGGATCATTTCTGTCATGAGCCAGGGGAGGACCTGCAGAGATGAAGGTGGAAGACGAGAGGTAGGAACAGGTTCATGAAAACACTATTCTGAGTGCTTTGGGGGCAGGACACTGGCCTGTGAGAGCAAGGCCTGGTATCCCAGACAAAGGTGGCAGAGCTTGGAAAAAGCCATTGAAATGCTGTCAAGTGCTTGTTTTCAGAAGTGATTTTTAAAGGACGATTTCAACTGCCATGCTTGGCTGAAGCTTTGTGCACACTGAGAGAAGATGCATGTCCTATGTGTGCACTTCGATAGTTTGAATGGAAATTTTCCCTCACGGGCTGTCTTAGTTTAGGCTTTATTGCTTGTGAAGAGACACTGTGACCAAGGCAACTCTCCAAAAGGGAAACATTTACTTGGGGCTTGTTTACAGTTTCAGAGGTTTAGTCCGTTATCATTATGTTGGGCATCACGGCACTGTCTAAGCAGACATGATACTGGAGAAAGCTGAGAATTCTACCTCTTGATCTGTAGGCAGCAAAAGGGACTGTGTGCCACAATGGGGATATCTTGAGCATAGACCTAAAAGCCCACCCCAACAGTGACACACTTCCTCCAACAAGGCCATACCTGATACACGTCCTAATAGTGTCATTCCCTATGGGCCAAGCATTCAAACACATACAGAACACCTACATCAAAAAGCCAGGTACTTTAGCCTAATTGTCATCAGGAAGGTGTCATCCAGCAACCGATGGGAGCAGATGCAGAGACCCACAAGCAAACACTAGGCAGAGCCAGGGAAACTCCATAGAAGAGGATGAAGAAGGACTGTAGAAGCCAGAGGCATCGAAGACACCAGGAGAATAGGGTCCACAGAAACGACTAAGCAAACTTCAGAGGGACTTACAGAGACCAAAGCAGCGATCACAAGGTTGCACTAGGTCCTCTGCATATGCCTGATGGTTGTGTAGCTTGGTGGTTTTGTGGGACTCCTACAAGTGGAAATGGGGCATCTCTGATTCTTTTGCTTGCTCTTGGGACCCTTTTCTTCCTACTGGGTTGGGTTGCCTTGTCCAGTTGTCTTGATATTGAGGGTTTGTGCATAGTCTTAATGTAACTTATGCCATGTTTAGTTGATATCCCTGTGAGGCCTGCTCTTTTCTTGAGCAGTAACAGAGAACAGTAGATCTAGGGAAGAGGGGGTATTGGAGTGTGTCAGTGAGGAGTGAAAGGGGGAAACTGTCAAGATATAATGAATAAGAGAAGAATAAAACAAACAAACAGGTCTGGCAATTGAATCCCAGAGTTAGGAACATGTAGATAGGAAGTTCCCTGGGACCAACTGGCCAGCCAGTGTAGCTAAATCAGTGATCTTTAGATTCTGTCTGGAAAGATTTTCTAAAAATAGGGTGTAAAAGGAATGAGAAAGGCACCTGACATCAACCTCTGCCCCCCCCCACAAGTGCAAACATGTACATCTGCACACATGTTCACCAGCACGCACATACACATGTACACTTGAATAGCCTACAAACAAAACAATAAATACAAACGAGTTTCATATTAAATGATGTTAGAATTCTGTCCCATCACAGGAAATGGGATCCAAGAAGATTGAATTCCCCCTATGAAATTCAAGCTTCTATTAGAGCTGGAGTCGAAGGCTAGTTCTGCTCCTAGGCTGGTGATGCTGATTTGGGAGGCTCTGGAACCCCTGGGACATGGGAAGAAAGTAGAAGAAGTTGGTCACCAAGAGCAGGTTCTCAAGGGTATGTAGTCTTTAGTCCCGTACTCTTACTCTGAGCTTTTGAATGCCGGGAGACAAAGACTCCTCTTCCATGACACGCACGCTCCCATCACCATGATGTTCTGCTTAGGTACATGGTGCCTAGGGACTGTGAACCAAATCCTTTGCAATCGTGAACTGAAATAATCCCTTCATCCTTTCAAGTTGTTTTCTTGGACGTTTTAATCATAGCTATGCAAGATGAGTGAGTACGTGTCCTTTAACCCAGAGCTAAATTTTTCAGAGACCCAATAACGTAGGGAATGCTGGCACCATCAAAGAGGGCTCACCGAAAGCCTCATTAAGGTGCCCAGACTCTGCCCTTGTCCTTGACAGTGGAATGGTGGAATGTGGCCCTCTTTGTGAGACCACCTGCTCTCACAGTCACTAGCTCAGTTGCAAGAATGCAGATACTTTGGAAACTCAAGCAGATCCTTAGACTATCACACCACATTGCAGAAGGGATGGGGGGAAATCTCTAATTGATACCAATGAAGGTGGCCTCTGCTCCACGGAGCTTGATAGATTGGGTTCTTCCCCAGAGACTCAGAATGTGTTTGTGTAGCCTTTGGATGACTGCCACCTCTCCTGACAGTCCCATCTTTTATCTCCCCTGCTATTGACAGCATCAGAAAAACAGATATAAATTATTTAGCTTGCAGGTTTCCTGGTTTCAGTGTTCAAATTGTTGGAAGGGTGTGCTCCACAGAAGGGGTTTTGGGGGCACCTTCCGAGGTTCTCAACTGGAGTAAGAGTAGTGTACCTGAAGTAGGCTCAGTCTGAGGTAGGAGGAGACCTGATGTCGTCTTCCAGGACTGATGTGGCTGCAACTGAGCACGCTTCAATTGTCCTGGGGCCCCATGTCCCATCTTGTTACTTATAGATTATATAGATGTCTATATTAGTAAATGTGAGACCCACTGTTCAAATGAAATTGCACAGGTTATCCCTAAAACTACATATATAGAAGAAAAAGATCAGGGCTGAAGGCTAGGGAGCCCCTGGGAGACTCCAGACTAACACAGCACCCACCTACCTCCAAGCACACAGCTTTCATCAGGATTTCAAAATGTGGTGCCTCTTACTCTTCAAGCACAGTGGACTGGTATCTGTTCAGCATGGGGGTGGGGTAAGTAAATGCAACTCTTACCTCATACTATGTACGAAAATTAACTTGAAATAAATTATATCCTTGACTAGAGAAGCTGCCAACAACAATACTCACAAAAATGCAGTCTAGGGAGAAATCTTTGGACCTCAGGGGAGGCAGAGATGTTGTTCATCAGAATGTCAAAAAGTCTAACCACAAAAGGAAAGATTAATTGAATTAAATGAGTGTTTTCTGTACCTCAAAAGACTAGTAATAAAATGAAGAGCAAGCCCCACACCAGACCAAGATGCTTGCATTACACAGGTCAGGCAAAGGTCGGGTTCACACTGTAAAACATTTCCTGTAACTCAATGAGATGACAATTAACTAGATATTAAGAAATGAGCCAAGGACCTAACTAGGTGATGCTAACCAGTGATAGGTGACTTATAAATGAGAGGGTTACAGGACTCTCACAGGGAAACACTATGACTGAAACGACCCAAAACCAAATGTGCTAAGGGTATCAAGTATAGATGATCCTAAGAGAGTCAAGCTCTCAGACATTGTGTTGGAGGTATAAAGTAACATGTGTCACTCTGAAAAACAGTTTGAATATTTGTTATAAGGTCAAACATGTATTTATCACAGATAACCCAGTATTCACTTCTAGGGATCCACCCTTACCCATCCACCTATCACTTTCCCCAAAAGATAGTGCACATAAGGAATTATATGAGAAAGTACATAACTCTGTTAATCACAATAATGGTATATCCATGTAATGAAATATTATGCTGCAATGAAGATGAATGGCACTTTGAGGGCAGAAAAAATAGTGTGTTCATGGGCCTGGAGATGGCAGACTATGCAGTGTGCCTGCATAAGAGAGTAGACTCAACTGAGGGGGTGGTGCATGCCTTTAACCCCAGCACTTGGGAGGCAAAGCCAGGTAAATCTGAGTTTGAGGCCAGCCTAGTCTACAGAACTAGTTCTGGGACAGCTAGGGCTATACAGAGAAACCAGAGAGAGAGAGAAAGGGGGGGGGGGAGAAAGACAGAGATGGGGGGTGGGAGAGGACCTTCGGGCATAGAGGTTGGAGAGGAAGCTAAGAGAGGAAAGAACTGGAGAAGAGGTTGGGAGGGTACCCCAGGCACCATGCCAACCTTTTCTAAGGATGAGGAAGGCAACAGCTACCCAACCTGATCAGATTTGCAATTTTAAAAGACAGTCGGGTGCTGGGAAGATTATAAGCTTTAAAGAAGCAAGAGTGCAGGCTGACAGGTCTCCTGGGAGAGAAGACAATGCAAGGGGAGGCTGGATGGGGCTGCAGAGGAGGTGTGTGTGGAATCGCTGTGGACAAGCTTATCTGCAGAATTCCCAATGCCTGTGAGTTGAGAAGGGTGCTCCACTGGCCCTGGAAAGTTCCTCTTTAGTTTTCACCTGGGATTCTGTCACCTGACACACAGACAATTCCCGACGATACCCACCAGGTCTGATCAGTTCTGACCAGTGTCATCCAGTTCATAGCTACTGACATTGAAATAACCCGAGGAACACTGGGAGACAGGGCACCCCCACTGAGCTGACTACCGACAATAATCGCACTCTTGAAGGAAAGTTAGGGAGATGGAGTAGGCAGACAAGATAAAGGAGAAGTCTGCTCCTGAGATGAAGTCTTCTTGTTCTCAGAAGGCATTATTGTAAGGAGAAGCAGCAGGAAGGCAAGGGGCGGGGCTATAAACAGGATCAATAGGAAAAGGCGCTGGTCCAGGGGCCCTATTAAATACCCAAATTAGCCACCCGTTTAGAAGACTCCTAGCCTTAGGAGCTCTTCCCATCCTAAAGAGATAAAGCTATTACTCCCCCAGATTGGTCATTCTGTCTTTCCCAGATGTTCAATTCTTTGTGCTAGAAATGAATTCAGAAAGAACTAACATCACCCAGTTACAACTCTCTCAGCCAAGAACCCACCTGGCCATGTCTGTTTACTCTTCACACACACACACACACACACACACACACACACACACACACACACACACACACACATGGCTTTAGTAAGCATCTCAACAGAAATGAAGGGTCTTTATAGGGCATGCCACTCTATGAGCGAAGGCTCACCCTAAATGTGGGTGGTGCCATCCCGAGGGTGTGGGTCCTGAATAAAAAGGGAACAAGCTCAGCATCAGTGTTAATCTCTCTGCTTCCTGATTGTGGATGTAATGTAACCAGCTGCCACCAAGATTTCCCCACCATAACGGACCGTACCCTCCAACAGTGAGTCATAATGAGCCGCCCCCTCCTTAAGTCTTCTTTATGAGATGTTATGTCCCAGCTACATACATAGTAACTAATGCAGGCAGGTGATGTAAAAACAACCTCCCCTTCTTGTAAACAGTCCCGACTCCCCCTCAAGGACCCCTCAACACATCCTTGTGCTCCTGATCCACAGTCGGCAGTCAGTGGCATAGTTGCTCCCATCCACACCATGCTAAGGTCTGACCACACCCACCGCTTCTCAGAAGCTCTACTACCAACTGATAGCACTCGCAGAGGAAACCTTCAGTCCTCGTGTCCGTGTGTGGCAAACAGGTCCATAAATTACATTTGCTGTGCTCTTCTTGGAAGAGGAACAGAAAAAATACAAATGTCCCTGGTACAATACCCCACCTTCTCTCCCTCCCTCCCCCCTGTTTATGTGTGTTTGTATGTGTGTGTGTGTGTGTGTGTACGTACATCCAATAGTCTGGCCACATGGGAACTGATATCTTTGACCACCAAATTTGACCAGATATTTACAACAAAATCCACCTTGTTTTCCAGCCACATCATCAGCACATTACTGTTTAAACATCCACATACTGGTCTGGTGCCACACCCTCTGCCTGCTCTCTTCTTTATCTCACACATTGCCAGGCCCAGGTCATGAGGTTACTCTGAACACACTGGTCCACTTGTGCTTGGTATGTGAGCTGAGCTTTCCGAGGGTGTGTGTGTGAATCAACCCGTAGATGTGCTTATTCGACAGCGGTGTGTCTAGGGGGATCTAAACAGGCTGTCAAAGCGGAGTGAAATTATTGATTACTGGGATGTGACGCTGAACTTGGCATTAGGATGGGGAGAAGGAGGTAAGAACTGGAGTCATCAGACCTACCCTCCCTCCTCCGATTCTGCCCCTCACACCTTCCCTCACTTCCTCCCTGCTTTCCCTCCATCCCTCCCTTTATTTCTTCTCTCTTTCCTATATACTTGCTGGTCTCTAGTATCTCTCAGTCATCTCGGCTCTGTCTCCCAGTCTAACTGTCATACATCTGTGCTGGCTAACTTTTTATTGGTATTCTGCTGACAATGACTTAGAAACTGGAGATATGTCTTTTTATCATCATCATCATCATAATATCATCATCATCATCACCATCATCACTCTTGTTGCTGTATCTGGGGGAAAGGGTACAAGTATGTGATGTGTGTGCACGTGATGTGTGTGCGTGTGTGTGAACATGGGTGTGGCCAGACAACAGCCACAAGTAGCATCCTCAGGAATGTTGTCCACCTTTAGACAAGGTCTCTCACTGAATCAAAAACAACATTGATTGTAGTCGAGAGCCCCAGGGACTCACTTGCCCCACTTACCCAATGCTTGAGTTACAGGCGTGGGCTGCCACATCTGGTATTTTCATGTGGGTCCTGGGGCTCGAACTCAGGAGTTCTATGAGTGAAGCAAGCATTTTACCAATACAGGTACCGCTCTAGCCTGGTAACTTGAAGACATTTCTTCTAATGGGACTCTTAGCTTCAGCCAATAATCTCACCCATCCAGGTTTAACCTTGAGGGTGGGGTCACCTGTGCAGGAAGAGGATCTCTTTATGCTCTTCAGAGACAACTCTGTTAGATCCATTGGTGCTCCGTGGAGCTGGAAATGCTCGTGGAGCAGTGAATGGATAGAAAGGTAGACCATCCTGGGCACAAACAAGAAGGGTGCCTCAGGCACTCCTCTGAGATGTAAGCATGGAGTCCCTCCCTCTGCTGGTCCCTAAGCTTTGCCTGCTACCTTCCAAGTGCTTCACTAGTAGCGCACAGACAATAAGGTGGATTAGACTAACTGGTAATGGGGGATTTGGATACTAATCCCCTTCCGGTTGTTAATATTAATTAAAGTGCTCTTCCTTCTCCTTATGTAACAAATACTAACTATTTTATTAGAAGGAAGGAGAGAAAATACCACATAGCAGGGAAGTATCTGACTGATTTTTTCTACGTCTGAGGCTCTGTGCTTGCTGCCATTCCTGAAACACAAACTTAGTGATTCGCAGGAGATGCCAGGAGGAGGAAGGGAGAATTTAATCAGCCTGATGTTTTAGATTCTAAGACACAAATGCCTGTCTTTCCCTATAAGAATTTTACTTTTGGGCACCGTGGGCAAATTATTTGGATTAAGACAGGTGGAGCTCAGTGGTATGAGCAGCCTCCTGTGAGGGGCCTCTGAATGTGTGTGCATGTGAGCATGTGTGTACAGGGAGTTAACACTTTCCCCATGGCCAAGTTAGTTTAGAGCATCCAGCTGACAGGTCATAGGGAGCACGGGTTCCCAAGCTTTGTGAGTTTCTGCTGCCCTGGGAGGTGCTAGCCTTTTCTCCTCTGAGGGTCAGGCAGACAGACTCCTGTGTCTCAGGTTGCTCTGGGCAGAAGCAAAGGTACTCATAAGCAAGCAGCCAGAGCATTTGCTGCACACATGCCAATGGCCATGGAGTGTCTGAGTTCAGCTAAGTGCCAGAGTAAGGAGGCAGAAGAGATGAGCCACACCCACACCTAGACCATTTCTGTTCCTCTTTGGGCTCTCAAGTTCAAATGAGGAAAACCACACCTGCCTTCCTTTCTGATCAGACCAGAGGATTTATAAAACACCGTGGGCTCAAATGCATTACAAGGCTGAGTGTGTATGTGTGTGTGTGTGTGTGTGTGTGTGCATTGTGTATATGTATGTTTGTCTCATCAGGCAATGTGTTTATGTATGTGTGAATATGAAGGTGTTAGTGTATTTCTCCAGGTATGTGTATGTTGTATGCATGTGTGTGAATATGTATATGCATGCTTGTGTAGAATTGACATGCATATACATATGTGTGCTCCTAGGTATGAGTGCCTGTCAGTATATGTGTGCATTTTGTGAATATGTGTGCTTCCTCAGATATATACAGGTACATCTATAGAAATGTGCACATATGTGTGGAGGAGATATAATTGCATATGTTTATTCATTTTTACATACATTGTGCATGTGTATGTGTTTTTTCAGTCATATTTGTGCATTCAAATGTACTCATGTATGTGGGGTATTTGCATATTAATATGTCTATATGTGCATTTGCAGTCATATAAACTTGCACACCATGTATGCATAGATATACATTGTGTGTTTTCGGCAGACAAATATATTTGCATCCATGTGTCTTTTAAGCCATATGTATGTACATATATGCAGATATATGTTTTTGTATACGAGAGTATATGTGTACATATATGCCACTGCATATATGTACAATTGCACATGTGTATGCATGGGTGTGTATGTATTTATTTACCCAGGCATATGTGTGTATACAGATGTTTGCATATGTTTGTGGGGATATGTGTGTGTGTATTCTGCACCACAGTTTAAATGCCGTTTCTTGCCTTATGAGACATTAGGGACAAAATTGGGCTGTTTCCCTTAACTTAATCTCCCAAAACATCTAGGTGGCAACTGATGTCAAATGGCCAGTTTTCCAGATTTATGTCATTTTGGAACATTTGCCCACCAACATTGCATTTGCTCTCTGTGGCCCTTTTGGTCTTAATAAAAAGATTCTTATGGATCTATGTGGAATGTGGGGGCCGGTGAATTAAATTCCATGTAGGAGGCTCGCTGTGCTCTGCCTTCTGGCTGGATTCCGAAGAACCAGAAAGCCACCTTCCTGGGAAGGATTAGGTCACAAGGCTGAGAGGGCAGATGCTGAAACTGTATGGCACCTTAGCATGGCATGGCATGGCATGGTTTGATATGCCACTTGCTCACCCCTGGGAGCAAGGCAGAAAATGATGTTGTCATGATGCATAGCCTGGCCTCTTGTTCTTCTATAACCATATCAATGTGCATGCTCCCTGGGACGAAATGCCAGCAAGTGCCTTTTAGTATGCAAAGCCAAGAGATTCAAACAGTCATCTGTGTGGCTGTGTGAGCATCCTCTCTCAAGCCACACTCCACTCTCCAGAATACAACTGGCCTCCCAAGGGGGCTCAGGACAGCAATCCTGGAAGAGGGTCCTCTTAACCCTCCACTCAGGTGTCAGTGGTCTGAAAAACCATGTGTGATCAGAGGTGTGTGCTGAAGTCTTTATCACTTTCTCCTGGGCTTTGAGTACAGCAGGGGTGCTAACTGCTCTACCTATACATTCCTCCCTTAACCATGAGCAGCTGTCTTGACACAGCTCTGTAAGCTGTGTAAGTGCAGCAGTGACAAATGGCCATAAGGCTGACATCCAGTGTGTAGTGGCCCTACCTTGCACTGAGCCTTCTGAGGGTCGTGTAGCCAGCTCTCTTGCTGCCTATGCAAGGTGTAGGTTCACAGATACCATCAGCAAGGGAAGAAGATGCCTTCAAGGTCAGTACCTGGATGTAGTTCAGTCAACACAAACCTTAGGAAATGAGAGAAACTTTGTTATGTGGCTCAGAAGCTCTGTTCAGCAGCAGGTAAGATGGGAAGGGGAAGGGTTTGATGTTGAAGATTTCAGTAAGTCAAATAGATCTGCCCATGCTGGCCAGCAGTAATCGGCACAGAGAAAGCCATCATCAGCTGTAGAAGAAACAGGTCTAGTGGTCACCTTACTTGGACCCTAACAAGGCCTGTATGTCTACACGTTATGGTGGCACCACTCCCGAGTCAAGGCTGGACTCTATCTAAGAAGAAGGGCTTGAAGAAGCCATGTGGCCATCTTATGATTACCTAAGCCTGTCCTGCTACCCAGCTGACCTTCAGTACCTCTATGAAATTGTACCAAGGGAAAAGTATAGGGCCTCCACATCCCTGAACGCCAGCTAAGAGCTGTTCACTCCTCGGAAGCCAAAAATGGAAAGGGCTTCCAGTGAGTGCACTCATTCATTTGCTTGTGTTATTTGGATCACTTCCTTTCTTGTTTCCTGTCTCAGACTTAATCTTTAAATGAAAGGCAAAAATATGATCCCATGTAAGGTCTCGTTTTCAAAGGAGAATGTAAATTGCCTCATCAGGGGGTCCTCCTTCAGGCTGCTTGTCAGTCTGCCATGGAAGATGGGAGATAATGCACAAAACCCAGAATGCATATGTGGGAGATGATCTTCCCTTCTATAGCTTAGCAAAGATCTTAAGATCTGGGCTTATTTATCCTGGTGAGCATTTTAAAACATCCCAAGGGTGAGGGCATCTTACCGAGGCAGCAGGTTAACTTTCCGAGTTCCACCACCCAGGCATCTCTGCTCCTGAGCAGATGTTCATTAATGAGAGCTGACAGCTTACTTAGGTGAGTCAGACATATTTTCATAATGGGTCACTAGTGGTGTGCGTTGTTTTCTATTAATGGATCTTTGGATTTGGTCACAGAATTTCTCCATAAGTGATAAGCATTTCACTTTAATATACCCTCTTGAACTAGTAGCACATCAGGAGAGCTCATAAAACATTCAATACTGAAAACTCTACTTGTACACATTAGCAGAAATTGATTTTCAACTAAAGGTGGCTTTACGTCTTTGATAATTTATGACTTAATGGCTTTTTCTTAGAGTCTTCTATATCCTAGGCTAGACTCAAAGTCACTACGTAGCTAAGGTGACTTTGAATTTCTGATCCTCTTGGCCCCACCTCTGAAGTGCTGACATGGCAGGCATGTGACACCACACCTGGTTTATGTGGTATTGGGATAGGACCTTGAACTCTGTGCCTGCTAGGCAAACACTCTACCAACCCAGCTACTTCCACAGCCCTTCAATGATTATTTTTAACCTTATCATGAGGATAGCAAAACTACTTTATTATGGAAATGTTTTCATATTACTTTAAAGACATCCAGAACATGTACCAAAAGTCATGTATGTGAACAACTATATATATCCTCTGTGCTGGCTTTCACATTTCTGTTACTGAAGGACTGATATAAATTTAGAAATGGAAAAGATTCATTTAGCTCATGGCTCCAAAGATTCCAGTCCATGGTAGTAAGAGGGGAGTAGAGGAGAACAGGTCGCCATGGTATCCAGGAAGGGGGGGGAGAGAGAGAGAGAGAGAGAGAGAGAGAGAGAGAGAGAGAGAGAGAGAGAGAGAGAGAGAGAGAGAGAGAGAAAGAAAAGAAGAAGAAGAAGAAGAAGAAGAAGAAGAAGAAGAAGAAGAAGAAGAAGAAGAAGAAGAAGAAGAAGAAGGAGGAGGAGGAGGAGGAGGAGGAGGAGGAGAAGGAGAAGGAGGAGGAGGAGGGGAGGAGGAGGAGGGGAGGGGAGAGGGGAGAAGAGGAGGAGGAGAAGGAGGAGGAGGAGGGGAGGAGGGGAGGGGAGGGGAGGGGGAGGGGAGAAGAGGAGAGGAGAGGAGAAGAGAGGGGAGGGGAGGGAAGGAGACAAAGAGGGAGGGAGGGAGGGAGGGAGGGAGAGAGAGAGAGAGAGAGAGAGAGAGAGAGAGAGAGAGAGAGAGAACTGATTTCTAAGTTTTTCCTTCCTCCCTTTTACTCCATCCATCTGTTGACCATTTGTTAACAGAGTCCATCCCTAGGGTAGGGCTTCCACTCCAAGTTAACCTGCTCTAGAAATACCCAATGGTGTCAATGGCTAATCTCATAAGCATGCCCCAGTCCAATCTAGTAGACAATTGAAGTCAACACTCTACAAGAGGCATACACAAGCCCAAAGTTGGGAGAAGCCAAAACATGGTTCTCAGATTCTGACCCTCTCTTCTCTCAGTGCACAGTGGTGCAAGCCCAGGGCTATCCTTTGAAAAACACTTGGCTTGTGTGATGCTACGGCCCAAAGCTTGATACACCACAAAATGAGATACTGTTACTTTTTGGGCCAGCTGTGGAGGACATGGAAGAATAGATGTGTGTCTTAGCCATCTGCTAGGCCCTGGGTAGAAAGAAGCTGTATAGTGGTCTAAGGAGGACTTAAAAGAGAAGGTAAGAGATGGATGAAGCTTTTTCTCACAGGAGAAGGATGGTGTTTTAGTTATTTTTCTATTACCATGAAGAGAAACCATGACCAGGGCAACTTACAGAAGAAAGAGTTTATAGGGAGTCCACAATTCCAGGGGTTAGAGTCCATGGCCATCATGGCAGGGAGCATGGCATCCAGCAAGCAAGCCTGGGGTAAGACCAGTAGCTGAAAGTTCACATCTTTTCCATAAGCACAAGGTAGATAGGAAGCTAAATGGAAATGCTATGGGATTTTAAAACCTCAAAGCCTACTCTCAATGATTCCCTTTCTCCATCAAGACCACGCCTCCTAATCCTTCCCAAAAAGTTCTACCAGCTAGGGACTGAGTATTCAAACATATGGGACCATGAGAGTTACTCTCATTCAAACTACTCTGGGTAGTTTCCAAGGTCTCCTAAGGGTCCTTAAAGACATCTGCATTTAGAGAGTGAGTCTTCTAGGCCTGCCACCAGGAGTAGCATTGCTTCCTCTCATACCCACCCAAACTTGAGGAATCCACCCGCACATAAGATCAAGAAACCCATAAGCCCAAGAGGGGAGGAACATTCAGTAGCCTCTAAAGGTGGCTTCCCACAAAGGAGAACTCCTGAAGGATACATATTAAATACCTCAAAGTAACAGCAAAGACAACAACAAAAGAAAAACTGAAATAACCGATCAACCCATGAATGGCATGAATTCTAATGCAGCTTAAGGAAATGGAAAGGCTTTCTCAAGCTAAAGAATGATCAGTAAACTTCGAAACTGTATCTGTAAGCTGAGTCCAAAATCACTGCCCTTGCAATGGCAAGAGAGACCAGCATATGAGTGATATCCCACTGTACCTCAGGACTCAGGCACTCACCCACAGGACACGACACAGTTGCCAAGAAAGCAGAATGCTAGTATGTTACCGTATTGAGATTCTGAATAAAGAAAATGGTTGTGTCACCCAAAACACAAAATGATATCAATAAGATGAATAATATCACCCTGGTAGGTTATTATCAGTAGGATAAATGATTCTGTTTTTAAATGATTATGCAAGAAAAAAATTACAGCCCTTTAGGCATGATTCCCACTGCTACTGAGTTTGTTACACATTGGTTGCGACATATTGTGGATAACTGATTGTTTTAAATGTTCCACCAACAGACCTGCATCCTACATCCTTTGAGAATAAGCCTAAAACAGACACCAGCAACATTTGCGGTCTCTCACTGTTCCCATGAATTCCTACAGTAACCAACCCACTCCCACCATAATAATGTTAATTCATTCATGAAAGCCCTACTTCCCAACATTGTGCTACTGAACATTAAGTTTTGGATCCATTGATACTATGGGATACATTGTAAAATATGTGATACTTACAGCACCCATTATCCTTAAATTCCACAAGCTGTTACTTGCTTAATATCACCAAGATGTCATTTGCACTGAGTGGTGTATAGTAATGGTGGGAAAGGCAGACACCCTTGATCATGACACAAGGCTGAGGGACCAAATTCCATAGTGGCTGTTTTATTCTTCACTGCTACAAACCTAAATGTCTAAACACCATTCACTAACAACCCCGATGAAGCAATGAAAATTCCTAATTGGGTAACACAGGTGCCCTTGAGTGTCTATCCCATCACTGTCCCATAGTACAAAATGGGATGTTCCACTGGCCACAGCGCATCTATGTCTTTATGAACATCATCTGCACAGCTGCCAGTGGGCAGGTGTAAACCTGACCTGCCACTGTTTCCAGGAAACATTGTTAAAACACCCCTTTAACTTGAAAGGGTGGCTGACAAACTATGATTTCTCAGATTTCTCCTTTTCAAAAACAAAGTGAGCCTGTCATTTTCAAGAAAACAGCTGAAAAATCCTAGTTGTCAACACCCACATTTGAACTTTGAAGTCAACTTCAAATTTTGAAAGCTTGGGTATGCCACCTTGAGCCTCACATATTCTCAATAATTAGAGGGTTTAGGGGATAAGTTTACTGATATCAGTGAATTCGGTTTTGTTTTATAAAATAAAACGTGCCAATAAGTTGAAGATCCATGTAATCACATGTTTTCTGAATGGCCAATGCAGGACATTATAAAATCATACTTAGATAAAATAGCCCATTCAGAGTGTGCAATCTACCAGTGGGTTTTAAGGTAGAAAAGTGAGAAAGATTCATCACCATGGTCTTACAGTCATTAAATGTAATTCATCATGTCACAGGAAGTCAAATAAACCAGTCACCAAATGACAAAGACTGTGGGATTCCACTTGGAGGCAGCATAGAGACTGGAAGCAGAATGCTGGCCAAGGGTTGCAGAGGGCAATAGTGGGGTGTTTAATGGAGAACATATTAGTTTTATAAGTTAGTAAGAAATCCAGAGATGGGTGGTCATGATAATTCCCCAGCACCATTCATGGTCTTCACATCTACTGCACACTTAAAATTTCTGAAGGTGGTAAGTTTACATTGGGTTTATTTTAACACACACACACACACACACACACACACACACACACTTCAATAAGAGAATACCTCTTGCCAAATTTGGGTATAGTTCAAAATGAGAACTCCCATGGCTATCTGAAAAAAAAAAAAAAAAAAAACTCGTACTATTTCCCCCTTCTCCAGCAACAACCTCAAGCAACATCTGGTTTTCTTCATCAAATTCAATCTAGACATCAGATTGTAACCAATGCAGGCAGAAAGCACAAACGAGGGACTGGGGAAATGTGTCAGTCAATAAGTGCCTGTGGTACAAGCAGGACAACCTGAGTTCAGATACCCAGAGCCCACATTGAAAACTAAATCTCTGGGTATGGTGGCACTCATCTGTAACCCCAGGGCTGCATGGTGGAGACTGGCTTATCTCTGACGCTCGCTGGCCAGCCAGCTTAGGCAATTCAATGAAGGCCAATATTCAGTCAATGACTTGGTCTCAAAAAGCAATAAGAAAGAGAGAATTAGAGGAAGACAAAATGTCAGCCCCTGCTTCAGCATGCATCTACAGACATGCATGCATACACCTTCATGAACATGTACATACACCACACACAAACCTAAAATACTAACAAAGAAAACAAAAAACAGAAGCAACTGTGAGAATCTGGATGATTTCCATTAACCCAGGGATTTAAAGAGTTTGTGAAAACACAAAACAATCCAGACTTCTTACAATCTTTGTCTTAACAAATATAGGATCTTTTAAATTAAAATGCTTTTGTGTCCTCATAAATAGGTTTATCTTCTCTTATTATAAATAATGAGAAGTATATACTTTAAGTAAACTACAAAATGAGTTTTTGTTTTGGTTTAGTTTTTTGTTTGTTTGTTTGTCTTTGCATAGCTTTGGCTGTCTTGGAATCCACAGAGATCTTCCTGCCTCTGCCTGCCTCTCTGCCTCTCTGCCTCTCTGCCTCTCTGCCTCTCTGCCTCTCTGCCTCTCTGCCTCTCTGCCTCTCTGCCTCTCTGCCTCTCTGCCTCTCTGCCTCTCTGCCTCTCTGCCTCTCTGCCTCTCTGCCTCTCTGCCTCTCTGCCTCTCTGCCTCTCTGCCTCTGTCTCTGCCTCCTGAGAGCTGGGATTAAAGTCATGTACCACCACCAACACCACCTAATAATTAGTATTTTAATTGTTCTTGGTTTTGATTTCTGGTTCAGTAAGGTGAACAGATACAGATCACATGAATAAAACCTCTTACAAGGTGGCTCAGCATTAAGGAGCCAAGTTCCAATTCCTAGCACCCATACAGAAAAACTGCACATGGTAATAATCCCAGCATTGGTTGGGACAGAGACAGGATTTCTGGGGCTTTCTGGCTGCCAGCCTAGCTCCAGGTTCAGTGAGAGCCCTTATTTCAAGGGACTAAGGCAGAGAGTAAAAGGACAGTATACCCAGTATCTTCCTCAGGACTCCATGGGAGTGTACCTGTAGACATACACACATGCACATGCATAACAATAGACATATTCCATATATATACATATATATGCATATATACATGTGCACGTGCAAAATAGACACACACACACACACATTTAAAAAAATGTGTAGAAACCCTAACCAAAAACCCAGAAAATTACTGGTTTAACGTTTTCTGTCTTCAACACTTTTAAGTTGTGTGGTCTTGGAGAAGAGGTTTAATCCTTGATGGCCTTAGTTTCTTCGTGTTGAAAATAAGGTCATGGGGAGATAGCATGTCCATCACATGTGGTTCTATACCTAGTCCATGATAAGTGCTCAGTGGTGTCAGCTCTTGTAACTTACCTTGGACTTATATGTGGGGTACCTCGTTGTTGGCAGTGTCCTATGTTCAGGGGAGGCGACTGCAAACAAAGTCTCACACACACACACACACACACACATGCTTGCATGTACTCACACAAGCATATGCACATGTGCACATGCACACACACACCAGCTCCCAATTTTTCATTTTACCAGAAGGAGCCAACAGCACCACACCAAAAGCAGAGAGCACCTGTGTGTGACAGTGGACGTCTATGTGGGTGGTGGCCTGGAACAGACTAGAGTGAAGTCACAGAGCAATAAGTATACGTACAGAGGGCAGCATATGATTGGACAGAAGAAGAAGCTAGTGTCAAGCAGGAGGCTACTCAGGATGGCCAGAGCAGCTCACATGGCTTGGCCTGAGCAAAGGCACTGGTTCACGTCTAGTTTCTGGTGTGCAATGCGGAGAAAGCTTGGCATCCTGATTCTACCAGTTCTACAGCAGGATGTGCACACCCACGTTCTGACCTGCAAACCCTTCTCATCAGAGTGTCTATATGCTGAGCCTTCCCAGGAACCTTTAAAGTTTTTCTCTCTATCTGGTGCCTGAATTTCTCATACTCGACGTGACCGACCTACCTACCTACCTTCCTTCCTTCCTTCCTTCCTTCCTTCCTTCCTTCCTTCCTTCCTTCCTTCCAACCTTTCCAAATCCTCTCCAGCCTACACACACACACACACACACACACACACACACACACAGAGCCCAGACATGCTGACTCACAAGGGACCATTTTCCTAGGCCCATTTGCCTTGAACTTCCACAGTATCCACTCAAAGGGAATTCCAGATGTTGCAGGATAGTTGATCACACTGTAAACCCTCAAGATTGTGTTATTTACTGAAAAAAACCTGTTTCTAGTTGTGGTGTGACTCACCCTAGCACATACCTTTAATCCAAGAACTTTCCTTTCATTGTAAACAGGACTCAATGAAGTCAGAGCAAGCAACCAGTTGACAGGGAATCAACAGAGGGGGGGAAAACCCACATAAAGAGTAAGAGGAAGTCAGGAGGACAGATAGAGAGATACACAGGAAGCAGAAAGGAGGGACATTAAGTTTGAGGGGTTTTGAGACAGCATGGAAAAGCAGAGCTTCTTTTTCATTTTGGGACATTGGCTGCAGAGGAAGGTTAGCTGGGTGTTCTCTGTGCCTCTCTGAGCAGCAGCCTTTTAACCCAGCATCTGGCAGCCTTTCACCCCAGCATCTGGCTTCTGAGTCTTTATTAGCAAAATCAAATGACTAAGATTTTGTAAGACAAAACAAAACAAAACAAAACACCCCATAAAGATTATAGGATGGAGGGAGTTGAGAGTATTAGTCCTCACCTCTACCTTTCTGCCCTTCTCTGTCTTGCCTTCGTTGAGGACCCATAGGCAGTCTTCTACCCTTCCCAGCCTTCCACCATCCACATTCCACCCTCCACATCCTGATATCACCAATCTCTGTCAGTAACACCAGAGACAACTGACAGAGTCCTGCATTCTGTCTCTTTCCTGCCCACAGCTTACACATAATCCTATTCTGAATCACACGATAGAACATCTGGAATGTGTCCTTTCTTTTCTACATGATTCTGGTTCAGGAATCCCTTAGACATGGAGATCCTTGGGAGGCCAGCACGTCCTCTGTCCTGCTTCTCCCTCCTGTCTTCCAGGACCAGGAACAACACCTGACACCTAGTACTCACCAAATACTGCATGACTAAATAAACGAAGAATGGATTTCATTGGAATTCTCCCCACGCGCTAAATGAAAGGCTTTGAAACGTTTTAGAATGGGAATTAATTGTCTCCTCTAGTCATTATTTCAGTCTGGAGCTTCCGATCAAATCTTCGCTCACCCAGAGTTAAGAAATGAGATGCAGATGCACAGCAAGAGAGCAACGAGGAGCTCCCTATGACCCTGAAATCATTGCTTACGACCAGAAGTCCAGGGGTACCCTGTGCTCTGTTTTCATTCAGATTTTCATCTCTGTTTTCTATTCACTCATATTCTATTTTAGTAGAGCTATTTGATGGATGCATAATTCACATATAGTATAATTTGTCTAGTGGAAAGGTCTATGCTAATGCACCCACAGTGTTCTTTTCTTGCTTTTGGATGATTTCACAACTCCAAAAGACACCACACACCCATTGACAGTCACTCCTGTTTGCCTCCATCTCTCCGTCCCTCCAACCTTCCATCCACAGATCCATGTGGAATTCCATTTTCATTTCTCTTGAGGAGAAGTTCTGTGTTGCATTGTGACTGCTTCGCCCTTCAGGAACTTCCATGTCATTTTCCAGAGCAGCAGCACCAGTTAACATCCCCACTTGCACTATGTGAAGACTATAAATTTCTTCATGTCCTCTCTGCACATATCATTGTCTATATTTTCTATGGCACCATGGTATTTGCTCTTAAGCATTCCAAAGAGAGAGAGAGGTTTCATTGGAAATGGCTTTAGTCAGTCCTTAGTCATTTAGTCCAACCCTACCCCCCATATAGAGCCACATGTTGGGATTTGTTCTAGAACTGCATCCCTAGCACCTGACAGTGAGTTCACTCTTGTTGCCAAGCAGTGTCTTAGAATCCAGACAAATTATACAAAGGACTCCTAAATGCTCTGGAGCTGTTCTATCCAGTATGGAGACCATACACCATGCTGCACTTGCCCCTCCTCCATTGTAATAGTCACATTCCAAATGTGGAGAGTTGAGTATGTGTGTGTGTGTGTGTGTACATATATATGTCTTCCATATTGAACCATGAAAGCATAACACATGTTCAGATATTAGAATGTTCTGCTAGGACAGCATCATGTACTATATACCACTAGCCTCTGGGAATGGCTTTGTCTTGAGAGCCTTCCACTTAAGTTGCCTGGCCCACACACCATCCTTACCATGGCCAATTCTGCCAATCACCCAATGGAGTTCAGCATTCTTGAGGATAACAGACAAGAGGGAGATGGGTGAGTGTTACGTAGAAACATGGAACGTTAGACCATGCTGCTTTCTCATTGGTGTGGCATTTAAGTATTCTCTTCATTGCTCAAGTCCAACTCAAGACTCTATATCTAGGATGAAGATTATTAAATATTCCTAGCGATTTTTTATGAAGGTTCTCCTATGAAGAGCTCCAGCATTTGCACATTTCTAAAAGAAAAAAGAAAGAAAGGAAGGAAGGAAGGAAGGAAGGAAGGAAGGAAGGAAGGAAGGAAGGAAAGAAGGAAGGAAGGAAGGAAGGAAGGAAGGAAGGAAGGAAGAAAGAAAGAAAGAAAGAAAGAAAGAAAGAAAGAAAGAAAGAAAGAAAGAAAGAAAGAAAGAAAAGAATCTGCTACATAAAGTGCTATTAATAATTAGCAGTCAATTAACATTTTCTACTTCCAGCATATTAGAAATGTTAACTGAACCATTTATGGGAGAAAAGTGTGCCCTTGCAGCGGCAATGCGTGTCACATACAAAAGTGGAGGCAGCCTTGGATTCCAGGGCTGGAAGTCATGCTGCATACCAAATGCAGGATTTTACACACCATTGATTATTATTATTCAGAGTCCATTCATTTACACCTTGAAATGAAAGCAAGAGCTCTAAGTATCTGTGTGTAAGATATCAGTGGTCATTAGACCTGTCTCTAGAATTCAGTTTCATCATTTGTCACAAACTCGAGGACGGTCCAAGGACCAAAGCTGCCGGTGACCATTTTAATCTACTGTCACAAAAGTTTGCAGTTAACCAATCAAAATCTAAGACAAAACAAAAACTATATAAATGAACTTTTAAAGTTAAACTCCTCTTCCTGTAAATTAATGCAGCTATGTGAGTTATTGCTAGATCTGGCTTTAAAGCGGCAGCCAGGAACTTCTCCATCAGGATAGACTGAAGTCACAATACGTGAGCACACAGCAAGGGAACACCAAGTATTTACTTGAAGACACCAGGGAAATCTCCCCTTTGGATGAGAGCTTCAGGGACCACAGGAGCCAACGTTTCAATGTTTCCTACCTGAAGAGAACAAGAAGTAACCCAGGAGGTGGCTGGCTATAATAGCCCAACCCTCACTGCTCACTTGAGACTGCCTGGCTCTCCTCAAAAGAGATAGACACCAGTGGAAATGGATGTCAGGCTCCTTCCTTCCTTGTGAAGGGAGCCTTTGAACATCCTTAAGTTAGGATGGGGATTTCAGTGCAGCAGCAGCATGTCAAAAAATATCAACGACACTGGTTACAAAGCATAGTCAAAAGAGGCTAAGGACCAAAGGTAACAGTATGGGGTGAGGTCACTCTATAAGCCCCTGGACTCATGCTGCCCACTTCCAAGGAGGCAAGGCTGGAATTTCATCCTTGTCTTACAGAGAAAGCCATCAGCATTGAACAAGTTACCCAAGGTCACCTGGGTAAGACAGAAACCAAGGTAGTCAGGCTGACACCATCAAAAACACTTTTAAAATATAGTTAGCACCTTCAAAGGATGCACAAGATCAAGACCATATACCGAGGATTCAAGAGAAAGGCGTTAGAAAGCCTACAAACCTTATATCTCCTCCTGCTTCAGGCTGAGAGCCAAGCAGGGTGAAGTCACCTCTTCCCTTTGGATAGACTGAGGAGGACATGGGGAAGCTAGATGAGAGGCCTATCCTTAGTGTGATCCATAGGCCAGGGCCAATCTCCAGGATGATTTTATACTCTAAGCTCAAACTTTCAACGCAAGAAAAATCCAGCAGACTTGAGGATGAGTACTGACTAGGAGACTCACTGCAGGCTGACCCAAGGGGCCTCTTCCTTCTAAAACAGTGGTTCTCAGTCTTCCTCATGTTCCTCATGTTATGGTGATCCTCAAACATAAAATTATTTTCACTGCTACCTTATAACTGTAATTTTGCTACTGTTATAAATTGTAATGTTTATATTTTTGGAGATGGAGGATTGTCACAGGGGTCACGACTTATGGGTTGAGAACCCCTGTTAAGAGGTCTGTCACTGGCTCAGATCTTTGGTTCTTACCTATTACATCTACATATTTGACAGAATCTGACCTTATCTGGGAAGGGCGGCCACTGAAATACTGTGGTTTGATGCTGACTACCAGACTCAGCTGTGTATCCAGCTGACCTGTCTAACAAAGTGCTTTGAAATGACATGTCCTGAGAGCACAATGTGTTCACCCCTTGTGGCTTTGTGTACTCACTGGATGCCACTTTAGTTCTTGGTTTGGCTGAAGCCATGTGATCCAGAATGGTCTTCCTGAAATGTCTAAAGCCCAAGCAGATGCAATGGGTTTCTCTCCAGGTGTTCTTGCCCAGCAGGCAATGAGCTCAAGCTCAACCCCAGCGAGACACAAAGCTTCCCAGAAACTGGAAGTGAGGTGCCACACCCCTCAGCTTCTCCCTTATTGCTCACTGGCTAGCATCCCTTTCACTAAAACAAGCCATACCACCCAGCCCAGGGCCATTGGATGAATGTTCAACAGTGCACCCACAAGGGTTCAACACACTGGAGGACATGTCTACAGTTCCAGATGTTGCTAAAGATGTAAGGTCCTAGGTACCACAAACCAGAGAGAGAGCACACCTCTGAATAGGATAGCAGTTCAGAACACTGACACATGGTGGGTGCCTCAAGCCAAGTTATACTGAATAAGATTTTATACCATGATACCTTTGAAGCAAGGTTATAAAAATATACAACTTAAGATTTTTTTTTCATTCTTTTAATTTCCACGTATTTCCTAATCAAATCCCCGTATTTTATTCCCTTAAGTTTTCTTGCAGCTGTTCGGCAAATGTCTCTTCAGATCCTTGGATGTAGAAAGCATGGCAGAGAACAAGAGCCTAGTCAGAGCTGTGATCTCTACCCCACTGGGAGAGAAAATCTGTGCCCAGATTGTTGTAATACTTGCCATAAAACACGGGGAAAGGCATTATGGGAATAGAGGGACAAAGAAAAACCTAAATGGCTCAAGATGGAGGTCTGCCAATGTCCCATGGTGCCTCACAGCTTAGCTCATAGGATCCCCAAGAAATTTCTACTTGGGTCTAATTTGGCCATGTCCCAGGGCCTTCTCATCAGCCCTATATTCTTATTGGTATCCAAGATCTTTACATCCATGGCAGGAAACTTCTAATTAGTTTGTCCTATTGATCAGAAGAACATCCCCTAAGATTGGCTGGATACTGGGTTGACCTTTGGCCAGCAATATGCTATGCATTTTTCACTGCTGGGGGCAAGGCTGGGGACCTGCAGTATCTGCTGCTCCTGCCTGAGTAGGCAGATTTTCCAGTTTCAAGTGTTTTTATCTGCTCTGGGGATGGCAAACCCAAGCATCCAAATCTGCTGGCCCTGCAGCCAAACCAATGCCATTTGAACCCAATAGCCTAATACTGCCAACCATGGTCCAATTCTTCATGAAGCAGAAGCTAAGCATGCTCTCCCACCATCCTGGGGGGCACAGTTTTGGGGGTTCACCTGAAGAGTTTGATGACTATGTGGGCAAGAGGTAGAGGAGAAGTACTACATCCATTAGTCATTCAAGTACCTACCCCTCGTTCCCCACCCCCAATCTCCTAGAAAGCCTGACATCCAATGAGCATCTGTTCCTATGAGCTAAATCTCAGGATGATTTGCACCATCCAGATGGGGAAGGCACTCCTGTAGCAGGAGTGCCTGGCAGGTTCAGGAAGATTCTCAGTGGGGAAAATAGTGACCTCTTTTCCAACTTTACTCTGGAGGTCAGATGCGGGGCTAAGCATGCCTCATTTTTCTGATCTTAACAATTCATCTCCTTAATTAATAGCTATTCAGGATTAAAGCTGAGCTCACGGTGATTCAGGCCACTTCAGGAGCAAAACCTTTTGATCCTTGCTCTTTGCCTGTCTTCTTCTAACTCAATTTCAGGCAGAAAGACAAATAATAGCAGGTCTCTCTTCCTGGATCCTGTGACCCTCGGAGCCCCAGCGACACAGGACCTGGAAACTGATGTATGACCTCTCTTCTACTCCACATACCTCTCCTTTCTATCCAGACCTATTTAATCTGACTTGAAAGTAATGTTAATAAAGACTAACTCTCCTGATTTGCACCTGAACTAAATGACTCTCAGAAACCAAATTCTTCAATTGCTTCTCTGAGAAACATCTCCCTCTTTTTTTATAACCCAAAGAAACAGAAAATAAAAACTACTGTGCCTAATTAGATGCTGCAAGCTCCTGTGTGGGTGCTGGGCTCATTTTATTTCTGCTTTCTCTTCAGTTTCCCTCAAATAATTAGCAACCAACTAAGAAAATCTGATTTAATATCCAGGCCTACAATGTAAGACCAGTGATTGTCTTTCAATCCTTTCCCCCAAGGCACCAGTAAGAAGGTGGTGGCTCTATTTGCAAATTGGCAAAACTGAGCATCTCACGGCAAGACACCTGCATGGGTCTAACACACCTGTGAAGGGATGCTATGGAATCCTGCTTGAAATTACTGACTCAGACTCCTAAATGAACCATGTTGAGATTAGACCACTCCAACCCAGAGCCAGTTTCTTAGCAGCTGTCTATATTCAATCAACTATTCAGTCTTTAGGTACACACACACACACACACACACACACACACACACACACACACGAAGGGGGAGGGAGGGAGAGAGAGACTCACTCCTCAGCTAAGTGTAGGCAGAGCATTCTCTAGCCCTGTGCCTCATTCGCTAGGATGACTTCCACAGTCCTCGCCAGAACAAGACCTTTTGCTATCGGAGCCCATGTTCTTTCTTTCTCTGGTCGCCTCCCGCAGATAAGACTTAGCAGACTGATTTGCTTCTCCATCACACAGTTTATCTCTATAGCAAAAACCATCTGTCACGGGCTTTGCCATTTTGAGCACAGATGTGTGTGTGTGTGTGTGTGTGTGTGTGTGTGTGTGAGAGAGAGAGAGAGAGAGAGAGAGAGAGAGAGAGAGAGAGAGAGAGAGAGAGAGGGAGAGAGAGTGAGTTGAGATCATCACTCACAGAAACCACGAGCAATAAATGTTAACATATGCCAATTTTTATTCACAGCTGGCTGTGGGCCATGGCTTGATGCTTAATATTTATTGAGTGCCCATAATGGATGAGGGCCCTCTGACCCTCTTGTAGAACAGCCTTCCATAAGGACAGAGAGTACTTTCCCAAGGGAATAAGCCCCCCTCGCTCTTACAGCTAGATGTAATCCTATTACCATATTTCATCAGTTTGAAGGTGCCTTTCAATCTCGCAATGTTAGATTGATGCTTTATTATTATTATTTATATTTATATAATAATATTTATATTATTATTGTTAATAATAATATTTGGACCTAAGAATGAAAGACTCTGTCATTAATTGTGAAGGACTATGCACCGTGGGACATGTCCCAACGGCAAAGGTGTGACAAAATGCAGATCAATGAGAAAGGCTATTTCTCTCTGGCTTTGCCCCTCCCCTCCCCGTCACCCCCCCCCCCCCCCGAATTGATGTGAAAACTCTGAACTATTGACACTGGCCACTGACTCTTCTCACTGAAGAGTTTGGGTCAGAGAAGTTCCACTCACCCCCAGAAACCATTGTTATGTTAGACTTGCCTCTGTTCCCAAGAAATTCTTCCTCACACCCAGCCATATTGTGGAGTATTTTATTTTTCACTTGCCTGATTCTCCGTGTTCTTGAATGTAAGCTAACCCTCCTTCCCTACTTGAAATAAAATCTTGCATTTGCTTAGTGCGACCCATCCTGTTTCCTCCCATATGTCAAAGAACCCTGACTCCTTATTATTGGTATAGGACTTATACATCCAAAGAGGGAGTGGGTCTCAAGTGAACAACCTGGCAGTTTTTACAAAGGGAACACATCTGGGGAGTCACTACACTGATGAAAAAGAAGTGCCTGAGCCACCTTCTCGCCTGTCTGCTTTAGGCTCACTGCCAAGCTAAGCTATCCCACTTCCCTCAGAAGCACAGACTCACTTTGACTCCTTGGGGATAGTCATAAGGGAAGGAGCATGAAGTAAGTGCCGTCCTCAGGAGTGTGCATCAGTACCCAGTTCCTAACCAGCCATTTGTGTTCCCCTCCTGGACTTTCCCATTCATGCCTGTCCTGAGTCCTGTTGTCTTAGACATTCTCATACCTGCCTCTCAGGACCGAAATACTGCTCCTGCTGGGACTCTATGGAGGAGTTTGATGACCTGATGACAAAGCGGTATATGTTGAGTTCAGTACTAACCACTCCACATGAGCTGACCTGCTCCAGACAAGTAGCAACACTTGACTGTGTCTACATGTGGTCTATGCCTTGCCTTCCTGATAATGAATAATCTTGAGGGTGTTTTCCTTTGCTTCTTGCTCGTGATTTGACCTGCTTGAGTCTTTAGCCTTTATAAAAAGTTCCCTGTAACAGTGTATGGTAGCTTACATCTGTAATCCCAGGACTAAGACAGGAGGCTCAATGTGAGTTCAAGGCCAGTCTCAGGTGTTTCGTATGCTCTAGGCCAGACTTAGTTACAGTGTGAGAACTTGTCTCAAAAAAATTCCAATAAACAAATAAATAAAAACTGCATTATTTTTCATGCTGATTTATATATTATGTATATGGTCTATAATTCATTTGTATTGTCTATGCATGTATTTTACATATTCAATTATATATAACTATATTTGATATATCATTCAACTATATATCATAAATTATATAAATGAAATATATAATGAAATAAAATATATAAATTAAATATAATAGCTAGTAGAATAAATTGCCCAATGCTTACTGTTTTAAAACCTTTTTATTACATTTATTTATTTTACGTAGGAAGGGGTACATGCCACAGTTCACATATGGAAAGCAAATAGCAACTGGATTCTCCTCTTCTACCATGTGAGCTCTGGGGACCAAACTCGGGTTATCAAGCCTAGTGGCAAGTGCCTTTGCCCGGGGCTGCACCATTTCACTGACTCGATTTCCTTTTCTTACATAGTATATTTTGATGAGCGAGCGCCTTCAAGTTAATTTAATCTTAAAGCTATCCAACTCCATAATTTTTCTATTTATGGTTGTTTTACATTTCCCCCACTCCATAGTTATAAAAGATATTTATCATATCTTCCAAAGTCTACCTTTTAAGAGTATTTATTCTCTTTGACTATTCACTCATGTATACATCATGAGTGTATCCACTCTATCCCCCCCCCAGTCTCCCCACCCCCTACTTCTTACTACTTTCATATCCTCTTCTCTTTGTTTATAACTCAGTACAATTCGTGCTGTCTGATGCATCTGAGGGAAGCCATTCACCTGAGTGCGGGCAACCTTTGCTCCAAAGGAAAATGAGCCTCCCTCCCCAGCAGCTAACAATTGCCAGTAGTTCTTTAGCTAAAACAAGGAAGCCATGCAGAATGGAATCCTGAATAAATATCCAAGATTTCAAGACTGTCTTCCCCATTGTGGTTCCTTATTGATACTTTGACCCACACCTGGGTTTGCTCTTCTGTTATTGTATGAGCTCCATACTGTCTTAATTGCTTTTCTCAACTGTGTGAAACTCTGTGTTAAGTGTCACCCATGAGAGTCCCTACCACATTCTCCTAGTCAACAGAACACAGTCCACTTAAAAAAAAAAAATTTGATATTAATTCAACAAATTTAATTGTACATTTTGGCTGATTTCTTTGGCATGTTTCCTTCTTACTTAAGAGTTTGAACTTCTATTTTCCCTCTCAGAAGCCAAAAGGAAAAGAGGAGGGAGTGGAAGGGAAGGAGATGGGGGGGGGGGAGAAGAAGGTGAAAGGGGAGGAAAAGGAGGAGGAGGGTGGAGGAAAAATAAAGAGATGACAATGCCAAGGCTTATTCTTGATACAGAGTAGAAGAGAAGAAAGGAAAATTAGTAGATCCAAGATCATTTAGAAAGAAAGAAGCTGAAAAATAAAAGTTAAAAATTAACCATTTTATTTTTATTTTATTGCAGTTTTCTTGGTTTTAAAATATACAGAAGTTGTGTTTTTAAAAATGCTGTATAATGTGGTAGAAGGGAGAACTAGCTGGCCCAGCCAAGGTGTCTATTCCCCACCGTCCTCACACACAGGAATCAGCCAAACGAAAGGCCTAGTGTAAAGAAGGTTTATTGGTGGGAAGGGAGGGGGACCTGGAAAAGGGATAGAAGCAGAGAAAAGAGGAGAAAAGTGAAGGACAGAAAGAGGAGAGAGGAAGTGAGCAAGAGGCGGGCCAGATCATGATTGTGTAAGGAAGAGAGAAGATGGAGAGAGGGAGGGAAAAGGGAGGGGAGAAGTGAGAGGTAGAAGGGGAGGGAGAGGGAGAGGGGGAGGGAGAGGGAGATCTTCTGGCTCATACCTGGAGGGCAGAGATACAAGCTGTTGCTAGGTAGCTGTTGGGTGGAGCCTAGAGGAATTGCTAACAGAAGTGAAGCCCCACTGCTTGACCAAAGGCTATACTGGCCACTGGTACTCTAGATAGGCCGCCTACCTGTAAATTGCCCTACTTTCCCAGTGACTACCCACCCTACCCCCCAACCACCTCTTCCCTCATCACCATATTCTGGACCTCAACTCCCACAGCCCTTGCTCAACCAAAAACCACACCGACCACCAGAACTCCAGGTACACTGCCCACCAGCAGACCAATCTTACTCTCTCAGTGGCCACCCACCCTATTCCCATCTGCCCCTCTCCTCTTTATCACTAGATCCCAGCCACCAACTCTGACAAAGACCCTCTGCTCAAGGCCACCAGAATTCTAGGTAGACCACCTACCCAAGGACTGCCCGCACTCTCTCAGTGCACACCATCTCTTCTCTTCTCCAAAGGATGGCCCCCAAATCCAACCAAGACTCACTGCTCTAGCAGAGGCCATGCTGGCCTCCAGAATTCGAGATAGGCTGAAACCCACAGATCCCCTTTCTCAGTCCCCCCAACACATACTCTATCCCCAGCTCCCCTCTGGAGACCCTTTGCTCAAGCACAGGCCACTCCAGCCAGAAGACAAGTAGAAACAGAAACCAAGGAATAAAACACCCATCCAACAAAGACAAACCCAGAAATGGACACCTAGACCTATAATCGCCAAACCCAGAAGCCTCAATGCCAGTGTAAGAGCACAATCAGCAACAGCCAGGGAAATACGTCATCACCAGAAACCAGCTGTCCTACTACAGCAAGCCCTGAGTGTTCCCACACATGTGAAGCATAAGGAAATGACCTGAAGACCAAGTTTATGAAGATGATGGAGATCCTTAAAGAAGAAATTAATAAATTCCTTAAAGAAAGACAAGAAAAAATAAAAAGTTGAAGGAAACAAATAAAACTGAACAGCAACTACAGACATAAGCATCACCAACAAAATACAAGAGATGGAAGAGAGAATCTCAGGTGTTGAATATATAATAGAACAAATAAATAAGATAGAAGAGATAGATACATTGGTCAAAGAAAATGTCAAACCTAAATTTTCTTGGCAGAATAAAAACAGGGCTAAAAGAAAAAAAAATCATACCACTAAGTGTCTACATTAAAAAATTAGAGAGATCTCATACTAGCTACTAAACAGCACACCTGAAAGCCCTAGAACAACAACAAAAGCAAACAAAAACAAAAAACAACAACAAAAAAAAAAAAAGAAAAGAAACAAAAAGGAAAGAAAACACCAAGTCCATCCAAGAGAAATAGATGGCAGGAAATAATCAAACTCAGGGCTGAAATCAATAAAATAGAAAGAAAGAGAACAATAACAGGTTTAATGAAACAGAGTCCATTCTTCGAGAAAATCAATAAGATAGACAAACCCTTATGCAAACTAAGAGGCAGAGAGAAAATACGCAAATTAACAAAATCAGAAATCAAAAGGGGACATAAAAATAGATCCCATGGGAATCCAAAGAACCACCAGGACAGACTTTTAAAAAACAAAACAAAACTGTACTCCCAAAATTGGAAAATCTAAAGTAAATGGATAATTTTCTCAACAGGTACCACTTATAAAGTTAAATCGAGATCAGGTAACCAGAGAAAATAAATCTATGACCCCTAAGGAAATAGAAGCAGTCATTAAATGCCTCTCAACTAAATATTCTTAGGTCCACATGGATTTTATGCAGAATTCTATCAGACTTTCAAAGATGAGCTAACCCCAGTACTCCTCAAATTATTTCACAAAATAGAAACAGAAGGAAAATTGCAAACTCATTTTAGGCCACAGTTACCATGATACACAACACAGAAAGATTCAACAAAAAAAAGAGAATTACAGACCAATCCACCTTATAAACATTGATGCAAAAACACTCAAGAGAGTACTGGCAAACTAAATCCAGGAACACATCAAAAAGAGCATCCACCATGATCAAGTAGGCTTCGTCCTAGAGATGGAGGGATGGTTCACCATATGAAAACCTGTCAGTGTAATCCAGCAAAGAAACAAGCTGAAAGGAAAGAAAACACACATGGCCATCTCACTAGATGTTGGAAACGCCTTTGACAAAATTCAACACTCCTCCATAATAAAAAGTCTTAGAGAGATTAGAGACACAAGGGACATGCCTAAACACAACAAAGGCATTTTACAACAAGCTGATAGCCAACATCTAATTAAATGGAGAGAAACTCAAAGCAATTCCACCAAAATCAGGGACAAGACAAGTAGGTCCACTCTCTCCATGTCTATTGAGCAATAAGACAACTGAAGGAGATGAAAGAAATAAAAACTGGAAATGAAGAAGTCAAAGTGTCATTATTTGTAGATGATATGATAGGATACATAAGCAACAGCAAGAATTCTACCAAGGAACTCTGATAGCTGATAACACTTTCAGCAATGTGGCTGAATTAAAAAGAAAAAAATTTAGTGACCCTTCTATATACCAATGACAAAAGTAATGAGAAAGAAATTACAAAACATCTGGAAAACTAGCTACAAAAATAGAAAATATCTTAGAGTAACACTAACCAAGCAAGTGAAAGACTTCTATGACAAAATATTCAAGACTTTGAGGAAAGAAATTGAAGAAGACATCAGAAGATGGAAAGATCTCCTATGGTCATGGATCACAGAATTAACATAATAGAAATGGACATGCTACCAATAACAATCTATAGATCCACTACACTCCAAATCAAATGTCAACAAATTCTTTACAGTTCTTGAGAGAAAAATATTCAACTTCATAAGGAAAACAAAAAACCCAGGATAGCTAAAACAATCCTGAACTTCCAACATCCCTAATTTCAAGCTGTAATACAGAGTTAGGGCAAAAAAGACCGCATGAAAGTGGCATAAAAACAGACAAGTTAATCATATGAACTGAATCAAAGATCCAGACATGAATCTACATGTCTTTGAACATCTGAGTTTGGATAGAGGCCAGAAATACTCAATGGAAAAAAGAAAGCATCGTCAGTAAATGGTGTTGGTTTAACTAGATATCTGCACACTGCCCAAAACTCAAGTCCAAGTGGATCAAAGACCTCAACATAAACCCAGATGCACTGAACCTGACAGAAGAGAAAGTATGGGATAGCCTTGAATGAAATGGCACTGAGGACAACTCCCTGAACAGAATACCAATATTGACTCAGCAATTGATCCTATGTGAATAGGATCTCATGAAACTGATAAGCTTCTATAAGGCAATGGACACTGTCGATAGGACAAAACAGCAGCCTACAGGATGGGAAAAGATTGCTACCAATTTCTACATCTGACAGAGGGCTGTTATCCAAAATATATAAAGAACTCAAGAAACTAGGCATTAACAAACCAAATAATCCAGTTTAAAAATGGGGTACAGCTGGGCATGGTTGCACACGCCTTTAATCCCAGCACTCGGGAGGCAGAGGCAGGTGGATTTCTGAGTTCGAGGCCAGCCTGGTCTACAAAGTGAGTTCCAGGACAGCCAGGACTACACAGAGAAACCGTGTCTCTAAAAACCTAAAAAAAAATGGGGTACAGATCTAACCACAGAATTCTCAACAGAGGAATCTCAAACAGATATGAAACATTTAAAGAAATGTTTACTATCCTGAGCCATTAGGAATATGCAAATCAAAATGACTCTGAGAGCCCATCTTACAAGAGACAGCTCATGCTGGTGGGGATATGGAGCAAGGGAAACACTCCTCTATTGCTTGTGGGAGTGAAACCTTATACAACCACTATGGAAATCAATATGCTGCTTCCTCAGACAACTGGGAATCAATCTACCTCAAGACCCAGCTCTATCACTCCTGGGCCCTTACCCAAAGGATGTTCCATCTTACCTCAAGGACACTTGCTCAGCTATGCTCATAGTGGCTTTATTCCCCAGAAACTGGAAATAACCTAGATGTCCCTCAGCCAAAGAATGGATAGAGAAAATGTGGTACATTTACACAATGGCGTTACTACTCTGCTGTTAGAAAAAAAAAATGACATGAAACATCAGAAAATGGACAGAACTAGATTCCTGAGTGAAGCGACCCAGACCAAGAAGACGAATATAATATGTACTCACTTATAAGAGGATACTAACTGTTAAGTAAAGGATATCATACTACGAGCCACAGACTCAGAAAGGCTAAGTAACAAAGAGGGCTCTGAGGGAAACTCATGGGTCTCCTTGGAAAGGGAAGATAGAATTTTGAGGATGGACTGTGGATGGTTAAGAATGATAACGGGGGGAGAGGCAGAGGGGGAGGAAGGGCGAGAGTACAGGAAGAGATGACTGGAATAGGCAGGCATTTAGGAAGTGATATGGAAACTTAGTGCGGTGGAAACTTCCTGGAACCTGTAAGAGTGACCCTTAGGAGAACTCCTAGTAATGGAGATATACAGAGACTTAACTGGCCATCTTCTGTAACCAGGTAAGGCTCCCAGTGGTGGGATTGGGACACCAACCCAACCACAAAATATTCAAACCTGTCCTGCCTGCAAGATGTATTATGGTAATGATGGCTCAGAGCTTGAGAGTGGCCAATCAATGACTGAACTAACTTGAAGTCTAAGCCATGAGAGGGAGGCCAAGTCCAACAGAGCCTAGATGGCCAGGAACTGGGAGCTGGATAGCTTAGAGACCTAGGCTAGAACCAAACCCAACTAACAACAACAAAGTTAATGAAATGATTCCTGATGGTATTCTGCTATACTCATAGATTGGTTCCTAGCTCAGTTGTTATCAAAGGGGCTTCCTCTAGCAGCTGATGAAAGCAGATGCAGAGAGCCTTAGGCAAACATTAGACAGAGCTTGGAGAACCCTACAGAAAAATGGGGAAGAAGGATTGTAGGAGCCAGAGGGATCAAGGACACCAGGAGAATACACCCCACAGAATCACCTAAGCAGTGTTCAAGGAGGCTCACAGAAGCTAAAGAGGCCATCACAGAGCCTGCATGGGTCTCCACTAGGTCCTCTGCATATAATACTGTGGTTGTTTAGCTTGGGGTGTTTGGAGGACTCCAGACAGTGTCTCTGACTCTCTTGCTTGTTCTTGGGACCCTTTTTCTCATACTAGGTTCCTCATCCAGCTTTGATATGAGGGTTTGTGCCTAGTCTTCCTGCATTTTGTTAAGCTGTATGCAGTTGATAGCACTGGTAGGCCTGCTCTTTTCTAAAGGGAAATGGAGGAGGAGTGGATCTGGAGGAGGAGTGGGGACTGTGAGGAGTGAAGGGAGAGGGGGCTTCACTCTGGATGTAATGGATGAGAGAAGAGTAAACCCAAAGAAAACAGGAAAATAATAGTAAAAGGAGAGACAATTTAAAAAGCTTACAGAAGCAAAACAAAGAAGAAAGAGAAAAGAAATCCCTCTTCTAAATTTCAGTATACTGGAGGGAGATGGGATCTGTCTTCCTAACGAACCCAATGAATGTAAAGTGTCCGTATCTCACCCTGGATTTTTATTCCGCAAACAGTCAGTCACTGCTTTCTAATTTTTCATGGCTTTGTGATTCTTTTGCAACCTTGTAATTTCCATTAAAAATGAAATATAGTAGCTGATGGAATAAATTACCAGAATTTATGTAATCCTTTCATTACTCTCATATTTTAGGTTGCTTCAGGCTCTTTATAGAATAGATTTAACATAGCGACAAATATGGTCTTCCCCCTCCCTCTACTGAATTTTTTATTTATATTTTTCTTCCCAGTGGATATTTACCAGTTTAGAGGACCAGTGGTAATATTCAGCTCAGGAAAGAAAGAGAAGGAAGGAGGGAGAGGGAGAAGGGGAGAGGGAAGGGACAGGGAAGAGGGGAAGAGGGCCAGGGTAGGTGGGTACCTGCACAGGTAGAGACCAGTTGTCAGGTATCCGTGTCTATGATACTTCACCTTACTTTTTTGAGGCAGCATCTCTCACTGAACCTGAAGCTTGCTGACTCAGCTGGCTGGTCAGTGAGCTCCCAGAATCCTCCTTTCTCGACCACCCCAGCTCTAGGATTCTAGTTGTATACCATTATACACAGCTTCTTACATGGATGCTGAGATTCAAACTCAGGTTTCTGTGCTTACAGAGCAAGGACAGTGCTGAATAAATCATCTTCCAGCCCCTCTGTTTCAATATATTAATTGTGAATTAATTTACATTTTAATGAGATTAAAGATTTCTTGGTACATTTTCCAGTTGCATCTCCTCTTCATTTGTGCCCGATAGAATGACTTCTTAATGGTTTTCTTATCGATCGTAAGGCACCTTTTGGACAAAACTCAGAGTTGGTTGTCTTTAATTAGAATTTTGGCACCCTTTGGGTCAAGGACTACACAGATTATATTCCTGTCATCGCCGGTGGCATGTGACTAGCACCCGGCATGTGCTTAATCAACATTTGCAGAGTGAATGTAGCCTGCCCGTTTCCCGTATTTTCCATATATTGTCTCCATCTGTGTCTGTGCATGGACAACTGATAAACATTGTTTGTTGTGATAATTATGACATATGGTATATTTATTTTCAGTGGCATCTGTTATAAATAAGACTCCCTAATTTGTTCATTTTAGCTCAACAATCTTACAGAGTTTTTATTTTTTTCTAAAGCTGTTCCACTTATTTTTGATATTAGTAAAAATCCCATTAGGTGTGATGGCCCATGCCAGTCACAACACCTGTAAGTCAGGGACAGGAGGCTTGTCTAAGCTACATAATGAGTTCTAGGCTAGCCTGTGCCACATGCTGCTCCATCCCCTTACTGACTCACCTCCAGGTTAGCTTACATCCTCCTAGCCTAGCCCTCTCATCTCCACCTAGATTTTGCCCCCATCATATGTATTGAAGGGGGCGTTCCTGGCTCTCTCTCCCACTGGTTCCCATCCCTTCACCTTGAATCTCTTCTAACTCTACCCTAGACTGAAACACTATGAACCCTAGCCATGTGGATAAATGAAAATTCTTGAAATAAACCCTAGGCCCCTTCACTTCTGTAGCTCAGCTGATGCAATCTTATCAAAAAGGAGACCAGCCCCCAGTTTTTCACTCTTCAAACCCCTTACTCAGTGGCTAGTTCCTCTCCCTTGACTCAGGAAGTTTGTTGCCACATGGCAGTAGTTTTCAGCCAGCAACGTGTCCTCTGCAGTATTATCTCTAGGAGTCAAGGGACCGTTGTCTTTTCTAACTGGAAAATGGAAGCACTAGTGGTTCTAGGGAACAGAAGCCAGCCATGTAACTAGCATGTCACTCCTAGGACAGCCAACACCACAAAGAAAGGTCTGATCCCCAAGTCAGTAGTGCTGAGGGCAAGAAAACTTGCTCTCCTCAATCCTTCCCAAGGACTTGGTTCTTCACTGATCCTGCCCACCCTTCTGCAGTCATTATTTCCTGGAAGCCTGAATAAATAGCAGGGAGAGATTTAATTGGAGTTGGCCACAATGTTCCCATTACAGTCAAAAGCCCCATTTCTGCCAGTACCAATATGCTGTAGTATTAAAGAAAAAAGGAGGAGAGGTAGGAAGAAAACGAGGAGGAAGAATAGGAAGGAGGAGGAGGAGGACACTCCTACCTTGCAAAGAAACTAACCCTTCAGATGTCTACTAAATGTGAAATTATTTCATTTACACGTGCAAGCACATATTTTCATACATACTCCTCATTCCACAAATTAAGTACTAATAGTTAAAGGCTTGACATGCAGTATTAACAACATAATTTAATTTTCATGTGTTCTATGTAACTTTTCCCCAAGGAAAATGTGGACGCATCATACCCTTAAAGCTGGCACTACACCTGCCTGTCAGCAGCCTAGAGATCTGCTATAAAAGCTCACTGAAGATATCATGCTCCCTCTGCTTAGCCCTTTCCTGAATCCTGATAGCCTCGGATCTCCCAGTCCCATGTTTTTGGACCCACTCCACCCTTGTTCACCAGCTTTAGACTAGCTTCTAAGCTGTCATTGATCTCTCTGCATGGATCTGGCCCCATATGCCCTTCTCAACTTTCTGTTTTGTCACTGGGGTCTCAAGAATAGCTCTATATCCAAGAGGTCTTCCCTGACCTCCTAATGAGGGACCACAACTCCCTCATTCTACCCACACACATCATTTTATTTTTTTCTTTGTAGAGACTATCTCCTCTCACAATTTATATCCATAGTTCTCTGCCCAACCCCTACACTAAATAGAACAACAGCTTTGTGAGGCTGGGCCTTTGATTCAAAGCTATCTTCTCAACTCCAGAATGGAATCTAGTACATAGTGGATAATTATTAAATGTCTTTTGAATGATCCACCCCATCATCATTCCTGAGAGGAGGTCTATCCCCATAACACAAAGAGAAGGGGAACTTGACCAATAAACTCAAAAGAAATAATCTGAACTCTCATTAGGTGTTTCCCCTGCACACTGGCAAGTGCCAGCCCTGCAGGATGATTACAAGATAATACAACCTGGTCTCTTTTTGTCTTGTTTTCTATTAAGAGGCCTCATCAGAACCTGCCTCTGGCTAACCTATGCCAGTGGGATTTGCAGAGCTCATAGAATTGCTAAGAAGACTGAAAACAGATTTGGCACCTGGCAGGAGCTAAGTGGGCTCCAGGGAACCACACGGCTCAGTTAGGATGGCTTTACTGCCAAGCAGACAGGCAGGATGAGAAGATGGAGCCAAATGGCCCCATCCTTATGCTTACCCTCCTTAGGCTAATCATTCCAGGGTCAAAGGCCCAGAAAAGGACATCCAGGGGTCACCTTGTGGACCTGTTCCAAATAAACAGCAATAAGAGGAAAGATCTAGCAGAAATATTTGTCTAAAGATTCCTTCAGCTTCCATGAGAGGGAACAGGCATCCAGATATGTTCCTGGCAAGGCTGTAGGCCATGGGTCAAGGAATCCTCAGGAGAATCTTGCATACTTATGGGAAATGGTGATGGGGTTCTGAACACTCAGAAACAGCCAAAGACCTTTGACCTTACCCTCCAACTTATGGCTGCTCATTCCTGATAAATCTCAACAGGAGAAAGCCAGTGTGAAGATCTGAGGGGTTCTTAGACGAGTGCCTGGTAGAACCCCAAATTCTCCACAAGCTTCCCTCCTAGATGCTCCCTAAGAAGATGTGTGTTCATTTCTTCCCACAGCCCCAAGGCTGGCCTAGCAAAACCGTCATTTAGCAAATGGCCCAGGAGTTGTGAAACCAGAGCTGCACCTCCCAAATGTCCCCTTGATACTGTCCCACAAACACTTCTCATGCAAAGGTCACCTCACTGGCTTGCAGTGCTTAAGCAAATGTGCCCATCAGTACACTGAGGACCCAGTAAAGGAACTAACTCGTCTCAGAATCAAGTATATTTTAATAAATATAACTAGAGTGCAGCACCCTCTTCAACTAGTATCCATCTGTACATTCTTTGTGAAACTAGTCGCAGGAGAGTAAGAAAAGTCCCTTCTCATATCTTACTGGTTCCAAAGGTTCAGGAGAAACTCCGTTGGCTGACCACAAGAATGCTAAGTCTCCTGCCAAGATGTGGAATGGCTCAGAGACCTCTGTCCATTGAGGGCCAAGTCTCATGGAAGGTGGCCTGGACCTCAGCAGCACTGTCCATCCTTCATAGGAGGCAAATCCTGAACCAGACTGTTCCTTTATACCTTGGGTTCCTAACTGTCTCCTGGGACCAATTGCCTCCTGGACCCCCCAGTTTTCCTAACAAGGAGGGAGGGAAATAGGTCATCCTATGGAACATTGCTGACTACCAACCCCCATTAAGTTCAAGGGTGCTGGGTACTCGGAGTCAGCTCAGGAAACCCTGAGCCTCAGCTGGCTCTGGGTGTGAAAGGCTTGTTACCATGATGACGGATCTTCCCTTGGTTTCACACATGTTCTTCCAACGTAAGAAGCGATTACTGCGCCTTTGACTTTACAATTAAAACGAACCAGTAGGGAGAAATAATGATTGATCTCTGAACTGTTGTGCTGATCTGCTGAAAGTGCTGCAGTAGGCCTGGAGCAGAAGCCCTGCATCATAGAGATCAATAACCCAAGCTATATTGGTGCAATTGCTGCAGGCTTCCTGGGTAGACGGGTGCTGGCAATAAAAGAAAAAAAAAAAAAAGCAAGCCTCACTAGGAGCAAGTAACCTTGATTTGTAAGTGAAAGGGTAGCTGTCCTTGGGGCTGTCAAAACTTCTCAATTCTTCTGGCTGTCTGCAAGTGCTGTTCATCTCACAGCTGCCTGGGTGCTGTGATAAAGGCCATTCTGCTACAGATAATGAAGGCTGGGAAGCTTGGCAGGGCCATATAGGAGTATAGATTTTAAAAAATATAATGGGAAAGGAAGCAGTTTAAATCCCCAAGATATAGTCCCACTGTGCCATGCCTAGTGGGTGACTGGAAGACCCTTGCTATGGTCCATATTGAGGGGACACCAATGCAATGGCACTGGCTGACCGCCCTGGAAGAGGGTGTCTTCTTATCTCTGTTATTCATGCTTCCAGCACAGAACTTGCTGTGATTTGCTTTTATTTGTTTGTTTGCTTGCTTGATTGATTGACTGACTGATTGATTGTTTTAGAGCTGATCTCCAGAGATATCAACTGTCAGGGGAAAGAAAAATCCCTCCTTGTTCACTTTGACCTCTTTTCAGTTCTCGGTAGAGGGTGGGAGGTTAGTAGGGAAGAGCGTATACTTCCGTTTCTTTGCTGGACACCACCCATTTCATGTTAGGAGTGGATAGAACTGATTCATTTAGCAAGATGCTGAATATGGGGCCTTCTCATTCTCTTTCTCATAAACAGAATGTATGTCTTGCGGAAATGCATAGAATGACAACCAATCTAGAGGGTATAAGTCTGTTCCTACTGTGAAGATGGGTCACTCCGTGTGACTGGTGCAAACTCCATCTCTAAGGGAGGAGTCATAGTCTTTATTCCTGGATGGACCCCACTCATCTGCTCTGTGGCTCAAAGATTTCTTATTGGTCAAAGCTAATGAGAAGATTTCTATGAAGATCACTTTGCCCTTGCTATTCCCGAGACCTCCAGAGGCCCGTTCTCTCTAGGAAATTCAAAATGACAAAGTATATGTCTTCTTTACTTATGTAATTTAAGCCCCCACACAGCATTGGAATCCATTAGATGTTGGATGGGTGTGTGGATAAGTGGATAGGCATGTGGGTGGATAGATGGATGAATGTATAGATAGGTAGGTGGGTGGAATTAGGAGACTAGATATTGTGTTAATCATTACTTTGTAGGTTCTTTATTTGTGAAAACTTTTAGGATTCCTGCTGAGGCCCCTCTCTGTATTCTGATGGTGACTGGAAATCTGAGCAGAGAGCAAGGTATGCAGACAACCTCACTGGGTACCAGCCTCAAGCAAGAAGATACTTCCCGAGGCTTAGCCTTTTTCCAGTTGGAGAAGTTCAACGAGTAATTTTCATCTTCTTTGCTTAGTGGACAATTCTGGTGGCAGCTGGCCTCATATCTTGGACATCTCTGCAGTCATGATGTCCACATGCTCCTAGAGCTTCTTAGAGGCCAGGGTCACCCATATACCCTGCCACTCACCCTTGACTCCTGCTGGGAAGAGGTCATCTAGTCACCCATGTCATCACAGGGCAGCCGGGCTCTGAGTTATTTATGTCTCTTCTAATCACCATGCTCTTTTGTGTCTATCCAGCTGTGTAGCAACCATTGGCTCTGCCCTGTGACCCACCTGGGCCTCAAAGACACCTGTGGATGGCCCTTCTGTGAGCATCTGAGATCTTGAGCTAGAGAGATAGATCAGCCGGTAAAGTAGTTGCCAAGCAATCATGGGGACCTGAGGTCAGTCCTCAGAACCCAGATTAAAAAAAAATGCCAGAGATGGCAGTGCACACTTAAAATCTTAGCAGTGGCAAAGGATAAATGAGAGGATCCCTGGGACTCACTGGCTAGCCAGCCAAGCCTATTTAGCAAGTTCTAGGCCAATGAGAGAGACTGTCTCAGAAGAATAAGATGTATAGCTCCTGTGAATGACACCTAGTGGCCTTTGGCCTCCAGAAACAAGTGTACATATGGACATCCCCCCCCCCCACACACACACACAGTATCTGGGGTCTTAAATGAAATTCTTGTGACACTGCCAATGGACAAATTAAAATTCCAAACACGGTCAGTGTTCTATACAATTACATTCTCCTCAGGACTGGAAGGCAGATCGGCCTTCAAAAGTAGCATTTAGAGCCCTAACTGCTCATGAATGATGAAGGCCGACTTCTACAGCATTAATCTCCCATCATTGACCTCTTCCTGCTTTAATTGTAAAAGGTGAAAACTTTTATGACAATAGCTTCTTAAGAACTAACTTAGTCCTTTGGTGAGGGAACAAGAAGCCCAGCTTAACCCAGTTAATAGGATGACACAGGCAGATGTCCCCTGGCAAGGGTTTCTCACGCACAGTGTCTGATGGACAGATCCTAATGAAGGAAAATCAGCTGGCCAGGAACTGTCCCCTTGGCATCCTCGAGTGAGACCCCTGCCTAATCCACGTACATCTCAATTATCAAGAAAAATGCCTGCACAGAGCCAAAGGGCAGGTGTGAAAAGCCAGAGCAGGGATGGATCTTCCAGCTGTCTGACAGATGTGGACATCTAAAGAGATCAACTTTGTATGCAGAGACTTGAAAGGGGGAAAGTTTTCAAAGTGATTTAAAATTCTGCCCATTTAAATTTTTAGTTAAATTTAATGGAGGAGAGATGCTCACGGGAGGTTTGTGCTGAGATGGGCTGGCAAGTGCTATGGCGGCCCAGACTTTGTATTCTGTGTGGATACAACCACCCTCTCCATTAGTAAGTCCATAACCACACTTAGTATTCAGTAGAGACAGGAGCCAGCAGCCCTATAAAGCACTGTCCAGGGACAGGGCCAAATGGAGCAGGGCTTGATAAATGCTGGCGGCTGGGAAAGTTAAACATGCCAGAGGTCTCCAGTCCCCAAGAGTCACCCATGAACTTCCCAGACAAGCTATGCTTTTATATGCTCTAATCTCTCTTTCTTCACTCCCTCCCCCTCCTGTGTGTGTGTGTATTATGATATTCACCTCCATGTGTTTGTAAGTATAGGCGTGTACATGTCAGTGCATGTGTGTAGACCAGAGGACACCCTTAGGTGTTGGTGCTAGCTTCCCACTTTATTTGAGACCTAGAAAATGCTATGTACTTATTATTTGCTATTGCATACTCCAGGCTAGCTGGCCCATGAGTTTCTGGGGATTGACCTGTCTCTGCCCCTCCATCTCATCATAGGAACACCGGACTCACATACTGATACCTCCAGTACTATGTGGGGTCTGAGAATCTGAACTCAGGTCCTCACTTTCAAAGCCACTAAGCCATCTCCCCAAACTTCAAATTCTCTTTATCTTTCAAATAGTCCTTAGAGAGTTATCCTAAATCAGAACATGTGACACTGAACGTATTTCTTGCCTTGCAAGATGCAGATAATACAACCATCCATGGCCTACATTTGCACCATATCCAAGGCCCTATGCCAGGATGACCTCATTTAATTCTCAATGTCCCTGGCCTGCAGGGCTATTGCTCCATTTTAACAAGAAGGTAGAAGAGATTTTCACTGTGTGGTGCAATGGAACACAGCCTGGCACTCCGTGTTCCCACAGGAGCCAATGTGACAGCACAACCCAAGTCCTACAAGGTAAGGGAGTCACCATGATGATCTCACTTAATGAGCTGAAGAATTAGGGATGGGAGCAAAGGAAGAAGGAGACATGAGTGTCTCTGATATGATGGCCTGAGCTAAGTTCTGATATGGAGCAGAGGGATCCTAGAACTGTGGACAGTGGGAACCAGGATCGTGGAGAACAGTGTGGAGGGAGCGAGAAGAGAAAGAAAAAGAACAGAGTTTGGGCTCATGTCTCTCTGATGGGTCCTCAGACATGATATTCAAGGCCACACCAAGCCTGGTCTGTCTCTGGTGCCTGCTGCAATCCTTCAGCTATATCCCTCCCATAATCCTCATATGTTAAAACAACTGCCCTGACACAGTTCATCTAGAAGGTCATTCTTCCCCTCCAGTCCTTCTTCAACACTCCATCTCCCTCCCTCCCTTCCTCCCTCCCTCTAACCTTTTAGCATCCCCAAAGGACAATACAGACTAAATGCCCCAGAAAAGAAGACAATAGCAGGAACCACGCATGAGCACCTGTGCAGTTTTGACAGGTAGAAAGACTGACCTCAAACAATGTAAAAGCCAGTAATTATGGTGACTCAGGATCATCTGGGAAACACACTGAAAAGCTACAATGAGTCTCTCAACTATCAGTGGCTAAGGTCTTCGTATCTCTAAAAGCAAGGACATTAGCCTTTGACCTAAACTCTAACTGGTATTCAGAGTCCACAGCCTAAAACCCACTTTCATGCATGGTGCTCTGGGAGGGAGGTGGCCCTCCCTTACATTGCTTATCTTCAAACACAACTCCCCCCCCCCAACACATCCCAGGGAACCCATCTTGCTCTTTAATCATGCTCTCAGATTACCTCCTAAAGCTCATAAAAAGAACAAATCAAACTTAAGCAGCACATAAGAAGATATCATGGAAAGCCACACTCAGAGTTGAGTGGGGAGCTGGACTCGTGCCAATGTGGGTAAAAGGGATCTAGAAGAAACTGTAAGCTGCGTATCATTAATGCAAAGCTATTGGAGACCAGAAAAGGAAGAGAAATTTAAAAGCAAGGTTATCATAGATGATGGCTCTGTCCATCTTGTAGCTAAAAGCGTGAGCACATCTCCACCATCTGTACAAGGCATCCCCCCATCCCACCTTCAAGGCAGCCCTCCACTCATGAAGAGAGAAGTATTATGTAGAGCCCTGGATTGAGGCATTGAGATGACCACATTTGCTGGCCCATGTCTGCTTCTCTGTCTGGAGAGCCAGGCCCGACTCTTAGTCAGTTATGAGTGCATGGACAAAGACATACCTGGCAACAGCTTTATTGGGTGGGAAACAAGTGGGTATTTATGCCCCTGGGGAGGTAGCCAGGGTCTCTAGGACAAGATTTGTGTGGCTGTGTATCATTGGCTAGGACAGGGGTGTTGGAAGAGGCTTCATTTGCATACTCAGGGGCTATAGGGGGTGGATCTTAAGAGGTCAAATGAGGAGTGAAGCTTGATAACTGTCAATGTAATAAATTCTTACTAGGCTTGATAGTTGAGGGAGCTGACTTTATGGTGCCAGGTTTGGTGGGGGGCAATTCCTGCCATCCTCATCTGAGGTATATGGGGTTGAAGCTCTCCTCAACCCTTCCTCCATTATCCTGAATCGTTACAAGTCCCAGACACATTCAGGAAAATAGACATTAAAGTGAGCTGGGTTTTAGGAAGTGGCAGATAGATCCATAAGGAAGTAGTGATATGTTTTAGTCAAATGGACTACCTGTGGTGATAACCTCTAAGGTCCAAGGGGTCTCCAGGCTAACTATGGGACATCTCCACATTCAAAGAAAAAAGCAATTCTTATTCAGATGACCCATTCATCCCTTACAGTACTGTAACGTGCAGTGTGCAAATACACTGCAGTGTGGCATTGGATTGCTATGCTCTTCAGGCGAGAGAGCCCGCCTGGGGCAATGCTTACTGACCCCTTTAGCCTGAGCCCCTCTGCTTCCATCTGTTTCATACATTGGCTTCTCATAAGGGCATGCTTTGAGAGAGAGTTCATTTAAAAATAACAAATACTGCTTTAGGGAAAGTCAGCCCTCTCTGATCCATGCTCACCCCAAATGGTCAAGGTAGTTTTCAGAAAACAGAAACTTCACAGTAGAATCTTAAAATATGACTAGGGAGCTTTTCTCTCTATACAGAAATCAGAGGCAATGTGTCAAATACCAGCCAGAAGAATGTTCCAGAAGGTTTTATAATCATAACATCTCCTTGTATGCCCAAGCTAAGCATATGGCATAAGACCAAGGCTTTCTTAAAGAAGCATGGCACCTTTGATCCACCTGTGGACAGGTGAAGCCACTAGAGCATCAGCTTGGAGGCTACAAAGGAATACAGCCCCCTGTGCTCCTTCTGTTGACAAGGTGTCTCTTAGCCAACCTTGGAGCTACCTGCAGAACCCATCTCCTTCACCATTTGCCACTTGACACCATTCAGCTGCATAGGGAGAGGGACTTGGATCTGCATTAGAGAGAGGATGCAGGCAGAAAGGGGATTTCCTCCATAGCAGCTTGCTGGTGTTACTACCTAGATGTAAATGAGCAAGGAGTGCCCTGGTGCACAGTACAAGCTGAGGGTTTGGTTTCATCTGCAGCTCACTTTACTGGGTGTCTTAGGCCCCACCAGCTCTGTCATAGTTTGACTGCCCAATAAATATTCTTTTGTTCTAACAAGGTGGATACTACTGTGACTGCTACATTAAATATCACAATGGGAATCAAATGCATCCCATGGGTTACTTTAAGCTTATGTTACATTTATTCTTGCAAAAAATTCTCTCTTTAAATGGCCATCTGGATATATATATATATGTGTGTATATATATAGTATATGTGTATGTATATGTATATACACACACACATATATACACATATATACTATAGTATGGATCTGTATATATATTTATATATCCACATATGTATAAATATTTATATGTTTACATATAATTTATAAATTATATACATTAAATATTATATAAATTATATATTATGTAATATAATATAATATACATTTTATGTACACACACACACACACACACACACACACATATATATATATATATATATATATATATATATATATTTCACTTTAGTTCACAACCAACTCCATTCTCTCTATGTCTTATTAACAACATTTCATTCAAACAAGCAGTTCCCCTCCTGCAGGGTCTGTGTGAATTTGGAGGCATGCCTCCTTGTGCAGTTTCACCCTGATAACACACAGTTCTGGAAAGGGTATGTGATTGCTAGTAATCATTTGTGTTATTTTTCTCTGCCCAGTGTCAGGTGTCTTGTCAGGCTATTCTGTAATCCTAAAGCACCTATGGCCTGAAGAAGAGACAGCTAAGACGCCCTTTATTAAACACTATTCTGCAGGACCCCTCTATGTAGCACAATAGCAGTCACTAGGGCTAGCAACTGTTACCCCTCTAGTTCTTAAAACTACAGTAGCAAACCCTATGTATTAGGCACTTCTCTAGATGCTGTGACAAAATAACTAACCAAATCTTAAAGGAGGAAGTGTTTGCTTTAGCTCCTGATTTAAGAAAGGCTGCCGTCCATCATGGAGGGGGAGGAGGGGTGATGTTGGGAGTGTGAGCCATCTGGTCACATTGTTGTGCTATAAAACCTCAAACCTGTCCGCAATGACCCACTTACTCCGGCAAGCCTTCTCCAACTAAAGGTTCCACACAGCCTTTCCACACAGACAGTGTCACCAGCTGGGGACGAAGTGTCCAACCCATGAGCTCACAGGGGACATTTTACATTCTAACCACAATATCCTAGAAGACTTCAAGTAGGGATTTTGACAGCGACCTTCATGGCAGCTCTTGTGCTCTGACCCTGCACCCACCGGTTCAGAAGTCATAGGTTCTGGGTAGGACTTGGTGATGTTTCTCTGAAGAGTGTGACCATCCTTCCTCTGAAGAAACAACCCAGAAAGCTGCCTGTCACTCAGGATATTAATGCTCTGGAAAGGACACATCCCTGCCTGGAAAGGTACCTCCCTAGCGTCTGTGTGGAGGCAGGACTTGTGTGCTTCAGAGAGAACATGGATTGAAATGTCAGGGAGAAAGCAGGTATGTAGCAGCCTTAACTATAAATAGCATTTGGGAAACTCAAGCAAGAAGACTTCCATGAGTTCAGGGTCAGCCTGGGCTACCTGTGAGTTCTAGCTAATCCTGGGCTACAAAATGAGAGCCTTCCTCAAGACAACAACAACAAACCATTTTTTTTTTTACAAAAGGAAAAGAAAGGAATTATAGAGAAAAATAAAAATAGCAGCCTTGTAAGAACAAGAGTCAGTGGTCCTCATGAACTGGCTACCTCATATCCACCCTCAATTCCCCAGCTCTTGTTAAGGCCCTATATGGCTACATACCTCTCTGCCTTCCCAAGCTGCAGCAGCAAGCTTTAGTGAGGTTCAGAGGAAACACTGAAACTTCTAACTGTGGCTCTGCTTGATACAAATCTGGAGCTGGGAGTCAGAGGTGAGCTCTACATAGTATGGGATTTTACCAATTATTCTTAAATTTAGATTATATTCTAGTTGATAAAGGCCAAGAAACTCTCATGGAGCAGAGGGACCTGCTCACCACACTATTTATAGGGGACTGTGGAGAAACAGAAGGGCAAGGCCCAGACAGCCAGCAGGTGCAATTCAGGAAGGGACACAGGTATTATCATTCTTCGTGGCAGGACAGATAGGGCTGTCACACAGTCCTGGGAGACAGGGATGTGTCCTTTCCAGTAAATGGCCTACCTAATAGGTACAATACATTCACATGTATCTCCTTAGGCCTCTTTTGGGGAAACAGCAACAGATATTTCTTCAAAGTAGCCAGAAAAGCAGGAGCACCTCCCCCCACCTACTGCACAGAACAAGGTGGACAGTGCACAGAGGAAGTGCCCAGCAGGCCTGAAGCAGCCCCTGTCCCTGTTGACAAAGGGAGCCAGTGATGGTCAGGTACCTCTTAATAAGCATGCAGAAGAGTCATGGCAAAGCTCAAAAGCAGATATCTTCCTTGCCAGACTCTGAACCACCACCCCACGATTCTGTTCCCTCCTTGCTCATCCCTGAAACTTGGGAGGGTTCATGGGTAAGATCCCTTCCCACAGAAGTGTCTCCAAGCAGCTGCTCTGTACCAATCCTGCCATTCAATCTGACTTTGAATGACTTTGACACATCAGTCCAACTTGAGGATCTAGCAAGGAGGGGAGGGAGGTCCCTGATCCTCAATTCCCATAAGATTGAAGTCAGGACTATCAATGGACACAGTGAACCAGGAGATACTGGGAAGCCAAACAGGAGCTGTGAGGCAGAGGAACCCCTGTGCACACAGAGATACAGTGGTGGAAAGTACAATGGTCACATGGTGATGAGATTGGAGAATAATTTAGAAGCACAAATGAGGAGTCAGGGTGGAGATTGATGCCCTATGCCCAGGAGTTCCTGTTTTGTCCTCTAGGAGCTGATAGAAGTTTTACCCAAGGAAGTTGTGTTGACTGAAGACGTTCTTGTAAGCTATTCAACATATGAGTTCTCCTAGTGGTCAGAGAATCATCCATGACTAGACAGAGCAAGGAAGACTGAACAAAATGGCTTCTATATAAAATAAACAAGCAACACACTCATCTACAGCAAGAAGGACCTCATGATAGACAAGGGTTAGGGAAGGCCAACAGGTCCTCTCCTTGGCCTTCTGTTCCCGCTCATAGAGAAAGAAGCTGAGCACGCTGACAATGTTCTCTGGAAAAGAGCTGCTCTGGCATTCTAGTTATAGAGAAATGGGACAGTACTCTTCAAAGAAGAATCAAGAGTTTGTATGCAGTGTGGATTACTGTTCCACTCGTACCCTGAAGTTAAAACCATCATTAGAAATATGGCAACTCTCTGCTCTTTTGAAAGCTCAACAAAGAATTGGTTATTCTCCTTGTGTAAGTGAACTATAAAGACTTGATCCCTCTTATCCATCACAGACCTACCCTTTAAAAACTGCCAGTTGTAAAGGCTGGCCCTAATTGATCAGGAGGGAGAAAATTCATGCCACCACCCAACCCTTTCCTCCCTAAGCCACCAGAATCAATGATGGAAAGTCCAGGTGACCTTCATCTGTCTCCCTATTTACATCACTGCTAACCTGTATCCCAGGTTTGAGCCAGCAAGGCACCCCACCAGCCCCTTCCTAACACCTGTGGTCTTGCCTGCAGGCAGGTCACAGGACAGTGAGTGAGCGGTAAAGGGACTCTTCTAGAACATAGAGTTGGACTTGAAAAGGGGCTCTCTACCGTTTCCTGATTTGAAAAGCAGATGTTAGTTCAGGTAGAAATAGTCATCTTTCCCACATTTGTTCTCCTTCCGTGTTCAGATCCTATTAATCATAGGAAACTGAAATTTTACTCAGGCCAACAAATTCTCAAGGCCTGGCCAAGAATGCAATTTAACCATAAAGCTTCAACTATCCGTCCTCACAGCATGGAATTTCGAGTGACTGAATGGTTACACGGTGCTAATGGGGACACAGAAATAAAGATCCCAAGCTACATTCCCTTGAGTCTTCCTGCCTGGGCATCAGGCCTTTGCTATCAAATGGCTCCATATCCACCCCCTGATCAAGCTTTTATGGCATGAGCGACCCCCTCAGCACTGAGCTTCAGAGCGGCCCCACAGACACTAAAAATCTTATCCCCACCCCCTCCTGCCTCAGGAACCCAAGAATGAGAAAATGGCAGGTCCTTTCTTAAGGTGAAATCCAGTTGATAGCTAAGTCCAGAGATGACTCAATTAGAAAAGTACAGCGGGGAAGACTGGTTTCTTTCCAGCTTTACACACAGGCTCCATTGGGTCCACAGCCCTATACACTTCCCAACTCCCACTTCTTCCTGCACAAATCTCAGTTGCTTTCCTGGTGTTACCTCCCACCAACCTGTACAAGGAAGTAATCCAGACCAACAAGATGGCGCATCAAGTATGGACCCTTGCCACCAAGTCTGACAGTATGAGCTTGCTCTCCAGAATCCACGTTGTGGAAGGACAGAACCAACTCTGACAGCTGTCCTCTGACCTTCACTCATACACACCATCATGAGCATGTCTCTCCACACATACACAGATAATTTTTAAAAGACACATAAATAATTTTAAAATTTTTTTATTTAAAAATTTTTAACCCTGTCTTAAACACTACATCAAGCTGTTCCTATTTCCTGGACATCTAGAGCAGACGTCACACCAGTATTTGCATGAAGTATTCCAATCCCACAAATTCAACATGTGTGACCTTTGAGCTAAGTCTCATCCATGCCCCTCTCCTGCCCAAACACCTAAACAATTCACTTCCTAACCCCTGCTTTCACCCTCGATCACAAAGCAAATTAGTAAGAGATGAGAAATACAAAAACCAGCTCATTATTTTGACTTAAATGTTACTTAACTTTTAAATGTTGAATCTGATTGTAAATTATATCCTGCAACATTTTTGTGACTTCAGAATCAGATATATGACTAGTATAAAGACACCGAAGAATTATTGTTTCTAGAGAAATACACACTCACTCTTTGGTGGCTACTCTCGTTTTGTTTTTTGTTTTTTGTTTTTTGTTTGTTTGTTTGTTTGTTTGTTTGTTTTTTCATTAAAGCCAACTTTGCTTTCATACTGACCATGGCAGCTAGAATGAGAGATCTCCATGTAGGCTCATGTGTTTGAACACCTGGTTCCAATAGGTGGCGCTGTTTGAGGAGGTTATGGATCCTTTAGGAGATGTACAGAAATACATTGCTGGGGGTGGGCTTTGAGAGAGCATAGCCTATCCCACTTACAATTCACTCTCTCTGCCTCATGACTATGGTTAAAGATGTGTTTCCTCAACCTCCTGCTCTGGCTGCCTGCCTATGCCTCCCCCACCATTACAAACTCTAACCCTCTGGAACCATCTGCAAAAACAAAATTTTTTTTTTCTGAAGTCACCTTTGGTCACATGGTGTTTTATCACCGAGACAAAAAGTAATTAACCTACTTCTAAGTTACTTTCTGTGGTATATGACAAGATCGTGGTCATATCTAAGCAGCAATCTCTAAGATGAACTTCTCAGGCTGCTCAGCCAGTATCTCCGGCTGAGTTTCCCATTTCTACTGACGCACCCAAAATGTCTTGGGCACATTTTCTACAGTCATCAAACCCCTAGCTAAAGCCAGCACCGACTTGGCTTCTCTGGAGCAGCATCCTCTATGGAAAGCCTAATTAGCTCCTCCTGAGCTGACCCATTTCTGAGATATAGTACTGTGTGTGCACACTTCAGCTGCCCAGGGTGATTGCTCTCACCGACACCATGACTGTCCTGGGAACAATGTGTTACTCCTCTCAATGTCCCCGAACTCCCCAGAGCTGCAGATGGCCAACTCTGCTTCCTGGGCTGGCATTTGCTGTTGAGGCAGAACCATCCATCAGCAGAGTCACGTTCTCACCCTGGGCAGCTTCTTGGCTACATTTTTATATGGTCCCAAACTAAATATCTGCCATTATTAAAGAACAACCTGTAAACGATGCTCTCGGGGCTTCCTGAGAGGATTAAGTATGAAGGCTTCCCTCTAATAACATTTTTGGCTTGGGCTGACTATGCTGGTTCAAAAAGAAATTCAGGTGCCTGATATCTTTTGTAGGGTCAGGGAGTAGCAGATAGTAGAAAGAAACGATATATATGGGGACAGATAGACAGACAGATATGGTATATAACAAACACACCTATATTATAGATGCATACGCATTTACACAAACACATACCTACTTTGCATCTACAGCTATTCATGTGGCAAGCTTATACATTAATATTAAAATGAGGATTCAAAACCATAATTTGCAACATTAAAATATTCTTTTAGAATTTGTTTTTGCTTGAGTCTCTGAATTGAATATTTTATTAACCCAATAGTCTTATTATTCAGGACCATCAAAACATTTGACCTAAATCCATATGATTTCTACCAGGAAGGAGGTGGGGGTGAGCTCTCTTCACATAATTTACATTAACAAACTTCATAAACGTTATGAACTGTAACCGTCTCACCTCCTGTTTTTACAATGTGGCGACTATGAGTTTAAGCCTCATAAAAATGATTTATGTACAGACAGTTATCATTTCTATATTTGAGCTGCACCCACCACATTCTGAAAATGTTACCCATTTTCCCTGTTCCTCAGTCCTGGTAGAATCTGACTCTATCCTGACCTGACTCTAAACATACAGTTGTGGTGGCCCATGCTCACCATGGGATCCAGGGATGGCACTTGGGGTGACCAGTGACCCTGTTTTGTTAGCTTTTCAGAAACTGCCAGCCTAAAAGCCTGATTTTTCATTTATTTATTTTGTTTTGGTTTTTTGAGACAGGGTTTCTCTGTGTAGCCCTGGCTGTCCTGGAACTCACTCTGTAGACCAGGCTGGCCTCGAACTCAGAAAGCTAGACATTCCAGTTAGCCTCTTAGCTTCTCAGCACTTTGAGTTTGAATGGAAATAGGTTCCAGATATATTTCATTACTACTAAGGCAGAGGAAGGGAGATGGGGATGGGGAACTGAGAGGTCCAGTCTTTACCTGCTCTTGAAAAAGGTTCATTTCTTTCCTGGACAAAGTCATCTTTGGGAAATGAGAAGAGCCAACTGTTCATCGGGAAAAGAACAGAAACTTTTCCAGTTCTATTTTTTCTTGCCTGATCAATAACATACATCAGGGCTGGGAAGATGGCTCAGTGAGTGAAGCATGTGCTTTACAGCCTGGCACCCTGAGTAGGATCCTCATACTACATGTTCAGTTGAGCATGGTTGAGAGCATCTATTACCCCCTGTGCTTCTCTGGAAAGATTGGAGGCAGAGACAGGAGAATTCCAAAAATGCTCAGGCCAGCTAGCTTAGCACAAATGACAGTGACCAACAAAAAGATCCTGGCTCAAACAAGGTAGAAGGTGAGGACTGATACCCAAGGTTGTCCTCTGCCCTCCACACATGCACTGTGGCACATGCATGCCTGTACACACACACACAAACACATGAAACACATGTATATCACACACAAACACATGAAACACATATGTATATCAGAGAGAAAGAGAGAGAGAGAAAGAAAGAGAGAGAGAGAGAAGAGAGGAGGAGAAGAGAGGGAAGGAGAGAAGGAGGGGAGGGGGAGGGAGAGAGAGAATTGAGTGTGAGAATACATTCTTTTACAAACTAGAACCATCACTGGGACCTGTCCTTTCCTGTAAGAGAGAACCAGAGAATGCTATAAATGCATCTCCATTATCTCTCAAGTCAGCACTGCCAATGAAATAAAGCATGGTTCTAATGACTTCAAAGTGCCTAAGAGGGAAGGAAGGGAGAGAGGGAGGGAGAGAGGAAGGAAGGGTGTGTGTGAAATCAGCCAACATTGATTCTGGGTGGATATTTTTAGTAGATCAAAGAACCACCTCCCAGTGCTGGATGGATGCTAAACCTGAACATTCAATACATATTGGTAAATCGATTAACTGAGCAATTAAATTCCAAGAATTAGCTTTTAAAGTCCAATGAAAATAAGATTAATGTCCACAAAAGGGTTCTGTTGTCTATAAGTGTATTATCGCACTGGTTTTCTCCTCCAGGAGCAAATGGTGGAAATCTTGTGAGTCTTTGTGAAAACAGTTGCTGTGGGTGACATTGTGGACCCTGCTTATGATGACAGTGAGACTTCAAGAGGTAGGTCCAACTTTATTTGACATTGCAACAGGGTGTAGTCCTCTATAAAGTTCACTATCAGGACTCATGCATCAAGTTACCCAAAATGCATGCACGCATGCACACACACACACACACACACACACACACACACACACACGCTACACACACTAAAATCTCATACTGGGCCTGGGACATGGTTCCTGTGTGATCCGAGACACTAATCAAGAGGGCCTGAGTTCAGATCCTAGCACACCCATAAAAGGCAAAGCAAGGTAACACATAATTATAATCTCTGGGTTGGGAAAACAGAAACAAGATTCCCAGGGCTTGCTGGTCAGCCATTCCAGCCAAATCAGCAAGCTCCAGGTCCAGTAGAAAATGATGGCAAGAGAACTGACCCCTTGCCTCTATATGTGTATACACATACATGAACATGCACACAGACACAAACATGTGAAAACAGTTGCTGTGGGTGACATTGTGGACCCTGCTTATGATGACAGTGAGACTGTCATCATAAGTGATGAGTGATGTGTACCCACAGACACATAAATCTCATGCTTTATGTAAGTTTACAATTTTTATTGGGCTATAGTTATAGCTAGCACTGGCTGAATAATGTGAGCTGCAGATTGGACACACCGGCTCCAGATTATCTCATACAGATTACTGTGCAGGTCTGTCCATGTCTCCCCATCATCCCTTGGCCTATGCTATGGCCTTATCTAATAGGAGAACTCCTCTCTGACAGCCCCATTGTAAGCAATAATGAGTGGAGAGGCTGCTTACTCATGGAGCTCAAGTCTGGCTCCTGTTCTGAACTTTAGATCAACTCAATACAAGTTTGACTTCAGCTTATTTGTGCTTACTTCTTATTGGGACTCTTTTCACTCTTAGCATTTGGATTCTACCCATGTGGGGCTACAGAAGAAGATGCAGCCTAAGCAGTAGTCTGGACTACTCAGACACTGCAGGGACAGAGATGATTGGGCTGGGCTGAACTCCAGAGAAGCAACCACCCTGCCTTTCTACTCCCTACTTAGTCTCTTTGTCAACCACCAACTTGGCTGTTGGTCATAGAAATGCTGACAACTATGACATATCATACGTCACTGGACTCAACCCTTACCCACCTCAGTCACTGAATTCTCAGAATTGTTAGAAAGGTGTTGGTGCTGCTCCACAATGACAGCTGGAAGCCAAAGCATCAGTAAAAATATAGACTAAAGTCATGCAACTAGGATGTAAAAGAAGCAGGACTTGGACCAGAGGCCAACAAACTACTAATCTCCAGTTTTCAGCCGGGATGCTCCAAATAGCATTATCACTACCATAGGCATTACCTTCATCATCATCACCATTATCGTCATCACCAGCATCACTATTACCATGATCAGCATTTACTACTATGACTACCCCCACCATCATTATCACCATTTTGGCCATAATCGTTATTGTTACCACTACCATCATTACCATCACCACTATCACCATCATCACATGTTAGTATTTGATGAGAGACTCTATCTGACAATACTTACATATCCACTCAACTTCTCTCTGGTCTACTTTCAAACTCAGTGTAGACATGTCACAGGAAATGCAGGCTAGCAAACGAATGTTTTTCAGGAAGAGAAAAATTGCCCTGAGTGTCGTTTTGAAAAACAATTTAATGCCAAGTTCAATAGCACCCACAACCCAAACAGCCAGGTGGATCTGGGTGCTCCCGGGAGGTAGAGGGATGGAGCAGGGACCTGCCTAGGGCTTAGAGCTGCTTCTCTCTTGTGAGGCTCTTTTAAGGAGACTGCTATACATACTTTTCAGTGTACCTTCCACGTCTAACAAGTCATTGCAGCTGGGGTGTGATATCATAGGTGTCATGTGACATCACAGGTATCACCATCTTTATTTGTTTACTTTGATGTGTTTTCAATCAAAAGGTTCAGGGCCACTGTGAACTAACCAACACTTAAGTGTGCTAGTTTGGATTGAGGATGGCTTCTCTGCCTGTGGGATCCCAGATATCCCTGCAGATGATTCACTAATTGACTAGGTCCCTCTATAAATTCCCTACTTCTCCAAAGTAGCTCTGGTCACTGGGGATCCAAGGATTCCCAATGGCATGTGAGTCTGGAACTGCTTTAGTGAGCCTTATCCTAGAGCTTGACCCACCTACAATATTCTGGAAACTCTTAGCTTTGGCCCTACTTTCTACAAGCTGTTCATACAGAAGAACAACCCTTCCACAGTGATGAAGACAGTATCAAGAGGGTCCTGAGTATCTGCTCCTGGTCATCTCAGTAGATCACCAGGTAACACTCTGTGATCTTTTTCATCCCCTGACTGTACACACTTATACCCACCACAGGGTCTTTTCATGTTCTTGAGAGTTTAATATGCTTTCTAGGCCTTTCTATGAATCTCAGTTCATGTCATCTGTCCTCATGAGTATCTCCCGATATTACCTTCAAATTCAGGTAAGGATCACAATTTGTACATCCCCACAAACCATTCTTTTCCTTCAGAGCACATGCCTTTGTGTGTAAATACACTGGACCACATGGAGTTATACCTGACCATTTCTCAACTGTTGTCCATGAGAGAATAAAGTGCATTGTATCCTGCTTGCCAACATATCCCTTGCTTCCAATATAGGGGTGAACACATAGTCCTTAACAAGAATTGGTCTGGGGGGAGATAAAGAAATAAATGAGTATGGAAATAAATAAAAACAGAAGCCCCTATCACAGGAGCACAGTGCACAGCACTCCAGACTCTACTAACGACTTAGAGACCTCACCCATCAGGATGTCCAGTCATGCCTTCTTCAACATTTGCCTCTGCCTCTGCCTCTGCCTCTGCCTCTGCCTCTGCCTCTGCCTCTGCCTCTGCCTCTGCCTCTGCCTCTGCCTCTGCCTCTGCCTCTGCCTCTGCCTCTGCCTCTGCCTCTGCCTCTGCCTCTGCCTCTGCCTCTGCCTCTGCCTCTGCCTCTGCCTCTGCCTCTGCCTCTGCCTCTGCCTCTGCCTCTGCCTCTGCCTCTGCCTCTTAAATTGAATAAACTCCCCTCTCTCTTAGACATTCTCCTCTTTGACCTTCTGCTCCCCACAAACTCACGTGAGGGAGCCAGCCAGTGTTCCACACTCACTTCTCAGTTTGTCAGGCCTCATTGAGCTACCAGCCCATGTCCCAGAATTTCTCTTGTTCTTCTCTTCGGTGCCCAATGCTGCCAACTCTATTGGATGGCTTCTACCAGCTGCTCTTAATGGCTACCCTCCCTAAGCATCTCACCATCCCATATTCATGTTTTCCACAGCCTTAATGATAACCTCTGCAGTGGCCTCTTACTCACATCCCAGCACCTTCCTTCCTCTACTCCATCAACTCTGACATTTCCATGAAGTAATTCCAGCTCTGTGACTCCTTGGCTTCCAACTTGTGGGTTTTTTTTTCAATAGATTAAAAATCTAGTAAAGGCCATTTGTTTTCATGAGCTTTTCCCCGAGTAGAGTAGTTCATAACATCAAAATGTCAGAAGTATCTGAATTAGCCAACATCAGAGAATAGCTTTGTAGGTCACAGCACATTGTGTAGAATGGAACCCAGGCATCTGTTACTGTTAAGACAGCGCCTGTGATCCTGATTACTGGATGCAGCTCATCTATATACTACAGCATGTCACAAGCAACCTCAAATGCTCAGCTAATCTGAATATGTCTTGTTAAAAGTTCTTAGCAATCTTGAATATTTTAAGCACACGTAGTCTTGCATAGAGGTAAGATCTGAGAGCATTGCCATGTTAGTCATCACCTGTGAGCAGCCCCTGATGGCTGCTTTCATTACAGACAACATTCCTGAGTTCTGTTTTAACTATGTAAGATATACAATGTATTTATCAGTGTGTGCTCCATTTCTTCCCCATGATAATTAACCCCTAATCAGTCAGTTCTTTGTTTACATCTATATTACAAAATCTACAACAGCCCAGGTCCTTCGTATGCCCCCCCCCAAAATACAAGCAGAACAAGTGAGTAAACAAATGGACAAATGAATGGCAAAAGAACATGCAGAAATGTCTGAGCTCCTCCATGATACAGCAGGAAACACCACCATATGTCCATTATTGCTGCTGGTTAGTTAGAAGCCCTAGTTCTTGAAACTGTTATTCCAAACAATGGTAAAACCATGCAAAATTACAATTCCTTTTATTTCTCAGATTCTAAGTAATTTTCTGTGCTTCCTACAGATGGTACCCAAACAGATCTTTCCAGAGTGGATGATTTCAGGCCTACTAAACACGAAGTCAGAAGCAACCCCTAGCCTAGTTCATACACAGTGCATCCCTATACTCTAGGACCCCAACTTCCCTTTCTGTGGCTAGGATGCTGTGTTCACAGGTGTGTGATGTGTGTTTGCCTAATAGACTCAGTGACAATTCCTCAGTTTTGCAAAACATCAAGCCAACAATTTGGACACTGCACCACAGAGGAGAAGAGGGTAGAAAAAAAATGGTTGGGAATCTCCAGTCTAAATATAACCCAGCTGCCTACATCCCATCTCCTCAGCTGCCTCTCCAGACAAGTATGTGTCGTGGTCACTTTTCTCATTGAGTGACACAATGCTAAGAAAGTCAACTTAGATGAAGAAAGGCGTATCTTGGCTTATAGTTCGAGGAGATGCAACCCATCATGGCGAGGAAGACAGAGCAGCAGGAACGTGAGGTGGTTGAACACATCACATCCACAATCACAAAGCAGACGGGGATGAGACTGCGTAGGAAGAACAGCGGACCTCACTGGTAAAGCAGTGGCTGCCTCCACACAAATGTCGGGAGGTGGGAAGCCACAGAGGCAACTCCTGCATGAGTACCTAATTGAAGACTGCCTGAGAGCCTAAAGATTGGGTGACACAGACAGTGCCAGCCAATTGGGAAATGCCACTTGAAAGACATGCTTACATGGAACCAATGGGACATGGGTGGAGGGTATAAAGGATGTCCACAAGAACTCATAGATAAGCTTGCTGCAGCCTTCTCACCTGCTCCCAGAATATGAGCCATCTATTTCGCATTACCTCATCTCCAACCCCCAAGAGCAAGTAAGATGAGGCAGTGGGTGGACTAGGGCACAAAGCAGAATCACTGGTCCTCTGTTGCCCTTTTTAATTCATTTACCAGGTTCTCCAGACCATGTGATAGTATCACCCACATTCTGGGTGGCTCTACTCTATTCTCTTAAACCCTTCTGGAAACATCCATCTATAGACATATGTATACAGTGAGTCTAAATCCAGTCAAGTTGCCAGTAGTGATGAGTCACCAGAGCAAAGGAAAGACTACCCCAAGTCTACTTGTAGCCCAAAAAAAAAAACTAAGACCAAGTGGGTAGGTTTGGGGCTGGGTCTTATCGTTAGGATAAGGATGGATGTTGTTAGAGATGAACAGCATCTCTTTCTAACACTAAAATATCATTTCTCCGGGAACACAGAAAGTTCCACTAGGGGGCAGGCAGTCCATGGGGTGGGGTAGCTGGGTCATCTTGGACCACCATTTAGCAAGGGCTCTCAGATGCATGATTGATCTTTACCGGTGATACATATTTGTTTTCAATCTTCTGAAGTCTTTTTGCAACAGTAATTAACATCAGACAGTGCATTTTCTGGTTAATGCAACCTCGGCACCTATAATCGCTCAAATCTGCACTCTCTCTCTCTCCACCATGACTCTGTCTCCATGCTCCGTCTCTTCGTGTTTACTTCTGCTTTAGCTTTTCCTAATCTAAAATAAATCAGCATGAAAAGCATTAGATTTTTTCATTTAGATTCTCAATTGACTTTTATTACTGAGATAATTCCCCTTATCTGATTGCAGATGGGGGATTGTTCCCTTGTTAGGATCTGAAGGAAGATGGTGAGGTTCAGCCTCTCCTTGCGTTTCCCTCATTCTCCTTTGCAAAGGTGGAAACTGGCAGGGCTCCAGCTTGAGAAGGCATCGAATCAGAGGGGTAATCTCCATCACCTGTCCTCTTGGAGGCAGGCACATTAAAGTCTTCAGGCTCTTTCCCAGCTGCTTCATGAAAAGTGGTCTGCAAAGAACACAGTTCTTCTATCTTCCCACGGAGGAAGATAGCTCCAGTCTGTTAGCAGGTAGAAATGACCGCAGCCAAGAACAAAATGATTGACTAGAAAATTCTATACAAGTACCAGGCATGTTGGGCAGAATCATTTCAAAGTGCGGGTATGTCAATGACCCTGCTACAAGGTCAAGTTTAACTCAACGTCTGTGTTCAGGTGATATTCCCTGATTTCTTAAGTATTTCTTCCAGCATGTTCTATCATGTCTGCTATGATTCTTCTACTTTCTCCTTACTTTCCATGAGATGAGGGCTATGGCTCTAGGGACAGAATCTGTTTCTTGTACCAAGAGGAAATTTTTCTCCCAGTAATCATTTAGTACCACGTCCTGCTTTCCCCAGTGACTGCCCCCTCCCCCCAGCCTTACAATGGGAACTACTTGAGAATCAGATACAGCAAAGTCACTTTGACTTTGGAATATCCTAGAAAGTTCTGAGAGTTCAATAGCCCTTTCCAATCTATGACTAGTAACTCAACTGTTACTGCTTTTCTGCATTCAAAGCAACAAAGACAAAAATCTAAATCACAGAGGAAGATAAGGGCTATTCTCAGCCCTTCACTGATCTGCCTGCATGGGACTCCTCCTCTGGCCTGAGCAGCAGAGATTGACATCTTAAGTAAGTAGCTGCTTGAGTGGTGTTTGTTTGTCTTTGTTTTGTGTGTGTAAAAACCAGATTTACAGAAAGCAATCTAAAGAGAGCCCTTTTCATACCCGACTTCAAGATTTTTGAGAATTAGGGGGAAAGATACCTTCTACTTATTGGAGGAGGCACAATTTGGTCCTTAATGGTTTTCTCACAAGAAAATGATTGCAGCTGTGTTCCAGAGGGCTTACCAAGAACTGAGCAGTGCTAAATGCGTCTGAGGTATTGTATGATTTCCATGGCAACCCCAGAAGAAAGGGTCTACCACAACTCCATCTTCACAGCAAGGAATAGTCATTCTTAATATTGTTGTTTGTAACAATGTCAGCAACAGTGTGGTCTATAGTGAAGTATTCTTGAGTTCCTACTGTGCACCAAACTTCATCTGGAGCTCCTTCTGCATGTAACTGTATTGCAGTCCATGACAGCATTACTTGAAGGCATCATGCTGAAAATCTATCCTGTAGAAAGCCACAATGCAGTGGCAAGCTCTCTGAAGCAACAGATAATGGAGAAATTAAAAGCTGATGGGCAGTTTCAGAATTAATTCAGGCCAGACTAAAAGGCAAACTTGCCTATAACAGGACTCCAAAACATCCAGCCTTCTGCTGTCTCAAGAGAGAAGGATTGATTTGATGATGATGATAAGAAGTTGCCCTGGAAACTTGGAGTGATGGTTCATCTTGACTGTCAACTTGACTAGATGAAGAGGCTCCTGGAAGATTTGTAAGCACCCTTCTGGGCAGGTCTACAAGAGCATTTCCAGGGATGATTAAATCATGAGGGCTTGACCTACTAAAGAGTTTAATCTAGTGTTGAATATAAAATATGACTAGATTGTCATGTGGTGGGGAACTGATTGGAGGAAGTGGGTCACAGAGGTGGTGTCCTCAAGGACTAAATCCTGTCTTTGGCTTCTGTTAATCATTTTGCTTTGCTTTCTGGGTGTCCTTATGTGAGTCTCTGCTCTGCTATGCCCTCTCCATGATCAACCAAGACTTCTGAAACCTGAACTAAACCAATCTTGCCATTCTTGAATTCTTTCTGCTGTGCATTTTGTCATGGTGATGATAAAACGAACATACTTGAGGTTTGGGAGGTGGCTCATGGCATAAAGTGCCTGCCACATGAGTATAAGGACCTGATTTTGTGTTCTCAGGACTCAAATTAAAAGCTGTATGCAGCAGCCTTGTCCATTTGTAATACCAGGGCCCAGGTGATGGGTATATGAGGGGCTTGGTGCTTGTTATTAAGCCAGTCTGGCTGAATCAAGAAGTTTCATGTTTGGTGAGAGACGGCACCTGGGTCATGGTGGAGGGCAGGAGGTTTCTGAGAGCACAAGACTGGAAACTTCAGGTTGGTGGAAATATCTCAGATCACAATTTAGTGCTGGTTTCATCACTGTCTGCATCTGCCCAAACAAAATGAACTATGCTCTATTTAAAATCCATGAATATTGAGGTATGCAAATTTTAGTTTTAATAAGGATGAACTTTTAAAAAAAAAATCATATCCTGAATAAGCTCCGATTTAGCTCAGGGTTGAATTCAACCAGCATGTCTAATAAGAAATAAACCCAGTCAGTAGGTTGCCCTTGGGTATCTTACCACCCACCAGCAAAACCTATAATGGAGGATTAAGATGTGTGCTTAGAGTTCATGTACCTTAAGCACAAGTGAGTGGAAGGCCAGCTTTGTTGAGTGTGTGTGGGACCTGTGTGTTTACCCAAGGGTGTATACACAGAAGCTCCACACTGGCTTAATGTTGCCATCTCAAATGATTTCTTATGGTGGTAAAACATACATAGCATAAAATTCACCATTGCAGTTGTGTGTGTGTGTGTGTGTGTGTGTGTGTGTGTGCGTGTGTGCACGCACTTTTTCATGTGTGTGCTATACATGTGTGCATATACCCATGGAGGCTAGAGGTCAACTTTACATGACTCCCTTAATCATCCTCCTCAATATGCTTTGAGATAGGCTCTCTCACTGAGCCTTGAGCTCATCAGTTGGGCTAGCCTGGCTAGCCAGGGAGTTTTAGGGATCTACCTATTTGTAGCCCTTCACCATAGCACATAAAGAGGTTTTATATGGGTCCTGGAGATCTGAACTCGGGTCCCCAGGCTAATACAACCAAGCACTCCATCAACTATACCATCTCCCCAACTCCCATTGCAACCATTTTTAAAAGTTATTAAGATTCCCCATGATGACATTCAGCCACTATTACCACTGCTACGGTTTGAATAAGAAAGGCCCCCCATAGACTCATGTATTTCAATGCCTGCACTTGGTGGTGGAGCTGTTGGGGAAGTATACAGAACTTTTAGGGGGTGGAGCCTTGCTGGAGGAAGTATATCACAGGTGCAGGAGGGGGGGGGTTTACTGAAAGTTTATGGCTTCAAACCCTCCCCCCCTCCCTCCCTCCCTCCTCCCTTCCCTTTCCCCTCCTCCCTCCCTCTCTTCCTCTCCCTTTTCCCTCCTCCTCCCCCTCCTTCTCTTTGCCATCATGACCTTGCCATCATGCTGTCCTTCTAGAACTGTAAGCTCAAATAAACTTTCTTCTCTAAGTTACTTTTGGTCATGGTGCATTGTCACAGAAACCGAAAAGTATCTAATATAGCCACTATCGATTTCCAGAATGTTTTCTTCCCCAAAAGGAAGCTCTGTACCCATTAGCTAATCCCCCACATCGCCAGCCTTCTAGACTCTATTCTCCTCTATGCTATGTGACTTGGGCTATGCTGGCTGCTGGTTAAGAGGGATAGAAAGTCTGGCTAACATGCTTACGTTACTTCCTTGAGTGGAGCAACCATACATGCTGAAATAACTGTAGAGAAAGCAGGGAAGCTGGGAAACCGTAAGCCACCTCTGCAGGCCTTGAGTACCTTCAAGCAAGCTAGGGGCAGTGAACATGGGCAGAACATGACCATATTCAAGGATAGGAATAAGACAGTTAAAGTTACTTCTTGCAGCAAGCCCATTATTCTTGGAAGAATGAACCATATATGCCCATAGATGAGCTGGGACATAATTGTCACTTCGCTGATTCCACACAAGAGTTAATGTTGTAATTCATATCATTTTGCAAAAGTGTCAAAAAAAGTTTCACAGCCCAATACAAGCAGCCATTTTTCTGAGACTGCTTAGGAGAGCCTTCCCATTTGTACTCCTGAATCCCTAGGACAGTGGTATACACGAGAAAGCCATCAGAGTTTGCCATATCCCAGGGAACATGTCTCTCCCATACACCCATGGAAACCTTTCTGCATGTCTAACCTGGCTCATTGCCACTCAACAGGCTGAGTTACTCAGGGACTGGAGAGTAATGTCAGGCAGAGGACAGAGCAGGATCCTGAGAAGCCAATGGGCAAAGAAGAGTGCAGAGAGGCTGGTGGCACCTAGCATGAATCAATGAAAAGATGAACATATGTGCAGCTAAAATCACAGTTTTTACAAACGTCCTGTAAGCACATGGCTGAGTTAGAGGCATCTGGGCCCCTGTGCAGGTGCCCACTCTGTCCCTTGCTCTTGGCTGCAGGCTGCTTCATCTTAGAACAGCTTCTTGCCTTCCATATAAAGCAGCAAGCTATTTGCTATACGCTTTGAGAAACTATCCTGTCCATTTTCCTTCGGCTCTATTTGCTCCTTAGACACATTGTCATTTCCAAATTGTGGGTTTTGCTGAAGCTATTCAATTTTTGTGTTGTCTTCTCGAGACAGAGAGAGGATGTGAATTGGACTTGAGATTATTTCACTATTTTGGAATCCTATTAACAAAAAGGATAATCAAACAGGCAACTGCTGCTTTGTAGCTTCACTTGGGCAAACTAGAGTTAAAACTTAACTGTCCATCATCTTGCTGCCTGTCTGCTCATCCCTGAAAAGCCTGAGTGTACAAGGGAGTCAACTGTTAGCACTGAGTCAGAGAAGACATCGTCCATGCAGTAACTGTCACTTTCCCTGACTTCCCGTTTGCACCCAAGATGCATTTAATGAGCTTTTGTTCATCATTTATTTATGACAGATTCCTAAAGCATCTCTATTCAAGGCTGATCTGGTGTCAGGACTAAATACAAGGTCCCATAGAGCAAAGCATGAAGCCCTTCCTCATGAGGTTCACAAATGGACTCCACCCTGTCCCAGAACCTCCTTTATTTTTCTCTATCTAAACAAATAATTGGGACTTAGTTGGAAAGCAAAGAACTCAGACAGCCAATCAGATTCCTACCTTCTGTGTGAATGAATGCCTTGCATACTAACCTTTCCGTGAGTCTGAGCAGTAGCTACAGACAGAGCAGGCTCCAGCTCCTATGGCTAAACTATGTTTTAGTAGAAAATAGTGTCACTGGTGATACGGAGGTTACTAACTTGTTGTCACTGAATCGGTCGAAATGGAGACTAGGTCAGGTGGGCCTGACTGTTAAGTGAAATGTAATGTGAAAGTAAATAAGTCAAGAGAGACTCAATACAGAAAGATTTTCCAGACGACTTGGAAAGGGCAAACAAGGGACCAGAGATCTCTCCAATGACCCAGGTTGGGTTCCCAGTAGCCACATGGTGACTCCCAACTGCCTGGAACTCTAGTTCTAGGGAATCAGACGCCCTCTTCTGGCCTCTGAGGGTTCCTACATGCGTGTGAAGCACATATTCTAACTCAGATACATACACATAAGTAAATATAAATAAATAATTCTCAAAGGATAAACTAGTCTCTCTGGCTAGAGCCACATGGCAAGGCCCTATAGATGGCATCTGGCAGTTGGTCTTTGGCTGTTACCCACAAGGAAATGGAAATTCTGGTCCTGCAACAAGAAACTAAATTTCTTTAATTACCAGTAGCCTTGGACGTGGTCCCTAAGCATCTGGTGAGAAGCTGACACCTGTTCAGAATGGTGAGGGCTTCTCTGTACAGAGGACCCATCTAACACACACTAGGACCGGTAGTCTGCACAACTGTCAGGCCGACCTGCTACACAACAATCCAAAACAAGTGCAGACGGGGCTTGCCAGGGTGTGTTCCTGACTTTCAAGAGACAATCCAAGCTCAAGATGTCTTCTGTCAAGCACTGTGCTGATGTAATCCTGGCCCTAAGAAAGGTGGATGCTTCAGTCATCAGTGTAGGGTGATCACAGGAAAATAACCCACTTTCCCTGGATTGGGACACCCTGGCTGATCTATCCTGTGCACTACCATTGGGGAATATATATGTTTGGCAGGTGGTTCTTTACACATTCTATTAACTGTAAACATTGGAGCCAGGATCTCCTTACACCTTTCTTCCCCGTCTTCCTTCTTCCCCCCTTCTGAGGCTCTCATGATGCATGTACTAGATCTTACCATTGTCAGACTTATCACTGAGACTCTGCTCTCTGTCTCCTGTGTGTAGTCTCTCACTTGCCTCTCTCTTGATCTCTCTACTTTTTTCTCTCATCCTGAGTTTGGGGGGAAGCTCAATGATCTTGCCTTCTGTAGTATCAAGTCTGCAGCTGATCACACCCAGTAAAGTTTCTAGGCCATTTCCTTTTGTTCCTTCCCCAATCATTCTGCATAGCTTTTTTTTTTCATAGATCATCCATTTATCTCTCCAAAATGCTGATGGCTCCCTTTAAATCTAAGGACTTCAAAGGGGAAACAAAACATTTGCAAGATTGATGGTAGCCTTTGTAAGAGCCCATGTTTGCTAGTTCCACCATTTCAATGAACACTGCTATTAACCAGCATTTATCTTGATCATGAGTCAGACTTTTGGATTTTTTTTGGATGTCTAATAATCTCGGACTGGGTGCTAGATATTGTAAATGTTACATTATCCATTGCTAACTTTTTTTTTTTTTGTAGTCTTGTAAAGAACATTGAACTTGGTTACTTGGTTTTGCTAGCCAGTTAAACTACTTAAGGAAGAATTTGGTTCTTTCGGGTTGCTTTTATAACTGCAGTGAGATGAGTCTGAGGCTTGGGTCTAAAGACTACTTTAGACACATTTCAAAGGGATGACCTCTAGGGGTTCTACTAAATTGCTCGCAAACCCAACAAGGTCTCTACCTTCCAGATGGTTGAAGGTCTGAGAGGACAATGGCCCTTCGAGAGTGCTGGGAACCATTCCTCTCACAGCCCGATCAGGAACTGCACTTTTCCTGGCCAGCCACTCTACAACCCAGCAAAGCACAAGTGGGTTTTCAGCCAGACTCAAGGAGACCTGAAGCAACTTTTTGGTGCTATTTCTGTGTTGTCTCCTGCTTCTCAGGGACTGTGACCTCAAATTCTAGCTGCAATTCCAGTCTCTTCAACTGAGAGAGACTGCTGGGCTCTATTTAGGTTCCCCTGACCTGAATAACTACTATTTGGAAGTTGTTAAGTCTTTTTGCCAGAAACATCTTCTTGTTACCCAGTTTTAGCCCATGCTTCACTCTTCCCACTGAACCTTAAAATCCTCCCAGACTTACAAGAGGCACATGGCCAAATGTCTACATCTCTGAACAGCCCTGTTGGGTTCTTTACATTCACGCTTTTGTGTAGATGTTGACCAGCTGCCCCACCAGAGGATGAGCAGGCATAAGAGCCTGACTTTATAGCTGTGTTCCCAGCAGTTCCTGGCTCATAGGGGAATCTGGTTATATATCTTTTTGTTTTAACTTACAGCTATATAAGAAAGTCATATATAAATTTATTTATGCTAGAGATGTTAACACAATTTCAAGCTTTGTTTTGTAAGAATTCTGTACTTTTGTGTTTATTTTTTTCATGTGAATAGACTTTAGAATGTGTGTCTTCCTCGCTAGTATTCTCCTTTTAAATGAGGTTTAGTTATTTTTATTTCATGTGTCTGAATGTTCACCTACATGTATGACATGTAAGCATGTGCATCAGATGTGCACAGTGCCTGAGAAGGCCAGACTCCCGCCAGAATCGCAGTTGCTGATGCTTGTGAACTGCCATGAGGGTGCTGGAAACTGAACCCACATCCTTTGCAAGAGCAGCAAATGCTCTTAACTGCTGAGCCATCTCTCCAGCCTCCCTCATTAGCACTTGCAAAAGACATCTTTATCATGTAAGGGATAAAGCCCTCATAAGCCAAAATCAATAATATTAAGTACCTGGACTCTTACAATGCTCCACATGGAATTTAAGTTGCATGCCTCCATATTGAACTTGTCCAGGTTTCCCACAATTGTAATTATAGTCTCATGATCCACTGTCCAACCACCAGAAGATATGTTCATATGAGTTATTAGTATTGGTTACATAATTTTATTATTTTCATTTATGTTTTTATTGTATGGGTGGGGTGTGTACATGTCATAAAACACATGTGAAGGTCACAGAACAGTCTGCAGGAGCCAATTCTCTCCTTCCATCATGTGGGCTCCAGAGATCAAACTCAGGTAGTCAAATTGCCAACAACAGCCTTAATCTACAGAGACATCTTAGCAACCCTGGGTGTTTATATTTTAACATAGAACATTATATATATACACACATGTACATGTATATAGATGTATTATTATTAATAAATTTACATATAATATATACATGTATATATATACACATACATGCATAGATAGATAGATAGATAGATAGCACCAAAGTTATTTAGATCATTCTACACAGCACCTAAAGTAAGGGTTAGCAATTTCAATTGGCAAGTCAAATGTAGCCTGCCACCAAACTACCACATTTACTATTAGAAATAATTTGCTGAACTCTATGCTAAAGCCGTGAGAGCTGTCTAGAATTCTAGATGGACTACTTACAGTAGAATCAGCATGACAGAATTTGACTCTCTTTTCACACATCATAAACATTATAGCTTTTAAATACTATCACCTACTTGGAAAACAAACTTCTAAAACGCTATGTTTAAACTATCTCATGTTTTCTGCTGGTTGGTAGATATTTTAAGGCAAGCCTGAGTGTTTTCCCTTCACTTCCTGTGCTCACTGCAGGAGTAGAAACTGGGGCAGCAAAATTAGAAGGATGAAAGTTCCAGGCAAACAGAGAAGACAAAGAATCATGACTGGGGAAGGAGGGCAGTGGAAGACCCTGACCTGGCCTCTGCCATCAGACCCGAGTGTATTTCCCTGTGTCTATGAGGACTCCTGGGTCGCCTCTCTGGCATTTGCTGTCAGGAGGGGAACCTTGCCTCTTTCTTTTCTCCTCCTGAGCACCATATGAGAAACACAAATTTCAGAGTAGGACATCATGAGGCCAGAGTTCTCCTATCCGCACTAGTTGTGTCCCTGTGACACTTGCATCAACTCTCTGAGCCTGTCAGAATTTTCTCTTTGGAACAAAATAAAAATGGGGCTCATGTGTCTCACACAGCTGTGGTGAGGATGAATGAGGCTTTTCAGGGATCAGCCACACCAGTCTCCTTTGTTCCATCTCTGCCTCCACTGAGGTCCTCTCACACACATGCAGTGATCTTGGCCTGGCCAACTGATACACCTCCCCCACTCTTTGCACACCAGTTCTCCCAATGGAGTGAGTGGTTTCTACTGGTGTTTTTGTTACTTTCCACTGGGTCCTGTGGAGACAGGATGGGTCTAGAACTTCAGGTCATAGCTTCATGTTTAATGTATAGTCCTGCCAGGGCCAGAGGTGCAGCTCAGCAGTTCTAGGCTTAATTCCCAGCACCACACATAGACAAATACAACAGCCCATAGATTTCCAAACTAGCCATGGACAGTGGAGGAGGGAAAGGTCTGAAGTGGAAACAGAATGATCATCTTGAGTTTCTTGACCTGGATTGCTTGAGCCTACGTTACAGCAGGAGTCACCAACATGCTATTCCAGTAAAAAGTAAAATAAAGTAAAAAAAAAAAAAATCACTCTGAGGCCAGGACTTGAGGAAGCAAACCAGGATTCCTAAGACTTTGATCTGGCTCAAAGTCAAAGCTGTCGTGTCAGCTGGGCTAGATGTTCGGTGACACTGCCATGTGCTTTTTGATAACCAGGAGAAGAAAACTTTTGTTTCTCTACCTTTTGGTCTTTTGTGACCTCTTCACTCCATGAATCAAATCATCATGAAGCCTGAGCACTTAGTGTTTAAGTGCTTTTATTTCTCAGATCCTTAAGACAGAGCCCAGTCACTTGAAAGTCTTCATCACAGCCCATAGTAGAGGCACGGGGAGAGGGTTTAGCTTGTGAAGTGCTTACCTTGAAAACATGAGGATCTGAGTTGGATCCCTAGAATTTATTTTTTTTTATGCTGGGCATTGTAATATGTAGTTATAATTCCCATAATGGGACGATGGATACAAGTGGGTCACTGAGGCTCACTGGCCAGCTACCTAGTCTACTTGGTAAGTCCCAGGCTAATAAGATGTGTCCAAAAGCAAAATAGAGGAATGACAAATAGAGGCTACAGAGGAATGACAACTTACCTGTGACCTTCACAAGCACCTACACACACACACACACGTATTTGCATGTGGCATGAACATGCATACATACATAAAGACAGAGACAGACAGACAAAGACAGAGAGACAGAGAAAGGGGGAGAAGAGAAAGCAGACTTTCTCAGCCATGGTACAACACAAAACCAAAGCAAAATAAAAAGGTAAAAGCTGTGACACGATAGGGTTTTCCCCCATTGTACATCCAGCAACACAGCCTATGATCCCTGATAGAGGGAAAATGAGAGAGAAGACCATCCCAATTTTTCCTACATGAGGGGCTTTCAGATTGCACCACTAGGGATGGAGACTCAGGAGAGTCAGAGATTTCACTTAGCACAGGATACATAGGCAGGACTCAGGTGGCAATGACTCAGGTCATTGACAGAATTCATGAGTGGGGACTGTAAGAATAGAACACGTCAGCTGACCGCAGGAGACCCCTCAAGGTTTCTGACCTACATCTGTTTGAGAGAAAACTATCTGATAGCAAGAGAAAAGAAATTCTGGAAAGGGGCAGGTCAGGAGGTCATTTCCAGACCTTGAATACATGGAAAGAACTCATATTCTCACCAGTAGGCAGGTCTCATCACATCTGGGAAGTCAGACTCCTCAGAAAGGCTGTTTCTTAACTGCAAAGTGTGTCCTAGAATGGGACTCCTCCTGCTCAGTACTCTGGGTATTTTAGACTGGTGTGATCTCCGTTGGAAGAAAGGGGGCTGGGCTGTATGTTGTAAGAAATTAACATCATTTGTGCTTGGGAAAGAACTCAGTTAAATGCATGCTGTGAGAAGCAAAGCTTGATCCCCAGAACCTATATACAAAGTTGGAATGATGGCATGCTCTTAAAGTCTCAGATTTCAAGATACTGAGAAAGGTAAGTAAGTTCTCAGGGCTTGCCGGCCAAGGCCAAGCAGTGGTTTACAGGAGGGAGAGAGAGAGAGAGAGAGAGAGAGAGAGAGAGAGAGAGAGGAGAGGGAGAGGAGAGGGAGAGGAGAGGGAGAGGAGAGGGAGAGGAGAGGGAGAGGAGAGGGAGAGGAGAGGGAGAGGAGAGGGAGAGGAGAGGGAGAGGGAGAGGGAGAGGGAGAGGGAGAGGGAGAGGGAGAGGAGAGGAGAGGAGAGGAGAGGAGAGGAGAGGAGAGGAGAGAAGAAGTCCTGCCTCAAAGAAGCAAGATGAACGGCATCATCCAAGTTTGACTTCTGGATTCCATACGCATTAACACGTGTGTACACAAGCATGCACACACAACTTCATATGTATACAGAAAGGCTGGCAGCATCTATGACCTCTGCCCATTCGAATCACCTCCTCCAAGCTTGTCATCAAACATGACCAAGGAGCAAAGCCATGGTATTTGAGAACCTCCACTCTGCACCAGAGCCTCCTTCAGACCTCTTACAGTTCCACCACTAAGCCCCAGAAGGACCAATCTGTCTGTAAGCACCACAGTCTTCTACCAGGACCCACCCAACACTGTTTACTGGAATAGAACAAAATGAAGCTTTCGACCATCCAAAAGTCACAATAGCTCAAATCCAACTGAAAAACTGATATATAAATAAGAAAGGAAATACAATTCAAATCCAGGAGGCAAACCAGTCATGAGAAATAAATGGGAAAAACAAGAGAGAGGTGGATGAACAGCACTCACAACAGCGTTCAACCCACTGTTGGAGTTTGCTTTGTGCCCTTGGGAAGATAGAGAGGACGGTGAGCCCGAGAGAAATGGGAGATGTAAGAAGCCACCTAGAAACTGTTTGGTGTTGATGCTTTGATAGTACTCCAGGCCCACTGTGTCACAGTTGTCTGAGCTGGGTCACATGCATAGAGGGATAGTTAGACTTCACCATGATCCTTCTAGGCATCCAAATCCAAGCATTTCTGGCAAAAGTCATCATCATCATCAACAACAACAACAACAGGAAAATAGAGATGCAGACAACAAAAGAGGTTCAGTTAAACAGTGTGTTCCACATATAACACCTTTCATGAAAAGAGTGTTTAAAGTTGTCCTCTATCAGAAGACAAATAGTGAGGCCTAACTGACAAGTTCCATCAAGCACCTATTACCAGACAGGCCTGAGTAATCTTTTGTAACACATATTATCATGGCAAATTGTCATGTTTTGTTTGAGATCACCCAGGTTGGCTCTGAAGTACACATTCCCAGCATCATCTGAGACCAAAGCATGTTTGTCTCACAGTCCTCTGAGGTCCTGTCTGGGCATGAGTCACCCACCCCCAGTTCTGTGACACAAAAAAGCCCATGAGCAAAATTGGTGCACCCTGGAAAACATGGAGGAGGAGAGGTATTTCCAGCAGAGGTTACCGTTGCTTATCTTGTAATATAAAAATGTCTGCCGTGGGGAAAGCAGCTGTGTGTCCAACCATGGAGAGAAAGCTCAATGGACTCCCGCTGACTGCCTCAGCCTCCCTCATCAGTTTAGGCTGGATTCTCTGAGCACCTGATGCCATACCGGTCTCAATATCTGCTCCTGTTCCTTCTTTTTGACTTGGAAACCTAACCCGAGGGGTCCCGGCACTCTGCTTGGGACCCTCTCTACTGGAAATTCCAACTGACTGTTTTATCAGGGCTTCTCCAGTTGGTTTCTTCTGGGTGTTTGTCTACCTAGATTTGGTCGTGGCCTTTCTGTTGTCATTTGTTCTTTTACTTGGATGAGTCACTGGATGCCCAGTGCAGTCTCTGTAGGGAACACCCACTGACTGCCTTAAAGGAGCTTCACACCTCCATTTCTCCTGGATGCTCTGAGCACCCAAGGTGTTGATGCTTTGCCACCTATGTATCAGTTTCTCCATCTGCTGATAGCCATTTACTCTTTTACTTTGACTTGCTGTATACTTCATTCACTGAAAACCACATTGTATAGCTATTGTAGATCATTCTCTGAACTTTGTAGAGCAGAGATGCTTATCTGAACTTAGGGGAGCAGAGATGCTTAAACACACTCACCCTGGGTGATGCATACCTATCATACAACACTATGGCTTCCCTTCCCATGGCTGATGAAGTCATCAGAGCCTTATTCATGGGGCATCTCAGGAATGCATGCTCACAACGTGACCAGCAAACGTAGATTTTAGATAGGACCATCCATGTCCAGATAAGGCTTGGTTAATTTTTGAACCCTACAGGATACTTACTCAGAGAAAGAGTTCCCTTAACACATAATGTTCCTGTTAGTTTGGGGTACTTTTGAAGTCAAGAGGGATCCAGGCTTTGCAAGCATCAGGCACCAGGATCGTTAATGTTCTCACACTCCTCTGTTTCCTCACCTGGCAACTTCTCAGGACAGGTTCTGCTCATTGCTCCTATTGAAGGCAGTTTAAGGAAGGGACTAGATATACCTAGACCATGCCTGGGCTGGAGATACACCAATCATTGCTGTCCCAAGTAGAGAGTGATTTCTCTAAGCATTAGTGAAGTGCAGGACTACAATGATAGCTTTAAGAGAACACCACATCTAAAGGCAGCCCCTACTCAGCAGATTCGCAGTTCCTCCCAGGAACTTGACACCAGTAAACTTTTCACAGAAAAAAAAAATCTCCCAAATTCACTTTTATTAAAAAATAAACAAACAAACCCATTTCTTTAATCTAGTACCCCTCTTGATTGAGAGTTCATCCCAGCAACCTTGCTCATTTTCTACCCAATCAGTTACTTCATGGTCAAAGCCCAGGTTAACAGGAAGGTCCTGAGCTGATGTAAGGAGAGAAGTTACCGGGCTGAGTCCAGCCGCCAGCTGGACTTTAATTTGTCTCCTGGGTGTATTAGGCTTGAGAAATAGAGCATCAAGGTTTGTTTTTCCCTGCTCGCTTCTACCTAAGCAGTACTGACAAGCCCCAGTACGAATAACTGTAATACTTCAACGGCTTTGGACTATTTTAAATTCTGAAATGTTTACTACTAAACTTTGATAATGGAAAAGAATCAGCCTGAGATAAACACAGGACTCCTGGAAGATATCTGTATGCTGATAATGGTACCAGCCACAAGCAGCTATCTTTCCAGAAAGTAAACATATAAAATCTGATGAAAAGATCATACACAGAATAAACTGCAAGTCTGGGCAGCAGACAGATGCAATGTGTCTGCGAGACCTGAAAAGATGCCTGGCTTGTAGGCATCTACTGTGTACACCTCCACCCACATCTCCCAGCTCTGAACTTAAGCACAGCTTAAAATTCAGAAGGTCAGGAGACCAGTATCCCATTTTTCAAGGGCAGGCTAGTTTTCAAATGTGGCCTGCCCTTGAGCCCAGGGAGTGGGCCCAGTGTGGACCATGTCTCTCTCATATAGATTCAGTAAACACTAACCACCCGGTTGGACGGTTAGCTGGGGAGTGGCCTGGGGTTTATTCAACATACATGGCTAGGCTGTTGGCTGTCAACCATAGTAAACAATTCTGCCACAGACACAGAATTGTGGCAATCAGCATATACGACGTTTTTTGTCCAATCTCCTGCTGAACACCTTTTGACATTACTTTCGGTGTGACTATAATAATGAAGGAATGAGGAAGTCTTATTTATAAACAATGGAAGGCGAGACAAGGTATTCACTAGGAAAAGTTTAAAACAGAGCCACAAACACTACTGTAAAATGCATGATGAGATATTTCAACAGTTTTCCCGTCTCTGGGGGACTGGAAAATCCCTGCAATGACAATTCTGCAGTGATAAAATTCTGTCCCCATCTGATTAATTACTTGTGAATAATAACATCTCTGGTTTCTTTCAATTATTTTATAATTGTACACCTTTTGCTCTGTCTGATTGGGCAACAAATTAATGAATAAGGACTCCTACTGAATTTAATTAACCCCATTTTTCCTGTGGCCTTTCCATACCTCTGTGGCTAACCTGGAAATTCACTCTCCCTGAGCTGGAACTAGAAGAAGCCAGCCTTGAACCCTGCAAAACCTGTTCCTCCCAGTCAGGTTGGCTTCCCTGCTGCCAAGTGTGGGTGACTAAAGGTCTCAAGTATTTGCCAGAACTTAGTGGAGGGCTTTCCTAATAACAGCATCAACATGCAAACACTCACCTTATTGCAAAGCATTAGCAATGTGCGAGTTACAATCAGCCATAGAGATGGGTAAGCGAGCTCTCTGGGAGTCAATTACAGTGTCATTCATAATGTATTCCAGGTACAGTGAAGAGCTGATCAGATTTCATGTGTTTGTCTACTTTCTGAAAAGATAACAGCTACCCAGAGGAGAAAACAAATATTTTTCAGGGTGATGTGTTTACCTCTAGTTGACATTTTCAAACTGCAAAGTCCTTCCCATTTTCCAAAAAGTTGTATGGGCTTGAAAACTAAAGCTCATGTTAAAAAAAAAAAAATAAGAGACTGTTCTGTAATCTTGCTATCTCAACTCAATCGAGACAGTCATGAACTCTCCTGGTAAGCACACAGGCAGACAAACAGGCATTTCTTCCTAGAGACAGCTAAGTGCAAACTCACAGGGCTAAGAACCCTGGGTTCACAGAGCGCACTGCAGTTCCCAGGTGTGCATACCAGCGACCCAACTCCAAAATCATTGAGCAGATTTTTGTTGTCAATTCTACGTCATTACATTCATCTGTTATGTTATTCCCTCCAACATATCTCAAAAGCTGAAATAAACTAAAGGATTTTTAAAAATTATTTTAAAAGTTACTAATAAATTAAATTTGTTAGGCCACAGTAGACACCTGGCCAGTGGGGTAGCCCCAAACACTTCCATCAAAATGTGGTATATCTCGGAGCTCAGTGTGCACCTGCCCTCCCAACCTTGACGAGTCCCAGCTGTACCTCATATTCACTCGCTGGCTGCTCAGTCACCTTCAGGCCGGGACACGTGTGGATGAAACAAACTTTGGCTCTTCTCTGGGAAGGAAGCCAGCCCCTCTTCACCAAGTCTGAGACCATCACATGGTTTTTCAGGCTGGTACTAAATGCAGTTATCTGAAAGGTGGGGTGCACAGCCTTCCCCTCCCCGGGAGGTTTTGCAGGCATTCCGGAGCACTGTGCAATACTGGGAATCTTGTGACTTCAGCAAGCCAGCCTGGCAAACACAATTTTCTTTGTTTGGTGCAGGTATTGAGTGCAGCAGGAGGAGTCTGGGACCAGCCCCAGGGCAGGTCTGTGTCTTCCAACTTCAGACAGTTGCTCCAAAATCTTAGCTATAGGGGCTCACGAGATGGTTGTGGAAACCCCTCGGGTGACCTTTAAATGTCATGAGAAAAGTTCCTTACAGCTGCAGCTTGGCCAACTCCAGCCTCCCGCCCGGGCTCTGAGGTCTTGTTGTCTTCTCTGATTTCAAAGAGACACGTTTCATTCTCGCTTGTTTTCTACTTGCCTTTAAGTTCCAGACTCTGTATTTGCCTGGTTACCAAAAGGTTAGATATGTGTTTCCATCTCCAGACCCTCAAATCCAAATAAATTATTTACAGAGCTCTGTACAAAGGAACCAGGCGCGATAATTGCTGCTTTTTAGAATGTCTGCTTTTGCTTGCCAGGGGCCTGAAAGGAACAAGTGCAGACTGCCTACCAGCACAAAGGGTGGCCTCAGCCCTGCAAGAGATAAGAGTGCATTCAGGGAAAAAGAGACTCACAGAAGTGACAGCTTCAGGTGGGCATGGAGACGAGGCATGCTGTGCCTGGAAGGACAGTGGCTCAGGTAGGGGTTCCCATCCAGATACAACCAGGGAAGTCCTCTCACACCTTGAGCCTCAGTTTCCCCAGGAAAAGCACTGAGATAGAAAAGCCCTTCCTACCAGCCCCTCCCCAGATTATGAGGATCAGGTGAGCTGCACCACCAGACAGGAAAGAGCTGCAGGTGCCAAGGCTGAGGCACACACCCTGTTTAAGAGAGAGTCGCACTTCTGCTCAAATTCTTCGGCACAGTTCTCTCTCCACAGCAGGACTTCATAGTGCCGTGCTTATGAAGGTTTACTTTATGCAGAAAGTTATTAGATTCTGAATGTCAGGTTGCTTAGAGCACAGACCCAAGGTGTATTACCTGCTATTTTCATTTCCTGTGTTGGAGCCATTTCTGTTCATCTGGGCTTGGGAGCCTTTAGCCAAGGGCCTGTGCAAAACAAAGCCGACAGCAAGACCTGGAACTCTTCTTGCAGGGGACTTTTGACTTTTCCCTGTGAAAACTTGAACTCACTTGCATCGCAAGCCAGGGAAGGCCTTGGTGACTTTCCCAGACGCAGAACTCAATGTCGGTTAGACCCTTGCTCCTCCCTGCTGTGCACAGATGGGGGGCAGGGGGCTGCAAGTCTTAATTATTGGCTAGGACCTGGTTGGTGGGATTTTAGACTCGTGTTATTGAGGGCAAGAGTTGAATGTTAGAACCGAGAATTGGAGCCCGGGAGGAAGTGACTTGAGGTCATTTTGGCCAGTGTTTACACCTGAGTGTGAAAACAGTAGACACAGACTAAATACCAGCCCCAGGCCACAGGACTGGGTCTCCTGTGTTCATCTGTGACTCTGGTTTTCCAAAAGATGTGCATAAGAACAGAACTCCCAGCTGGTAGCAGACTTTATTCACACTATAACTCCCCAGGGATCTTGGGTTTAGAAGCCCTGGGATAAAGGCAGCCAGGGAAGAAATTTGAATAATAAAATAATTAAAATTTATATAAGACCTCAACAAAGAAAGGAATCTGAAAAAAAAAAAAAAAGGCCAGGCAGTGGTGGCACGCCTTTAATACCAGCACTTAAGAGGCAGAGACAAGTGGATTTCTGAGTTCAAAACCAGCCTGGTCTACAGAGTGAGAGTTCCAGGACAGCCAGGTTTACACAGAGAAACAATGTCTCAAAAAACCAAAAAAAAAAAAAAAAGAAAGAAAGAAAGAAAGAAAGAAAGAAAGGAATTACCTGGTTTGGGTTCTGAAGGTCTAACCCTGTACCTCCCCAAACTCTCCATTTGACCCAATGCTTCTGTCCTGCCCAGCAGGTCCTGCAGGGCTGAGAACAATCAAGGCTTTTCTTCTAGAATCACAACCTACTGCATGACACTGAGCCACCCAGAAGCTACCAAAACAACCTGTCCAGAAGTTCCAGAACCAGCCAAGGGAAGTTTACATAGGGTTGGCAGGTTGTTATGGAAACCGGCTGTCACAGCCATCACCAAAGCTCATGAGCTCACTGGGACTGTGAGTGACTCCTCCCTCTCCACTGAGTACAACAGTGGCTAGTCACAGAACACGATTGTAAAATAGCCAAATAAAAGGCCTCCAGGATGACTGAACAGGAGTCTTGATGTTGTTAGATCCAACCTCTCAGTGTATGGAGTCAGAATGGAAGATCAGAGAGCAGGGATGTTAGATGAAAGGTCAAAGGTCTGGAGCATCCAATGACAGCTGGGAGATGAGTTTGCATGGATGCTCTAACCAGAACATGGGTTGGACCAAGGCTCAAGCATCAGTTCTCTTTGTCAGCAGCCCCCCAGCTGTTCTGACAGTCTTAGACTTAAGAGTGGATCAATTCTGACCATTGCAGACATATATCAGCAAAGAGTAACTCTACCCACTTGAGGCAGGATCTCACCAGGAAAGAGAACCTCCTCCTGATTATGACTCTGACAGAAAAGCTGGCTCACAGCCTTTCCTTTGACCTTGGAACACTGTCCTACAGAAGGTACAGGCATCTTCTGTCTGAAAACACCTACGATCTCAGATGAACTGCAGAACTGTCCTTGATTCATTTTCCCCATTTACCCAATAGGACAGACATTATTAAACAGCACTGGAGTGGAGGCTAGAGACTGGTTTCCCCCAGTTCTTCTCAGAGACCTCTACTTAGGTAATCCCAGAATTCCTGACTTCCACAGAAAAGAATTTCATGTTGAATGAATATGGTGTTAGAGCTGGAGTTTGTCAAGGAGAGATTGTTATATGGACTGAAGCACCAGGTTAATAGAGAGAACTTTTGGGAAGGACAGTGCACACATAAGCATTGATGTGTGCTTTTCAATAGATAGTCATACCAGACGTCTTAGCAGTGGCCATATGTGTTATTGTGGAAAGTCTCAAGTTTCTAAGTTCTAAGGTTGCTAAGAAACCCCCTCTCCCTGTTTTCGGTTGACAAGATAGGGTTACATTCTGATAACATGAGATTTGTTATGAGATTCCTAGGATTTAGTGCTGGAGAGATGGCTCGTGGCTAAAAGCACTGGTTGCTCTTTTAGAGGACCAGGGTTCAATTCCCAGTACCCACATGGCAAATCACAACCATCTGTAACTCCAGACCCAGAGGATCCAATGCCCTTCTGGTCTCCATGGGAACAGCACTCATATGGTACATATCCATTTGTGCAGACAAAACACCTATACACATAAAGTAAAATAATTTTTAAAAAAAATTATTCCTAGAAAAATTGTAGGTTTATATCTAGGAAAGGAAAAAGGTCATGCCTGGTTGTATACAGTATTTAGGCCATTTTAACACTCTTATTTGCAATATTTCTAGGAAAGAAAGAAAACAGTGTTGTCTCTGTGTAGGCAACTTCCTAGCAAATTTTGTTAACTGAGGTAGAATTTCTGACTCTCAGCTGGTGAAAGGCTTCAGTCGCACTCCAGAGCAACTCATTCTGTCTCTCTCAGTTCCCTTATGTCCCCTGCCTTCTCTAGTGCCTCAGCAGCAACGCCTTCCTTCTTCCATGGATGCTGTGAAGTCTGGAGGAGAAGGCACAAACCAAGTTCTCGGGCAGAGCTGGCTCTAGCGACTCCAGAGATAGCTGCTGTCATGCCCAAAGGGCAAAGACTGAAACTAAGAGGTGGTAAACATGTTCACACTTGAGAAGGACAGCTGCTAAAGAGACAGAAACTGGAGCTGGGGAGATGGCTCAGTCAGTCCCACAAGCGGAATGACCTGAATTAGATCCCAAGAATTCAAATAAGAAAAACTGGGCATAATGGCTTGAGTTTGTAATGCCAGAATTGGGGAGGTATGAATAGAAAGATCCCAGGGACTCAGTGGCTGGGCTAGCCTGCTTCAGCAGTTCCAGACTTATGAGGTGGAAAGTGACTAAGGCTAAGCCCTGACCTCCACACATTCCATAGAAAGCATCTGCATCTGAACAGGTACCACACACACACACACACACACATATGTGCATGCACATAACAGACTTTTTAAGAAGAAAAGCAGGAACCCATTATAGTTCCAGGACTCTTAGCCTATAGTGGTGACACGAATTGAGGCCAATAGCCATTTGATTTCCTCACCTGGGAAAAAGAACTAGAGCAGGCTGTTATTCTGATACAATTTTTAATTCCTACACCAAATAGAAGAAGAAAATACCAGGCACATTCTCTTCCAAAGGACAGAAAGCCGACTGGAATAAAATCTGTTTGGGATTCTGCTGTGTCTTTCTCCCATCTCACAACAGGAGTACCAGAGTATTATAGATGTGCACTGCAATACCTGGCCTTACAATACCTGGGGATCTGAACTCAGGTCCCTACACTTGTGTGCCATGTGTGCAAACAAGCACCAATGTCAGACAGTGTCACGCCCTCACCCTGGTGTGCAGTAGTTAAGGACATGGATTCTTTTGAGGTTCCCCAGAGCTCCCCTTCCTGGGAGCCTTCCTCCAACTTTAACCCCAAACTGACTCATAGACTCCATGAAGGCTGGCCTGTCTCTGACCTCACTGAATGACAACATAATTCTCTATATGTTGATATGCCCACTCGCACCCAACTCTTATGTTCAAGCTCTAACCCTTAATTTTTACATTCCTTGGAGATAAGGCCTGAGGGAGATAATTAGGGTTAAATAATATCAAGAGAGTGGGGCTCTCCTGATAAGAGTAGAGATCTATGAGAAGAGAAGTGGGGATCCCTACTTCGTGCCTTACAGCAGAGCACAGGAGGTCAAGGACTATAGCAGTTGTCATTGAAACACTCATTGCGCTGTTACCCTGATCTCAGACATCAGCTTCCAACACTGAGAAATTCTCACACATCACTTAAGCCACCAAGTCTGATTTTTCATGGCGGTTCAAGCTGACTGAGACAAATCCTGGAGAATCTTAATAGGCCTGAACAGACATTTGGCCCACATGAGACCAATCCAGGTCTATCCTGTACAGCCAGGGTCCTGGAGCTTCATGGGTAGGGGTGACGGGGAGCAACATGAATACTTTAGGCACTGCTAGTACAGGTGGCAGCTGTCACTGACAGGAAAGGCACATCCAGATAATCACGGAACCTTCTGCCTAAGTGTGCAATGAGGGACTCTGGTTTGTCTGTAATGCTTTCCCTCTTAGGTAAGTGTTTGGCTTTGGGTTCTCTGACTTAAAACCCATTTATGTTTTAACAGATACAACACAGCTCTGTACCAGGCACCAGAGAAGCAGAGGTGTGAGCCACATCCCACTTCCACAGGAGTTTATTGCTCAGCAGTAGAATAACCCTTGACAAGAATTATTCTGAACACAAAGAGGTCTACTATGAGAATTTGTACTCCTGTGCTGGAACTCTCACAGGGTCTGGGACATAGCATGGGACCTAGAAGGGTAACTGGACTGCAGTTGAAGGCCAGGGTTAGAATTCTATGGATAAAAGTCAAGTTTAGGACACTTCTCATTACCCTGCCTCAAACACCTTCCCTCAAACATTTACAAAGGGGATGCCAGGACCCAAGATGCCAAGATGCAATTGTTTGTGCTACTTATCATAGAAAACAACTTCTTGGTCTCTCTCTCTCTCTCTCTCTCTCTCTCTCTCTCTCTCTCTCTCTCTCCCTCGCTCCCTCCCTCCCTCCCTCCCTCCCTCCCTCCCTTCCTCCCTATGTGTACGTGTGTGTGTGTGTATGTGCACATGTGTTCATATTTATGGAGGTCTCAGGTAGAAATCTTTGACTTCTACTTTGTTTGAGACTGAGTCTCTTGTTGGCTGCTGCACATACCAGGCTAGCTGGCCCTCAGGCTTCTGGGTATTCTTCTGTCTCCATTTCCTATCTTGCCCAGGAGCACTGGCATTACAAATGTACACTATCATACCTGACTTTACATGGGTTCTAGGGATTTGAACTAAGGTCCTCACACTTGTGTGCCAAGTACTTTATCCACTGAACTGTCTCCCCAGCCCTTTCTCTTCTTTTCCTTAAAGCAAACAAGCCATGCACTATGAAGGTTAGACCTCTGTTTTGCTAATGTCCTATAGAAGGTTCAATCGCATTTTTCTAAATTGTTTATCTAAAGTGACTCAAACTGCCATTAGTGGCCATTGCTACTCCATGACACCAAAGTCACATCAACAAGCCCCAAACATGTTTACAGTTGAGACAGATGGGGAACGAGGCTCTTATTCTCCTTATCCTGGATGTGATATACAGGGTTGCCTAGAATATGCACTGAAGTATTTAAGTGATGAATTATTCAAAAAGAAGGGGAACCGTGGGTACCTGGTGCCAGAAATTCATGCTTGTGAATTCTTAATCTCTAGTGGGATTACTGTTACGACTGTGAAAGACGTTCTAATTATGCAGCTTCAGAGCTGATTTCCTGCAAGGCCTGTGCTGATCTAAAAGGCATTAGGCTGCAATAAAAACAGATGAGTGTGGGTTTCTGAATTCATAACCAAGCCTTCCTTTTGGAGGGGAGTGACACTTATCTATGGATGCTTTACTCATCAGGAAGGAACTGAAGTTTCCCCCTGGCACAAGGGCTGACTGTTGGAACATCCTTCAACAAAAACAGATGTGTGCGAGCCATAGAGGACCACGGCAAACCCACATGCTCTTCTGTTAGCTCCTGCTTGATGCATGCTGGAATGGAAGAGATGATTGAGAGTGCTGTGTCCATTAAATAAACTCACTGGTTCCAAGCTAGACTTTGGTGGAGTCGTTGCTTTGTTCTGTCATCACACCGCGGTGACTAAACATGTGTTTATGTCTTCCCAAGAAAAGTCAGCAACAAAAACCGTGGGCTCATTAACATAAGAGAAAGGGAATGGGAGTTTATTTGGCAAGTCTTTCTGTTGCTACATATTTGAGCTGAGTGATTGCCTCAATGAAATTGGAAAAGGGAGAGTCTTTCAGTCATCAGGTGTAAGTGTGTGGTGGTTAGTATTAATTGTACATGTGAAAGAAGCTAGAATCATCTGAGATACTGGCTTCTGGTCATGTCTGTTGGGGGTTATCTTGATTGTGTTCACTGAGATGGATGGAAAGACTTGTCCACTATGGGTGGCGTCATTCTCTAGCTGAGATCCTAGACAGCATAAGTGGGAAAAGAGAGCTGAGCAACAGCATGCATTGATCTTTGCTTCCTCGGTGTGAATTTGATGAGGCCGAGCAGCTTCAAGATCCTGCTGTTTTGCCTCCCCACCATGATGGGTTATATACCCTTGAGGTATGACTCAGAATAACCCCTTTGTACATGAAGTAGCTTTTGTCAGCCTATTTCATCACAGAAACAGGAAAAGAAACTAAGGCATTGTTCAGCAGTTGTAGTAAATAAAAGATGTTATATAGGTATTTTCTCCTAATTGAAACACCTACTCTGGAGATGTTTCTGGGGCTCCTAAGGCTCCAGAAGCTCAGAAAGTTATGAGACTAATAGGCTGGTCCATGGAGATACATAACCAGTAGGCAACTGCTGGACAAAGGGAGTAGACTCTCTGGTAGAGCTGCCTATAGGATGTGCTGGGAGCTCCAGGGCTGTAGTCACTGGCCATACTAGATGGCCTTTTCATAATGTGGCTACCATTGAGTGACCCACATTCCTGTAACTCTTCATCTATGCTGCTGTTAGTAACCCAAATGAACTCACTAGTTCCAAGAAAGAACCAACAGGTGGAGTTATTTCTTGGTTCTGTCATCACATGGGGTGACTAAACGTCTGTTTATGTCTTCCCAAGAAAATTCAGCAAAAGGGGCTGATGGTTCTATATAACGTTTTCTCTATTGTGAATAGAAACTTTCTCCTACTTCTTTTGGAGTGTTTGGAAAATCATGATAATTTGATGTTTGGAAAGTGGCAAATATGGGGTGGGGCCGGGGTGGAGGAAGAACAACAGGAACACAACAGTATTGGCACGTTCATCTCCATCACTCACTTGCTCCCACTTCTGCAAACAATCGAGAATCATTTATTTAGCACCCACTGGGTGTTCAGTGCTGTGCCAACTTCTCTGATTAAATATTCAAAGCCACTTCTAATGTTGCTGAAAACCAAAGCAACCCACAGTTAAGGGGGAAATCATATTTCTCTCCTTCAAATCCACTGGGAGGAGAGTTATTTGAAGACAACGCATGGTGTTTTCCTATTTTCCCTCCAATGTCTCTAATGGATCTTAAAAAAGAAAAGCCATGATTTTAGAAATTGCCTTTGATTTTAGAGAGTAGATCTCAACAAGCAGGAGGAAGGAGGGTTGCAGCTGACATTTTCCGGAAATATCGAACTCAATTTCCTGTTTATATCCTAGAGTAATTTTACTCAACAAGAAAACTTCATTGGCTGCCACCTCCCTCTCCCTTCCATGCTTTGGCCATGCCTTCTTCCACAGGTGCACACAAGGAGGCTTTCTGATTACAACCCTAGCTAGAAGAACAAAGGCCAGAGACTTAGCACTGTGGCTTGAGTTGACATGTCACTTGTTCCAATCAACTCCCCCACAAACACATCTACCATCTCTCTCAGCTGTGTTTTCTTATGCAGTTAAATGAATTTTTCAATGAGTTGATATAAACACGTTTCTGAAATACAATACTTATCAGCAAAATCCCTAGGGGCATTTTAAGCTTAGCCTCCCCATTTTCATAAATAAAGTTTTACTGGCTCACAGCCTCTGTGAATCTTAAGTACTGACTCCATTTCACATAACAGGTCAGAATAACTGACCTGAAGTGTGGGCTGGTAGGCACCTGGTAAATGAAGCCAGGCTCATTGGCCAATGTGTGTACATTTTTCCTGGTTGCTGTGGGGGGAAAATGACTTTCTATATGCCCCTACCTCTCAGCTAGCCCACACCCCATGCCAGCAAGTCTTCTCATGGTTGTGAGTGACCTCTTTGACCTCTCAGAGGACTCACTTTTATAGTGCCAAAGTTGGATAACCCAGGTATTTTTTCAAGATGATAGTTACAGGGAAAGATGTGGCTCAGTAGGTCATCCTCATATATGAATAGTGGCAATTGAAGTGGACAGAATTTTGACTTCCTGGTACTCCCATGAATCAATGCTAACTACCTGCCCAAACAAACAAACAAAACTTTAAAAGATCATTCTTGAAAGAAGAAACACAAATGATTAACATCTTTAACAGTATCCCACATGCTTTCCCATCAGGGAAAGGCCACTCAAAACTATCTAGGGATACCACTTCACCCCAGTCAGGACTGCTATTTTTTTTAAAGCAACAAATGATGAAGATTTGTGGGAAGTGGAACCCTTATTCACTGCTGGTAGAATGTAAGCTTGTTTGGTCACTATGGAAAGCAGTATAGAGGTTTCTCAAAAAACTGAAAATAGAATTATCAGATGACCCAGTTATACCATTTTTAAGTAGATATCCCCAAAGACTCTATATCCTACCTCCCAAGTCCTTGTACACCATGTTTGTTGCTGTTCTATTGACAACAGCAAGGGGACGGAAACGATGTGTGGATAATGAAGTATGGCTCATACACACAATAGAATTTTACTCAGCTGTAAAAAAGAGTGGACTTTTTAAAATTCCATAAAAGAGCACAGATCTAGAAATTCTTATATCTAGTGAATAACTCAGACTCAGAAGGACAAAAGCCATATATCTCTCTTATGGGGATCTTAGCTTCTAATTTTAATATGTGTGTATAATTGTGGGTGTGCAGGGAGTATGGAATATGCCATGAAACTAGAAAGGAGACCATGAGAGTGGAAAAGGCATGAAGGAAAGGGAAACATTTGAGATGAAACCATAAGGGTGGAAGGGGAAGAGCTGGGGGAGGGGTTGGAAGAAAAGCAATACAAACAAATTGTTTTGAAAATGTTATAATAAAACTTATTTTTAGCCAGGTGTGGTGGTACATACCTTTAATCCCAGCTCTAGAGGCAGAGGCAGTCAGAACTCTTCAAGTTCAAAACCATCCTGGTCTACATAGTGAGTTTCAAGATAGCCAAGGCTATATAGAGACCCTGTGTTTAAAACAGCAGTAATAAAAACAAACCAATATGCATGCAAACTAAAATATGAAGAAACCAAAAGGACAAGTCATTAACTAAGAAGAAGCTGGCATGGCCCCTCCTCATAGCAGGGGGTGGAGGGAGGGCTTGCCAAAATAATTCAAAGAAGGCTCACCTGCATCTGGGACTTGCCAATCACTCTGCTATCTGGATGCTTGCTTCTCTGCCCATACTCTTGGTTGGTCCCAATGCCATCTTCCCAAACTCCTTTACTCAATGTCGGTTTTCTGAATGTTAGTTAGTTCTTACCCTAGCAGGTATATTCATGGCTGGTTTCTAGTGTCTCACTTGTTACCATTTCCACATTAGATCCCCTCTATCCTCTACTTTATCCTTACACACCTCCTATCCATTTTTTTGCATTGTCAAACATGATGAAGAACACATTCTAATAGGGTATCAAGAACACAGGTACTGCAAGTGGTGTTCCCATAAACAAAGAAATCATGGGATTTAGACAGTCTTGGACATGTTGGGAAATGAATGGTATTTACAGTATCTAGTCACTGTGGCAGCCGTTGGGTGTGTATGTGAAGGTGAATGTGGCAGCAGCCATTCTCTTCAAACCAATTTCCCACCTGCTCTGTACAGGTATTGATTGTCTTTGTTTCAGGGCTTTTGGGAGATGGGGTTTAATGGCTCACAGAGCATAGGTCTGAGTCATACTTCAAAAGCTTGATAGAAGAGCTTGCGGATGGCATGTTAGTAGCTCTCAAAGTGACTCTATTGCTCTCCTGTCTTGCTTTAATCACTGGCTTCAGGACCCTGGTCCCCTACCCCTTGCATTATTGAAATGTACTTCTGAGGTCAACTGAAGCTGTCGAGCATTCTCCAGGGTACTTAGCTAAACCCAATTCCAACTCCTCATTATGTCCTGCCCAACCCCACCACCGGTGAATGGTCCAGTTCATCCTTGACCTTCACCTGTAGTCCCCTAGCACTATTTACACTGGGAACCAAACCGTCAATACATGGGCATTGGCAGGGATACTTGGTACCTAAACAATCCCGAGGATTCTCCCCTGTGAGACAACAGGCTTCTGATTAGCTGATGGGATAAAGTTCAGCAGAGCTCACCACTCTCCCTGGTGGATTCCATTTCTCTGCTGTGCTTGTGGTGATCTCATACCCAACTGGGAAACCTACAGTGCCCTGCAGCCTGATTGCTGAGCATCCAGAAGGTAAGGCCAACTGAAAGAATTGGTTCCTTTCCCACTTGCTGTGTGCAGTCACTCGGCTTAGGGCAAGGCCATCCTACTATGTAAACACCGTTTCCCCTCCTGTGTTTTCCCCAGGTTCTCAGCCCGGTAACTCCAATGGTGTATTCCCAGCCAGCTTGGCCACCAAGGGGAAGTGGGCCTCAGATTCAATTTCTCCTCCCTGTCCATGGCTCACAAAGCATTCTTTTCTCTGGTTTCAACAGTGCTTTCTCTGCCCTGGCTTCTGTTTCCGTGATCCAGGTCTACCTGTACCTCAGCCACAGGTCTGACTGTACCTCACCTTGCAGTTAAAATTCAAATGGGACTGCAGGCCTGTTTTGAAGTGAAGAAAACAACCTGGTACTGAAGAGCTGGAATGAACTGAGAAAGACAGGGCCAGACCAGGTGACGTGCAGTGAGCAGCCCATTCACAGAGACTGGGAGGGAGAAGACGTCTGAAATCTTTAGCTAGTTTTAGGCGGAGAATACATATTATCAGCCACCAGCAGAGATGGTCTCCTCTCTTCAGTTAAACCTTTCTGCAAACATCCTCAGACATTACTAGAAGCTTGTCTCTTAAGGGACTCCAGGTCAGAACGAGTTGACAGTCTAGATTAACCATCACAGCTACCTTTGGTCTCTTAATTTCCATTTGTCTCTAGAGTATCGCTTTTCCCCCTTTTACAGCCAAGTGTGTGTTTGTTGTTGTACATAAGAATACAGGTTCAATACATATAAAGAACTCAAGAAGGTGAACTCCAGAAAATCAAATAACCCCATTAAAAATGGGGCGCAGAGCTAAACAAAGAATTCTCAACTGAGGAATACCGAATGGCTGAGAAGCACCTGAAAAAATGTTCAACATCCTTAATCATCAGGGAAATGCAAATCAAAACAACTCTGAGATTCTACCTCACACCAGTCAGAATGGCTAAGATCAAAAATTCAGGTGACAGCAGATGCTGGCGAGGATGTAGAGAAAGAGGAACACTCCTCCACTGCTGGTGGAATTGCAAGCTTCTACAACCACTCTGGAAATCAGTCTGGTGGTTCCTCAGAAAATTGGACATAGTACTACCAGAGGATCCCGCAATACCTCTCCTGGGCATATACCCAGAAGATGTTCCAACTGGTAATAAGGACACATGCTCCACTATGTTCATAGCAGCCTTATTTATAATAGCCAGAAGCTGGAAAGAACCCAGATGTCCCTCAACAGAGGAATGGATCCAGAAAATGTGGTACATTTACACAATGGAGTACTACTCAGCTATTAAAACCAATGAATTTATGAAATTCCTAGGCAAATGGATGGATCTGGAGGGTAACATCCTGAGTGAGGTAACCCAATCACAAAAGAACTCACATGATATGTACTCACTGATAAGTGGATATTAGCCCAGAAACTTAGAATACCCAAGATACAATTTGCAAAACACATGAAACTAAAGAAGAACGAAGACCAAAGCGTAGATACTTCGCCCCTTCTTAGAATTGGAAAAAAAAAAAACACTCGTGGAAGGAGTTACAGAGACAAAGTTTGGAGCTGAGACAAAAGAATGGACCATCCAGAGACTGCCGCACCCGGGGATCCATCCCATAATCAGCCACCAAACGCAGACACCATTGCATACACCAGCAAGATTTTGCTGAAAGGACCCTGATATAGCTGTCACTATTGAGGCTATGCCAGTGCCTGGCAAACACAGAAGTGGATGCTCACAGTCAGCTATTGGATGGAACATAGGGCCCCCAATGGAGGAAAGTACCCAAGGAGCTGAAGGGGTCTGCAACCCTATAGATGGAACAACAATATGAACTAAGAAGTACCTCCAGAGCTTATGTCTCTAGCTGCATATGTATCAGAGGATGGCCTAGTTGGCCATCATTGAGAAGAGAGGCCCCTTGGTCTTGCAAACTTTATATGCTCCAGTACAGGGGAACACCAGGGCCAAGAAGTGGGAGTGGGTGGATAGGGGAGTGAGGGGTGGGGTATGGGGGACTTCCAGGATAGCATTTGAAATGTAAATGAAGAAAATACTTAATAAAAAATTGGAACAAAATGAATTAACCAAAAAAAAAATTTATGGATGCCAGAAAAAAATAAAAGAATACAGGTTCATGCTACTGTGCATGTGTGGAGGTCAGAGGGCAATGCCATCCAATATGAATCAGACTCAGGTCATCAGGCATGACAGTCAGAGTGCCTTTATCTGATAACCCATCTCACCAGTCAATTCTAGGCCGTTGCATCGTGGTTGTCATGAAACGTACATAAAACACACTTTGTATGCGGTGATTAACCTTCTTTCCAGTTTCAAACACCATTTCTGTCTCCCATGTTTAATGACAAGAGAAAGATAATAGCAGGAAGAGCTAAGAAGATGGGTATATTTACTCCAGGCAAAGGAAAAAATTAAGCACCACGAGGTCAACCATGTCCGTTACTCCCAGTAGATCCCAACAGTCACCACATCATGCTTTGTACTGGATGGTTTAGTCATCAGAGCAAGGAGCCTCAACTGAGAAAATGCCTCCATGACATCCAACTGTAAGGTGTTTTCTCAATTAGTGATCAATGTGGGAGGACCCACCTCATGGGTAGTGCCATCCCTGAGCTGGTGTCCTGAGTCCCATAAGAAAGCAGGCTGAGCAAACCATGGGAAGCAAGCCAGGAAGCAGCACCCACTCCGTGGCCTCGGAATCAGCTCCTGCCTCCAGACTCTAGCCCTGCTTGAGTTCCTGCCCTGACTTCCTCTAATGGTGAACTATGATCTGGAAGTATAAGCTGAATAAACCCTTTCCTCCCCAGCTTGCTTTTCTGCCATGGTATTTCATCGCAGCAATAGAAATCCTGCCTAAGACACCTTTGTATTCTACCCTACCTGTCTCCCTCTTGGTAGACACAAGAACATGTTTATGTCTTGTATCTCAGTCCGTTGAGTCCACGGACCATTTCCCAGACTGTGATCTTCAATCTGATGAATAGGCTCCCATTCAGGTTTATTTCCTCTTGCCTTGTCCTGTGGTTGTTCTATCAGTCAAGTCACTGTAAAAAGCCACCAGGCTAGGAGGAGGTCTTTCTCCAGTGTGTACACCCTGGCTTCCTTTATCTTGCTGTTGCTCCTCCACCTCGTTCCTTTCAAGGATTACATGAACATACACATGCATAACAACCTTCTAAGAAGCAGCTACCATTTGCAGACTGCCTGACCATCTTATAAGCTTGTAGACAAGACAGGCTTAATTGTGAAGTTCAAGGCTGTCTCACCAAACCCAGCAGACATCCTCCCTCCTCCCGTGTAACTCACTTTAAGTCAAGATTATTGCAGTTTGGATAATCCTTGAAATACATGGAAGGTTTTGCATTGCTTAAAAAAAAACCTAGAGTAAGTTATTTTCTATGGTAAAGAACAAATTCTTATGGAAATGTTCATTAAGTACAAAGGCAGCACCAAGTTTTATTTGTACTGTTTTTCTATTTGTTTGGTGTTTTACTTTTTTGGATTTATTTTGAGGGTTGTTTTGTTTTGTTTTTTTGTTTTTTCTTTGTTTGTTTGTTTGTTTTTTGATACAGTGTCAATCTGTAACCCAGACCATCCCAGAATTTGATACATAGGCCAGACTGGCCTAGAACTTTGTATGTAGCACAGGCTGCCCGCAAACTCTGTACATAGCCCAGGCTGGCCTGGAACTCATAGTAATCCTCCTGTCTCAGTTTCTAACATCATAATAATATAGGCATAAACCACCATGCCTGCTCCTTGGTTGTTGTTGTTGTTGTTGTTTTGCACTGTTTTCCTAAGCAAGTTGTGGGTTGTTGGTCTCTCCATAGGAGTGGCCATTAAGTCATATGGAAACAGATTATCACAGATAACTGGATAAAGGATGGAGGTTTGACTCAAGTGTAGTTAAATTCTCATAAAGGAGCTGTGTAATGAGGGACAAAGAGACTGAGTCAATTAGTTCCAGGATAGTAATCAGGACACTGACGTCACCTGAGTCCTGTCACTGCATAGAGCCATGTACAATGGGATGAAGATAAGTTGGGTCACAGAGAGGACAGGAAACATTTGAGAAGCAAAGATGGTCAGAGCACCTTGGCCAGACTCACTGGTGCTCACTCATGCTTTATTCTAATGCAAGTCTTATGTGACTTACACACTGAGACTCCTGCCCCATATAATCTCAAGAAGTTGCCCTGACTCCGGGGCATTGGAAGATGCTTTGGATGGCGCAGCCCAAGCATCCATCAACCTGGTCTTTCCTCCCCCAAGGCTGACAGCTTCACTCCCTCTGCTTCCTCAGCTACTTTCTCGCCTTCCAGCTGTTCGTGAAAGATCTCCAGAGAAGGCGTCAGGGACACACAGCCAGGTGCATTCTAAGAAGACGCTTGAGTCTTCATGGTGGGAATTTCAAGGCTTAGTATACTTGATGCCTTAGTTTAAAACTAACAGAATTTGTAAGTTGAAAAGAACTTTATGCTGAAAGACTATAAGGTGGTTTGAATGATTGGCCCATAGGGACTGGCACTACTAGGAGGTATGACCTTGTTGGAGTAGATGTGGCCTTGTTAGAGGAAGTGTGTCACTGTGGGAGTGGGCTTTGAGATCCTCCTCCTAGCTACCTGGAAGATAGTCTCTCCTGGTTGCCTTTGGATCAAGATGCAGAACTCTCAGCATCTTCTCCAGCATCATGTCTGGCTACATGTTGCCATGCTTCCTGCTATGATGATAATGGATTGAACCTGTGAAACTGTAAGACAGCCACAATTAAATGTTTGCCTTTATAAGAGTTGCCTTGGCCATGGTATCTCTTCACAGCAATGGAAACCCTAAGACAGACCATATAACCAAATTTTCAAGACAATCCTGGGCACTAATAATCTGTTTAATTTACAACCAATCTAATATTTGCTTCCAAGAGTATCCCCTGTCCTTCTGTTGGGATCAGTAGATAAAGACAGATGGAGGAAACTCCCTCTCCATCTCCCTCTTCTTTCTCCTCTTTCTCCTCCTTTTCCTCCCTCTTCCCCTCCTCCTCCTCTTTCTCCTCTCCCTTGTGTTAAGCAAGTACTCAGGCTGAGCTACATTTCTTAGTCTAGCTTTGGAAGGATCTCCAAGAGTTTACAGTAATGTTCACATGTTCCTGGAACTCTTGCATTTCAGGTGACAGAAGTTTACCTAGAGCAGGGACATATTAGTTACGTAACTCCCTAGTGAGGCACAGTATGTGACAAGAAGCAACTTAAAGGTGAAAGGATTTGTTTTGTCCCACTACTTGAGTGTGCATAAATCCATGATGTCAGGGAAGGCACGGGAGCCAGCAATGTGTAGCTGAGACCCCTCCAATCTAGCTGAACCAGGAAGCAGAAAGAGGACAGGAAGTGGGGCCCGGCTATAAACTTTAAAGCTCACCTTGCAGCAGCCCACTTTATCCCGCCAGGCTTCACCTACTAAAATGATACCATCAGTCAGGGGAAAACGGTTCAAATAAATGAGCCTGTGGGGAACATTTTACAGTCAAACTACCGCAGATGGGAACCCACTATCTTAGGAATCTAAGGACAAAATAAAGAATTAGGATGGCCAGGACCCATCAGGAGGGAAGGACCAATGGGGTCCTTCTCCTGGGCTCCTGTCAATAAGATGTGGGGATTATGTGGACCTTGGTGAGCCAGATAAAGGGTAAAACTTAAATATCCCAGAAATGGGAGGGGGTGCAAGGTAGGAGCTCCATCAAGGTCCCTCTTTCCTTTATATAAAGTCCATTGTACTTATGAAACTTTGAGAACAAAAACACAAGGGAACTAAAGAATGCCAAGTTAATAGACATGCTTTATGTGGAGCAAGAGGGAAGTACAAGACTCAAGGAAAGAAGGAAAAAACAAAAACAAAAGACTGGAGATCTTCCAGGCTCTTTGATTTCAGCAGAGGTATTCTATCCTCATAGAGCCAAAAAGGGCCAGGTCACCTCTCTCCTGCCCAGGATGGTTATAGGAGATTATCATAAAGTGGGGGCTATCAAGAGCAAATTGCACCTCCTGAATTTCCAACAATTGAAGGATATGTTAAATATTAAAATAGATCATGTAGAGAGAGCTAGAGAAAGGGGGGATGTTCATAATGCCCATGGATGGAATCAGAGACTTTCTAAAGGTTCACAAATGAATCTGAAATCACTCAGAGATACCAACAGCCCTCTGGAATTAGCATATAAAAAATAAGTGAGCATTCTGAAATCAAGTGGCTTGGAACTGATGCTGATTAGAAGGCTTCGAGTAGAAGATTTTCAAGGAGACAGAGAGGATGTGAAAGTACTCAGAACAAAACAGCCCTCACATTCCTTAGTTAAAGATGAGCCGCAGCATGACCAAGACGGAGCAGAGGAAGGCTGAGAAAACATTGTCTATAAAGTAAAAGAAGAATGGGAGATGGCTTACCAAGTAAAGTGCATGTTCTGCAGGAATGATGACCCAAGTTCAGATCCCCAGCATCCATGTAAATTCTGGGCAGACTCAGCAGCTCAGCTGGTACTCTGCTGGCAGATACATAGGATCCCTGGGGTACGCTAGACGACATGAGTCAGCAAGCTCTGGGTTCAAGAAAAAGATCCTGCCTCAATATGTAAAGTGCAGAGTAATCAAGAACAGTTCCAGATATCAACCATCAACCTCTGGCCTCCAAGTGCACACACACAAACACGCACACAAGTACACACACACACATACACGAGGATATTACACCACATATACATACACAGTATTATTATATAAAATGATTAAAATGTTTACATTAATAAAAATTGTAAATTTTGCATTATGTATTGCACTCATACTAGGAAGGCCCTGTGGTAAGAACATACTCATGCATATTCATGATGAGTCATTAGTGTGGGATCCCTAAGCCAATTACTGCCCTTCTTTTCTATGATGAATATGCACTGTGCTTCATTAAAATCATTTTAAGAAATCTTTTTAGGATAGCTCTGTCATTGCTAAGAAAATATCTGGGAGGTCAGACTAGGGTTCAGATGAGATAAACAACACTAGTGTATGACAGTGGTCACCAGGCACCTTGAAGAGAGTATCCACACTCCAAGATGGTCCTCATATTACCCAGGGGTGAACTGGGCACCAGAACAGCCAGGAGATGGATTCATATATGTCCAACCGTGAGTCACCCCTCCACACTCAAGCTGGAGCAAATGTCTACATTCAAGTCCATGTGTTCAGACAAGAAGACCCATTCAAAGTATCACAAAAATTTGTTCCTGGGACACCAAGACAGGTTAGCAAGTAAGATTTGACTTGTCAAATCTTATGAGCTGAGTTTTATCTGCAGGACCCACATGGTAGGAAAGAAGTAACTCCTGCAAGTTGTCCTCTGGCCTCCAGATGTGCACTGTGACACCACCATACACACACACACACACACACACACCATAAAACAAACGAACAAACAAACAAACCAAAAATATTATTCCCTGAGCTCTCAGATAGATCTTTAGGTATCTATAGAAAACAGCTTTCAAGGAAGTCTGGCTTCTGGGCTGAAGGATAGCTCTGTGAGTAAAGTATTTGTTTTGCAAGCTTGAGGACCAAAGTTCAATCGCCAGCAATCACGTAGAGAGCCCACTTGGTGGTACATGTTTGAAATACCAGTACTGAGGAGGCAGAGAGCAAGCAAGTCCTGGGGCTCAAGGTCTATCTAATAGAGCCGAGTCTGTGAGCCTAGTCAATAAGAGACCCTGTCTCAAATAAGCAGAGAGAGAGAGAGAGAGAGAGAGAGAGAGAGAGAGAGAGAGAGAGAGAGAGAGAGAGAGAGAGAGAGAGAAGTTGGTGCTAGGTTGCTATCTCAGATGAGAGCTAAAACAAGTAAAACAGCCTCCTTCTTTCACACCATTCCACACCCTTCAGTCACCAGAATGGCTTCGATTCCAACTGTGTTCCAGCCCTTCCTGGTTGGAGGTTTTAATCCAGGAAACTTAATCACACATTAATCAACAGCTGTTCATTAAGCATTTAGATGCTAATCACCAAGGATCTAAAGATAGAGATAATGCCTCTCTTTCAAGGAATACACCGTATTCTAATGGGAAATGTGTGCCCTCAGTTGGAAGGGAGTGACTGGGACTCATAACTGTTGGCAACAATGAGGGGGAAAGCTTGAGACAAGCAAGTAAATGAACCTTGATTTGCCTGGCAACGTCCATGGATTGTGTGTGTGGCCTGGCACTAGCTGGAGAGTCAAGCATCTTCCAGCACTGCATCCCAGGACACATGGGTGATGCTAAGCAGAAGAACAGTTATAAGAACCTGCTGGGGTCAAGCTCCTTGTTGCTGGCCTTATATCCCAGAATGGCCAACTGCAGCCATCACTGTGTGGAATTAAGTGGATTGGCTGAAATCCTGCTGCGAGCTGATATGGATAAACAGAAAGGAAATGACCATGAAAAGAGGAAGTACAGCTCTGATTTCTACTCTGCCAGGGATAGGTTCCCCCCCCCACCCCCATCTATCCCACCTCATTCCCAAAATCCAAAGTGGTGGTGAATATTAGGCTCATATCATTTTACAATGGGGATCATCAGCCTTCTAGCTGGCTGCTTCCTGCATTGAACACAAGGGGGAAATGGAGCATAGAGGAATTAAACAACATATAGCCACACAACCTACTAGAGGTGTGCTTTCTACTTCTGCTAAGTGCAGGCTGGTTAGGGTGAAGATACCCAAGTATTTATAGAAACAGAAGAAAAGCCACAGCTTCCCCTGCCGCTCAAGGACAAGGAGCCAAGAGGTGCCCTTCTGCTCTTCTCCCTTCCTCCCTGCCACCAAATGGCTGGTCCCTATAGCGGTTCACTTTCTCACGGCTGAGACCAAGTGCAGGAGAAGAAGCCAGTGGAGGGTCTGTTTTGGCTCACCAGTTCAAGGACGTGGTCCATCGAGGTGACGAAGGTGTGACAGTGGGAGTTTGAGGCAGCTGGTCACAAGTGTTGTCGTCATCAGTCAGAAAGCAGAGAGGCAGCTGCTGCTGCTCAGCTGGACGCCTTCCTTTTCCCTTTTACGTCAGTCTCAAGATCTGAATCTGCTAAGACAGTGTTGCCCACATTGAGGGTGGATCTTCTGCCCTCACTTAAGGTTTTCTGGGGGACACTTGTAATAGGCACACCCAGTGATATGTCCCCTAGGCGATTCTAAATCCAGCCAAGCTGACGTAAATATGAATCCTCAAGGCCCTTTCTTTCCCTCCATCCATCTGTGGTGGGTTCTCCTGTCAGCAGGAGTAAATCCAAAGAAGGACAATAAAGCTTCTAGCAGAAGAGATGTGGGTGGAAGATAGAGTGTACACAGCCTGCAGAGAGACGGCCAATCAGAAGCCGGGCTCCAGGATCTAGTCTCAGGTTTATAATTTGCTGAACAATGGGATACTCCATTTCATTAGAGTAGAGGGGACAATACTGTCTTATTCCCCTTGGAGAGTAGCATTATTAAAGGGAAAGGGGATTTAAACACATGGTAAAATAAAAATCAAAGGATGGCTTCTTTAAGACTGTGGCAATAGATTGAACTGTGTTGTAACAGGGGAGAGAGTGAGCAAGTGAGCTCAGCTTCAAACCAAACGAGGTCAAGGGGGATTTATGATCAAGAGGTAAGGGAAGGAGGTTGGCTGTAAAAAATTACAAGGACAAGCATCAAGGGTCAGCACTTTTTACTAAATGGGCTGAACAAGATTCTTGTTAAAGGCCAAGGATTCAGACTTCAAAGCTGAGAGATTAGGAATTTGATCAGATAGCAAGGGTAGAGAGATTCTTGCTAGGACTGGGCAAGTCGTAGACAAGAGAACAGTCAAGACAAAGCCAGGTCCAAGAGACAGCTCCGAGGGGCCTGATTGAAGCTTGGCTAAGTTAATTGCACACACACCAGGAAAATGTCGAGGACTGTGTCCACAGACCTTTATCTAGCTCATCAACTGCTATGAGAGCTATTTAGCCATAGTTTAGTAAATCGCTAGTACAATGATAGTTAGCATTTCAAGTCCAATCGGACCAAACATGTAGTCTTCCAGCTCTTAAAACTCCAAGAAACAAGGAGCTTCACAAACCATCAGTTAGTTATTTGTATCCACAATCCTATCTAAAAGTCAAGTACTCAGTAGACCACTGGGGGTTGGTCCTAGTGCCTGAAGCAATGGCCGTGGTCAGTATCTCGGAGACTCTTGGAAAGTTTCTTTATAGTGGGGGGTAGCCCCTAGTTGCAGTCAGCCTGTGATAACTGATATCAAGCATAGATGAGCTTCTTATATATCAAGAGTTCCTGGCCATTGCCAGGATCCTAGGAGGTGGTTTCAATCATCTCACAGATCCAACAGAATCTCTACTAAAATGGGCTGCTTAGGCCTCCTGGGTGCTTTCCTCTCTCTGCGCTGCAGCTTTCCGATGCACTGTTCCCCACCAGGAAGATGGGTGTTTACAAAAGCATAACAGCAGGTGAACTTAGATTGTTCAGAACCCAGCACCCAGAGAGGAGAACTTGCCAGGAGCCAACCCAGCCTGGAATGGTTTGAAGTGGAATACAGCATTCGACATAGAGGCAGCTTTAAAGACTGATGGTCTCTGGTCTTCTAGCTCTCTAACTATATTGAACACTTGCTGATAACTTCTAAAAAAAAAAATCCTTAAAACCTTCTTGCTTTCCCTGTGGATAAAAACCACTGGCTTGGGCGATTAACACCTGTTGCCTAGCAGTGGGGAACTAAGTAAAAAGACCATTGCTATTGCTCCCAACTCTGTCCAGGCAGACAGAAGCCTCCCTGGCTAGGCTGGTTAACTCTTTGTGAACCAGAAAGGAATGTAAGAAAAAGAATTAAAACTTGCTTTATACAGGCCAATATGAACAGACACATATACATTCATACACCCACATTCCGGCTGGGCCCCACCGTCTGTCTCAATCAACTCCACAAGTATTCACGCATGTTTACACACACACACATATACCTACAGACCTACAAACAGACAAAATATACACTTGGATGGATGGATGGATGGATGGATGGATGGATGGATGGATGGATGGATGGATATGTGAGTGGCACAGACCCCCCCCCCCAAAGCCAAACCATCCAACCAATTATTTTATTTCTTTTCTCTGGCCTTTTAAATACCTTCTTAGACAAAAAGTTCTTTAGAAAATTATCTCAGAGATAAAAAATGGAAGATACAGAAGTCAGTTGATATTAAGTTCAAAGCAGTGTTTCATTCTAAATGGTCAGTATAAGTTCAAAGCAACAGTTCTTACTTAGTGCACACCTATGGCTTTACCCTTGGACCTAAATGTTTTTCCTTGAACACAAATTTGTCCCAAGCCTATTTCTCTTTTTAGTGTGATTATGAAAGCTCATTTTATTTTTTATTATGAAGCTTTTACTTACTATATGAGGAGTGGGTACATTATATTCTTGATTCCAACTTTATTACATCCTTAGAGCAAAACAATCTCTTAAAACTTTCTAAAATTGTTTGAATCAAATCAGAAACCCTATAGAATCACTAATTCATCTAAACAGCATTAACTCATGGAAATTGATCTGTATGTTGATCTGCAGGAAATTTTATCAATATGGTAAGGTAATGCCCAGGGATTATTATATTAATTTAATAATGACAAGAAAGGCATATCAGCTGCAAGAAGCAATCCTTAGATGAAGTCTCTTTGAACCTTGCCATCGAGCTCCCCTATCACAGACCATGCAAAAATGGTGGGCCACCTCCAGGAAGGTTACCTGCTATCCCAAGGTATCCTAGATGGCTCCTGACAAGAACTCGATCCAACCAAGAGACCACTTTGGTCAGAGTAGAAATTAAGACTCTGGGTGTAGCCAGTGGTTCTCAGGCTAATACAATAAGACACAAAGCAGGCTGGTGGCAGCCAGCTGATGACAAAAGGAAATGATCTGCCCAACAAGCCAAGTGCTTTCTTCCCTCTATGGCTTCTGCCTACAGATTTCTTATATGTGGTAGAAACATGAGCTAGTAGAGACAGTTTCCTGTTCTTTCATCATGAGAGAGTTCAAGAGCACAGTAATATCTGGAGGCTCTAACACTGTCCACAAGCTACACTCTCAAAGCCAAGAGAGCTCTTTTTCTAAACACAGCTTTGTGGACCCCAAACTTAACACAAACTCATTCCCACTCAAGTTCGTGGGATTTCACAATCCCCCCATCTCTGTATATCTTGTTGGTCTTATTTTCTAGTTGTTTCTGTGTTAGGCTCACCCTCCATATTCCACACGTGCCACATTCCCTCTGAGGATCCAGTGAGCCCTGTGGGACAATCACAACACAAGTTCTACTGATCCTGGAGGCAGCCTTGCCATCAGTAATTATTTTTCCCAGGAAGAAAATGTCCACTAGCCAGAATTGGCCTCTGGAAAAGTCTATTTGTCCCCACCCTGAGTTGGTACAGGGGGGTGGGTAGCCTCTCCCTTTCCTAGGTATCACCCTGGTGCAGGAGAAGTCAATCCCAACCCTACTGGTTGACTCATCTATCTTCAGCTGAGGTTCTCATCTACATTCAGACAAAACAAGAGGCCAAATCCATATCCAAATCCAGGACTGACATTTGACTGACATTCGAAATCTTCCTGAGAGGAAAGAATAAAGACAGATCTTGGAAGAAAGAGCCCTTCTTTTTGTCTCGCACTCTATTTACAGGGTACTGGGATAGCTCAGCTGTGTAACCTCAGCCAGTCACTCTAACAAGTCACGGTGGCCAACTTCTTGTAGACACCTGCTTGACCATCTTCACAAACATCTGGTTCCATAGGGCTGCCATGGCTTCAGGCTTCAGATGTGGACGATAAAGGGTTCATTGGTCTTCTGGGAGGGAATCCTGTTGAGAAAGCAGAACCCACCATCTGCCTGGGCTATTACTATGAGGATGGAGGACTGGGAACATCCTGGCTTGTGTCAAGCCTGAGAATGCCCACTGACAACTGCTTTTTTTTTCCTTCTGGGTGTGAAATCTCCAAAAGAAAAACTAGGATCGCCCTTCAAAAGCATCAATGAAATCCTATCAGCAGGCCAATGACAGATACCTGCTCTCTCACTAAATTCACTGGTAGAGGCCAGCAGCGGGATGACTAATAGAATCAAAGTAGCCTGCAAGGTAAAGACTCGAATGGAAGCGGGATAGGCCTGCAGGGTAGTGTGAGCCTTGAAGATTTGATTCTATTAACCTGCTAAGCCGAGCAAAAGGAAACCCTCTTCAAAGACGTCACACAGATATTTATATAAAGGGGGCAAAATGTAGGCCTCAGGACGCGTGTGGGAAACACATGTATGAATAAGATAAGCAGCCATGAAAAAAAAAAAAACCGCTTGCTCTCAGCTCATTTCCAGGACTTGAGTACAACAGAAATGAGGATAAGTGAGTGTGTGTGTGTGTGTGTGTGTGTGTGTGTGTTTTACTGGAAATTTTAGAAAGAAAAATAAAAGTCTGGACTCCAGAAGCCCCCAAAACTAGACTCATCCACCTGTCACCAATCTATCAATGAACAGCAAGGACTAAGTGGTGGTGAAAGGCAGACGGAGGAGGCTTATCAGATGTGGCCATACTGGGAAGAACAGGTAGAGGGATCCAGTGACCCCCAAGTCCATTCTCAAGGTGCTGTCATGAATATTATTTAAATAGGGTAGGTTGGGGCAGACATGATATGAGGCATGTGTAAGAAAGCAGGCATGCTCAAGGTGTGGTCCCTCACATCCTCTCAGCGACAGTCTCCCAGGGGGATCCTAAGAAGTCCTTCTTGCTGTCCTTGTTTCAGGGGACAAGCCTGGTTCTCAGGTGATGCTCACTTTTGCTTCTGGGTGCAGCCTTGACACGACAGATAATGGCTTTCCTGAGGTCAGTACGGTAGGATGTTTTTCCTGCTAGGTTCTGCTGTTCTTAGAGTCCAAGGTGCCTGTTGGCTTAGGACAGTGGCTTATCTTTGTGTCTTCAAGTTTGAAATGGGATGAGCCAAGTTAGAAGGACATCCTCTGAGAATTAGCATGCCTGTGAGGAAGTGGGCAGGTGATTCAAGAAAAAGAAGAGACAAAGCCAAGGCAACTTCTGTCCTGTAGTTGTTGATCTTGTGGGACTAAGTGAGGAGTCCATACTTCTAGGTATCTGCTTCACATTAGTCATGTGACTCTCCCAGACCCCTGCTGCTAGTGTGCCCATACCCTCTCCCCATATTCCAAGTGTCAACGCCCCAGTGCTGCCAAAAGGGAAGAAGTATGAGCAAGAGGGTCCAAGATCACTACTGGACCTTGTCTACTGTCTTATGGCCACTCTCCCCAGAGGTGCTCAAGGCCTAGTAGCTCAGGAAGGCACAGTATCTAGGCAGGGTCTGGCAGCCCTAAAACCACCAATAAGGAGTGCTGAGGCCAGATAATAGAGTGAACAGGCCAGGGTGTCAAGAGGGAGCAAGCTTGGAAAGCAGGAGCCAGGACTATTGCAGGGCAGAAACAGGGATAGGAGGGTTACAGAGAGCCAATGAAAGAAGCAGGGCTGCTGTCTCTTTAGCAGTGATGTTAGGCCATCTCAGGGCACAAGAGGTGCTTTATTCTGACCAGTCTATCACTGATCTATCTGTAAGATACCCACTTCTCTTCCCAGGACCTCCAGAAAGCCCCATACAGAATACTCTTAGGTGTGGAGGTGAGAGGTGGCCCAGATGTCATATTGGCCAGGAATAAGGAGACCCAAGAGCCAACCCGTACTCCTGAAAACCCTAATCTTCCCAGGACAGTAGACATTCACTGGCAGAGCTATGACCAATATCATCTGAGATAGGTGATATAGAGGCCTGGAGATGACTTTGCTGTCTCTATTGCCAAGGACATTTAACAATGTCTGTTCCTATCAAAACTGGCACCTGGTAGCAGGGCCAAGGAGGCAGCCTGATATCCTACAATGCCCAGGTTATATCTTCCTACAAAGAATGTTCCAGATCACTTAGACCCCAGTGTCAGCAGGGCAAAGGCTGGGGGCATTACCAGGATCTCATGGTGTCCTATCAAATTACCTCATGTGATCTCAGAGGGATACACAGAACATAGTATAGAAGGAAAGACAGACTTTATCATAGACTAACAGGCAGCTCTCAAGGGTGACAAGGGAAAATGTAAAGGAACATCCTTTAGGAGAAGGGGTGAACAGAGCAACCATTGTCTAGGGCATAGTCTTGAGAGATGAGAGTACACAATAGTGAAAGGAACTAATGTCAGGGAAAACACACTCAAGGGGTAGGAGTAAACCATGGACAGAAAGATCACTGTGTAGGGGACACTTGAGGGGTGAGAGTGGACATTAGTCAGAGGGACCATTGTGCCAACCTCCATGTTTAGGTGGGTTTTATCTTATTTGGTGAAATGTATTGAACAAATGGCCTTCCTAGGGGTGCTTTCCTTCCCAGGTGACTGGCAGGCCCACTTGGATTGGTCAGGGAACTGATGATGCTATGTCTTTATTCTTTATCAGAATCTCTTGATCGCTTCCAGCTGTACAATATTTGTAAAAACTTTGGGCAGATGTCATGTCTCCACTCAAGGGCAAAGACAAAGCTCAGAGCCCATTCTTTTGAAGAGTAATCAGAGTCCTGCAGTTTCAATCCCAGGCCTTACAAGCTGCTCTTTACCCAGTGCCCCTCAGACATGCAGAAACCTGTCTAACAAGGCTTGCCTAAGATCTCCACAGGGATCACCAAAAGTGAAAATACAAAATCTGCTCCCCACATGACATCACCATCACCTTTTAGAATTCCTTCTCAGAATTTCTGATCTGGTGAGTAACTCAGGAGCACGCTGCTGAGAAAAAAGGATTCCTTGAGGATGAGTTTTCAGATCAGTTTGTGTGAGAGAGAGAGACAGAGAGACAGAGAGACAGAGAGACAGAGAGACTGACTTAGAAAAGAAGGAGGAGGAAGAAGCCAAGGAGGAAGAAGAGGAATAGGTGGGGGTGAGTTGGAGGTAGGGCTGGAAGGGAAGAGGTAATGGTGGAGGGGGTGGGAGGTGGGGGTAATTCTGAACCAGGTTAACCTGTGCAAACACTCACACTAGGAACGAAATGACCTAAATCCCAATGACTGCCTCTCTATACCTACTAGGCTAGATCTATGGAAGTATCCCTGTATACAAGAAAGATACCCTGAAGATAACTAACTTAGGGAGAAAGAAGTTTGAGGGGAAGGCTGTTACCCTTTGAAAGACTCCTTCCATTTGCTTTGACTTGAGCTAGGCATTTTTCACATTAAATACAAGTTAACTGGGAAATTACATTTCTATTCTTTTATGATACCTATTAGGGAGATGAGAAAATAATCTGCCATAAACAATAGAAGGCAGCATTATTCAGATGATACTTCAACTGCAAGTTTGGAACACTGCCTTTGGCTAAGGAGGCCAAACTCTCAGTGTCCACTGCACAGGAAAATATCCAAGAAAACTGAGAACTCTCAGTGCTGGACCACACTCCCAAGAGGACAATGGGTATTTCCCAAGAGCTTTCTCAGAAGCCCCTGGAACACTGGTCATAATTCAGACTGCTGTTTCCAGCTGCATTAGGGCCAAGCTACTGTTGGGTAGAACCTGCCAATTTGCATTTCTGAGTTTCCCAGTGTTGCTGGATTCCACACCCAAGATCCATGGCTGTGAGGCAGAGACCCAGGCTTCCAGTGTAGCTAACAGATGACAGTCTGTGGAGCTGACTTCTCCCTAGTTGGCAAGAAGCACCAACCAAGTAAAGTGAGTTTTTGTGAAGAGTGTGCGTGTGTGCATGTGTGTGTGTGTGTATTTGTGTGTGTGTATTTGTGTAGAAGCCAGAAGACAACTTGTGTGTCTTCTGCCACCCTCTCACTGGCCTGAAACTAAGCAAGTAGGTTAGGCCATCTGTCTAGCAAGCTTTAGGAATCTGTCTGTTTTCTATCCTCCTAGTGCTGGTATTACAAGCACGGGCCATCTCTCCTGGCTTTCTATCTTCTATTGTGTGGGTTCTGGGGACCAAATTCAGGCCTTTGTGCTTGATGGCAAGCTATTTCTCAGTTGAGTCATTTCCCCAGCCCCTGTGCCTCAGTTTTATATACAATCCATGCACCCCTTTAAATAAGATTTTTCAACAAGCTTTATATAGAGAGGGAAAAATATTCACTCTATTGTGAAATTTTGCCTGTCCCTGAGCACCAAGGCTAACATCAACTGTAATGACTCATGGTATCATCATGTGGCCCTCATAGGACATAAAGAAGAGTACAGAGTCACTGTAGTATTCTGCCACTAAATTCCTATCTCCAGCCTAATCATGAGCAAACACCCTACATCATGATTGGCAATATTCTGTAAGCAACAATGTTAGGGACCACAATAGAAACTGGGGCCATTCCTCAGATTATAGAATAAGTGCCTTGGAAGCTGTATGCTAAGGGGGTCCCAGATTTAATCCCCAAACCCAGAAGGAATATTAATGGAAAGTCTGCAGCTATCTAACCAGGTGTATGGCTTTATTAACACTATACCAATGCCAGTTTCCTAGTTTTGACAAACATACTGTCTTTAGATAAGATGTTCACTCACATGGGTGGATAGGGGGGGCAGGGCACCAGGAAGTCTGCTGGTACCACAACTCATCTATACAACTTTGATGATTTCAAACCTCAAGTTGAACCATGAGAGCCTTGAGACTATAAGAATTTCCTGAACTCATCTCATAATATGGAAGTAACAAAGAGATCTGGTGGCTGGGGAGACCCCTCTCTCAGTCATTTCTCATTCCTTTTCTACATAGGAAAATAGTTAACCCCAGGTTCAAGGTGTGAGGGAGGGGTGCATAGGATTGGATACTGAGTGGACAAATGCATTTCAGGGGTAAGACATTTATTTGTTTGCTTGAAAATGATCAGTATTCGCCAGCCATAATATCACAATGATGTTAGGAAATGGAAGTTTATGAAACAAGATAGAGTATAGAGCGAGCTATGTGCCCCTGACTGAGGTAACTAAGGTTAAACTCGCTTTACCCAGTGTGATGCTTACTTATTTTTCAATTTTTTATTAGATATTTTCTTCATTTACATTTCAAATGCTATCCCGAATGTTCCCTATACCCTCCCGCTGCCCTGCTCCCCTACCCACTCACTCCCACTTCTTGGCCCTGGAGTTCCCCTGTACTGGGGCATAGAAAGTTTGCAAGACCAAGGGGCCTCTCTTCCCAATGATGGCTGACAAGATCATCTTCTGCTACATATGCAGCTAGAGACATGAGCTCTGGAGGTACTGGTTAGTTCATCTTGTTGTTCCACCTATAGGGTTGCAGACACCTTCAGCTCCTTGGGTACTTTCTCTAGCTCCTCCATTGGAGGCCCTGTGTTCCATCCAATAGATGACCGTGAGCATCCACTTCTGTATTTGCCAGGCACTGGCATAGCCTCACAGGATACAGCTATATCAGGGTCCTTTCAGCAAAATCTTGCTGGCATATGCAATAGTGTCTGCATTTGGTGGCTGATTATGGGGTGGATCCCCGGGTAGGGTAGTCTCTGAATGGTCCATCCTTTCGTCTTAGCTCCAAACTTTTTCTCTGTTACTCATTCCATGGGTATTTTGTTCCCTATTCTAGGGAAGAATGAAGTATCCACATGTTGGTCTTCCTTCTTTTTGATTTTCTTGTGTTTTACAAATTGTATCTTGGGTATTCTAAGTTTCTGGGCTAATATCCACTTATCAGTGAGTGCATATCAAGTGACTTCTTTTGTGATTGGGTTGCCTCACTCAGGATGATATCCTCCAGATACACCCATTTGGCCAAGAATTTCATAAATTCATTGTTTTTAATAGCTGAGTAGTACTCCATTGTGTAAATGTACCACATTTTCTGTATCCATTCCTCTGTTGAGGGACATCTGGGTTCTTTCCAGCTTCTGGCTATTATAAATAAGGCTGCTATGAACATAGTGGAGCATATGTCCTTATTACCAGTTGGAACATCTTCTAGGGATATGCCCAGGTGAGGTATTGCTGGGTCTTCCAGTAGTATTATGTCCACTTTTTCAAGGAACTGCCAAACTGATTTCCAGAGTGGTTGTACAAGCTTGCAATCCCACCAACAATGGAGGAGTGTTCCTCTTTCTCCACATCCTCGCCAGCATCTGCTGTCACCTGAATTTTTGATCTTAGCCATTTTGACTGGTGTGGGGTGGAATCTCAGAGTTGTTTTGATTTGCATTTCCCTGATGATTAAGGATGTTGAACATTTTTTTCAGGTGCTTCTCAGCCCTTCGGTATTCCTCAGTTGAGAACTCTTTGTTTAGCTCTGTACCCCATTTTTAATGGGGTTACTTGAATTTCTGGAGTCCACCTTCTTGAGCTCGTGATGGTTACTTTTAGTTATCAACTTGACGCACTCTAGAATCATTTGGGAAGGAAGTCTCAATGAGGAGCTGTCTAGATTAGGTGTTGATTATGCTATGGTTATATTAACTGAAGTAGAAAAACCTGCCCACTGTGGGTAGCACCATTCCCTTAGCAGAGATCCTAGAGAGGAGAAAGTGAGAATAGCACTAGCGTGCATCATTGATTCCTCACTTTCTGCTTGACTGTGGCCAAAGCCTTCAAGCTTCTGCTGCCTTAACTTCCCTTCAACAATGGACTATTATCTAGAATTATGAGGCAAATAAACCCTTTCTCCTTTAATTTGCTTTTGTCAGAGTATTTTTATCTCAGCAACAGAAACAAAACTATAATACCCAGTTGGACATCAGAGGCTAAGACAAAACACCCTTGAGGTTCCTGTCCATGTTCTTGTTCAGTAATTCATGTATATATGCCTGGAACTTGGAGATCTGCCTGCCTCTGCCTCCTGAGGGATGGGATTAAAAGTGCTTTGTCCTAAACACACTAAGAAGGGATGAGGGTGAGGATGTAGCTTAGTAGTAGAGTGTTTGCCTTGTATGTTCAAGGCCCCATGTTTAATATCTAGCACTAGAAATAAAAAAAGAAATGTAAAGAAATATGAGTAGTGATCTTTTATATTTGTGAGGATTTAGAATTCTTCAAAAGATATTCCAAGTTATTTTATAAATTTCATAAAAGTACTACATATTAGTTTTGGTTTTAAAGTTCAGGAAAAAATTAAAAACCTACATCATGCATTCAAAATGACTAAAACTTTCATGTTCAAGACAAATAGAAGAACACATCACATATGAGAGGTCAGCAATGGCCTGGTGTTGCTAATGGACTCTTTCCTGAGTGGTATCTCAATCAGATAAAATGTGTGAATATAAACACCCAAGGGCTTAACACAATGCTAAATAAATATGCCTTCAGTTTTCTCCAAAAATGGAACTGGCTTCCCTCTTGCCAGAAAGTCCCAAATTATAGTTCTGAATTCATTCCACCAACATATGAGTCAGGCTGTGGACTTGACCAACAGTCAAAGTACACAGCACTTCAATTTAGTGAGCTAATCTTAGAACGTTAAATAAAAACTGCAGTGTGTCTTCCATATCTGGCTGTAACAGGTATTTAGAGACTGGGCCTTTGGTTTGTTATAACTGGTATGGATGAAATCATCAGGACAGTCCCATGATGGTGTTAGTGTTCTTGTAAGAATAGGCACCAGAGAGCTGTCCCTATACCCAATGAGGTCACATGGGCACATAGCAACCTGGCAGCCACCTCCAAGCAAAGAGAACCTGCTTTTATTGGCATCAGAGGCTGCTTCTTCAAAGGGGCATTGCTTCTTAGGAGGGCCCACGGGGCCACAGCAGAGGACCTGGTTTCATGTTGAGCCTGTCTCCTTTACTTTGGTCAGACTTCTGATGGATTCTGCATGGGCATGATGATCATCCAGTAATGTCCATCAACAAAGGGTGGCCATGGCCAAGCCAGCTTCAATCCCTGAAAGGCTAAAGGCTCAGAGTTAACGTCCAAAACCTGCAGTCACCTTGGAACCTAGACGCTACAAAAGTCTCACAGAGCCAGGTCACAATACTTCCCAGTTGACAATGATTCTCCACCATGGTGAGGCTGCACCTTCTTCTCAAAGGAACCAGAATGACCCTTCAAGCAATGACACCAATGCCAACATTCCCAGACTATTCTGTAGAACCAGGATGGGGACAACAGTCAACCAGTTCACACCTGGATATGGCTGCTTGACTTTGTGTATTTCTTGACTTTGTGTGTTTCCTGTTCCCTGTCTCCTCTCTTCCTCTATTTAAACATGGAGCTTACATAGGTGCCCCAAAGACAGACTTGGAGATCACTAGAATCCTTTATTTGATCTTCTTCCTGACCTATTGATTATTTCTTCTTTCTGCTTTCAGCCATTACTGATCTTTAACTGGTGAGTTGAGTCAGGTGGCCAAGTGAGAACCTGCTGGGGCTCCCAGAACTGGGGGTTTTGCCCTTGCTCTTAGAGCTCCAAGCTATCAATTTCTATTGCTTAGGCCACACGGTATGTATTTTATTAAAGAAGCCTGGTAATAATAAAGCAAGGCTGTAAATAAAACCAAACTAAGTGAATGGGACGTGTACTCTGGGCACAGTATAGAAAAGAAATCCCTATGAGAAGGCACACACACTAGGCCAGCTGCACATTAGTTGCCAGCAATTGCCAGGGTTCCGTGTAAGACATTAGGCCTTAATACAGGAAGATGATCGCACTGAGCCAAGGAGTGAGGACACTACTGACCACCAGCATCATGTTCTTGATCTTTTGTAGCCCTCCCCAGAGCCAGAACTATGAGTGCAGAGGCAGTGTCCTGGATACCTCTCATTACCAGCATCTGGTAGATCAGTAGAACCACACTGCCATGACCAAGCAGAATAGAAGCCAAAGTACCAGGACATTGTCATATGACCCTGTTGGCAGTCCTTCTACTAATGGTAAAAATTATGCATCAACAAATCGCGGAGGCAGCATGGCATTGAAAGGCTAGTTGTACAGCCATGTGCCCTAGACTCTCTCCCAGCTCAGCCCCCGCCAGCTGTGTGCCCAAGGGCAAGTTTTAACCTGTCCCTGTGCCTCTTTCTCCTGATTTGTGATATCTAGTGCAGCATAAAGAAAGCATCACCATTTCTGAACTCTAGGGTGCCATGCAGGAATTAGTCACTCAACAAACACACTATATTATCACTTGTTACAAAAGAAGCTCCCACTTTGCCAAAGCCCCAAAGTGACATGGGTTTCAGCTTTGTCTAATGGACAAAATGTCCTCATGACCACCAAGGCCAGCTCTGCTGCCTCTGCTCACAGCAGTCCCTTCTCTGTCACAGAAGACACCCACACATACAGGCTTCTGGTGAAGTTTGATTCTCACATAGGGCTTTTTGAGTTGCAATATATAGGGAGTGAGAGAACAATCAGAACTCTGGTCTTGAACCTGAAACGCTCAAAGGGCAGGCCAGGGCCAGGCCCAGGCTAACAACCACCAAGGAAATGTACTGAAATCCAGGGTCAGAGCCCTCCTTCCCTTTTAAAATGTACTTATATTTGATGTGTGTGAGTGTTTGGCCTCCCTGAAATGTCTGTGCACAACATGCATGCCCGGTGCCTATGGAGGCCAGAAAAAGTAATCAGATCTCTTGGAACTGAAATTACAGATGGTCATCAGCTGCTGTGTTGGTGCTGGGAACCAAACGCACGTCTCTACATGAATAACAAGAACTTTAAATCACAGAACCATCTCTCCAGTCTCTAGGGTTATCTTAAGAATTGATTTTTGTTTATGTGAATATGTATGGATGGATGTATACTTGAAGAGGCCAAAAGACAGCATCGGGATTCCCTGGAGTTTAAACTAAATTCAGGTCCTCTACAAGAGCAGCAAGGGCTCTTAACCTCTGAAGCCATCTCTCCAGCCCTTCCCCCAGTTCTGAGAGATTACTGAGTCCATGGGGTGGGTGAGACACTGCACTCCAACTTCTTCATGAGATGTTGATAGAAGGTTCACCTACAGAGTACACTGAAGAGTATCACCACAAACAGTGCTTACCTCAAAGGGAATAAGTAATGGTTTGCTTTTGAACCAAACAGGAGAGAGCATGGCCCAGGAATGAAGATACAGATCAGGACAAATACTATGAATACCATGTCCAAGAGTGAAAATAGTTTCATGATGTTTTTACAGACAAAGGTAAAAAGAAGGCATTAGTTAGGGAAGCAGAAACTGGCCAGAGTAGGGCCACAGGCCTCATCCGGCTGGATCAGCACCGGAATAGCTAGAGCCCAGGGTCGGCTGACACCCGCCAGCTACCCACGACCCCCGCCACAGGATTTTGAGACTGCTGGTGAGTGGAACACAGCTTCTGCTCCAGTCCAATCACGCGGGACCTGAGACTGCTCTGGTTGAGGAGAGAGAAATCCAGCCTACATAGGGCCACAAACCTCTTCCGGTCAGAAAAGCACCTGGGTAGCTAGGGCACAGGGTCAGCTGACACTCGCCAGCTACCCACAACACCCGCCACAGGATCTTAAGACTTCTGATGAGTGGAACACAGCTTCTGCTCCAATCCAATTGCACAGGACCTGAGACTGCTCTGGTTGGGGAGAGAGAAATCCGGCCTACATAGGGCCACAAACCTCTTCCGGTCAGAAAAGCACCGGGGTAGCAAGGGCGCAGGGTCGGCTGACACTCGCCAGCTACCCACAACAACCGCCACAGGATCTTAAGACTTCTGGTGAGTGGAACACAGCTTCTGCTCCAATCCAATTGCGGGCAGGACCTGAGACTGCATTAGTTAGGGAAGCAGAAACCGGCCTGAGTAGGGCCACAGGCCTCATCCGGCTGGATCAGCACCGGAATAGCTAGAGCGCAGGGTCGGCTGACACCCGCCAGCTACCCACGACCCCCGCCACAGGATTTTGAGACTGCTGGTGAGTGGAACACAGCTTCTGCTCCAGTCCAATCACGCGGGACCTGAGTCTGCTTTGGTTGGGGAGGGAGAAATTCGGCCTACATAGGGCCACAAGCCTCTTCCCGTCAGAAAAGCACCGGGGTAGCAAGGGCGCAGGGTCAGCTGACACTCGCCAGCTACCCACAACACCCGCCACAGGATCTTAAGACTTCTGGAGAGTGGAACACAGCTTCTGCTCCAATCCAATTGCGCGAGGGACCTGAGACTGCATTAGTTAGGGAAGCAGAAAACCGGCCTGAGTAGGACCACAGGCCTCTTCCAGCTGGACAAGCACCGGGGTACTGCCAGCTACCCACGACCCCCGCCACAGGATTTTGAGACTGCTGGTGAGTGGAACACAGCCTCTGCTCCAATCTTTAAACAGTGACAACAACAACAACTAACCCCAGAGATTACCAGATGGCGAAAGGTAAACGTAATAATCTTACTAACAGAAACCAAGAAAACTCACCATCATCAGAACCCAGCGCTCCCACTTCGCCCAGTCCAGGGCACCCCAACACACCGGAAAAGCTAGACACGGATCTAAAAGCATATCTCCTGATGATGGTAGAGGACTTCAAGAAGGACTTTAATAACACACTTAAAGAAATACAAAGGAACACTGGTAAACAGGTAGAAGACAATAAAGAGGAAGCACAAAAATCCCTTAAAGAATTGCAGGAGAACACTGCTAAAGAGTTACAAATCCTTAAAGAAAAACAGGATAACCTAATCAAACAGGTAGAAGTCCTTAATGAAAAACAGGAAAACACATCCAAACAGATGATGGAAATGAACAAAACCATACTAGACCTAAAAAGGGAAGTAGACACAATAAAGAAAACCCAAAATGAGGCAACACTGGAGATAGAAACCCTAGGAAAGAAATCTGGAACCATAGATACCAGCATCAGCAACAGAATACAAGAGATGGAAGAGAGAATCTCAGGTGCAGAAGATTCCATAGAGAACATCGGCACAACAATCAAGGAAAATGTAAAATGCAAAAAGATCCTAACTCAAAACATCCAAGAAATACAGGACACAATGAGAAGACCAAACGTACGGATAATAGGAGTGGATGAGAATGAAGATTTTCAACTCAAAGGACCAGCAAACATCTTCAACAAAATTATAGAAGAAAACTTCCCAAATCTAAAGAAAGAGATGCCCATGAACATACAAGAAGCCTACAGAACTCCAAATAGACTGGACCAGAAAAGAAATACCTCCCGACACATAATAATCAGAACAACAAATGCTCTAAATAAAGATAGAATACTAAAAGCAGTAAGAGAAAAAGGCCAAGTAACATATAAAGGCAAGCCTATCAGAATTACACCAGATTTTTCACCAGAGACTATGAAAGCCAGAAGATCCAGGACGGATGTTATACAGAAACTAAGAGAACACAAATTCCAGCCCAGGCTACTATACCCAGCCAAACTCTCAATTAACATAGATGGAGAAACCAAAGTATTCCACGACAAAACCAAATTCACACATTATCTCTCCACGAATCCAGCCCTTCAAAGGATAATAACAGAAAAAAACCAATACAAGAACAGGAACCACACCCTAGAAACAACAAGAAGGTAATCCCTCAACAAACCTAAAAGAAGACAGCCACAAGAACAGAATGCCAACTTTAACAACAAAAATAACAGGAAACAACAATTACTTTTCCTTAATATCTCTTAATATCAATGGACTCAACTCCCCGATAAAAAGACATAGACTAACAAACTGGCTACACAAACAAGACCCAACATTTTGCTGCTTACAGGAAACTCATCTCAGAGAAAAAGATAGACACTACCTCAGAATGAAAGGCTGGAAAACAATTTTCCAAGCAAATGGTATGAAGAAACAAGCTGGAGTAGCCATTCTAATATCTGATAAGATTGACTTCCAACCCAAAGTCATTAAAAAAGACAGGGAGGGACACTTCATACTCATCAAAGGTAAAATCCTCCAAGAGGAACTATCAATCCTGAATATCTATGCTCCAAATACAAAGGCAGCCACATTCATTAAAGAAACTTTAATAAATCTCAAAGCACACATTGCACCTCATACAATAATAGTGGGAGACTTCAACACACCACTTTCACCAATGGACAGATCATGGAAACAGAAACTAAACAGGGACACAGAGAAACTAAGAGAAATTATGAATCAAATGGATCTGGCAGATATCTACAGAACATTCTATCCTAAAACAAAAGGATATACCTTCTTCTCAGCACCTCATGGTACCTTCTCCAAAATTGACCACATAATTGGTAACAAAACAGGCCTCAACAGATACAAAAATATTGAAATTGTCCCATGCATCCTATCAGATCACCATGGACTAAAGCTGATTTTCAATAACAAAATAAATAATAGAAAGCCAACCTTCACGTGGAAACTGAACAACACTCTTCTCAATGATACCTTGGTCAAGGAAGGAATAAAGAAAGAAATTAAGGACTTTTTAGAGTTCAATGAAAATGAAGCCACAACATACCCAAACTTATGGGACGCAATGAAAGCATTTCTAAGAGGAAAACTCATAGCTCTGAGTGCCTCCAAAAGGAAACTAGAGAGAGCACACATTAGCAGCTTGACAACATACCTAAAAGCACTAGAACAAAAGGAAGCAAATTCACCCAAGAGGAGTAGACGGCAGGAAATAATCAAACTCAGGGGCGAAATCAACCAAGTGGAAACAAGAAAAACTATTCAAAGAATCAACCAATCAAGGAGCTGGTTCTTTGAGAAAATCAACAAGATAGATAAACCCTTAGCCAGACTCACTAGAGGGCACAGGGAAAGCATCCTAATTAACAAAATCAGAAATGAAAAAGGAGACATAACAACAGATCCTGAAGACATCCAAAACACCATCAGATCCTTCTACCAAAGGCTATACTCAACAAAACTGGAGAACCTGGATGAAATGGAGAAGTTCCTAGACAGATACCAGGTACCAAAGTTGAATCAAGATCAGGTTAATGATCTAAACAGCCCTATATCCCCCAAAGAAATAGAAGCAGTCGTTAATAGTCTCCGAACTAAAAAAAGCCCAGGACCAGATGGGTTTAGTGCAGAGTTCTATCAGACCTTCAAAGAAGATCTAATCCCAGTTCTTCACAAACTATTCCACAAAATAGAAACAGAAGGTACTCTACCCAACTCATTCTATGAAGCCACAATTACTCTGATACCTAAACCACAAAAAGACCCAACAAAGATAGAAAACTTCAGACCAATATCCCTTATGAATATTGATGCAAAAATCCTCAATAAAGTTCTTGCTAACCGAATCCAAGAACACATCAAAACAATCATCCATCCTGACCAAGTAGGTTTCATCCCAGGGATGCAGGGATGGTTCAATATACGGAAATCCATCAATGTAATCCAGTATATAAACAAACTCAAAGACAAAAACCACATGGTCATCTCGTTAGATGCGGAAAAAGCATTTGACAAGATCCAACACCCATTCATGATAAAAGTCTTGGAAAGATCAGGAATTCAAGGCCCATACATAAACATGATAAAAGCAATCTACAGCAAACCAGTAGCCAACATCAAAGTAAATGGTGAGAAGCTTGAAGCAATCCCTCTAAAATCAGGGACTAGACAAGGCTGTCCACTTTCTCCATACCTATTCAACATTGTACTTGAAGTCCTAGCCAGAGCAATTCGACAACAAAAGGAGATCAAAGGGATACAAATTGGAAAAGATGAAGTCAAAATATCACTCTTTGCAGATGATATGATAGTATATATAAGTGACCCTAAAAATTCCACCAGAGAACTCCTAAGCCTGATAAACAGCTTCGGTGAAGTAGCTGGATATAAAATTAACTCAAACAAATCAATGGCCTTTCTCTACACAAAGAATAAACAGGCTGAGAAAGAAATTAGGGAAACAACACCCTTCTCAATAGTCACAAATAATATAAAATATCTTGGCGTGACTCTAACTAAGGAAGTGAAAGATCTGTATAATAAAAACTTCAAGTCTCTGAAGAAAGAAATTATAGAAGATCTCAGAAGATGGAAAGATCTCCCATGCTCATGGATTGGCAGGATCAACATTGTAAAAATGGCTATCTTGCCAAAAGCAATCTACAGATTCAATGCAATCCCCATCAAAATTCCAACTCAATTCTTCAACAAATTAGAAAGTGCAATCTGCAAATTCATCTGGAATAACAAAAAACCTAGGATAGCAAAAACTCTTCTCAAGGATAAAAGAACCTCTGGTGGAATCACCATGCCGGACCTAAAGCTCTACTACAGAGCAATTGTGATAAAAACTGCATGGTACTGGTATAGTGACAGACAAATAGACCATTGGAATAGAATTGAAGACCCAGAAATGAACCCACACACCTACGGTCACTTGATCTTCGACAAGGGAGCTAAAAACATCCAGTGGAAGAAAGACAGCATTTTCAACAAATGGTGTTGGCAAAACTAGTTGTTAACATGTAGAAGAATGCGAATCGATCCATTCCTATCTCCTTGTACTAAGGTCAAGTCTAAGTGGATCAAGGAACTTCACATAAAACCAGAGACACTGAAACTTATAGAGGAGAAAGTGGGGAAAAGCCTTGAAGATATGGGCACAGGGGAAAAATTCCTGAATAGAACAGTAATGGCTTGTGCTGTAAGATCGAGAATTGACAAGTGGGACCTCATGAAACTACAAAGCTTCTGCAAGGCTAAAGACACCATCAATAAGACAAAAAAACCACCAACAGATCTGGAAAGGATCTTCACCTATCCTAAATCAGATAAGGGTCTAATATCCAATATATATAAAGAACTCAAGAAGGTGGACTCCAGAAAGTCAAATAACCCCATTAAAAAATGGGGCTCAGAACTGAACAAAGAATTCTCACCTGAGGAATACCGAATGGCAGAGAAGCACTTGAAAAAATGTTCAACATCCTTAATCATCAGGGAAATGCAAATCAAAACAACCCTGAGATTCCACCTCACACCAGTCAGAATGGCTAAGATCAAAAATTCAGGTGACAGCAGATGCTGGCGAGGATGTGGAGAAAGAGGAACACTCCTCCATTGTTGGTGGGATTGCAAGCTTGTACAACCACTCTGGAAATCAGTCTGGCGGTTCCTCAGAAAATTGGACATAGTACTACCGGAGGATCCAGCAATACCTCTCCTGGGCATATATCCAGAAGATGTCCCAACTGGTAAAAAGGACACATGCTCCACTATGTTCATAGCAGCCCTATTTATAATAGCCAGAAGCTGGAAAGAACCCAGATGTCCCTCAACAGAGGAATGGATACAGAAATTATGGTACATTTACACAATGGAGTACTACTCAGCTATTAAAAAGAATGAATTTATGAAATTCCTAGCCAAATGGATGGACCTGGAGGGCATCATCTTGAGTGAAGTAACACAATCACAAAAGAACTCACACAATATGTATTCACTGATAAGTGGATATTAGCCCAAAACTTAGGATACCCAAGATATAAGATACAATTTGCTAAACGCATGAAACTCAAGAAGAATGAAGACCAAAGTGTGGACACTGTGCACCTTCTTAGAATTGGGAACAAAACACCCAGGGAAAGAGTTACAGAGACAAAGTTCGTAGCTGTGATGAAAGGATGGACCATTTAGAGACTGCCATATCCAGGGATCCATCCCATAATCAGCTTCTAAACGCTGACACCATTGCATACACTAGCAAGATTTTGCTGAAAGGACCCAAATATAGCTGTCTCTTGTGAGACGATGCCGGGGCCTAGCAAACACAGGAGTGGATGTTCACAGTCAGCTATTGGATGTATCACAGGGCTCCCAATGGAGAAGCTAGAGAAAGTACCCAAGGAGCTAAAGGGATCTGCAACCCTATTGTTGGAACAACATGATGTACTAACCAGAACCCCGGAGCTCTTGTCTCTAGCTGCATATGTATCGAAAGATGACCTAGTCGGCCATCAATGGAAAGAGAGGCCCATTGGACTTGCAAACTTTATATGTCCCAATATAGGGGAATGCCAGGGCCAAAAGAATGGGAATGGGTGGGTAGGGAAGTGGGGGGCGCTATGGGGGACTTTTGGGATAGCATTGGAAATGTAATTGAGGAAAATATGTAATAAAAATATTAAAAATTAAAAAAAAAAGGTAAAAAGAATGTCAACACACAAGGTACTTTTCCAGAGCATTGGTGGGAACAGCATGTGGGCAGGTTACAGTCAGACGCTGTCTGATGACATTCTTAACTCTGGGATGGTTTGGAAGCTCATGATCTACTAAACTAATACATTCCACAATGCCTTACCTGACAATCAGAGGATTGTTAGTTCTGGCACAGAGGTTAGCAATAAATGTCTAATAAAGGGACTACAGAAAAACCTGAGACAATTTGACTCTGGATCTGTACCATTCCAACTCTCTACAAACTTCTAACTAGTCAATTGGCCTTGCGTCTTTAACATAGGTCTGTGTTTCTCTGAAAACTCCTGTTTAATGAAGAAACAAAAGTCACTAGGACCCTTCTTCTTGGAAGTCTCTAGCACTCACACAGAAATTACTCTGGTAAAGAATTCCCAACTAACCTAGAACTAGGCAGCTACTACATTTTGCTGCTCTCCAACTATGAAACCTACATTTGGCCTTGGGGACTTATCACTCAATGATGGACACAGTGATGATGGGATTATAAACTTCAGCCTCCCCTTCTTCTGCCTAGCCTCCTGGCATGATCTGTCTCATGGTGGTACATACTATAGGCTACCCCTGTGTCCCATACACAACTCATCAGAAGCCTCACTCTTCAGCTTTCCTTCCATCCATGAGCTCCACACCTTCCAGGTGAATTTCAATTCCTATTTTATGCCATCAGATGTTGGCTCAAACTGCTTTCAAGCAATCATCTGAATCAATGTGACATGGGGTTTGTGACCCCAGCTGTGTCACAGGGACAGGCATATGGCACCATTTGCTAAGGGGCTTTCCAGTTATGGTTGCCTCCCGGTGAAAGATAAGGCAGACAGACACCCAAAGTGCTGGGCTGTACCCTAGGTTTCTGTAATAGTTATCAATATCCAAACTACTCTCAGATGATCAAACGTGAAAGCAGCCCTTGAAGCCCATATATACATAGATACATACAAGCACTGGAGCACTTCTACAAAAAATATGCAAAAAAGAATTTAATATGAATGTTTATTTCATGATCTAACATGAAAGTTGACTCTCATGCACAGCATTTGAAGATACTAAAAGACACCCAGGAGGCTGGAGTCACAATGAGTAGAAAGTCACACTGGGAAAGGGAAGGGAAACAGAAAGCAGGAGTCTCTGTGGCCTGTATGTGAGCTTGCACTAGCATGCAGGCACATTACAGGCCAGGAAGATATTCCCCAGATTCTGTGTAGAGCCAAGCGTTAGGGTTGCTTGCCTGTAATCTCAGCACTTGGGAAGTGGGGCAGGAGGATCAGGAGTTTAAGGGCAGCCTTAGCTACATGACCCCCCTGTTTAAAAAACAAAACCTTAAAAGATTCCATGTTGGGGGGGCTGGATATATGGTACAGTGGTTAAGAGCACTGACTGATCTTCCAGAGGTCCTGAGTTCAATTCCCAGCAACCACGTGGTGATTCATAATCATCTGTAATAGTAGCATTCTCTTCTGGTGTGTCTGAAGATGGCAATAGTGTACTCACAAACATAAGATAAAGAAATCTTTTTTTTAAAAAAGATTCCATGTGGAGCAGGTGTCAGAGATGTAAGAGGTGTCCACAAGTTGTAAGAGAAACTCAGGATCTTAGAGCCTGCAAAGAGCAGTCCTACCCATGATCATGACAGTTTGCCCCAACAATCCTGTGACAGAGGGTGAAGAGGGTGAACTAGTGTATTTCCAATATGTAATGTCACATAGCTACTGATGTATTGGGGCATGGTTGTCAGTTGGTAGGCTCTGGGGAAGATTGGATCCATGGGGTCACTGACCTAATGGCTGAAATTAATCTCCTGGTGGATTCATAATACAGTCATGCTATTGGGATGTACTAAAATGTAGTATGTAAGAACACACTGGAGGAAGTAGGTCACTGGGACAATGTCCTTGAGCTACATCTTGCCCTGGTCCTGGCTTATCTTCCGTGTCTGTATTTCCTGTCCACCATGAGAACAATAGACTTGACACCTGATCCCACTACTGTGGTTTTCTACATTACCATAGGCACAGAACCAACAGTCAGCCATGATGGATTGAAACCATGAGCAACATAAATTCTTCCTTGCTTCTAGTTTTCTGTCAGATATTTTTTTAAGTTCTTTTTTTACATATGTTTTATTGAGGAGGTGCTACTGTGCTTGTATGTGGGGCAGAGAAAAATTTATGGGACTCAGTTCTCTCTTTTTTTTTTCTGTGTGCATTCCAGGGATTAAATTCAAGTTAACATAGTTAGAGACAAGTACCTTTACCTGCTGAGCCATATCACTAGCTATCAGCCATTTTTCCCACATTTTTTATTAGATATTTTCTTTATTTACATTTCAAATGCTACCCCCAAAGTCCTCTATCCCCTCCCCCCACCCTGCTCCCCTACCCACTCACTCCCACTTCTTGGCCCTGGCGTTCCCCTGTTTGGAGGCATATAAAGTTTGCTAGACCAAAGGGGCCTCTCTTCCCAATGATGGCTGACAAGATCATCTTCTGCTACATATGCAGCTAGAGACACGAGCTCTGGGGGGTACTGGTTAGTTCATATTGTTGTTCCACATATAGGGTTGCAGACTCTTTCAGCTCTTGGGTACTTTCTCTAGCTCCTATATTGGGAGCCCTGTGTTCCATCCTATAGATGACTGTGAGCATCCACTTCTGTATTTGCCAGGCACTGGCATAGCCTCACAGGAGACAGGTATATCAGGGTCCCTTCAGCAAAATCTTGCTGGCATATGCAATAGTGTCTGCGTTTGGTGGCTGATTATGGGATGGACTCCCAGGTGAGGCAGTCTCTGGATGGTCCATCCTTTTGTCTTAGCTCCAAACGTTGTCTCTGCAACTCCTTCCATGGATATTTTATTCCCTAATCTAGGGAGGAGTGAAGTATCCACACGTTGGGCTTCCTTCTTGATTTTCTTGTGTTTTGGAAGTTGTATCTTGGGTATTCTGGGTTTCTGGGCTAATATCCACTTATCAGTGAGTGCATATCAAGTGACTTCTTTTGTGATTGGGTTACCTCACTCAGGATGATATCCTCCAGATACACCCATTTGGCCAAGAATTTCATAAATTCATTGTTTTTAATAGCTGAGTAGTACTCCATTGTGTAAATGTACCACATTTTCTGTATCCATTCCTCTGTTGAGGGACATCTGGGTTCTTTCCAGCTTCTGGCTAATATAAATAGGGTTGCTATCAGCCATTTTTTGTCACAATAGAAGGTCTAACACAGTGACCCTTCTGAGAGCCACCCACAGAAGCTCAGCAAATCTGACAGGGCAGCAGGTGGCCTTTCCTGTGGCAAGCTATTCCCTTCCTGGGCTCTTTTGCTTTCAGACACATCCCTGAGACTAAAACTGTGAATTGCATACCAGCTGCCTATGGGTATCACTGCAATGGCAATGATACTGGAAGAGGAGGAGGAAGGAGAAGAAGAAGAAGAAGGAGAAGAAGAAGAAGAAGAAGAAGAAGAAGAAGAAGAAGAAGAAGAAGAAGAAGAAGAAGAAGAAGAAGAAGAAGAAAGAAAGAAAGAAAGAAAGAAAGAAAGAAAGAAAGAAAGAAAGAAAGAAAGAAAGAAAGAAAAGAAAAGAAAGAAAGAAAAAGGAAGGAAGGAGGGAAGAAAGAAAGAAAGAAAGAAAGAAAGAAAGAAAGAAAGAAAGAAAAAGAAAGAAAGAAAGAAAGAAAGAAAGAAAGAAAGAAAGAAAGAAAGAAAGAAAGAAAGAAAGAAAGGAAGAACGGTTGCTGAGTATGTACAGATTAGGATCTTCAATGCTGTTGGTGAAGATAACAAGGTGCCGGGGAAAGCAACATGGCAGCTCCTCAATAAATCAAACTTGGACTTACTGCCTAACCCAGTAAGCCTACTCCTAGGTGTCTGCCTGAAAGAACTGAAAACATCATCCAAACAAAATCTGTCCCTGAATATTCACAGCAGCACTATTCACAAAAGCTCGATGGTGGAAACTTCTGGAACCTTGTCAACAGATACAAGCATGTAACATGATTTGTCCACATGATAGGTTTGCATCTAGCCTTTAAAAAAGGTAGCATTGAGACTGGTTACAATACAACTGACCTTGACAATATTCAAGGTATAAGAAACAAGATGCAATGGGTCTGCGTGTATAAAATTTCCAAGGCAAGTTTATAGAGACACAATGTCGAGTAGGGGTTGCTTGGGACTGGAAGCAATCCTTGCACAACTAGAGGTGAATGTTGTAAAGCATCAGAAATGTAGTAAATGTCACAGAACTGTTAACTTTACCACAGTTAAAGTGGTCAATTTTATGCTATGTGTATTTCACCACACATTGTACAGGCTTATCTCTCAAGCCAAACTGTCACCATTTTCTGGAGTTCTTCTTGGCCTGCTTGAAAAAATCATCACAGCAGGGGCCTGTTGCCTATTTACTTACCCTTATAGAAAGAGGGGCCAGGAGGATCATGGGATTCTTGCATGAGTATCCAAATACCCCTTCTAACTAGTAATGTATAATTCCCCTGTAATTGCTTGTGGGCTTATTGGAAAGGCCAGAGAATATAGGTATAGAAGGATGAATGGAGGGGGGTTCTGTCTACACAGCTGTAGGGTAGCCATCATCCCTACTGGATGCTAATAGTCCAGTGTGGCCGCTTGATGATGCACCTGTCATAGTCTTCTTACCCATGGCCTTTAAGCACAATAAACACATTGGTGCTCAAAGTGAATTTGGTGAACTCATACATTAGTTTGTCATTAAGACCTAAATAGAAGAAGTAAAGATTGCTTACATCTATCCCAGGAAAGCAATTGAAACAACACCAAAATAAATTAAGAATAGAAATTCAAAGTAGACAAGTCAGTGGGCAAAGACTCTGCAAGACCAACAACCTGAGTCCAATCCCAGAACCCAAGGACAGGTGGAGAGAGAGAAGTGACTGCAAGAGGTTGTCCAAATGTATACTGTGGCAGCTGCATGCCTGCACATATACACTTAATACAAATAGATAGATAGATAGATAGATAGATAGATAGATAGATAGATAGATAGATAGACCTCTGACAACCAAAGCTTTAAATTAAAGAGAGAAACAATGCAGATTAGCCATGAAATTCATGTGAATAAAGATATTGATGGGAAAGGCCAGACTCTTTGGGCCACTGGAAACTGGGCTTAGAATTTGGACACAACAAGGATGTCAGTAAGGAAGATGTCCAGACAGTGAATGACATCAAGCTAGAAAGAAAGAAAAAAAGAAGATGGTGTTGACAGGGTTGGGACCTGAGATGCAGGGATGAGTTTGGAGAAGAGGTGAGGATGGAGAAAAGGTGAGTATGAAGAAGAGGTGAGTATAGAGAAGAGGTGAGGATGGAGAAGAGGTGAGGATGGAGAAGAGGTGAGGATGGAGAAGAGGTGAGGATGGAGAAGAGGTGTGGAAAGAGAAGTGTATAAAATGCAGCAAGTACACAGACAGGCCAGGGCCCCCTTGGTGCCCACATCTTCTAGATTTGACAATGCAGTGTGAGGCAAGAGGAGTTGAATAGGAGTCAGCTCTGCACAGTGCTTACTGTGCTCAGATCTGCAGCATTCACCACTGTCCCATGTCTGCAGACCTGGGCTCAAAGGACAATAGAGCAACCACGGTGATAGCCTCAGGCAAAAATGTCTGGGAAGGATGGTGGAAACCAGGAGAACATTCCAATCATGTCAGCACCTCTGCTTTGCTTCCATGTCTTTCCCTTGCCCAAGTCCCGTGGGACTGGGAACACAAAACAGAAATGGATGGGCTTGGGAGCCCTCTAAAGGCAGGGACTCAGATTCTGCGGCTGTGCTACTGACATTCAGTCCAGGCTGCCAGTGGGGACACGGGGACTATGACGTGTTAAGAGACTTCTGAGAATTCTGTGGGTCTGGAGCAGTGGAACATACAGAGTGGGCCAGGTCCTGTATGTTGTATGCATAGAGTTAAGCTGGGGAAATGGGAGTGCATGGGAAAGGTTACAAAGATGTAATAACCCTTTGGCCCCACTATCTGAAAGGTGACCCTCAGCATCAGACAGCAAGTAAACCTCAAATGCTTTGGCATCTCTCCCATCATCTCTAGTTCCTGCTGAACTAAAACATGCCCTCCTGGTAGGAGGAGAAAAGCTCTCTCAACTCTCCAGGCTTAGGAAACAAGATCCACCAGACCCTACCCTGATGTTATCTAAGCAGTAAGAATTGCTGGGCAGAGGAGACTGGTGAGCCATGCTGCCTGCAGGTTGTGTAGAAAGCTCCAGGATGCAGCACTCCGGAGTCCTTATCTATGCCTTACCCATGGGCTGTGGGGTGATAAAGCTGCCTTTGAGCCCCCCATGCTCTCATAAGGAATCCCTCACACTCCCTCTGCTATGTCACCTCAATACACTCACTTGTTCATTACACTAAACTTGAGTGGAATCTTTCCATTGGTCAGCTGTCAGCGCCCTGTAGTCGTACTTTCTGACTACTTCACTGGGTTCTTATATCTACCACCTTTCTCCATCTCAATCCCTTCCAACCCAAAACTAGGTAGGCGAGAAATGATAGAGGAGAAAGGGAGCATAGATCTCTTTAGACTATTTCCTGCTGAGTTCCTTGAGGCAAGTCCAATCTTCATCATCAAGAGATCTCCAACCAGCAGCCAGCAGCCAGCAATCCAGCAATCCAGCAATCCAGCAATCCAGCAATCCAGCAATCCAGCAACCCAGCAATCCAGCAATCCAGCAATCCAGCAATCCAGCAACCAGCAATCTAGCAACCCGCAACCAGCAACCAGCAACCAGCAACCAGCAACCAGCAATCCAGCAATCCAGCAATCCAGCAATCCAGCAATCCAGCAACCAGTAACCAGCAATCCAGCAATCCAGCAATCCAGCAATCCAGCAATCCAGCAATCCAGCAATCCAGCAATCCAGCAACCAGCAACCAGCAACCAGCAACCCGCAACCCGCAACCCACAACCAGCAACCAGCAACCAGCAACCAGCAACCAGCAATCCAGCAACCAGTAACCAGCAATCCAGCAATCCAGCAATCCAGCAATCCAGCAACCCACAACCCGCAACCAGCAACCAGCAATCCAGCAATCCAGCAATCCAGCAATCCAGCAATCCAGCAACCAGTAACCAGCAATCCAGCAATCCAGCAATCCAGCAATCCAGCAATCCAGCAACCAGCAACCAGCAACCAGCAACCCGCAACCCACAACCAGCAACCAGCAACCAGCAACCAGCAATCCAGCAACCAGTAACCAGCAACCAGCAATCCAGCAATCCAGCAATCCAGCAACCCACAACCCGCAACCAGCAACCAGCAATCCAGCAACCAGCAACCAGCAATCCAGCAACCCGCAACCAGCAACCAGCAATCCAGCAACCCGCAACCAGCAATCCAGCAACCAGCAACCAGCAACCAGCAATCCAGCAATCCAGCAATCCAGCAAACAGAAAAGCAGCAATTCAGCAATCCAGCAAACAGAAAAGCAGCAATTCAGCAAAAGCAGCAGCCACAGGGGCAGCAGCAGTCTCTGTAACCTCTTAGGGCTCTGACATTTTTACACCCTCTGAAGAGTCCCCAGTATTCCAAATTCAAAGTACCGTCAGCCAACAGAATCACGCCTCTGCAGAGTACAAGACAAATCATAGTTAACTGCTGTGGACAGTCTGAAAGCAGCCCCATGTCCCGCACTTAGGATTGAAACAAAAACATACTCACATAACATAACTGGGTTTTAAAAGATACCAAGAGTCTCACTACATTGTTCTATCTGCGGTGAGTAGACATTTGTTCATGTCTCTCTAGGAAAATCTACATACACGTAGCTCACTTCTAGCAGTCCTACAGTGCCTAATCGTGAACTGTCATGTCTCCTGAAATGCTTCCTTCTCGGCATGGGCCTCAGCACCCTGGAAGATCTGATCCCAATCAAGCTGGGATTCTAGAAAGGCCAAGTAAAAGTAAGGACTTTGCTCTGAAAATGGCATAGGAAGTTCCTCCTGCTCTCTGGGTCATGGAGCTCCTTAAAGCTGTAGTATTACTCAGCTTTGGAAGCCCTTGCTGCTTGAAGGAGCTCCAAGGGAAGTGTTATTCATGGTCTCTCCCAGGCATTCAGCTCCAGTGCCCTCGAGGTGTTAACAGAGCTTCCTAGGGTCGCAGCGCACAGGCAACAACTGCCTTTGCTGCAAGTCAGGTCCCACTTCCCTACTTAAACTCAGAGAGGTGTTCTCTGCAAAGGGTAACAGCATCCTTCTTGCAAAAGACAAGGTTACTGTGACTCTGAAGGCTTAGAAGACCGGGGATAATGAAAGAGCCACGCTGCCATAATTAATTAGGGGAAGAATTGAGAGATAAGATGCTTTATCTAACACCTCAGAACCTTAAGTAACTTAGATCCATCCTCAAGGCAAAAGCCACCCAAATCGTTCCCTGCTCCAACAGTGAAGCACATCTGTACAGCCTTAGTTACATTCTCTGGGCTCTGGCTAGCCCTACAACTACCTAAAGACAGTCTCAACCAGGATGCCCGGCTCAAAGATGCTGAGGCCCTTGCAACCTGCCTTGCTCTCTCTAGCAGAACTGGCAGATCTCTTCAAAGACTAGTGGCTCCCTCAGGTCCACAAACACACTTACTTACAGTGTAGTGACTGTCTTATGAGTAATTAGCCACTGGCCTCTTGTGAGAGGAAGCCCATTTGAGGTAGAAACTAACTCAATCATCAATAGATCATAGGATACACACCGACATGGAATGCTCAACAGGCTAAGGCAGGAAGATCATGAGGTCAAGGCCATATTGGGCTATAGAAGGTGGTTCTGATGTTAAGGTCCTGTTCTCTAATTGGTTCTTGATCTATCAGTAAAGATGCCAGGGGCCAATTGTTGGGCAGAAGGAAAGAGGTAGGACTTCTGGACCCCAACAGGTGGAGGGGAGGTGATGCAGGGGAGAAAAGGAATTTTCACCATGCTTCAGAGGGAGAAAAGGTGACCAGTCATGTGAGACCTTGGGAGGAGCAGGATGTTAGGGTGTTGAGATGGGATTAAAGGTAACTAAACAACTGAAGCTGAGAGTAGATTGAGAGGTGCTCAGCTAAAAGTACTGAGAAGGGCACAATAGCTGTGGGAGATTAGAAGTACCCAGCAATTGAGCTAAGAAAGCAAGTTGAAAATATACTATATCATTCGCCTGCAGATCCAAGGGAACCTGGGTGAGGCTGGTAGTATGGTTCACACAGAACTTAAAGCAGGGTAGTAAAAAAAAAAACTACACAATACACTGGGCTACATAATCACCCATCCCAAAATAAATAAATAAATAAATAAAATAAATAAGGTTCATCTTAATTTACCTACCTATACCAGCATCTGTCTCTGAGAGTCTCTCTGAAATGCACAGGCCAGTGCCTTGGTAAGATTTATTTCAAGAAAAGGAAAAGAAACTTGACTTTTAGGTCCTATTATAAGTCTTATTTATCTTATACCTGTATCTCAAATTTGAAAGCAAAGGGGAAATTTGACTCTTAATTGCTTGGCCTTCTGGGTAAACTAACACTATTATTCCCAGCTTGAAGACAAGTTTAAAAAGCAGAGAAATATTTGTGAGAGGACAGATTAATCATTCAAAATATTGAGACATATGCTTCCAAATGAGCTGAGTTCACTGGTGGCTGTCCCACATGGGACAGATACCCAGATGATAAAATACAGAAAATAACCTGGAAGAATCCAGGTCTTCCAAGATGCAGGAAAAAATGGCATCACACCTGCAATGATCTTACTATAAGGGAACACGGGGAAGGAGCTGGGGAAGGGATACCCATCAACTGCCTATGAAGGCTGGCTGAGAAGATGCTGAGCTTTAGAGCAGAAGGAAATTCAGCCTAAATCATCATGAAGCCCTAAACACAGTCAGGTGGGAGGGGGTCTTCTGGGTTTGCTTCACATCCTTGAGACCCTCTTTCACTGACTAAGGGCAGCCCCTGTAAAGGAGCGACCTTGGCACACGGGCAGTGACGGTGTCACAGTGACAGGTGTCAGAGGCCAGCAACGGAGGATCGCCATCAGTTATAATCCCAGCACTTGGTGGTCCACAGGGCCGTTCTCAGGCCTCTGGCAGCACCTGTTTGGGAGCAGTATAAAGATGCCAAGCCTGGGAACAGGCAGAGACTCACAAAGGATAGACTGTGGAGAGGGAAAATGGCTGATGGTCCCCCTGGGAGAGCAGCTGGAATCTGGGTTTGGAAAGGAGAGTGAAGAAAGGAGAAGGTAAAGCCCAGCAGGAGACTGCACAGAGGGCCACCGCCAGACAGCTAAGGCAGTGGCGTTCAACACCTCCAGACGACTAAGGCAGTGGCGTTCAAACCCTTGGGAGTCCTCAAAAACACAGATGACTACTTCTTGGTTTTAGCTGTAGTGAAAATATCAATAGAAACTTCTGGAAAGCACAGGCTCATAATACAAGACTTTGAATTTTGCAACTCCAATTAAACACATCTTGTAGAAAAAAATTGTATCTCTTTTTTAAGCAAAGTGAGGATCTGGAGAGGTGGCTCCATGTTTAAGAGAGCTTCTGCTCTGACAGAGAACCCAGGTTCTCAGTGCCCACCCTGAGTGGCTCACAACCACCTCTAACTGTATCTCTGTGGAATCTGATGCCCTCTTCTGGCCGCTACAGGTACTGGATTCATGGACACAAGCATAAACACACATATAATTAGAAAATAAAATATCCTTTAAGGCAACAAGAGAACAAAACATCCTGGAAGGCCCAAGCTTAATCAATGTTTACTGATCAGCTTTACTAACCAGCTGCTATTGTTATTGGGTGTGGTGGCCCACACCTTTAATTCCTATGAGTTCAAGGCCAGCCTGGTCTACAGAGTGCCTTCGAAGACAGCCAGGGCTGTTACACAGAGAAACATCATCTCAAAAAGCAAAGCAAAACAAACAAACAAATCTAACCAGCTATTAGCCCAGCTCTGGCCTTGGTTGTGACAGAGCATCTGCTGCTCTTCTGTCTCCCCCCCACACCCCCCACCCCCTACCCCCCCTCTCCCCCACCCCCCCGCCACACACACACACACACCTGGAGGAAAGGATTAAGTCCTATCTAGAAGGGAGGAAAAATTTGAAAATTACCAGCCACATAAAAGAAAAAAAACCATGTGACCCAAAGCCAAGAAAGAGCGAGGGGGTGACCACAGAGCCAATGGGCCATGGATCCAGATGTTAACATTAGCAGACAAACTTTATAAAACAACTATTTTCAACGCATTTCTAATGATAGAAAAAGATGGATATTAGATATGATAATAAAGATGATTTTTAACATAGCTCATAAACTACAAAAATATTAACTAAATGGATGTTCTCCAATAGAAAAGATAATGTTTGAATTAGGAGCTCATTAGCTGGAGTTGCCAGCAAGTTTAACAGGCAGAATAAAGGCCTCTCATCTTCACTGATTGTAATAGTGAAGCATTCTATTTACAATAGAAAGCATCCAAACTGAGGCATGGCGAAGAGAAACAGCGGGAGAGAACATGTTTCAAAGTTGGAGAATGTACAGTAGGGACTGGGAATTATTGACAGAACATAAAAGCATCAGGCCTAGGTTCCTGGGTTTGACTTCCAAAAGGGAAGAAGAGATTAAACATGCAGGACATAGTCAAAGTGTCTAATACCTATAAAAACCCATTGTCTAGAAGGAGGAAAGAAACAGAAGATTAAGACAAGATGGCCGGGAGTGTGTCCATGACTGATGGAAGACACATATGGAGAGAAAAAGCAAGCACAACACTAATGAAAACCAGAGAGACAGACAGACAGAAAGCCTTACAACCAATTAAAGGCATGCTCCAATTTACAATTGAAACATCCCCAACAGGGTGGACCTCAGTCCTCACCTCCTGGAAAACGGAATTTCCTCCACCCAGACAGAGTTTCCTTCCCTTGTCACTCAGTAATAGGAAAATGGGTGGACTGGCTGGGTTTGTGTGTCAACTTGACACAGGCTGGAGTTATCACAGAGAAAGGAGCTTCAGTTGAGGAAATGCCTCCATGAGCTGTAAGGCATTTTCTCAATTAGTGACCCAAGTGGGAGGGCCCCTTGTGGGTGATACCATCTCTGCGCTGGTAGTCTTGGGTTCAATAAGAGAGCAAGCTGAGCAAGCCAGGGGAAGCAAGCCAATACGGAACATCCCTCCATGGCTCTGCTCAGCTCCTGCTTCCTGACCTGCTTGAGTTCTAGTCCTGACTTGCTTTGGTGATGAACAGCAGTGTGGAAAGTGTAAGCTGAATAAACCCTTTCCTTCCCAACTTGTTTCTTGGTCATGATGTTTGTGTAGGAATAGAAACCCTGACTAAGACAATGGGTCGTGAGGGAGGATGTTGAACAGTTGTCACCCTGTTCTATGCAGCACCTGTCATTGCCACAGTTCTCCTGTGTTGTTGGGCTTCTGATTGTCATGGTCCAAAGTCCAGGCTTCCCTGCCTACCCTCAGGGATTACAGTCACCTCTGCCCTTATCTGAAGGGTACTGTGCAGTGAGCAGTGCCCTAGCAAGGTGGCTAGTTCAGAGATGAGACAAACCTCACCTTGAATCTTGGTTGTTGGGAAGCCTGGACATCCAGTTGTCACTGAAAATTCCCCTAGGTGACTCTGAGGAACAATACAGACATAAATATGGCTATGTTTTTCAGGTACTGGGGGTCTCAGTCAAACTCTCACCATGAAAATATTGTCCACCATGATGTGAAGAAGAGATCCCCAACTTGGTCACTGGCAACAGAGGTTTTGGTGAAAGTGAAAGACAAAAACCTTTCTATGGATTCCAATAGATTCATTTAAACTAGAAAGATTATGAAAGGAAGCATAAAAATAAGAAATGCAAACTTATCAGCAAGGATATCTAAACCAGACATCTGCAGCACAGGAGATCAGAGCAAATGAGGTTGATGGTGCTACAAATTCCCTCCTGACATACAAGAACTCCAGTAGAAGCTTTACAAATGATCTGGGCATGGTGGAGCCGGTCTGAATCCAGAGCTCAGGGGACCAAGTCTGGGGAATCATGACATTGAGGCCAGTGTGGGCTATATAGCATGATGATATATATATGAAATCTGAGATTATAATTCAGTTAGTAGAATATTGACTTAGGATGAACAACTCTGTGCTCCATCTCCAGTGTCACATAGACAGGCGAGTAGATCAGGTATCCCAGCCCTCCAGACGCAAAAGCAGGAAAATTGGAAGTTCAAGATCATTCTTGGCTACAAAGTGAGTTTGAGGCCACCCTGTGATACATTGAACACTGTCAAGAAGGAGAGGGAGGAGGAGGAGGAGGAGGAGGAGGAGGAGGAGAAATAGAAGTAGTAGTAGTAGTAGTTGTTTTGTTGTTTTGTTGTTGTTGTTGTTGTTGTTTTAGCTGTTCCATAAACCTTAAAAACATATTCCAAACCTGTGAGTACCAGACCTAAAAACCTCTTCAGAAGATTGTGGCTTATCCTGCAAGGCCAGTACCAAACACATGCAGGGCTGTTAGGTGCTGGGCACTTCCAGACCAACCACTCACGTGACCATTTGGCAAGTGATCTCTGTTTTCATCATTGCCAAGACAGTTCTGTAGTCTGATGGAGTCCAGCCATTTTTCCAGGGAACTGTGCAAAAGTAGCCTGTGTTCTAGACAGGCTGAGAAGCTGAGAGAATGTGGTATGCTGAGTTCATAAAGCTTTCAGATGTCCTGTACCCCATGAGGCAGCTCACATCTGGGACACATCTGTACTCATTTCTTAAGCAGAGTCAAAGACCTCTTCCCAGTAGGTAGTGCAGCTAGAGCCTTCCCAGGAGCTCAAGAAAGGGAGAGGGGAAACTGGGTTCTTGGCACCATATCAAACTCTCCATGATGTCTTTTATACACTTTGACAAGCCTTCTGGACAATTAACAATGACATCACCTGGCCACTTTTAATCCACAAGGTTGGGGCATGGAGTGTGTGTGTGTGTGTGTGTGTGTGTGTGTGTGTGTGTGTGTGTGTGCCCGTGCAGAAATATGTCCTGCACATGTGGTAGGTGATGAAGCCAGTGTGGAATGTTTCTCCCTGACAGTGCTGGAGTAGAAATTCAGGATGCCTTCAGTGCTGTCTGGGGTCCTGCTTCGAGTGATTTCATCTGTTTCATAAAATGCTCTGGAGATGCCCAAACCCAGATATGGACTTCATTCAAGGTCACTTTTATAACATAGAGGGGAAAGTGTAGAAAACACAGCTGCTCTGAGCCTTTTGTATCCGATGCTGCAGCTTTCAATCTAGCCAAGAAGCAAGAATGCTCACCATACAGCTATGCTAACCAATAAACTCATTTCTCTTCCAAGAAGCTGTTGCCACTCTACCTTCTTGCTGAGCTGCTGACTAGAACCTATCTTTGCACATAGAAATACGTGTTTGTGTGTTATTACATAAATACTATAAATACTGTAGCTATTAGGCTGTAGCTTGACATGTTTGCCTTTCTTTTACTTCCTGGAAGAACTTCCCATACCAGTGTGTATGAAGCAGATGCTAAGAACTACAATTGAGTAGTCAAAGTCACACGTATTTTACTCTTAAAAGGCCATGTCAAGTTGATCTCCTGAAATCCACAGGGGCTGACAGGACAGGCTGAAAAATTAGCTCGGAAGCATGGGTAAGCTGATTAACCTTTGTATGCCTCAGTTTCCTGACTTGTAATTGGACAACTGGTCAACCAACCCCTGCCTATGTCCCAGCAGCTGGGATGAGAACAAGATCAGACCTAGTGTGTGGCCACACCGGCGAAGCACAGAACCAAGTGCCAGTGTTAAGGATTAGTCACCACAGGGAAGTTTGGAAAAGGCAGCTGGTTCCAGCGCAGCTGCACTGGGCAGACCCAGGCTGTGGCCCGCCTGCTCTTGTTGCTGTTTTGAAGCCACACTGCTGCTTCCTCTTCGGCATTGTTTAACAGCTCCAGCACTCCTCGGCTGCAGAATGAGCTGGCCCAGGCTTAGCCAGGCATACAAATGACTGTGTTTCCTTAATGGATTCTGAGCATGTGCGCTGGCATTAATTTAAAGCCATTCATTGCACTTCTTATCAGGGTAAAGGACATTGGTGCATTTTACTGTTATCTTGAAGTTAATTTGAGGCTTTAAATATTTAAGTGTTTGATAACTTGTCGTCTGGGAGGGTGAAATACCATGAGAGGCTCAGACTGTATGTATTTATCTCTGGGTTAGATACGAGATTCCTCCCACTTCTCCCAAATAACACTGACTTGCAAAGAAGTCCTTTTAAAATTCATTTTCAGGCTATTGATTCTTTCAGAATGAAGATGCTCTATCAAGAGGCAAAGAAATTACTTCTGAATAGCTTCCTGTTCTATGGACTGTGTGGGTTGGAGCAGTGATGTATGCAAGTGTGCAAAGATACAGGTGGTGAGATGAGCTACGAGCATTCTAGAAGCAGCTCTCTAGTGGCCATGTTCCATCTTTTTTGAGAGCCTTCATCCCGCCTCAGTCTGCCATGCCAGCTAAGCATGGCAGGGAGTTGGCCCTCCTGTTAGAAGGCACATGCTTTGTGGTGTTTTGAAAGTGAGTTACAGCTTTCATGAAACACCTCTTTTTCCCTAGTCAAATGTCCTTAGTACAACTCAACTTTCCTTCATGAATGAATGAATGAATGAATGAATAAATGAATGACTCAGAAGAGTTGTCAGTGACAGCTGCATTGTTTGGAACAGGATACATGTTCAGATGGATGCAGATGGATGGACTAGGTTTTAAGGTGAACTGTGTGCAAAGGAGAGTGTGCTTAGCCCAAGCCAAGCAGAGTCCCCAGTTGCTAAGGAATCCCTATGCATGCCAGCCTCAGGAGAGGTTTCTGGAGACGAACTGTCCACCCATGCTTCGTGCCAGCTCTCCCCCTCTCACCCAGTACTTGGCCTGGGGCCAGCAACATAGGAATTTTTAAAAGCATCTCCTTCAGACCTCAGTTTATAGTTAATTACAGAATACATGAGAGCACCAAACCCAGTTCCAGGCAGAGAGGTGAAAGCTGCACTGTTGAAAAGAATCCATGATGTCCATCTTGTGTAGAAGACCTCATGGGGACTAAAATAAAGAATAAAGCCAAACCTACAGCTTGGGCCCAAGGATGTTCAGAATGGGACTAGAGCCATGGAGTGCTCAAAGAAGTTCCAAACTATACCAAGAGGATGTGGCATTAGAAGACCTGGCACCTATGCATGTGCAGTGGAGAAATAAGGGTGGAGACCAGAGAACACACAGCTGAGGGGCTACCTCAGAACTGAAATAACCCCAGGCAAAGGACCCTGGGGTGTTGGCTGGGGTCTGTGGTAGGGAATACATGATTCTAAAACATGAGTGGGCCGGGTCGAAAACACGTCCCATGCACAACCCACAGAATGACAGATGGTGACTCTGTGAATGACAGCTAAGACATTCGACATTGTGTAGCTGAAAGTGAGCCAGCTGGATGCCTTTAAAGTGAAGCAGGGCAATGATGTAATCCCAGCTGTGCGCCAGGAAGAATAACATGATGACAGCATGGAGCGTGGCTGAGAAGAGTCTAGAAACGTAAGACCAGGTAGACTCTCATAAGCTGAGTCAATGATGGCAGGAAGCTTCTGTCTCTCTCGCAGCCTTTAAATGTGCTGTGTTTTCCACTCTGGAAGGAGGAGAGGTGGAATGGAGCCAGGAGAGAGCAAGGTCCATTGGGCTCAAAGGAAATTAACTGAAAGAGGAACTCGGAAAAAAAGCCCATGAAAAATGTGAAAATACGCCTTTCTCCTGGGAAACCTAGCACCAGGGTCTGGTTTCTGCAAAACACCATCATCTGTCACAATGCCGTTGTGATTCGAACTTTATTGCTATTGTAATTCTGTTTATATTTAGTTAATCACTCAATCTGGCTTCAGAGTTGTGTGGGATGCTAGCAGAATAAGAATCTGCACCTCGTCTGTACATATATGTAATATGCAGCACAGCCTAATGGCACCCACCTCTAAAGCTCTGATGGAGGCATCTGCCAAGAATTCTTATTCTCCTGCTCCACCCACCTGTCTGATGGACACTTAGGACAAGGCACTTCCAAACCTGAATGTGTGTCCTCCCTTGAATCTATTCCTCCTGCAGGTCCATAGTCCTGTGGCACCATCATTTCTGTTGCTGAGCCAAAAACTATGAAATCACCTCTCTCTCCTCTTTCTTTCTCACCCTATGTCGTCCCGTCAGTCAGATGAGTCTCTTAGGTCTCCTGACTCATCTTCATGCACAACCCACACACGATTCAGCTTCTCAGTCTCTGACACTTAGGGTCAAGCTACACAGACCTCTCTCCTGGGTTATTATAGCAGCCTTCCCCTGCCCTCTTTTCTTCCCTTTGGATATGGTTTGAGTTTGACCCCTCACGGGCTCAGTGCTATGAGCCTGATCCTCATCTGATCGTGTTGAGAGGTGGCGTACTTTTAAGAGGTGGCCTTTAGGTCAGTAGGAATGTCCCCCTCAGGAGAGATTCCATGCAGTTCTCATGGACCTCACTGATCTGACCACGACCACACACACTGTCTCAGTTCGGCTTCCTGTCTGCCACATGATCACACACCCCTGCTATAAGCCATCCAATGTGGAGCTGATGCGATCTTTGGCATCTCATTACAGTAAGGGAAAAATGGATTGCTATGCTACAGTCTCTTCTTATCACTTGAAAACATAAGTTAGATCAAGTTCCTTTCTACCTCAAACATTGTAAGGTCACACAGGAAAACCCAGATTCCTACAATGGCTTGTAGGACCTACGTGCTCTGGCTCTGGGCTGCATTTGTTTTAAATTTGCACTATTATCCTTTTTAATGCATTATACGAAGTTCACTGTCATAATCAGTCTTAAGTACACAGTTCAGTAACATCAAGGATCTTCATAGTGCTGATGAACAGACCTCAAGATTGGATCTTCATCTCTCACATTGAAACGTGGGCCTCGGAAATGGCTTAGCAGGTATTTGCTGCCAAACCTGACATGACTTAAGTTCAATCCCTGGTACATACATGAAGAGCACAACCCCCACAAGGTATCCTCTCTCTCTCTCTCTCTCTCTCTCTCTCTCTCTCTCTCTCTCTCTCTCTCTCTCTCACACACACACACACACACACACACACACACACAAACACACACACACAGAGTGACCTGTACACACACAACAAGTAAACAAATAAAGCATAATAAAAGGAAATCTTAAACTCTATACTCACGAAACTTCTCTCCCTTCTGCCACCTCCTCAGTATCAAGCAAGCGTCCCACTTATCTCTCTAGGAATCTCATGGTCTACCCACGTAGAACCACGCAGCAGTTGGTTTCTTGAAGCTGCCTTATTTCACTTAGCCCCGGGCTGCCTTTTAAAATTCAGCTGTTACTCTCTTCCTTGTTCAGCCTACACCATCCATGTGGTCTGCCTGCCTGGCCCTGAACCACATCGAGCTCACCCCTCTGGGTCCATTCGGTACACCCCAAATCAATCCGCCCTGCAGAAAGGACAAGCATCTCTCCCATGCTGTGCATTTGGTGATGGGGGTGAGCTAGAAATGAGCCGTGGTGGACATGTTTACATCACGAGAATCAGAAAGTTCCAAGGGAAAAGAAAATTAGAGAGCTGGTTGCAAACAATATAGAGAGCTGGTTGTCATCTGCCACCACACCACTACTCAGCCTGGAATCAGTGGTCCGTAGTTTTTCTCCTATCTCTTTGATTTCTGCAACACAGCCTCACTAGTAACAACCTTTAGGCTGATACTGTATATAGCAGCAATCAATCCCTACGTACCCCTTCCTCTTCCCATCACTGCCGTCTGCCTGACAAACTATGTACTTAACATCTATCTGTTTACAGTTTGTGTTTTCCTTCCAGAATTTCAGCTCCATAAAAACAAGAACTTCGTGTAATGTGCTTCTTCTCTGGCACCAGGAACAGTACCTGGCCTCTTTAGGGTGCTCCGTATATATATTTGTTGAGTGCGTTCATAAATGCATATAATAGGTCATTCTATGCCCATATTGATTTTCCAGCAATTATTTAATACAGTGAAATCTATCAAATAAAAGAGATAAGTAGATAGATCTGTGTTCGCAGCTACATAAAGAAAAAAAGCTAAGCCTTAAAGAGTAAATTGTTAAACATCATAAAATAATGTATAAAACATATGTAAGTGTATAGGTATATATTAACAAAAATGTTGCCCAGAGTATAAAATGAGGCATTAATCGCTTCCTGTTGCTGGGATGAAACATCATGACTAAAAGAACATTGACTTTGGTTTATGGTTCTAGAGACCATGATGGCAGAGGAGTCACAGCAGTAGGTGGCCAGGGCTGACAGTTGGCTGAGAATATTCTGCACACTAGGACACAGAGAGAGTGAACCGGAAGTGGGACAGTACTATGTACTCTCATGGCCCAATCTCTTCAATGTACTTCCTGCAGCAAGGCTCTATGTTTCATCACATCCCAAACAGAGTCACTGACCAGGGTCCGCATATTCAAACACATGAGCCTACAGAAACATTTCTCATTCAGACATTTCAGACTGCATAAATATATATATATATATATATATATATATGTGTGTATATATATATATATATGCATGTATGTGTGTATATATATATATATATATATACATATATATACCCACAATTTAATTTCATATTTTCTCAATGTGATGTTTCAAACAGTGAACATGCATCCCTTTAGGTTTCAAAGCCAAAAATGAAAACACACAAGCTTGAGAGTCCCACGAAGGAAGACAGCTAAGGTCACCTGGACAATGATGATGTCTAATGACTTCGTACTAGAACATTAGGGCTTTGGAGATGCCATGGAGCAGATAAGTTCAAGTGTTAGCTAGATCCAGTTTGAGGTCAGAAGGAACAAGAGAGCAATGCCAGGCAGGACTGTTCAGTGGAGGAGTGGAGGCAACAGATCCCCCAGGCTTAGCAATTCCCTCCGAGGCTAAAGCCTTCCCTCTTGGCATGTAGACAACAACAGGATGAAGTGAAACAACAGGATGTGTGTGTGTGTGTGTGTGTGTGTGTGTGTGTGTGTGTGTGTGTGCACTTGCACTCATGTGTCATTCTATCCTCAATGGAAGAGGAAGTTGGGATGTAAACAACTTAAAATAGCTTCAGGAAGTCCCTAAAATGGACCAGATTCACGAGGCTCCTCCATCCCCACAGTAAACACTGCTGAGAGTCATTCTCAGACGAGCCAAGCTACAAAGAAGACTCTCAGACCAGCTGTGCAATCTGAAAGACGCAGAGACCTGGAAGAAGTTCAGACCTCACTTAGGACAATCGCCACCCTGTTGTAGTGCAGTGTGCACATGCTCCAGGCTCCCAGCTTTTGTGAGTTGTAACCAATGCTGGGGTGGGCTTTAGTGCCTTTGAGTCATTTCTGTTCCTGTAAGTAACCTTGCACCCACAGTCCTTTAAATAGCCTCAATAAAACTCATTGGTTCACCAAATTGGATTTAAATGTTGTCTATACTTTGGTCTGCCATAGACTCCCTATCTGGGGTATGTGTGTGTGTGTGTGTGTGTGTGTGTGTGTGTGTGTGTGTGAGCATCTGTGTGTGTGTTGTCTCTTCTTAGGAAAAGACTATAATACAACAAGGTCTAGAGAGCATAAAGACACAGAGGAAAATGGAAAAGGAGGAAGAGAGATTCACTCATACCGGCAGGTAATAGACCTGGTCTGAGTAGTGAATGAATGGATGTATGCTGGGATCTGATAGGGGGGGAGGAGCAAGGAAGGCATAGATAGCATCAGGACACCCAGCAGACAGGAGCTGAAGCATAAAACCAGTAAAGAGATGTGGACTGGGGAAGAGAAGCAAGGCACTTCCTTTGAGGAGACCAGTGCTTAGAGAGTAGACATGCTATGCTTAGAAGTCAGCCAATACTTAACAAAGGAGCCTGTGTGTGTGGCTCAGCTGCCCTCCTACCACAGGCTTGTCCTTACCAGACTTCCTGCTAATACTTAGCACCAACAAAGCAGCCTCATACTGAATATTTAGGGTACAAGACCATTTGGGGTGGTTCGTGTTGACTGTCAACTTGACAGGGTCTGGAATCAGCTAGGAGACAAGCCTAGAGGCACACCTGGGAAGGGTTATTTGCCCCCTGGGTATTCTTGTGGGGATTATCTTGATCATGCTAATGACATCTAAAGATCCATCCTGAAAGTGGGCAGCCACACTCCCTAGGTTGGGATCAAGGACTTCACACTTGGAGAAAGAGAGCTGGGCAGCAGCATGTACTCATTACTTTCTGGTTCTTGGTTTGTTGGCATGATGTGGTCAGGTGTTTCCAGCTCCCGCTGCCTTGACTTCCCCCGCCATGATGGGCTGTACCCTTGACCTAGGAGCTGAAATAGCCCGTTCTCACTGAAGTTGTTTTTTGCCAAGATGTTTTATGATAGCTGCTTGTAAAGAAACTAAGGCAATAGTTACCTGGGAAAGTCCATTGTTACCAGCTCTGTGTGTGTGTAGTGTGAGTCGTGGACAAAAGGAGACGTACACAGTACTGCTTCTCTTCTTGGGGAATCAAACTGCTTATTCATGTCCTGAGTCCCTGATGGTCCCTTATTACACACTCCATTATCCACACATTCAATTAGGAGACATTTATCTTCTATTTTAAGGCATCGTGACAACTCATTATAGAAAAGAAAAAAATAAGACTAGGCACACTTCGTGATTTTTTTTCCCAATTAGATAGTGATGTTAGTGGATAAACTTAAAAGGGGTTGGGGGTGGGGGGATACCGGCCTTCTTCTGACCTGGGTTCTCATGGGGTTTTCTCAGTCTTTGAACAGCAGATACTGGGATAAAATGAATGATGCAAGGTGAGAGAGAATGGTATACATTACCAGACCTTAAAGTTTTGCCAAGTTGTTTGAGCCACTATCACCACTCAACAAAAATAAAGAAATTAGGCCTGGGACTATGACTCGTGGGTAAACACTTGCTACGGAAATGTGAAGGCTTGACTTCAGAAACCCAGAACCGGTGTAAAGCCAGAGCCTCTGAAAATCCTAGCATTCCCACAGTGAGAGGGGGTCAGAGACAAAATCCCCATAAGCTCACAGAGCTAGCCTGACATATGCAAGAGAGCAGAAGAGCTCTATCTTCTCAAAAGGTTCTCTGGCATTCACATGTACAAGGAGCAAGCATGAACCCACTCCCACCACACTTTAAAATAATTTCAATTTTTTTTAAAAAAATAAAGGAAATTCTCTTCTATTCTATTTAATGGCAACTTTCTAGAAAAAAAAAATATGGACATGACAAGAAAGGTTTTAGGAGTCATACAGTGCAGTTGATTCCACCGCTAACTGGCCAAATAACTTAAAGCAAGGCATATGCCCTCTCTACGATACATTTCCTCCTCTGTAAAATAAAATAAACCTCACATCACAGGCTGTCATGGAGGTTAATTGTGTACTTTATGAAACTGTTATGACAAATTCTAGCAAGAGCAATTATGACTTCTGTTTATTTGTTAAATAAGAGTTTGGGTATGGATATGTTATTAAAAATAATTGTGTCTTTTAAGCTTGTTGCAACTACCAATTATGTGCTTTTCTTCACAACTCCGGCTAAATAACCTTTTAAAACATTCTAACAAATGAATCGTATTTATGTTTTCAAGTGCCCTCAGCCAATCATTCTCTCTTCTACTTCTGAAGATTGCTTTGTAAGCCCACATCTGTCATGGGAATATCCCTTACCTGACTAGAGGGTTTACCATATACATGACCAATTTTCAGATATTTTATATTCTTCAGGGCAAAGAACACATAAAGCGAAAAGACGAGAGTCTATCAAGTAAAAGCACGGAAGTCTATTTGTGAGTCTGAAATCTCTATGGGTTATTTGGTGGTTGATTGAATGTGTCAAAGCTGCCTGACAGGGTTGGATTCCATAGAAGTACATTCATTTTCACCCTGGGCAAGGGATTCCCATTTGTCCAATTCTGTTTGGAATCCGAGCAGCTCAGTGCTGATGAAACCGGTAACAAACAGAATGAAGAGAGTGCAGGAGGAATCAGTTACTGGTTCTCAAAGACTGATAATTATGAGCAGCTTCTAGGCCTCCAGCAACTAACCCCTGTTCTCTGTTTTGTGCCTCCACAGAGTGCCACTGTAATCCACAAATGCCCAGAGCCCATGTAGAATCAGATGTAGTGGTACACATCTGTAATCCTAGAACTCCTGTGGTCAGATGGAAGTAGGGGGTAGAATGGGCTTCTGAAGAAAAGCCAGACACTCCCTTTGAGGAGAACAGTACCTATGGAATAGGGCCTGTTAAACCCAGAGGACAAGCAGCACTCAGTGTGACTCAGCTTCCCTCCCATCACCAAGCTCTTGCTCACCAGACTCCCTGCCTACACTTAGCACCAACAAAGTGACTGTCTTGCTGAATCCCAATTTAAGGTACAAGACCACTGTGAAGGTTAGCGTTGCCTCTCAACTTGACAGGAGCTGGGAGCACCTAGAAGGCAAGCCTGCAGGCACACCTGGGAGGGCTTCTCCTCTCCTGCTTTCTTTTCTTGCATCTCTTTTCTGCCCTTACAATTTTTCTAAAGATTACCTATTTTGAGTGTTTTTATTGTGTGTATGTGCACTGAGCACATGTCTAGTGTTTGCAGAGGCCAACAGAGGGTGCTGGATCCCCCGACACCGAAGTTACTAAAGGTTGTAAGGTTCCATGTGGGTGCTGATAATGGAATCCAGATCCTTCATATAAGTAGCAAGTGCTATTCAAGTCATCTCTTCAGCAACTATCCACAGATTCCATTCTCCAATGTCCCAATTACTGCAAGGATAAAGGGGGACACATAGGGGATGTTGGCACAGGATGTGGTCCTGAAGAATCTTGAGCTGCCATCATCATGTTTAGGTCATTATGCTGGGCAGTTTTATGTCAACTTGACACAAGCTATAGTCATCTGTGAGGAGAAGACTTTAGCTGGTAACATGCTTCTGTAATACCTGGGTGTAGGCAGGCCTATAGGATATCTTCTTAATTAATGATTGATAGGGAAAGCCAGCCTACTGTGGGTGGTACCATCCCTGGACTGGAGGTTTGGGGTTCTATAAAAAAAAACAGGCTGAGCAAGCAAGAAAGAGCAAGCCAGTAAGCAGCATCCCTCCATGGCTTTTGTATCAGCTCCTGCCTATAGGTTCCTGCCTGCTTTAAATTTCTGCCCTGACTTCCTTCAATGATGAACAGGGAGGTGGAAGTTTAAGTCAGATAAACCCTTTCTTCATCAAGTTGCTTGTACACATAGTGTTTAACCACAGCAGCAGAAAAATAACTAAGATAACCATCATCTCCCTTAGCCCCACATTGGGTATCTCTGTCTTCGTAAGTCTCGGTAGCACTGACAGATTGAAGTGTGTTTAGAGCGTATGGAGTGTATGGAGACATTTAGTGATCTGCATTGTAGCACAGGGTTCAATAGTACAAAGTGACCCTCTTGTCCTTGGCCTTTATGCTAAATGAAGGTAAGATTTAAAATTCAACTCTTTCTACCACTGCTTTCTTTAATGAGAAAAACAAAATTGAATTTGAAGTAGATTAAATAACTCATTTAATCTTGCTCGAGGTGGAAGGCATATGTGAGAAGTGATGACGTGTGTTGAACCATTTAAAGGACTCAAGGCTCAAGTCATTTAATCGTCAGTGGCACACAGGGTCTCAAACAGACTGGAAGCTCCTGCGTGCTGTGGACTTTCTATTATCTCCTCTGTCAGTCACACCATACAAAGGATCAGAGGACTGGAGGCCATAAGAAATGTCCTCTGCGCCAAGACAGCTTAGTTAGTAAAGTGCTTGCAAACGTAAAGGCACAACTTCAGTGCCAGCAACCACGTAAAAAGCAGAGCATGCTGGCAATGCAGATCTATAGCCCCAGTGCAGAGGAGATGGAGGCAGGTGGATCTCTGGAACCCACTGGCTAGCCAGCCTAGCCAAGCAATCTGTGATTTTCAGGTTAGTGAAAGACCCTGTCTCAAAAGTACATCTGAATGGTGCCTGAAGAATTACACTGAAAGCTGTCTTCTGACCTCCTTATGCATGGGCACATGCTTGCATGAGCACCCACACACACATAGGCAACCACCATGAACACACACATATATACAAATTCAATAGATGCCCAAACTTTAACAGGCAACAGCTCCAAATACATACTTCTCAGGCTGCTTCTTGAGAGAGCCTCCTCTTTAGGATCAAGGCAGCCAGGAAACACTCAAATCTACATACTGAAAAAGTTTCACACCTGTCAGAGGGGACCCATAGGAAATGCCACCAGCTTCTGAATAACAAGGTGCATCCTTTAAAGGTGTCCATGTCCTCGGGACAATATATTGGTGATCAGTTTATAAAACAAACCGACCTAGCAGGAAGAGGGATTCCACAGTGCTAGTCCTTCCTGCATTCCATCCATCCCTAGCTTCTCCTTGGCTACACACAGGCCTTGACATGCTAGAACCACATCCATACACATGGCAATCTCTATCAGTGCTTTTGGACAAAACTGGACCAAGTTTAGCAAATTGAAAATGGCTTCACTTAGCTTTACCTTTGAGTTCAGTATCCTCTCAATGGCTTGGGGTGCTTGAGGAAGTCTGGGAAAGCATGTGTCTCAGCAGCTATAAAATACTTTACAAGCTAACAGAGCTAGGGGCTTTGGAAGAAGCTATCTCTACAAGGGCAGAGGTCAAAGGTAGGAATGGACTACGGACCTACAGGAGGAATAGATTCAAGGTAGGACACCCATTGATGTTTGAGAGTGCCTTGTCCTAGGTGTCCATCAGACAGGTGGGTGGAGCAGGAGAATAAGAATTCTTGGCAGATGCCTCCATCAGAGCTTTAGAGGTGGGTGTCATTAGGCTGTGCTGCATATTACATATATGTACAGACAAGGTGCAGATTCTTATCCTGCTTAGGACCAGAAATACCTCCGGACCATGTACCATTACCATAAACATTAAACCACTACAGAAGTTATAATTACAGAGAAGTCTCTTGGAAATATATCGAGCTTAACAAACCCTTTAGATGAATTTTGTCAATCATTTCTTTGAATTTCTTGAAAGCACATTGTGACAGCAAATGACCACAAATGCATGACATTCATGGATCTTTCCCACCAGGAACCCAAAGGGACTTGCCTGTCAATCTTTCCCTGTCATGGACTGACTGTTGGGATGCCTGAGGCTATAGGTTCCCAATCAGCAGCCTTTAGATTTCTTTTCCTCTGTGGCTTCTGTGGCTGACACTTCCTAAATGAAAAGTGTGTCTACACGGGATGGTTGGTTGTAATATAGTATTAAAGGAAGGGCATGCAGGTTTGAAAAGTCTATCAAAGTTGCCTGTGTCTGAAGTGTTCCTGGTGTTCTTGACAAAAGATCAGAATGGCAGAGAAATTAGCTCAGCGGCTAACATCTTGAAATGGAGACTCACAGGCACGGAACCAGCTTCCCCAGAGCTGCTCTTTTATGCTCAATATACTCCCTCCTCAACAAGGAACCCCAACTGGTTTTCATGAATGCAGGACCACCTTGATCTAGGTCTCTGTGAGTTCCCTTAAAGGAATGACAATCATTCCTTAAACAACACACCAAGAGATCACAGATCTGAGTGGGGCTTCACTAAAGCCAGTGCGGACTCCTGAGGGCATGAAACGTACTTTCATAATTCCCACTGACAATACTGTGCCTGGATGATATTGTCCCTGCCCCTCTGCTGGATTTGCTGTAAAGAAAGCTCCTGGAAGCAGAATGGAGTATGTGGGGAGAAGGGGAGGTAGGCAATCTATTCTACGGGGAGAGCCCCTATTAAGAGTATCTGGCTTGAATACATTTGTCTATGGGTTGAGCCTCTCAAAGTAGGATTTTAATAAATCACTGTTAATCCATTTATATAATCCACTACTTGTGGCTTTCTATAGACAACACAATTTACCAAGAAGCTGCCCTGGAGTATTAGTAGGGACCGGAGTAAAAGGTGCTACTGATGTCAATCTCCGCTTTGGATACCTAAGAGCTCATGGATACAGTTGCTGGTTAGAGCCTGTAACTGTTCAGCAGGCTGACAGGTATCCTTCTTTACTTTCTATTGCTGTGAGAAGGACCAAGACCCAAAGAAGCTTGGGAAATAAAGGGTTCATTTGGCTTATACATCTGGATCATGATCCATCATTGAGGGGAACCAAAACAGGATCTCTGGCAGGCCAGGAACCTGGAGGCAGGAACTGAAACAGAGAGACTATGAAGGGATGCTGCTTGCTCCTGGGGCTCACATTTACTACCGTTTTTATTCCTACTAGGACTACCTGCCCACAGTGACCGAGCTCTCCTTCATTGATTATTACTCAAGAAAATGTCCTCATAGATTTGCCTATAGGCCAGCCTAATGAACAGACTTTCTTAACTTTCTTTTTTTTTCCAATTTTTATTAGGTATTTTCATCATTTATATTTCAAATGTTATCCCCAAAGCCCCCCATACCCCCCACTCTCCTACCCACCCACTCCCACTTCTTGGACCTGGCATTCTCCTGTACTGGGGCATATAAAGTTTGCAAGACCAAGGGGCCTCTTTTCCCAATGATGGTCGACTAGGCCATCTTCTGCTACATATGCAGCTAGAGACACGAGCTCTGGGGGTACTGGTTAGTTCATATTGTTGTTTCACCTGTAGGGTTGCAGACCCCCTTTAGCTACTTGGGTACTTTTTCTAGCTCCTCCATTGGGGGCCCTGTGTTCCATCCAATAGCTGACTATGAGCATCTACTTCTGTGTTTGCCAGGCCCCGGCATAGCCTCAAAAGAGACAGCTATATCAGGGTCCTTTCAGCAAAATCTTTCTGGTGTATGCAATGGTGTCTGCGTTTGGAGGCTGATTATGGGATGGATCCCCTGATGCAGCAGTCCCTAGATGGTCCATTCTTTCGTCTCAGCTCCAAACTTTGTCTCTGTAACTCATTTCATGGGTGTTTTGTTCCCAATTCTAAGAAGGGGCGAAGTGTCCACACTTTGGACTTCATTCTTCTTGAGTTTCATGTGGTTTGCAAATTGTATCTTGGATATTCTAAGTTTCTGGGCTAATATCCACTTATCAGTGAGTACATGTCATGTGAGTTCTTTTGTAATTGGGTTACCTCACTCAGAATGATGCCCTGCAGATCCATCCATTTGCCTAGAATTTCATAAATTCATTGTTTTTAATAGCTGAGTAGTACTCCATTGTGTAAATGTACCACATTTTCTGTATCCATTCCTCTGTTGAGGGACATCTGGGTTCTTTCCAGCTTCTGGCTATTATAAATAAGGCTGCTATGAACATAGTGGAGCATGTGTTCTTACCTTTCTTAACTGTCCCTCTTCCCAGATGACTCTAACTTGTGTAAAGTTGACAAGAAACCAACCAGCACAGTTGAGTTTTAGTTATGGTCTTCTGAAACGTGGCCTGGTACCAGGAGGCAGTATGATTATGAACACATGGGCATATGGGGTTTCTTGGGTTTCTTTTTGTTTATAGGAGGTAGGGCAATTGATGATGACTGTTAACTGGAGGAAGAGACAATATATGTCACATATTAAAGAAGGTGAAAGCAAAAATTTATGAAAGCAAAGTGTAGATTGACAAGTATGAATTTGTGTATGCACATGTACACAGGTGTGTGTGTGTGTGTGTGTGTGTGTGTGTGCGTGTGTGTGTATGTGTGCATGTGCTCATACACGCTTGCACCAAGGAAGAAACTCTTCCCCTAGAGGAACCAACTTCTCTAATGTAGTGTGGGGTCTGTGCTCTTTGCCTAGAACATAGGCTCTGTCAGCGCAGGAGAAGAACCAAAGATGCTATAGAGATATTTCTTATTAAAGGACCAGGATGACAAGTTTCCAAATGTAAACTGTTTTTGTTTTGTTTTGTTTCTTGTAAGTAAAAACCATTTAGCTGCAAGGGCTGCCAGATGTTTGGACAGTTGTATTGCCTCCATTGGTGACCAGGACCAGCCTTTCATGGCCAACCTCAACATTCATGGTTACTTTTTCTCAGCGTTAAGATCTCTTCCTCAAAAAGGTGGGGGGGAGGGGTCTCTTCCTCTTCAAAATCTATCTACTGGATAAATTGGGTCTGTTTTGGCAAGCCCAGAAACAACTAAATGCCCATGTCCTTTGAAAGGAAAAGCATCAGCCCAGGACCCCCAAATCCAAGTTCTCAGTAAAAAGATATTTAGTTGCCCCAGGAGGCAGAGTGCAGGGATAAGGAACAAAAGCAGGAGCTAGAACAAGAGGGAGAAGGGGAGGGAATAAAGGAGAGGGGAGAAAAGGAGAAAGGAAGAAAGGGATGGGGTACTTGACCCAGAGTGAGACGAAGGGCTAGCTCTGGATAGAGGAGCCAGACATGGCACATAGGAAAATGGCAGTTTATAAAGAGACAAGGGGAAACCCCATGTTAGGATAAGGTGTTTATTTTTGGTTGGATGTGTTAATTAGGTGAACCAAAGGGGCTTTTGATTGCTGGACTTCAACACTTTGATAGCTGGACCTTGATAGTCAGTTTGGTGAGAATATCAAACACACCATATGTCAACCCACATAAGGGATGGAGCACTGCCTGGTAGCCTGGCCTCTCCTGTCTCAGAACCAAGATACACTACTGTCCAGCTTCAGCCATCCATGCCCTGCCTCCACTCTGGGATTTATTACAAAGTATGCTGCCCAGGCAGCATATGAAAATCATTGAACAAACTGCAAACACACTGGCCCAGACTCGGCTGGGCTATCCCTTCTGTGAGGCCCAAATCACCTTGCATTTTCCAACATCACAATCTTGGTCAGAGGAATTTCAAGCCAGTTACATTTGGGCAGCTAGAGATAAAAGAAGTTTCCATTACATAATACAATCTTTCACTCCCCAGTCCCAAGCCCTGGCTCCCCTTCCACTTGACTGAGCTACTGACTGGCACCTGAACACTGCATTTAACTAAACTCAGCAAGGGCCAGAAGGCAGAGGATTTGGCTCACAATTCCAAACCACCCACCAACCTTTCCCTGACACCACTTATTATATTTTAGTGTCGGAATCAATTGAACAGTGGGTTCTAAAGAGAACAACGGAATGCATTTGTGCTCTGGGAAAAGACAGCTTCAGCCATAGTCATCCATCACTGTAAGATACAAGGGGGGATGCCTTCAAGAGGCTCATTTTTTTTTTCAACTGCAATATGCCAGCAGAGCGCATACGGATTCCATAGCATGTAGAAACCACAAAGATTTATCCTCACAAAGCAGTGTCTGAGCCAAAGGAGAACGTAAATCTCAGAGAAACTACCTTCCTCTGTGGAGGTGATGGGGCCATTTGGAGGTACAAACCACATAAAGGTTAGAGTGCCCCCTGGTGGTAGCTGCATTTATTTGCCCTGTGCAATGCCTGCTTCCATTCACTTCCTGGGAAGACCAAGGCACACTCCATTCACACTCAGTGCACCCAAGCTAGATGTCCCAGGGAGTCCAGAAGTCCACAAAAGTACATGTGCCCAGTCCTAAAGAAGAGACTCTGAGGTGGAGATCAAAGCAACTGACGTCAAAACACCAGGTGAAAATGTCAGGTATGCTCAGACACCGTCCCTTTGTGTCACACTGAGAATTGACATCTGGCAGACCAGGGAAGAGGACATGCAACGTTTTCATGGTTTCCACCCCTGATCTGCTGAGAAAACACAGTCAAGAAATTATCCAGGGCAAAGAATATAGACCTAGGAGTAAAGGGAGCTAAGGTAGGACCTGGCATAGCCACTTGATGGTCAAATGATAAGGGTAGAGTCACACAGAGTCAGTCTACAGCTTGCCAATAAGTTCACTCAGCTATGAGTGTCCTGGTTATATTTGGACTCTGTTTAGTTTTGTCAACTTGACACAAGCTAGAATTATCTGAGAAGAGAGAACCACAACTGAAAATAGTACTCCATTCAGGAGGACATTTTGTTAATTCGTGATGATTCAAGAGGGTCTGGTCCATTGTGGATGGAGCCAACCCTAGGCCCTGGTATCTATAAGGAGGCAGGATGAGCAGGTTACAGCGACTAAGCCAGTAAACAGCATTTCTTCATCTGCCTCCAGATACCCTGCATGATGAAATACAAGCTGTAAGATGAAATAAATATTTTCCTTTCCAAGTTGCTTTTGGTCATAGTGTTTATCACAACAACAGAAACAATAACTAAGAAAGATGGGGGCATAGCTGTAAAACAATAGCTAGCAAAAAGCAACTTAAGGGAAGAAGTGTGGCTTCCAGTTCAAGGGACCAGTCCATCATGGTGAGGGGAGCATGGCAGCAGAGCAGAAGATCAGCTGGCTCCATTGTACCTACAGTTAGATAGGAAGTATTCCTGGGCTACAGAGCTTCCAGCAAGGCTCTGCCTCCCAAAGGTTTCACAATACTCCCACAGTTTGCTGCCAGCAGGGGACCAAGTTTTCAACCATATCAGCCTACAAGGCACATTTCACATTCAAGCCATAATGGGATCCCACCTTATGAAGTCAGTATTCCAACCAAGCAAAGCAGCATGGGAAAGGGCTCATTGCAGAGTCTCTTAGACAGCAGGCAGTCCCTACATGGGCATTGCACTGAGAGTGAACTGCAGACCTGGACACTATTGTACAACCTTGATGTCGCTCGGTGAGACTGGAAGGTAACAGTCATTTTAAAATTACATTCATGTTATCAAACTCATGCCTCTTTCCTCTGAGACCCCAAAATAAAGAGAGATAAAGATGAGCTATCGTGAGCCGGGCGTGGTGGCGCACGCCTTTAATCCCAGCACTCGGGAGGCAGAAGCAGGCGGATTTCTGAGTTCGAAGCCAGCCTGGTCTACAGAGTGAGTTCCAGGACAGCCGAGGCTACACAGAGAAACCCTGCCTCGAAAAACCAAAAAAAAAAAAAAAAAAAAAAAAAAAAAAAAAAAAAAAAAGATGAGCCATCGTATGTGCCCCTTATTTTTTTCTTTTCCAAACTTTCTGTCGTGGCTATTGTACTATTGCTATAAAGAGATACCATTGTCGGAAGCAGCTGTTATAAAAGGAATTATTTAACTGGAGGCTTTCTTACAGTTTCAGAGGATTAGTCCATTATCATCATGGTAGGAAGTAGATAGGCGTGGTACCAGAGCAGTAGCTGAGAGCTTTATATCCTGATCTGTAGGCAGCAGGCAAAGAGAGAGACACTAGACCTAGTGTGAGCAGCCCCAAGGGACACACTTCCTCCAGCTAGGCCACGCCTTCTAGTCCTTCTCAAACAGTTCCACCAACTGAACACCAAATTGTTCAAATCTATGAGCCTATGGGGGCCATTCGCACTCCCCTCCAACTCATTGATCTCAATCTAAATAAACAGACTTCTAAACATGTTTTTGACAATATCTTGTGGGTTTCCAGTCAGAGAATTCCTATTTTCACCAATCTTACTTGCTCAAAATGATCCAAAGTTCTTCCTGTGGTCCAGGGAACCAAGTTTGTGACTATCAATTTTAAGATGTCAACAGTCAAGGCTTATATGAGTCATCAATTCAAAGTCTGAGATCCTACATGTCACATGTAGTGTCACATAAAATGTACCGGCACTTTGTATATTGGGTGGGGGTGGTAGTTACTTACATAGACCTGCACAGACACATACACCACAGACAAGCTCTGGACATCATGCCAATGTCAGCACCCTGTAGTGACATTTGTACTAAAGTTAGATGAGGTGTTACCCTTGGGGTGTGGGAGTGAATAGTATATGGGACTTATTAATACAGGTTTTATAATTAATGATGAACGTGACTTTTATCAAAATAAAAAACTGAGATAATAACATACCAACAAGTTTGCCCAAAATTGACTGCTTATAGATATAATAATTATACTTTGAGATGATAACATTATTAAGAGCAAGCTATGAACACAAATTACAATGGTTTATATTATATTTTACATTAAAGTTCAGCGCTTTCTCCAGCATCCTCTATATTTGGGTTTTAGCATTTTTTGCATTTTAATCTTGAAGTGAAGATGAGCCTCATAGTAGATGGTAGGCTCTGGTTTAATTAGCTGCATTTCTTTTTTCTTACCGGCGATGGGAAAAGAGTTATGAACAAACTATCTAGGCTTTCCCGAACCCTCTTTAACTTTACTTGAATCTTAGCCATGACAACTGACAGTGTGTAGCTCAGGCTCACATCCCTAAGGTGGCCCTAGCTCCCTTACTTCGCCTGTCTGAGCAGATCACTAAGGCTGAGTCTACTACTTGCTCTGAAGCATACCTGAGAGAGCACTCTACTTAGATGACTGGCAGTTGGCCTAACAGCATGAGCATTCTCTGATTTCTCTGTCTGGGCACCACTAAGGCCCTGTTTACCCATCTTTTGTTATCTAAAATGCCCAATGCCCAATGGCCAAGCTGGAAAAGGCAGAACACACCCATAATCCTAGCACTTGGGACTAAGGCAGGAGGATTGTTGTAAGTTTAAGACCAGCCTGACCTATACAGTGAATATCAGGCAAGCCAGAGCTATCTAGTGAACACACACACACACACACACACACACACACACACACACACACACACATCTCTATGCAGATGCCAGTTGGTTTTAATTCTCCCTGGATTTCCCATTGCAACAGTTATTTTAACATTGTCTTTGACATTTCAACACCCTGCTTAGTTGATCCCTGGCAGCACAATGCACAAAAACACATCTTCAACTGATGGAATCCTCTGTCATATGTCACACAACAAATGTCACTGTCCTTAGTACTCTTTGTTTGATATCACCTGCTTTTATCCTGGCTTCAGGTAGGATTGCTCTTAGCTTCCTTCTGGAAATTTAGTGTGAATCTAGGACTTCAGCCAAACAACAACTCAAACAATGTGCTCTGCAGAAGAACACTTTAACTGTTGGCTACTAGGGTAACCAGTTGTGCTTTAAACGCTGGGATCTGAGCCAGCCCACATCACAAAGGGAAAGAAGCATGCATAAGGCCCTAGAAGTAACAACCAATGTGAAGACGGAACTATAAATGAAAGGAATTATTCTAAGTGCAGTGTTGATGGTTCAGAGGTTGAGAGCACTTGCTGCACAAGCCTGAGGACCTGAGTTCAAATCCCAGCTCCCATATAACAAGCTCAGTATGGTCTGTGCACAGCTGTAATCTTAACTCTGGGAGCAGAGACAAGGGTGTTGTTAGAACTTGCTGGATTTTGGCCTAACAAATAAAACAAAACAAAACAGAAAACTATGAGCTCCAGTTTCAGGGAGAGACCCTGCCTCAAAAGAACAAGGTGAGGAGCGGTAAAAGACACTCAGTGTCCTTCTCTGGCTTCTCTGGGTGTTCACAGTTATATACACGTAGATGCACACTTAGCACGCGTGTGCGCATGCGCACACATACACACACACACGTGGTTTTTTAAAAGAATATAAAAGTAAAGAAATCATTATCACTCTCAGATATTAAGATTGAGGGCATGCTGTTACTGAAGCACAGAGTGGCATATCCTTCCTAATGAAGGGATGGCCAAGAAGAGACATGTTATGTTAGATAGCCATTTTTATTACTCATGATAGCCATGTTCTGTAGGAACACTGAACCTTTATTTTTATTATTCACGATAACCACTGACTCTGTGAAGACTGAATCACTGCCCCGGAGGGAAATAGAAAGTCGGGTTCCTTCAAGCTCAAGGTCATAGCACTTCAACTGAGCAGCACATGAGCTTGCTTTCTGTGGTTATTAAAAGACACCTTGCCTGATACTTGCTTTCACTTGTTAACACGCGGCTTAGTCGGCAGCAGTGCAAGTCAGGCAGAGAGTGGGGTTCCTGCATGCCTTAAATGATCCATTTTCATCAACTGATCAGCACATAAGCTTGCCTTACATGTGTTTCTGCTCAAAGACTTCTTAGTTAGTGCATTTTTTCACTTGTAATGTGAAACACGGCCAACAGTAACAAGCCAGGCCAGATCAGAGCTTTGTCTCATCAACATGGTTTCTCTGGTGAAGCAGTCCATAGTTTTCTTCTGGGTCATTCTGAACAGCAAAACTACCAACTAGGAAAAACATCTTCAAAAGATAAGGCACAAATTAAGCTGCATGAAGGGCCCTCATTCACAACAGGAAAGATGAGCACCAGCTGTCAGCTTTGGCTGGGTCCAAGCACAATGGCTGACCTCACTGAGAAACATCTCCGCAGATGACAAGGTTAGCTCAGAAGTGTTGATGTGGGCTTATAAACAGATCTTAGAGAGAAGGTGAGTTTATATACACTGAACGTATGGGAAGAAGTTTTTATTATTGCTTCAGAAGGTTAGAAAGTAAGACATCTGGAGCCTCAGGATAATGAGCATCCCACAGGATCTGGACTGGGAACACAGCTCAGTAAGTAGAGAGCTTGCTGGGGATACTCAAAGCTTTGGCTCAATATCAAGTACTCCTCCCCCTAAATTTCTAATCTGAATGTCCACACACTAAACAACATTCATGGCCCCACCAAAGAGTTATGTCCAATGTTCCAGACACTGTTGTTTTTATTAAAGGTGAAAACAGCAGTATTTTGTTGTAGAAAAATTTAATACCAATCCAGGGTTTCTACCCCACCTTTGGCCATTTAGTTCCCAGGTAAAAGACATTCACAACCTTAAGCTTTAATCAGTACTAGAGCTGGGCAGATGTCTATCCTCTATGCTATTAAAATCTAGTTCATATCAATAATCCTGAGTTATTTTTTGCTATGTTTCATCCGGGCTTCTCTTAACTCTAGTTGGCCAGCCCTCAGGGTTGTTTTCTTGACTCCTAACTCATGATGACTTCCTCTTCCTCTTCACCTTCTTCTTCCCCGTCGTGGTTTCCTTCTGGCCTCCAAGCAAGTCAGTGGCCACGTGTCCACCTGAACAGATCATCCTGTTCTCTGCTGCTGCTTGCAGAGAAAGAAGGGGAAATTGCTCTTGGTGATTCAGTTCAAATTAACATGATGTGATTTAATATCCCTTATGACAACGTTAGGAACCACACATAAAATACATATGTTGTGTACTGCAATCCCATAGCTGTCTGGAATAAAAGATCCTAAGTAATTATTTGGCTTGTGCCCTAAACTAGTTCACATTCCCAAGGAACACTCTTCGTGTGTATAAAAAGCACTGACATACTAGATTCTTAGACTTGCGCTTTCGCAGGAGAGGACCAGGTGAGCCTGACAGTTGGAGGAGAACAACTGAGATTATCTGTTGCCAAAGATAAAATTGAGGCTTTGAGACGAAAAGTGGATTATGGGAATTATATATATGCTGCCACAGGCTGGACAGCCTTCCACTCTGAGTGAAATACCCTCTGATGTCACCAGTGCTGAAGATAAATACTCAATAATTTTTAATGAAGCATGTCAACACTTGGGTGAGCCATCTTGATTAGGAAATGATTGTCCTCCCATTGGCTAGTGCAAAGTATTACAGAAATTTTCCATGGATAAAAAGATCCCAAGATAGAAAAATGTATTTGAATATAAGGAAGAACAAAGGGATCTTTGACATTTCATATCACACACTGTTACTAACTTTGGGGACACTGGTACCTTCTTTCTTAGCAAAGTATCAAAGACCAGTGACAAATATTGGGGTGGTAAACCTTCCCCCAGATACTGAGGCCAAACTTGCCCCATTTGCTTCAGCCAAATATTACAGCCTGCTGCAGGAAGTGGCAGATATGAGAAACAAGCTTTTCTGCTAAACCGGACACTATGCGGGTTTTTCAGACTGGTTCGGCAATGCTGGTCTTCTCGCTACCTTCTCTTGGAAAATGAAGCTTAGTTTGACTAACGTGTTCTGTTAAGATGCTATGCACTGGCCTGTTAGTGTTATTCTAAATGAGTCAATGCTCTCAGCATCTCAGTTCTCACGTGGTGTATCATGGCAAATGTAACTCGATGCACAAAAGGTCTTGGGGATCCCAGTAACCTAAGTGTTTATGGAACTGTCGCTCATGTTATCGCCTACCTAAATAACACGATCGTCACACCATCTATGAATGCTGTTCTCGTATAGGTTACAGAAAACTGTAGACCAGAGAAAGGAGAGCAGGAAGAGGTGGAAGGAGAATTGGAGAGTGAGCTCACACTCTTTCTTTCCTAACAGGCAGATGACGTGCGGTTCCTGTCCTCCCTTTTTATAAGAATGAGTTTCCCAAGAAAGGTGTTTGTAAGCAAAAGTTCTTAAACAGAAATCAAGCTGGCTTTAGAGCTACCAAGCACCTTGCTCAGCTTCCATTTGACAATACTTCCTAGGCTGCTAAGCATGGGAATTTGCAAGGATCTGTTATTCCTGAACCGTCAGAATGGCCCTGCATGGCTGTGTCTTCAGCTGCTGTTATTATTCCATTTTAATTAGAAATCTTTATGGCTTTGCCTTCATCATTATCACTGTACTTTCTCGTGAGCTATTTGGTTTGTTACATAATGAGACAATCTATTAGCATCTGTGACATTTTGGGTCCATAATTTTCCAGTTCCCAGATTTAGCACTGTGTGTCATGGTACAAATACGAGCCCTTCACATTCCCGTTGCTAAGATCGGTGAGACACCATTACAGGTAATTATATAATGATAAATACTTATTGTTATTTAGTTGTTATATAAGTAATCTCCTCAGAATTTCTTTGGACAGTGAGGTGGTTTTTGCAGTTCAAAATGTATTTTTAAGATGTGAGGGTGACTCCTTCCTATAAGTCTGGCACTGGGGAGTCTGAAGTGGGATTATGAGTGTAGGGTCTGCCTAAGTTACATGGTGAGACTTTGTCTGATAGCTGGGGTGAGGGTGGCATTTGTCTCTCCAAAAACTAGTGTCAATGATCACAAACACATGCTGATAACTCCAAAATTATCTACCAGTGGTTGAAATTGAAATGTGCCAGCGGTTCCATGGGCCCAGCCATTTCCATAGACTAGCTTCCTTTCCAAAGTTGAAGCCATCCTCTTTCCAATACTAAACTGGCTCCTTGTAAGTATTCTCATCACCAAGACTGACCCCTGCTCTTGCCAGCCCAGTCTCTCTACAAAATTCATCCTACCTCCTGGACATGCTTCAAACTAAGAGTGTCTTGGCAACATGGCATTATCATTGACACAGTTTATACTGGAGAAAATCTTATCATATTTCAGGGTAATTAACTAGTTTGTGTCGAGTGAACTCATAGCTATCCTGGGACATGTTCTTGGACATGCTGGGACTCTGTGCATCCAACTCTATAGCTCTCACCCCCAGAAGCTCTACTCACTCAAAGGATATTCCCCTCTAGGTATCTCTCTGGCACACAGTAGGTCTTACACAAGATCTCTCTTCTCTGCCTTCAAAAACAAAAACTAACACTCACTCCTGCCTTAGACCCAGGAAGCCACCTTAGTGGCCACTCACAGCAGCTTCGCCTGCCTCTGACTTTGTGTGCAAAGCAACAATGAGAGAACATGAAATACAAGTCACAACCTGCACTATGTGTATAATTTAAACTGTTCTCATAGTCATATTTTTAAAAGTAAAATGAAATAGGTGAAGGTAATGTTAACAATATGTTTTATGGAACCCACTATGCCTAAAATATTGCTGAATGACATGTAACCAGTATTTTAAAAGTACATAATTAGTGAACTATTTCATGGTCTTTCTCACTAGGTCTTTACAACCCGGTGCAGGCTGTGGAGAGTGCATCGTGATTTGAACTTGCTACATCACACATGCCTTGCATAGTGGTTTAAAATAGCCCCCCCCCAGAATCATATGTTGTAATGTTGGACCCATAGGGAGTAACATTATTAGGAGGTGTGGCCTTGTTGGAGGAAGTGTGTCACTATGGGGCTAAGCTTCACCAGTCTTCTGGTTCCCTTCAGATCAAGATGTAGAACTCTCAGCTCCTCTAGCTCCATGTTTGCCCGCATGCTGCCATGCTTCCTGCCTTGATGATATTGGACTGCACCTCTGAACCTGTAAGGCAGCCCCAATTAGTGGTATCCTTATAAAAAGTTGTCTTATTAATAATGTCTGTTCACAGCAATGGAAACCGTAAGACACCTTGTAGTCATAGGAGGCAAGGGGCCACGCTGGGCAGCTCAGATCAGGAGCCCAGAAGCAGGAAGGGAGGAAGGTGAGAGTAGGCAGCTTCAACCCCAGCCTCCCAGGCTGCCAGCTGCATAGTACTGTTCCTGAAGCCTTTGACCTCTTTCTTCATCTCTGATTTGAGAAAAGTGAGATTGAGCTATAAACAGGAACTCTCTGTCTCTGTCTCTCTCAAGTTTCTAGAAGAATAAGTTCCAACTTTTCATGTTGCTAACAGTCCTTGGTATTCCTTGACTAGTAGATACATCATCCCCTGGCCATCTTCTTGTATGTCACTTTTTTTTTTTTTACAACACTTCACGTAGTCCAGGCTGGCCTTGAACTCACTATGTGCATAAGGATGATCTTGCACTCTGATCCTCGTGCCTTCATTTCCAAGTGCTGTGCTATAGGCATGTATCATCACATATGATTTATTTATTTAGCGCATGTTAGACAAGTGCTGTGCCATATAAGCTGTATCACCAGCCCTCCTGTTAAAATGCCATTTGCCATATTGGATTAAGGGTCTTACCTAACTCCAGTCTCAACTGGCCCAAAGTATTCATATCTGCAACAACCTACTTCCAAATTCTGTTGCATTCTGAGACTCCAGAAACAGTAAGAATTGGGGGAGTGGAGAGGTGGATGTCATTGTTACCCTTGTAGAGGACCCAATGCTGGTTCCCAGCACTAGTGTCAGCAGCTAATGTCTACCTGTAATTCCATTTTCAAGGACTCTGACACCCTCTTCTAGCCTTCCCAGGCTCCCACACTCACATGCACATAATCACATGCAGACTCACATGCATGCACATAATTAAAGATTAAAAATAGTTGGGCCTAGTGGTACATACCTTTGATTACAGTACTTGGGATGCAGAGGCAATCAGTCTCCGAATTCAAGGCCAGCTTAATCTACATAGTGAGTCCGAGGCCTCCCAGGGATATATAATGAGACCCTATCTCAAAAAAAAGTAAATAAATAAAATTAAAAATAAACAAATACCTATTATCTAGATTTTAATATATAAGATTTAACTTTCTGGTTGTGTTGATTAGATCTGCTATAATCCTACTGAATTTTTCTCTGTGCAAATCCTTGAATTGACAGAGGTAGATTAAGACTAATATTAATGCATTCGATGGCTTCTCCTTGAATCTCTTATTGATTCTGCGGTATGAAAACTGACGTGTGCTACCAATGAGTACACATTAATCACGGTGAGTGGCTGCATTGTGAAAGGCAGGCCCTGACATTGTAAATTATCTTCTTTGTCTCCTATGATGCTTTCTGGTCTGAATTCCATCCTACTGGATGCCAAGCTGTCGGTCTTGCACTTCATCATTTTAAATTTTATTTTACAAGGCTTCCCTTTACATATCTGTAATATGGAACACAAAGTTGAAATTTCTTTTAATAAAAAAAATAATAAAACAAAATGAAAATGTTTCTTTCAATTGTGAAATCTTGTGTTTATCTATACATGTTTCAGGCTTGAAATCCAAACTAGCTTTGAACTCAATATTCTTGCCTTAGGCTCCTCAGTGCTGGGATTAAAGTAAAGCCCATGCTATCATGTCCAGCTATTCAATATATTTTGTTTCTTTTCTGGCACATAATGGAATGTATACTACATTGCATACAGAGATGGCCAGACACAGATATATATGCATATCAAAGCATAAACAAAAGTCTTTCCATATTTTAGCTAACTTCCTGTTCTCTATTCTGTGTTTTAGAGTTTAGGAAGACTTGAATTTCTCTGCAAAGGTTTTATACTTTTATAAAACTTTTAAATAATATCTTGATCTGTCCTCTTGTGGCTTTTATCTGTTGATCTCCAACCATAAAATGTAATTTGCAGGTCTGTAGAGATGGCTCAGCAGTTGAGAGCATTGACTGACCTTCCAGAGGTCCTGAGTTCAATTCCCAGCAACCACATGGTGGCTCACAACCATCTGTAATGGGATCTGATGCCCTCTTCATGTGTGTCCAGAGACAGCTACAGTATACTCATATAATTAAATAAATCTTTAAAACACACACACAAACACACACACACAAGTGTGTGTATATATATATATATATATATTATATACATATATAATAATTATATATATAGCAACTTTTCTACTTTATACTTCCATTCTTCTTCTTAGCTTCAAATCATAGTAAAAGGTAAATGAATGCATATTTAAGATACTTTAAGATACTCACAGGAGAAAAATATGAGCCAAGGGATTCATTTCTAGCCCAGCTTTCCTTAGAGGATAAAGGAACAGGTGAACTGTCATGGGTATGCAGAAACTATGGACTATTTAGAATAAATATTTTATTCCCAGACAATGTCAATAAATCAACCAATGATCTCATTCCTTTCCTCATCAAACTCCTTCCACTTTTGACAGCGGTACAACTGTCATCACAGTGACATCCTTTATACATTATGGTTTTTTTTTTCTATGACCATCACTTACCTATTTAGACTCAACATCAGTTCTGCCTGTTATTTTATTTTGCTTTGTCTTGTTTTCATTTAGAGACAAGGACACCTGTAGCCCAGGATGACCTCAAAATTCCTAGGTAGCCAAAGATGATCTTGAACTTTCAATTCTCCTGCCTCCGCCTCCCAAGTGCTAGGGTCATAGATGTGCACCATCACACCTGGTTTGTGCAGTGCTAGGAATCAAACCCAGGGATTTGTGTATGTTAAGTACACACTCCACTAAGCATAGTCCCAGCTGTGTTCATCTACACAAGGCTCAGCCTAACTGCAGTCCATACTTTCTGCATACCCATGACAGCTCACCTGTGCCTTTATCCTTTAAGGAAAGCTGGGCTAGAATTGAAATCCTTGGCTCATATTTTTCTCCTGTGAGTACCTTAAATATGCATTCATTTACCTTTCCTGTGATTTGTTGCTGTGGAAAAGTTTCATTACTTCTTTCCTGGCAACGACTTGAATCTTTCATTCAAATGCCTGAAGATTATTTTTCTTTTCTAGATGACATTTCTTAAACCATTCAAGGTTTTTCACTAGAACATGACCGTGATCTAGACATACAGAGTTTCCTGTTTCATTGTGTACTTTCCAGGAATGTTATGTCAAGGAAGAAAACTTCACACAACGTGATCCTCTGCACACTATAAAAATTCTTCAAAGGGGCCTTGGAACTCCCTGAAGCCAGGTGACAAGATGGGAACAAAGAGGAAATGGGCTTTTTTTGGAGTCATGTTTCAAGTCCCTTGATTTTTTTTTACTTACATGAACCCACACATTCTCTTTGAATCCAGCTGGTTGGTGGTGGAAGTAACTCCTAGCCCAGTTGTGAAGCGCATATGGTGTTTGCTCTTCTGCATGAATGCTCCAGTCTTCTACATTCCCATTATGCTCCTAGTAATCTATCTGTCTATGACATTCCTTCAATGGCCACATTCTCATTCCCTGTGATCTCAAAGAGCACCCGCTCCATAAAGAATTCCTCCAAAGGACTGAGATGTAGGGCATCCACTCAACAATGTAGTTTTGAAGATTGATTAATCGGTTGATTGAATGACTGCATGATTTATTTCTTGTTTCTGTATGTAGACTGTCTGCAAGCAGCTGTGCACAGAGGTCAGAACAGGGCACCATTGCCTGATAGAGATATTGGGAGCTAATCCTGGGTCCTCTGCAGGCAAGTGCTCTTACCCACAAAGCCATCTTTCTAGCCCCCAATATTTTTAAATATCTTAAGAAAACAATATGCTTTATATCACCCTTGCAACTTTCACAGTCTTTATGAAAACTTTTTCAACTTTTTTAGTCTTTAAGAATGTAACTATTACAAACATTTTAAAGCTAGAAAATACTTAAGTTGGAAAAATGTCTACTGAGCAAGCATAATGACCTGTGTTCAGATCTTCAGCACCTATATAGAAGGCAGACATGACAGAGAGTGTCTATAATTCCAGTGGTCAGAGAACTTAAACAGACCGACAATTGGAGCTCATGAATCAGCCAGCCTAGCTGAATTGGTAAGTTCCAAGGTCAGGGTCAGAAGACGACCTTGCCCCAAATAAACAAGGTAGGAAGCCACTGATGAAGTCTCTCTCTCTCTCTCTCTCTCTCTCTCTCTCTCTCTCTCTCTCTCTCTCTCTCTCCCTTTGTATGTGTGTGTATATCTGTCTCTGTCTGTCTGACTCTCTCTCATACACACACACATACACACACACACACAAAGTTTAATAAGTAAGCTATTTGTATGGAGAGCTTCTAGTGGTGTTACTACTGATAATACTCTTCCTTTTGAGGCTGGTTTGAAATGGCCCTAAGTGTGTTTGTTTTCTTGCACAAGGCAGATAGAGCCCTTGTCAATGGGCAAAAGGATCCAGGATTTGTGTCAATTCCTGGCACATAGTAGCCACTCTAGATATTTTGTGAATGAGTGAATGGACAGAGATAGAAGTCTATGTTCAGTCATCTAACTACTGACTACAGGATGCAGCCCCCAGCCCCCATTCCATGAGATTTGGGGAAAGTTATCAGTGTTCTTGGTCTGGTTAAATGGTTAGGAGAGTAAAAAGATTTTCCATCAACTGGAAGAGCTTCGCTTCCTCGCTGAGTAGAGGGATAATTGAAGATTCATGCGAGACTAATGGATTCTTTGCAAAAGCAGCCAGTGCATGAAGGGAGCCTGATACCGCTGCACATTGACATGAGTAACAGTTATTTATCAGAAAAATAAATGAGACCCATGTGCCTCTGATGCTGCCCCTATTGTGATGCTAAGCACACATTGGCACCTTCCCTCCTCCATCTCCTTGCTTTCTCTTCTCCCCAACCTCAGCTTCCTTGTTAATACATCAGATAGACCCTATATATAAGAATGAGGATGTGCATAGGTATAAAACCCACCCAACACTCTCCTGGGTATAACACCTCAAGGAAAAAAAAATCACTCTTTACACATTTGCAAAGAGAACACACTCCAGCAGCGGCTACAGAACTGACCTCTAGTCCAATTCCACGAAAAAGACCTTGTTCTCAACTACTCTCTCTCAAAAGATGCCCCCATCAAGAGGACTCAATGGAGAAACCTCACCCATGTCCCATGTTGTAGAAAGAGAGTAGCCAGGAGCTGGAATGATGGTTCAGCAGTTGATAGTTTATAGTGCTCTTGCATAGAAACTGAGTTTGGTTCCCAGCACCCACATTATCAACACCTCTGCCTGTTGTAGGCACCTGAACTCATATGCATGTGTACATACATATACACAAAGTTTATCTTAAGAGTTCAAAGAGTCTTCATTTGACCCCAACCTAATGCCTTGTATAACTGGAAAATTACCCACCTTACAGAGTCTCAGGCTCTTGGTTGGGTGAGGAGATGCAGAACCAACTGTCCTGGTCTACATACCACTCTGAACATGCCTGATCTTGTCTGTAATAAATAAATCACTGAGCAGGAGCGAGCAGAGCTGACCAGAATGAGCAGGGTTGACCAGAGCGAGCAGAGGTCCTAAATACGAATCTCAACAACCACATGAAGGCTCACAAGCATCTGTACAGCTACAGTGTACTCATGTACATAAAATAAATAAATCTTTTTTTAAAATCCATGCATGCAAAATAGCTCCTAATACATGGGAATTATTGCCCATATATAAATGCAGAGGCAGTCACTATAGAGCTACGAGTAAGCGTCAGAGCAAAGAGGAGCAGATTGGAATAATAAAACTCCATGCAGCTTCCCTGTGGGATGGGACTGCTGACCTCACCCAGTGGGCTGGCCCTTCAGGTCACAGGAAGGGATCAGGTTGTATGGAACTTGTCATTTCAACACTGAGTCAACCTCTATTTCCAAGAGACACTGTGGATGAGATGTGGTGGGGTGTGGAAGAACAGAAAAAAAAAGTGTATCAAATATTCTGTTGGTATCTTCATTTCTGTCCATATCAAGAAGTGGCCATGTTGCCTCGGACCACACAAGTCACACAGCCAGTCCTGGTCTGTGGCCTTTGATGTCAGCAGATTAGAAGATAAAAAGATACTTGGAAGGCCTTGACATCTCTGATTCAAGTGCACACTCCTTTCTTTTGCAAGGCAGCCTCTGAAGGCATCCTAGGAAAGTTTTTCGTGTCTAGAAAGGGGAGGGGTAACATTTCCTTTCAACTGAAGGTTTCCTTGTGGAATCACAAGACCAATTAAAAAGTATAATATGCAAATTTCTCTGGCATTTATGCTTATAAATATGTTTGCAAATACTCCAGGGTGGCATGCTTTGACTGCCAATGAAGCAACGGCTGTTTTCTGAAATATTCTTCAAAATCCTGTTTTAGAAAATGACATTACATGACCATAAATAGTTTATCTCCATGGTTTGCAAGATTTACTGGCTTGGTGGGAGATTCTATTTCTCACACCTGAGTGAGCCCTCCTCTGCTCACTAGAAGAACTCAGAAACCTCAGTGCCACAAGCAAGTACTTGTTCTGAAAGAGCTTGTGAGTTCGGCCACCATATTTGTCCTGTGACTCATTTTGGCTTTGAGAACATAGCTATAGTAATTAACACCTTCTTAGGAAGTAGCTACTGACGATAATGCAGTAATCCTGTGCTCTGCTGCACTTTCCTGTTGAATCTTCTCAATCTATTATATTCATAATAAGACAGTGAAAGTACAGGGTAAAAGTAACTTTTACTTGCCTGAAGCAATTATCATCGTAGAGGCTTAACACCTCTGTCTGCTAAGCTAAGCCTAGTCCTAGAAGTTTCTAGCCTCCTTACAATCTTATATAGGCCTATAATGTTTGCAGCCTCTGAATTATTGCTGAATAAACTCGCCCTTATATAGGCCTATAATGTTTGCAGCCTCTGAATTATTGCTGAATAAACTCGCCCTTTCTTGTTCTCTCTGAGCTCTGGCTGGCTAGTTCAACTCAGCTGTTCTGGCTCCAACTCCTCTCGAAGCTGACTGATTCAATCTGGCTTCTCTCCCAGCCTCTGACTGAATTGCTCTGCTTGGCCTCATACTAACTTTGGCAATATGTTCTTATCTTCTGGCTCCTTCTCCTTCTTTGGCTTGTTGTGACTTCACCCATGTCTAGTGCTCTCTCTCTCTCTCTCTCTCTCTCTCTCTCTCTCTCTCTCTCTCTCTCTCTCTGCAACCTGTCTCTGTACAACTGTCCTGATCAATCTGTCCTCCCTCCTTTTCTCTCTGCACTGCTCTTAAGCAGTCTTTTTTTTTCTGTTCTCTTGAGAGATGGGCATATCCTATTCTGACAAATCTTTCTCTGATTCATTCCTTTGTCTGCCATCAATTGTAACTGAGACTGTATCTTCACCAATGGCCTTCCCTGGTCTCTCAGAGTGCCAAGCCTCAGCTTCTCTCCATGACCTCTTCATGCCTTCAAAACCAGTACCACCTGGGTGACTCTTACACATTACCAAGTCCAGCTGCAGCATGAGGTACAACCTTAGCTATCTCTGGAACACCACTTCTTTGTGCTCTCAGAAAACACTTCTCAGAAGATTTCACCTCACTGATGCTAGTCTCTTCTTAATCACTGCTTATTTCTTAGCTCCAACTAGCCAGCATCAATTGTCCCAGTGGCCCCTTCTATTCTTGACTCTAAAGCCAGAGCCACTTGGCCAAAGCTACTAAGATCTGCTGCTTGTTGGGGCTGGAACATGCCCCTCCCGCCTTATTCTATTACCAGATTTCTGTTTTTCAACTCCCTCAGTGCCTAAGCTTGACTGTCCTAGAACTTGCTCTGTAGATTGATTTTGAACTCACATCTGCATGGCTCTGCTTCCTGAATGCTGGGATTAAAGGTGTGTACCACCATGCCTGTACTTAAGCTTTTCTTTATCTGGAACTTGCTCTGCATCAGGCTGGTCTTAACCTCAGAGATCTGCTTGCCTTTATCTCCTGAGAGTAAAGGCATGCCTGGACCTAAGCTTTTCATGGCCACTGTACCTCAAGATCTGGATCAAAATCCTGTGTCTTCCAGCCTCAAGGGCTGGATCACAGATGAGTCCCCCAGTTACGGATTACAGTTTATTCCAGAGTAAAAGTCCAAATGAAAGCAATAGCCAGGTAATAGTAACACCTAAATACAACTATTTCTTGCTCACCTGCAAAACCATAAACAATAAATAAGTTTAGCTAGGTTTGCCCTGAGGTCACCACTTCCCTAATCTCTTTATCTTCTTGAATACAGGATTTAGCTCCATTCCACCTCCTGGCGCCCCTTTAGACTTGAATCTTGAGAGTAAACTTTAGTAACCACACAACAGAATTTATACCAGAATTTATACTGTTTTGAAACTTCCTTTGTCAAAGCAATTAATCTAAATCTCTTCACCTTAGCCTCAGGCAGACTCTTTGGACAACGGCAGAACGCAGCCACATTCTTCACCAAAAATATCACAGAAACAGTCTCTATGTCACATCCTAACATTCTTCTCTGAAACTTCTTGAGTCTAGCCCCCACAGTTCAAATCACCCTCCGCACTAATGTCTTCCATACTCCTACTAGGCTGGTCCATTAAGCCCCACTTCTTCCCAAATACAAAGTCCCAAAACAAAAACGTGGTCAGGCCTATCACTGCAATACACCAATCCCTGGTACCAACTTAAGGTTTTCACAATGTTGCTGTGAAGAGACACTATGACCAAAGAGCTCTTATAAAGGACATTTAATTGGGACTGGCTTACAGGTTCTGAGGTTCAATCCATTATCATCAGGCAGGGAGAATGGTACCCTCCAGGCAGATGTGGGACTGGAAGAGCTGAGAGTTCCACTTCTTGTTCCAAAGTCAGCTAAGAGAAGACTGGCTTCCAGGCATCTAGGATGAGGGTCAGAAAGCCTATGCCCACAGTGACACACTTCCTCCAACAAGGCCATACCTCCAAATAGTGCCACTCCCTGGGCCAAGCATATTCAAACCAACACATGATGGCAGGAGCTTAGTGATGCTCTTATGACAAGCTCCTGAGAACTGAGTAACTTAAAACACAGATGTATTACCATTGCGGAAGTCAAGAATGGGCCTCAAGGGCTTTAAAGTCTGTGTTTCCTGTCGTAGCCTCAAGAGCACATGTGACCTGGCTTTACCTGCTTACATAGAAGGCTTTGACTCCAAGGTGCCTGACTCCAATCTTTCTCTCCTGACTCTGACATTCATAGATACCCTCAGATCGCCCAGATTATCCAGGGGGCTCTCCAGGACAAGACTCTGAGCTTACTCCTTTGCTATGCAAGAAGTGGTTTCACATTAACAGCTATGACACTTTAACACAAGACACGGATATTACACATTTACATTACTGAAAAGTTTCCCTTATTTGTCTGATATTCTAACTGAATAGAGTGCCCTTGATTGTTAGTTGCAAAATCTGGAAACCCTTAGGGCTCTCATAGAAATGGTCTGGAAACATCTGGGGCAGATGCTGTGAAAGAACCAGTGTCCCATGATAAAGCCACCAAAGGGTTTTGTGGATGCAATGTACATTACACCCAGGATTTGTCAAGTTTATAAATTACACTCGTGATTTCCTTAGCACTTTCTTATTTCCCCATTAATAGCTTTATGATCTGAATTTTATTATCTGCTCTAACTTAGGCTTCTGCCTATTTGAAATTTGTCCAATTTTACCCTGATACTAAATATATATTTCAAAACTGTGATTCCAACCAACGTTGCTGACGGAATTTTTTATTTGCATAAAGCAAAGCTACCACCTGTTGCCTTCAATAAACAGATGTGTGTGGCTCATCCAAACTCATGATCGAGCCATTTGCTATTAGGATTCCTCCCAGTTGTCAGGAAGATGAAGTTCACATTAATAGCCAGTTATATTCCTTGTGCATCCAGATACCCCCAGAGGTCCTTAATAAGAGGCTATAATTCTTCCAACAGCAGTATAACCCGGGGTTTGAAAACAGTTCCCAGCAAACAGGTTGAGAAACACTGGTAGAGATCAAGCCTGCCTAACAGAGGCAATGGAAGTCACATATATAATTATGGATTATCTGGCAGCCACATTAAGAAATGTAGGAACAGATAAAGTTAATTATGATATGTTTTGTTTTGCTCAATATATTCAAAGCATTATCTATAAGACATGCAATCAACATAGGAAATATTAAAGGCATATTTTTACATTTTATCTTTCCTAGTATGTCTCTCAGCTAGAGAATATATTCCACATTTCCAGTTCCTTGGAAGATACAGGTGACTGCTGGCTACCATAAAAGATAGGGCATCCTGGCCTGAGTCCTACATGAAGTCAATACAGTAAATCTATAAACCTAGAGGCCGGAGTAAGCCAGAGCCTGGTGCTGATGGGTACTGCTAGGCTAACACTGAGCCCTGTCCCCAACAACTGGGATGGGGGGTTACTTTTAAAATCCCATGTAGTCACCCATGGGTTTCCATGTCATCTCTTCAAACAAATAAGACCAGAGTTCAGGCATGCAAAGGCAGCTCATTGAAAGAAAGCATTTAGGAGAGGGCCAGGTACCCACAAAAGCCCATCCCCTTAGACCCACAGAAGGGAAAATTAATGCAGCAGAGTCAACATTCTAAAACACAAGTTCCCACTCAGCTTCCAGAGTAAAATGGCTTTCACTCCTAAGAAGAAGAGGTGTGGCTATTTATGGCTCTGAGGCAAATTGAAGGTTCTAGGGACCACGAGCCCTGGGAAGAAGAGCTACATGGAGTCTTCATCTTTCTGAACTATGTGCCTGGAAGTAAGGTACCATGGATGCCATAGACACAAAAGTGCTTGCAGACCCTGAGGTCTCTGAGCCCGAGCTACTGCTTGCAGGAAAACAACCCACGGCCTGAAGGGAGTGGTAACTAATCTTTATGGAGCTCTGTGGAAACCCGTTATCCCAGGAAACCAATTTTCCCGGTCAGCCTCATACCTGGAATTCACTCCCTAGACCATTTCTGGCATCCACCAGGTCAGAGGGTGGCTGCAGGTTGAGACAGGTGTTTAGCTGTGCTACTGTAGTACTGAGAACTCAAGGAAGTGCCAAATAAATGCCCTGAATCTACAGTTCACGTATTCTATTTTTGAGGTTAATAAACTATACCATAGGAGGTGTAATTGCTTCCTCGGAGCCCACGCTGTTAGGGCGTAAGGGTTGCCAGCATTCACAACACCATGGTGAACAGACTTTAAATTGGAGCTGTCAGAAGGTCCCTTCAGTAACAGCGGAAGCGAAACTTTCATGGCACATACTAGACAGAGCAGCTGTGTTTTATAGGAAAGGGGCGGGCCCAACACTGCCATCCCATGTGAGACCAGTAACGTGAACTGAACGCCTCTGGTCAATCCATGTGACATTTGGCCTCATTTGCTGAGGTTATTGCTGAAAAGTGGGAGAAGACTGACAGAGCCACCAACAGTGTTTTGAATGTCTAGGTGGAAGCACCCAATATGGGAAGGGGGGCAGGTAGCAAACATAACAGGCACAGTGAGCATGAAGTTGTCACCTGCCTGGTGACAAAGCTATGTACTGTCTAATACCTAAATTACAATGTGACAGAAGAAGCTTCCCAGTCCGAAGGAAGTTTCCACAGGACAAGGTGCCACGTCCCCCTGTCACAGGCTGAACAACTTCCTGACCCAACAACCTGAGGTACTCTTTTCCTTCTGGAAGTCTTGGAGAGGGATTTTGGAAGAGGAAGTTGGGAGGCAAGCGTGGTGGGCTGTCTCCATGCTGGGGCCTCCTTCAACACTTATGGAATCCTAAAAGCCCCTGTGTTGCTGTTTTAGAGGCCTGGAGAGCCACAGACATCCACATTGGTCCCCTGACTTCACATCATCCCAGTCCTAAGGATATTCCTGACTCTGTGGGTGGGCCGAGTTACAAACTGACCCAGTTTCCAGTTGGAGGGCTGTTTGTGGCCTCAGATCCCTGGAGGCTCTGAGGGGAAGCAGTGTCCTAGCCCATGGCCCACGGATGCCACTGTGCTCAGGAGCGAATGACCTCAACGTGGGGCTTCTGCTTTTGCTGGAAACAGCAGCCTTCAAAGGCACCACATCTCAAACCAGACACTAAGCAACCTGGGGGTGACGCCCAGTGTGATGGAATCTACTTCCTCTGCCTCTGCATCAGCCAGCAGCTTGGCCTCCAAAACAACATCTTCCCAGGAACCCAGCCCCTCATTGAAAGGGGTGGGGTATAGGAAGGAGGGTTCTGGCTCTTACTCCTTACCAATGTGGAGCCCAAGCAGTCAGCCGCCTCCACCCAAAACAACAGCGACTATAAAGTAAAGTGGTTGTGTTCCCTTCCTCCCTCCAGATCTTAGCTGGCACCTTTATACATCAAGCTGTGCCAGGCTTAAACATGCCGAGCAGATCATTCCCCCTCATTTTTAACCAGTGATAGCCTAATATTGTAACTAATATGAATGGATGATAACGTAAATATTACTTGACAACAGAGGATCAAAATACATGAGCGAAAGTTGTTTTTAAAAAAAAACACCAACAGATAGTTTCACCAAGGCACATAAGGGAGAAATAGACAGTTTCCCACACTATCCTCCAAAGAGACATAGTGAGATCACTTCCTAAAACATACTATGAGGTCAGCTTTATGTTAATAACAAGGTAATATAATCCTATTACAGGGAAGAGACGCTGCAGAACAATACAGGGATGTAAGTTCAAAATCCTCAACACAATGAGCAGATAAAAATCAACCAATGCCACCCATCCAATCAGGACACTAAAGAAGAATTATATGACTATCTATCAACTGGCACAAGGACACTTGACAAAACTTCACATCCATGAGTTTTGTCTTTTGAGTCTTAGCAAATTAGGTACAGAAGGGAATGACCTCAATTTGATAAAGTCAATATATACCAAACCTAAAATAGCATATACATGACATTGACAACCTAATGCTCTCTTCCCAAGCAGCTGTGGGTAGATATACGTATTTGTATGAACATTTCTGGATTTATGGGCATACACAGTTTCATAGACATACATACAACTGTTGCTCTGTCATCTGAATGAGTCTAAAAAGTCTGACACATCAGCAATGGCAAGCACAGAGAGAGCCCGTGTCTAGGATCCTTCAGAAGTAACTGCTTCTAGGAGGGGTCAAGGGATACACAGGGGAGCCAGGAGAATTTTCTAGTACTAGAAGCAAAAAAGAACATTAAAAAAAAGGGGGAGGAGGGGACATCAGCCACCTGAAAAATCAACTAGGGGCCACACTGTAAAAATTTGAGCAAGAAAAGAAATTAAATAATAAATCATATTGGGTTATAAACTAATATATCAATAAATGGGTGGAGCCCACAGCAGTGTAAGAGTGATTAAATGGGCTGGATACAGACAAATCTTTCATCCATGGGAACTCCAAGGAATACGTACTGAGTCTATGCCATTCAGCGAAGGAGCATAATTCCTTTCCTTCAGTGGCGGCTACACGTGGTGACTTCCCTTTGAGACTTCAGCAAGGGAAGAGGACCCCACCCAGTGCTCACACAAGTCTCTGAATAGGGACCTGTTATCACTCTCACTTCACAGGTAAGGAAAGGGAGGGAAGATACTTCCCTGAGGATGCCAGGCAAAGCTGCGACTACAGCCAGAGCCACACATTCGACAACTCTGTACTTCTAACTGCCCACCAAAAAGTCAGTGTTGCATGGATCAATGGTACATGGTGGCATACTAAACCATTGTCATGTGGAGTGGTCTAAAAGTCTGAATCATAGTCATGCCACCAAGAGCAGTCTCAGAAACCAAAAGCCCTGGAGTAGATGACTTCTCTTCTCTTCTCTTCTCTTCTCTTCTCTTCTCTTCTCTTCTCTTCTCTTCTCTTCTCTTCTCTTCTCTTCTCTTCTCTTCTCTTCTCTTCTCTTCTCTTCTCTTCTCTTCCCTTCCCTTCCCTTCCCTTCCCTCCCCTCCCCTCCCCTCCCCTCCCCTCCCCTCCCCTCCCCTCCCCTCCCCTCCCCTCACCTCACCTCACCTCACCTCACCTCACCTCTTTTTCCTCCCCTTTCCTTCCTTCCCCTTTCCCCTCCCCTTATCTATCCTCTCCTCTGCCTCTCTTCCTCCATCCCCCCTCCCACTCAACTACTCTATATTTGACAGTATGTGCGCACCTCTCCAGTATCTCCAGAGAGACGCTAGTACTAAACCACCTGGAATCCACTCATGAGAGGACATTCCAAGCACCAGTTGGCAAACTTGTTGCCAACCAGACACCAACTCAGTTCTCTCCCAGGAGTCCCGAGAACAGCCCCTTTGCAGCCTCCCCTTTAGGTAAGAAACTCTCATATCACTTTGAAATACACTAACCATGTCAACTCCTGTAGGGTTAACGGATCCTGTGTCTGCTCCACCATAGGGCTCGGCCTTTCGGGGAGGCAGGATGCAGGAGTTTTGACTGCGCTTACCCCAGGCCATTGCCCAGTGGGTGTCAGGCTGTTGGAAGCCAAGGGACACTGTTCCAGGGAGTGGGGGAATGCAGTCTGAGGCACAGGACAGCTGAAGCTGGCTCGAGAAGCATGGGGGAGCAGTCCACGGGCCTGAGAGGAGGCTGGGGGTGTCTGGTTCTCAGGCTCTCAGACACCCAGGCATTTGCTGGGAGCTGAGGAAGAGCTGGGGAAGGACTGGCGACCCTGTGGGCTAGATCTAGCTTGAGGCCAAGGGGGGAAAGAGGGGAGCTCCGGCTGGATCCCTCGGGAATAGTTGTTGGCTTGTTGGTGGCAGCAGGCTTGGGCTTGAGCTTGGTGGACGTGGCTGGGAACACTGAGAGGCCTTCTACAGGAGATTAGACAGAGGCTCTACAGGCAAAGACCTTCATGGCTCCCCAAGACGGATCCCGATGAAAAGAGGCAGTCCATGGCTTAAAGGCATTTATTGTCGGGGTGAAAAATGGATGAGTAAGACCATACCCCACTTCTCAGGGTGGCCCTGAGGTTAAATACCTTTTGCAGGGAGGAATATCTGGGAAGGAAGGCTTATTGGCTAAGCCTCTAGACCTTTAGGTACCTCATTAAAATGGAGATCTGTCTTGAGTCTATGTGACCTGTGATCACATCCTCTACCTGTGGAGGGGCGTGGGGCTTTGCCCTTACATATCTGAAGGTCACAAATCTATGGAGGGCTTCGGCCTTGTGCCAGGAACCCAGTATCCGGGAACCAGGCAAAATGCCTGCCATCCCTTTAGGGTTATCAGGTTTCTAGCCTTAGCTCAACCAGGAACCAGGCTGCCTTTCACGGTCCTCCAAACACCCAACAGACACAGGAAAAATGGCTAACTGACCCTGGCCTTCATGTATGTTCTCCCAACATCACTCAGTCCCTACCTGTTACAGGGTCCCTCCTCCTGGCATATACCACCCTACCCTGAACTCTCCAGTCAGGGGCTGGAGCACCTTCCCCCAGTTGTTCTTTCTTACATAGTCCAACCATTTTGACTAAGTCAGTCTTTTTACCCCCTTTTCCCATTTGGTCTCTTGGTTTCCTGGCTCTCCCCTCCCTCCTCTCCTCACACGGCCCAGCTCAGAGTCCTGTTCACTCTGGACTCTCCCAGGAGTGTCTGCCTCTGCCTCTGCCTCTGCCTCTGCCTCTGCCTCTGCCTCTGCCTCTGCCTCTGCCTCTGCCTCTGCCTCTGCCTCTGCCTCTGCCTCTGCCTCTGCCTCTGCCTCTGCCTCTGCCTCTGCCTCTGCCTCTGCCTCTGCCTCTGCCTCTGCCTCTGCCTCTGCCTCTGCCTCTGCCTCTGCCTCTGCCTCTGCCTCTGCCTCTGCCTCTACCTCTGCTCTCCTCAGAGCTACAGTAACCTTCTCCTCCACTATACCCAGGGGCAGTCACGTCCTTCTTCTTAATTCTTTTTGGCCAATGTCAACACAAAAAAGCCCACAGCTCTCATCTTAAAGGGGACAAGTGATAGTTTATTCTGGAGTTATTTTGAATGCCCATTACCCAGGAGCCCAGACTTAGATTAGTTACAATGTGGAAGCAGTCTCCTGGGTTTTTTATCCTTTTACATAACAAAGAAAGAAAGAAATAAAATCAAGTTTGAAACACATTGGTGGGTACATTAGAGAGGCGGGCACAGTGAGATTTGACTTTTCTATAAGCCTATGATGGCATTCTTTGTTTTGGGGTTGGCAGAAGCCAGTTATAGTCAGGGTTACTACTGCTATGATGAAATACCATGACCAAGAGCAAACTGGGGAGGAAAGGGGTTATTTGGCTTATACTCCCTTATTGTTATTTATCATTGGAAGAAGTCAAGACAGGAACCTGGAGGCAGGAACTGATGCTGAGGCCATGGAATGGGGGGGGGGGGGCTGCTTACTTACTGGTTTGCTCCTCTGCCTTGCTCTGCCTGCTTTCTTACAGAACCCAGGAACACCATCCCAGGAATAGCACCACCAACCATGGGCTGGGCGTCCCCCATCACCCATTAATAAAAAAAAATTTTTTTTTTAAAAAAGATCTACAAGCTTGCCTACAGTCTGATCTTATGTAAGCACTTTCTTAATGAGAAACTCTCCTCTTAAATGACTTTATCTTTGTCAAGCTGACATAAAACTAGCCAGCACACTAGTGGCCCGCTAAGTTAATAGATTCCAAACAAAAGGCTTTTATCTATTGTCACAAGATGTTAGTTCTAACACAAAGGTGGGCAAGGAATGGCTGTTCCAAAGGGCCCCATATGAAGTAATTAGCCTCTGGACCTGCAACATTTCAACCTGTCTTCAGGGCTGAAGTTCTAATCAGCCAATCAGTCTCTTCAGATTCCTCTTAGGAATTTTCATTTACAGCCTGATGCAGCTTCTTTTCAGGAGTTTCCATTCACACCAGGTACTGATCAAACCCACCTACTGAAGAGAACTAGACAGACTGCACGTTCTTTAAGAAAGCCATCAATGGCTGCCTACTAGATCAGAAGGCCCTGAAGGATGCCTGGGAGCAGGGGGACAGCCTCACCATGTGTGTTGTCAGCTAACTTCAGAAACAGAGGATCCAGCCAAAGACCTCAGAGAATAACAGAAAGCCAAACTAAGTGGCAAAGATAGGGGTAACTTGGTCTAGAAAAAATGAAGGAAGAGAAGCACCCTGTGGCCTTGTGAGCTAAAAGGACCTGAGAAGGTTCCCTTGGGCTTTGACAGCACCCGAGAAAAAGTAACCATGGGTAAAAGGCATGATGCTGTTTCTCCTGGGCCAAATGAGAAGCAGAAGTCAGTCAAACTAGGGCCTGAATCTGCACTATCTTCAACCACAGGGTGGGGTGTGTGGGTCTCCTTCTTCCTCATGGGTTGGAAGCCTGTGACTATGATGGAAAGAGCTTCCAGGAGTCAGCTTCAGAGAGCCAGCTCATTTTATCATTCCAAGGATAAGGTATATCCTGCTCCTTGGGTTGCAGTAAAGGCTGATTGGTCACAACATAGGACCAAATTAGCATACAGGTGGAAGGAAGAGCAGGGCTTGTGTGCTGAATCTTGTAGCATTTGCAGGAAGCTCTGCACTGCGTCATCCTCAAAGCAGGGTCAGGCACAGGAGCTCAGAGACACTCTCCAACTTAGATCAGAGGAAGAAGAGGAAGCCCTGAAGAGCTCAGGGGGCTATCCGGACCTGGTGGTTTGTAACCTTAACAGCAGGGCCTTCGAACAAGATGGAGAGAGAAGGTCTGTCCAGGCTTGAGTACTTAGAGCACAGTGCAGGACAAAGGTCATGGAGGAGAGCTGACTGAGGTCTCCACTTACCCATCCCAAGCAGATTTGAAACCTCTGGCAGACACCAGGTGGGATGGCTGAAGCTCTACCCCTGAGCAACTTCTCAGCAAGGCCTAAAAACCCACAGTAGACCAGAGAGCTCTCAGATCACACTAGCCTCCTAAGTACCTCTCCATACATACACACACACACCAAGCCTCTGAAACACACTGTGCAAAAATCCCATCCAAAGAGCAGACAAACTAATTCCAAGAGAGACCTCCCCTTGTGGTGGTGGTGGTGGTAGTGGTGGTGGTGGTAGTGGTGGTGGTGGTGGTGGTGGTGATGGTGGTAGTGGTGGTGATGGTGGTAGTGGTGGTGGTAGTGAAGGGTGAAGGCAACCTTCCCTTTCCTTTTACCAGACCCTCTCATCCACCCCTCCCCACTCTCCTTCAAATTCATGGCCTCTTTTTTCACTAATTATTATTGCATATGAATATGAATATGTAAATATATTCCCTCTGTTGCCTTCTTTCTCCTGATGACCTGGCAATGTGCAATATCCTTTCCTGGATCAGTTCACCTCCCTAGAGCCTTCCCTGACCCCCATTAAGCCCAGTAAGAAGTAGATGGCAAAAACCCAGCTTGGGAGTCTAACCATTCAGATGGCCATTCACTTTTGCAGCAGCAATATAAAGCAAGCAGGATTTTCCAATTCCCATAGCTGATGTTTTTGCCACCTTGAATGCTATTGAAATCTTTCAGCCCAATAGTAAAAAATGTGATGTGGATTGGTACATAAGCCCCAGTCATCAAGCTGGTGGCTTACATGCCACCACATCCTGTCCATCATAAGTTTGGCAATGCCCAGAGAACACACTCTACTGAGAAGACAGTGGGGGGCAGAACCACTCTCAAGACCCCACTCACTGTCAAAGGAAGGAAACCTGCCAAGTTAAAGGCATCAGCACCCCAGCCAGTGGTTCCCACGTGTCTGAGAGGTAATAACTGGGTCTCCTGTCTGCATTTCATATGTGCTTACCAGACAGAAGACTGCATGTGCTCATTAAAACATCCATTTTCAAAATTGTTTTGGTTGGCCCTACAACAATGCAATGTGGTATGCTGGCTATTAACTTCTCCTTAATAAATGCACTGTGGATATGAAGTCTTTCTCAGCATGCTATCATGGGGAAGAACAGTTCCAGAAGATGCCCTGATGAACCAGGGTCACCCATCATCCTTAGGCTAATGCCTTGAGAGGTTGGAGAGCTTGCCAAGTTTGCACAGCAAACTTAGGGTTGGGGCTGGAGAGATGGCTACTGTTTAAGAGTGCTTACTGCTGTTGCAGAGAACCTGGGTTCAATGTCCAGCACTCATGATGACTTACAAGTGTCTGTAGCTTCAGGGAATCTAATGTCTTTTTCTGACCTCTGCAGAATTTAGACACACATGTGGTACACATACATTTATACACATAAAATAAAAATAAAATTTTAGGAATGAACTGGGTCACAGGTTTATCTCAAGCTAATTTTTATTTGCCCTATTCTTGGGTCTTGTGTTTGTGTGGGTTTCTTTGTTTTTGTTTTCCAGGAAGTTCTAATATAGTCTAGGTTGTCCTCAAACCTTCTAGATTCCTGGGAATGGTCTTAAATGTCTGATCCTCTGCCTCCACCTCCCAAGTCCTGGGTTGACAAGCACGTGTCACCATGCATCTCCATGCATGTTAGGAATGGACGGAGGTAACTCTCCAGCCCTGTGTGTTTTCTTCTATATTTGAATTCATCTCCCAGTGGAAAGACCATACAAGTGCACGTCCTCCAAGTCTGACAGGCCCATCAACACCCACGGGCCCAGCCCCACCCGCCCATATTGTTGGTAGTAGCCCCTCTGGTGCTTATGGAAGTTGGGTATCTGCCTTGTTAGTTAGTGTCTTCACCTTGAGATATGATGTCTCTGTCCAGTTGAGAGACCTCAGCAATTTCTTTAGTGGAACTATGTTGCTTGTCTCCATTTCAGGAGCAAAGATTCCATCAGATATTCAAGAAATTCAGAGTCCAGGATTCTCCCTGTCTCTGTCTCTCTGTCTCTCTTTGTGTCTCTGTCTCTCTCTGTCTGTCTCTCTCTGTCTCTCTCTTTCTCACACACACACACCCCTCATTTAATTTTAAAGGTACATTTTTCCTCCCTGACTCTACTCTTCTACTTCTAGAAACAGACCCCAAGGAAATATGGTCCCCAAGTACCAAAATTTGGAAACAATTTAAATGTCTGGGAATATGGCATGAATACATAATTCATCTCTAATGATGAGCTATAGAGCCATTAAATAATATATGCCCTCATTAGATATATGCTAATAACATATTAATGCATACAGTCAGGTGAGAAAATATTGCAGTGGGTCCAGTTCACAAGGCTTTCTTTCCCAAGGGCCTTGGATGCTCACTCAAGGAAAGTCCCAGCTAACTGCCACCAACTCTGGTGTTCTGTGCTGCCTACCCAATCAATGTCTCCAGGCAAGCGCTTGACTTGGCATCAGCCCGATTATTCTAGGAGCCAGGTATGCATCAAAAACCTCACAAGGGCCATAGCACCTCCCACCCCTGTGTAGCCAAAAGAAGCACTGAACCTGACAATGGGAACTGGTTTCTCCAGTGGCTGCCTCTAGAACCTGAAACAAAACAGATTCAGGAGCCAATCCCCTATGGGGCAAAGTTTGACCTATAATAAGGACAAGAAACCCCTCTGTGGAGAACCATTCTTTTTGCCCTTGGTAGCTGTGCACAGACAGCTATGTTTGCTCTGGCAGTTCTCCATGGTACAATAAGACATCGTCTTCTTTTTATTGTTTCATGAGAATACACACTACAGAAAAAGCATTAGGAGAAAGAAGCAAAACCTAACCTGTATAGTACATGTTTTTTGTTATGATTCATTTTGATTTTGGTTGTCACTTGATTATATTACATAAGCCTAAACCCGAATTGAGATATACCGTTGGGTATGCCTGTGATGACATCTCCAGAGAGGGCTAACCAGATAGGGAAGACATACTCTGAGTATGTGCAGCACCAGCTCATGAGCTGGGGTCTTAGCCAGGATCATTTGCTCTAGCTTATATTGGCTTTTGTCAGGTATTGGGATCCAGTGATGGAAAAAAGAAAAAAAAAAAAGACTTGTTAATTTTAATGATGGATATAATTACATTTAAGGTACCTTAAGTTTATTTTTTAGTTTTCCACTTATGATTTTAACTATCTTATAAAGAACAGCCAACTCTAAAGCTAGAGGGAACACAATCTATAAGACTACCCTCATGTCAGATACCAGCAAAACATTTGGGGGGGTTCCCAAAACTCACCTTTGCCTTTGGTAATCCTCCCGAAGAACTCACAGATCTCATCGAATGCTGCTAAACTCTGGGTTACAGGGAAGGATCCACTTTTAAATCAGCCATGGGAAGAGGCTCCTGCAGAAAGTCAGGGAAAAGAGCAAATGTGGAGCTTGTGTCACCTCTTGCTTTGGGAGCGAAGGACAGTATTGTTTTCCTGGCTCCAGTGGGTAAGATAATGTGTGGAAAGTATTAGTAACAACAGTTGTCCCTGCAAGTGTGATAGTTTGAATGAAAATGTCCCCCCTGGGCTTATTAGAGAGTGGGCTCATTGAAGTAGGTATGACCTTGTTGGAGGAAGTGTCTCACTGTGGGGGTGGGAGAGATTTGAGGTTTTAAATGCTCAAGCCAGGCCCAGGGTCACTGGGCCCTGCTTCCTGCCAATCTAGATGTAGAAGTCTCAGTTCCTTCTCCAGCACCACGTCTGCATGCCATCATGTTTCCTGCCATGACAACGTCTGCATGCCACCATGTTTCCTGCCATGACAATACACTAAACCTCTAAACTGTAAGCCAGACCCAACTAAATGTTTTCCTTTATAAGAGTTGCGGTGGTCATGGTGTCTCTTCACAGCAATAGAAACCCTAAGACAGCAAGTCTTCCTGCCTACAGCCTTTACTGGAGTTTCAGCATGGGGGCACAACTTGAACTATCAAGTCCAAGAAGCTACTTTGTTTCCAGCCCTTTCAAAGGTGAAATCATACCACGTGACCCAAAGTTTTTTAAGTCAACTGTTGGAAACTCAACAGTACAGTATCTGGTTGACCTATAAAGAAAAGCTGGACACTAAATGAAAGCATGCGTGTTTCGAAGGCCTATAGTTGACTGCCTAGAGGTTGAAGGCAAAGACCAGATCTCTTCTGGTTAGATCCCTCACAACAGAATCTCCACCCCAAGTAGTCTCCGTTGCCTTCAAGTCTCTGATATATCAAGTCTCAATTTCTGCCAGACCCCTATTGTCTTCATAATTTCCATTTCCTTCAGGTCTCCATGGCCTTCAGGTCTTCATGGCCCTCCTAGTCTTCATTCTCTTCTGGTCTCTATTGCCTTCACACTCTCCATGGACTGCATGCCTTTTAAATCTTCCCTATAATCTTTAAGATCAGGTTACTCACAAAGAAGAATGAAATTCTATTGTTTTCAATGAAACAGATGAATCTGGAAGGAAGATGTGATGTAAGCCACACAGAGAAAGATACACACCATACTGTAATCTTCCTCATATGTAAAATCTTTTGTTTTGTGTTGTTTTTTTGAGACAGTCTCACTAGGTTGTCATCCTGCCTAGCCTTCCCAGTGTCATAATTACAGACCCTTGCCTCTATATATTACTCATATGCAGATGCTAAACATGATCTGATAATACAATAGAGATTACTAGTAATTGGGAAGACTATGCCAGGTAAAAATGGAAAAAAGAAGATTGAATAAAACCTATACACAGTGTACATGGGTTGAAGTATCACACTGAGTTCCATTAATATGCACAATTAATACATATTATTAAAAGATTATTGCCAGGCATAGTGGTGTATGACTTTAATCACAGAAGTTAGGAGGTAAAGGCAGGCAGCTCTCTATGTTTTCCAGGCTAGCTTAGTCTACCTAGAAACATCCTGTCTCAAAAAATCACTGGTGATTATTGGAGGGATGAGCTTTTGATTGTTTTTGTTACAGTTAATTTATCTTATTTTACGTGTGTGAGTGTTCTGTCTGCATGTGTGTATGTGTACCACATGCGTGTCTGGTGTCTATAGAGATGAGAAGGTAACAGATTCCATGGAGCTGGCGTTACAGATGGTTATGAGCTACTGTGTGAGTGCTGGGAACTAAACCCAGGTCCTCTGTAAGAGAAACCAATGTTCTTAGTCATTGATCCATCTCTCCAGCCCATGCTGTAGTTTTTTGTTTTGGTTTTGGGTTTTTTTAAAGACCAGGTCTTACTCTGTAGCTTTAGCTACATATTGAGTGATGATCAAACATGGTAATAACCATATACACTACCTCAAACTGTGATGTTCATTTGTTTGTTTGTTTGTTTGTTTGTTTGTTTGTTTGTTTGTTGTGGGGAGCACTACCAGAATTAACACTGACTGACTTCTTGCTTGCGGTTAATCATGAATGAGCCTGCCAACATCTGTCTTTGTTTTTAATTAAAACGTGTGTTATAACCTGACAAGTTCCTCTGCTTATGCATACGACCTTGAGAAACTGTCCTAGCCTGAAGAAAATTATCTTAGTCAAACATTGATAGTGTGTACCACAAACTTGCCACCTAAGGTGAGTGTCTGCATTACCTGCTGTGCGAAGCCCCACATCAAGCCCTTTTACTCCATGAGCCATTTCTGCATCCATCAAGCCATCTTACCAACCTGTCATCTGAGTTTTCTGAAGAATGCCAGTACTATCTTCCACAGTGTCCAGAATGACTTGACATCTATGATGTGTAAGCATTCCCATTTCTGCACACCCCCGCCAGCTCCCATTCCCTTTGGTCTTTTGGTAAGCACCTTTCTAGCCTGGCTGAGCTCCTATCTTGTAACTACTTATACCTTCATTTCCCTGGTGATTATAACTACAGTTTAAAGCGGGTTGTCTCAAAGTCCCCTGCTTATAAGCTTAGTTACCAGTGTGACATTTTGTGGAGAGAATAGAATCCTTAGAAAATGGGTTTATTAGAAGGATGGTCTGGAATTGTGCCTTTGAAGGAGACATTGGGACCTCAGCTTTTTCCTCTCTCCCTTAGCTTCCTAACCACCATGAGGTGAGCTCCCTCCTCTGTCACATATTCCTTTCATTTCTGTCTGTGCCCAAGACAATAGGAGCAAGTAATCATGGTCTAAAGCCTCGTAAACTATAAGCAGAAGCAAACCATTCCTCTTTATAACTTGTGTATCTCGGGTAATTTGTCACAGTAACATAGTGGGCTGACTGACAGTAACATTGAGTATATTGTATGTACATCTATATACATCTTGGTCACTGGTATGTCTTCTTTTGAAAGATACATATTAACATCTTTATCCCATTTACTAATTAGATTATTATGGGTTTCACCAACTTAAAAACCAGCTATGTCTTGCATATTTTCCTAAGCCTTTACGAGATACCAAGTAATTTTCTGAATTATTTGTTCTTCCTACAAAATCATTTGAGATTTTTATAAATGCCTTCCATTGGCATAGGTGGAAAGTGATATCCAGAAAGGATCAGCATCTTGCTCAGGGTCTCACAGCTCCAAAAGGTTAAGTCTGAAAAGTATCCAAGTTCTGGGCCTCCAGCAATAATACACTATTCTAGAATATAAAATCCATCCTACCAGGAGGTGGTGTTAAATGTTTGCTGCTGAACTCCTGTTATTAACACATACCCGAGATCTAATAGCTGCCACACAAGATTTATTATGAACTAATTGAGAGGTCTTGGTATATTTGAATGTCTATCAATTAATTATTTATGCAGAGAGTCTGACATGTGGTATATTTAATGGACAAATGAAGACATTAAGTTGTTTGACCATGCAGAGGACTCTGTAACCCAAAGGGAGTTTTTGAGGATGCATAAAAACAAATGGGTTAGGACTGTGGGAAGGGACCAATGGGCAGAGAAGTGTCCAGAGTCCTCTCTTTTCTTTCATCAAATAAGAGCTGGCAGACGATATTCTAAGGCGAGGCTATAGTTAAGACACAATTAAATAAATTTCTCATTAGGTTCTTGGGTGTACTGTCAGGTTCATTAATCAGTGCCCATAAGGCATAAGTTGAGAGAATCCAAGATTTTCAAAGATAGAAGTGACCTTGAAGGTCATTAAATTTAACCTTTTCATTTTGCATATGATTTTCATAAAAAGAAGCCAAGAGCTATGGCATCTAAGCAGCTGGTTTCATTTCTCTCTCATGTAAAAATTGCCAGCTCCCTTCCCCTGGACATCCTTACAAGGCGCATCCCACAGGATCTCCTGAAGTTCTAGCTTCCCAGCAGCCTTGTTGCCCTTAACTAAACCATTCTCTTACCTAACCCTGTAACACACAGCTTGTAGGGCTCCTTGGTCTTTCATTTCAGTGGATAAGTGCACTTAATAGAATTTGTTGAGTGAATGTTTCCAGGCTCTGTGCTTGGGTTACTGCAGCACACCCTTGGCTTGTGTGCCAGAACTTGCCCCCTCACACACTTGCCATAACTTTATTCAATCTCTCTCTCATAAGCTCAAATATAGCTTTACTGTGTTCCTTGCCTTTCCCACTATTTGCCTGGCTTAGGGGTCCACTTTACTGCCTTTCCTGTCTGGATAACAGGGCTAGTAATATTACCTGCTTGTGGTGGTTAATTTCAATCATCAACTTTATTGGATCAAGAAACACCTAACTCGGGAGGCAGAGGCAGGCGGATTTCTGAGTTCGAGGCCAGCCTGGTCTACAAAGTGAGCTCCAGGACAGCCAGAGCTATAAAGAGAAACCCTGTCTCGAAAAACCAAAAAAAAAAAAAAAAAAGAAAGAAAAGAAACACCTAAGGGGACTAGACCGATAGGTGGCTCATTTGGGGAAGAACTGTTCATGCAAGCATAAGGACCTATATTCAGATCCCAGCACCTATGTAAATAGTCCTGGATGAAAGCTCTAGCCTGTAATCCCAGCCCTGGGGAAGTAGAAGGAAGGAGACCCATGGGGCTTGCTGGCCAGCCAGCCTAGCCAAATCAATGAGCTCTGGGTTCAATGACAGATCTACACTCAGAAAATCAGGTAGGGGACAAGGGAGGAAGATAGTATGTGTCAACCCCTATATGCAAACACACACACACACACACCACCTAGGACATTATAAAACATAACCTTGAAAGTGTCTTTCAGAGCTTTTTCATACAGGATTAACTGAGTGAGTGTTCCTGGAAAGTAGGTGGCACCATCTCATGGGCTGGAGTCAAGGAATGAATCAAAGTGGGAAGGAGAGAGCCAAGCAAGTGCCTGTGTTTCCCTTTCTCTGTGTCCTGATCTGCTGCAATGTGAGCAGGCAGCCCCACACTCCTGCTGCCACAGCTGAGAGCAGCCCCTGCCACCATATCTCCTTCGCCATTAGAACCGTGTCTTCAACCCCTTCCTGCCTGAGCTATCTTGTCAGGAACTTGAGCAGAGAAACAAGAGAAGTAACCATAACATAACTTCATAGGGGTCTGCGAGGATTGAGTGGGTCATTGATATAAGCCACTGGTAACAGTGCCTACTGGAGGCTGGAAAGATGGTTCCGCAATTAAGAGTGCTTGCTGATCTTGCAGAGGACCCAGGTTCAGTTCCCAGCATCTACATAGCCTTCTGTAACTCTGGTTCCAACACCCTCTTCTGGTCTTCAAGGATACCTTTACTCATGTATGTCACTTGTACCTGCACATGCACACACACACACACACACACACACACACACACACACACACAATTAAAAATAAATTTTTAGAATGAAAAGCGGCAAATGGAAACATTGGTTCCTTTTTTCAAGCCCAGAACAAAGCCCAGGGTATGGTAAATCCACAATACATAGTCACTACCAGCAGTTTCCTTAGCATCTAAAAAATGCTGTCACCCCATTCTAAGACAGAAAATTTCCAGTTTTCAGAAGGACAAAGAATTCAGAATCGTCTGTTCCAAGTGCCCCTCAGATAGTCATCAAATAGCCAGGGAAGTCGTAGGAAGGCTCATCTGCTCAGGGAGAGATGTGTACAGCTACTAAAGGCTCTTAACAATTCCATAGAGTTGCATGAGCAATTAAAACACATTAGGGACAGATTCCATACTTGCTCCCAGAACCAAGGAGGGTAATTGTGTCATTGAACTCATATCATTTCCATTTAGCGGAAAGAGTTCTCAGGTCATAAACACAATGGTTCTTCATTCCACCACAGCCAACTGTGGAAAACATAATAGAGACCTAATGACCCATCTTGCTTAATCAAAGCGAGGAATTTTTTTTTTCCTTCCAGAAGCCTCTGCCATGTAAATTGTAGAAGCCAAACATAACCTGATGTCACAGCCCACACACAAGGCAGGGTTCATCCACCTTTATGAAGCGCTCAGCTTTGAAGATTGCAAATGCTTTGAGCCAATGACTTTGAACTCAGGAAAGCGAAGCATTTCCTCCATGAAGTCATGAGTGTGGCATTCATTATGAGGCATGATTAACCTCTCTCGCCCTGTCACATCTCACAGACGATAAAGGATTTGGCGTTCTGATTTTGACATTAGTGTCTCTCCTCCAGTGTTAAATAGCAGTCTCAGGCTCTTGCTGCAGTGGGGTTGGGATGGAGGTGAGGGAGTGGGGGAGAGAAGGTGCCCAAGTCTGTGTGTATGTGTCAAGAGCTTGTGCAGGTTTTGCGTTTGGGTTTAGATGTTGGTTTTATTTGTATTGTTTTGGTTTTTAAGACAGGATCTTTCCCTGACATGGAACTCCCCAAAGTTGCCAGGCTAAGCTGGCTCAGGGCCTCCTGTCTCCACCAGCATTGGGATTACAACTATACTGCATCACACCTGGCTGTTAACATAGATTCTGGAATCAAGCTCGGGTCTTCGTGCCTGCAGGGTAAGCACCTGACTAAATGAGCCATCTCCCTGCCCCCAAAACACCCACATTTTATCACGATCTTTTTTTTTCAACCTAATTGGATCTCAACCTGGCTGGCGGTAGCACAAACTGAAATCTCTGATGTTGCTGTAGCTCTTCTCATTCCCATTTGTATAAGCTTTGACAAAACAGCTAAATATGTGGCTTAAGAAAGCCCATAGGTCTGCTTGACAAGCAAGGTGTACTTGCCTTAGAGAGACAGAAGCAGAAGTTCCCGTCAGAAATCGTGTCTTCAGCGAAGTGAGCCTATTTCACCCCATCATTAAGCTAGCCCCTAAGAGTCACTGCCTCTGATTCTTATGAGCTGGTCTTGATGTCTTTCTGTCTTGGTGAATGTTATTTTGCACTTACAGGAAGTTTCCTCCCCGTTGGAAAGAAGCAACCCCACTGTAGAGCACCATTCTGTCTAAACGGGAGATGCCTTCTTCTCTGGAGCATGGCCGGCGCCTAAACTTCCAGTAAAAGAAATAACAATGAGGAAGATGTTGCCAAAGAGCAAATGAGCTGAGATGCACTAAGGACAGGGGCTCTGGATGGGTGGAATAAATGGTGACATACACACCATTGATTATCACCAAGCTATTTCACATGAGGTAGGATGACTAATATGGGCTGTTCTCCAAATCAGCTTCTTCTTAGGTGAAAAGAGTCAGGCCATGAACAGGGAGTGTGATATGAGAGTGTAGTGTGTGTGTGTTTATGGTTTCTGTTTTGACAAGCTCTCAAGTATCCTACACTGAGTTGTTGCCACGCATCCAAAGATGGCCTCATACTCAGCCAACGATGACTTCGAACTTCTGATCTACCTGCTCCCACCTCCCAAGTGCTAGGATAATGGTGGTGCGATGCCCAGTTTCATGGGATGTGTGCATGTGTGAACAGTGGCATGTGTATGCATGTGCTCATCTGTTTGGAGACCAGAAGGCAACTTCATTGTCATTCTTTAGGGGAATGATTTTGATGGTTGCTTTGGTTTAGACAGGTTCCCTCACTGCCTTGGACTTTGCCAAGTAGGCAAAGATGGTTGACATCTTCAGACATCCTGTGGTTCAGACCAACTGAGCCACATCTCTAGCCCAAATATATTGAAATCCTTACATATGCATAGGATTTTGCTAGAAGAACACATTAGAAATTGGTAATGGTTATCTCCAGGGAGACAGCCAAGGACATAGGAAAGAGAGACTTGCACAGACGGAAGAACTCTGTATGAACAATGGCTGAGTTCTTATCAGAAGTGAAAAAAACCAAATGCATTGAAAGGGGGAGGAAAAACCTCTCAAGCTAGAACTGTGTGTCCAGAGAAGCAACCTTCTGAAATACATTTTCAGATAAGTAAAAAAGGGAGAAACTTGTCAAAAGCACACGAAACAAGAAATATTAAAGGAAGTTTTCCAGACTAAAGGAAAATAAAACTAAGCAGAAATTCAGATCAATTGACAGGAATGTAGGTTGTTAGAGGTGTCAACTTGTACATAAATATAAAAGACTCTTGAGGATACAGGGATAGCTCTGTACACACTCATACACAGAATGTGCAAGGATCTGGGTTCAAGCCCAAGCACTGAAAATAACAAAAATAATAATAATAACCCTTTTACTAATCTTACCTTATTAAAATAACATTTGTAGCTTAAAATAACATTGAAACATATCACAGCTTGAAAACAAAGATGAAAGTAAAATATATGAGTATAAAAATAGATAAATTGGGACTGTGTATGTATGATACACCTAGACCAACCCAAAAAATACATTTAGATACAAATCACTAGAAATTCAATAAAAAGGATAGAGTAAGAACTACTCAACACAAAACAAATAGAAAAGAAGAGTAGAAGTACAAAAGGACAAAATATAGAATCTGAAGACTTAAATTCAACTACGTCAGTAAGTACATTAAATGTAAATTAACTAGACAATCTAATGAAAAGACAGAGGCTATCAATCTGAATTAATAGGATGACTCAACAATATGCTGTTTATAACAACTTTAAATGTAAAGATAAATACATGTTGACAGTAAAATAGTGTTCAAAGTGGTGATACATTTCTTAAACTTAAGAAAGACGATATAGATGTATGATTGTCAACATAAGCATCAAATGTGTAACCCATGTAAGTGCTCTTGGCTGAGCACTCACAGCTGTCACTCCTTGTCCAAGAGTTTATAATCTGCAGCTACAAATATCTGCACCATGAAGAATAATAACACTGTTTTTTTTTTTTGAAGAAAAAAGAGAGAGAGAGAGAGAGAGCGCATTCTTATCAATGACAAAAAAATAATTCAAACTCCAGTGTGTCCTGAATCTGAGGTAAGCCTGGCAGCATTCACCCATGTTGCATTACATGACTTCCCTGCAGGCTAGGTTCTGAACACACAACATAGGGAGCACTTGCTACTGTGCCTGCTGTCACACAGCACACATTAGTGAACTCTGTAGAGGCCGGACAACAACCTTGGGTATCATCTTCAGAAACGCCATCCACTTCCTTGCACTGAGGTCTCTCATTAGCCTGCAGCTCACCAATGAGAGAAGGTTAAGGATTCTTCATCTCCCCCAGAGAGGTCTTCTGATTGAACTTGGGTCCTAGTGCTTGTCTGAGTGACCTTCTGTCCTCCTCACATGGTCACAGTGCTGATTGAAATCAGAGGCAGGATATAGACCTGAGCTGCTCTTTCTCCTACTGGGGAATCATTGTTCCCACCCTAAAGCAGTCATTTATGTGGCCTCTGCTCTGAATGCCTTCCCTGCAGATCCTGAGCTCCCTGGTTCCTATCTCTCAGCCTCTGATGTTTTTTTCTATTAAACTCCCATCCCACACAGAGTCCACTGAAAACCAGTGCTCTCTTGGGATGTGCTCATAGGCCACTTGTCTCTCCAGAGAAACGTATCTATCCCCCTTTTCCCATGTTGTACCATTGCTTTTCTGGGACCCCTAAGTCCTAGTACCTCCATCAGGGTCTGGAATGGCATGAGGAGGCTTCAGGGGCCCTGACAGGCATGGAGAGGTCCCCAGTGGAGACTCACTACAGGTTCTGCTCCTTACTGACCATTTGAGCATGGGTGATGGGTGCACAGATGGGTCTCTTTATATAAACAGGGCAGCAATTTCCATGCAGAAGGATTCTTCTGAGGCTGCAGAAGGTCTATCAGTTTGCGTATTCCTCCTTCCAATCCACCTCCCCTGCAAGAGAGTAAGGATTCTCTGAGTTGCTGGGGCTGAATTTAGTAAGGTGTATAGTTCTCCAATCTGTCTCTCAGAATATACATTTTTAATACGATAAAAATGATTCCAACTTATTAACAGTTAGAAATGGTCTTCTCAGGAGCTTTTAAATTTCTAGCAGGAGGTTGTGTTTGTGTAGATATTTATTGAGCTTAAGGGTCTCATAAACAATACTCATGGGCATAGTTTCTGTGACTGTTTGAAGCAGACCAACTTAATTTTTCATACTCTGGTTAGTTATTAAACATATCACCTTGTTCTGGTATTTCTGCAGCTACCAGCACGAAGAAGTCAAGTGTAGAAGAAGCCAGGCTCTTCAGAAGACTGAAGTGAAAGGATTTTTATTTTTATTTTTATTTATTTTTTATTTTGAGTTCAGGAATTCTAGATCATCTTAGAAACACAGCTACAGGCTGTCAAAAAGAAAAAAGGGAAAAAAAGAAAGGAAAGAAAAAAGAAACAAAAGCAAAACAAAATAAAAACTAAAAGAAAGTTGTTGCTGGTTTTGTTTTGTTTTGTTCTTATTAAGCTGTGTGTGGTGACACATATCCACGATCCCGATAATCAGAAGGCTGAAATGGAAGACTGGGGAGTTGTAGGCTATTCTCTACTTCTCAATGAGACGCAGTGTGGTGACTGAGTGTGGTGATTTAGAGGAGAAAAGTGCCGCATGGTCTCACATCTTTGAACACTTGGTCCTAAATCGGTGATCTGTTTGGGAAGGTTTAGGAGGTGTGGTTCTATTGGAGAAAGTACATCACTTGGGGTAGGTTTTGAAAATTCATAGCTCCCCTTACTTCCAGTTCATTCTCTCGACTTCCTATTGTGTGGTTGAGATGTGATCTCTCAGCTTCTGTTGCCACACATGTTAGCTCCAAACATGCCTCCCTCCCTGCCACGATGGACTCTTATCCTCATGGAACTGAAAGCCAAAATAAACTCTATCTTCCTTAAATCGACTTCAGTCACGGTGTCTTATCACAGCAACAGAAAAAACACCAATACAACCAATGAATAAATTAATTAATGGAAAATAAAATAACAAAAGCATCTTCATATAGGAAAAGGAAGAGAACATGATTCTCAGAGCCCTGGTCAATACCACCTCTCAGAGTGCAATCTTAAATAAATTAATAAATCATGACAGCCTTTATTTCTCATCTGTAAAATGGAGACAGCAGTAGCACTGATCCTACAACAAAACAAAACAAAACAAAACAAATGGTCGAAGCATTCAGCTGGCAACTGAACACAATGGTGTCTGTTGGTATACAAGCTGTCAAGCTGGCGCTAGAATTCCTGGCGCTGTGTGAATGCAGCTGTTCACCAAACACACCTCTGAGAGTCCTAAGTGCTTGGTCACTAGGGAAACCCAGTTTATACCATCTTCAGTGCTTAGTAAAAGGAAGCCAAACCATCTTTTTAAGACAGGAATCTTAACACTGAAAGCGTTGGGGAATTGGCTAGGTGAATGCACACGGGAGACAAGCAGTGCCTGGGGAATATTTTGAATGGGACATCGCAGGAACAAGTTGTGCTTCCTGGGAAGGGCTCCTCACAGAGACACCTTATCAAAGTCAAGGGCCTGGTGCCAGGTAGCCATTTGGCAGAGAGGTTTCTGGAATGCAGATGTCTGATCCTTGCTGAGCTCTTTCCCAGCCTTCAGAGTCTCTCTCCATTGGAGAATGGCTTCATTATATATAATCCTCCAAAGGATTGGAGTGAGGGAGGAGAAAGGAGAGGCGAGGAATGCCTTCTGCGGTCAGCTTTATTTATTCATAGGGCTGAGAATCAAGGATCTACAATTTCCTACAACTGTCTTATTTGACAAGCTAGAAGGAGATTAAACCCTTTGCAAGAATGTAGAGAGAAAAATCCCTAACTAAAGATTTCTGAACCAAGAGAAAAATCTCTAGCTAAAGGATGTCCTTGCTCCAAAGTAAATTATTAAGCCACAATTCATACCAGTGGGTGTAATTCTCATTTGCCTAATGTGCAAATATTCAGTAAATATCTACTGGGCATCTTCCATCAGCCTCAATGATGTTATTTTTAATAAAAAGCATATAATGAAAGCAATAGCAAACACTCATGGAGTCCTCTCTATGAGCCAAGGAACAATTCTGTATATTAAAGGGGTTTTCTAAAATGCTGGCAATGGAGCTAGATGTGAAGACTGTGGTACAGCCCTGGCCTAAGCTTGAGGACCTGGCTTCTATCTGCAGCACCATGGGAAAGTCCTGGCGTATGTGCACCATGGGAAAGTCCTGGTGTATGCATGCAGATGCTTTGAAGCTTCTTTAAACTATGACCCCACTGGGACCAGAAAGATTCTCTTCTCTGGGCATTTCTTACAAACAGCAGCTTTCCCCTGAGCTGCAAGGAGATGCTACTTCCTCCTGGCTGTCATCTCTAATGTATGGTGAGTTGGCACCATGCATGCTAATGATCCCTCCCAGAAAGAGAAAACTCTCCCCTTGTCCAAGCACAGTGACTTCAGACCAGGCAGCTGCCTCTCTAGGTAGAATACCAGTGGCTTTGAAGCACCCATTGAAGAAAATGTCACCTCTGCCTACCTATCCAAAGCTATAAGAGGTATTTATGGGATTGAAGGAAGGATGGAAAACTTTGTGGATGACTGCCCTGGATAAACAGGATCTACCCACGCAGGCCTTGGCATGCAAAGCATATGTACACATAGATAGCATATGAACATACATACAGAGCACATGTATACATAGAGATACTCAGACTCTGCCCTTAGAGAGGAAAGGAGTGCTCTGCAGGTGGAAGGGTAGAAGTGTACCTTATAGCCCAAAGCAGATATGGCTAGTCTGAGCCATCCAGAAATCACTGCAGGTGAGCCATATTCAAGAAGGAATTGATCTTTGTTGGTAAGCTGGAAGCTCAATTATTAGCCTTTCATGCTTAAAAGCCAAATCTGCATTGGAGTTGTCTCAGTTAAATGTTGAAGCATGTGCGTAGAACCTTCTCCTTATTCCAAACTGCCTCCTCCCCAAACCACTGAACCCATCTTCAATCTCTCTCTCTCTCTCTCTCTCTCTCTCTCTCTCTCTCTCTCTCTCTCTCTCTCTCTCATGGTAATGACACTACTTCCTAATTGCCCCTTGCCCCATTTAGTATTCCCATCCTACTTGAAATTAATCCACCAAGTTTCCCGTGATAAGGCAGGCTCTTCCCCAGGTCTGTGAGGCATCAGATGTGTTCCCACTCATCCCCCCCCCCCCAGGCTCTGCTCCCATGAACTTTCTTGTTCCCAACAGATGTGCTCAATCTCTGTCTTTCCCTTCTGGAGTCTCCTTTCCCAGCCTAAGAGTGCTTGGTCTTTTCCCTTCCCCTCCATGATCTGTTCACTCTCCTCATCTTTCCAGTTCCTGAGTCGTATCATGGAGAGCCTCTCTGACCCTTAGTAGAATGGGGCATTATGGACCTGACCCAACGACTGTTGTTGCCCATCAGTGTCTGTCGGCCATGGATAGCAATTGGTCTGTGGTGAGCTGTGATGCTTAAGCTGGACAGACTCCAGAATCATTGTGGAAACAAACCTCTGTGTGTATGTCTGTGAGGGAATTTCTAGATCGAGTTAGCTAGGCAAACCCACCCTGGAAGTGTGTGATCCCATCCCATAGGCTAGAGTCCCACACTGAAAGAAGGGGAGCTGAGCACAGGCATCTTTCTGTCTGCATCCTGGCTGTGGATGCAGAAGCCCTAAGGAGAAAAGAAACTGTTAAGTGGGCACAGCACAGATTCCTACTAGGTTCTGGGCAATGCTGCCAGAATGAACAGGTTAAAGAGACCAGGCAAAGGTCACCCAGCAAGCAGACTCCTGACTGAATCAGCACTTACACATGAGTGAGTGGACAGGCCGTGGAATGAGTGGCCGTCTCAGAGCAGCAGGCTCTTGACCTCTGCCTGGAGTCAGTTCAGTCACTGGCTCAGCACAGTGCGGGTATGTCTTCCCAAGTAGACACGGCCATCACCACTGTGAGATAAAGCAGCCTGGTGACCACATGAGGCCCGTCCAACATTGAGCATATGAACAGTCTCTGTGGGGAGGATGGGGGAGGGAATCACAGGACCCCTCCCCTTCCCAAGATCCTACTAAATAATTTTTAAGGTAAGATCCTACTAAAAATATTTAGTAAACATAACAGTGCTGAGACTTCCTCCGAGTCACCCAACCTTCTGAGGACTCCCTGCTGAACACATTCATTCTCCAATATGTACTTGAATGAATTTTTTAGTTAGTCTATTGATGCCACATTTATCTGGAATAAATAGACACTTTCCTTTCTTCTTCTTCTTCTTCTTCTTCTTCTTCTTCTTCTTCTTCTTCTTCTTCTTCTTCTTCTTCTTCTTCTCCTTCTCCTTCTCCTTCTCCTTCTCCTCCTTCTCCTTCTCTTTCTCCTTCTCCTTCTTCTCCTTCTTTTTCTTTTCTTTATCTCTTCCCTCCTTTTTTTTAACATCTGATTAGGATAAGTCAGGCAATACTCAGCTTTAGAGAAAGTGCTGAGTGGGACAGACCCACTCTGTGCCCTTGTGCCTCTCAGTTTGCTTCAGCGCAGGCCCAGCATCCCTCCCTGCCTTCCTCCCTTTTTGATGCTATAGGCACATTCCTGGCAGGGGTGCTGTCAATCCTACCCACACGCTCTCTTGGGTGTTCTGAAATGACCAGCCATGGAATGATATAGTACATTCAGGTTACCCATGGTTTGGGATTTGGGGACCACGTTTCTCGAAAGAGAGTCATTTTTCCTTCATTTCCAGACAGCTCGCAACAATCTTTCACTTCAGCTACAAAATATCGATGGCTCAGCATTTCAATGTTGCCGGTTCAGTGTGAGCAAAAGTAATCGACTTGAGAGGCTCTGGGTTTCTCCGCATCCCCTCCCCTAGATCCTTGTCTCCACGCTACCACATGCTCCAGGTCTGACACTTCTGGGACAACTCTTTATACCAAACTCAGCCAGCCTGACTCGCTGGGAGCCCAGGGGAAAAGCACCAGCTCCCACACCAAATATCACCAAAGAAATTTAAGCAGAAAATACCGACAAGGCTTTGTATCCACGCAAAACTCAGCCCCGGGGGAAATTACGCTTCGATGATTTATGGAATGTGGGTCTTTAGCCGTATTACACTCTGCGATGCCGACAAAGACAACAGTAATGTATAATTGATTCCACTTGGATCTCAGTGAGTCAATAAAGAACTTTGTTTATACATAATTTTGTTGGGCAAATCTCCCAGATGGTGCTGAAATGTTGCATTTTTAAGATGCTGAGCTTGGTCCAGGAGGATTATAAATTATAAAGATAATGTGTCTTTTGTATCGTTACAGCCATCTGATTGTAATCACAATTATAGTCACTGTGAAATCTAACTACATTCTATTGCAACATGACTCCAGACATTTTTAAAGCTTCATTTATTTAAGAGCCAAAAGTCAAAATAAGGGCTCCGGTAATCCCAACACTATACCTGCCATGCAAGGGCTGCTCTGCAAATTAGAACCTATTACACAAATAAAAATTTAATATTCTCATAACAGGATGAGACAGGACAAATACAGACTCTTCAATGGGATGTGGGTTAACTGCTGGCACTACAGCAGATGGATTTGCCCAGGCTCCGGGGAAACCAACACCTTTTATCTCCACAATAATTTTCTACTATGCAAAACAGATAATTGATGCTTCTCTCAAAGCGGCAACTGTGTCTCTTTTATTGTCACATCGATAGATGATCACAAGGTTGAGAGAGCAGACCTAGAATGACATCGCTGAGAGAATGTCTTTGGGGTATTGGTGGGTGACCGCCAGGACCAGGCTGGCATGCTAGTGTGTCCAAAACTGGCCTAAAGCATAGCTCATGTGACTCGCTCCCAGGGGAGGAACAGGTCCCGCATACTAAGACACTGTAAACAGAGGAAGCAAACAGTCATTTCCAAAATGAGCCCGGAATGGAAAATTCCCTGAGCCTGGGTTCCAGATTGCAGGGATTGGCTTGCAATGAAGCTGTTTATCCCAAGGGTGTCTACCCACCTTACAGGCTCTGGGTGAGAAGGCTTAGGGATGTAGATATGAATGATGGTTAATGATTCTCTCAAGGAATGGCAGGAAGCCCAGGTGCCTCTAAACAGACCAGGAGGAGGCTGGAGCTGGGAAAGAGGGCACAAGAATGAACAGACACAGTTTCTCAAACTTGACCTTGTATCCCTATGGCCTGCAGGGTGGTTGGGCTCAGGGACTGTAGGGCTATGCCTGCAGGAGTCTGGTGCCTGGTTGGTGACCAGACCTAAGCATTTGTATTACTCGTATGTAAGTCCCAGAGCTGCTGGCCTAGAAACCACACTTCAGAATGCAGCTTCAAGAAAAAGCATCAGTGTTCCATGTGTGGTCCTTGGACCAAGAGCCTCAGCAAACCCCCTCTCCCCCAAGTAATCCTTGGAATTGTACAATCTCAAAACCACCAGAGACCAATAGATCAATAGATTCAGAATCCACTGGAAAGCAGACTCTCTGAGTGGCTGGTATGCACATTAAAGTTTGAGAAGCACCGCTGGATATGATGTAAGGTCCTTCCAGACCCTGGATTTAGCTAATTTCATGGTCAGGTAGTTCCTGATGTGCAGGCGCAACCATATGCTTTGAAATTGGAATGTGGGGAGAAGCTAACCTCAAGTTACTCGCTCCCAGTCCACCCTAAACTAAAATAAATGTCACACGTGGTATCACAAGTGCTAGCAACGTTAGCACTGAGCCAGCTGCATCAGAAACCACGACCTTCATTCGACTTTCAAGCGCACTTGAGATTGTGTCTATAAGGAAGGCAGCCACCATCTTAACTTCTTGATCTCTCTCCATCTTGATTCACATCAAGAACTTAGACATTCATAGGCCTCACAAACATTTATGTTGTCCGAAGAGCTGCTGGCCAAGGACACATAGTGACACACTGCTTCTGCCTGTGAGATTAAATGTTCACAGTCCTGCTCAGGCCTACTTCCGTATCAACTCCTTTGCTCCGTTGTCTGTGGAACACAGCGCAACATCCATCCCCAGGTTCCTTCCAGAAAGGCCTCTGGCACAACTAGGAACTCAGATATTGCAGATCTCAGGTGTCTAGAGTAAGCTTTTTCTAAAGAGGGCCAAGTGATTAAAAATCACCCTTGGCAGGTCACAGGTGTATATCTGTTTATCAGTCAATGTGGCTTGAAAATATTTGACAAGATTTAAAGAAAGGACTTTATGGTTCCTACCTTTGAGTCTCATAATCAGTGTACATCATGAATTTTTTTTCAACTTTACACAATATAGTAATTATTTTTTATCTTTCAGGCAATATAGATTTGGCTTGTCCAGAGGCCAAGGGCAAGTCTGAGTAAGGCCTAGCACATCTTCTGTTTAAATGGCGTCTCCCGGATAAACCTTACTGGACCACAGTCAAGGTCAAATGAGAGGGTACTTCTAAGATGTATACCAAATATGCAAAACTCTGGAATAAGCCAATATAAACAAACACCAAAATTTCCCCATTGAGAACACAGATTGCCTATGGATGAGCAGCAGTGAGACTGGGGGCTCCTTGAAGGAGTGTCAGGCAAGGGGGTTATGTGGTGCCTTCATGATGGTTAACAGAAAGCCTCCAAGAGGGGAAAAACAGTACTGAACAATGTCAGAAGGTGTGAGAAACCCAAGAGTGGCTGTTTTGGCCAGAGCGAGGTCCACCTCAACCCTGACCTAGAAGTGTTGAAGACAAGAAGTCCTGAGGATACCTGAGTGAGGGTTGGGATCTCTCACAGGCCTTAGTTGGTAGGAGAATATTGGTTCTGCATCCAGAAATGTTACCTGTGAGCTGCATGTGTCTTTATCTGTAGACTATGATTTGTGGTTACTGTTTGGAAAGAGATGAAAAGACATGATAGTCTCTAAATCCATGGTACACAGAAAGAGCAGAGACTAGAGATAAAGAGTGCATGGTGAGACCAGTAAAGCCAAGGCTGGTCCCAGTGAGATATGTTCAGGACACCATTACCAGTAATCTTTAAGGACAAAAGTGATGACATTGATGGTACAGTGCTTTTTCTGTGACATTGACTCCCTCAGCCACTTCTAGGCCTTAGGTGAGTCCCAGAAGGGCACAGTACAATCTTGAAGGCAGGTGACATGGAGTCATCAGATAGGGATGTCATGAGCAAGCATTGCTTGGCAAGGGCAGATACTCAGACCCCAAGTAGTCATAACTATGGAACACCCAAGAGGGCCTAATAGCTGTGACACTCCCGGTGGCAGACAGAGCCTATGCAGAGAGCAAGTCCGCCACTCTGTTTCTGTGGTCTATAGCAGCAACATCAAGGAATGTTTGAATATTGATAGCAGGTCTTGAGTCCATTCACCCTGGAAGGGCCGTCACTGGTTCACTGCCAATTAACTGAGCCCAGGCCAATTCTTATGGAGGGAGACAGATCTCATAAACACCACAGACCTCCCCAGATCCACCAACTTCTGGGCAGTTGCTACAAAAGAGGCATCAGACATGAGAATGGCCCATCCTCGGGGCATTATAGGTGAAATGCAATACTCTATTTATGTACAAAACCAGTGAGGGGCAGATGCAGGACAATGAGCCTGGCAAGGACAGGGTGCAGGAATCCTATCAGCTATGAGACTTTGCTGGTTGCGTTGAAGGAATTATTGTGCTGATGCCAGCATCTAACCCTGCTTAAAGGAGATAGGTCATGGACAAGGAGCACCTGCCAATGGAGAGGGGCTGTGCATTCCAGGCTCCTGACGGAGAACCTGAGAGGTTTCTGTCTTCTTCCCATCCATCAGAGATGGATTCTCTTAGAGAAGTGGAAAATGATGCACCTAGACTCTGATACTGATGGTGAAACCCAGTGTTTCACTTTTATCTGTTCTGTGAGCTTGCCACATGTGCTGCCTATCATCCATCCCTCCATCCCTCCATTCATCCATCCAACCGTCTAAGCACTCACTTATCAGCTCACCTTCCTACTTGTTCATCCATCCATCTTTTTACCCCATTCACTCATGCATCTATCCATGCCTCCATCCATCTATTCCATCCAACCACCCATTTTTTATCTATAAAATGGAAATGATAGGATCAATTCTTATCCTGAAAGATTATTCTGGGGAAATGAGTGAATGAAAGACCTGGGTTTATTTTAACATGTCTGTAATTCCAGAACTCCTAAGTTGAGGTAGACCAGTCAAGAGTTCAGGGCTAGCATAGACTACACAAAAGGACTCTTTCAAAACAAAACATCCACAGTTTGTGAATGAATAGGAAAGACACCATGATGCTCTCTTGTAGCTGGTCAGGATCTGTCATTGCTGTTGGTCATGACAAGCTGTCTAGTTCCCACAGTCTTGGGCTTCTGAAGAAGCCCCAAGTCAGCTGTGGCCATCAATTACCTCAGACAATCCAACCTTGACGCTACCGTTACTTTTCAGTACACTGCAAATCTTCTCCCTGCCTAGAAAAGGGCTTGGTCTTTCACATCCACCCTGAAGAGCCCTTCAGAGGTCACTCTGCCAAGTGTTGGGAACTCACAGGGCTCAGAGGAGCTGCAGCCTACTCTGACATTCTACTTCCACCTCTTATTCTACTTGTCTGGAGGCAGGTCCTACTCTTTGGTAACCCTAGGCAACCAGACCTTCTCTAGGATGCCAAGTCAATGTTCTTTTTCTCCAGACTTGTCATACCCAGACTTAGCTCCTGTGACTTGCTTGCACGAGGTGTATCCTATCCATCAGGATTGGAAGTTGGTGTTTATGTATAAACAGTAGTTACTGCTGCTGCTCCAGACCCCAGAGGGAGGGATGTGGGATTGCCCTTTGCATAGACTCTGTCTGACACCAGAAGGGCCACAGTCAGCTTCAGGTAGACCACCCACAGGTGACGGTGTCACAGCTCTCCCGATGTGCATCTTCTAATACTTCTCGTTTTTTCGTATTTGGTTTGTAAAATGTATTAAGTCAACAATGTATTACTATATAGAAAATGAGTTTATTTTTATAGTAAGCAAATAGCAGCCTTCTTCACATACATTTCCACATAACTATATGTAGTAACTTTCAAAATAATCCCATCTTTTCCTTTTATTGTATTTGTATGGGGTTACATTAAATCTTTAACATACTTTGGAGCACATTGCCCATCGCATCTAATTCTTTAAAGTCTCATGTCTCACTTTGGGTGTACACTTGTGCTCTGTGACACACCATGACCCCAGGCATGCCACAGTGTGTTCTGGGAAGAGAGGGGTGGCCTACAGCACACACAGATTTTCCTATACTGGAACCCTCTAGAAATCTCCTAAATCCTGTGGTTTGTAGGGTTGACCAGCACCTGCCACATTGGTCTACTCAACCATGGGCATCCCTACACTATAGTCACTGACATGAAAATAAAAGGCATTTGACTGCAGTGTGTAATCTGAGGCTGGGAGATAGATAGAAGGATAAGAATACTTGCTGTGCAAGCCTGAGGACCTGAGTTCAAATCCCAGTGGCTACATAAAAAGCCAGACATGACTGCTCACATGCCAATAATCCCAGTTCTGTGGGAGCAAGACAGAGGGTGGCTAGGGCTTGCTGCCCTATAGCCTAGCTCTGGGTTCAGTGAGGGAAAGACTCAAAGAGATAAGATGGGGAGTGCTAGAGCAGGATACCCAGGGCCCTTTTTTGACTTCTGTATGTGCTGACATAAGTTCTTGCACCCCCTGCCCCCCTCACATCCTCATACAGCACACACACACACACACACTACAACACACAGGAACAAAAAATGCATAATTCATTAATTGTTCTTCCTTTCTCCTTTAATTCTGTAATTTAATTTCGAAATATCAGCTTTGCTTGACAGGCTCCATGCTTTCTATACCTAAGGGATAGGCATCACGCCTTTAAATTAAATATAATATTAAGATGTACCACCTGGATACCATAGTCCCCTAAGCCCTTTAAGCAATATTCTCTTAAAAACAGCATGACATTTTCACTAAACACAAGCATCTTCTTCCCCCCAACTGCAAATGAGCATTTATTTTATGCCCTCCCAAAATCAAAATGATATTTCCACTGTTATGATTTTATTATGCTTCTTGATAGGACAGTTTGCTTTTGTGGAGTTAAAGAAAGCAGCGAAGTGGAAACTCATAACAAATAGGGCATATTGAAATTGGGCTCCACAGCTTAAATTTTCCATTCATTTAATTGGGGAGAAAGTGTGTGTTTGTTTGGATATCTAATTATTGGGAAAGGAGAGGTTCATTTGTCTAAGTTAATATCCCTTAACCAAGTTAAAAATTAGCATACATCTCTTTAATTACACCTTGGAGTGACAACAGCATGCATCAGGCCCTCCACAGGCCTGCTCACTGCAGCTCCCATCCACGCAGTGCTTAGAAAAGGGCTGGGAGGCAGAGTCCTGACCGCCCACCTCTCACGCAGCCTTGCTGATGAATGGGTATCAGGGTCCTAGGACCCTCTAGTCTGCTCTGGCCCCCAACACTTTGGAGCCTCCTGGACCCATATGGACAGCCACCCCCCTCAAGATACACAGCTCCTTTGGCTTTCTGGTGGGGTCTGGGGACAACAAGTACAGCTCCCATGTCAGATCCTGCAGCTGGCAGCTTCTCTACTTGTGCAACAGTGATGCAGTCTCACTTTAGATTTCAGCTAACCCCACTCCTAATTAAGTCTTCTCGAGTTCCCCCATCCCCACCCCTACTCCTCCACCCACTGCTTCGCCACTTAGTGGTGAACTTCACCTTGGCACAAGTTGCTCAGAGTGAGCTTGTTTATCTCTTTTCTTCTATTCTTTGGTCTTTCATCATTGTCATTAGCATTGGTTTTTTTTGTTTTGTTTTGTTTTGTTGGTTGGCTGGTTGGTTTTTCGAGACAGGGTTTCTCTGTGTAGCCCTGGCTGTCCTGGAACTCACTCTGTAGACCAGGCTGGCCTCGAACTCAGAAATCTGCCTGCCTCTGCCTCCCAAATGCTGGGCTTAAAGGCATGCACCCCCTTGCCCAGTTTAGCATTGTTATTACAGGGTCTTATGTAGCCCAGGCTGGCATTTTATTCACTATGTAGGTACAAATGACCTTGAACTCCCGACTTTTCTTCCACTTTCTGAGGGCTGCGATTCTAGGTGTGTGCCATGGCACTGACACACATGTCTTGATTTCTTAGTAAATTATTAAGCAGTTAACTTGGGTTCACTTGCTTATTATTGCCCAAACAGGATAATTTGTGGCTAAGTTGCTATGTAGAATGATATTTATAAAAAGTTTATATTAACATAAGAAATGTCATCATGTTAATAAAAAGGTAGTCTGGGCCATTCAACATTATATGAAGGCAGAGATGGCAAAGTCAGTTTTTACAGGGTCAGAGAATCCTAACGCAGTGCTGCAAGGAGCCTGTAGGATGCTGGCTGTCCTGTGGACCAAGCAGCCATAGCTGTGAATGTGACCCAGCACAAGGTAGTAAATTTAGTTAAGATCTTATAGGATTAGTTTGTGAATTCTCTTTTGGTAACTTTGTCGATGACAATGCCCAGCTGCAGTGTGGAAAGGCTGCGCACCTGACAGTAAGCATTTGTTATTTTGTAACATGAATAAATCATAGCGAGCGGCTCAGTGGTAACGTGTTACCCAGCGTGCTTCAGGTCCCAAGTTCAAACCTCAACACTAAGAAGAAGCAAGGAAGGAAGGCAGAAAAGAGGGAGGTAAGGGGGGAAGGGAGGCAGATGGCAGAGGGACAAAAGGAGAAACAGAACCATAAAGATTCTCAGTTGTCCCTAATTTATAGTCACCTTCACTTTCACAGCTAGGTTAGATTGCTACTTTGTTTCCTCCCAGGGAAGGGGCCTAGTGTCACCATGCTTGGGTGGTCCCATTCTGGGAGCACTGTGGATCTGAGCTCCAGGGGAGGGTCAGCCAGCTTAGCAGACTGATGTACCACCCCTTTCCTCATGACAGCCTCTCACCCCTGGACTGTGGGTCCCCAGCAGAGTTCATGGTAAACAAGAGGGAGCACCTGAGTCCACTCTCCCTGTTAATTATTCAGTGCTACCACCCACACTACACCGCCAAGTTGTTTGGAAATCAATAAGTAATTTATATCCGGCCCTCTTAGCAGAAGGTGTTATTTTGTCTCATTCAAATGCAGCTGGAGCTTACTCCATGAATGAGTCTGAGATCTAGCTTTGGGGAGAGGCTCAGGGACGGAGACTCCAACGGGAGAGTGAAAGGACGGTACAGGAAGGCTCTGGGCAGAAAGTCTTACATGCTTGGCCCAATACCAAAAACACTGTGGTCACCAGCAGAGGGACTGCTCCATGTCTGGAGTGGTGGCTTCTCTTATGGAATGCCCCATTATGCAAATTGATCTGAAGACCTACAATAGCCATTGTCAGGAGAGTCATTTTTCTTCTGGGGTGGAGCCACTGGGAAGTTGTCTATAACACGGTGAAAACTCCACACCCATGCACAAACATCCCTAATTAAAATCAGTTGGTTTTTGTGTGTGTGTGTGTTTTGTTTTGTTTTTAAGAAATGAAAGTAGGAAAGGGATATTTGGGGATGAAGGATCTCAGGGGGAGTGGGAGGGGAATAAGAGAGGGGGTGGGGTGAATATAATCAAAATACAGTAAATACATGTATGAAATTGTCAGGAAGTAAGTAAAGAAGTATTTTGAGTACAGTAGTGGGGCTGGGGCTATGTCTCAGCACTTAAGAATGCACAGTGCCCTTGCAAAAGATTTAATTCCATTCCTCACATTCACTTGAGGCAGCTCACAATTACTATGTAGTCTAGCTCTAGGGATTCAGTATGACCTCTGAGGGTACCTGTGCTCACATGTGTGGACGCCCGACTCACCAGCAAGGAAGACGCCACAACAGGATTCTTCTGCACACGTTTATTGGGAGAGCTTGATTAGCGTAGGTGGAAGACCCCAAGCCCCTGAACTGGCGCTGCTTATATAGGCCTAGGAGTGGCGTGTCTATACCTGATTGGTTGTGCTTTCAGTACCTCATTTACATTCCCCGGTTAGGGTTAGGGTTAGGGTTAGGGTTAGGGTTAGGGTTAGGGTTAGGGTTAGGGTTAGGGATGGATGGGCTGTGACTTGGCACGAAAACCCTTATGCACATGCGCACATTGGTTGTTTACCCGAACTTACAGGCGGTGGCCAGCAGTAGCCAGCACCATCTTGTAATGGCGTATGTGGCTTCCCACACACAAGTACTCAGAACACACATGTGCTCGCGTGCACACACACACACCATTTTAAAATCATAATAAATCTTTTTAAATACAGTAGCCAGCAGTAATTGTATGTGTGAGTGGCTGTGCAGAGAGACCCCTTCAAAGCCCTCCTTAGGACTTTTCCCAGGCAGAAACACACATGCTATGCATGCCTATCATGCTATCATGATCATACATTACATCAGCCAAAGGGCAAGCCTGGGGAAACTTGAGTACTTTCCTGTACTCCTGCAGGGTTTCATTTTTAAAGAGAAATCTTTAAAGCGTAATAGGTTTTATTTAATGGCATGTAAAACATTGCTGTCATGGGGGCAAACCCCCCCTTTTAAATAGCTTATTGAAACATTAATCATCCAAAGTCCCAAAGATAGGATAAAATTTTTTATAAAATACTGTTGCATTAGACAAGCTTTAGCACACAGCTACCCCCAAACCTCCAGTGCAGATTTCCTTTGATTTAATGGAATAACTGAATGCCAGCCTCTAAACTTGCTTTGTTAAGATACCAGGCAAGTGTTTCCAGAGCCTGAATCCCAACGTCTCTTAGGCTTTGCGAACCTGTACACTGTACTATGATCCTCCACAAGATACAGGGAGCCAGGGGACTTTCTTCCCCCATGTCTCTCTTGCCCCCTCATCTTCACCATGTGAACTGACCACATCATTACCCCTCCTACTAACATCAGAGAATGGGGTGGGGAGCCCTCATGCTCAGGGACCAACCTGGTGCCATGTTTTAAAAAGAGGTGTGTATGGGGTGGGGGGGGTGACATCAACATTCAGAAGAAAAAAAAAAAAACAAAACTAAATAGACAGTGAAACCATTAAGTTGAAGGATAAAAGAATGGAAGTCACCCCCAGAACATGGAGGTCACTTTTGAGTGCACCTGAACACACTGACAGCAAGTGGGTGCTTCACTATGCAGACTGATAGGGAGCCATTGGTGGCCTCTAAGCAGAAAAGTGAGGTGATTGCAAATTTAGCCTTGGAAGGTCCTAGTAAATTGATCAGAACCGCCAAAGCTCTCACGTTCCTGTTATGGTTTGAATGAGAATAACCCCCCCAAAGGCTCATATGTTTGCATGCTGAGTACCCAGTTGATGAGCTTTCACAGAGGGATTGGGAGGTGTGGCCTTGATGGAGAAGATCTGGCCTTGTTGGAGGAGGTATGTCATTGGGAGTGGGCGGTGAGCTTTCAAAGGCAAACAGCAGGCCCAGTTTCTCTTTCTCTCTCTGCCTGCTGCCTGCAGATCAGGGTGTAAAGCTACTTCTCCAGTATCATGTCTGCCTACTGCTGCCAGACTTCCCACCATGATGCCAATGGACTCACCTTTTATAACTATAAGAAAGCTCCCAATTCGATATGAGTTGCTTTGGTCATGGTGTTTCTTTACAGCAACAGAAAATGACTATGATAGTTACTCTAGACCAGTGGTTCTCAACCTTCCAGATGCTGTGACCCCTTGATACAGGTCCTCATGTCATGGTGACCCTCAACCATAACATTATTTTCATTGTTACTTCATAACAGTAATCTAGCTACTGTTATGAATTTTAGTATAAATATATGATATCTAGGATGGTCTTAGGTGACCCTTGTGAAAGCGCCATTTGACCCCGAAGAGGTCATGACCCACAGGTTGAAATCCATCGCCCTAGGAGGAGGTCAGTTTAGCCCTCTTTGAACATGTCTGCAGAGCTTCCTCTTTTGAAGTAAACTCCCATGTGGCACTGTTTCTTGGTCCTGATGTGTCTCACACCCTGGCAGACCACCATCCTCTTGCAGTAGTAATTTTGCCTGGCATCTCCCCAAGCACGCACCTAGGGAAGGAGTCACATGGGACTCCTTCATGTCTTTTTCAAGATTCATGCTTTGGGTTGACAGTAGAGAAACTCAGATAGCCTGTGGGTAGATGAACAAGTGATAGAATTCAGGGGTGCTTGAGGAAACTCAAGTGTTCATCATCAAACACTTGTGGGGTGTCTGTTTTGCCCACAGCCCAGAGAGGCCAACACAGCCAGGTCCTAGGAGCCTCCAAGAGAGGAGGAGGAGGTGTGACCAGAGGGAAAAGGGAGACAGAGTTTGGACATCTGAGATAGAGTATCCCTTTTCAAAACAGAATGTACCCACACTACTGGGCACCAGCTGAACCTGCCTCATTTAGCCAGATGGCATTCCCTTACTCCCCCATAAAATCTCTCTTCCCTCTCCTTCCTCTTTCCTTAAGAGTAGTGACCCTTCTAAAACCCATACTCGACACTGCTTGGGTAACCAAGAACCAGGGGCCGAGGGTAAAACCAAACACTGTTGTCTAATTAATTAATTTAATTTAATTTAATTAAAGAATAAATTAAATGTCTCCTAATGGTAGGCTGCTATACTCACAGATCAGTATCTTATCAGTCATCGTCAGAGAAGTTTCCTTCCTCTTGCAGCCGATCGGAACAGATGCAGAGACAAAAGGAGGAGGAGGAGGAGGAGGAGGAGGAGGAGGAGGAGGAGGAGAAGAAGAAGAAGAAGAAGAAGAAGAAGAAGAAGAAGAAGAAGAAGAAGAAGAAGAAGAAGAAGAAGAAGAAGAAGAAGAAGAAGAAGAAGAAGAAGAGAGTCTAACTGAGAGGTCTCTACCAAATCCCTCCCCTCAGAGCTGAGAGAACTCTGCAGAAGAGGAGGCAAAGAGACTGTAAGAGCCAGAGGGCATGGAGGTCACCAGGAGAATGAAGCCCTCTGAAGCAGCTAAGCAAGGCTTATAGACTCGGAGCCTAAATCAGCAAGCACTGGGTTCCATGGGTTTGTACCAGGCCCTGTGCATTTATGACATAGCTTTTAGCATAGTCTTTTTATGGGACTCCTGGGTGTGAAAATGAGTGAGTCTTTGACTCTTGTGCTCACTCTTGGAACTCTTTTCCTCCTGTTGGGTTGCCATGACATGATGGGTTTTACTTCATCTTTTTATATTTTGTCAGGTTCGGTTGTTATCTCTTAGAAGCCTGCTCTTTTCCAGTGAGCAGAAAGAGGAGAGCAGACCAGAGGGGCAGGAAATGGAGGAGGAACTAGGAGTAGAGAGAAAGGAAATCATATTATATGGGAAAAGAATCTACTTTCAATAAAATCGTGGGGAAAGAGGCAGGTATTGAGACCCTTCTAAGACTAGCTGTGTAAAGATTGCTGAAGCCAGGTTTCAGGCCCAAGTATGTCCACCCTTCCTTTACCCAGCCTCACCTCTGCACAGGTCAGCGCTAGCCACACCGCTACATAGAGTCTACCCCAAACTCCAGGACTGTTCTCAGGTTTTTCCACCCACTGCCCCTGTCCCTAGTGAACTAAGCTCTGAGTAAGAACATTTTTAAAAAGTCTGCCTCTGCTCCAATAACAACACGAATAGCGGGGAGATTGGACTGAAAAGAAACACAGTGAGAGCCAGTCACAACAGCATGTGCCTGCAGTTCCAGAACTCAGGGAGCTTGATCAGGAGTTCAAGGTCAGCCTGGGCTACAAGGGGAGATCCTTTTTCATAAAACAAAGCAACACAAGGAAGAGCAAAAAGATGCATTCCATTTCTTAATTTCAGTATGTTGCGTCATTCCTGCACCTCTCCTGGGGTTCCCTCTACACCCCTCCTCTCCCTCCTCTTAATCACTCCCTTAAGATACCCTACACCCACAGACCTCTGTTTATGACGCTGAACACAGATGTTTGGAGAACCTGAATTGTGTAGTCACAAGGTAAAGGAGGGCCATAGGTCCCTTGGCTTGTTGGCTGTTATGTTATTTGTGTTGGAGAGATACACATTTTCACTATCAGATATCTTATGGGAAATAATTGCCGTTCTAAAAAAAAAAGTGTAAAAATATTCACATATTGCATGCACACGTGTGCGATTTGAGATTTGCATTTGAGAAAAGTCTACAATGGCTCTTCCCTGTCCTGCCTGATGCATTCCTAACACCAAGCAGAAGAGTATGAAGTGACTTCTCTAGAGTTATCCATGCTATCAGCCAGGAACAAGTACTTGACGTGTGTGTTATTTCAGCCCAGGGAAAAAACAATTTGATCTAACAAATGATTTATAATAGTTTTTTTTTTTAAGTCTTGCAAATAGAATAGGAATGACTAGACAACGAGAAAACACCTGCTACTGCCTTCTTATTCTTGACAAGATTTGTCTTTCTTTGTAATTGTATGTAACCTGAGCTCAGTGTGGTAATTCGGTACATGTGTTCTACCTGTAGCCATCGAAGCAGGATGGCTAGCATCGTCAGCTCCTTGTCCTGTGTTTTTAGAGCCTCCTGGTGTTGCACCTAAGAATATCAAGTTAACTAAGTATGTGCTTCACATAACCAAGTTCATGGGACAAAGAACATCTCCATGGGGACTCCTATCCAGGATCCAGTTACACTTAACACTAGAAATATCTTTGCTGGATTTTTAAAAATATATATTTATTTGTTTGTTTACTTATTTAATGTATATGAGTATACTGTAGCTGTCTTCAGACATACCAGAAGGCATCAGATTCCATTACAAATGGTTGTGAGCCACCATGTGCTTGCTGGGAATTGAACTCAGGACCTCTGGAAGAACAGTCAGTGCTCTTAACTGATGAGCCACCTCTCCAGCCCTCTTTGCTGGATTCCTGAATCTTCCATTGGTTGACAGCCACGGCTAGACTAGCTGAAGTATAGACTATAAGCCTTCTAATAAATCCCTACACACACACACACACACACACACACACACACACACACACACACACACACGAGAGAGAGAGAGAGAGGGGGGGGGGGAGAGAGAGAGAGAGAGAGAGAGAGAGAGAGAGAGAGAGAGAGAGAGAGAGAGAGAATTTGTTCTATAAGGAGGTCTGTTCCTCTAGAGAACCGGGAGTAACAATCAGATACAATGTGGCCAGCTGCCTCAAGCTCCCACCTGCTTGACTTCCGCCAAAGATGGACAATAGCCTTGCCCTGAGAGTCGATGGCCCCTCCCTATCTCAAGCTGCTTTTCTCAGTTATTTCGTCATAACAATGAGAAAAATGACTGAGAAATGATGTTCCACTCACAAATGTGGGGCCAAGTAACCATGGACAGGCGCCTCTCAAATTGTGTGCCACCACAATGCCTTCCTCATTTTAAGTTGCCCGGGTGTTTTGGTCACCGCAACGCAAAAGTACTAATGTGCTTCTCCTAGAGGCTGAAAGGAGTGGTAAAAGGATTTGAAGCCACATGGAGATCTAGTTCTGGGTTTCCCTCTCCTGAGGGATAGCCTGCAGTGAAGTCACTACAGAGCCTGTTTCCTGTTTGGAAACATCGTTGTGAGAAAGACAAAGTGCTGATCTATAAACACCAGCTATGGCATCCATTCACCTACTTCACCCTCCTGTCCACTTCCCTGTGTACCAAAAAGGCAGAGCCTTAAGGGTGGCTTTCCATTCCCAAGAGACCTGAGGTTGAGCTCTAAGGTACTGTCTTAGTTAAAGTTACTATTGCTAAGATGAAACACCATGACCAAAAGCAACTTGGGGAGGAAAGGGTTTATTAAGTTTATACTTGCACATCATTGTAGTCTATCATTGCAGGAAGTCAGGACAGGAACTCAAACAGGGTAGAATCTGGGGGCAAGAGCGGATGCAGAGGTCATGGAGGGGTGCTGTTTATTGGCTTGCTGGCATGGCTTGCTCAGCCTGCTTTTTTATTGAGCCCCAAACCACCAGGCCATGAGTAACCCCATTCATAATGGGCTATTAATCGCTAATTAAGAAAATGCCCTGCAGGTTTGCCTACAACCTGATTGTATGGAAGCATTTTCCCAATTGAGGTTCCCATGTCTCAAATGACTCTAGCCTGTCATGTTGACATAAAGGTAGCCAGCACAGGTACAGTTAGCTGGATGTGCTGGGTTCTGGAGTCCCCTAAAGCATCTGGGTCATCGAGGGTTAGCCTTTGATGGTATGCACAGTATCTAAGATCTGAACCTGAACATCCACTCACATCTGTAATGTGAAGCCTTCCACACTGCATACAAGCCTTATATAATCCCAGGTATGTATGATGCAGAATCATGCTCTCCACATCCATGGAGAACCAAGCTAGGCTGTCCACTGAAGTTGTGCATAGAAGAGCATCCGTAAAGAATACACAAATATCACACATAGGCTGTGAGGCAGAAGGGTGCAGCTTCCAGGTTGAAATTGGTCAGAACTAGAATTACAAGGATTATTGTTTTAAGGGCAGAAAATTTTTCTCCTTTAACCTGCTAAACTTGCCTGAAACAACTTTGTCTTTATTTATGAACAAGGTTTAACATGGAAAAAAAAACAACACATTTTCACAATACCTTTCAAATGTCCGCAGCATATATGCAGTCATAGCGATGACTCCCAGGTAGCTCAGTAGGGCAGGATGCTAGGCACAGGAAGACTTACCCATTGCTGATCCTATAAGGAGACACACAACGCACTCAAGATGAGCTTCCCCCAGCTCCCCAAATGGAAGATAGGCAGAGCTTGAGTTTAAGGGAGTTTCTCGGTAGCTTTTTGTGATTACAGGAATGTGGAGAGTTGTTGTAAGCCCTAAAAAAGAACTTGGATGGACCAATGGATGCAGTGAAATCTGGACCAGGCTGTGTTGTGTGACTATATCCTTTCCTTTCTCTGAGAAGAGATCCATAGCTTCCAAGAACCACTGAACACCTGTGCTTTATAACCACTGTCCCAGAGAGCTTTCTGCAATGATGGAAATGTTATTCCTGGTCCAGACTTATGACCATTACTGGCATGTGAATATAAAGGAATAAAGTAGTTTATTTTACTTTAATTAAGTAGTTCTATTTTTAAATTGCTAGGGACATATCTCAGTGGGCAAAGCGCTTTCCTCGAAAGCACAGTAGTCTGAGGTGGATTCCCGAGGGCCCTCATAAAGAATCTAGGTATGACCGGACATTTGGTGGCACACACTTTTGATCCTAGCTCTTGGCAGAGGCAGACGGTTCTCTGTGAAGTCGAAGTCAACCTGGTCTACAAATCACGTTTTAGTGTAGCCAAGGCTACACAGAAAAATAAAACAAACGAACAAAAAAAAAAAAAAATCCAGATGTGATGGCATATGAGACACAGGTAGATTCCTGGGGCTCACTGTCCAGCAAGCCTAGCCTACTTGGTCACACTAATGTCCTTTTTGCATAGGTCTATCTCAAAAAGAAGGTGGATACACTCTAGTGGTTGGCCCAATATTGGGAGTATGGGAAGCCCAACATTAGACACAATGGGTATTAAAGAAAAAGAAAACACCATAAAGTTGAGAAAATGGATTTGAGGGTGGGGGAGAAGAGTTGAGGACAGGAAGGGTGTGAATCTGATAAAAACACATTATCTACATGTATGAAAGTCTCAGGGAATTATTGAAAATATTATATATTTTGAAATAAATAAATGGCACTGAAGGAATGACAGCTGAGGTTGTCCTCTGGCCTCAATATCTGCATTTGCATGTGCACAGACACATAGCCCTGTATACATATAAGTGCACACAAAATGTCTGAATTCGAAAGAGCAAAAAATGAGATATTCAGAAGAAATGAATGACTGCCAGCAGCAGGGCCTGGGAAAAGGCTGAGCACAAGGAGCAGGCCAGGGGGCGTGTTGGACCAACATTCTCCTGAGTGTCATTCTCGCTGGTTATTATGTGACTTCAAAGCCCCTGGGGCATCGTGCACACACAAAAGAGTGAGTCCTGAACTGCTAAAGTTCTAAGGTGCTAAAGGCTGAGATCACAACCAAAATGTCAAAAAAAATAGTGGGTTCTGTCATAGGCAAATTGAAAACTATAGTTAACCATGTGTAGTTCTGGCTGGCACACTGAATATGTAACTGCAGACTGTCACTTTTTTAAAAGCCTCGGGTACATGTGCCAGCAGTGACTCAGCTGGACTTTCCTGCCCACTGGAAGTGTCAGCTCAGACATTATGTGCCCGACTTGCCAAAAGGCCAGAATCAAGAGCATTCCTGCCTCCCAGATAAGAGCAGCTGCAAAGGGCACACTGACTCCCTCCTCTGTTCTTCCCATCCCCACTGAGTAAGGCCAATCCTACTTGGCAAGCAGGCAACCTTTGTGGGAAGTCTTAAATTGGTATTCATGGATCTCCTCCAGGCTTGGGTCGAGTTTCCCCGAGATAACTGCATAGGCAAAGATCAAACCATATAGTTCCATCAATGATAGCTTCCACCTACACCAATATGCTTAGAGGTGCAAGAAATAAACTATTATTATCCATTCTCGATACAATGTTCACGTATAGTTCATCGGAGAATCAGGTGAGCAGGTGGCATTGAACACCTGTCTTCCCTAGCTGCCAGCTGGTGTCTGCTTGTATACAGTCTCTCAGTTCATCTTAGAGTGGAGACTCTTCAGGCAGTCTACTACATGACTGAGCCCAGGTACCAGAAAAGGAGGGATCTCAAGTCCCAGGGGAACCATTAGATAAGGCTTTGTGTCCTGAAACAATAAAGAGGGGAGTCTAGGGAGGGAACTGTGCTAGACACCAGGAAGGTTGTACCTCCCTGAAGAACTCAGCCGATAAGAAATGTAGGGGTAGAGAAATGCAGCCAGAAACATAAACACCACTATTTTGTATCAAATCCAAATGCCGGCCACTTCTGCTTGTCCTCTAGGCTGAAGTCCAGCTTTGCAGGATTGTAAAAGAACCGCTTCACGATGGCTAGTTTGTGTCTCCAGAACTCATATTATGGAGTGAGGGCCATTGTTTCTCACAGAAGCTAGCTCCCGGGCTCATGTTGATTCGTAAAATGCAACTCCGATTCTTTTCCTTTTGGCACTGATAATTTCCCAAGGCTCTCCTAAATGCTTTACAAGCTGGGTGCTTTAAAACAGTAAAGATGTATTTGTTATGGTTTTGAAGGCTAAAAATCGGAAAGCCAGGGGTCAGGCAGCCCTCTTGGTTGGTTCCCTTAGACATTCTGTGCTCGAGTTGCCAAAATGCCAGAATCAAGAGCATTCCTGCCTCCCAGTTCAATGGAGAAGCTACTGAAGATCTCCCATCTCCTGTCTCCCTTTTGGTTGTTTCCAGAATTCCTTAGTGTTCCTGGGCTTGTGGCAACCTCCCTCCAGTCTCTGCCTCCACCTGCACAGACTTCTCTTCTCCATCTCTGCCTCTATGTCCACCTCTCCCTTTTCTTAAAGGGTATCAGTCAGTTGATAAATGACCCTGACTCAGTGAGACCTCAACTTGACTACAGCTACAAAGATTCAGTTCCAAAAAAGCCATTCACACATGCGCCAGGAACTGAATTTTTTAAAGGTATAATTCACCCTTAGAGACCACTGCCACCTTTGAAGCAGAAAATCTTCCCCCAGAACGGACTGTCGTAGAGCAGGATAGCTTCAGCTCTGAGAGTCTCTAAGTGTTTGTGTGTTTGTGTTTGTGTGTATGTGTGTATGTGTGCATGCATGCATGTCTATGTGTGCATATGTTTGTGTACGTGTGTGTGCACCTGTGCGTTTGTGTGTGTGTGTGTGTGTGTATTTTCAGTACAGCATCTTTGTCATGTCACCAATGTCATCTTGGCAAAGAATAGTTCTCACAGGGCCCCCAATGGAGGAGCTAGAGAAAATACCCAAGGAGCTGAAGGGGTCTGCAACCCTATAGGTGGAACAACAATATGAACTAACCAGTACCCCCCCCCCCAGAGCTCATGTCTCTAGCTGCATATGTAGCAGAAGATGGCCTAGTCGGCCATTATTGGGAAGAGAGGCCCCTTGGTCTTGCAAACTTTATATGCCTCAGGACAGGGGAATGCCAGGGCCAAGAAGTGGGAGTAGGTGGCTAGGGGAACAGGGTGGGGAGGGTATAGGGGACTTTCGGGATAGCATTTGAAATCTAAATGAAGAAAATATCTAATAAAAACTTGGGGAAAAAAATAAGAATGGTTCTCGATCAGAGCTTCCCATCATTGACCCTCAGCTTCCAGCAAAGACACCCCTCCTTGTGCTGCAAGGCAGGCTCCCAAGGCAAGGCTCCGGTGCCTTCTGGGCCTGCGGCTTCTGGAGATTTGCTAGAACACGGTGGGCACATGGGTAGAGAAGATATAACAGAATCAGAGAAATAGGATTTAATTCCAAATCATCATTGCTTCATGTGTCATTGGGCAAGGTTATGTTGGGGTCAATTTCCTCCTTAGTGGCTCATGACAGAATGGTTCCTTCACAGAATCACTAGGATAATTAAATAGTATACTGGACACTTAGATGCTGAGTGGTGTGTGTTAATTTCCAAATCTTCCATTTTTGATATTTTCCTTTCATATTTTCACATATATTAATGGGTCCTTATTTAAAAAACACAATTTCTATTTAATGTGAAAATACAAACAAGAAGACTAAATTAAACTATCTGTAATTTTCCCACTGCAAGATAATTATTATTTACACTTTGGTGTATTTTAGTCTTTTTAAATGCATATATTTACACATAGCTCTACTTTAAAATTGGTTTCACTTTGCTCATGTTTGTTTTGTTACCACCTCTACTTAACAAGATAATACATTTTCATATTTAATTGCTTGGTCTTCTAAAGCCTAGCTCCTAATGTCTGCAGAGTAATACATCCTGGATACAACATAATTTCTTCAATTGGTACATTTTATCTGTCAGTGGAGCTGGTCCCAATATTTTCACACTTATTTATTGTGCTTGAGTGTGAGTATATGCACTTGAATGTCATAGCATGCATGTCCCGATCAGAAGATAGCTTGTGGGAGTCCCTTCCTCATCTCCACCCTACAGGTTCTGTGCCATGAACTCAGAGCTTCAGGCCTAGCGGCTGCTGCTTTCTATACTGAATCATGTGGCTGGTCCAATATGGTTTTAAAGTTTTTTGGTGTGTGTGTGTGTGCGTGTGCGTGTGCGTGTGCGTGTGCGTGTGTATGTGTGTTGGTATACACATACATGTTGGGGCTATTAATATACTTGTTTAAGACAGAAAACAGCATCTGACACCTTGGGGCTGGTTATTGAAGTACTCAAGAGGCCTGTCTTCAAATACAGAAGTGGATACTCCCAGTCAGCTATTAGGTGGAACACAGGACCCCTAAAGATGGAGCTAGAGAAAGTACCCAAGGAGTCAAAGGGGTTGGCAACCCTATAGGAGGATCAACAATATGAACTAACCAGTACCCCCCAGAGCTGTGTCTCTAGTTGCATATGTCACAGAGGATGGGCCATCAATGGGAGGAGAGGCCCTTGGTCTTTCGAAGATCATATGCCCCAGAACAGGGGAATGCCAAGGCCAGGAAGCAGGAATGGGTGGGTTGGGGAGCAGGGCAGGGGAAGGGTATAGGGGACTTTCGGGATAACATTTAAATGTAAATGAAGAAAATATCTAGTAAAAAAAAAATGGGAAAAAATATGCCTGTCTTGGTTTTTTTGTTTTGTTTTGTTTTTTGTTTTGTTTTGTTTTGTTTTTGTTTGGTTTTTGGAGACAGGGTTTCTCTGGCTGTCCTGGAACTCACTTTGTAGACCAGGCTGGCCTCGAACTCAGAATCCGCCTGCCTCTGCCTCCCAAGTGCTGAGATTAAAGGTGTGCGCCACCACCACGCAGCTGCCTGTCTTGTTATATGGGTGCCAGGATCTGAACACTGGTCCTCTTGATTGTGCAACAGCATTCTCAACTACTGGGCCATCTCTCCAGCCTTCAATATTCCCTGGGCATTCCTTCACCCACGCAGCACATCAAAGTCTCTGCAGGGCTAGGTGCTTCTTCTCCCAGAGGCCAGACAAGACAACAAGACAGCCAAGTTAGGGGAACAGATTCCACAGACAGGCAACAGCTCCTGCTCCAGGTGTTTGAGACCCACATGAAGACTCAGTTGCACATCTGCTACACACATGTGGGGGGGGGGTCTAGGTCCAGCCCATGTATGTTCTTTGGTTAATGGTTCAGTCTCTGAGAGCCCCAAGGGTACAGGGTGGTTGACTCTGTTGGTCTTCCTATCCCCTTTATGGTCCTCAACCCTTCCCCCTTACTATTCCAAAAGAGTCCCCAAGTTCCATCCAATGTTTGGCTGTGGGTCTCTTCATCTGTCTGAGTCAGCTGCTGGGTAGAGCCTCTCAGAGGACAGCCAAGCTAGGCTCCTGTCTGCAAGAATAGCAGAGTATCATTAATAGTGTCAGGGATTGGTGCTTGCCCATGGGATGGGTCTTTACTTGGGCCCGTTATTGCTTGGCCATTCCTTTAGTCCCTATTCCTTTTCCCCATCCTTGAATTTCTTGTAGGCAGGACAAATATTGGATCAAAAGTTTTGTGGGTGGGTTGGTTTCTCTATCACTCCACTGGGATTCCTGCCTGGCTACAAGAGGTAGTTTCTTTAGGTTCCATATAAGTGAATATATACCATGCATGTCCTTTGGGTTCTGGGTAACCTCACTCAGGATGATATTCCCAGGTGCCATCCATTTACCTGCAAACGTTTGGTTTTTAATAGTTGAATAGTATTCCTCTGTATAGATGTACATTTTATTTATCCACTCTTCAGTTGGGGAACATCTAGGTTGTTTCCAGTTTCTAGCTATTACAAATAAAGCTGCTATGAACATAGTTGAACAAGTGCCCCTGTGGTATGGTGGGGCAACTTTTGGGTATATGCCCAAGAGTGGTATAGCTGGGTCTTCAGGTCAACCTATTCCCGGTTTTCTGAGAAACCACCAAATTGATTTCCAGAGTGGTTGTACAAGTTTGCACTCCCACCAGCAACTCCTCTTATTCAACATCCTTGACAGCATGTACTATCACTTGAGTTTTTTTATCTTAGCCATTCTGACAGGAAGATGGAATCTCGGAGTCATTTTGATTTGCATTTCCCTGATGACTAGGGATGTTGAACATTTCTTTAAGTGTTTCTTGGCCATTCAAGGTTCCTCTGTTGAGAATTCTCTGTTTTGCTCTGAATCCCATTTTATAATTGGGTTATTTGGGTTGTTTGGTGGCTAACTTCTTGAGTTCTTTATAAATGTTGGATATCAGTCCTCTGTCAGATGTAGGGTTGGTGAAAATTATTTCTCAATCTGTAGGCTGCAGTTTTGTTCTATTGACAGTGTCCTCTGACAGAAGATTTTCAGTTTCATGAGGTCCCATGTATTAATTCTTGATGTTAGAGTCTGAACCATTCATGTTCTGTTCAGGAAGTTGTCTCCTCTACCAATGAGTTCAAGGCTATTCCCCACTTTCTGTTCTATTATGTTTAGTATATCTGGTTTTACGTTGAGGTCTTTGACCCGCTTGGACTTGAGTTTTGTGCAGGTTGATAAGTATGGATCTATTTGCATTTGAAAGACATTCTTACCTAAAAAAAAAAGTCTGTGTAGCTCTTTGAGCATTTATTTTGGAAAAACTGTAAAAAGTAGAATTACTTAAGTCTCCTCTCTAAATGAACATGTAATAACTCTCTCTTCTCTGTCTCTCCCTTCTCTACCTCAGTGGAGAACCCACCCTCCTTTTCCTTGAGAGTGTTTTCATCATATTCACCCCTGACTTTTCCCAGACCCACCTACATGCTCCATTTCCCTACCTCCCTAATTTTTGTCCTTATTTAAACATCTCAATCCATCAAGACAATGTGTGCTGCCCAAATATTCTTGGATTCATGATCTCCAATTGAAGTGTGGCCAGTTTATTAGGGGCTCCACTCTTGGAGGAAACTACCACTCCTTGTAGCATCTAACAATAGGTAATAGCTCCACTGTTAGGGGTGGGATTTTGTGCTGAACTCTCATCTCCATGCTGGGATTTGGTCTGGATTGGGCTTGAACAAATGCTGTGCATGATGTCATAGCTGGTGTAAGCAAGATATTCAACTGCCCTACAGTGTCTAGAAGATAATGGAGGGTTTTGTTGTTATTTGGTTGGTTGGTTTTGGTTTTGAGAGGTTTGGTTAGTTGGTTGGTTGGTTGGTTGGTTGGTTGGTTGGTTAGTTGGGGTGTTGTTGTTGTTGTTGTTGTTTTTATAGTCATCCACTGCCTCTGGCTCTTGCAATTTTCCCATGGCCCTTTCTAAAATGATCTCTGAGGCATGATGGAAGAAGGGTACCTTGTATATGTTCCCTCTGGGGCTGAGCATTCAGCAGCCTCTTATTCCCAGCATCATAGCCAGTTGTGGGTCTCTGTGTTAATCTCCATCTACCGCAAATAGAATTTTTCATGTGAGAATTGAAAGATTCATTCATCTGGGGGTATAAAGATAAGTCATTAGAAGTCAGTTAAATACTATATCTGTTTAGTGGAATAATAGAAGTAGGTTCTCCCCCTGTGGCCTATGACCTGTCTAAACAGGTTCTTGGTTCAATAATGATACTGTATATGGGTTATATCTTGTAATTGGGGCTCAAATCCAAGAAGAAAATGGTTGGTTTCTCTTGTTATGTCTATGCCAGTGTTGCAGCAGTGGGCATGTCTTGCTGGCCAGTCATTGCTATAACTCACAGGATTCATAGCTTGCTATGACTGGAGATTACTTTTCTCCTCCAGTAGCAAGCATAAAACCTTTTAGCACTCAGAGAAATAACCAGTAGGAACAGCCCTTCTTTTCTCATAAAGAGAACCAAAAATGTCCAAAGAACCTTCTGGTCTTTCCTTGACCAACTCCATACTCTTCCTTAATCAGTGCTCACCTGCTACTTAGGTCCTCGATGCATAAGTTAAGCTCAACCTGGTCTGGAAACAGACCTCACAGGTCTTTCCTCCCCGAGTACATGGCTCCTTTAACTCTTGACTGCTTCTGCCACATCTTTCAGACAGATGGGTTCATTCTCCTCTTAGTTTCCTTTAACTACTCGAAGAAATGAAATAAATATCATTCATTATCTTTATGTCTGGAGACCAGAAGTCCAAAGTAGGACTGACAAAAAAAAAAAAAAAGTCACAGTGTCACCAGGGTTCCTTCTTGAGGGTCAGTGAAAGCATTCATCCCTGGCCACTTCTAGCTTTTACAAGTTCCCTAATTTGATGACGTCTCCATCTTGATGCCCATTAGCTCATGGATCCATTGAAAGCTAACAGTGGGTCACCTCCAATCATACTATGATTAGGAATTACTTGCTTCTCTTGACAGGATTCTTACAATCGTAGCTACCTGGTGTCTCAAGATAGCGTCCCCTCCACAGGACCCCAGTATTACTCACATCTGTAGGAACCCCCTTCTGCCAGTCTAGATGACACACCAGGGGACTCCATCTGCATGACTACCCAGGTGACTTCATGTTGCCCTACCACGTTACATATTTAGAGAGTACATCCCATGCCCAGTTCTGCTCCCAAGCTCTCTGAACTCCTATGGAGTGAGGTAACTTCTCACTCACTACCTCCCCTGGGGTTCCAATAGCACCTCTGGCTTGACACACACAAACCCACACTCGTGCCCTTCAACATCCACCTGTGCAATGTACAATTCTCATCTCTACAAGTATGGTGTATCCAGTGCTCAGAAGAAAGCATAGGTTCACTCTCCTACTCTTTACTGAGGGAAATTCTTAAAAGTACATCCATTAGCACATATCCCTGGACTGAGTCTTCAACTCTGCCAGCACCTTGCATGGATTTTCCCTTTCCTATGTTGGTGCCTATCCTTGCTACCTGGATTGCTGATTAGTGTGCTTCTAGCCCATTGATACAGCCTATTTCTCATGCAGATGGAAGATTTTGAACATCTTAAGTCACTTTGAATCGTTTCTGCGCTCAAAACCCCTCAGTATAATATGTTCAAGAGTGAGACAGTAGCCAGTGTATTGACTAAAGTCAGAATCCAGAAGCCTCAATAATGTGCTTGGAGCCCTACCTGCATTTAAGTATCAACATGAGGGAGTTTTGAAAATGCCAATAACTGGATCCTCCCCGGATCACATGAACCAGAATCTTTAAAAGTTCTCCAGATGATTCTCCTGTAAGGACTGGGGATATCAGGGTTCATGTCTGAAGTAAGAAGACAGCTGGGCATGTGAAAGTAGACTGCAAACTGTCAGATGTTTTTTATGTGGACTTAGACGATTTCCTGAAGCTTCAGATAGAAAATGTTGGTTCTGCACCAACATTCTTGGGCTTTCCCCTGAGGCATCGTCTTAGATATTGGTAGGAATTGATGTAGCACCTAGGTATGTGGGCCTAGAAGACCACATGGGCCTTCAGAATCCTTCTCAAATTCTCCTGTGAGCACTCCTATGGTCTAGAATGAAGGAATGGAGTCTAGAATATCTCAGAGCTCTGGGGTCTTCTATGTCTGTGTAGACAAGACTAATACTGATCTCTGCCAACAGCCACATCCCAATTCCCAGACCCAGGAGTATGTTGAGTTATATAACAGTAGACACAAAGAATATAGATCAAATGAAGGCTGCTACTCAGCAAACTTAATAAATTTAACAGTGGCTGGATGTGCTGTGTATGCCTGTGTACTTGCTAGTTTTGTGTCAACTTGACACAGCTGGAGTTATCACAGAAACAGGAGCTTCAGTTGAGGAAATGCCTCCATGAGATCCAACTGTAAGGCATTTTCTCAATTAGTGATCAAGGGGGAAAGGCCCCTTGTGGGTGGGACCATCTCTGGACTGGTAATCTTGGTTCTATAAGAGAGCAGGCTGAGCAAGCCAGGGGAAGCAAGCCAGTAAAGAACATCCCTCCATGGCCTTTGCATCAGCTCCTGCTTCCTGACCTGTTTGAGTTCTAGTCCTGACTTCCTTGGTGATATGGAATTGTAAGCTGAATAAACCCTTTCCTCCCCAACTTGCTTCTTGGTCATAATGTTTGTGCAGGAATAGAAACCCTGACTAAGACAGCCTGTAACCTAACATTCAAGAGGTGAAGACAGGTGTTAAGGAGTTCAAAGCTAACATGGGTTACATAGCAGACCTTTTCTTTAAAAATGGCATGTGTGTGTGTGTGGTGGGGGTGTTACACAAGTGGGTCCAATGTAATCACAAGTGTGTCTCATTGAATATTGTCTTCCAAAAGTAAATGGCCCCTGGAGCCTCAGATTGTGGTCTATGTAGAAATAGGGCCTCTGCCTAGGATAAGGGAGGCACCCAAGATTCATTGGGGGTGACCTTAGCTGTAACTCACTACACCAGGGATATGGAACCTGAAGAGGCCACCTTTGGTAGCTAGGCAGGAACCTCAGTAGAACAATAGAGATACCAACTCACCCACAAAACTTTGACCAAAAATGTATCCTGTCTACAAGAAATGCAGAAACAGGGAATGGAACAGAGACTGAGGGAGTTACCAAGCAATAACCAGCCCAACCTGAGACCTATCCCATGGGCAAGCACCAATCCCTAACACTATTAACGGATACTCTGTTATGCTTGCAGATAGGAGCAAGTTGTCCTCTGAAAGGATCCACCCAGCAGCTGACAGATACAGACACCCACATCCAAATAGTGGATGGAGCTTGGGGACTTTTATGGAAGAACAGGAAGAAGAATTGCAGGCCCTGAAGAGGATAGGAACTCCACAGGAAGACCAACAGAGTCAACTAACCTGGACCCTTGGGGCTCTCAGAGACCGAATTACCAAGTAAAGAACACACTGGCTGGACCTAGGCCTCACCACACATATGTAGCAGATGGGCAGCTTGGTCTTCATGTGGGTCCCAAATAATTGGAATCCCAAAAGCTGTTACCTGTACATGGGGTATGGTCTTCTAGCTCAGCTACCTTGTCTGACCTTAATTGGACAGGAAGCGCCTAGCCCTACAGAGACTTGAAGTGCAAGGGTGAGAGTGTTCGGGGGAGGATCCACTCAGAGGAAAAGGGAAGGGGGAAGGAGGAAGGATTGTGGGAGGGGGTGACTGGGAGGGGAGCAGTGAATGAGATGTAAAGTGATTAAATAAAAAATTAAATTAAATTTTTTTAAAAAAAGAAATGATGTCTCTGCAGATGTAATTGTTTAAATTAAAACAATGTAATTTGAGTTATAGTGAGTCCTAATCTAGTGACTGCTGTTTCTGATAAGGAAACAGGAACATGGAGATTCAAACTGAAGGACCAGGCGATGGAACTGTATTACAGTACCACCAGTCACACACTGCTAGGGATGCAGGAGCCATGGGAAGTTAGGAAATGGGTAAGGAGCAGGTTTTCCTTCACAGCCAACCTTCCGGCTCCCAGGTTCCCAAGTCTGCCCTCCAGAGCCGTGAGAGTAGACTCATTTTGAGCACCTGTTACAGATGCTCTGGGAAAATGGTAATGGGTCCTTGTGCATGCAAGAACGGAGAGGAAGGGTCACCAGCACAGAGATGGATGTTTGAAGACTCACAGAAGTGCTGGCTCAAGGCATGGAGGGAGGAGCCAAGAGGCACGTATGCAAGCAGCTTCCAGAGCTGGGGAACTGCAGAAAGCAGAGAAGCAGGCTCTCCCTTGAACCTTCTAGAAACAATGTAGCACTGTGAAACCTAGATTTTGACCTAAGAGCCATTTTTGGGCTTCTATCTTCTAGGACAATCAGGGAATCCTTCAGTATTGTTTTAAGCCAGTCAGCTTAAAAAGCTTTACTAAAGGAGAAGCAGCCCCAAGGCACGGTGTCAATAAGAACATGATTTTTCTTTCTGTGACTTTTTAGGCTAACCTGAAATGTTTTCTATTATTCATATTTATTGTGCATTTAGAAGGATACATGCTGTAGCACATGTGTGGAGGTCAAAGGGCAACTTTAGGAGTCAGTCCTCTCCTTCTATGAGGTCGAGCTGAGGCTGGACCAGGCTGTCTTGCTTGGCAGCAAGCCCTCTTTACTCTCTGAGCCCTCCCTCTGACCCGCTCTTGGTTTTTGTTTACTGGTTTCTTTTTAATACACAGTAATTCAAAACATATTTTTACCAGGCTAGCTCTTACAAATTCCTTTATTGTTTTCTCTCCCATAATTCTTAGAGCTCCTTTTCACTGACACTAGATAAATATTCGCTCTATTTTCTTCATTATTCCTAATTCACTTTTTACATTGATTTTACAATCTAGTAGCACTTAGCATTTATTTCTGGTTGATGATAGATGCTTTAAGAATCTGTGGAGGCCAAAGCCACTTTCCTAAAGAACACAGGCACATACACAAACCTTTACCCACTGATGTGCTGGGAGGAGTGTGTTGCCAAACCCTGTATGGGTCTCTTGAAAAGAAAAATGGACCAGAGGTGATCTGCTCAGCTGGGGGGGTGGGGGTGAGGGTAGGGGCATGACACTAGGCATTATTTGGCTTTACTTCACTGTGACCAAACGACTTGAAAGAAGCTTTAATTTGGACTCCTGGTTTCAGAGGTGAGAGTCCCTGTCTCACTGGGTTGTTTCTGGACCTGGAGTGAGGAGCAATATCAGAGAGCATCATCAGGGAAGATACCTGGCTAGAGAGCTTCCTCCCCCTTGTCACCTTATTCCATCTGGGCCTCCACCCTATTAATGTTGCCCACATTTAGGGAGGGCTTTTATTGTCTCTAGAATCATCCTCACAGACACGTGGAGACGTGTGTTGTCTAAATCCCCTAGGTTGTCCAATCAATCTCCCTTTCTTGGGGTGTGGGGAGAAGAGGCTTCTCATAGCCACAAGAAAGAGCTTCCCAAAGGAAAGAGAAGCAAGAGAGGAAGTAGGGATGTGTCTCGAAGACAGTAAGGAGCCTACTATGGCTGGACCAATGTGTGGAGGGAAGCTACAGGGACAAAGGGACTCTCACACATCTGTCTCACTGATCTGACCAGTGTACATGGACCAGTCAAGAAGACAGCATCCTGCACATTAAGCCAGAAGAAAAAGCACTTGGGAAAGTTGTAAGGGTGTGGACAGATGTGTCTGCTGGAGAAAGTTCATGTCCTGAGACACTTGGATGAAGTGGCAGCAGCGTCACTCACCAAAGACTTTCTCACCACATTCCTCCTATGCACAGGTGTGATGACAAGCACAGGTGTGATGGAAAATTAGGAACCCCCAGCATGCACAGGTGTGATAACAAGCTGGAGATCTCCTCCCCTTGGACAGGTGTGAAAACAATCTGGGAATCCCCCATGCACAGGTGTGATAACAAGCTGGGAATCCTCCATGCACAGGTGTGATAACAAGCTGGGAATCCCCCATGCACAGGTGTGATGACAATCTGGTAATCTCCCATGCACAGGTGTGATAACAAGCTGGGAATCCCCATGCACAGGTGTGATGACAATCTGGTAATCTCCCATGCACAGGTGTGATAACAAGCTGGGAATCCCCCCATGCACAGGTGTGATGACAATCTGGTAATCTCCCATGCACAGGTGTGATAACAAGCTGGAGATCCCCTCCCCTCGGACAGGTGTGATAACAATCTGGGAATCCCCCATGCACAGGTGTGATAACAAGCTGGGAATCCCCCATGCACAGGTGTGATAACAAGCTGGGAATCCCCCATGCACAGGTGTGATAACAAGCTGGGAATCCCCCATGCACAGGTGTGATAACAAGCTGGAGATCCCCTCCCCTTGGACAGGTGTGATAACAAGCTGGGAGTCCCCCATGCACAGGTGTGATGACAAGCTGGGGAAACTGGGAAGATGCCTTCCTAACTGCCTTTGTACCAATGATTATTCACACCGAAACCCAGAGAGAAGTTAAGACATTTGTCCAAAGCCAGTAATTTGTGGAATTAGTCACCCAGAGGGCAAAAGTGGACAACGATGACATAGTTAACAGAAACTTGAACAGAATTTATAAAGGCAGACTTTTCAGAGCTTGAAGTGCTCTCCGATGTGATCTTTATCACTCACTAACCGATAAGGCCTCTGAGACCCGGGGAGGTTAAGGAACTCCTCGGAATCACTGAGGCATTAAAGCTAATCTTGATTCAAATTCTTGGGAGTTCATAAGACTGTGAAAATATATATATAATGCCCTAAGTAGTGACAGCAAACCTCTGCCAGCAATCCAGTAGTGTTTGTTAGAGTCCTGAGTTAGATCCAGACAATCTTTACAAGCAGCCCAACAGACAGTATGTCTCTCTCTGTGCCTCTGACAAATGAGCAGGGACTTACACACTGTTTACCAATGTATGTTTCATTGGATCGCAGCTCCTGAGAAGTGCAGCATCTATTTACAGCCCTTGCCTCTGTTATCCTGTGGCCTGGGACCTGTCTATCACAAGCTCATTCCCAGATAAAGCTACAGTCCAGTCTTTCTTCATTTCCTCCATGTCACGTGGCTAAGAGCCAAGTAGTAGAGAATCCCACCCACTGCCATCCTCGAGCCCACAGTGTCTGGGGCTTCTGCACATGCTTTCTAAGATAGCCCCTGCTTTCTCTGACCCTGCCCTGGAAACCCTGCTTCATTAAAATTCCCCCTTTTAAAAACTCATCTTTGACACCTATGTTCATAGCAGTAGAGTGCCCAACACCAAAGAGGGGACAATAAATAGCACAGTGTCCCTTGGCAAAAAGATGAGTCAAATGTAGTGTCACATGAAAGAACATGACTCAGACTTAAGAAGAAGGAAATGTTGGTGTGTGCCCCATCAGGTATGAACCTCAAGGACCTTGCACTCCCTGATATAAGCCAGTCACAATAAGATAAACTACATGTGATACCATTTGTATTAGCTATGTTCCTGTTGCTCTGACTAAACACTCAGCAAAAGTAAATTGAGCAAGGAATGGTTTCTTTTGGCTAATGGTTTGAGAGTATAGTCCTTCACGACTGGGAAGGGACGGCAGCAGGAGAGTGAGGTGGCTGGTCACATTTGGATCCGCAGTCGGGAAGCAGACAGCTGTGAGTGTTGGTACTCAGCTCGCTCCATCTTTTGGTCATTTCAGGACCCAGCTCATGGAACAGTGTTGCCCCGCATTCAGAATGGGTCTTCTCACCTCAAGTAATATAGAACAGTAGTTCTCAACCTTTCTAATTGTCTTAGTCAGGGTTTCTATTCCTGCACAAACATCATGATCAAGAAGAAATTTGGGGAAGAAAGGGTTTATTCAGTTTATACTTCCATGCTGCTGTTCATCACCAAAGGAAGGAAGGAAAGGAACTCAAGCAGGTCAGGAAGCAGGGGCTGATGCAGAGGCCATGCAGGGATGTTGCTTACTAGCTTGCTTGCTTGTTTGCTTGCTTTCTTCCTTCCTTTCTTTACTAAATTGTCTCAAAACATACAAAATGTTCTTTGGGAGTTAAGCATGGTAAAAGAGCATAAAATATTAAAAATGAATCATGAAGAAATATATTCAATGCCGGGCGGTGGTGGCACACGCCTTTAATCCCAGCACTTGGGAGCCAGAGGCAGGTGGATTTCTGAGTTCGAGGCCAGCCTGGTCTACAAAGTGAGTTCCAGGACAGCCAGGGCTATACAGAGAAACCCTGTCTCAAAAAAAAAGAAAGAAAGAAAGAAAGAAAGAAAGAAAGAAAGAAAGAAAGAAAGATATTCAAAAGCCCTTATATGATACCACCTGACATAGTGAGAGAGTATTTATATTTAAAACACATTATATATCTGTGTACATTGTCAAACAATCAACTTACTTAGAAAAAGATTATCAGTGTTTCTAGGAGAAAAATTACTTTTATCAGTAAGTATATTTTAAAGATTTCAAAATAGCAAAAACTCTTTAAAGTTAAACATTAAGAAAATGCTAATTTCAAGCACAGTGAGAAAAATTATTAATAATATTTCCATGATGTTTGTAGAAAATGATTTTAATACTTTCAACTGTTAATATTCAACAAACAGAATAATTATTTTAAGATATAGTTCATTGTTATATCTCCCTTTTCATTTCTGATTTTATTAATTTGGATACTATCTCTGTGCCCTCTGGTTAGTCTGGCTAAAGGTTTATCTATCTTCATTTTCTCAAAGAACCAGCTCCTGGGTTTGTTGATTCTTGTATAGTTCTTTTTGTTTCTATTTGGTTGATTTTGGCCTTTAGTTTGTTTCCTGCAGTCTACTCCTCTTGGGGGTGTATTTGCTTCTTTTTGTTCTAGAGCTTTCAGGTGTGCTGTCAATCAGCTTGCTTTCTTGTAGAACCCAAGACTATCAGCCCAGGAATGGCACCACCCACAATGGGCCCTCCCCCCTTGATCACCAATTGAGAAAATGCCCCACAGCAGGATTTCATGGAAGCACTTCCCCGACTGAAGCTCCTTTCTCTCTGATAACTCCAGCCTGTGTCAAGTTAACACACAAAACCAGCCAGTACACTAATGCTGCATCCCTCTAACACAGTTCTTCACATTGACCCCTGTCTTAGTTAGGGTTTTACTGCTGTGAGCAGACACCATGATCATGGGAACTCTTACCAGGACAACATTTAACTGGGGATGGCTTACAGGTTCAGAGGTTCAGTCCATTATCATCAAGGTGAGAACGTGGTAGCATCCAGGCAGGCACAGTGCAAGAGAAGTTGAAAGTTCTACATCTTCATCTGAAAGCTTGTTAGCAGAATACTGGCTTCCAGGCAGCTAGGATGAGGGTCTTAAAGCCCACATTCACAGTGACACACCTGCTCCAACAATGCCACACCTACTCCAGGAGGGCCACACCTTCTAATCGTTCTACTCCTGGGCCAAGCATATACAAACCATCACAATCCTCAACCATAAAATGGTTTCATTGCTACTTTATAACTATAATTTTGCTAGTGATGTGAGTCAAAATGTAAATATCTGGTATTCAGAATATTTGATATGCAACCCCCAAAGGTTGAGAACTGCTGATTTAGAAACTGCCTCACAGATATGTCCTGACATTTGGCTCCCAAGTGGTTCTAGATTCTATACGTTGGCAATCAATGTCAACCATTACACAGCTTGTATAAAGAATTACAGCTGTCATATATACAGCCAGAGAGTAGGATAATGGCTGCCAGGATGTGGGGGAAGGGAAATGGTGCTTAGTGGACATAGACATAGCTTAGAATAAGGCAAAGTCTGGAGCCTACACAACTAATATGACTATAGTTCACTGAGACAGATCAGAGGGACCCTACTCTCCCTCAGTGTATGTGGCTAGGAGTGAGGCCTTGTTACATACTGCTAATTACATCAATGTAAGGTTTTCCTTGTAAGCACCCTTTAAGGTTCACTTTTCCTTCAAATAAGCTGAGCTGCTGGAGGCCTGGTAACTTGAATCATTGATTAGCAGCTATTCCATTCTCTCCATGTGCCCAGTGCTGTAAGAAGGGAGCTGTCCATCAAATCTTTGATAGCCAGCTGAACTGTCATCAGGCATTCCCACTAGTTTGAACACCTTGTGGCCATCCAGAGGAAATGACCAGCACTCTAGCTGTATAGAACATGAAGACACAGCTGAAACCACAAGCTCCTGCTTCAGGAAGCCTTGTTCCAGTCACAACTACCGCAGGCAATGGGCACAGACATTAGAAGACTCTCCTCCTGGCAAGAAGAGCTTCAGTGAGTTGTCATCTGCCCTGTTCACCCTGAAGTTGTTTTCTTTTAGGATAGGAGGTGGACACCTTTCTAGTGACTCAGACAAATCCTGGGATTGTTACAGTCAGAGTGTATGGCTTGTGATTGATGGAGTGAGAAGCTGTGGTGTGATTGGTGTATTTACAATCTCCTGGCAGGCTTGGCATGCCCCTTTCCAGCTCTGAAAACAGGCTGATCGTTAGTCTTGTCAGGTTAGCATCATAGGTTCCTTCTGAGTACTATCCTCCGGTGTTGCAATATGAGGCTCCAATAAAAGCATCTCCCAGAGGGTCTTTTGCCTGTTCTTGGATAGAGTGGTCTGAGTCCATTTCATAAAAGGCAGAAAACAAAACAAAACATCTTAGGGTTCCCTTCCCTAGATGTGGAAGCCGTAGACACTGCATCCAGAGTAAAGGGTTTCCAGGGGCAAAGGGCTCTGGTACTGGAAGCTCTGAGCTGCTGCAGCAACTGTTGGCCAGCTGAGAAGCCCATACTCAAAGCCAAACTTTCACAGTAGGCAGCACTTAAAGAGTTCCCAAATGTGACCAGGGTGGAAACAGGACCAGAAACGATGAAGAGCAGCAGACACATTGGAAAGGCAAGAGATGGAAGCATAGCTGGGGCTACAGGAAACAAGAGACTGCAAAGAGGCAAAGGTGTGTGCTAAGTAAGGGCAAGCACCCCAATTCTGGCGGAGTCTGAGAGAACTGTCAAGGGTTAGAGAGCTGATAATCCCAGGTAAGGGGCTGCAGCTCTTGGTGGTCACAGCTTAGAGCATTAAGCCTCTGCCTTGGGCACAAGAACAAGGAGCTGCTGGCTTTGAAAGCTTGGACCTATAAGCCCCTGGTTCTAAGACTTGGAGCTATATAGCCTCTGGATTGGAAGCCCAGCTCAAGCCTCTGAGCTCAGTGCCACCAACAAACACTTAAGGAAGCCTTTCTTGTCCTATGAGTCAAACATGCCTTCAACCCACTCTCCAGCCCAGGCTTGCCTTGAACTTGCAGCAATCCCCCTGCTCCAGCCTCTCAAGTGCTGGGATTTCAGGTATGCATGGTTAGACTCTACTTGCCAGCCACAGTTTGTATCCAGATAGAGCCAAAGTATCCAGCCAATCTCAGTTACGACATTGCTGAACTAAACACTTAAAAACAGCAAATGAGGGGCCGGAAAAATACTCATTAAGAGTGCTTACTGCCCTTGCTGAGGACAAGAGTTCTACTCACATCAGGCTGCTCAAAACCACCTGTAACTCCTGTTCCAGGGGATTCAACACCTTCTACTGGTCTCTCTGAGCACCCACAAACACCTACACATATTCATATTCACACACACACATATAAAAATAAAACCCATATTTTAAAAAGCTCAAGTGGGAAGTTTTCTACGTTTTAAATTTTGCATATATATCTTTATTTCATATATATCTTTATTTCATGGATGTCTGGTGACACTCATATGCCTGGTGACACTCAAATGCCTGGTGAACTCATATGCCTGGTGACACTCATATGCCTGGTGCTCTTGGAGGCCAGAAGAAGGCATAAGATGTCCTAGAACTAGACTTACAGATGTTTGTGAGTTGTAGTGTTGGTGCTGGAAATACAACCTGGGTCTTCTGAAAGAGCGGCCCATACTCATAGCAGCTGAGCCATCTCTCCAGCCTTTGCTGCTATTTATTGTAAAGAGAACTGTTTAAAACATAAACCTATGCTGCTCAAAGGATTCCTTTAGTCCCCTAGTGAGTGGGCATCATGCTCCCTGGTGTCATGGTCACCAGGTAACTACTTGTGTTTCCTTCCAGCTAACAGGATCCTCTGGAGGGAATGGGACCTGACACTGATGCAGCACTGTCCGTGGGCCAGGCCCAGCACTCAAGACACCTTCCTGTATCAACTAGGACTCAAAATGGGATGTTTCCTAGAGGCATCCCGTGTTCTCTGGCTCCTTGGTATGATCACAGGCTCACAGACACTCAATCTGATGCCGACAGGTCATTTGTAAAGAATTGGCATGACAAGTCGGACACTTTCTTCTTGAAAAATGGAGATGGATATGAAAATATTGAACATCCCGAAGGAATGGCATGATTTATAGAGGCATTAATGAGAGCAGAGCCCTGAACAACGCGACTCTGCATGGCGGCCACAGACTCATCTCCATCTCCTTCTTCCCCTTATTGAGTCTGCAATCCACTAGCCTATCACTATTGCTGTAGCATATGACTGTAGTGTTGAGATGTCAGCTGTGGTGATAAAAGGTGTCTATGGTGCTCCAAAGTATGTCAATGGAGAGAGATGGCCCGGGGACTCAGCATGGGAAATGTTCGATACAGAGACTGACTTTGGATGCCCTCCAAAGTCAGCAGGAGGAATAAGGAACCCCAGAAGTTGCTAAGACCAGGCTGTCCCACCTGAGCACCTAGCTGCTGTTTGCATAGTGCTTGAGAATATCAGAGCATCTCCAGGTTCCAGCTTGTTTCCATGGTTCCCCTGCCCTCTCGTTTCATCCTCATCCAGCACAGTACAGACATGTGACTAAATGGCTTCCCTGGTGACAAACACAATCCTGATTCACATGGGCTCAACACTTCCTGCGGGTCAAGCCTTGTACTAAATGTTTTTAAATGGTTCCTCTTGTTTAACTCTCCAATGACCAGACAATAGACTCCATTATCTGCATGTTTCTATGAAGGAAATTAGTGTGTGTGAAGATCAGGCAACTTGCTCAAGGACATGGGTGATGTCAGGAGGAAGACAAACTTAAGGAGACGGGATGACACCATCATAAACCAACACGTGCTGGGCTTCAAGCATTCTTGCTTGACACCTCCACAAAGGGGGGTGGTAGAAGTGGTAGCAGAACAGACAGGCTGTTCTTACCTCAGATCGAGGTGTGGGGTTCAATGAAGGTTGCCTGAGTGCTATGGAAGAACTACCACAGCCAGGAAGACAGACTTTGATCGTGAGGCATAAACCCACAAACAATGTGGCTCATGTGTGAGGATCCAGCATAGAACACGTTCTAGGTTGTCCCATAGAGACCAATCTGAGGAACTCATGGGCCAACAGTCAAGGTTCACCAGTGAGATTGCCTACACTGTCCACCTGCCACAGAGGTGACAGTGCAGGCTCCACTGGCAAGCAGAATACCCAAGGCATGAGTAAAGTGTTGATGGGAAACTTGAGGGTGGTGATTAGAGCATTCATTGTGTTTAGATCAAGGCTAGCATTTCCCCAGTCACTACTTTTAAGGGGCCTGCCTTGTTTTCAATGCACAGTACACACTGAACAATGGCAAAGCCCACTCCTGCATTCCTCAGCATCCAGTCAGACTGACACATACATGTGCCTAGTGTCAGATCTGGAAGATCATACACATTGCCTCTACTGAGCCCCTTCCATCCAGGCCTGTGGGAGATCGTCAGTTGTCTCTTCTAGAGGAGGAAACAGGCTTGTGGGTCAGATATCCTGCCCATGTGTGCAGGAGGAGACAGTGTTCCAGCAGATTCCTCTGTGGATGGATGCCCCTGGGCTGTGCGGTACACAGCCTCGGCATGCACCAGGTAGTGTGAGGAAGGTTGTGCCACTCGCCAAACATCCACAGAACAGAAACCTTGACCTGTTGCCGCCAAATTTTGCCCACCTACCTCTTTGCCATTATAAGGCCTGGAGAAGGCGCCTCATAAATGCTGGATGATGGCATGGTGTTCTGAGAGGAAGTCCCTGGGGACCATGGTGAGTCATGCAGCCTCACAGCTTAAAAGATCTACACATGGAACTAAGAAGAAAGCAGCCCCTGCTACAGAGTAGGATGAGTCACAACAGGATGAAGTCGAGATTCAAGCCAAAAATCAGAGACCAAGAAGTAGGTGGGAAAGAAGCAGAAGTGTTTTCAAAAAATAAAGACGTACCCTATGCTCGATGAAGCCAAAGCCGTTGACAGCAAATATATGCAGAAAGCCATCATGGAGATAAGCTAATGGAATTTCCAGGGAGCAGAGCCCTGCCCACACAAGGTCTTCTTCTTCCCCTAGACACACTTGCCTTGCAGTCATTCCTGAGAATGGACAATTTAGTTAGCGATGTTTATGGCCATATGGGGACTCAGGCCATTACTACACGCTAATCTCTCCAGCAAGAACTTCACACAGTATCCAACCCAATTCTGGTGGAGGGTTTGAGGGTTGTGGTGAGCAGGTGAGTGAAGGCAGTGCCTGGAGAGGTTGACCATGTGTTACCATTGCCAAGGACAGGACAGAGGCTTTGAGACCATGCAGCTCTAGGACTCCTTTCCTGGCTTCTGACGCCCTGGACATCTCACAACCTGGAGTGCTACAGTGTCTGCCTCATTCCTGCCTCGTTAGTTCCCGTGCCAGAAGAGCACTCTAGGAGCCTCTGACCCCACCCAGCCTCCCCGACCCAGGAAAAGCCCTCTTACCAAACTTGCACCAGAGCCCCACACATACATCCTAAGCATACACTTGTCACCTTCCCAGCCACCTCCATCACAGGAGGATACACTGAGTAACTGAAACCCCTTCTTGGCTTCCAGGACCTGACCTCTGTGTTCCCTTTGGATGATGGAATGCTCTCACTCAGTCCCTGAGCTGGCTCTTTCCTGGTTCTGACTCTAAGTGATGAGTACACGGCTCTGCATTTCCTTCCTTTCTTTCTGTCTATTTTTCTAGGAATCTCATCCTGGTTCTAGGCTCCAGGCACCCTCATCCCTTCCTCCTGCTTCATCTTCTGTTGTTGACAAGGTTCCTTCAGTGCCTAAGAATGACCTTGAAGGAAACAGGACAGATACAACTTCTTATTCCCTGATCTCACCATCACAGCTGTGACGACGTTCTCTTCTGCTTCTCCACAACTCATGATGACCCACCTGCTTTGTAAGCCTCAAATTTCAGGAAGCTTCAAATAATCTCTTTATCCTGTTCTCTCTTGCAGCCCATTGCTGGGTTCTGTCCCATTTAGCTCTCAGGATTTACATCTGTGGAGATCCCTAGCCTCCATGATCTCATGCAGTCGACTCTTCAGCCAGAGATTGGAGGCTGTTTGAAGCCATGTATCAACACATCTAAAATAACCCCACCCGTCAATCACAGCGCTCTAGCCCCTCTGACCCCGTCTTCACCCTGCTGCTCTATTATGTGTAGCCTCACCCATCACAGGTTGTCCTGTTCCTTCAACAAGTGAGGTTCCTCATGTTGGGTCTGGGCTTTCTCCTGTTCCTCTCCTCATGTGCCCCTACATTTTTTTAAATTTATGTTTTATTGCATTATGATGAGAAAAGATACATAATTTCCATTTATCTGAATTTGTTAACAGTTAAAAACATATTTTGAGTGAATAGACTTACATCACATTCTTCTTTCCCTTTTGTACCCCAACTCCTCCTGGAGAGCCCCCCAAACACGCAGTATCTTTCATCTTTTTCATATTCTTTAGAATTTATAAAATATTGTAACAATAAAAATGAGTACTATAAAAGTTGGTTGATATAAGCCGGGCGTGGTGGCACATGCCTTTAATCCCAGCACTCGGGAGGCAGAGGCAGGCGGATTTCTGAGTTCGAGGCCAGCCTGGTCTACAAAGTGAGTTCCAGGACAGCCAGGGCTATACAGAGAAACCCTGTCTCGAAAAACCAAAAAAAAAAAAAAAGTTGGTTGATATAAAACAACAATCAATTGAACAGTCTTATGTAGATGTTTGTCTATAGCAATACTGAAAATACATGTTTTTCTCAAATTTTAAGTAACTCCAAATATATTAACTGTATGATATTTAAAAATAATATATCACTATAAGGTTTTTTGGGTTTTTTGTTTTGTTTTGTTTTGTTTTGTTTTGTTTTTGGTTTGGTTTGGTTTGGTTTTGGTTTTTCGAGATAGGGTTTCTCTGTGTAGCCCTGGCTGTCCACCCGGCTCACTATTAGTTATTTAATGAACATAAATAAAGTCTTTTTGTTTCTTTGTTTGTTTGTTTGTTTGTTTTTCAAATAGCTTTGACCAAGCAGGAAATCTGTATCCAAAAATCATGCCTACAATTCCTTCCTTGACGCAGCAGAACTGTCAACTCTTAGCTTATCTACTATGGAGGTAAAATCCTTTGGTGATGTGAGGGGTATTCAAATACAGCCTTACTACAATGAACTCCAATGTCCAAAAATTGTTCTTATTTTGTGTTTGTGCCCCTACATCTTTTTTTTTTTAAGATTTATTTATTTATTTTATGTGAGTACATAGCTGTCTTCAGACACACCAGAAGAGGGTATCAGATCTCATTACAGATGGTTATGAGCCACCATGTGGTTGCTGGGAATTGAACTCAGGACCTCTGGAAGAGCAGTCGGTGCTCTTAACCACTGAGCCACCTCTCCAGCCCATGCCCCTACATCTTATGTGTATTGTCCTCCCACCTCTTATACTGTTACTACTTCTGCTCTCATCCTCTTTTGTCATAAACTATCTATCTCATTGGCGTTCTTTCTCCTTTCTCTTAACCCTTTTTACCTACTCTGGTTGTAATTATGCTCAGAATTGCAGCCCTAAGCTATTCTCATTCACTTATTTGCTTATTTATTTACTTTATCATCATTGTATATGGGTGGCATGTGTGATGTGTATATGTGAGTATGAGTATGTACCTGCCGTGGATCACATGCCATGGAACACACATCAGAGGACAACTGTTTAGGGTGGGCTTTCTCTGTGTCCAATTGTGAGTTCCAGAATGGAACTCAGGTTGTCAGGTAATAGCAAAAAGCACTATTTCTTTCTGGGCCATCTCACTGGGGAGTAAATTTCTACTGACCCAAACAGAAAGGGATCAGGCCTAAAGGAGGGAACTCTCCTCCAAAAACCTGTGTCCTTGGGCATATTCTGAGAACTAAGCCACCTACAAGAACAATGAGAGACCAGGTCCTTCATTGCACCTACTTGGGTGCATGGGGCAGGAAGAGCTCAAGTAAAAAGCTGTCCTGCGCTAAGAATGAGTCTGAGGCTACTCTGGATAACTTAGACACCTTTTCTCAAAGGAAAACGGAAAACTACAGCCCCCCAAACCAATGTAAAAACTGCCAGTCTGGGGCAGTTTCTCCCTGTTCCACATTGGAGCCAAAGCCATCATTATAGCAGCAGCTGGTAACACCCGGATTGGAAACAGCAGAACAACAGCAGGGACGGTCAACAGAATCTGACCATCAGATTCCAGCTTCAGAGAAAGGGCTACTTCTACCTTCAACCCCAAGCCTGGCAGCTGTCTGCTCACCACCGTACCATGAGAAATAGCTTTACCATTCGCTCATCCATCACTGCCTTGGGTTCCTTTCATCAGGATTTGGATTTTGATCAGTCATGTTTCTATAATTATATGTCAGAATTATATTTCACTCAGAAAACCAATTTAAAGCCCAAAGTATAGGTCTTCTATTTAGACACTCAAGAGAAGGCACCAATAAAAGGGGGATTTGTGGACCTCAATCGGGCAATAACCCAAGGACAGAGTGGCCAGTGACCAATCAGTGTTAACGTTTGAGCTGGTAGGGCGGGTGCTGTAACTCAGTGCTAGAGTGTTTGGCTAGCATGCATGAGACCCTGGGCTCAAACCCCAGTACTGCCGAACAAGCACTTAACTCTCCTACAGCGTGGACTGTAGCTGTTCCAATGAGTACTCTTTGTGGGCAGAGCATAACAAACGGGGTGAAGGCTTTTCTTTTCAGGTTCAGGAGCTTTTGCCCTGTGAGAGCCATCAGAACTCGGGAGAGGTAGGATTTGTTTCTGGGCCCTGAGGTCCAGGGCCCTTCATTGCACTTACTTGGCTACATGGGGTTAGAAGGATCTGAAGAAGACCTTCCTCCGCTAAGAACGAGTCCGAGGCTAGTCTGGATAAATTAGAGACCTTTTCTCAAAGTAACAAAGGAAAGTGGGGCCAAGGTGTTGCTCAACAGATAGAGTGCTTTCCTAACATGCACGAAGCCCTAGGGTTGACCCCTCTGTACCACACAAATGAATGCGGTGTCACATACCTGTATTCCCAGCATTTGGGAAGCAGAAAATCAGAAGTTCAAAGTAATGCGTGGCTCGGAAGTGAGTTTGAAGGCATGGGATACATGAGATCCTGTAAGTATCTACCCCGCCTCCCACTCCCACCCCACCTCCCCAAAAAAGAAAAACGTAGAGCCTGAGTTTGGGCTAAGTAGCAGAGGGTGTACCTAGGATGTGAAAACTCCACCTGTCTGCTCTCATCTCCATTCTCCTTCTTTTTTTATTTTTTTTTCATTTTTTATTAGACATTTTCTTCATCTACATTTCAAATATTATCCTGAAAGTCCCCTATACCCTCCCCCACCCCGCCCTGCTCCCCAACCCACCCGCTCTTTCCCATCATCCACTGGGCTCTGCAAATGCTGCGCTTCTTGTCAGCTTGTTTCTCTCTCACACACAAGCTCTCTTCCGGGTGGGTGTCTCCCTGCATAACTCCCTGCCCACATCCCACACAGCCAGGTTGAATCTCTTGGATGACCTTCCCAGAACCTCAACTACTATTCCAGGCTGTTCCCCACTGGTTCAAGCTTGTCCTTCAGGCATTTACTGTCTACTCCACTTTCAAATTGTACCCATATAAACCTAGGTTTGCTTTAATGCTAAAGCTGAGGGGTGGGGGTGGGAGAACCAGTGCTCAAAGCAACGAGCTGCAGGGCATCAGGAACATTGGACAGTGCAGGGAAATTCACACGGGATGGTGAGTCATCTGACCATTTTTAGTGCCATTTACAATAAGCCAAATGGCTCTAATATGGCTAATTGTCTCACGTGAAGTCTCCCCACAACCCCAGTTCAGGATTCTCCTGCCTTAAGCCAAAAAATCTAACCCCAAGAAGAAGACATCTATCTCCTCAAAAAACTGTGTGTGTTTCTTTCCAGTGTTTGCCTTCACTGTGAACCTAAGTGATTCATGACGTGATTTTATCCAGCTGCCACAAAATGTGACTTTTTGATACTTTCTAAAGATTAATTTTTAAACATAAATCAGTCTGTAAATGAAATAGAATGAGGTTTAAAATCATCTTTCAGTTCACTTCTATTTTAATGCTAAGATTAACAGACCTGTCTAAGATTTAAAATTTTTCTCTTTTGCTCATTTACTATCTTAGAGTTAAATATTTATTATTAATATTAATGAAAACTAAAAAATGATTAATTAGACCTAAATTATAATCAAGTCAATTTTTTTCAAATTAATGCGTGATCCCAAAACAAACACTGATCACTCCTTTCAGCTCATAATGTAATTACAGAGACAGTCAACCTGCTATTTATCTAGATATCCACTCAACCGTGTTATAAACTATTAATTTTCAGAGAAAGCACAGTTGCCAAGCACTGTCTGCTTCTGTGTGAGCATCTAAGATATATTCATTGCTCCCCAACCCACTGTAATGGCAAACGAGAGTGACAGCATTTCTGGCACCAGCTGCCTATTACCCCAGCGCAACTATGGAAGGACTGGACCGTTTCAGTAAACAAGTGCAGAGTAAGTTTCAGTATCTCTCTCTCTCTCTCTCTCTCTCTCTCTCAGTGTGTGTGTATGTGTACATGTTTGTATGTATGTGTGTATGTGCTATATCTTCCTCAGTCACTTTCCATCACACTTTTGAGACAAGGTTTTTCACTGAACCTAGAGCTTACCCAGCAAGCTCCAGGGATCTGCCTCTTCTGGCCTTTCCAGAGATTATAGACATGAAAGCCCAACTCTTTATGTGCATGCTGGAGATCTGAACTCAGGTCTTAACACCTGCATTAGAAGAACCTTCTCAGCCTTGGGGCTTGTGAAATGCTGAGAGTAGCACATGCAGTCTAGAAGGTTTTGCATCTTCAATAAAAGCAGATGGGGTGGATCCCCGAGTGGGGCAGTAGACACTAGGCAGATGCCAACAAGAGCCTGCTGAAAGGAGCCTGATATAGCTGTCTCCTGCGAGGCTCTGCCAGTGCCTGACAAATACAGAAGTGGATGCTCACAGTCATCCATTGGATGGAGCACAAGGTTCCCAATGAAAGAGCCAGAGAAATACCCAGGGAGCTGGAGGGGACTGAAGCCCCATAGAAGGAACATCAATATAAACTAACCAGTACCCCCAGAGCTCCTTGGAACTATACCACCAATTAAAGAAAACACATGGTGGAACTTGTGGCTCTAGCTATATATGTAGCAGAGGATGGCCTAGTCGATCATCAATGGGAGGAGAGGCCCTTGGTCCTGTGAAGCCCCAATTTCCTACTATGGGAGAATGCCAGGACCAGGAATGGGAGTGGATAGGTTGGGGAACAGGGGGAGAGGGAGGGGAGAGGGGATTTTCAGAGGGGAAACTAGGAATGGGGATAACATTTGAAATGTAAATAAAGAAAATATCTAATAAAAAAGATTTTTAAAAAAAGCAGATGGATTGTGCAAGAGGCCCATGGAAAGAGGATCAGAGTTGCTGAGTGTTCTGTTGACATAGGGACTGAGCAGAAAAGAAACATCAGGGGACAGAATGAGAAATGATAGGAATAGAGAAGTCAAGAACATCCCGATGTAACTGAAGGATGGGAGTGGATCTTCAAGGTTCAGGAAGCATGTTACCATGTGTCTTAGTCAGGGTTTCTATTCCTGCACAAACATCATGACCAAGAAGCTGTTGGGGAGGAAAGGGTTTATTCAGCTTATATTTCCACATTGCTGTTCATCACTGAAAGAAGTCAGGACTGGAACTCAAGCAGGTCAGGGAGCAGAAGCTGATGCAGAGGCCATGGAGGGATGCTCTTTACTGGCTTGCTTCCCCTGGCTTGCTCAGCCTGCTCTCTTATAGAAGCTAAGACTACCAGCCCAGGGATGGCACCACCCACAAGGGGCCTTTCCCCCTTGATCACTAATTGAGAAAATGCCTTACAGTTGGATCTCATGGAGGCATTTCCTCAACTGAAGCTCCTTTCTCTGTGATAACTCCAGCTGTGTCAAGTTGACATAAAACTAGCCAGTACACCATGTGTCTTAATAACATATAAAAACAAGCTAAGTGTAACTTCAGAACCTCCAAAAGTAGAGGTAGGTGGAGTAGAGATTTGTGGCTGGACTGAGCTACACATAGAGCAAGACCTTGTCTCAAAATAAATAAATAAATAAATAAAAACAAGCCTGCAAACAGAAAAGTCTAGAGGAAGCTCTGGACGTGGAGCAGTTTTTCTGGTCACTAACTACAAAGTTCAGGGAACACGAATTCCACTAAAAAAGTATATTCAACAAATAACAAACAAGTATAAACAACAAATTCCACACAGAGGACCATGATTTATAAGAAAAAGGGGGTGTGCTGTAAATTCGCCTTAGAAATGTCCTCACGGGGGTTGGAGAGATGGCTTAGTGGTTAAGAGCACTGACTGCTCTTCCAGAGGTCCTGAGTTCAATTCCCAGCAACCACATGGTGGCTCACAACTACCTATAATGGGATCTGATGCCCTCTCTGGTGTGTCTGAAGACAGCAACAGTGTTGTAGTCACATACATTAAATAAATTAATATTTTTTTTAAAAGGAAAAAAAAATATCCTCACAGACATCTCCAAAGGTCTGTCTCTGGGCTAATTCTAAATCCCACCAAGCTGGCAATCAGGAATAGTGATTTCACAACAATGTTTTAAATTCTTTTGTCCCCCATGTCCTTAGGCATGAAAACTACCAATATAAAAAATAAATAAAGAAAAAGAGCAGAGTAAATAACCTCTAGATAATCCTTTGAGGGCAGCAAAGTATGACCACAAGGCAGTTTAGAACTAAAAGGTCATAAAAAGTTGTTAAAAATGATACAACACAAGTTTTAAACAGCCTTTAAGAGAGTTCAGGATGAGACAGTAGAGCACATATAAGAATTAGAAAACACAGAGACATTTATCTCACATCTCAGTCTAAGCAGGAGCAAAGAATTCAAGGATGAATGACACAAGAGAAAGTCCAGAAAGGAGCAACAGATCCAAGAAAGAAAATGGTTTTAATTGAAAATAATAAATGAAAAAGTATTAAGAATTGTTTAAGAAAGAAAACAAATTTTGAAAATGGGCAAAAACAAAACAAGAATTAAACATACAGATAACAAGAATCCCTGAAGGAGACCATTAAATCTCAGAAAGAAAACAAATATTAAAAACATAATTCAAGGAAAAACTCCCTGGAATAAATGAGAGAGATATTCAAATGTTTATTAAGAGGGTGTGCTGCCCACCAGAGACTACTGTCTCTAATGGCCAGCAGCAAAGCACTGGCTGGTGAAATCACTGAGTTGAAAACACAAAAACAAAGTTTTGAGCATCTAGAAAAAAACTTAAAGGCTTATAGGGGAAGGGAAGTTCATTGATCCTGAGAGAGTATTACCTGTTATGTTTCCAGCTAGGTGAAGATAGAATGCACTTAATTTCAAGGGAAAGAATAGAAAGCCAGAAATATTTTTTATACTTGTGGATATGAAAAATTATTTAATGACCACACTCCTGAGATTATATATCTTTAAAACACTCCAATAGTCTTACAAGAAAGTTTGTTTGTGAAGGAAAATTAACATTAAAATATATGTTAACACAGAAAGACTCCCTTGACCAGCAGGTAGGAAGAAGTACTAAGCTGTGGGTTTTTATACCCAGCAAAACTGACTTTCAAATATGCAATTACATCATTGTGAACCTACAAGAATAGTGTTCTCATCAGCTCTTCTGGAGGTCTGTCTCTGGGCTAATTCTAAACCCCACCAAGCTGGTGATCGGAACTAGCCATATTACATACAGTGCCTTAAGTTCCTTTGTCTCCCAGGTCCTTAGGCATAAGAACCATCACTATAAATAAATAAATAAATAAATAAATAAATAAGTAAATAAATAAATAAATAAAATACAGTGAAGAACAGGAATAACAACAACAAGCTGGAGAAGATGCCTTTTTGCGTTCTGCCACCTAGCACTTGAGTAAGAAGGTCAATGTCAATATAGGAAAGATATTTTCCTAGTCTAACTACTAAGAAGGCCTAGAAAGAATAACTCATCCAAGTCTTGGGTGAGCTTAGTGGTAGGGCACTTGCCTAGCATATATCATGCCTGGGACCCATCCCCTGTACTTCAAATAAAAATCCAGTAGCAACTAAGTTCTTTGGAGCTCACAGGGTCATCTTGGAATACAGCAGCTCACTAAAAGACATCAATGCTTCATTGAGATGTGACTGACTCTGAGCCTTCAGCTAAAAAAAAAAAAAACAAAAAAGACCTGTAATATCATTTAATGTCAACTTGTATGGAAGCTGGCCAAGCTTCAAAAGATGCTGACATTACATCTCAAAAAGTCAGGAATCAAGGTGAACTGCCTTCTACTCATGAAAGTTAAGAGTCGTGAGTACTCTGCTGGGCGTGGTGGCGCACACCTTTAATCCCAGCACCTGGGAGGCAGAGGCAGGCAGATTTCTGAGTTCTAGGCCAGCCTGGTCTACAGAGTGAGTTCCAGGACAGCCAGGGCTATACAGAGAAACCCTGTCTCGAAAAACCAAAAAACCAAAAAACCAAAAAAAAAAAAAAAAAAGAGTCATGAGTACTAAGCATATTAATACTTGTGAAAAGAAATACATAGGCTTGGTGACACAGGTTCCAACTACTTAGAAGGCCAGATTATTGAGGCAGATTATTGAGTCCATGTCTCAAAATAAAAAAGTTAAAGCTATAGCTATAGCTTAATAGTAGAACACTTGCTTAGCATGCCCAAGGTCATGGGTTCAGTCCCTAGAACCATCAAACAGTAACAAAGCAAAGGACCCTTTAGTGTAAACTCATAACTTCATAACATCTTTATAATGAAAGGACTACTATTGGGACTCAGTATATATATATATATATATATATATATATATATATATATATACTGATATATATATGTACTGATATATATATATACTGATATATATATATATATATATATATATATATACACACTGATATATATATATATCAGTGTAAAGTCTGGTTTTCTTTTAGGTGAGACTATGTAAAGTAGGGCCGCTGAAGGACACACACACACACACACACACACACACACGAGATGATTAAGGTCTGGTAGTTGAGCTATTGCCTGCTGCTTACCATGTCAACAGCTCCTCTCCCTATATCCAGTCCTTCTCAGTTCTCCAGCATCTTTTTTTGACCCAAGAATCTCCAGACTTGTTGCTGCCTTGGTGTTCTATGGTGCTATCTGGTCTAAACACTACGCCCCCAGGTATTTGCAATTCTCCTTACCATTCCTCCAATTCCTCCACGGGAGACACGGTTAAAAGTGCACACATAGAGCTAAAACTTTGGCACAGAAGTGGAGCATTTGCTTGGCACTGCCTGAATCAAAGTGGGCATGGGCAAGTGTGCCACTCAACACCCCTTCTTAAGGTTTCCCTAAATGGGTGAGTGTTACTTAAATTCCTTCCCTGGGGAAAATAAGGTCTGTCCCTCAGTCTAAGGTCCTAAGGGCAAATTGAGGCACAATTCTACCAAAGTTCACTCCAGGGAACCAATGAGTTTATTGGGTTACTTACAGGGGTGTGGGTGTTCCTTTACCAAAGGCTTCACCAGAAAGCCTTTCCACAGCAGGGATGATGGCTCTCCCATTGCCACATAGATGGAGACCACCCCCAACCCTACATGCATATAGTCTTGCCTAGACTATATACTTGAGTCCCTCCCAAGGCCATGTGTGATTAGGGCAGAGCAGGTGCTGGATACTCAAGTGAGAGTCTGGTGACCTTCCTTATTATCTGTGAAAGGATATAAAGAATCAACACATCCAGCTGGGGTAATCCCTTTAAAAGAGGCTGAATCCAAACTCCTCATGATGTCAGTTGCTTCCTCAGAGGACCATCACTTACAACAGTGGGCCATTGTCTCCTCCCACTGTAGGCTAGCTGAACTGTTTCCTGCCCACTGGAGAGGATAATCCATCTCTGAGCAGAGCTTGCCACTCACATCCTGAGTCTATAGACTTGGCTAGGCTCCAAGATTCAGCGACTAGAAGTTGTAGGTGACCTCTGACCCTCATCTGCTGCCATAGATGTGAACTTCTACAGCTTCCATCACTGACTGTGCTGTGTAACAGTTTCTGTTTGGGGGGCCATAGAGCTTATGTGTAATGTGGATTTTAGGTCTTTTCTGTCTGACAAATCCCAGACCTCTTTAATATCTGCATTTGTTTCTGATCTGCTCTTCCCCTGGCTCAGGGACATGTTTTCCTGCCTCTTTACATGGTGGATAACTTTTTTTTTTTAAAGAGCAGATAATTGACATTATGAACTTTATAATTTTGGGTGTTAGATATTGTATTAGGGTTTTATTGCTGTGAGGAGACACTATGACCAAGGCAATTCTAATAAAGGACAATATTTAACTGGGGCTAGCTTTTAGTTTCAGAGGTTTAATCTATTATCATCATGACAGGAAGCATGGCAGTGTCCAAGCAAACATGGGTGCTGGAGAAGGAGCTGAGAGTTCTGCATCTTGGTCCAAAGGCAGCCAGAAGACTCAAATCACATTGGCCAGACTTAAGCATATAATAAGACCCCAAAGCCCTTCCTACACAGTGACACACTTTCTCTAACAAGGCTCCTCCTCCTAATAATTCCCCTTCCCATGGGTCAAGTATATTCAAACTACCACAGACATCATGCATCCTTTAATAATCCTTGGACTTTGTCATGGGGTGCACTTAAGTCCCCTGGGCTCAGCTTCATTGCCTTGACATTGGTTCTTTGTTTTATTAACAATCAGAGCAACCTATGGCTTGCTGCTGCGCTGGCCTTTCTGCAAAGGTGGGAGCCTTCCTTTGGATGACAGCTTGGCATCCTTCACTTGAGAATAGTTTCCCATGTTGGTTTCAAGAAAATTTCATTACTGACCCATCTCTGAGAACATTTCTCTCTCTCTCTCTCTCTCTCTCTCTCTCTCTCTCTCTCTCTCTCTCTCTCTCTCTCTCTCTCTCTTCTCCTCCTCCTCCTCCTTCTCCTCCCCCTCCCCTTCTCCCTCCCCCTCCCCCTCCCCCATCTTACCTACCATACTACATTGGGTGGTGGTAAACATAGTCAACTTGACAGGATCTCTTAATCACTAAAGAGACAAACCTTGGGGTGAGTCTGAGAAATTATCAAGATTAGGGTAGTTGGTATTGGAAAACGCACCCTAAATAGGGATCGTGCCATTCCAGCAGCGATTGTCCTACTTAGGGTTATTATTGCTGGGCTGAGCCTCTGTGACCAGAAGCAGAGTTTGTTCAGCTTACGCTTTCACATCATAGTCTATCCTCAAAGGGAGTCCGGACAGGACTCAAACTGGGCAAGCACCAGGTGGCAGAAGCTGATGCAGAGGCCACAGTGGGATGCTGCTACCCAGGGCTTGCTGAGCCTGCTTCTTCTTGCCCACAATGGTCCAGAACCTCTCACAGCACCAGTTTTCACCCCACTCTGCTTCCTGCCTGGAGGTGCAATGTGATGGGCTGCCCCAAGCTCCAGGTAATGTCTTCTCCACCACGATGGGGGAGTATCCCTGACCCTGTGAGCCAAAACACACCTTTCCTTCCTTACGTTGCCTTTTTTCCTTTTTTAAAGATTTTATTTATTTTATGTATGTGAGTACATGGTTGCTGTCATCACACACATTAGAAGAGGTCACTGAATCCCATTACAATTGCTTGTGAGCCACCATGTTGTTGCTGGAAATTGAACTCAGGACCTCTGGAAGAACAGTCAGTGCTCCTAACCACTGAGCTATCTCTCTAACACCCTTAAATTGTGTTTGTTAGACTTTTTATCATGGTGATGAGAAAACCAGTCCAGTAGGCTTCTCTGAAATTCCAAATCTGCCTCCACTCTGAGCTTTAGGCTCTCCAGAGCCCCCTGTTTTGTTCTGTGGCTCAGCATCTGCCTTCATAAAGAGAGTAGAGAAACAATAGTGCATACCACACTTGTTTCTTTTTCTTTTTCCTTTTCTTTCTCTTTCTTTCTTTCTTTCTTTCTTTCTTTCTTTCTTTCTTTCTTTCTTTCTTTCTTTCTGTCTGTATTTCTTTCTTTCTTTCCTTCTTTCTTTCTTTCTTTCTCTTTATTTTTATTTTTATTTTTTTAATTTTTTTTGAGACAGGGTTTCTCTGTATATCCCTGGCTGTCTGGAACTCACTTTGTAGGCCAGGCTGGCCTTGAACTCAGAAATCCACCTGCCTCTGCCTCCCGGGTGCTGGGATTAAAGGCATGCGCAGTTTCTAAAACCCACAATTCTGAACCACTTATAGCCATGATGGCAAACTGTTGCTTCATCTGGGTCCTTGCTGTGTGAATCTCTGCTCATAATACTCCATGAAATTTGCAGAAAGCAGAGTGGTCAGGTTACAGTGTCAGAGTTGGACAGCTACCAAGGTCTCTGGCTGACTATGTGAATGAATGTAGCATTTCGAAGGACACTGAGGTCCCAGGAGTGGCCTGGCAATCTAGATCCAAGCTCCATCAGTTCCAGGCAGCTTCTTTTGTAACAACTGTCCCTGGCCCCAGTCAGAGCTCATTTCCTGTGTACAGGGAAGTACAGCTTGGTCTGCATCTAAAGTCAAGTCACACAGGCCCCCAGGGCACACCAGCAGCCTGGATGCAGAATCCTCCACTTAATAGTATATTTGTTCTGTGTGAGTGATAAAAGTTTAATGCCTGGGGGAGGCCTTACTCACCTTTATGGAGATGGCTAAGCAGGGCACCTGTTGGCTGAGGAGGGAACACATAGGCATAGGCAGTCAATACGGATAGGTTAGCTTGTTGATATGCAGCCACTCCCAGTCACTGCTACTTAAAGTGGCCTTGAGTCCCCATGCCTCTCTTCCCAGCACCTCCATCTCACTTCAGAAAAAGTGTCAAACATACAAACAAAGCAGAGGAAAGCCCAGACCCTTCACCAAGTGTAAATAATTTTGCTTTATTTTGCACATGGCGACCAGATCAGGACCTTGTGTGTCATGTTTTGAGATGGCGTTTCTTGCTGAAGCAGAAGCTTTTTGTTTTGGCATTGGATGACTGGCTGGCCAGCGAGTTATCTGGATCTGCCTGCCTCCACCCTTCCTCCATGTTAGGGTTACAGGCCAACGTGGTCACGATTAGCTTTAAAACAACAACAACAACAATAACAACAGTAACAGCAGCAGGAGCAGCAACAACAGCAACAGCAGCAGCAACAACAGCAACATTTTGATTCATACTCAGACCCTCACACATGCAGCATAAGTACTCATATCTATTGAGCCCATCCCCCCCCCAGCCCTCTATGTTTATTTTAATTATTTCCCAGTCTCTTCTATTTCTGTAAACTGGAAGTTTGGTCCACAGTCACACTTATTCGTGACACTGTACTACAGTGCACATCTGATGTGAGGTTTGTACCTGCCCCTGGATCAGTGGTCCAGCATCTAGGTGCCTCTGCAGCAATAGCAACCCCCTCCCCTTTCGGCTGTTAAACCAGCTCTGCTTAGGCCTCTGTCTATGAATAGACTCCTCATTTCCTTGTCCACTTTCATCTGCTTGCCTCCCAGACTGGCCATGTCGATTTATGGGGCTTTTTGGTACCTCTACCAGAACATAACTTTGCTGTCTTTATCTCCTGGGTTTGCATAGTAAAAGCATTCAAATTAAAAGTACTTGTGTGTGGTAACACATGTCTAGAAGCCTAGAACTTAGGCGATGGAGGCAGGGGGATCAGGAGTCCAAGGCCATCTTCTGTTGGCTGTATCTGAGGGTGAACTTGAGGGCAGCGGTGGCTACATGAATCTGTCTCTCACACATGAAATTAACCCAGGGTGGTACTCATACTTATAATCCCAGTGTTTGGGAGGCTGAGGCAGGAGTTGACCAAGGCTGCACAGTGAGAGACACTTTAAAAAATTAAAAAAAAAATCAAGATTTTAAATTAATATTGTGCTGATCCCTGATTCTGCCAGCCCCCTGTTTCAATGGGAACTTGCTAGTCTGTGCTCCTGCTAATGCTTCAGCTGGGCCATTGGGCTATGGGTTTCCGGGTGGACTGCAGCCCTGGCTCCCTACCCTGTGGTTACGAGATCCATCACTGATTTCAGGAGCTCCGGGCCTTGCAGCCAGTTGGCAGAGGTGTGAGGTCTGGCAGGAGATCTGTGGCTATGAGTCAGGAGTTCAAAATGCCACTGCCACAATCCCAAGGCTCAGGGAACCAACGAATACTGAGCCAGTGTGGTCACACAGGACAAGGAGATAGTGATATTTTGAGCCACAAGATGTGACTATGCCTGCCTGTGGGTGATGACCAATCTGTGAGCTTCAAGGAATATGGGCATACGGAAAAGTCTCCAGCCGTATTGCCTCCAACACATGGCCATGGCTCACCTGAAGTTTTAAAACTGACTTAGAGGCCAGAGAAATGAGTGTAAGTCTGTAGTGAAATGAGACAAGTCTGCCTGCTGTCAAGCCCTTGACCTCTAAATTGATATCTGGGAGGTAGGAGGAGAGAACTGATTACAGCAAGTTGTCTTCTGACCTCCAAGTATGCTGTGGCAGATCCCTCCCTTCAATAATAAAATAAAAATGTAACGTAAGGTTAAAACTCTGATTTGTAAGTCTATTTTAGCATAGCATTCTTACAAGAAATCAAAATCCAGATTAAGTCAGGATGTATGTATATGTTTGTATAGGTGTGTGCTCCTGCACACATAGATATATGTGCACATGTGTGCATGTGCAGGTATAGGTTCACGTCAGTGCATTCTTCAATGGCTGGCTACGTCTCTCATTACACCTGGATCTCATGGGTTAGGCTAATCTGGCTAGCCAATGAGCTCCTGTCTCTGGCTCCCCATCTGGGGTTCCAGGTGTGTGTTGCCATGCTTGTTTTTTTTTTTTTTTTAATCTGGGGGATCCAAACTTGCATATTGGGCATTTCACCCACTGACCTACTACTCTAACTTCCTATACCAGTCATTTTTTATTTTATCAGAGTGAAAATGAGTACCATGAGGTTACTGAACAATGAACACGGAGGAAGGGAGAGACAGGAGGCCGTCAGCTATGGGTCTGCTGCTGATTTATATAGCTACACTCTCTGGAGAGCCTCAGGATGTCCCATGAGGTTGGTGCCAGCAGTCCTGGTTCATGTATGGGGCTGTCAGGACCCTGAAGTTTAGCACCAGGAGGATGAGGCAGAAGCAACAGCAGAGTGACTGACTGCACAGCTGGCCACAGCAGGGCATGCTTTCAAGGACTGTTGGATCTCAGGCGCCTGGTTGTTCTCAACACAAGCCATCTGCCCTCATATGAAGCCTCAAAACAGAACTGAAATGAGGCACAGAAGATAATATGGGTGCTCCTGAAATCTATCTTCCTGGTTTTCTTCATGAATTTTCAAAATCCCAGGAAGACCTAGAAAGCCCTTCTATCCAGGAGCATCTCTGTGGGTCACGTCTCTGAATAAGCCTTACTGGTTTCTCCCTTCCTTTAAAAACCAGCATTTCTTTCCACCCCAGGCCCCTTGCACATCCACTTAATTCCCCACTTCCCCTTACTCATTTCTGCTTATCCTTAAAGTCCAGGCTTAAGACAGTTTTCTCAGGGAAATTCTTTTGACCTAAAGTGGGCCAGGCACTTGACTCTGAGCTCTGAGCACCCCACTTCTGGTTAGCACCTTTGGTTGCTTCTCCTTGGAGCAGGTGAGTCACTGGACCCCACCCTCGAGGCCTGAACCCTTGAGGTTTCCGATTGCCTGCTTTTAGTGAATGCTGGAGGCCACGTGGGAGGTGAGCCCTGGCTGCTTCCCTTTGCAGGACTGAAGTTCCTTATCAGTGAAAGGAGCCTGTGACTTTCTATGAATCAGTGGCTGAATTGCTAGAAATCTTACTTGTATATTATCTTGAACCGGGGAGGTTCTGTCTCACCTTCCCCATTCAGGAGCTCCTGGCTATTTAAGCTGCATTCTGGACGGGTTGATATAACTGCTCCAGGCCGGGGTGGCCCTGTCTACAGCAGGTAGGTACCTGACCTTTCCAATTCTAGATGAGTTGGCCCCTCTCTTGCTCTGACATGCAATCTTACACAATGTAGCCTTCATTCTTTTAAACTTTCATTCCTTTAGTCCTTGAAGATTCCCAGGCTGGCGTCTTTGTCATTGTTTCTAGGATGCAAGGGAGAGAGGGCACACAGTAGAATATGCAAGCTCATTTGCCCCTTCTAATAGATTGCTGTGGACCCGAGGTCCCCTTGCACCCCTCCCCTTAGTTTTAACCTTGAAGAAATCAGAAGTATGCTCTTTCTCTTCAACGAGGCGGCCGAGCAGCAGACGCCAACATGCAGATCTTCGTGAAGACCCTGACGGGCAAGACCATCACTCTTGAGGTCGAGCCCAGTGACACCATCGAGAATGTCAAGGCCAAGATCCAAGACAAGGAAGGCATCCCACCTGACCAGCAGAGGCTGATATTTGCGGGCAAACAGCTGGAGGATGGCCGCACCCTGTCCGACTACAACATCCAGAAAGAGTCCACCTTGCACCTGGTGCTGCGTCTGCGCGGTGGCATCATTGAGCCGTCCCTTCGTCAGCTTGCCCAGAAGTACAACTGTGACAAGATGATCTGCCGCAAGTGCTACGCACGCCTGCACCCTCGTGCAGTCAACTGCCGCAAGAAGTGCGGCCATACCAACAACCTGCGCCCCAAGAAGAAGGTCAAATAAAGCTGGGGTCATACCTGACCTGTGACCCCGGGACCAAATAAAGTCCCCTTCCATCGACTGGAGCAGAAAAAAAAAAAAAAAAAAAGAAATGTGGGTGGCTGGCACTGGCTGAGTCTGAGACCAGCCTCCTTCAGATTAGAGTTGCTAGGAGCTGCCTGTTCTAAGCAGGGACTGGCTTCCTTTCTCTTCCCACTTCCTCTCTTTACCCACTTCAGCAGGCCCAACTCCTACTGAACGCCTCAAAGTTGCTACAAACCAGGAGCCTCTTTGTGCAGCTCCAGACCCTCAACACCCAAAGAGATCTGGGCTGTTAGAAACACCCAGGGGATGCAAAGTCTTTTCCTAGGCTTCTCTTACCAGTGCTGACTGTACATCACCGCTCCTATCAGCTACTAGGCACGCTCAATGTGCTCAGACCCTGGCAAAATGGGTGCCCACTTTGTGTTTCCTGAATGAATGAATGAACCACGATGAACTCCTAGCTCTGCTCCAGCGCTCTCCACCAGGTCAGAACTGGGGTTTCCGCACTTCACACCAGTGAGTACATGTGTGGTGTCTGACTATTTGTGTTAGATCCAGGCCTAGAGGGCTGTAAGGATTTGTGGTGTGTGTTCGCGTGCGCACGCGCGCACGCTTGCGTGTGAAAAGATAGCACTCTGTGAGGTGCAGGGTACAGTGTTCAGGATGGTGTGCGTGTGTTGTGTGTGTGTGTATGCGTGTACCCTGTATGGTACAGAGTGCATAATGATTGGGATGCTGGGTGCTTGGTGTTCAAAGTAGAGTGTGGGATACCCGATAAAGAGTGCTGGATGCGGTGCAGAGTAGCCGGTGCAGGGTGAGGACCATACAGTGCAGATTAGTAGGTGCGAGGTGCACGGTGTTCAGTGGAAAGGATGTGAGTTGCACGGTTCCTGCAGCATGCAGGGCGTCCGTGGGCTCCGGGCAGCGGCCTGGGTCCCTCGAGGGACCCGGCGGGCCGAGCCCCAGGGCACGCGCGCCTGGGCGGGCTACAGCCGGCCGCCGTCCCGCCTCTCGCCGGCGCTCCCGGCCTTTCCCATCCGGCCCGCGACGCTCCGCCCGCCCCGTCCCACATGACACCGCCTCCGCCGCAAACTTTTTCCTCCCCATCCTGTCGCGGCGGGGAAGGAATGGAAGATGGCGGCCTAGGCGCAGAGTTTCCTGCCCGAGCAGCGGCGGCAGCAGCGGCGGCTCCAGTGGGCTGCGGCCAGCGCCACCATGACGCGCTGGGTCCCCACCAAGCGAGAGGAGAAGTACGGCGTGGGTGAGCAGCGCGCCGCCCCGCGCCCGCCCCGCGCGCAACTTCCCCGCCGCGGCGCCCAGCCTGTTGCCGCGCGGTGCGGAGCCCGGCCCGCCCGGGGCTGGAGCCCGCGTGGGGAACCCGGGAACCCTCCGGGGTCCACCGTGCTCCTCATTCCCGCGCATTCGCTCTGTCGTAGTCCCGTGTGCCCCTGCGTGCGCGGGGCTCCCGGGGTCATTGTTTGTGTGCGTTTTGGCTTCTTCGGGAAACTTCTGTTTGGCATCCGGGACTCCGGGTGGACACTTTTCATTGTGCAGCGCTCGGATCTGTGAAGCCTCCTTTTCTCGCGTGAGGAGTGGCTGCGCCTCCCGGGTTGGGTCGGTGCTGCCTTTCCCGCCCTGGATGGTAGGGGACACTCAGGCGCTCCTGTGTCCCCGGGGCTCTGGAAACGGACCTCGAGGGCGGGGACCTGGTTTTGCCTTTGTCGCTTCCCTAGAGGGTAGAAGGAGTCGGTTGCAAGCTTACTTTTGATCCAAGGAGTCCCGCTTGCCTCAGTGGCCAGACAGTCCCAGAGCCCTGCAGACCTTGTCTCGCCCGCCCAGCTAGCCCACATCAAAAATCAGGTCTCTCTAGGCCTCAGGGCTCGCTGGCATTCCAGATTTGACTATTCGTTTCCAGGCTCCTGCTCTCTTTCCCTAAGGATCCTCTGACGCCCAGCCTCACCTGAGCAGAGACTCTGACTTGCAAGCAGGCATTTCTCGGGGATTTGCAAGCAAGCATTTAGGGGAGCTTGCTGCCTTCCACCCTAAGGGCTGCCTTGGGGCACTTTCTCAGCAGCTGTCTGTTCTAGGCATGCCTTCAGCACCGTCTTGCAGGCCTAGTTCATGTCCCAGCCCGCTGTCTTTGGAAGCTTCCCGGAGACTCCAGTCCACAAGGCCGTTTCCTTCCTTTGAACTCCAGTTACTTATTTCTGTAACAAGTAGGAGATGGTGGCCATGGGGGCAGGGCTGGGGAAGCCTAGGGCCCCTACCTCCACTCTAGGCCCACACCCAGGTTTGGAGGATTTTCCCTGCGTTGTGAACACTGGAGCTGAGCTCCACCTGTGCTTGGCCGACCTTTCAGAGGCCCATGGCAGAGCTGGGAAGGGCTGTTAGAGTCCCATCTATTTAATTTGGGATGAGGGTCCTACTTAGGATGACTTCAGGGTGTGGGAGGTTTTCTCCTGGGGTTGCCCAGGACTGTTCAAAGAACAACTAGAAGAGGAGCAGGAGCAAGCAGAAACCGGTAGCCAGATAGTCAAGACGCAGTTGAGGAAGGAGGGACCTGCGGAGGACTCCCGGGTAGTGGAGAAAGTTGCTGCCTTGCTTTGCCCTTGTAGCATAGTAATGGGAGCTGCTGGGTTTGAACCCTGGCAACAGTGGGTTCACATTCATCCCTGTTCTGCTGCAGCTGCCACGGTGGCTTGTGATTATTGGGTGGGGGGGTCTATCTCTTTGATATTTTTGTTTATTTTTTTTGGGACAGAGTTTCACGATGTAGCCCTGGTTGGTCTGGCTTCATACAGAGGTCTACTTGTCTCTATCATCTGATTGCTAGGTTTAAAGGCATGCACCCTCACACCTGGTGGGTCTCCTCCCCTCCCCCTCCCACCCCCAACCTCCACTCCCTTTAAGTTGGAAGACTGTTTTGTTGCCATTTGGGAGAAAGAAGTAGGCAGCCTTGGCAGCCTTGGGAAAGAAGGGTTGTAGATAGGAAAGAAAATGGCTTGGGAGAGGTTGTGTGTGTGTGGGGTGTGGGGGTGTCGGGGGGCAGTTAGTCCAAACCCAGTTTGTAGTGCAGGGTGGTAGTGAGGTGCACACCAGTAAAGTCGGAACTTGGGAGGTCGAGGCAAGGGGATCAGAAGTTGAAGTTCATCCTGTGCAGCATAATAAGTTTGAGGCCAGTCTGCGCTACATGGGATCTTATCTCAAAAGGAAAAAGCTGTATTTTCTAAGCAAAAGGCCAGAAAACATTTAGCAGTGGAAACACTGTGAGTTCTTTTGTTGGGTGTGGGGGGCTTCACTTGAGAGAGAGAGAGAGAGAGATAGACAGAGACAGAGGAGAGAGAGACAGAGAGAGAGAAGAGAGAAGAAGAAGAAGAAGAAGAAGAAGAAGAAGAAGAAGAAGAAGAAAGAGAGAGAGAGAGAGAGAGAGAGAGAGAAAGAGAGAGAGAATTTTGCTGTAACGTCCCCTAGAGACATGGATGTTGCCTCCAGTGAGCCTTTTGTAGTTCTGTAGTGTGGCTCTACCTGGAGAAGATGGGGAGACATTCCTATGTAGGGGCAGGAGGGTCTCCCTCCAAAGGTGGGAAGCAAGCAGCCCAAGAGGCTGTGGCTGTCTCAGTGAGGCCATACACCCTCCCAAAGGCACTCTTGGGTGTGACTTCTGACATCAAGTCTTTTGTTAATGCATTAATCTCAAAACTGTTTTTGCAAAGTTCTCACAGGAGAACTAGTAAAGTGATTCTCAACTTTCCTAATGCTACGACCCTTTAATCCATTTCCTCATGCTGTGGCGACCCCCACCCCCACCAACCGTAACATTATTTTGCTGCTAATTCATGACTGTGATTTTGCTATTGTTATGAATCATAATGTAAATATCTGATATGCAGGATATCCGACATGTGACCCCACACCCGGAGCCATGCTCACAGGTTGAGAACCGTTGGTCTAGATGATGGTTTTGCCAGGAAATTCTAGCAAAAGTGTGAAAGGTTGTCGGGTGTAGGAGAAAGTGGACCGGTGTCTCTCTTCACCAGGATGGGATAAGACAGCTGAGCTTGGGTGTAACAGGCATCAGAAGGCACCTTGAAGATTAGCGTCTCCATGTGTCAGAGTTGGGGGAACATCAAGGGTAGAGGCATGGAGACACCCCAGCTCTCTGCGTGTCTGACAGTCTGTACCGGGAGGATCCTAGTGGCTCATAGGGCAGCAAGTTCTTAAATGCAGGCTGATTGGCTGTTTTTCCCTAAGGGAGAGTTACTAAAGATCCCCCATACTAACTCGAGCCTTCTCTTTGGTAGCCTTAACAACAGGCCTGTGTTTCTCTCCTGAGGCTCTGGTGGGTGGACCCTGCTTCCACTCCAGCCACTTGGCCCGTGCATGAATCACGAGGGAGAAGGAAAATGATCAAACGCCATCGCTTTTGGAAACATGAATCACAGCTCATTGTTCAGATGAGCTTGGGGACTCTTGGAAGCATTGTTTGTAAATGAGAGGCTGCAGTTATTTATTTATTTATTCCGGAAAATCTAGATGAGCGTAAAGGGCTGATGTGTGGCTCTTGCCAGGGCAGGAAGTGGGGGTTCCCATGATTCATTTTGTAGGGGCTGCTGCTTGTGTAGGCTGCCAGCTGGCTTCCCCCCTAACTCCTGGGCTTGGTTTGGTGGGCCATGTTCAGGGAATTGGCTTATTCACACAGGTGTAAACTTTGAGTTAGCTGTCACACCAAGGGCTTGGCTAGTTGATCTTTCCCATCATCCCAGCTATGGCAGGGTCCTGTGTTCTAGAATTGATAACGTTTTGATGGATCCTGTTTGTCAGATTCAGCGTGGGCTAGAAGCACACTTAGGATCAGTGTGTTCACAGTTGCGGAAGGTGGCCCACAGCCTTGTGCAGAGCCTGATCTCTACCCTGTGAGTTGTGATACGCTGGTACCGAAGAGAGGCTTTGCAGTGTGATTGAGCCTATGAAGTATGGGGTGGGGTCACATGGGCTCTGGGAGCTTGGCTGGCAGGTCTTGGCAGAGGGAGTGGGAAAGAGAGACATGTTGAATGGGAAGCTAGGTCCCACACCAGAGAAGGACTTGATGAGCAGTTGCGGGAAGACGTAGGGGTTCACTTGCAGGGACTAGACTGAGGTCCCAGAAAGCTGAGGACTACCAGGCAGTGTGGACTCGTAAGACTGATTCTGCAAACATCCCAGATGAGCTTGGAAGTAGATTCCTCCTGCAGTCTCCTGGTGGGTGCCTTGCTGGCCAGGCCACTGGGCCTCTACAGAAGTGTGGAGCCATGCACTTGAATAAGCTTAAGGCGATCTAACTAGGGTAGTTTGTTATAGCAGTAGTGGAAAACCAGAGCCTATGATGTGGACAGCGACATGGGTTCGTGAGCCCTGTTAGGTGCAGGGAAGATAGTGAGCCCAGCATTCCTCACCCCTCCTCTTTCAGGTAGAGAACCCCAGGAGGAAGAGGGCATTGGGAAGGTATATTATATTATCCTTGGCGCTTGCTGTTGTTTTACTTTTAAGAAAACATTATTATATTTATTTGTGTGTGCATGCATGCGCCCAGGCGCCATGCACGGTGCACATGTGCGTACCGTAGGGCAGCGTACAGGAGTTGGTTCTTCCCTTCCACTGTGTGGGTTCTGGGGATCAAGCTCTGGTCATCGCCCTCAGTGCCTTTCACCGCCCGACCTATCTTGCTGGCCTCCATTTATTTGTTATTTACTAAGGGACAGCTTTAAGTCAGCACTTGGGAGGCAGATGCAGGCGGATTTCTGAGTTCGGGGCCAGGCTGGTCTACAGAGTGAGTTCCAGGACAGCCAGGGCTACACAGAGAAACCCTGCCTCGAAAACCTAAAAGACAAAGACACAAAACTTTTAGCCGGGCGTGGTGGCTCATGCCTTTAATCCCAGCACTTGGGAGGCAGAGGCAGGCAGATTTCTGAGTTCGAGGCCAGCCTGGTCTACAAAGTGAGCTCCAGGACAGCCAGGGCTATTCAGAGAAACCCTATCTCAAAAAACAAAAAACAAAAAAAGAAAAAAGAAATGTAATGAGGAAGTTGGGCGTGAGAGCACACACCTGCCTTTAATCCCAGCACTTGGAGGCAGAGGCAGGCAATCTGAGTTTCTGCTCAGCCTGGGCTACACAGGGAGTTCCTGGACAGTCAAAGGTACATAGTGAGACTATCTTGAAAAAAGTCAAAATGCCAAACAAAGGCAAGGGAGAGAGAGATGGGGGGCGGTGATGTGATGATGAGGGACTTCCTACTTAGACGGAACGAACACCCATAATCCCTAGGAAATTGATTTTCTTCAAAAGGTGATTTTCTTTTCCTTTCTTATATTATATTATACTATATTATATTATATTATATTACATTTTTTGAGACAGAATCTTACTGTATTGCTCAGGCTGGCCTAACTTTGTGGCCCAGGCAAGTGATTCTTAAAATCCTGCTTGGTCAGTATGAAACACGGGGTGTGTTCTTGTTGGCTTGGTCTTTGCTTCAAAGAACATGCAAAGACCCCTGGGAGGGCAGGGAGTGGTGGTAGAGGGAGGCCTCATTCATTACCCAGAGTGCTGAGCCGGCCGCTGCTTAGGGATAAAACATTCGATTGAATCCTAAGTAAGCAGGAACGCACACATTTCAGTCACTGGAGTTGCAGGGAAGCCAAATTAGGGCACGGATTATATTTTCCCAAATCCGATTTTACTTTGAAACTCAAATGTTTTAAATGCATTGTTATACCATCACTCTAGAATATTACCTGTCTGAACAGGATTGTGTTAGGGTGTGGGAATCAGTTTCAGGCTGGTTCTGGGTCACTCCTGTGGCTGCAGGCAGTGAAGGCAGGGAAGCTCTTCTCACCCAGAGAAGAGCTGAGTTCTCTGGGTGGATATAAGGGAAGCCAGCAGCTTTTTTCAGTAGTACTTGAGCTCCTCCATCATCCCTCTCTCGTTCCTCCCTCCTATCTCCCCTCCCCACTGCCCTTCTGCCTCTCTCCTTCCTTTCTTTCTCTTTACCCCCCCACCCCCTTCATTAAAGTTGGCATTTTCAAGCAATGTGGCCACATGCAGTCATCAAAAAGTAAGAACATAAAGGGGTCTTTTACTCACTTTTTCAGTTTGCTTCCCACCAGACTGGTTATATAGTCACTGAGCCAGGGTCTGGACTCAGCATCTGCATTCCTGGGTATCTCCCTTCCCACCCCAACATACACATGCACACACACACACAGAGACATACACACAGAGAGAGAGAGAGACAGAGAGAGAGAGACAGAGAGAGCAGCTTTATCTGTAACAGCCAAAACACTCAATAGGAGGGAGGGAGAGAGAACTGGACGACAGATACAACAACCTGGTGGACTAAAGACGGAGAAGCCACTTCGTGCAAAAAGGCCAGTGGAGGCTGCCTACTATAGGAATCCACTTGAAATGCAGAATTCTAGCCACAGGTCAGACTAACAATTGCCAGGTCTTGGGGAGTACTGAAGTAGCAAGTACTACAGAAAAAAGCTGCCACAGGACCAGTCAAGCTGCAGTGTCCCCAGGCCCCTCACGCTGTCCTTTAGCAGCCACTGCTACTTCAGCTGCTCTCTCTCTGTCTCTCTCTGTGTGTATGTCTCTGTGTGTGTGTGTGTGTGTGTGTGTGTGCATGTGCATGTTGCGGTGGGAAGGGAGATACCCAGGAATGCAGATGCTGAGTCCTGTGGTAGGTGGATAATGTGCCGATTCTTCTTTTTCTTCCCATTTTGAGAGAGGGAGGGGTGGGGTCAGAGGTCAATGTCAAGTGCTTTGCCCCATCACGTTCCACCTTCTGTTTTGAGGCAGGGTCTCTTACTAGAACTGAAACTCATCCTTTTGGCTAAGCAGACTGGCTACCGAGCTCCAGGGATCCCTCTGTTCCCACCCCCTTCCATCATTGCTATGGCTGCTCAGTACTGTGCCTGGCCTTCCTGTGGGTACCACAGCCCACATTCAGGTCCCCATGCTTTGGTGTAAGCACTTTACCTGTGAGCCTGCTCTGCGGTCCTGGCTATTTAGCTTTTAAAAGAAACTGGCAGCCTTTACCGCACTGGCTGCGCGGGCTGCCTATACCAGCCACGTACCCCTTCCTTTCTGTCCTTCCTTCCTTTGCTTGTCTCTGTTCCCGTTACCCAGGCTGACTGGAGCATCAGGGTCTCAGGATAGCTGGAGTGTGTGTCTCCCCAGGGTAGCCATTCTTTGATGTCTGGATGTCATGTGAGTGTGGAGGCCAGCATGTGCTGGCTGACAATGATGGAGGTGCTCCAGGGAGGGACAGCAGGGGCTGGGCCACTGACCTGAGAAGTTGTTCAGGGCTGGCCCTCAGAATAGCTTAGTGACTAAAGGTGCTTTCTGTTCGAGGATCTGAGTCTGATGCCCTGGACTCCTGCAAGTTGCCCTCTGACCTCTATGGGAACCATGATACATTCGCCCTTCCCCCAACTAACATAAAATAAATGTTGACAAAAAAAGAGACAGTATAAAGGTAATATTTTATTTACCAACAGGAAGGAGACAATTGTTCATGTTTTTGTCAAAGGGTAGTTGTTCAGTCTGAAGGAACAGCAGGGAGGGGGTGGGGCAGTGTGAGTGGCCAGCCTTGCAGGATCAGCAGTGTGTAACTGAGCTGTGGGCCACTCATCCACACGATCGCGTTTGCAATTGTTTCAGTGTGCTGGGAAGCTCTTGGGCGACCTGCTGCACTACTTTGCTTTCTGTTGCTGTGACCAAAAGCAACTTGGGGAGGAAAGAGTTAAGGTGGCTTACAGGTTACAGCTCATCATCCAGGGAAACTGAGGCAGGAAAAAAATTAGCTGGTCTTGCTCAGCTATTTTTCTTAGATAGTCCAGGCCCACCTACCTAGGGACAGCACTGCCCACAGAGGTATGAGCCCTCTCACAGCAACCAGCCATCAAGTAAGTACCCCGTAGATGTGGCACAGGCCAGCCTGGTGGATGCAGTTTCTCAAGTGAGGTTCCCTCTTCCTAGGCGTATGTAGGTTTGTGTCAAGTTGAGAACCGCTAACCAGCAAAGAGAGGAGGTGCGCATCAGAGTCGGCTTTTAGCTCTGACAGGTTGCCGTCAAGCACCATCAGGTGCCACCCCCATGCACACAGCTTCCTCATGAGACCTTGACATCTTCAAGATGGAGACTGGGGCAAGCCTCCGAGCCTTTTCCCAGCCTCCTTTGCACCTCTCCCAAAAGTGGGGAGAACGCTAGTTGATGTGGGGTTCAGAGGAGCTAATGCTCTCTGTAAGGCAGTTTGGAAGCACAGTGGTACTGCTGTGGATTTGCTCCTGCATTTGCTCCTGCTAACATGGTGGGCAGCCCCGGGGGCTGTCATGAAGACCCACGTGCACAGGACGTATATTAGTTTAGCGGGGCTGCTATGACTAAGCCCCTGTCTGCTTGGCTTGCAGACTGTCATCTTCGCCCCATCTTACTCTGCTGTGTGTGCTCTAACCTCTCCTCCTTTTAATGAATGATTCCAGACCTATTGAATTGGGGCTTTTCCTGGAAAACCTTGTTTGAGTCCAGCCACCCAGTGACTGTCCTCACTGGCCCCTCTACCCCCAGTTCCATCCTGGGGCTCTGTGGTCGTTCGAGTGAGACTGTCCCCATAGTGGTGCTCCTTGGGGACGCTCAGGATGTGTGGCCCTGCTGGATGAAGCGTATGAGGTGGGCTTGGAGAGCAGAGGTTTCTTTTCTTCTTGTTTGTTCCCTCTGCTTTTTGTTTGTGATTGAAGACATGAGCTCCCAGCTTGCTCTTGTCTGCTCCTAGCTGCCATGTCTGCCTGCTGCCATGCCACCCTGCCATTTGGGGGATAGACTCTCCTCTCTCTGGAACCACAAGCCCAAATAAACTTTTCCTTCTCTAAGTTGTCTTGGTCATATTTTATCACAGCAACAGAAAAGAGCATAATAGGTTTAAAGTGAGGTTGTAACTCCAGCATTCAGATGTAGAGGCTCCTGACCCAGCCCTCAGCAGTGTACCTTAAGACTCTCAGCTGAGTTTCCTTTGTCTTCATGGCCCCTGGGCTTTGTTTTGTTCTTTCCTGTAAGGTTCCCGGAGGGATGTGGCAGATGAAATGTCCTTGGGTCAGCCTGGAAGTCAGCAGCAAAGTTCGTGCCAGATTTAGATCTGAATATGAGCAGTATTTGGTGCTGTTGTTTTTCTCAAGCCTCACTGGGCCTGGGCGCTCACACACCCTGCTCAGATTCATTTCCCGGTTCTCAGAAGGTGTGTTTTTGTGACGGGAGCCAGCTGCACTGTGCTTCCTGAATCCCAGCTCTGCAGCAATGACAGGGATGGCCTTTGGTGCTGGAACTGCACCTTTGCTACTGTCCGTGGACTGCTCTCTGCCTGTACCAGGGACTGCCTTACATACCGCACTGGGAGCCTGGCTTCTCTCCCCTAGGCAAACTCACAAGGCTCTCAGTGATGTGGCACCACTGAGTCACAGGGGCACTAAAGGGGCAGGGAAGGGACTGGCCTTGGGACAAATAAATGCCTTCAATTTTGTAATAATTTTGAAGCCGTGCTGGCTCTGTGCCCACCAAATAAATCACCACAGCTGCACCCAAGAGGGAATCTGGGTACAACCACACTGGCACCCTCCGCCTTCAGCAGGCAGGTGGGAGAGCAAGATACATTTTCTTGTGGGTGCCTTTGGTGCTTAGCATGTGGTGGAGGACATTAAGCACTCTCACTTTTGGAGGCACAGAGAGCCTTGTTGTGGATTTATTCATTTTTTGGTAGTTGCCTTTTGAGACAAAGTTTTAGTTTGTAGTCTGCTGCCCTAGACCTCACTGTGCCACCTAGGCCAGCCTCAAAGTCTCTTAAGTAGCTGAAGATGACCTTGAACTCCTGACCCTCAGGCCTCCACTTCCTGAGTGCTGCAAACACAGGTGTTCTTCCCCACACCTGTTTTGATGTTGTTGTTTGTTTGTTTAGTCATTGTTTTGTAGCTTTGGCAGCTTCTCTCTGGAGAGTGAGAGGTGAAACTGGGTGAGCTTTAGACAGTATTACTGAGTTGGTGTGAGTGGCTATAGTTCTTTCTGGTTTCTCAGGGGACCATAAAAGTACAGAGTATAGGCTCAGCTTGAAGTTGTCACTGTGTCTCCGAAAGTGTCCCTCAGCCTTTACCAGGTGCTGTTTAAAGCTGTGATTTGCCATTACCTTGGGAGTGCCTCACACAATTTGTGTGCCACCCTGAGTGATTTGTTTAACAGAATCACATTAGATAAGCTTGTAGAGAAATGTAACAGTCATGATTTCCTTTCTGCATCTGGCTGCTTGCTAGCTGCTCTCGCAAGTGTTCTGGCTATTATGTTGCTTTTTTTTTTTTTTTTTTTTTTTTAATATATAGGGTGTCACTATGTAACCCTGGCTAGCCTGGAACTTTATACATAGACTATGTTGGCCTCAGACTCACAGGGATCTATCTGCCTGCTTCTGGCTGGACAGTGCATTCTGCTGGCTTCATACAGTTAAAGTTTGCTTTATGTTGGTGTCACATAGGTTCACAGCTCTCTGCCTCACCCACAGCAGGTAGGTGGAGAAGGAGGAGCCCAGAAGTTGGTAGTCCTGCCCACCCACTCCCGTTGACACTTTCCATTAATCAGGACGTAGATTGGAATGGGCCCTTTAGCATCCATGAGCAGTTTGAATGTACTTCATCTCACCCTTTTATTTTTGAAACGCAATGGCAAACAGTTGTTTGCTTTCCCCAGAACGAGAAGAGATGCAGCTGAGAACTGAGGCTGTGTTTGGTGTCTGTGGGTTTCAAGATGATCCACATCTTGCTGAGTCCAGGAAGCAAAGCCTTAAGCATCTTTTCTGTACTGACCCTGCAGCTTCCGAGTGTGCCCCCGGAGAGAGCACGTGTAGACTTCTTTTGGTCTCAGTGGGTAGTGCACTGAAACCTGTGTGGAGAATTCTGTTTTTTCTAAGTGCTGGCTATTGTCTTGTTACTTCCTGGAATCTGTATTCTGAAGTAACTCTTATGTTTGTGTATCAGAGAAGGTGGTCAAGGCTCCCCGGGAGAACCCCATAATAGTGTTAGGTGGTCATGCTGGAGGTGGGCACAGCACTGTATTGTGGGAAGAATTATGCTGGTGGAAAGAAAACTGTTCTTTCAGTGCTACCTCCCTCCTCTCCTCCCTCCCCCTCCCCCTTTTCCTCTCCCTCCTCCTTTTCTCTCCCTTCTCCTCTCCCTCTTCCTCATACTCCTCCCTATCTTCCTTCCCTTTTCTTACTTTTCTTTTCTCTCCTTCTCCTTACCTTCTTCCTCTCTTCCCTCCTCCTTTTCTTACTCTCGTCCCTTCTTCCTCCCCCCCCCCATCTCCATCTTCTGTCTTCACACTTTCCCCTTCCCTCTTCCCCTCTCCTCACTATACTTTTCTGTTCTGTTTCCCCTCTCCCTCCTCCTTGTCTTCCTCTCCTTTTCCCTTCCTTCCTGTTCAGTTTCTTCTCCCTTCACTGATTCCTTTGTCCCTGACCTTTTTCCCTCTCTCCCTTCTCCTCCCCCCTTCCTGTCCCCCTTTCTTTTTTCCTCCCTTCCTTCTTCCCTTCCTTCCTTTTTCCCTCCTCTCTTCTTCCCTGCCTTCCTCCAGTCCTTCTCCCCTCTCCCCCTTTCTGTTTGTGTCTCAGCTCTGTTGGGTACAGGTGGTCCAGAGTTGTCCTTCTGGGTCTCATATTCTAGCAGAGTCCCCAGTCTGAACCCATCACAGCCAATGTTGTGTCAGAAATTGGCATGTAGTGATGTGGACAGACAGGTACGAGTAGGTGGCTCATGTACGTTCCAGACCTCACCCTGCACAGTTCTGGGTGACACCCAGGAATCTTGTTGAGTATGTAGATAGAGTGGCAATGGGGTGTGGACATGCCTGATGCAGGGACCCTGCTCTCTACTCAGGTTGGGGTTCTGCCACTGAGTGAGTTCTTATTGGGTTCTGGAGCTTTGGGGATTTCTAGGTGATCAGTAATGAACTATGGGTGTACCTGTTTTCATGGTGGCCCCATGTCCTGTTGTCCTTGGTTTGGCACATTTGTGCCTGATTCTGCTCAGTTCCCAGCTTTGTAGGGCTTGTCCTGTCTGCCCTGACTATTCCTCTTGCTCTGAGCCAGGCTGCAGGGATAGATGTGAGGGGAGACTGAGGATCTATTGTGACTGATTCTGATTCCCCAGACCCTGAAGGGGAGGATGGAATGAGGAGGGGACAGAGACTGGATGGGAGCCAGCAGGTGTGTCTCCCTGGGCTCTTGAAGCTTCATTTCCTTTTCCGGAATCCCCATAGGCAGTGTTGGGGATGGACCTCTGCGGCTGGAGCATAGCCTTCATAGCTCAGGCTGGGAGCCAGCTGCCTCCATCTGAGAAGGAGAGACCCAGCTCTTCCTGCACTGTCCACACAGGGAGCTTATGCTGCCTGCGAGATAGAACAAAGAAGAAACGTCTGCAGGCAGACCCCATAGCCTGGCTTCTGTACCCCACCCTTTAAGGATGTCCCCTCAGCTTCCCTGTTTCTCAGGTTGTACACCCCTTGTGCTGAGTGTGAATAATGGAAATTTTTACCTTAGAAAAACACTCTGTGATCACAGGAACTAACTTATGCCAAGCAGGGTGCTCAGCCTGGGTACTTCTCACTTCCTGGGCTTGGTCAGTCTTTGTCACAAGAGCTAGCCTGAGCCTTGAAGGATGCACTTTCTGTCTCTGGGTGGGAACCCCCCCGCCCCCCCCCCCCATGTCTCAGTCATTGCTAAGCACTTCATAGGGGAAGATGGCCAAGCTCTGACTTGTTTTCCGTTGTTCCTGCTGCTCCTGCTGCTGTTCCTGCTGCTCCTCTTGCTGTTCCTGCTGCTTTTGCTACTCCTGCTGCTCCTGCTGCTCCTGCTACTCCTGCTACTCCTGCTGCTCCTGCTGCTGCTCCTGCTACTTGTGCTGCTCCTGCTTCTCCTGTTACTCCTGCTACCTCTGCTACTCCTGTTACTCCTACTGCTCCTGCTACTCCTGCTGCTCCTGCTACTCCTGTTACTCCTGCTGTTCCTGCTGCTCTTGCTGGCAGAAAGGTGTCTCTCTGTGCCACTGACCTTGCACTATGTTCTAGTTATTTCTTCTGTTACTGTGATCAACACCAAGACCAAAAGCAACTAGGAGAGGGAACGGCTTATTTAATCTTACACTTCAGTCAAAGTTCATCACTGAGGGAAGTCAGGGCAGGAATTCAAGGCAGGAACCTGGAGGCAGGGACTAAAGCAGAGATGGTGTAGGAGTGCAGCTTATTGGCTGGCTCATCTGCCTTTCTTTATAGCTCAGGCTCACCTGTTTAGGGTTGGCACAGTCCACAGTGGTCTGGGCCCTCCCTTCAACAAATGAGCTACCAAGAAAATGCTCCACAGACATGTCCATGTCTTTTGTATGCTGCCACGACCTCCGTGAGTTTATATGTGTAGCTGCCTTGCTGTGTCCACAAGATGAAGTTTCGTTCATGGCCGCTGGCTCTTACACCTTTCCTGCCCTGCCCCATCCAACGATCCCAAAGCTTTGGTAGAGGAGGGATGTGTGTGTGTGTGTGTGTGTGTGTGTGTGTGTGTGTAGTATGTATGTTCCCTTTAGGGCTGAGTATTTTGTAGTCTCCTGCTCTCTGCACTGTGGCTAAGGAGCTAGTTATGGGTCTCTGTTAATCATTTGCTGCAAATAGAAGCTTCTTATTTAAAAAGATTTATTTTTATTATTTTTAATTATACATATGTGTATATGGGCGGGGGAGAGGATGGTATGTGTTCAAGTGTCCCAGGAAGGCCAAGGGCATGGGATTCCTCTAGAGTGGAGTCACAGGCAGTTGCGAGCTGCCTGATGCGGAAGCTGGGGACTGAACTCAGGGATTCTGCAAGAGCAGTGTGTGCTCCTCGTTGCTGACCCCCCTCTCCAGCCCTTACATTTTTTTGTCTTTAATTACATTTATTTTCATGCATGCATGTGTATGTGGGCCACTGTATGTTATGTGAAGGTCAGAGGACAACTTGTAGTAATTGGCTCATCGCTTCTACTGTATGGGGGTACTTAGGGAACAAACTCAGGTCTTGGTAACATTGCTTGAGCTATCCTACCTGGCTGTTAGAGCTCAGACGATGAGCTTGGGACCAACCAGCCAGGCCTGCATTTCTTCTAAGTGTACTCAAGCCAGTCACTAGAGACCTGTCCCAGACAGTCATGCTCAGAATTTGTTTGATGAGACAGGGTCTCATTGGGCAGCTCTGGCTGTCTTGGAACTCACTGTGTAGACCAGCCAGGCCTTGAACTTACAGAGATCTGCTTGCTTCTGCCTCCTGAGTACTGGAATTAAAGGTGTGCACCATGCCAGGGAACTCGCAGAGTTTTATTTGTAGAAATAAAAGCACTTCCCAAGCCTCTTTTTTTATTTTTCTAAAATAATAACTTATTTTCTTTAACATAATTGACTTTACGAGGGGCAAATAATGACTTAGCAGGAGGAAAATGTGATTATTTTTCTTCCAAATTGCCTCACTTCTATTAACTTAGTACAATTTATTTCAAGTCCTTTCTGTCTTGTGTGTTTGGCTGCCCATTTCTCAAAGGTGAGAGCGTAGGTTGGGCTGTTTAGCCCTCATTCTGGGCCACTGCGAACCCTTAAGTAGTTCTTGGTGGGGTGCTGCCTTAAGAACTGGCCTGGTGAGGCTACAGGGATGGAGGACCTGGGGTCAGAGTGGTTTCAGGGACTATTGCTCACAGGAGGGAGGGAACTTGGCTTGTGAGCCTCAAGATGACTTCTGGTGTTTTTGCCCACAGGGTTAGTGGTCTCCTAGACCCCTGGCTCTGAGGAGTTTAATGCCTTGTGGTCTGATAAACCACAGTGCGTTTTCATAGGCTTCTTTGGCTGTCTAGACATGTTCTTTGTTTCCACTTGGTTTTCCAGGATCACCCTTGTCTTCCTACCCTGCTTGCAAAGCAAGGCTTTCTTAAAATGCTCTCTGAAGTACCACAATTCAGTTCTCCTCCAATCCCTGTGTTTCCTGTTCCACTGCCAGGGTTGTGTAGATCCTTTCCTGTGTCCCCAAGCATGTGATGTGTGGCCCATGTGTATAGGTGAAGGGACAGCTTTTTATCTCGACAGCCCTGAGACTGGAGTCGTGTGTGTGTGTGTGTGTGTGTGTGTTACGTGACTTGTGTTGCTGCTTCCAGGCCAGTGTTGGGACCCACAGAGTGGTCTAGTAGATTTATGGGACAGTGACCTCAAAACTCTTTCCCCTCTCTTGGTGTCCCAGCTGTTTCAATGAGTGGACATATGGGGTGGGTAGGGTGAGTCATATTTTTATAGCTCAGATATTCTCTTGGTAAATTGGGACTATCACTTGCATTTTGGGGATTTTTATGGTCTTAGATTTTCTCCCACTGTGGCTTGATACAAGGTTATTTTTTCAAGTCTCTTTTGAAGATAAAAGACTTCTCCATCCAGTAATGACTAGACGGAAGGTGAATGAATGTATAAGCGGTTGCCATTTGAGTCCTGGCTCCAGCTCCACAGTGTGGCTCAAGCATGTCTGTGGTCTCAGATGATCCATCAGTAGAGGTTCTGCCTCTGGCTTTTCCTGCCCCAAATGCGATGAAAAGACAGGTGTCAAAGGAGAGAATCGATGCCAAAGTATTTTGTAACGCCAAACATTAAACAGCTGTAGGGGGCAGTTAGCAGCCTCTGTTCAAACTGAGATGGGTTGCTTTGCTTGTCCAGTTCATTTGATAAGTGTGCTGGACTTTGCATACCAAGAGGCATGATCCAGGGTGCTTGGAGCACTGCTATAGTCACTGACAAGTGATACTGCCGGAAAATGTTATATCTATAAAAACAGTTTGCCAGCTACTCAAAAAAAAAAAAAAATCACATATAGAAGTTCTGTAGGAATGAATTCCCCTCCCCTCCCCCATGGGTATGCTTCCTATAAAAATAATGATAGTTTAATGATGCTAAATGCAAATGTTGATAGTGGCTCTGCTCCCAGTACTCAGAAGGGAACATGAGCAAGTGTCCACCTTTGATGAGTGGATAAAACAATGAAATATTACTGAGTCATACATAGGAGTGAGGCATCCATTCATGGTACAGTGTGGATGAGCTTGGCAAACATTAATGCTAAGAGACCATAGATAGTCACAGAAGGACATAGATTGCAGGACTCTGCTGATATGTGTTATCTCCAGCAGGCAAATCCATAGACAAACAGATTAATGGTTGCCTGGGGATAGAGGAGGGAAATGATTACTTAGCAGCCCATTTTCCTTTACTGGGATGAGAATATTTTAGAAGTAGGTGGAGGTGAGGGAGGCTCACGGTATTGTGACCTTCTGATTAGTAACTGCTGTGTACCTAGACACTTTAATCTCCGCGGTGAGCAAATGAAGACGAGTCAGAGCTCCTGAGCCCTGTTTAGCCTGTGGGCCTCACATTGCTCACACCTGCTTATGGTCTTAGGGTCTCTGTGTGTGTGTGTCTGTATGTGCATGTATGCACACATAGGTGCAAGCAAAGGCTGACCCCAGTGTCTTCCTTGATCACTCCCCATTACATTTTTTCGCGACAGAGTCTTTCACTGAACCTGGAGCTCACTCTGTTTTGCAAGGTTGCCTGGCCAGCAAGAGCGTCAGGTCTGCCTGTCTCTCTATTCCCCAGCGCTGTGGTTATAGATGTTTAACACCACATCTGGCATTTTCTTTAGATTGATGTTGGGACTCACAACTCAGGCCCTCACGTGTGTGTGACTGTCACATTCATTACCCACTGAATCATCTCTCTAGCACTCAGAATCCTTTTTAGAACAATTCCCATTATTTTTTTTTTAAATACTATTTTGTGCTAGTTATGAAAAGAATGTAAACAGTATAGAAAGGCAATTAAACCCCAAATCTCAGAAGTCCCTATTTAGCTGTAATCAGCATTCTGAGTAGATTGCTGTCTCTGTCAACCAAAACCTATTTGCTTGGGAGGTGTTGAGGGCAGGGCCTGTCTTAGTTTCTTTTCCATTGCTGTGATAAAAATACTTTGGCAAAAGCACTTTATGGGTGATTTAGCTCACAGTCCAAAAGTCCAGTCTACCATGGTGGAGAAGTCAAGGGAGCAGGAGCTTGAAGCAGCTGCTTGCATCATAGCTGCAATCAGGAAGCAGAGAGAGATGAGTGCTGCTGCTACTCAGCTTTCTATCTCCTGTTAATGTACTCAGCCCAGGGAATGCTGCCACCCACGGTGGGCAGGTCTTCCCAGACCCGTAAAGGCAATCAAGATGACCCCCACAGGCAAGCCCAGAGCCCTGTCTCTAAGATCATTCTAGATTTTGTCCACTGACAACCATAGTGCCTGTGGTGGTTTGAATATTCTTGGCCCGGGAGTGGCACTATTAGGAGGTATGGCTTTGTTGGAGTAGGTATGGCCTTGTTGGAGGAAGTGTGTCACTGTGGGCATGGGTTTTAAGACCCTCATTCTAGCTGCCTGGAAGCCAGTCTTCTCCTAGCGGTCTTCACATAAAGATGTAGAACTCTCAGCTCCTTCTACACCATGCCTGCCTGGATGCTGCCATGCTTCAGCCACCTTGATAATGGACTGAACCTCTGAACCTATAAGCCAGCCCTGATTAAATGTTGCCTTGGCCATGGTGCCTCAGCAATACAACCTTAACTAAGAGGGTGCTTCTATCGGAGGCCTCCCTAAGAGTTGTCTTTCTTCTTTGATGTGAGGACTTGGCACAGAGAGGATGTCTGGGAACCACATATCAAACACGCTGATGCTTTCATCCTGGACTTCCAGCTTCCGGAACTGTGATGCGTTTGTGTTACTGCTGAAATAGCAGGCAGAAGAGGCCACCACATCATGCCACGTGTAAGGAGAAGCAGGTGGAAAAGCAGGAGGATCAGCCAGCAGGCTGCCTGCTCCTTCATCTGGCTGTGGACATGAGGGTTGGGAGGTAGAGCTGAGCTGGGTTGTCTCTGGAAACCTCTGTTAGGAGTCATAGGTGAGGCAAGAGACCCTTGCAGTGCTCGAGTCTGGGCTGGAGTAGGTGCAAGGTGGGTGAAAGGTTTGAAAAAGTTAGGGAACAGGAACCCAGTTCTTCAGGGTCTCCACCTCTTCAGACCTGTTGCTCCAGATTAACTAAATGCAAAGTCTCCATTGGAACTTTTTATCTGACTGGCATTTGCCTGTGGGGACCAGATGTGGTCAAGGGCTCTTGGACATTTGTCTGCATGGCGTCACCCTTTGATTTCTGTGATTTATAGGCAGGAATGTCAAGGTGGGATTAGCATGGAATGAGCCTTCAGAATGAGAAATCACAGTCCCTGGAAATGAAGGATTGTGCAAACGTGTTTCTTAAGGACAGAGGTTGAGCGATAGTGGCTCACAGGGTACAGCGCCAGGACTTGTGTCGTTGAGCAGCGCAGCGTCATTTGCAAAGTAGGCCACTCACTTTCAAATGTGGCCGGCAGCTTTGTGATTTGCTTTTAGATCTGTCTACATTTTATTTTATGTTATTACCAGTTCATAATATTTTTACTAGGAGACTGGGGAGACGACTCAGTAGACAAAAGAGTGCTTGTTGTAACTTACAAGATGTGAGTTCAAATCCTAAATACCTACATATAAGCTGACCAGAGTCTTGCATGCCTGTAACCATGTGGCATTGAGGTAGTGGTCAGGTAGAGACAGACAGTTCTCTGGAGCTTGGTGGTCACTAGCCTGTCTGTTCAGTGAGAAACCCTTCCTCAAATTAAAGAAAAAAAGGAGTGAGAACAATTCAGGCAGATACCTGCTGTCCTCTGGCTTCCATGTGTAAATGTATAACACACACACACACTCTTCACTGGGCTTTTTATCACTAATCTCATAGTGACCCATCTTGGCTTGGAAGTGTGTCACTACCCGCTCCTCCCACTACTGTGGAATAGCAGAGTAGAGACTTTCCTGTTTTTATTAACATTTCTGGTTTCATATAGCCTGTATGTGAGCCAGTATGACTAACTTGCCACAGGCTTGTTCCAAAATGCTGTTGTTTACACACACACACACACACACACACACACACACACGTTAGAAGTTAGAATCGGGGCTGGAGAGATGGCTCAGTGGTTAAGAGCACTGAATGCTCTTCCAGAGGTCCTGAGTTCAATTCCTATCAACCACATTGTGACTCATAGCTATCTGTAATGGGATCCAACGCCCTCTTCTGGTGTGTCTGAAGACTATGACAGTGTACTCACATATATAAAATAAAATAAATCTTTAAAAAAAAAAAAAAAGGAAGTTAGAAGCAGGTGGACTCCATGACAGGTCCCAGGCCTACTTCTCCTTGCTGGTTTCCTTCCCCCCAAGACATTCTGGGTACATTTATAAACACTCAAATTTGCAGAATTGCTGTCTCCTCTCTTACCTGATATTTGTTTACCTTTGATCAGCTGAAGTCTGAAAAAGGCAAGTGGAAAATTCCAGAGATGAATGATTCATGTTTTAAATAATTGAGTACTGTCTATTGCTGCAATTGCTCTGTTATTAGTTACTTTACTGCTCCCTTCCTGGGCTGGTTTTCTAATTGATCCTTGATTGTAAAATTCAATCGTGTGTGTGTGTGTGTGTGTGTGTGTGTGTGTGTGTGTGCAGGAGAAAAACGCCACATGGAGAGTACTCAGCTTGGTACTCTCGTCCTTCTGGCGTCCACTGATGCCAGCACACATGCCTGTTGATGGTGGGGACTGCTGTGCATGTGTGTGTAGGAGAGTGGGTTTCCTGCATAGGGAGTACCAGGCCAGAGTGTGTCTAGCACCCAGTTAAAGCCACGGCATCAGAGGGTTTTCCTCCAACCTGTGAGAGGTTGAGAGTGTCTGCTGTTCTTGAAAACTTATTATTACACTTTATTGTTTTATGTGTATATGAGGGTATGGGCAATTGCCACATTGCACGTGTGTAGGTCAAAGGGTAACTTGCATTTAGTGTTCTTTTCACCATGTGGGTTCTGGGGTCAAACTCTGGTCACCAGGCTTGGAAGCCAGTGACTCTACCTGCCGAGCTCTCTTGAGGGCATTGAACTCTTTTCTTGAGAGGAAGGGAAGTTGTTAGGAAATACCCAGATTGTCCAGGCCATGGGACTGCTGACTGAGAAGTGAAATTTTCCTGTCTGTGTAATGCTGAGTGAGCTGAGAATTCTCTGCCTGTGAAAAGTAAAAGAGAAAGCAAGGAATGATGGGTGGGCATGGACAGCTAGCTGGCTGTCCGTGCCCAAGCATGGTCATAATACCATGCCATCTGGGCATCCGTGGAGAGCCTATGACTGGGTTGAATGGCCCTGGTCATTTTATTTAATATTTCACTTTTGTGTATGTGTGTGAGTATGTGTGTGTAGTGTATGTGCACCTGTGTGTACAATTGTAGGCACATTGATACCAGAGGAGAATTTCAGGCGTCTTGTTTTAGCACCCTCTGTTTTACCCCTTGAGACAGGATCTCTCACTGAAGCTGGGACTAGGCTGGCAGCAAGCCCTGTCTTTGCCACAAATAGCACAAGGGCTAGGGGTGTATATGGCTGTACCTGGCTTTTTACATAGGTAGGTGCTGGTGTTTCAAACTCAGGGCCTCATGACTGCATAGCAAACGCTCCTATTTATTGAATGCCACCCAGCCTTGCTCTGTTGAGCATGCAAAGGCTGTAGAGGACTTCTGCAAGCCAGGACATTGCCGGTGCTGATTTGGAGTCTGAAAGAATGAGGCCAGTGTAGGTGACATCTCAAGGTGACCAGGGGTATAGGATCTTGTGTTTGGCCAGAATTGGGGCAGGGGAATGAATGTCCTTGATGGGCTCATCTCATGGTGTGGTGAACTGTAGGTTCAGGGTGATATATAGGTCCCAGTGTGATAGCTGGGAACAGGGGAGGTTGGGCCTTGAAACAGTAAGAAAGGTCTAGAAGCTGAATCTGTGGGTAGCTCTTGGCTAAGTTTGAAGCCGACTGTCTGACTTGGTCCTGGCCAGGTTAACTCTGTGTGCCTCTCTTAGCGTGTGAGTGAGCAGAGGTAGACAGCCCCTGTCTTCTCTACTATGAGAGGACTGACAGGAGCTCAGTCAGCACACATCGACTCTGCTTATTACCTGTAACCACCTGCCATGGAGTGCCTGCCACCCGGGAGTAAAGCAGCCTGGGACTTGTTCCCCCATGACAGAGCCATCCAAGTTTTCTTCTGTTAAAAAAAAAAAAAAAAAAAAGGAAAACCCAACAACTCCCCCTCCAGAAAGCCCCAAGAATACTAGAGAGCTGTTAAGTAGAATCATCAGATTTCCATCCAAATTATGTGATGATTTTTTTCTCATTCTAAAACTACTTACGTGTTCTAGTCTGAATTGAGATTTCTAGGAAAAGTAGACAAAAGGAAAAAGATTGAACCTTAAAAGCCGTTTTCTTATCATTTGCATATATTTGCATTTTAACTTGAGGGAAAACATAGCTACTTAACGCCTGGGTCCAATGGCTGGATCATTTCATAAATATTATGTGATGCAAGGCAGATTAAACTGTGACCCTCAATCCCTTTAAAAGGGTTATGGTCCTAATTGAATATCCCAGAATATGACCTAGTTTGGCATAGGATCATTATTGTGAGTTAGCATGAGATTATCCTGGAGTAGGTGGGTTTTTTTAGCCAGTCTCACTTGTCCTAGTGTGAGGGACGAGCTGTGCACCAGTGACCACAGAGAAAGTAGAGTTTTCTGTCAAAGTCCAGAGAGGATGAGGAAGGTCTGTGGAGCATCCAGAACTGCTGAAAGCTAGAGAGCTAAAAGAAGGGATTCTTGTTAAGACTTGGAGCACAACCATGCTGACCCCTGCTCCAATGCTGTGTAAGAAAACATTTCTGTTACGAATGCCTGCGTTTGTGGTACTTGGTTATGGAGCTGCAGAGAGCTGGTGCAAAGGTGCAGTCAAGACAGAAAAACTTGGCCATTTGGAAGGAGTGACTCATGAGGAAATAAGACAAGAAGCCAGTGTGGCGCTTTGAATGAAAGTGGTCCCATAGGCTCTTCACATATATTGATGATTGGCTCCCAGTTGATGGAACTATTTGGGAAGGATTAGGAGGTGTGGCCTTGTTGGAGGAGGTGTGTCACTGGGGCTGGGCTTTGAGGTTTTTAAAGGTCTAGCTATTTCCAGTTAGCTCTCTCTGCCTTGTGGTTGTGTCTTAAGATCCCTGTTTTTAGCTACTTCTCTAGTGCCATGTCTGCCTGCCCTCTGCCATGCTCCCTGCCTCAATGCTCGTGGACTTTAATTTTTGCATCTTTGAGTCTTAATGAAATGCTTTAGTTATGTCATAACTTAGTATTGTCACAGCAGTCGAATTGTAACTAAGATACCCAGTGAAGACATTCATCAGATGCAGGATAAAGCCAGAGTCAGAGGAAGGAAGCAGAGCCTCCAGGGAGGAGGAGTGGTGTCTGACGGGGTTTCCTCAGGCCTTGCTCTGGCCTTTTGTATTGATTGCTGTGTTCTGGGCTGGTGGTGGGCTCTGCTCCGGGGGCCTCATGCAGCTGGACTTGTACACTTCCTCTTCTCCTCTCCCTCCCCCCCTCCCCCTCCCCCTCCCTCTCCCTCATCATCTTATCACCTGTCTCCAACTGATGCATAAACAGGCATCGAGGAGTTACACTCAAGTTGTCTTAGTTCCCTTGACCTCCATCTTGACATAGACAAGGCTTACCTGAGTGTCTGTGTCTGTCTCAAAGAATTACCAGGATCAGCTTGGCCTGTGGGAATGTCTGGGGCGGGTTGTCTTGATTATTAATTGATGTAGGAGGACCCAACCCAAGGTGTAGGGCACCTCCTTCAGGCAGGCAGTAATCTTGGGCTGTACAGCAAGCTAGCTAAGCATGAGCCCCAGAGCAAGCCAGCCAGGGGAGTTCCTCGTTGTTTTCTGCCTGAAGTTTCTGCTTGAGTTCCTACTCTGACTTCCCTCAGGGGTGGGCTGTGACCTGGAAATGGAAGCCAAATTCTCTTCCTCCCTTCAACTACTTTTGGTCAGAATGCTTCATCATAGCTACAGGAAGGAAACAAGAACACTGTCTATTTGAATCATGTTTTTAGAAGAGAGGGGCTGGAGCATTGATGTCGTCCCCTCTGTGCTGGGTATGTGATGATGTAAGCAGACTCCAGGGCCAGCCTCCAGTGTGGATTTGATGAGCATTCTAGGTGAATGGGTGGTAACTAACCACTGTCTCTCTGAGGGGCAGGCTTTGGAGAATATTCTGGCACAGGCAACTGCTTGGCAGAGGGCTAGATGAGCTGTCTCTCGTTTCCAGAGCATATTCTGAGTTCTTTTCTTTATTTTCTCTTTTAGACTTATTTACTTAGTTAAAACATTTATCTGTCTAATTTTATGTGTACCTGTGTGTGCCTGAGTGTATGTATGTGAAGAGCGTTGTGCACTACCATGTGGATACTGGGAACAGAACCTCTGCCTTCTTCAAGAGCAGTGATTGATGGGCTGGTGAGGTGGCTCAGTGGTTAAGAGCACTGACTGCTCTTCCAGAGGTCCTGAGTTCAATTCCCAGCAACCACATGGTGGCTCACAACCATCTGTAATGGGATCCGATGCCCTCTTCTGGTGTGTCTGAAGACAGTGACAGTGTACTCACATAAAATAAATAAATAAATAAATAAATACGTTAAAAAAAAAAAGAGCAGTGATTGCTCTTATCCACTGAGCCATCCCTCCAGCACCTAGATTTATTTGTTTTACTATTTTATGTTTATGGATATTTTGCCTGCATATATGTACATATACCACTTGCATACCTGGCCCCTGCAGAGGTCAGAAGATGGCATTGGATCTCTTGGAACTGGAGTTAAAGATGGTTGTGAGTCACCATGGGTGCTGGAAATGAAACCCGGTTCTCTACAAGAGAGCTACAAGTGCTCTTAAGCACTGAGCTATTGCTCCAGGCCTGGTCTGAGTTTCTTTATTTGGTCCTTCACATGTTCCTTCAGCCAACAGTGAATTAGAGCTGCCAACATGGCAAAGACAAGGTTTGGTATCTTCCCCCAGAGCATTGGCTGTCTGTGGCAGAGACGGATTTGAGTCCAGTCAGTTTTAATTCTGAGGTGAGTGTTCTCAGGAAAGGCACCTGCCCGAGGACGTAACAGAGTCAGTCTTGTTGGAGATCCAATAGATAGATGAAGCCCAAAAAGCAGAAAACAAACTAGCACCCAGGCCACTGAAGGGACTGGGCAGACAGTTCAATTGCCCAAGTAATTGTGTACAAGCCTGAGGACCTGAGTTTGACACTGTAGAGCTCACTTTTAAAACCAAATTGGTGTGTTGGTACACATTTATGACCCCAGTTCTAGGAAGGCATAGATGGTAGATCTGGAGCTCGCGGGCTGGCCAGGCAGTCTTATCTGATGAGCCTCAGGCTAGTGAGGGGCCTTGTTTCTAAGCAAAGGTAGATAACAGCCAAGAAACAACAGCTAAGCTTGTCCTCTGGCCTTTATATGCTTGTGTGTATGTGTGAGCACGTGCGTGTGCTCGCTCTCTCTCTCTCTCTCACACACACACACACACACACACACACACCCCAGATGGAGAGTAAAACCCAAACCAGAGAAAGGGCCTAGAGTGTTCAGAGGCTAGAGAGCTGGCTGTTGGCACCCATTTTCCAAGGGCCGAGCCCTGGGCTTCAGTATGATCGATTGCTGTGTTCAGGGCTGGTGGTGGGCTCTGCTCCAGAGGCCTCACGCAGCTGGACTTGCAAACCTGCTCAGCCTTATTAATCTCCAGATCCTAGTTTACCAGAAACTAAGGAGGGCTGCTTCCTGCTTTCCATTTATAAGCATCGTTTTGCTCAATTTGCTGTGTAGCCAGTGTCGCCCTAGCCTGGGGGTTGATCTATTGAGTCTAGACGAGTATTGTGGGTATTTAATCAGTGCTGGGTGTTGATATTCAGTCTCTGGAGGCTTTTATGTGTACTGTGTGAGGACCACTTCTTGGTCCAGAGGGATTGTAAGAAGTCCATCCAAACACAAGACGGGGCTTGCTTGGTAGCAGGCACCACTTTCCAGCTATAGATGGCTCAGATGCAGGTAGAAGTTCGTAGAAGCTGATTTGCATTGGAATTGACTCTGCATCCTATTGCCAGGTTCCATTTTGGACTGTGAAGTCCCTGGAATGGCCTGGTATCTCAAGGGCTCCAAGACTGGGCTTGATGAGTCCTGGCAGTACTCTCCTGGTTTGGAGAATTTCTGATATTTACTGCACCCTCCATCTGTAGACTGTAGACTAGATAGCTATTGCTACTACCATGTGGTGCTGTCATGAGGATTAAATACCAACACGGGAGACGGTAAGATTTATTGGACTTTCCCTGCTATGGTCTAGTAGGAAAATGGATCTTGCAGACCGACTGTGACAAGGTTGAACATGCAAGGTGTTGTTCTTGCCTCGAGAAGGGACCAGGGGCTCCTATAAGGGAGGGGCTGCTTGGGACAGCTTCCTCACAGGGTCCCTGGTGAACTTGGGAAGATGATGAAGACAAAGGTAGGTAATGAGAGCAGGAGACTGTGGTGGGGCTGCCCAGACTTGGGCACTGGAGGCTGAGAGAGAGGACAAATGGGGGACAGACAGGGCCAAGTGCAGTGAGCCAGGCAGGCAGCCTGGAAGGGGCTTGGTCACCCAGCTCTAAGTTTGTGAGTCCTTTGCATTTTCAAAATAAATGCATTGGGGTTTTTCTAAAGTGCAGCTAGCTGGTTGTGAGGAAACAGCCCAGTGGCATTTACTGCATTTCAGTGTTGTGTGGCTGTTAATTGTGTCTACAGCCAAAACCTGTGTGCCTGTGTGAGGAGGTGACGCTTGCTTCCTTGTTTGTTTTTCTATCTTATTCATTGAGGCAAGGACTTCCAATCCAACCCAGAACTCGCTGATATGGTCAGTGTCTCTACTCAGCTTGCTGTGGGGATCGATGCGTCTTTCCTCGCAGGCTGGAATGGCAGGCCGGCTGGCAGGCCCTGCAGTTATGTGGGGTCTGGACATCTGAACTCTGGTCCTCTTGTTTGTGGGGCAGATTCCTAATGCTGGAGCCAGCTCCATAGTTCTGAAGCTTTCAAATGCATGCAAGCCTTGGTTGTCTGCTTGCTTTAGCTTGGTGTGTTTTTTACCACCAAAAATATATAATGTATATATATATATATATATTGTATAATGTGTCAGTACTTCCTTTATGTGGCTGAATCGTCTTCCACTATATGGATAGACTTCGCATGTATTCATCTGCCATTGGACATTTATGTCCTCAGGATACTTTACCCAGTCCTGCCCTGATCTTTCCTGTGTGAGTACTGGTTTGGACAGGTATTCAGTTCTTTGGCTGGTAGGTCTGGGTGTGGCCAGGTCCACACCTCTCCCTCTCTTTCCTGAGTCCTAAAGTGGAGATGCAGCCCTCCCTGGGTGGTCTCCCTAGCTGAACTCTTCCCTGCACCTACGTGCATGCTTATTTAGGGAAGTGGGGAGCCCCTTCTCTGCCTCTTTGGGAACCAGAACTTGGGTAGTGGTGGTTCTGAGCTTACTGCTGAGGCCTGAAAAGCAGAGTGGTGTGGCCTGGGGCCGCTCACCTTGATCACAAGAGTCCAGGGCAAGGTAAGATTTGTCAAAGAGTAGAGCTACATAAAACACACTGAAACAATGCTGACTGTGCTGCCTGGGGTCAGTGTCCATGGCAAAAAGGTGCTGGGCTCAAACCAAGGACCCTAGGTCTCAGGGTTCTAGACCCTGCATCTCCAGCTCTACGATCTCAGCTCTCAGTTCTTTCTGCATGTGGCCTCTTTTTGGCTTCTGGCCCTTATGGTGGCTTTTTTTCTCCTTCCTTCCTTCCTCCCTCCCTCCCTCTTTTCCCTCCCCCCTCCACTTCTCCCTCTCTCTCTCCTTCCCTCTCCATCTCTCTCTCTCCTTCTCCCTCCTTCTTTCTCTTCCTCTCTTTCCCTTTCCCACTCCCCCCGCCCCTCACACACACATAGTTATGGAAGCCCTCAGCACTAGCCCATGGTGTCCACAGCTGCACACAAAATCGGGCAATTTAACCACCAGCCATGCACGTGCATGCACACACACACACACACACACACACACACACACACACACGGAGTTGTGGAAGCCCTCAGCATTAGCCCATGGTGTCTACAGAGATGGGTCTGGAGCACACAGAGGGACTCCTGCCCTTGCTTCTTACTTCGCTGCTGCTGTAGTCCTGTCATTGCATTTGATCCTGGCTTGTGGCAGTATCACACAGACAAGTGTTCTCTTTGCATGCTAAGAGAACTTTTTTTTTTTTTTTTTCTGTGTCCAAATCTCCCTCTTAAGGACACCATGAAAGCTGAAAGCCCGTGTTCCAAACTCATTCTTCCTCCCAAAATGCCCTTTGAGGTTTCGAAAGCTGTGCTCAGCCAAGGCATTTGCTTCTAAATGTGGCCTCCCCACCCCCACCCCAAGCCTTAAAACAGGAAGTTTGCTCTGAATTAAATATGCATGGTTGACAGGATGACATCTAACCCTGGGTCTTTGGGGCCACTCTTGGTGACTTGCTTCAGAGTTCTGGCTTACCTTGATGGGAATTGCCTGAGAAGGTAGCAGTTCTGGATGGAGGAGAGGTTTATTCTCCTGAATCCCAGCGAGATCAGAGAGAATCTGGGTCACTCAACACTCAATATTCATCTCCAATATGTCTATGCTAGGGAACAAACTCTTCAGCCCAAATAAATCAGAGCGCCTCCTTCTGTAGCTGGCAGGCCTCGTGTAATTAGTTTATCAGGGAAAATTTGACTAGTATTGACAGAAAACGGGGCTGGCATAGCAAGCGGCAATGGCTAACTATCTTACCAGGGAAATCAAAAGTGTCTATGGAATCACGGTGACTCTGTTATATTGCTCAGCCACTCCACCAAGTTAATCCTCCCGAGGGTGATTAGGCGTAACCATAAATGCATAGATATGAGAAGTCCAGCAGATGGATATACAGACAAAGTAATTATGAACTATGCATTTACATTTTTTCCATCACAGTGTTTCAGGGACCTGCTGGTCCAGGATTATTTGCCTGTAGTCGTCTGCGAGGATGACACTGGGAACGTTTGGTTTGGTGGATTCATCTTCCCTGTGAACTCAGTCAGGGCACTGCAGTCCCAGGGACTCGTAGGGGACTCTTTGTTGTAACAGTATCTGGGGGATCGAGGAAATGACTTTGGTTATTCTGGCTTCACTCTTTCTTCTGTGGTTCTGGAAAAGCTACAGTGTTGGAATCTGCTGTGAGGATTTGAGTCTGAATGCCCCTAAGAGGCTCATGGTTTGTATGCCTGGTGCCCAGCTGGTAGAGTTGAGTTTTAGGAGGCAGGTTCTAGCTGGCAGATGTAGATCACCAGGGCAGAGCCTTTGAAGGTTCTGCCAGGTCCCTGGTTCCTGTGTGCTCTCTGTTTCCTTGTCTGCTAGGATGTGATCAGCTGTCCTCTGCCCTGTTCTCCAGACACCAGGATGCTCTGCTCCAGTGCCAGGGCTAAGCAGCTCGAGGCCGCACCCTCCGAATCAATGAGGCAGGGTTAATATTTCCTCTTTTTCATGTGTTCCATCAGTTCTTTTGTCTCAGTGACGTCAACGTAATGAATACTCCTGCCTTATGTTGTTATCAGGGAACAGCACAATCTAGCTTGTTTGTAAAGAAAAGACACTACTTCAAGTCTGGAGGGGTTGTGAAGTCCATTAATAAAGAACTACGTATGGAGCTCACAATGCCCTGGTGAAGTCACATGTATGTGTGTGCTCAGGTATCTCTACTTCTAAAGCCATTGATGCCTTGGGGGCCCCACCTCCTGAGCTGACCTAATCCTCATTGTCTTCTGGAGCTCTGCCTTCCAGTCCCATTAGCCCATCTGTGAGGCGATGACACTTCTAGCACGTGAGTTTTGGAGGACCCATCCAAAGCATGGCGGATGCTTTAACTTCAAAGGGATTACCCCAAAGAATGCAAGCAAGTCTCTGTTTGCAGATTGTCATTTCTCTACCCGTGATGCTAGCATCGACTCTGATGCCGTGTGCCTTTGTGTGGGCCTTATTTAGGTGTGCATAAATGGAGTGTGTATACCTAGATCTAGGGTGCTTTGTGGTTGAGGTCAGAGTTCAGTGTCGGGTTTCTTCCTTTTTGTTTCCACTTTGGTTTTTTTTGAGGTAGTGTCTCTCACCGAACCCCACTGAGACCTCCTGTCTCTGACCACACAATGCTGAGGTTACAGGTGTGCACTGCCACAGACGCCTTTTTGTATTAGTGATGACACAGACTTTAAACCCACACCCCTGTGCTACAGGTTACTGACTGAGCCATCTTCCCAGATGCTTGATCCTGTCAAAGAAAGCGTATTTCTTACTTTTAATTGTGTATGTGTGTATTTGTGTGTGTACAGGGGACACCAGCCTTTGATCCCTCGTAGCTGGAGTGAGCAGTGGCCATAAGCTCTGTGACTCGGGGCCTGGCAACTGAGCTTAGTCCTCTGGAAGAGCAGTGAGCTCTTCCCTGCCGAGCCACCTCTGCAGCCCTGCTTGGCACATCTTCCAAAACATAAAAATAAAAGCAAATGAGTACAGTAGACTAACAACTACAGAAGTTTCCCCAGAGCCTTGATCAGATCCTGAGTGGATTCTCCCCTTCTGAGAAAAGTGTGATCGCCCTTTCCGGAGTGCTTTCCTCTTCTCAGGTCACCGTTACAGGTATGATGGCAAAGAGAGTGGAATCCCATGTGCAGGAATGTTGTGGGTATTCAGTATGTGTCTTTGAGGCTGCTCTGTCTTGAGGGTTCCAAGCACAAGAGGGGGCATGGGCTGGGAGTGTGGTGTGCTGTCACTCTGGTGACGGCTCCCTTTCAGCTGAGTCCCGAGTGAGGAGGAGCTTGCCTTCAGCAGACTGGAGTTTACCCTCAGGCTTGGGTAGGAGCAGACTGTGGGTTCAGATGGACTGTGGGTTCAGATCAGGGTAGGTTGTGTGCTGAGATGGCAGGATTAGATCCTAAAAGATGCATTAGCATTGGAAAAGATGGATGAACCTCCTGCTTGCTCTGATCTGCAGGAAGCTGCCTTAATGGGAGGAACCAGCCTTCGAGGAGCAGTATCTGGGGACCTGGGGCCTGGGGAGAAGCAAGATGTCTTGAAGGGGCTTATTTTACTGTAAATAAAATCCGCATTGCGAAATTTCATTAAAAGATAACCACAATAGGTCCTTTTGGGAAGCTTCTAAGGGGAAGAAGGGGTAGCCTCTGATTGCTCCGGCTGGGCACTTGTTTACAAGGGACTTCTAGAGAGCATTTACAGAGATGGCACGGTTCATGCCATTAATATAGATTGCTTTGGTTTTCTCAGGCTCTTGTGATCTTAATTACCATTTAAAAAGTAATGATTTCCTTTTCTTGGTCATTTAAAGATGATCACTAAAACAAACCAAGGAAAGGTTTAGGGTAGGATGTCCTTGAACCTGCTGCCGTGATTTCTTTGGAGGGCTGATTTTCCTGTGGTCAAGAGTTTTTGTTCAGGGGCCAGACTGCCCAGGGTCACATCCCAGATGTGGCGTGTGTATAGGGTGGGGTCACTTCTGCATGCCTTAGTTTGTTCCTCTGTGAAATGAGGATAGTATTGCAGTTGTGACATGAGTGACATGGTGTTTGCATGTTCTGGTGTCTGCAGGCATCTCATAAATGTTGTGTGTACCTGTAATTATTTACTTACCAAGTAGGAAACAGTGCTGAGGGGTGAGAGGAGAAAGAATTGCCAGGGCAGGGTCCTGGGTGCAGCAACAGTTAGTAGGTGCTTTAAAGAGTAGATGTGAGTTCAATCTGGCCTCAGTCTAACTGAGAGTGAGCTTGATACCTACCTCCGATGAAATGAGCAGATAGTTAACGGTGCAGAGATGAGCTGATCTTTATTTATTTATTTATTTAGGTTCCGGCCTTCCCTCGCTCTAGCCCATAGTTTGTTTGTTTTTTGTTTTGTTTTGCTTTTTGTTTGGTTTTTAAACTTGTTTCTCATTATGGATGGCTGTGAGCCACCATGCGGTTGCTGGGATTTGAACTCATGACCTCCGGAAGAGCAGTCAGTGCTCTTAATGGCTGAGCCATCTCACCAGCCCAAGCTAGGTCTTTTTAAGCATTCTGCACCATCTGCTTTTAGCAGTGGGTGGTTGTGGAAGGGCTTGGGGCCACAGAATAACACTGGGTGATGAATTAGTGTTTTCTAGAAGAAGAGAGTTGATAATAATGAATCTATATTAAAAAGGGATTTTAAGATCAGCTTATGTGGTGGGGGCTGAGTACCCACAGTAACAGTCCTAACACTGGCAGGGGCAGGGAACCTGAGACTTGACAGCTGACTCAGCAGTTCCTATCGCATACTGAAGACCTGGAGGATTCTTAGAGAGCCACTGGTCCACAGTGGAAGCCTGAAGAAGCTGGGTTTTGATGTCAGGGAGGAAAGCAGCAGCAGCAGCAGCAGCAGCAGGGACAGCATAGAAGGACTCACAAGCTAGATGGGAAGGCAAGCAGGCCAAAAGCAAAGCTCTCCCCTTGATCTACCTTTATCTGGCTGCCACAGGAAGGTGCTGCCCACATTTAGGGTGGGTCTTTCACACTTCAGATAAAAGCCCAGCAAGCTGTCTCTTAGTGGATTCAAGATCCAGACAGGTTGACAACCAGGATCAACCCTCACAGGAAAGACCCAGTGGGAGGCAGAGAAAGAGGGTCTGAGGGGAAGCAGTGGCTGTGGCAGCATGGCCAGCAGTGCGTGTGGTGAGGGAGGTGTTCAGGCATGGGGAGAGATGACCCTGATTTCTGAGTCCAGACACAGCCCTGACCCTGGGGATGAGAGGGCAGTCTTTGCTGGCAGATCCTGGATCAAGAAGCTGTGGGACTCTGGAACAGTTTAAGGGGTTAGGAGTCCACAAGTAGAAAGTGACAGTTCTGTGGATGTGACTTGGGTGGGAGGAGTTGGAAGAAGAGGTACAGCTAAGGGACCCGGAGCCAGGGCCCTCAGCAGGACAGAAGAGGAGGGGTGAAGGGTGACCCAGGAAGACCCTGCAGGAGGAGAGAGCGCTGGGGAAAGAGTCTGGGCCAGAGAAGCTGTGGTTAGGATGGCCTGTGGGTGTTTCTCAGTGGCTGAGACAGAATTCAGTCCTTCTGTGACCCTTACTCCTGTCGGATGCCTTATTTGGTTGAGGGACCCACACTAACTGGGAGACACTTGCAAACAGCAGGAGGTGGGTGTCTTTGGCAGTCACCCTGAAAGTCCATTCACCCTAGTCTCTGAGGCTTGTGTCTTCTTTCTGGGGTTTCCCTGGGCACCTGCTCTCTCCAGATGTGCTGGCTTTCTGCTATTGAGCACATAGCACATGTTGCGGGTATGAAGCAGATAGCATGCTGGTCCTGTTGGAAAAGGGGCAGTGGACTCTGGGCTGAATGACAACAGATCTTATGATCGTAAGGCAGAAGCCCCTTTGAGGAAACACATGGAACTCAGTGTACTTAAATATTTTTCACATTTGTTACATTTATGTGTGTGTGTCTGTGTCTCTCTCTCTCTCTCTCTCTCTCTCTCTCTGTGTGTGTGTGTGTATGTGTGTGTGTGAGAGAGAGAGAGAGAGAGAGAGAGAGAGAGAGAGAGAGCAAGTGGAGGTCAGAGGACAACTTGAGTAAATTCTTTCCTTTTCTGATATCAATTTATATTGATATACGTAATATCATATATATGTAAATGTATTACTATTGAGGTATAGATCAATGGTAAAACATTTCACTTGAACATCAATAGACTCCCTATTCATAAATGGATGCCCCTTTGGTAGCTCACACCTTCAACCCCAGCACTCACAAAACAAAGGCAGGCAGAGAGCTCTGTGAGTTTGAGGCCAGCCTGATCTACACATAGAGAGGTTGAGGCTGGCCAAAGCTAGAGAACATTTTTTCCATTGCTTATATTCATGCATATATTGCAGTGTGTTATATATGCAGTGTGTTATATAAGGACATCTTCGTAACAGCATACTTGGTATGCTGAGCCTGTTCCCTGACATAGGCCCTACCTTTTCATAAATTCTCACATGACTGGGTTAACCTTTGGGAGTGGCAGGGAGATGGCAAGCCCCTAGCAGAGGCCTAGATGGAGACAGGATTCACCCTTGCTAGGTTGGGTGTATCCACCTGGAACCTTGTGTTCTTCCCTGGCCATGGGCAGATCCTGAAATGGGGATGGGTGGAGCCACTCCTGAGAGGCACCCCAGCCTACTCTTACCTGAACACTGTCCAAGCCCCTCCCAGTTGTCCCCTTCCAGGAGGCTCTGTGCATGCTTTCAAAGCCATGGCTGGGTGGCCACTCAACTCCCTTTTATCCTGTAACTAAATAGAACTCTATTCGCAGGAAGGGATATCCAGAGGGATGGGCTTTGGTTGTAGGCCTCTGCAAGGAGCAAGTTCAGCACCCAGTGTCTTTTCTCTGATGGTTGCAGGCCCAGGGTTGCAGCCCTGCTGAGTTTGGTTGACTCTGTCCCATCTGTGCATGTCACTGTAGAGGTGGTTGGGACACTTGGATGTTCCCATCACTACTTTCAGCCTGTGGGACCTCAGGAGAGTTATTCTTTTTGGGTTTACTGTTGTTACGTTCTAGTAACCATGGAACATATTGACAAGTGTCCTCAAGATCAGAGTGCCAGAGGGTCAGCTGGGTATCTGATGCAGACTTACCAGGTACCAGAGAAGGCACCGTGAGGAGCCAGCTCCTGCACTGTGAACTCACGGAAGCCCCTTACTTAATCTCAGCTTTGTCTGGAGAACCCACTGTTAACACTAGGACACTTGCTTATGTCTAGGCTCCATGTAGGCCTGGGGTCCACAGAGGTCCACAGAGGTTCACAGTAGTCAGCGTTCAGTGGAACTGTCAGGACACGCTATAACAAACATGCTGTGAGGATTCCTTCCTTGGTGTGATGTAAAAAAAAGTTGGTCCCCTCTTTATATGGCTGGTACTTGGGAACCATAGCTTGTCCCAGGTTTTAGTTCCCACCTGCTCTGTCAGTCTTGAACCTTTGTGCAGCACGCAACCAAATGACCAAACATGTAGACTTGAGTGGCTGGTTAAGGGATACTCCTGTGATAGAATTATGTGCTGTGCACCCCCACACCCCAGGGCATCAGTAGCTCACTGCTTGTATTTCAGAGGAACAAAGAGCTGGGCCGCAGATGGATCTCTGTGTGACCAGAACTCGGGGTATTGAATGTCCTTTCTGTGCTGCAGCCATCAATCTGCGTTAGACAGGGACGGGGCTGGAGTTTGACTGATGCCGGAAGGATCCGGAGGGGGAAAGGATTACTGAGAATATTTCATCCAAAAGGGACTTTGTGACAAGGTGTGCTCGTGACAGCCCTTGTGTGATGTTGGATGGGATTTTGTATGACTTTTGTTTTGACATCTGGCTAGTTTTATGAGAGCTTTTCTGTAAAAACCCAGAGACCAGTGGCTAGCCAGAAACCTGTATTGAGCTGTCCAGGGAGGCTGGGGTTCCCCAGAGTGTGCAAGGGACTTGGTTAATATTCTAGGTATGACAGGAGACTGGACAAAACAACTTAAGGAAAGAAGGGTTAATTTTGGCTCAGTACATTTTGGTTAGGGGTGGGTGTGAAAGCAGGAGCTTGAGGTGACTGGAGACAGTGCACAGCCCCCTCCCTCTCTCCTTCCCCCCTCCACTCCCCCTTCCCTCCCGCCCTTTTAATTCATCTATGTTCCCAGCTGTGGGATGGTGCTGCCCACACTTTTAGGGTGTGTTTTCTCATCTCAATTAACCCTAGTCTAGAAACTCCCTAACAAACATGCCTGGAGACTTGCCCATGCTCCTAAGTAATTCATGATCTTGTTAACCATCAACGTTAACCATGTAGCTGGGCTGTTGTCAGCCGTGATGCTTGTTGCTTAGGGCTATACTCAAACACTTAACTTTTCCCACCTTCTGGCTCAGTGAATGTAGGTAATAGCCTTTTGCATTCTCTATGTCTTATGTTTTTGTGCCTAAAATGGGGGTGCTGAGTAGCCCTCCCCTCTCTTGTGAGTTTCTGTAGTGGTAAACTTGGGTCAATTAAACTCAGCGTGCCTCCAGAGGACACTAGTGCAGCTGTTCCATGGCTTTTACCATGGTTTGCTCTGGTTGGGTCCATTCGGTAGTTGAGACCCAGTTCCTGGTTAGTCTTGGTCTTATCTCCTTCCCTGCCAAGGCGTTGAGCTCCTTTGGGAGTTGACTTGCATAGTGTCGATCTGTGAATGCCCTGCTGTGTGGATCTGAGACCTAGTGAGGAATTACTGAGGGTTGTGTTGAACTGTGATTACTGGAAGGTGAATTTTTCCTTAGAGGGAATATGGTGCAGTGCCCTGACCTCTGGCTGCCCTCTGTATCTGGGATTGTCATTTCGTCCTTTCTTGAGGGCTTTCCGAGTGAGGCGTGTATACAGTGCAGTGTGGTGGCCCCGCTGAAGCAGAGGGAGCTGGCTGCAGAAGCCTGAGCTGTGAGGCAGGGGGGTAGTTCTTTTTGTTTGATATGTGCAGGGAGGTGTTTCCAGAGCAGGATGAGTAGGGTCTCCAGGCTAGGAGACTGCACACCTTCCTCCTGTTCTTGACCTCAGAGTCCTTGTTCAGACATAAGAGCACATTGCTTGGCTGGACTCTATGAGCAACAAACACAAGGAGTAGTTTGCGGAGTGTCTGGTCCTACTTGGTCGGAGTGAAGCTTATGCTTATTGCCATGGTGACAGTGATGGTGGTTGGTAGTCATATTGTGGCGGTAGTGTTGCTTATACAGATGCTATTGGTGGTGGTGTGGTGACAATAGTGGAGATGATGGTGACACTGATGTTGACAGTGGTGAAGGCACAGCGGTGCTGATGTGGGTGATGTGGTGTTGATGATAATGGCTTTCTTTCATGGTTATGTAGGTGCCGTGATGGTATTGACAATGGTTGCAGGAGTGGTGGTTATACTGGTGGTTTGATGGTGGTGATGATGACCGTGGTGGCCTTGGTGATTTTGTAGATGTGGTGATAGTGTTGATGATGGTGGTGGCTAGTGGTGGTTATGATACTGATGTTGATAATGTGGCGGCGGCAGAGGTGCTGATGTGCGGATTGATGGGGCAGTGGTGCTGATGCTGCCTGTGTGACATTACGGATGCGGGGGCAATGGTCATGGCAGTGCAGTGGCGGTGAGGTGGGTGATGGTGTGGATGCATTGTGGTTGGTGGTGTTGTGGTCATGATGCTGATTTGACGTGATTGGGTGTGGGAAGCCACATGTGCCATTGCAGGGTGGCACTGGCTTCCGCTGGCCACCACGCATACATAGGCAGTAAAGTTCTTTTGACAAGATGAGGTTTTGAGAATTAACCAAAATTTACCAATCAGATGAGAGAGAAGTTAACCAATCAGATGTAGGCATGCAAATGAGGTGAAAAGCATAACCCAAGCACAACCAATCCGGGTGTGAGACACGCCTCTCCTAGGCCTATATAAGCAGCACCAGTTCTGGGCTTGGGCTCTCTTTGCCTCTGCAATCAAGCTCTCCCAATAAACGTATGCAGAAGGATCCTGTTGCAGTGTCGTTCTTGCTGGCGAGTTGGACAGGTGCGCAAGAATTGGGGAACCGAGATGACTCCGTGTGATTGGTAATGACAGTGGGTTCTGGTGCTGGTGCTGATGTCACATGATTGCTGGTGACGGTGGCAATGTTGGTGCTGCTGCTAGTGTTGGTAGATCATGGACATGGTGGTGCAGATAGACTTCCTTGTCTGTTGTTCCAAGTGCCTCCTGGGCCTATGTCATTCATTAGTGTGCTGTTGTCCTCCTTTGTGGCTGGGGAATTCTCTGTGACACATCTTGTGGAGGAGAGCTTGCCTGTAACGTTAGTGCCATGGTGGCTGTCGGTGCTCAGCCGTGGTACCACTCAGAGCTCCGTGAAGAAGGGCCGTGTGAAGCCACAGGGAACTGCAAGGGGATGTGTTTTCTTGTGTCCAGTCTGATGGAGCTTTAAAAGTTACAAATGGAACAGGAGTGGAGAGATGCTCACTTTTCTGTTCAGATCATTGAAAACAATCCTGAGCGCTCCTGTCTGCTGAGCATCATGGCAGACATGCTGCGGTGTGCGTTTTGCTGTCTTGCTCTCGCCTGCCTGCCCCGGCTTATCTGCTCCAGCTTTCGTCTTATTCAGCAGCTACTCCATAAGCAAGCAAATAGGGTTTTATAGCCTCTTGCTAAGTATTTCTCATCTCTTGCTAAGTATTTCTACCACAGTGCAAAAGCAATTTTATTATGTGAGGCTGTATTTTTATAGTCAATTGAAACGACTATTAAAATATAACATTGCTTGTAGGGCTCACAGCAGCTCTGCCCTTGCCAGCTGCAGAGTCCTGGAAATAGAGGCCTTCTGGGGAATCAGGGCCTGCACCTTGGGCCTAAGGTCTGTGCCTGCTTGTGGGCCCTCCATGTTTGTTACTTGTCTTGATGCTGGAACAACATAGTCAACAAGAACATCTTAAGGCGACGTTTATTTTGGCTTATAGTGTGAGGGAATACAGTCCATCATGGTGGGGAATACCTGGTGGCAGGCATGTGAGGCTGGTTGTGTCTATAGTCAGAAAGGAGAGAGGGAGAGAGAGGGAGAGGGAGATAGATACTGTTGCTTAATTTTGTGTTCTCATTTTTATTACGTCCAGGATCTCCCAGAGTGGGTGGGTTTTCTTGCTTAAGTTAACTGAATCTAAATAATTTTTCACAGGCTTGCCTATCTGCTAAGTAATTTTGGATTCCCTCTAGTGGACCATCTAGTGGAACATCACAGCTGAATCCAAAAGGTCCCACACTTAATTTAAGGCCTTGTAGTCACATCCTGAACTTCTCTCTTGTAGTAAACATATATGTAGGCTTTCCCTTTTTGACAGTCCCTTCTTTTCTTGGTCTTTCAAGTTCATGGGTAGTCGGCCCGTTCATAGTGTTAGGCCCACGTCAGTGAAATCATTTGGCAATTCTTTTTTTGGGCTTTGGAAGCAGCACAGTAGGTTACCCAGGGTGGTCTGGTACTTGTATAGACTATGCTAGCAATTCTCCTGCCTCAGCCTTTTGAGTGCCAGGATGACAGGTGCAGGCTGCCACTCTCAGTTCCATGGTAATTCTATGCTTACTTTTTGGAAGAGCTGTCCAAGTGGCTTCCCCAGCAGCCTCTTTACAGTATGCAATCTATCTGTAAAGGGTTCTGGCTTCTTCAGATGTTTGTATTATAACTTTTTAATTATAGTCATCCTGTTTTAAATTTACAGCAATTGTCAAATAAGAGACTGCACTGGTATTTTGCGATGGGCTCTACTATGTAGCCAGTCCCAGAAATAAGCACCATCATGGGCTGGCAGGGTGTCTTGTAAAATGCCATCTAAGGGATGTCCCTGGCAGGCCACTCTTTGTAGGCAGGGTCTTGCTTACTTTTTCAGGCTGGTCTTGAACCTATGATCCCTCTGGTTTTGTCTCCTCAGCACTGAGGTTACAGCCATTTGTCACCATGCACCAGTCCCAGTGTCTGTCTGAGCAGAGCACTGTAGGCACGATATGACTCTCCCCAGGTCTCAGTTGCTCAGTTCTCTGTGTTCATCTTTAATGTCCCCGTTACATAATGCTTGTGAGTGTTTCTTTGCCCTCTGTGTCCAGGCAGCCCACCACAAACACTACTCCCAATTATTACACACTGTCTTCTCTGTGTTTTTGGGCACTCTCCAGGAAAGACAAATTTATCAAGCGTTTAGCTAAGGCAAGATTTGTCTTGTGTCCTCTGGGGGCAAGGGTTGGGCACTGGCTCCTCTCTGCACAGTGCTGGAGGCAGGTGCTCCTCCTAGGCCTCATTCCTTATATACAACAGACAGAAAAGACAGGTGCCTTGTCCAACCACACCAGGCCCTGGGCTTTCTCCCTCAGGCTAAGCTGGCATGGGTCCCTCTGAAGTGCAGGCTGTCCCTCTTCTCCTCAGCAGAGCATCTGGGACAAGCCCCAGCTGCCAGTGCCCAGTGTTGATTCTGCCTGGGAACAAGAGGGCAGTGTGTGGGCTGCTGGGCCATTAGCATTCGAGTATGCAAATATATCCCAGCCTTGCACCCCCGCCCCCTGCAGTGCCGCCCTTGCCTCAGCCAAAATTTAGGAAATCCTGGGATTAAAACCCTGAAGAGCGAGGCTTGTTCTGGTTCTGACCTCTAGATTCTAAGAGTGACCTTTATGCATGGAGGCGCTGCCTCTTATAGTCCTATAAGTCCCACTTAGACATGCACACCCTCATCTGGGCCATAGTGACAGGGAAGAGAGGTCCTGGGGTAGGCAGGGACCAGGAGGAGGATGGAGGATACAGATGTCTAGAGTGTCACATTCACCTGCCTTTGTGCTATGGGGAGACAGTTCCTAATTCATTCTCTCTCTCTCTCTCTCTCTCTCTCTCTCTCTCTCTCACATGCTGTGTGGGTGGGTATATGTGCCCATATGTATACCGATAGAGTGCCGAGATTGACATTTGACATCTTCCTGGATCACTTTCTACCTTGGGTTTTGAGACAGGGTCTCTCACTGAGCCCTGAGCCAGTCTCCATCACCCAGTTTCAGGTTTACAGATGTGTTCTACAAAGCCTGGCTTTTATGTAAGTGCTGGGAATCCAGACTCAGATCCTCATGTTTGCACACTGAGCCCCGTTCCCGGCACCCCCGTTCCCTCCTTAAGCTGAAAGTATTGTTCAGCAAGTACAGGCTTGGAGTGGCACTGACTGGTGGACCTCCTAGGCAACATCTCATCCTCACCCACAGGTGCTGTGGTGGCTCTTGTCACTCCGTTTCACAGAGTGAGAAACTACACCAAACGAGCAGAGGTGGGGCTTGCGGTTGAGCTCCTGTTGGTCTTTCAGGTCCCAGTGCTGGTCTGAGCTAGAGTGAGGGGCCTGCTTGCCTTGAAGTGGACCTTACAGGGAGGCAGCAGGAGGGAGGATTTACTTCAGGGAGGTGATGTGGAGGGGCCCTTTGTTTCTCAGGTGGAGGACGCACGTGCCTCCAGTCTTGCTCATTGGGTGCACAGTGGGACAATAGTGTGAAGGGAGCCTGCCCATCGTGGAAGGAGGCGGCAAAGGACTTGGCGTGTTGACAAGTCATCTTACTGAAAGAAGAATGACTGGGAACTGCTCTGAGCTCTGCGCAGAGGCGAGCTGCAGGGAGGGCTGTCGCCAGCAGCCTCTGTGCAGCTCCTTCATTAACACCCCTGTGTGCCCCACTTTATTGTTTATCTCAAAGAGGGCTTGATTGTTTTTTAATCTTCAGTTTTATTTTTTATCAAAGCTAAGGAATGTAATACTATATGGGAGGAATTTCAACAAACTATAGAGAATCCAGATTTATCTCTGGGAGTGAGAGAGTTCTGTCCAGAGACTGTCTGCCACCATTGCTGTTCTCTGGTTTGCAGGATGGGTGGGGGCAACCTCGGGCTTTGGGGGACTTAGTGTTGCTCCTAGATGCTTTTACAGTGTGCAGCTTCTCCCAGAAGTTCACTCCCCTGGTCAAGGCTGAATTCCTATTGGTTGAAAGCAGGTTCTCCCAAAGGTTAAAGATGGAGTTATAGTCTTAGTCGTAAAAGCTCCACAGCGAGCACCTTAGATGCCCTTCAGTAGGGAAATAGGTAAACTCACCGTGATGTATTTTATGTAACGAAAATGAACATGTGAGCATCTCAAAAGGTCAGGTAAGTAGGTCAGACGTGAAGATAGACTTGTGCTTCCATGTATGTGACTATCAAGAATTGACAAAGGTCATACCTCAGAGTAGACTGTTCCCTGGAGGGAGCCATATTGGAGGTCAGAGCGTGATGGCCTTGACTGTGGTTAGTCTTTGCTTCCCACCTTGTACGAACGGTGGCGCTCTGCGTGTTGGCTGCTGAATACGCACGTTCCGTGTCCCACAGGCTTCCTGGTGTTCTCCTAGCTCTGCCTTCCACCTTGCCGCAGGAGCTTCTCAGAACTTGCCTTGCTTTGGTGTGCATCAGGTATAGGATCATGGATCTGATTATCTGAGTTATGCATTGGGATATATTCATTCAAAAGTGCGTATGTGGGCAAGGGAGGTGGCTCAGAGGACCACGGCCTGAGTTTGAATCTCTAGAACCTATGTAAAGCCAGACATGGTAGAATGTGTCTGTAATCCTGGTGCTCTTTTGGCAAGATGGGAAGCAGGAGCGGCATCCCCTGAAACAGCCAGGGCTACAGCAGAGAAACCCTGTCTTGAAAAACCCGAGATTAGAGCTCCTCCCTATTTAGTCTTTCCATCTCTTTGCCACTGAACAAAATTTAGTGTAAGAGTAGATGCATTTGTTTGCCCTCAGCCAAGTTCTACCCCCTAACCCCCAGCCTAGATGTCTGAGTGCGTGCCCGAGCACACTCGAATGTGCCCGTGCGGCATGTATGTGGATGCTCTACCTCTCTCCTCTTTTTTTTTTTTAATGATAGGATCTCTCAGTGGCCTGAAGCTCGCCCTGTAGACCACACTGACTGCCATTAAGCCGCAGGGAACCTCCTGACTTCGACTCCCTAGTGCTGGGACTATTGGCAAGTTTAGCTTTTTTTTATTTTTTTAAACACGGGGTTCTAGGGACTGAACTCAGGTTCTCAGTTGAGCCAGTTCCCCACCCTTCAGAATTCTTTCTTCTTTGTGTGTGAGCTTGCACAAGTCCCTTGATGTGAGGATGGGAACTTTCTATTCTAGGACTGACTTCATGACATCTAGGATTTTACTTTTCCTACCATGGAAAAGCAATAAAGCTGCCATTCCCCAGTGCCCACCGTGCTTCCTGTGAACCTGTGCGTTTTGGCACTGTGGCCTTTTGGACCAGATAGTAATAAGATAGTCAGAGATAAGACAGACAGTGATATTTTATTCTGAAGAAAGATATTAAAATGTCTTTGAATTGTGTCTGTCAGTTCAATTAGAATTGGAGCAAAGACGCTTTCATAGTTCCCTCTCATACCCTTATCTCCACCGCCTGTCCACCTGTTTCCATTTAAAAGGCAGAAAGAACTATTGAATAACAAATGACAGCGCCTTTATCCTGCCGTGCCCTGCTCTGTTTTTTTAAAATTATTTAGATGAGTTTCTAGATTCTAATATCCAAATAGTTCATGAAATATGGCCACAGGGGATTTTATTCACAGGGAAACAACGTCTGTATTCCTAAGAAAGAAAGATCTGAGCCCGGAAGAGTAGTGAGCCCTGCAGGAGGAACATGGCGACTTTGAAAGTAGTTTTTCTTCCTCAGAGAATCCGGGACATCCTCTGAGAGGTCTGTGCAGAGAAATGTAGCTGGGGTGAGCTGGTGCCCGGCACCTCTCCCCCAGTTTCCTGTGCCCCCTTTGAACCTGGTGCCCTAACCTGGGTAGGGAGGCTGCCCAAGCCACTGGAGTTTGCATAGGGAACCTGGGGATGCTGTATGATTCTGCCTTAGTGGTCCATGGCCAGTCTGTCAAGGCGGCATCTCTCATAGGGCTCTGGACCCTCCTCACTGCATCTTTATTTTTGTTTAAATTGTGACTAAAAAGAAAAACCCATTACATAATAAAGTTTGCCATTTCGATCAATCAAAAGCATTCAATTCTGGCTCATTAAGCATATACTGATTGAGGGGTAGCCATTTTGACCATCCATCCCCAGAGCTGTCCTCATCTTCCTCAGTAAAACTGTCGTTCTACGCTGACTCGCCTTCTCCCAGCACTTGATGTTTGATACCATTTCCTTTCACTGAGTGCAATCGTCCACATTGCAAAATATGCTAAAATGTTCTTTCCCATAAAGCCAAGAACGGGAGTCCACTGGATATATCAGATATGTTTTATCTTCTGTTGATGGACAGGTTTCTGGAGTCACACCTGTCTTTAGATGACTGTAAAGAGTGCCCCCATAAACGAGTGAACGAGCGGTCTGCTTGTATTTCACCTGGTTATTTGCACATTGCGTGCGTACATATTTGGTATATACACATTGGGTCTAGATCTTTGCTTACAGTCACATGTACACACTGCTAGGTCATGGCCATTCAGTTGTCGGTGGCAGCTGAACCGCTTTGTTTTCTTGTCAATGCCACCCATGAAAGGTTGGGGTTTTTTTCACATTCACTGAGACTTTGCTTTTAGTAGGAGGGCAGTGGCAGCAGTCCTGTGCCCGTGAGGCAGTAGCTTCTTGTGGTTTTTGAATGACTGCATGAGGAGAGAGTGGCGATGCTGTGCCTATTGGCCTGTATTCACTGGAGGAATTTCTGTTCAAGTCTTTTGTCCATTTTAAAACAGCCTCTGGTGTTGACTTGGTAGGGAGTTTTAAAAACATGTATTTAATTTGTGGGGGAAGCACATATGTGCCATGGCATAGTATGTGCCGCAGCGTGTGCGTGCGTGCATATGTGTGTATATGCATTCATGTGCACATGTTGTGTTGTATATGTAGAGTTCAAAGGACAGTTTGTAGGAAGGGTTCTCTCGTTCTACCTTGTGTATCCTGAGGATCGAACTTAGGTCTTCAGGTTTAGCAGCAAACGTCTTTACACATAGAGCCAGCTCACTGGCCCCAAATTATTTCTGTAGCCAAGACACTACATCTTGCCGGGCAGTAGTGGCGCATGCCTTTAATCCCAGCACTTGGGCAGCAGAGGCAGGAGGATTTCTGAGTTCGAGGCCAGCCTGGTCTACAGAGTGAGTTCCAGGACAGACAGGGCTACACAGAGAAAACCTGTCAGAGGAAACAGAGAAAAAAAAAAAAAAAAAAAAAAAAGACACCACATCTTATTAGAATTGCAAATGCTTTCTCTCATTCTGTGGGTTCTAGGAATAATATCTTCTGATGTATTCTTTTTCACTTTGATCACATCCAGCCTTTTATTTTGCCTTTTGTTGTCTGTGTTTGGTAGTGTATCCAAGAAGTCTTCCAGGTTTAATGTCATGTCTTTGCCATAAGAATTTTGCAGTTTTGGGGCTGGTGAGATGGCTCAGTGGGTAAGAGCACCCGACTGCTCTTCCTAAGGTCCAGAGTTCAAATCCCAGCAACCACATGGTGGCTCACAACCATCCATAACGAGATCTGGCGCCCTCTTCTGGAGTGTCTGAAGACAGCTACAGTGTACTTACATATAGTAAATAAATAAATCTTAAAAACAAAAAAAAAAAAAAAAGAATTTTGCAGTTTTGACTCCTGAATCATTTCTAGCTTGTTAATTTTTGTGATGCTCAGGGCGGGGGTGGGGGGATCCAGCTTTGGGGGTTGTTTGATTTTTGCTTAGGTATCCAGTTGTTCCCACCACCATCTGTTGAAATCTGACCTCTCCCTAGGAGATGGTCTTGAAGCCTTGTTGAAATTGCTTGTCCTGAGCACAGGGCTTTCTCCTTGTCCTTTGATCTGCCTGTTGGTGTCTATGCCTGCACCACACTGTTGCTGTGGCTTTGAAGTCAGGAAAATGGGAGGCCCCAGCTTTGTTCTCTTTCTCTTTCCTCTTAGCTACTCTAGAGTCAGAGTGATGGACACTTCTGTTTGTGGGGTTTCAGCGGAACTACACCGAGCTTTAGATTGCTCTGGATATCACTGACATGCTGACAGTTTGAAAATCTTTCTCTCCAAGACCATGAGTGTCTTACTATGGATACCTTTCCATTTGTTCGTGTCTCTTCATTCCTTTCTGCAGCATCTTACAGTTTCCCCGAGTGTAGCTTCTTTTTTTTCTTCCTGGGTCGAATGTATCTGCATTTCATTCTTTTTGTTCTTTAAGAATTTGTTATTAGTGTGAGCATATGTGTGTTTGGCACATATTCTGCGGTCAGAGGACCATTTTGTACAATCAGTTCTCTCCTCCGGGGGTCAGGCTTAGGTTACCGACTGAGGCAGCTCACTGGCCTGGTTTTTATTTTTATCTTTAAAACATCTTAGAAGCAGCACTTTGAACACTATCTATCATTTCTGCCTGGCTCTTAGAATCTTCCTGACATTCTCCTTCCTTCTTGTAGCACGCTTCCATCTTCCATCCATGCTACCCCCTGGTGTTAGAGGATCTGTTGTGTGCCAGGAGCATTAGAAATTTGTCCTAGGACATCACAGTTAGGTCTTTGAGGGCCCAAAGTCATGGAGAAGAATCACCGGGGAAGAAATGATGGGTGATCGAGCCCTGCCTGAGACATTTGCTCTGTAGCCTCTGCCAGCTACTTGACTTGGGTGCAAATGCAGCAGTGTCTCCTTTTGAAGGGACAGTTTAGAAACTCCAGCCTGCAGCCCCCTGGCAGCTGATGTGTGTGTCCCTTTCTTTGTGGTGATGGAAGGGATTCCCACAGGCAGGCACCATCTCTAGTGTTGCTTGCAGAGTCCTCCATGACTAGAGAGCTAACTTTCTTTCCTCTCAGCCCCTGCCTTTTAAGGTCCAATTCAAAGGATATGTCTTAGTGCATCCTGATTTTTTTTTCTTTAAGATTTATTTGTTTTTTTTATGTATATGAATATACTGTAACTGTACAGATGTTTCTGAGCCACCATGTGGTTGCTGGGATTTGAACTCAGGACTTTCTGAAGAGCATTCAGTTATCTTACCTGCTGAGCCATCTCACCTGCCCCCTGATTTTTTTCCTATCCAGTATTTTCTGAATGGCCCAGCATGGGAAAGGTTACCCCTTAGAGATCAGGCTTCTAACTAACTAACTAACTAACTAACTAACTAACTAACTGCTTGCTTCCTGTGTACCCAGCTCTTTCTAGGCTCAAGGTTACTTTAGAGTGGGTTAGCTAGGAGAGGGTCTGGGCTTGGGAAAAGCCGAGAGGAGACTCCCAACACACTGTGCTCTCCTGACTTGAGGCCAGGCTCCTGGCTGTGGCAGATGGGCCTGCAGGAGCGCAGAGGGAGGGAGCCCGGCCTCCATCCTCCCATGACGGTTTCTCAAGTCCTGAGATCATGGGTACCCTTGAACACTTTTCCCATTGAAGGCAAGATGAAGGGACTGAGATCACAAACAGAGCAACTCATTTTCACAGATTGGCATGAAGAAAGAATTTAATTATCTTTTAAGCTGCTGCCTGAAATCCTGCTATCCTGTTTCAAGCAAGGGTGTGTGGGACCCACACAGAACTCACCTTAGCTGCTGTGAGGAGGCTCTCTGTCCAGTGTGGGTGGGTAGAGCATATATCCTTAGACCCAAAACAGAATTGCAATTGACTGGATAAACCTCTAGCTTCCAGATCTAGTCAAGAGCATCCTGAAGAGGAAGGAACTGTCAAGGTTTTCTTTCCTCCTACTGCAAACCACCCAAGAGGGGATATTTTATGAGCTGGCTCAAGGCAGGATTTTTGCTGAGTGCCTTCAAAGCTAATATAGGTTTCCTTCATCTAACACAGTGGTGCTCAGTCTGTGGGTCACACCCCTTTGGGGGAGTGTGGGATGATCTTCTCACAGGGGTCATCTAAGACCAGCAGAAAACTCAGACATTTACATTATAGTTCATAACAGTAGCAAAATTACAGTTATGAAGTAGCAATGAAAATAATTTTATTGTTGGGGTCACCACAGCAGGAGGAACTGTATTAAAGGGTTGAAGAATTAGGGAGGGTGAGAACCCCTGGTCTAAGGAGTCATGGTTTGGGGAGGTACAGGGGAAGACATTTCAGCAAGGTCATGTGACTACCCAGTTGATAGAAGGCTCAGTAATAAGCGGTTTATTCTGGGTGTGCACAGAACCTTTGATTAAAGGGAACAAGATGGGATTCACTTAGGATGTGAACAAGGATGTGGCTTAGTTTAGGGGTGGGCTTTGCAGACAGGTGGGGCTGTGAAGTATGGAGAAGAAACCTTTCTCAGCAGCAGGAACAGCTCATGGTGTGGGAGCTATGGTGGTGCTGGAGAAGAGCGAGTGGACGCAGTCAGATGGCATGTACATCCCACTGGACTTGGGGGATGCTGTGCTGGGTACCCACTCTCAGAGGAAAGGCTGAATGAGGGCAGAGTGCAGCGTGTCATCAGCGCTGGGGAAGGGAAGGACTCCGTGGCTCTCATGGAGACTGTGGAGGGTTGGCCAGGTAGTTTGGGCGGGAGACAGTCTGGGAGGGAAGACACGGAGCGGTAGGGCTGCCTTCAACACCTTCTGCCACTCGAAGCTTGTGAAACTGGACGTGGATCTTCCTGTTGCCTCCCTTTGTCCCTCACTCCCTTCCTCCTTCCCTCCTTCTCAGTACTCATGATTAAATCCAGGCTCTTACATTTGCTGGGCAAGTGCTCTGCTACTGAGCTATGTCCTCTCCTCACGTTTTAATTTGAGAAGAGTCACTGAGTAATTCAGGCTGTCTTTGAATTCACACTGACTCTGAACTGGTGATCCTCCAACCGTAGAGTCCTGACTAGCTGAGATTAAAGGAATGACCAATCAGGCCCAGTTACTGTTTCCATCTGTTAAGTGGGACGATGGGCTGAACTAGATTTTTCCCATGTGAGAGTAGTGAAGTAGACTCCCCCACAGTGGGACTTCATGTCATTAGGTGCTGATTCTGCCCCCCTCAAGAAGTCACATAGCTTTGTAAGTGTGGTGATGTATGTTGATTTGATAATCCAGGTTTTTGTTAATGAGATTTTCTTAGTAAGGAATGAGAAATCACAAGTGGAGTCTTTTGGACTTGGGTGGCCCTTAGGATGGCACAGTGTTGGTACAACCTGTTCGTTTGTCATGTTCAAAGCTGGGTATTGTGATTTTTCTGGTATAAATCCAGATTGAGAGAAATGGGAAACATTCTATACTCACGGTATTAGGCAGTTTTAAAACAGAGGTAAATTAGTCTGACCACAAAAAGCTGTAGCTCAATGCTTGGTTCATGGAATGTGCATAGTACCTGTCAGTCAACTCCATCACCAGCGCCATCGCCATCACCATCATCATCACCATTACCATTGCCATCACCAGCAGTGACAGTACTTGTGGTGGCTCAATATTATGTCATCATCACCAGCAGCATCAACTCTAGGACCTCCACCCTCAGTCTTACCGACAACATTGGTGCCTGGAAGATCCCTTCTTCCTCTTGGGCTTCTGAGTCACCATTCCTCCTGATATAACTCACAGCTGTTTCCAAGATGATCAGGAACCTGAGCAGAGGTCATGGCTTTGCTTTCCTCATCTCTGATAAGCTTCGCTATCTGAGAGACAGGCCAGAGTGCTAACTTCATATTTTGGGAAGAAGATCCATACTTACTCTGGGCTGTTGCCAGTTCTTAAGAAATGAGTAATTATAAGAAAACTCACCATTCAGAGGGAGAGCTCTGTGACTGCCTTGTCTCCTCCATCATCACAGAGGCCATGCCACACTTCTACACTGGACTCCACCGTCCAGGATAGAGAAGTTTATGTTCCTGTGCATTGGTGCCTGGTGATGTCACCCATAGCTGGGCCAGTAAAAAAAAGGTGACAGGGGCCTGGGGAGATGGCTCAGTGAGTATAGTGCTTGTGGTACAAACACAAAGACCTGAATTTGGGCCCCTTGCATCCATGTATAAAGGTAGGCATAGTGGTGCAAGCTTGTAACGCTAATGCTTTAGGGTAGACACAAGTGGATCCCAGGGATTCAGTGACCAGCCACTCTAGCATTAAAGAAAATGTCTAGTTTCATCGAGAGACCTGTCTCAAAAAAAATAGAGGATGATATTTTAAAGTCAACCTTGGGCCTTTACATGCATCTGCATGGGTAAACACACCCTCATATATATATATATATATATATATATATATATATATATATATATACACACACACACACACACACACGTGCACATATGCATATACCACACACACACACACCATCACCACCACTACCACCACCACCACCATAAATAAAGGTATGTGGGCTTAAAGATGGATGTGCCCACGGCCCAGAAGCAGCTGCCTAGATCTGAGTGAGATAGGATAAGCGTGTTCTCCAGGGAAGGAGTTCCTAGGCCTTAGTTAACCACAACAAATGAAGGAAATCTTCCGGCTTGCATCTCTTTGCTGTGTCAAGTGAGCTCAGGTTAAGCCCAGATGTTTATTGCTGCCTTTTGCAAGATGGCCCTGTGCTCCTGATCTCTCATTCCCGACGAGGGCAATGTTGGAAGATTGATCATAAGAAGGAGCAGCCTTAAACTGAATGCTTTTAGGGCTTATTAAAGACAACTTTGCCCCCTTGTGCTTGTTTATCTCATATAACCTGAGAATCGAAAACTACAGGCATGTGCTTGCCTGGATTCAGGTTCCTGCAATGGCGACCAGTTCCAGCTGCCTTCAGGAGTGAATATGTTAATTACAAGATGCCACTTGACAATCGTTTTGCACATTTTTGTATGTGTATGTGCACACATTCATGTGTAGGTGGGCATGTCCATACAGAGACTCAACGGCATCTTTGCTGGTCATTCCTTAGCCACTGTGTACCTTGTTTTTTGTGACAGGTCTTGAAGTGACCTGGAATTTGCCAAGTAGGCTAAATCAGGTGGCCTGCAAGCCCCAGGGATCTCATAGCTTCCACCTCTCCATTGCTGGCGTTATAAGCACAAGTTACCCAGCTGGGCTTTTATGTTTTTAAACTGTGGGGTCTGGAGATTCTTTCTTCTGCCAGTCTTTCTTTGCTGCTAAAACACATCCTCACACATTTGGAACCCCAAAGCACCACACATTAATCGCTGTCCCCAGTTCTGGAGATCTGAAGTGTCACAGTTCAGGTCCACGCAGGGCTGTGGTCCACAACAGCTGTGTGGAGGAGCATGTACTCCGTGGGCCCAGCATATAGGACCATCTGGACCTTGTCTCCATTCTGGACTGTTCATCCTGTGCCCTTGTCTCAGGGGTTCTTTGTGACTACTTTGAGCCAATTATGTGATCCAGAATTAATGACCCCATCTGAAAACCCTAAGCTTGGTGACAACTGCAGAGGCATCTTCGGACATGTTGGGAACATTCGCACTGGGTTCTGGGAATTGAGATGGTAATTTCTTCAGAATATCAGTTTTATCTACCATATTCCTTTGTCAGATATTCTTACATTGTGGAGTGTTTTAATTTGCTGTAAATTTTGAGTTATTCAGTCATCAGCATTAACTTGAGTGCAGATTTGGGGCCAGTGCTGTGGTCATGACTGTCTGGTGATTTGGGGCCACGTGCTAATCAAAGAGCCGTGACATCCTTCACAGATACAATTGTGGGTCTGCAGGCTCGTTTCCAAGTTACATTTATGGTTTTGGAATGTGTGTATGAGATTCTCGGCTCTCTTTTCACTGCTTCTGAATAGGGAGGGTTCTTTGTGGGGAAACACTAAGAAAAAAATCATATGTATACATTTTGCATGTTCACACAGGCCCAGATGTGTTTACACTCAATGTGTTCGTTTTATTTCATTTTTAGTATGTCTGACTTTTTTTTTTTTTTTTTCTTTTCTTTTCCGGCTCTCTAACTGAGTAGGCATGCTGGAAGCGATGCTGTTCACGGCAGTGATATAAAAGCGTTTATGGTTCCTAAAGGCTTAAGAATATGGCTGTGCTGAACTGGGGACGCTCAGCATCTGCTCTGGGCCGCCTTTACCTGCGCCGTTATCTCCTGTTAAAGAGTCACTATAAAATGCTAAATAAACTTAATAACTGGTAACAACCCACTTTGCCAGTTGGGGACACTTACATTTTATGAATTTGGGGGAAATACTTGAGAAAATGGGATTTTGCAGGTATGTGTGTATTTTGATGCTTGAGATGTGTTGTGAGCCCGAGCAAGTGCCCTTGCTTTGACATTTTAGAAGGAACTCGGAAGCTGAGCATTACTCTTTACAGAAAAAGCGTGTCACCTCCCAATTCAATAAAGGACTTCGGTGTCAACTAAACTCACAGTGGGCAGATAGGGCAAAACATGCCTGTCATAGATGGCCTTAGCCGTCACCTTCACCCGCCTGGAAAAGGGAACTTCAATTGAGGAGTTGCCTCCATGCCAATGGCTTGAGGACATGTCTGTGGGTCATTTTCTTGGTTGCTATTGAGGTGGGAGGACCTAGCTCTCTGTTGGCAGCACCATCCCTAGGCAGGTTGGCTGTAGAAGAAAAGGAGCTGAACTTAGGGCTGGGAGCAAGCCAATAAACAGCGCTTTCCCAAGGTCTCCACTTCAATTGCTACCTCCAGGTTCTCAACTTGAGCCTCTGCCCTGGCGGTTATCAATGATGGACTGCAGTGTGCAACTACAATAAACACATCCCTACATACATTGCTTTTCCTCTGTGTTTTATCACGCAACAGAAGAAAGGAGCTTGGGGCTACTGCTGGGTGGGTAGTGGGTTTCTTTGTGGTGCTGGGGAAACATTTGGAATCTAGGGGTGATAAGTTGCATACCATGAATATAACCAAAGCCCAAGATTGCATACTTAAATCACATTCTCTCCCCACAGTAAAAAAAAAAAAAAAAAAAAAAAAAAAGCGGAGCTGCTTGGAATTAGGGGTGGTTATGAATTGGCACATGTTTAAGATGCACCCTTTCCCTTTTGTGTGTGGAACTGAAGGCTGCTCATGTGAGTTTATCTAGACCGAATATATCGTAATGTTGAAAATAATCATTTCTACGTTTGCTAATGCATTCTCCTGGCTCTTTTTCAACAGCCTTTTATAACTACGATGCCAGGGGAGCAGATGAATTGTCCCTTCAAATTGGAGACACTGTGCACATCCTAGAAACTTACGAAGGTAAGTGAGGCTGATGGTCCCGTCTGTCGATTTGGGATGATGCTTCAGGGCCTTCTCTGGGAAAGTGCTTCGCTGTCAGGGTGCTACTTTCTCAGGAAGGACACTTTCCCCATAGATCAATGCTCTTCCAGGCAAAGGTTGCTGGGGCAGCTATTTGTTAAATTCAGCGAGGCCTTGTTAAGGCCAACTTAAAACTAAGCATCATATTTTTAACCCCTAAAGGCTTCTCACTGGCTCGTTATTTTTTGTTTGTTTGTTTCATTGGTTTGTTTTGTTTTTTTCAAGACAGGGTTTCTCTGTGTAGAGATCCAACTGCTTCTGACTCCCAAGTGCTGGGTGGGATTAAAGATGTGTGGCAGTACCACCGGGCTGTGTGTAAATTTTGACTGAAACTGACTTGGTGAGAGACAGATTTGGAGAATTCAGTGTGTTGCTCTGATGTGTGTGATGAGTGTTTTGAGTCATCTTTTTTGTTTTGTTTGTTTTGTTTTGAAGTTTTCACTTTGATTTGTTAACCGTGTGTCTCAGGGGAAACTGCAACTGCCATGCTGACCCTTTCCTTTGTCTGTGACCCCCATTTTCTTCAGGGTGAAAAGATCACAAGTTATATGGGCCATGGTTCAAGGAAGCAATTGTGGCTTTTCTGATGCTCTTGGTTAGTGCCTTGCACAGCCTGCGAGCCACTGTGGGTGTTCTGCTGTGGTTGTTACTGAGTGTAGGGGCAGCGGCCGGGCGGGCGGGCGGGCGGGCGGGCGGGCGGCAGCGATGAGTTTGCTTTGTTTCTTCTCTCTTTTTAGGCATCGCTCCCCTCAGTTTCCTTAAGGGTGGTGTTTCTGTGTCTGCTGGCTTCCTTTTTCTGCCGGAAAAGATGATTCCATAAGCAGTGTTTGAGTCCTGGGACCTGATTTAAATAACCAAATTGCTTTTAGATCGGGTTCAGCAAAAGCCTTACAAGTGAGAGGGGAAATTGTAGACAGCTCATAGTAACCAACAAATTGAACTTGCAGAGAGGTCTTCACACTCCACTTTGCACAGGAGTGAGCTGTGCTCCGCTCCTGCCAGCCAGGCAAGCAGGGACTGGCTCCCGTGTCCCTCAGAGACATGGCTGAGAAGCAAAACCCTATTAAAAAATCCATGTCTTGTCCCTTATTTCTTCCTCGGATACAGGAAGACTCCGAAGAACTCTATTCCATTTGCACCATTTACTTGCAAACTGTGTGGGGGATGGGGGAGTCAGCTCTGTTTGCCTGGAAGCAGCTGGAGCTTGGCAAAAAGGAGCCCCAAAGCGAATGAGTGGCTGGCTGTGATGGGCGCCGTCTGCTTGTTTTCAGTTTTGACAGCTGACAGTTGGATTTCCTTATCTGCTCTCCCGTACAGATTGCCAGTGGCTTCGAGGAAACAGAGAGAGAAATTAAGTTGAGGTGAAGGATCAGGCATCTCATCTCAGACACTTTTTCTGATCTGAAGGGAAATGCTGATAGGTCTCTTTTACTTTTTTAATTGCCCCTAGCTACTTGAATGTGGAATCCCTGGTGTCTTTCCTGAATAGTTAATGATTTCCTGGGGGCACCTGGCTGGGTGGAGTGTGGTGTCTTCCTTTACTTCTGGAGGACACTGTCCCCTCTCAGCCCTTCCACCTCAGTCACATCAGTGGGCCTTGTTCTACACTAACCTCCCAATGATCTACTAGTGGCTTTGACTTCCAGTCTTCAGCCAGGATTAATTCGCAGGCCAGTCTTGGATCTGATTAAACCAGCACTGTCTTTACAAAAGGCTCTTTAATATAAAATGCTTTTCCCTTCCTGGGCAGCTAACTTCTTGGTAGATTCTGGTCCGAGAAATACATTAACTGCATCTTCCAGAAACTGGGTGACTTTATCATCAAGTAAAGATACCACTGCCAAGGTTTCCCTGCGCCTACATTCTGCTCATGGCTTGTTTTGGAGTTTGGCACAGTTTCCATCTTTCTCTTCTCTCCACTTTTCTTCTCTCTCTCTCTCTCTCTCTCTCTCTCTCTCTCTCTTTCTCTCCCTCCCTCCCTCCCTCCCTCCCTCCCTCTTTCCCTCCCTCCTTTCTTCTGTTTATCAACCTTGATTTTCTTTTTCTTTATGGTCCAGGATTTCATTATATAGGATGCTGCAAACACTGTAACATCTAAGCTCCCACTCAGTCTCCCTGTGCCCCATGCTAAGCTGGATTCCCCTTTTTTCTCCACCTCCCTTTTTTCCTTCTCCTTTTAAGATGATTAGTCTTTATTACATGCAGTTCAAAGACCACATTTCCCTTCAAGGTACAGTTAATTGCTCTCTGGGGCCTGCTGAAGTGGAGGGTGTCTAACTGCAGCCCAAAGGCCATATGCAGGTGAGGACAGCTCCCAGTGCCGCCCTCTGGAAAATTGTAAACGTAGTTAAGTCATTAGGAGATCTCTCTCTCCCTGTCTTTTTTAATTGTAAAAACTTGAATGCTCTTAGCATGAGTGCTGTAGACAACAACACCGTTAAAAGGTTGGACAGGCTCGCTACAGCCAGGAAAGGTACCTAACTTCAGGTCACAGTACTGTGGAGGTGGGCAGATGGCACTCAGTGCGGGCTCTTGCCTTTCCAGTCATTTCTAGTGTTGAGTGCTAACCAGTCACATGGGAACACCAGTCCCAGCTGCTCAGGAAGGGACTCTGGTGCTGTGTAAGTTTCCCCAGGGCTGGATGCTGTTTCAGGGCAAGCCTGAAGCACTGTACAAAGGTTAAGAAGTTATCTTTTGGATGTGGCTGTTACAACTAACCCTGATGAATTCAGGCGTTTAGGTGATAATGCTGTATATATTCTTGCAACTTCCTATGCTGGCATGTGGCCTCCCTGAGCTCAGGGCTGTTTTTCTGCTATGTCTGTCTGTCTGTCTGTCTGTCTGTCTTTCCAGTGGGTGTCTCTTTTCAGTATGGAAGGGCTGATTACATGAAGGGCAGTGGCAAACCCTGCCTGGGAGTTGTTCTAAGTGTGTTATCTGCCAGCTGAGCATCTTTTTGGCCAGCCTTGTCCCTTCCTTCTCATAGCCATTCGGTCACATCCCTTCATACTCATGGTGACACCCCCCTCTTCACACTAAACTTCCTTGCGCGCATCACTCAGTGTGGCTCAGCCCTGCTTGTCTTAGGCACCTTGTGGGTCATGAGCAGAGGCTGTGTCTGTAATTGGTGTGCGTAGGAAGGTTCTGGCGACAAGTGAATGGGCCCCGCTTGATGAAGCAATAATTTGTGCAGAACATGCTGGAAAGCACTTAGCTTAGAAATGCCATTACAAAAAGAAACTGCCAGCTAGCTATGCTAGGTCAAAGATTTCTCTTCTGACTGCTGTAACTCAGCCCCTCCAAACAATAAAAATACCTCCATCCCCCAAACCAAAACAAACGAGACACCACCACCACCACCACCTAAGCCTTTCTTGTACCTGGGTTCTTGCCCTATGTGTTGTGTATGTGTTTACCTTAGGTAGGTTTTACAGCTTTCCAGTCTCACTGCCTTCTCTTTATCTTGTTTTGCTCTTTTGTCTGGGTCTCTTTAGTCTTGGCCCTGTCTGCCCTGTGAGCATTGCCTCATGTCCTGCTGGCAGTAAAGGACTCTCAGCTCTGGGTCTCCAAGATCCTGTTGCCAGGAGGGAGGGCTTGTGTCTATTCTGCTGTACAGGGGATACAGCTATCTTCAGGCTGTTTCCCTAAGATGGTATGCTGGTGGTGGGTACAGGGTTCCTGGTTTTTATGGTGGTGAGGTGGGGTGAAGGTCAGATGTGCTCACTAGTAGCTGCTGTCTATGCTGAATTCTGAGCCCAGGCTGCCATGTTCTGATTGCTCTGATTTTCACCAGTTTTATTTTGGAGCAGTGGTAGGAGGTTGTTGAGTTTTGGCTTCATTGATTAGTAATAAGTCTGGGTTTTCTTCACATGTGTGTAGGGTTTCTTTGATGAATCATTTGTATAGTTTGATCCTTTTTTTTTTAACATCCTTTTTGCTGACTTCCCCCCCCGCCCCCCCCCCCCCGCAGTTTTTCTTTGATATTCTAGGACATCAGTCCTTTGTCACTTTCAGAGAAAAAGGGGCATACTAATGTTGAATGTGTGGGAAGGACATTGTAGCAGTGTAAAGGACGTTCCTTTTAGACTGAGTGGTACAGGCTTTGCATAACTCATTAGATTACGGCGCCATTTGCCCGGAGCCTATAATGCTGTAACTGTGGGCACTGATTCCAGGTTAGTCTAGCTGAAACCTCTGATCTGACAGTGGCTATTGGAATGTTTGCTATTCGGACACTTGACATTTAGAACAGGCTATATCCCTACTTGGTGTGTTTGGTCCTTATGTTAAAAGGGCGGAGAGGGTTCTTGTGGCCCTTCGAAGATTCCTGGACTTCCTTTTCCCCTTTCTAGATATATCTTTCTAATTATCCCTGGAGGCCCCTGTTCATGTCAGCAGCTGTGTATAGCCACTTTCGCCAGGATTACTTTCTGGGAGAGCTGAGGGACCCAATGTTGCCATGTGCTGTCTGTCCGTCCTTCCTCCCCTCCCCTCCCCTCCCCTCCCCTCCCCTCCCCTCCCCTCCCCTCCCCTCCCCTCCCCTCCCCCTCCTCTCCCCCTCCTCTTCCCCTCCTCTTCCCCTCCTCTCCCCCTCCTCTTCCCCTCCTCTCCCCCTCCCCTCCCCTCCCCCTCCTCTCCCTTCCCCTCCCCTCCTCTCCTCCTCCTCTCCCTCTCCTTTCCCCTCCCCTCCTCTCCCCCTCCTCTCCCCCTCCTCTTCCCCTCCTCTCCCCCTCCTCTCCCCCTCCTCTTCCCCTCCCCTCCCCTCCCCTCCCCAACCCTCCCCTCCCCTCCCCTCTTCCCCTCTCCTCTTTTGTATCATAGCTTGCTCTTGTGGGTTTCTTTAGTCTCTGGGGTCTGGTGCCTAAGACTCCATAATGTTGAATCTCTCAGAATTTCCCCAGTTCACCTTCAAATACTACCCGGTGCTCCGCAGAGTCCCATGGGACAAACGACAACAACAACACAAAGAGTTCTGGGATGTCTTTGACCTTACGAGTTACTTTCTAGAAACAAGGCGGCCAGAATCAGTCTTGGTAATTGTAAGAAAATATCGATCTGATTTCTTGGCCTGGTGGGATTATGGGGAGATGGGTTCATGGCCATGGGCCTTTTGGCATCCTTATGGTGTCCCATATGCTGGGTAGGACTCACCCATTCAGCACTTGATGTGAATGAACAGTTCAAGTGTCTCTCCTTTCATTGCTTACTTTCCTTTTCTTGTAACAAGAAGGGATAGGAAGTTGGAGTCAGGCCAACCCCTAAGGGGGCAGGGTCTATGAGTGCTTGGCCTTGGTGCTTCCTTGGGAGTTGTCCTTGCCACAGAAGTACTTTGTGAGACTCTGGCTGCCCCAGGGCAGAGCCTTACAGAGGAAGGAAGTGGGCTCTCAATAGGTTTTCTGTTGGACAGTCTTTGATGGTTCCAGACTCTGGAAGTTGTGCTTGGAGAGATCTTGAGTCAGATCAGCAGATGGGGAGTTGGGGGGCATGCACAAGGATCCTGCTGGGAACAAGGCCTCTTTTAGGACTTAACTTTTGATTTTTGATGGGATGGATGGATGAGGCAGGCAGAGATGAAGTGGGGTGGTCAACACGTGCAGGGAGCGAGCCGTGCTCTATGGGACTCCTCTATGGCATTAGGGTGCTTGTCTTTCCCTGGTCTGTAGGGCAGTGACTTCTGCAAACCTTGAAGGTTTTGCTTGGAGTATGCTGTGTCTCCTGTGCTAACCATTTCAACTCTGTGTTTGTTTAGGGTGGTACAGAGGCTACACCTTAAGGAAAAAGTCTAAAAAGGTAAGTCTTTTCCATTAAACATGTCTCTTCATAAATCAAACCATGAGAGGAAATAAATTCCATCTTATTTATGTATAAGAATGTTACTTATCTCTTTCTTGAAATTTAACATATATATGGGCTGAGATTAAAAAAAAAATGACCTTGAGTTGGATTCTTCTGAATAAAGATGTCTGCAGAAATCACAGCTTCTGCTGGGAATGTTGCTGCTTATCTATAACCCCAGTATTAGGCTAGCCTAGTCTACCTAGTGAGAACCTGTCCCCACAAAAGACATTTCAGCTAGGTGATTAGTTCCAGGAGTGAATTGTTGATCTCCACTCATGGAGGAAGAATTGATTTTTGTCCTGATAGAATTTTGCATCTTGTTGAACCACTGTGTGTAGCCATGAACTGAGAATAATCCCTTCAGAAGAGTAAAATGCCGCCAACAGTTTTTCATTTCCTATTATCCTTGATAAATTAGCAAGTTTGCAAAGCTCACACATGGCCATTTCCCTCTTGCCTTATGGCAGTTTTCAGACTAGCTTAGTCAAGTTGAAAGAGCCTGATTTTCTAGGGTGATTTGCATGTGTGATTCTATGAATTATCCGAATCAAAAACATACTATCACTCCTTAGATATTGTGAAGGGCACTCCCATCCACAAGGGAGAGTGGCTTCGACATTCTTAGCTTCACAAAACCTAATTATGGCTCTTCTCTCTTACTCTGTAATGCTATGGCATTGCAGTAATGCCCATGCTAAGCTATGGTTAGTCTGTCCATGTTAACTTGGACCTTTTAATATCTGATTGTGGTTGACAGATGGTTCATTTTGCTTCCCAGAATTGGCCTCTCATTACTGCTGTATCCAACTAGACTCTGTTGTGATCTCTAGTCTATAATAGGGCTTTGGAATCCTAGTGGTTCCCATGCCAGGGCCTCCCTGTTCTGTATCCTCAGAGGCCTGGGCTGGCCTTCACCAGCAGGGCTAGAGTTCCATGAAGCTGTGAAGCCTCCTTTAGGGATTCACCCTTGAAGTGTGCAGATTGGGGGAACCATGGTTGAAGATTTCAGGAGGCAAGACACCAGGAGTATTAGGGTTTCTCAGTGGTAAAGTGCTTGCCGCGAGGATCCAAGTTCTATCTCTAGCCCCAATATTAAAAGCCTTAAAATCTGGGTGATGGCACATGCTTATAATTGTAGCACTGGGAAGGCAGAAAATAGAGATTATCTGGAACTCACTGGCTAGCAAGGCTTGTCTCAAAAAGTGAGGTGGACGGCTCCTGAGGAAGAGCACTTGCCACACGCATGCCTACATACATGTGCATACATAGGTACCCACCCTGATGATTAGCATTGTGCACTGACTCCTTTATTACATAGGGCAAAGCCACCCTGCTGTGAGGAACACACGCCCAGGAAGGCTCTCACTTTTCCTTGATGCTCATATGTTGCCTAGCAACCCCATCCCCATCTTGGGCTCTCCCACTCTTCTAGTTCAGGGGTTCTCAACCTTCCTAATGCTGTGACCCTTTAAAACGGTTCCTCATGTTGTGGTGACCCCAACCATACAATTATCTTTACTGATACTTCATAACTGTAATGTTGCTACTGTTATGCATTCTAATATAAACATCTGATATGCTACCCCAAGGGGTTTGTGAGAACCACTGTTCTAGTCCTTTTCAAAGTCAGAATTTTCTTCCTGGCCCCAGGAGACCTAGGCCTTCCACCTCATGATGTCCTAATGCTGCAAAAGGGTGTGGTTATTTTCTACCTGACATCCCCATTGGCCGATGAAGAAATTAAAGCCTTGCAGAGGCTAAAGTTTGGTTGCAGTTGTGTGAAGTGGCCCCAAGCAGATGCAGAGAAGCAGCAAGGCCCTTAGGAGTCTTGTTTGAGAGCCATGCATGAGCATCCTCTGTCTAGATATTCATAGACATGTAGTTGGGCTGGGCAGCGGCTCATTTCAAATCTCTAGGCGTGTCCAGTCTCACCCAGCTGTAATTTCTCCTTGGTCTTCATAATATTGAGTGCTGAGGCTGAGGAATTTCTTTCTGTGGACTTGACAGGGCTGGAGTGGTTTGTGTCACCTCCTTCTAAACCCACACCTATTCGTGTTCCAGAGAAAATGCGTGTTGCATGTACACCCACATGTCTTTCTGGGTGTCTTGGCATCTGGGTCCTGGATTGGATGACCTGGACCTCTTGATTGCTCAGCCTGACTCCTTTGCTTGATGTCATAGTATTTCTATGTGTGAAATCTGTTCACTTTGCTGGTGGACAATGTTGCGGTAGTAGTTAGCCACTCTGCTCCAGACGGGTTGCATGCACACACCCACCAAGAGCTATTTGGATTCTCCAATGAAACACACACACACACACACACACACACACACACACACACACACACACATCAGTTAATTTTAATATGCCTTGACTAGTTTAATAGCTGGGCGTTTCTAATTCTTCCCACTGCTAGCAAACACTCCCCTACTGTACTCCTGAGTTAACATCTTATTTATTTATTTTTGGTTTTTCGAGACAGGGTTTCTCTGTATAGCCCTGGCTGTCCTGGAACTCACTTTGTAGACCAGGCCTCGAACTCAGAAATCCACCTGCCTCTGCCTCCCAAGCGCTGGGATTAAAGGCGTGGGCCACCATGCCCGGCGGTGTTAATATCTTTTAAAATCTAGATTTTACCTCTGCTACCCCAGGCCTGATCAGTGAAGTGGCCTATGGCCATTTACCCTGATTCTCACAAGTGGGCCTTTAGGTCTGGCCTTTTTTCTTCCCTGCCATGGTCATCCCCCTCTTCTTCCTTTCTCCTGGTTCCTTGCCCATGCAAATCCCCAAGTCCCACATCAGTCTACCTGCCCATCCATTGGTTCTTTATTGACTGATCAAAAACCAATTGGTGACGAGGACCTTCAGTATTTGGACACACAGATTCCTGATTTTGAGGACTGGATTAATTCAAATCATTAGAATCAATCTCCAACAGGACAGAACAAGCAGAGATCAGCAGTATCTGCTAGCCACTTTCATCCCTCTCTGAACCCTGTTTCCTTCTAAGCATGATTGCCCATTTGCTTTCTGGATGTCCAGTGTAGACCCTTCTTGGCAGATTCGTCCAGTCAGATGCTCCTTTTTCCCAGTAGGTTATCTTGAATCACTAGGGCACTAACTGCCTTTCTGTTATGTGTACCAGTCATCTCTGGCTTGTGCTGCCTGAGCCTCTGGGAGTCACTGGTTTGGGCTGCTCTGGATTCCATGAGTCAGGTCTTGAAAAATTCCTCCTGGCATTCCACAGACAATGTTTGAAGTTGAAGTTCTTCTCAAGAAACCTTCTCCTTTAAGCAGGACTCGACTGAGCCACATGTCTACACACAACATGTGTTTATACTGCACACAGGAGCGTTAGAGGATGGTAGAAGCATAGGCTAGCATGTTTCCTCAGCGCTTCTGCAGCTGGGTGGAATTTCACCCACCTTTGGCCTTTTACCATTGTCTACTTCATACAGAGACTGATGAGGGGAGCCCCAGGGCTGTACCTCAGTGGTCAGTGGACACTTGTGACAATCAGTGGTTTAAGCCAACTTCTGATGGCAGTCTTGTCATTTTATAAGGGGAAATCTGTTACAGCCTGTCCTCACAATTGTTTTCTGGCATCAGACTTGTTGCATGTGCCAATGCCAAGGTCAGCATTGCAGAGGAGGGGCAACCTGTAGAGGAGAACATTTCCTTGGGCCTTTATGAAATTGTTGCTTCGCAAACATGTTGTCTCTGTTTTTTTGCTAAGACATCTGCACAGTCTGAAATACAAGCTGATTGGGAGATTCTCTTTTGTGCCTTGTGTTTTCTTCGTTGTGTTGTGTGTGATGCTTACACTTGCAAAATTAATGGTTATCCAACCCCCTAGCCCCTCCTCCTCTGGGGCTATTGTGTGATTTGCAGTCAGTATTTGCATGGATAATAAAAACGTTTTTTCTCTCCCTCCAAGGGTATATTTCCTGCTTCATATATTCATCTTAAAGAAGCCATTGTTGAAGGAAAAGGGTGAGTGTTGAAGGAAAAGGGTGAGTCTCTTCTGGATATTTAAATGAAGAATTAGATGATTTCACGTGGCATTGCTGCCAAATATGTGGTAGGGTAAGACGTGGAGGTTAAGATAATATTAGTGGGGCTGCAGAGGTTGCTCATTGGTTAAGAGCACCTACTATTTCTGCAGAGATCTTGAGTTTGGTTTCCAGCAGGAATGTCTGCTAGCTTACAACTACCTGGAACTCCAGAAAATGCACTTAGACTCATGTACACATAGCCCCATACAGATGCCCGTATAAATACACAGTTATTAAAGATAGTAACAATAACTCATTATAAAAGATAATAGCTCTGTTTGACCTTGATGATATAGAACAATAAAGGAACTTGTGACTCAGTCATGTTGGTCTTTGCTTTGGCCCATTTAAGGGTTCAAGGTCAGCACCTTAGCTGAGGTCATCTCTTTGAAGTAGAGGTCAACTTGGGGAGGTGTTGGTGTCTATGAGCTACCTCATTTGAGAATGACCATCCTACATCCTTAGCTGAGTTTCTTCTCCCCTGCCCCAATCCCATGAAATCTACCAGGGTATGGTACAGAATTGAGGGGGAATGAACAGTTGTTAGGTTGGGACCTGTGTGAATTCATGTGTCAGCTAATTGAGATTTATAACTCCCCGAGGTCATCAGACTAATGTGTAAGGTCCTTAAAAGAACATTCATGGACCAGGAACCCATGCCAGGTGTGAACTGGGGGAAGACAGCATTCAAATGTCTTCTTTTTTGGTCTCTCCCTCATCTTCACACTCCGTTAAATATGTAAATTATAAAATTACTAATCATATGATTACTGCATAATGACATCTCTTTGGCTGATTACAAAATTGCCTTTCTGAGCACTGTACTTTTAACATATGAAAAGGACGGCTTGGGTTCCTGTACTTCCCCGGCGCATAATTAGAGGGAAGGGAATAATTTAGAGGCATGGATGGTGCTGACCTGCAAGATGGAATTTGTTCAGACAGATAAAATGTTTTGTATGCAGAATTCTCGAAAGGAAGGCAAAAGTAAGTTAGAAAAGTTTTGCCTTTTTACGGAAATAATTGAAGTTCCCATTTAATGTGCTTCTCTCTGCTAGGGTCACAATCTTTAGATAAGTCTGCTTGTATAGGAGTAGTGATATTTCAAAAGCATTTTGAAGCAGATGGAAGGTGTGTGTTTCCACAACATTTATTCAGCGGCACACTATTATGGGAATGTAGAATCACCTGGATCCAGGCAGCAGGCAGGCAGGTCCTGTTGGTCTTCTGGGGTCAGGTTTCGGGGTGGTGAGCAGGAACCGCAGTGGAGGCGAGCAGTGCACAGGTGTCCTGATGATGCTTTCTGCTCTCAGCCTTTGCTCTACACCTCCTTTCCTGGCTCTGACCTTTGCCTCCTCCCACTGTTCCTGGCTGCCCAGCTGTTCTGCCCCCCCCCCCCCCCCCCCCCCGTGAGCTTCTTCTGCCCAAGGGCCTGACAGGTGACCACTATCTCTTCCTTTCTTCTAGAGGCTGTAGACATCTGCCCTCTTTTCTGCTGGTCCTTCCTCTTGTCCAGGGCTGGCTCAGCCACTCCTTCACCTCATTCCTTTTGTCTCTTTCCTGGTTTATTATCATTGTATTCATTCATATCGTATATTCCCTATTCCACACCCCCACACACATATGTTCTTTCTCCCATGATTTTCCTTTTGTGTCCTCTCCCTTCCATGAGTTCTCTCTTGCCTGGCCTCTCCTTTCAGAACTCTTGTCCCCATCCCTTCCTTCTTTTTTTTTTTGTTGTTGTTGTTTCATGCCTGTGGCCATGATAATGTGCTTTTTATATTTTGTCATAACAAACCAATTCCCATTTTGTCCCCTCCTTTCTGCTGACACAGAATTGCCTGCAGCAATGGCTACAGTTGGCTGCTATTTTCTGTGAAGCCCCCTGTGGGTACTGAGTCCCTTGTACTCTTTCTTACCTGCCCCCTCACACTATTTTCAGGGCTCGGACCTTTCTTTGGGACCTCTTCCCTGTGACTTGGCCCATTTCTCGCACACCTGGAACTGGTCTCCCCCGGGCTTCTATCCTTGCTTTTTCTTTGGACCCATGGTTCAGTTGGGCAGAGGTTAAGGACTTAAGAATCACCAGTCAGGAGTGGTGTTACATGCCTGTGATCCCAACTCCTAAATGGGAGGTAGAAGCAGGATGGTCAGTAGTTTCTGTCATGGCTACCTGGGCTACATGTCACTCTATCTCCACCCTACTCCCAGCCCCTTCCTCCTCCCTAGAAAACCAGCTCACAGTTGCTGGTTCCATGCCTGCTCTACCCCACTCACTCTTTTATAGAATTATTTCGAATTGATAAGTAAAACTGCTATGTACTTACGGCGTGTACTCTACATATACATTGCAGGGTGGCAGGTTGAGCTAGTTCACACAGGGTTCTTAGGAGACACTGCCTTCAAGTCATACTCATCTGAGGGGAGAACACGTAAAGTCTGCAGTTCAGGCCATGTTTAAGTTCATAGTGTGTTGTTAGTGACACCAGCCACCATGCTGGACAGTATAGCTCTTGGATTCGTTCTCTCGGTTTAATGTTGTGTCCTTTCTCCAGCATGTGTCCCTTTCACAGTTCCTGATGCACATAGCCAGGACTCTTTCCCTCTGTGCTATGCTCGCACAGTGGATGAGCAGGTGGTGTTGGGGTAGTACTGTCCTGGCCTTGGGACTCCCTCACACTTATCTGATGCTCAGGTGGGACTCTTTCCTCCATCTGACGGTCTTGTCCACAGGTAATAAAGAAAGGCATTGATGTCTGTGCCTTTCTGACCTCTGCCAAATACAAACGATGTGATTTTTCAAATCTGGGGAACTAAAGCCAACAAGGCCATGCCTATGCCGATACAGAGTTAAAGCCAAGTCAGAGACTAAATCTTTTGGGGTAGAAGGAGAAGGTCAGCAGGTAGTCATGGTTGGGACTGGATAGACCGCTCATGAGCACCTGAAACTGTAACTTAGTCACACTTCAGCAAGGATAATTGGCCCATGCATCATTAAAGAATGAGTTTTATACCTGATAGGAATGTGGAAATAATCTTTACTTAAACCCGTGCATTTCAATGGCACACACCAACTGGGTGTTGTTTATGGTAGTCTGAGAGAGATGGGTGTACACATATTCTGAATACACTTTCCTTTTCCCCCTGCCCTTGGCGTTCTAGAGGCTTTTGGTGGCTGGTCTTTCTCTTCTTCATCTTACCCTGCCACACAAGGTGCATGGCTTCCAGGCAGGATAATGTGTAGACATCTCCATGCTCTGTATAAAGAGCTTGTCGTTTGTAGGCATATTCACATGTGTGCAAGCATCATTATATTTGTGTATTTTCTCCATTTGCTTAACCATTGAGCTCTATAGTTCCTGTAGGGACCCAGTCAGGTATAGCTCAGAATGAAGTCACAGAATCAGCTTCTTTCTCCCTCTTTTCATCCCAGGCAACATGAAACCGTCATCCCTGGGGACCTCCCCCTTATACAGGAAGTCACCACAACGCTTCGAGAGTGGTCTACCATCTGGAGGCAACTTTACGTGGTAAGAAACTGGGATGCTCAGTTAAAGCTTAAAAATCCAGAATGGTATTTCTGGTCCCTGTACCAAAATAGACTTTTCCCTCCCTGGGAACCTAGAGAGGAGAGGCTCTGAGCAGGGTTTTGCTTCTGAAGGACAGAGCAAGCATCTGATCATTGTTTTAGCTACTGTTGGGGGCCCTGTGGTCTTTGACCTTTGTTGTGTTGAGATGCAGTTTGCTCACTCTATTGAATAAACTGAACTAAAATGGACGTTAGCCTTGGATCCCTCTTGCTTTGTGTTGGGTAAAGGGAGTGTGTTTTCTGCCAGGTCTTTGAAAGGACAGGACCAGGCCGTTTCTGTTGATGTCACCTCTGAGTATATATTTTAATCATGAAAATGAAAATCTACCTTTGCACGGAAATCCCATAGTTTTGAAGACTTAGTAGATGGTTACTAGTAATTATGTCCTTCATTTGTGTCAGTGATGGCTCTTAGGGCTGAGGAGTAGGCTAGTCTTGATGTTTTGTGTCCGAGGTGGGCAGGGATTACTTCACATTCTGGCTCTGTGCGCAGTTGTCCAGTTCTTATTAATGCAGAGATGTCGGAGCTCTGACATCTTCCATTTCCTTCTCCCTCGGGGCATTTCTTTGCACATAAATCCATATTTGCAGAAGATTACCTTTTGTTAAGCCTGTATTTCTATTCATCGTGTTGATTTCTCATATGCTAATGTTATTATCACTGAGCAAGGGCTCTGGAAGGAAGTCAGTGCGTTAATTTCTCAGGAACATAGAAAACTTCCTAAAGTCTCCACAGCTGTTCGCTGGGCAGGCTTGTTTTTGATTATACAGTGGCTTCCTATAAATGCACAGTAATAAGCACTTGCGGTAATTGTTCATCAAACGTCCTCATAAACCTAAAAGCATGAAGTTAGCCATGAATGTTTTGTGTAAATCTGAGCAATTTCATAGTCGGTATTTCATGTTCAACTTAGCAATTTTTAAACAAAAATATGATAACACAACAAACAGGAGTTGCCATGGACCGATCAGTGAGTGGACACTGTCAGTTTCCCTGTTGTTCGGCATCCTTAACCATTATCATCTGGTTCCTTCTCCAAATGGCACATTCACCTCTGATGGGTTTATGTTGTTAGATCTGTACAATGGCAAGTCAAAGGCCCTTCTTAGTATAGAGATGCATTGTTTTAGATGCAATCACCTGTTGTAGACCTGTCTACAAAACAGGTATGTCTTTTATATGTGAGAGAACAGCAAGGTGGATTAGTAAGATGAAAAACACCATGTTTTGCAATAAATTCTTAGTTTGGACCTCTTTAGCTTTCATTTGAGAAATCAAAATGAGGAGCTTGGCGTGGTGATGGGCACTGGGAAATCCGAGGCAGGGAGAGTGAGAGTTTCTGCTGTGTTCTATCTACTCTCTGCAGTGTTGTTTTTAAACAACAAACTCCCAACCATTCCTTTTTACCAGTGAAGACTCAGGAGCCAGCCAAACACGGTGGTAAAAGCCTGCTCTCTGAGAGAGGCAGAGAAAGTGCCCAGCTGACCTTCCTACTCCTCAAACATCCCAGAAGGAAAAGGCTTCTTTTCTTTCTTCATGCCCTTAAACACGTTCCTTCCAACACAAAGTCCCTCCTGTTTACTTATGCTCACTCCCTGTCAGCTGGTCTCTTGCTCTGCCTCTTGACCTAGACTTGACTTTATTTAGCTCTGGGGTTAAAGGAGTCTGTTAGGGCTGAGCTACACCATAACCAGGTGTATCAAATTCATAGTCTTGAGGGTCACAATGTGATCAAATATCCCGCACCACTGCAGTTCTTGGCACAGTGTTCGGTCTCAAAAAATACTTGTTGAGTAACTAGAAGAACAGTTTAAGGGTGAGGCTAGCCTAGTCTACATGACACTCTGTCTCAAAACAACAGCAACAAATAAAAATAAGGGGAAGAAGGAGAAAGAAAGGCAGGAATAGAACGAGGGTAATGTAAAAACAGCCTGGAGAGGTGGCTCCGCAGGTAAGATCACTTGCTGGCTCTTTCTAGAGGACCGGAGTTTGATTGCCAGCACTTGTATCTGGCAGTTTCTAACTCCAACTCCAGGAGATCAGATGCCCTCTGCTAGCCTCTGCTGTAACCACCCTCTCCCACACACACACACACACACACACACACACACACACACACACACACAGTATAATATAACTTGTCAGAGTGCTGTGTGTTGGGTAGGTGGTAGGGCTGTTTTAAAAACTTTTCTAAAGAGGGGTTTCAAATGGTTTTCAAAATAGGAGCTAGTGAGGAGGGAGTATCTCAGATAACATAGACCAGAGCTCCTTTTTAAAAACAGCAATTCTACATTTTAATTTTTGAACATTGATCGTGCTTAAATATTATTAATTAACTCCCACTTGGATGTTCAGAAGCTGAACATTGTAGACAACCTTAGTCTTCTTGATGAGCTACATCAACAAGTGCAAACCTGTGGGGGTTCTTGTACCACAAACCCAATACACAAAAGGTGAGAAGGGTCAGTTTGGGATCTTATCTTGCAGTTTACTTTTGATGTAGAAGCAAAAAGAGTATCCATGGATAGACATTTTCTGTTGCTGTATATTGTGAGGGTCACAGTGTACCAGGGAAGGCTGGTACAAGATGGCTTATCTGTCAGCTGGCAGCATGGTCTTGGGGCCCAGACATCTCCAGGTGAGCAGTGGGGCAGAACTGTCATGGGAAGAGTACAACAGTCAGTGCTTCCAGGCATAGCCAATATCTGACATGGTGACATGACAGTCTTTGCTAACGATAAAGCTCAGTCAGGCTCCACGATGGAGCAATGAAGTTTGAAGAGGGAATCTCCTAATGTTTTAGGTGAGTTTATAGTTCTGTGTTAGAAACGATCCTCAGCTGTCTGGCTGCCTTCATGCATTGGTCGTGCACAGGATGCTGCTTCCAGTTCCAGGCCAGGCTGAGGCTCATGGTTCTGTTCTTGCTGTGCTCAGTGATGAGGACGTGTCTTACTTCTTGTTCTTTCAGGGTCTCATAGGAACCAAATCCTATCCAATGTGCTCTGTGTGATGTGTAAATCTGCTCTTCTTTGACAGTCACTGGATCCCAGGAAGTAGAGCATATTTTATTTTAATTTGAAGAACTATCCATTTGATATAATCTCCACTGTGCTGTTTTTTTGTTTTTGTTTGTTTGTTTCTTTTTTTTTTTAATCAGAGCCCTTACAGTTTTCCTTTCCCTCCTATGTAGCAAGATAATAGAGAGATGTTTCGGAGTGTTCGACACATGATCTATGACCTTATTGAATGGCGGTCGCAGATCCTTTCTGGAACTTTGCCCCAGGATGAGCTCAAAGAGCTGAAGAAGAAGGTCACAGCCAAAATCGATTATGGAAACAGGTTTGTTTGTGCAAATGGTGATTTCATGCTTAAGTTTTCCACGGTAATAGCACAACCCTAGGCCTGGAGGATGGTTCATTTACATTTTATCACAAAGCCAAACTTGTAATACCAAAATAACGAAGTGGCTTGCATTCTAATCCGGTTTATCCTGTCCCCCTTGAAACCTGTAGTCTGCGCTGTGTAAGTGGGGGAGTTGTGAAGCTGGATTGGTGTAGCCCCTCATTTTTGCTGTTTTGTCCCACCCCCGTTATGATATCCTATTTATAATTTCTACTTTCTACTCTCTAGATTATTTCCTGTGAGTCCCTTGGTCTGTCAGACTAGACCAGTCACCATGAAACTTGTCCCTAGAGTTGACATGCTTGATCTAACAGACAGAGGCACAATCCTCTTAACTTGCAATTGAGATGAAGTATACGTTGTCTTTTGGAGATGTTTCCATTTATGGGAGACATCCACCCTGGTTGAAGTTGAGTGTCTTAAAGATGGCTCACTCCTGAAAATAGCACGCTCTAATATTAGCTGCTAGGAATGTGACTGTCTTGGTTCTATCTCTGCTATATTAGTAGTTAGGATGAAGTTATGGCCTCTCCCATCTGGTACCCATTTGCTTATTCACATGTTACGCTGCAAGAAGCCTTAAAGATGACCTAGTCCTGCATTTTCCTCAGGCCCTGTAACCTCAGAGACACCTGGGCAGGTTTCACTATACTGAATCCGGGGACCTACCCCTTGGGTTCCGAGTTCTGCTGTCTGGTGCTAGGTTTTTTTTCTTTTTTTTTTTTAAAGATTTATTTATTTATTATATGTAAGTACACTGTAGCTGTCTTCAGACACTCCAGAAGAGGGAGTCAGATCTTGTTACGGATGGTTGTGAGCCACCATGTGGTTGCTGGGATTTGAACTCCTGACCTTCGGAAGAGCAGTCGGGTGCTCTTACCCACTGAGCCATCTCACTAGCCCTGGTGCTAGGTTAAGAGCTCAGTCAGACTGCTGTTTGGGTGGTGGAAAACTTAAGGTGTAGTCTGCACCCTTCCCCATTTTTACACCTGAGGATGTGGAGGTGAGAACAGGGGCTGCCTCCTGCCCATCAACTCGGAATCTTGGGCCTTTGTGAATAACTGAATTATTGCATAATTTTGTTTTCTGATAATTCCCCCTTTTAATGTCTGAAAGTTTCCTGACATCACATTAGGTGTGACTTTTATTTTTACCTCCAAGGCCAGAGACTCCAGGTATAGAGTATTAGACACAGCTTCATTACAAGACTTCCTGCTGTCAAAAGCTACTGACCCAGGCACACACTGATTTCCTGGGGTGGCATCCATCCCCTGAGACTAGTCTTTAATCTTGTTGTGGTGAGACTAACACCTGCACAGAACCAGCTAGGTATTGGTTGCAGAGACCAAATGTAGACTGGTTGCTGTGACTGACAGGCTACATCATATGGTGGCGGCATTGGGCTAAAATGTGAGGAGCGAAGGCATTTATTTATTTATTGATTAATTGATTGATTGTATGCCTCCAAGGCCAGAGATTCCAGATATAGGGCATTAGATACTGCTTCGATGAAGCCTATTTCAAGACTGTGTGCTTACAAAAGCAAACCTTTGGAACTCTGATTTCATTTTGTATTGGAGAAGCCTGTTTTCGAAGTTAGGTTCAGAGACCACCTGCTTAATCTGGCTGCAGGAAACAGCCTAAGTACGTTACGCCGTGGAACAATCCTGTTAAGACAGAAAGTGTTTCCAAATGTAATTTACTGCTTTGATAGGAAATACAACCTTATTAAGACAAGTTTGCCTGAGGACTGCAGGCCAGGATTCCTCTAAAGCCCCTTGCTCTCTGCTTATCCCCACCCCTCCCCACTTCAGAGAGTGAAATAAGAATAATAATAACACTAAAGAAAAGCATAGGGTGTTTGGTTTTGGGATGGTCTCGTCTCTCAGGGAGCAGTTTGTTGCTCTCATCATTATCATATATGTATTCTTGCTTTTACCTGAGTCGGGTGGGGTTGTGGAGTGTCTAGGGAACTGTGGGAAATATGGTAAAGGTCACGGACTGTTTCTCTACAAAGATGGCTGTGTAAAACACAGAGACAAACATGCATACACCTTTACTCAGATTCACCAGACAGGTCCACAGCCATACCTATCCATAGAAACCTGCTTGTACATCCACACACACACATAGATACAGACAGACAGACAGACACACACGCACACGCACACACTCTGATTTCACAGGGAGGTGGCCATCCCCTTCTTTAGACCCTTTGCCATCTCCTGGGACTAGTCTCTAACCTTGTTATGGTGAAGCCAACACTCCACAACAGAACCAACTGTGTATTGATTGCAGAGACCCATGTAGATTGGTTGCTGTGACTGACAGGCTACCTCATATGGTGATGATGTTGTGGTGAGAATATTGCCACCCCATCCTCTTTCTATCTTTTATCCGAACTACATAACTGGCCTCACTGAGCTTCGGTTTCCTGTTTTGTGAAGTGGGTCTGACCAGATTTTCTATCTGGACTGAGGTGACAATGACATCACATGATACTCATGGTAGGCTGGCAAAGGGCCTGATACATATCTTCCTCAAGGTGGCCTCACCAGGTATAGCTTGTCAGGCCTTTAGGCTGGGCCTCCAGGAGCTCACCCACACCACCTACAATTCATTGACCACGCCCACATCAGAGCTGATCCCACCCATACATCACTGACATCATTCATGAAATGCTGACCCACGGTATTGGTCTTGACTCTGAGAACAGGATCAGGGTTGGGATGAGTTGGTCAGATTTGAGAGGCTTTGTCCTGTTAGTGAAAGTTTTACATAGACCTCGATCCTTCGGAGGCTTTCTGCCATCATGTACCCATGGGTAGTATGCATGTCAGGATGCAGAGTGGGCTCTAATGACCCGCATCTTCCACAGTTATTAGTCATGCATACTTCACCTGGACTTTGAAGATATATTGGAAGGTGAAGGCTTTATTGAAATATAGATAACACTGAGTCATTTTCTTTCTCCCAGTGTGACATATTTTGAGTTACAGAAAGCCATGCCACAGAATGACATTCTCTGATATCTGTGGATGGGTCCCAGTTTCTGAGGCATTTCATCTGCTCAGTGGCTGGGCCTGACACTGTGCTAGGGGACCCCCTCCCTTGGTTCATGCTCTCCATGCTCTGGATTCTTGGTATTCTAGAATTCTTGATTTGGACCTGGTGGTGAGGGATGAAGATGGGAACATTTTGGACCCGGAACTAACGAGCACCATCAGTCTCTTCAGAGCACACGAAGTTGCTTCTAAACAAGTGGAGGAGAGACTGCAAGAGGAGAAAGTAGGTTCCATTCCTCAGTGTGCGCTTTGCCACTTTGCACAGCAGGTGGACATGGGGCAGGGGGTGGGGTGTGTGGGGGTTCAGGGAGGGGGCACCCCTCCTTGTATTTCTCACCAACCATGTTGAATATTAGAAAATGTTAAGGAAGTCCAGAATTGACACTAAAAAGAACATTCAAAAAGCAAGTGTCCAGCGTGTTTCAGACAAGGAGTGGGGTAAAGTCAACATAAGCTATTAATTCAGCAAATATTGGCCAGGCGTCTGCCATATTCCAGGGACTGGGAACATAGTGCAGAGTGAGACACAGAGTTCTTGGAGGCATCATTCATTCAGAACCCCAAATTAAAGCTAGCTACCAGTCCAGCAACCGTCATTCCAGTTGTTGATAGACACTCGGAAGGCCCATGCTCTTGCAAACACTAATCATTAGCTGTGGCTGCATAGGCAGTGTGTTGTCTGAGAGCATGCAGTGGGGACACAGTGACTGTATGAGTGGCATGAGATGTGGCAGTTGGTAGTGCCTTTTCACTGTTCTACAGGGGAAATAAAAGAGCCTTGGTTATAGTCCAGGTTGCTCACATTGACTTTCTACCTTTCTGTTCAGTCTCAAAAGCAAAACATGGATATCAACAGACAAGCCAAGTTTGCAGCCACCCCATCTCTGGCCTTGTTTGTTAACCTCAAAAATGTGGTTTGTAAAATAGGAGAAGATGCTGAAGTTCTCATGTCTCTTTATGACCCCATGGAGTCCAAATTCATTAGGTAGGTGACTTCCCCATTGCGGGTATTTTATCAATTGCTTTTCTCATTGCTGTGATCAAAATACCTGACTAGAAGAATCTGCATTGGGGAGGGTTTATTCTGACCTACAGTCGGAAGATGAGACCCAACATGGTGAGGTCCTGCTTGTGGGAGCTGCTCTCAGCGGAAGGAAATGGACTGGTTAGTTTGTTTGTCAACTTGAACCAAGCTGGAGTGATCTGGGAAGAGGAATCTTTAATTGAGAAACATCCCTCTCCCATAATTCTATTAGAGGCAAGTCTGTGGGAGCATTTTCTTGATTAATGACTGCTATGGTAGGGTCCAGCCTACTGTGGGAAGATGACCCTGGGTTACTTAAAAAACAAACTGGGCAAGCCAAGAAGAACAAGCTAGTAAGCGACGTTCCTCCATGGCCTCTGCGTCAGTGCCTACCTCTGAGTTCCTGTTCTGAGCTCCAGCCCTGACTTCTCTTCAGGCAGGACTGTAGGCTATACAGGGAGGTGAACACGTTGTTCCCCATGGCTCTTCTGGTCTTGCCATTCATCCCAGCCATAGAAAGCAAACAAACTCAGCCCACAAGCCTCACCTTTAGTTTTTGCAAACGCTTTGTCTAGGAATGCCATCTGTGGCTTTCGACTTTTTGCTGTCTCTCTAAACTGTTTGGCTAGTTTTGTGTGCCAAGTATTTTCTCTTGTCATATGAAGAGTCATAATAAACATCTGTTGAACAAAACTGTTGGAAACCCATCGGTCTTTAATATAACTTTCTCTTTATCCTGATTTTTAAAAAAAAATTGTGATTAGACTGTGTGAAGTGTGTGCATATCTATATATCAAACGCTCCTGTATTTTCACTTGAAGTATCAAAATTTGAAAATGTAGTGTTTGCAGGAAACAGACCACATAGGTGATTTTCACTCTCATTTCTGATAAGTGCTTTCTTTCTTTTTGATGGAGGTACAATTTGTATTTTACGGCTTGCTCGGCTTTTTCCGAAGGCTCTGAATTAAATATACATTGTTCCCAATTCAATACACAGCTCTGTATTGTTGTCATTCTAAACATACAGAGAGGCTTTTCACATTATAAATATTGAAATGTCATTTGCAAATACTTCTGTTACACGGGTTAACCCACAGTGTAGAAAGGGAAGTGGTTGGTCATACCCTACCTGCCCCGCCAAGAGTCTATCTGTGGCCTTGGCCTTGCTCAGGCTCTGTAAGCTCAGGGGTCAAGTGCAGAGTGGGCCTTCAAATTGTTAATTATGAAGTCTTATGGGATACATTGAGTACCCGTCTATGTTTGGGAGTTTAATTTGATCCTGTTTTTTGTTTTTTTGTTTTTTTTTTTTTTTCAAGTGAGAACTATCTGGTCCGCTGGTCAAGTTCAGGATTACCAAAAGACATTGATCGGTTACATAACTTGCGAGCTGTGTTTACGGTGAGTGCACCCATGGCTGTACATGTCGAGTGTCATTGAGTCCTGCTCTGATGGCTGTTTTGGGGACTTCTTAGCACTGAATGGTTCCTATGGGGTGGTGGTGGTGCCACCTGGGACACTGGCTAATCCCGGAATCCCTGAGCCTGTTGTGGAAATTTCTGAGCTTGCTCTTGACTTGGTACAGCTAGGAGAGAGATTCCTTTCTGTCGCTTGAGCTTGTGTCCAGGTCGCTTAGCTCAGTGTCTGCTGTTACTTTATTCCTTCCTATCATGTAAGTAACTTTAAAATACTCTAAGCTGGTCTGAGAACAGACTCTCAGTCCATTTTTATGTCCTTTTCAATTGAACTTGTGTTGAATCATAGTTCCCCACAATGATGTATGAAAATTAATATTTTTAGGATCTGGGGAGCAAAGACTTGAAAAGGGAGAAAATTAGTTTCGTCTGCCAGATTGTCCGAGTCGGTCGCATGGAGCTGAGGGACAGCAACACGAGGAAGCTGACTTCGGGGCTGCGGCGACCTTTCGGCGTGGCTGGTAAATACTCCCATCCCTGTTTTTCCTTGCTAGTTTCAGACCATCCGCTTTGAGAAAAGACAGTGGGCCATTTTGATTTATGCCCTTAACTGCTTGGGGGGAAAACAATGTCTTAGTTCTTTTTCATACAGTTTGGAGTCCACCTGCTGTATCTATGATGCTTCAGGTTCATCTGGTTTGAAAGCAGATTCCAGGTTTTACTGAGAGAGACAGTGAATCACTTCCCCACACTGTGGAGAAGCCAGCACTCAGGGTTTGCCAGACTCCATGCTTGAGTGGTGGACAGGCACAGTCTGGCTCTAAGATGAGGCGCTAAACGAGGGCACAATATAGCTAGTTCATGAGCTTGCTGATGTCCACATCTCTACTTGGTGGTGGTGGCTGTACAAGAAAGTAAGATCCTGGTTATCTGTGTCAAGAAACAATAAGTGTCCCCACTAGAGATAAAATCTTTCAATGTCAGGCATGTTCTTCATAATGTTGGGAAGCAGTTTTCTTTCTTATTGTTGCAGGGCAATTCTTTCACCAGACTTCTCTGACACTTATTCTCCCCGATCTTCAAGCATCACATTGTTCTAGTTCTATCCTATTGCTGTCATAAAACACTATGATCAAGAACAACTTAGAGAGGAGAGAGTTTATTTGACTTACACTTCCAGGTCACAATTCTTCCTTGTGGGGAGTCTAGGCAGGAACTCATGAGAGGAACTGTAGAGGACTTGCTTGCTGTCTCACCCTCTCGCTTGTTCATGGCTATGCTCAGCTACCTTCCTTCTATGATTCAGGACCACCTGCCTAGGGAATGGTAACACCCAGAGTGGGCTGGGCTCTCCTACTTCTATTATGAATCAAGACGCCCACATAGACATATCCTCAGAGCAACCCGATAAAGAAAACTCTCAACGAAAGCACCATTTTCAGTTGATTCTAGGCTGTTTCAAGCTGACAGTGTAGTATATGAGGAGAATTTTGACTCTTGATACCTAGCTGTTATTTCTTGTATGATCAGGTGATCAGTGACAGTTTTATTTATTTATTTATTTTTCTTGGCTACCAGAAAGTCAGCACTTAATTTTTACTCAATTAAATAGACTGTTATTTTCAGACACATTATAGGCTTTGGAAGAATTAGACTGAAAGTAAACAGTTCCCATACACTTTACCCTGCGCCAGCTTCCTCCTCCTCTGTAGCAGCAGTGAATGTTGCTTTTATGACAGGCCTTCAACGAAAACTGTGACTTCTCCTAGAGTCCATGGTTTATAGGAAGGAACATTTGCTGTTGGCATTGTGTATTCTGTCAGGGTGTGTGTGTGTGTGTGTGTGTGTGTGTGTGTGTTGTGTGATATGGAAGTCAGAGGTCCAAGGTAGGGGTCTTCCTCAATCACTTGTTTGTCTGACACCTTTTTGCGAGAAAGTCTCCCACTGAACCTGGCTCTCATTGATCTATCAATTGAGCCCCAGGAGTCGTCTTGTCTTCCTTTCCACCCCAGAGCCCTGTTACAGTCACACACCACCATTCCAGACTTTTCCTTGGGGGCTGAGGTCACAGTCAGGTCCTCATGCTTGTGTCAGGCAACTTCGCCTATTGAGTCATCCTCCTGGCCTCGTTCTATGGGTTTTGACAAACTTATAATAATGGTATGTGTCCCTTTCACAGTCACAAACCTGGAGAATTCTGTTGCAGCGTTAGGCTCCCCAGTGGGCTGTCCCTATGTCATTATTATCCATGGTGAGGTGAGATGTTGAGGGTTGGCTTGGTCTGTCAGGTACCCTGGGTAAACTTGGCATTTCCATCCCCGAGAGTTGAGCACACAGTGTAACTTCCTCCCGTTTCCCCAAACCTCTCACATCCTTAGCATGTCCAGCTGAGACACTCAGGATGCTTCAGTGGATTAGAACTTTCCTTTTCATGCTCCCACCTGCATGGCAGTTTTAGGGAAATACTATTTTTTTTTTCTTTTTCCTTTTTTATCTTGGGTGTTTTATTCTTTTCTGAAGCCATCAGAGAGATCTGTGACATGATAATGTAAGTTCCTTCTTCAGGCCTGGGGACTGCAGGTTCTCTAGTTATTAGATCACTGCAGAGATCCTGCTGATATGTTCCTTGTGACAGCATTGTTAGATTTGTGAAAGGAAAGATGAGGTCTAGCCGGAGGTGGACAGTCTCTCCCTCTGTAGATTAAAATGGGGATTTTGCCCAGCTTTTCCTGGTTTGGTTGTGATGATGTTCTGGGAAGTCCTGTGTGATGAAGTGTGGACAGATTGGTGGTCATGGTACCTGCTGATGCTGTGGTAGCCTTTTCGTGCCCGTATCATTCTTTTTTTCTTTGGTTGGTGTAGTATGGTGTTAACTGACATCTCAGGAGTCAGATTGGGGACAGCAGATCTGGTAGTTCTCTGACCTTGGAGGTGCCATGTGTGAAGCGAGAGGACATTTGGGCCACTGTCTATCCCTTGTACTTAGATCTCTGGCTGTGAGGACATTGTTGTCCCTCTCCGGCTAAATCTCATCTTTGGTCACTCTGATGGTCACTTGAATCCTTGGTTACCCATTTGGACTGACCTTTGTTCCTTTTGTCTCCTGTCTCCTCTCCCTGGTACTCTGCAGGCTTAGTACTGCTGGATACCAATCACCAGGAGAGAAACTCTAGCCTCTCTGTTCTGTTGCTGCCTGAATTCTTGAGAGATGAGCCTCTTCCTTCCTGCTGTGTGATTGGCTGGTGGGACCCTGGATGCTACAGTACTTCTCAGTTCCCACATGAGTTGCTGCAAAGGCCCTGGGAGGCCTCTGGTCTTAGGTAGTTGGACCATGACAGGTTCATTCTCATGGCCTCAGAGAGAGAGAGAGAGATCTCTGCTGCTTTCACAGAAATTCCCCACTGACTCAGGCCTAGTGCAGGCTCCTCCCTACTGCCTCCTGGCACCACACTCTGGTCTCTGCAGTCGCCTGAGGACCAGCTTTCTGACCTGATATCTGGAGTATCTAATTACAGTTCATTTTACTTTCTGCCCCGAGACTGAGGATGAATAGTTTATCTTGTGCTTTTATAGTGTAGACTTTTTTCTTTAATTAATTAATTAATTAATTATTCATTCACTTTACATCCTATTCACAGCCCTCTCCCTTCCTTCTTTCTTTTCAGTCCCACCCTCACACATCCCTCCCCTGGTTATCCCCTTACCTGCTCCTTCCACCCCCACCCCTCCTCCTGCCTTGGGTATTACCCACTTCCTGGGATATCAAGTCACAGCAGGAATTAGCACATTTTCTTCCACTGAGGCCTGACCAGGCAGTCCAGCTAAGGGAAGGGGATGCAGTGCCAGGCCACAGAGTCTGAGACAGCCTCCATTTTAATAATTAGTAGACCCTCATGAAGACTAAGCTACATCTGCTACAAATGTGTAAGGGGCCTAGGTCTAGCCCCTGCATGTCTTTTGGTGGGTAGTTTAGTTTCTATGAGCCTCTTACATTTTTTATTGGCATATGGCAGTGCTCCAACCTTCCCCAGTCCCCTTCCTCATGCGTTGGTATTGAGCATACATTGGCCATGTTCTCCCTTCCTGGCCCAGACTTGGGATGCCCACAGAGTACCTCCCAGCCACAGGTTCGCATTCCTCTTAGGCAGCCCCCTCCTCATACTTGAGAAGGAAGACCGACTTTTTGGTAATGGGATTCTGCCCATTCGTATGCAGTGCCTATGTCCACATGCAAAGATTTAATTTTGAGGCGTTTTCCAGAACAATCTCTGCTCGTCTGTGTCAACAGAGCTAAAATTTTAAAATGAGAAAGGCATTCATGCACCTTTAAGCCTACAGGTTTTAGTCTTTTATTGAAAATAATATGTCATGATCCCTTCTGTTAGAACATTTGATATGTGAAAGTGATTGGCAGTGGTGGGAAAATCATGGACACTTTATGAAAAAAGAAAGATAATTAAATAAATCATCCATAATTTGACAGAGCCAGGGTAGCACATCGACTTTATTTTTGGTGTGCCTTGTTTCTAACTTCTCCCTGCTTTTATGGGAATTACCTGGCCAGGGAAGTCCATCCTAGGTGGTGCCATTGCCCGCGGTGCAGCCCGGGTTCAGTGTTCAGTTTGACAGAAATACATAAGACCGAAAGCAGCAAAGCACTAATCAGTGTGAGGCTGTTTTGTTGGGTCCCTGGCTTTCTTCTTTTACCAGCTTCACTATTTGTAGGGTGGGAGTGGTGTGCTCTTATTTTGTATGTGTGCTCTTTACATACTAAGACACTTAGCATCACATTGTGGATACTTCAGTTTGCAAGGTATTGTTCAGGAGTTAGGGCTTTGGGGTCTACAGTCTACAGGTACTGTGCACTCAGATTAGCAGTCCTTTACATTGGGGCTCAGGGTGTGGTGGGTGCTCTGACTGCACATAGGGAAGTCCCTCTGTTGAGGTTGCTGAATGAGAGAGTAGGTGTGGTCCTCCATGTCTCCTGTTTTGTGCCCAATGATGTGAGTGACTTGCATGGACGTGTCATGTCATCAGTGGCTGTAGCTGTAGGTCCTTCTTTCTCCCTCTCCCTTGAAGCCTGCTTCTCTATCTTGTTTCCTGCTTCCTTTGTGCTATATTCCCCTCCCCCCTTTCTGTTTCTCTTTGAATCCCTGCCCCCTGCTGTGTCATTGTTCCTGGGTCCACCATACCCTCACCCTTATACATGATCCTGTTGATTGTAACCTGAGTGGACATTTTGGATAATGGCTTCTTTCCTTGTCCATATCACAGTACACCCTTCTTCCCAGGTAGAGGCCCCAGGCTGGCAGGATGTAGAGACTTGGGGTTGGCAGTTTCATTTCTTGTTTTGGCAATAGGTATCTGATGGATAGCTTTAATTGTCAACTTGATATAACCTAGAATTACCTTGGAAGAATTATCTAGGAGAAATTAACCTGAGATGAGACCTGTGACAGAGAACTGTGGGCATGTCTAGCAGGGATAGATTTGGTTTTTAATTGATAAGGGAACACCCAGCCCACTGTGGGTAGCACCAATCCTTAGGCAGGGGTTCATTAACTCTATAACAGAAGCAAGCAAGAGAGCAAGCAAGCAAGTCATCAGGCCTGCAGGCCTTTTTGGTTTTGTCATTGCACTGCACTGTGGATATGATGTGACTCAATGTTTATAGCTCCTTCCACTCAGACTTCTAAGCTATCATGGATTGGAACCTGGAATTGTAAGTCAAGTAAACCCTTTCTCCTCTTGGTTGCTTTTTGTCAGGGTATTTAATCGCAGCCACAGAAATACTACTGAGAAAGTGCCTTACGGCATCCGGACTATAGCGAATGCTTCCTGGGCACAGAGCTTGGCATGGATGAGCTCTGAGGAAACTCTTGTGCTTTTGATACTTTCTCCTGAGGCTAAGGATGGGTGGACCTGGAGGTGTGGTCATTAGTTAGTAGTAAGCTGGACAAAGGCTGTTTTCCACATGTGTGTGTGCTCTTAGCCCCTGCCTTGCTTCTTTGCCATGTGTGTCCCTGCAAATTCTTGATAAGCCTAGGTGTGTTCTGGGGCAAGACTAGGACACTTAGCAAGGGTGGCAGATACTGGAAATGCTACAATTAGCTGATGAGATGACATCTGTGACACACACACACACACGCAGAGGGGTCTCCAGGGAAATAGGAAAGCCACCCATATGATTTTGAGTGGATGGTCTGATGCGTTCAGCTTAGCAGTCCTGGGCATGGCTATTGGCCTGGGCTGCTGTGGAAACTCAATGTTCTTTGACTCTGAGCTGGTATATTGTGAAAAGATGGGCTTAGGCACATGTGTGCATGTGACCATATTGCTGGATCCCTGCTGTGAGCCCCTGGACTGTCAAGTGAAGACCTGCTCTTTTTCAGTCCTCTTTCTCAGCAGCGTTAGCCAGTGCTCTAGTCATCTGGGCGTGCTTACCTGCATCTCAGGACACGTGTGTTGGTTCTTAGGCCCATAGTCCTGTATAGTGAACTGTGTGTGATTGTTTCCTCTGTGGCCTCCTGGGCTCTGCCTTAAGAAGCAAGAGATAGAGCGCAGACTTTCTCACTTTGCAGACTTTTATGCTTTCTGGGAGTGCTAGTTAGTTTTCTTATTGTGACAAATATCCTATCTAGGGATGTAAATAAGGAAGGGTACAGCCTTCGACTGGGGAAACATCAAGTAAGCAGGAATCCGACGCAGCTGGTGATGCTGTTTCCATTGTCAGAGAGCAAGGGGGCAGACAGGAAGAGGGACTGGCCTCTAAAACCCCAAGGCTTGTTCACAGTGACCCACTTACTTCAGCAGGACTCCATTTTCTATTAAGATATGGCCACCAGCTGGGGACTAAGCATCAAAGACCTGGGCCTGAGGGGACTCTTCACACTCATACCACAGACCTGAGCATGGCTATGTAGAAAGGAACCTTACCTCTAGTTTCAGTCAGGGGAACTAGTCACCAGGAAAGACCTGTGGCACTCTCTGAGCCAGATGCGTGGGTGAGAAAGGACGCGGTAGAGAACCTTTGCAGTTCCCTTTTGGGTCTTTAAGCTGTGCTTGGCATAGGCAAAGTCACAGAGTGGTTAGGAAGAGAGAAAGTTGCCCCGAGTAAAGCCCCAAATGCCACCAGAGCTAGACTCTCATTTAATACAGATAGTGTGGACACTGCTGGTGAGCCTGGGTCAGCCTGGTGAAGACAAGGTACTAACGTGCAGGGGGCCAAGGTGGTGAGATGCTGTTAGACCCGTGGCTTTGGGATGCCTGTTTGTTCTTGTCTGTGTACCTCAGTTTCCTCAATGTCCAACAGGTAACTGAGGGTTAACCTCCAGTGTCCCACTGACACAGGCACCAGCTCTTAGCCAATGGTTCCGTTTTGTGATTTTATCACTACTGAACTGTGCCTGAGTTACTTTTCTTTTCGCTATGGGGACATCCCTGATACGGGAACAACTTAAGGAAGCAGGCGCTTCTTTTGGCTCCTAGCTTGAGAATACAGCCTACCATGCTGTGGATGGCACGGGGATGACACCGAGGAGGCCAGGTGCCAAGACAGTGAGGCAGTGTGGGATGAATGCTTGTGCTTAGCTCATTTCTCCTCTTAGTTCAGGATGGCCAGCCTTCCCACCTAAAGCCGTCTTATCTAGACGGTCCCTCACAGACATGCCCAGAAGCTGAGGGAATTTAGTTAAACTCTTACAGGTGTGTGCGGAGGCTTGTCTCCGAGGTGACTTCAGATCTCTTGAGTCAGTCTTAACTCTCACAGAGTGTTATGTCATTATGAGTAGGTAGCACTGCTTGCTGCGAGTGCTGTTTAAAATAAAATCAAATGTGTGAAATGAATCTAAAAGCCATTTCTTATCACACTTGACACCCCCCTCCAACAGCCCCCCCCCCATACACACTTAGGTGCCCGTTGATGCAGAATAGTTCCTTCTTATAAGACTTTGTGTTGGACAGCAGATCTCTAGAGTGACACTTCCATCCACACCCTGGACCAGGCAAAGGAAATTTTTCAGTGGAATTATCTCTTTGAGCTCCTTGCCCACTGGGGCCAGCATGTTCATGACTTAATCCGTCAGGCGTCTTGGGATAACAGACTTCCGTGTGAGAAGATTCTATTGTGGTAGGGCATGGTCTGTGCTTCCTTTGTTTTTTTTTTTTTTTTGACTTTCTATAGTGGTGGCACCTAAGCCAAAACAGTCCCTTCTATTATTTCTTTCCCCAGTGATGGATGTGACAGACATAATAAACGGGAAAGTCGATGATGAAGATAAACAGCACTTCATCCCCTTCCAGGCGTAAGTATGAGATAATCCCGCCCTTAACCAACTACAACACAAAAACCCCACAGTTAATAGTTTACTGCTAAGGTTATTCGTTAAGCCCAGTCAGGATTCATTTATTTTACAATAATGAGGAATCTATGTAGTCACTGCTGTGGCACATGGAATCAGGAGCTGAGAGGACAATGAAATAATGTTTGTGTATGGTCCCGATGTTCCCTGTGTTCCCAGAATTACCTTATCAGTAGAAAGATTACAATTCCACATTGAGCATGTTTCTTTACATAATCGATTTGTTCTCGTAGCAATTCACATTTTCAAAATACAATACTTTCAGATTCATCACAAGAGATTGCTGCTTTTTAAAATAGAAACCAAACAAAGTAATGATGAATTCTTTTGTAAAGGGAGAAATAACACCTTAAAGCTTGTAATCAGGCTGCTGATTTTTCTGTCTTGGTTTTTCGCTCAGATGAGCAGGTTTTAGCTTTTCCTTTTTTCCCCTTTTTCCTTTCTGTTTCTTTTCTTTTCTTTTCTTTTCTTTTAAAACAAGGCTTTGTCCACTTATGACCTGAGGTCTTTAGCGAGGTCGAGGGAACATGGGCAAAACACTTGGGGCCGATTTGTGAGATTAGTCTCTGATTTGAAGCTAGAACCCATGGGTGCGGTGAGTGAAGTGAGGCCGGTTCTTGATGGGGCCACTCCTGTTTCCAGGAGGAGGCAGAACTGGCTACTTAAGGTTGATTGCGGGAGGCAGCCTCTTCCAGGGGCCTGACTTCCCAGAAGAATGGGCAGTTGGGGTTAGAGTGACCTGCTCCGGGACTCTGCAGCTCCCTCTGTCCTCATTTCTTTTCCATTTTGTTTTGATGCAAAGACTTCTAGGCTTAAGGTGGATTTCAGGTGGGTAGGCGACCATTGCTTTTGAGTTGCTGGTTGAGGGATATGGGGAGCTTGTGATAATGGGTGTCTGGAGGAGGCCCTGTGGGTGGGAGAGAGGGAGGCGTGGTATGGGCTTCTCTTGCCTCATGCATGCTTCCTGAGGGACCATCCCACTCCCTGCAGACTTGAGAACCACCTGTTTAGGATGGTGGAAGTGTGGCATTTTTGTGTATTAAGAGAGTACCCTGTCCTGTGGCATTCTATAGAAGATTTTACATCTTGTTTCGAGGAGTGACTTTAGACGACTCAGCATCGTGTAGACTAAGTTGGGCTCCAGTACCACGTGTTTCAGCACAGGCAATTGGAGGCAGAGGTCTCTTGTGGCTTAAATGCTTCCGTTTATCTTTCTGTCTGGTCTCTGCTAACCACTAGCCCCATGTGGCTCTTTATATTAATTACAGCTGAGTCGAATTAAAACGCAGCTCTTCAATCACGTCTGTCTCTTTCGAGTGTTCAGGGCCATGCAGGGCTGGTTGTTGCCATAGTGGGTAGTGTCTTGGTTTCTTTTCCTCTTGCTGTGATAAAATATCCTGGCATATGGAACTTAATGGGCAAGGTGGGTGTTTTGTTGTTTGTTTGTTTGTTTGCATTTTATGACTCACGGTTCAAGGCTCCAGTCCATCATTGGATTGTATGTTTGTGCTCAGCTCACTCTCCATTTTATACAGTCTGGGATCTCAGCCAGGGTATTCCATAGTGTGCCACCCATCGTGGGCCCGTTTCTCACCTCAGTTAAAGCTGTCAAGATAATCCCCCCCTGTGCTCTCCCAGAGTTCTAGCTCTCACAGGTTGACAGTGAACATGGCCTTTGTAGAAGGGGTGTAGGTGCTCCTTTCATCTCTGTAGCCAGTTATCCTGGGTAATCCCAGGCAAGCATAGATAGCTACCTTCTATAGAACCCGGAAGTGTCCTTAACACACACAGGAAATATTCCCATCCTGGAACATGGCTGACCAAGTGGTAATAAACAAAACATGCTTCTGTCAGAGTATATTACTCAGTCCCTTTGAAAAACGACAGGGCTTCCTATTGTTCCTAAGGCTTCGATTTCATCAAGACCACAGGACGTAGGAACGCCCAACAGTCCGACTAAGTGAATTTCCTTATTGCTCATTTGTCCCCTCTAAAGGTAAACAAAACAAAACATTAACAACAACAGCATCAAAGACCAAACCCCAAACGAAGCATTAGCTTTGGGTATTGGGGTTTTGACTCCTGGTTTTTAGCTGGCCTTTGAGATCACTGCCTGTGCCCACCAGGCTTTCCCACGGCAGTGGAAGTCCACTTCAAACAGTCTTAGTGCACGGTCACCTGTTGTGTTATCTGTGAGTCTCGCACTCTGAGAGGATGACGGCTACACAGATTAATATCTGCAGGGATAGGAGAGGAAAGTGGCATGATTCTAATAGCAAAATAAGCCTGGAAACCGTTCTCTCGGAAATGTCATGCTAATGAGAACGTTTTTTTGCTCCATTAAAATGGATTTATCACCTCACAGGGTTGGTTTTAGGGAGGGAAACAGTGTGTATTCTCTATCGCTCTCTCGTTCATCTCTTTTTAACTTGGGGAAATAAATTAGAACGGCGCTCCTTTGAGTCGCTTGGCTCAAGTGATGGATGACATAGTCCTTGCTCCTAGAATTGATTTTAAGCATTCTGTACCTGATGTATGCTTTCACACCCATTTCCCGTGGTGCTTGGTGGCACCACACAGTGTTTCTCCTGATGCATGTTGCCTGTGCTCGCTCCTCTCACGTGCATGGCCTCATGGGCCTAAGGATGTTGGTAGTCTGTGTTTTGAGTGATGTCCAGGGTTCAGCATCCAGACATGGGAACCATGAATTCTGCTCTCTGAAGGACTGATCTACCTTCACATGTGGTCCCTGGAGACCCTTTGTGAACACAGTGAGGAACCAAAGGCAGGGCTTCTTAAGTCATTAGGTTTGAGTGCTATTTCAGGGGAAGAAAAGGGCTCTTGTTTTTGTTTTCTTCTTCTTCATCTCTCTTTGCCCTTGACTAGCTCAGCATTTGCCAAGTGGCACAAACAGCCATCAATATTGAATGCAGGGTCTCTCAGCCACTTTAGTTTCAGAGAAGCCCCTTCATACTGTCCATTAGTAATGGAGTGGAGCCCTGTGCACATGGTCCCTGGGAGTGGGGCGCCCTCCTCAGTCGGACCTCTCTCCTGTGGTTCGCCATTTTCCTGATCAATGCTTTCCCTGTCTCTCTTGTCACCTATCCTGCCCTTTGTCTTTCGTTGACTCATGACGACTCTCTCATACTCGGTGGCGATGCTCTTTTGTGTCCCCCTGTTACTGTCACCCACGGGTCTCTGTGCCCCTTTGTCTCCTGTGGTCTTGGTTGCCCCATGCCCTCCAGGCTCGCGTTGGACGACGCCATTCGACACAAGCCGCTGAACATGTCATCCCGTTTCTCACCCAGGGTGGCAGGGGAGAATGACTTCCTTCAAACTGTCATAAACAAAGTCATTGCAGCCAAAGAAGTCAACCACAAGGGACAAGGTGTGTATCGCTGTCGTTTTCTGTCCGTGGGTGGGTGGGGAATTTGGGCTGGGATGTTCCTGTTGTAACTGTGGGACGGAAGGATGATTCTTCCCACTGGATGGGCAGCTCTGCCGGCTCTCTCACTGATAACCTTTGTAGGTTCCTGGGAACCAGCCTCCCAGGTAAGTGCAGAAGAGGGCAGAAGTGGGATATGGCTGGGGCTCTCTGAATAACAGAGGGCCCAGGAGCCTGGAGCACAGGAGTCAGCTCTTTCCTTTGACTCCTGCTACTTCCCAGTGCTCCTTGTTTTCTTTCCTCCATCATACCCAACAAAGTACCAGAAGGCTGAGGACTTAGCTTGGTTGGTAGAGTGACTGCTTGGCATGCAGAAAGCTCTGAGTACCAGCACCACCCAAAATAGGCTTTGATGCTTGTAACCCTAGCTGTTGGGAGGCTAGGGAGATCATAAGTTCAAGGTCGTCTTAGGCTACCCCACTACAAGTCTAAACAAATGAGCAAGGAAGTCAACAAGTCAAACCTGAACCAAACCCAGATCCCAGAGTAACAGCAACAGAAGCCATGAGTGTGACCCCTGCCCAAAAGCTACGGGCTCACCTCATCTCATTTCCCTCCCCTTTAGCATGTGCTCTTGTCCTGACCTAGAACTGCCGGTGTTCTGTAACTGTCCCTCTGTCCCCGAAGGAGAAGGGACTCCTTGTTTCTGTCATCCAAGTAGCCTCCTCCCTCCTCCTTCCCACTTCCCTGTTCCCCTTCCTGCTCTCATCATTTTTAATATCACACGGACTCGTCCGAGCAGCTGACCTTCTGCCGGCAGAGCTGATGAATCAATCAGCTTTCTCTGGTGACAGTTGGCATTGGGCTGGCCAGGAGACCCTGCCAAAAACCAACTGCTCATCAAGCCCCACCTCTCACAGGGAGGAAAGTAAGTCACCTTCAGAGATGGGGGACTCTAACCCTGCTTTTCACATTTGGGAAAATCCATGTACGGGGTTGGTCCTTGATCTGGTAAACCAGACTATGTACTCAGAGAAGCTCTGTTTTCCCAAGCAGTGTTTATTGAGTCTGAAGAATGTTCTGGAAAAGGGAGCTCAGATCATCTCTGTAGTTAGCATTGGCTTTACCCAACTCTCTGGCCAACTCCATCTAGAATGTTTATGGATTATAGCCTTTATACATGGAGCAAGTTTAAACTGTACCAAGGCCTCACCCCTTATAGATTACAGCTCTTCCAGTTTGCCCTGTATTTTTAAACCACAGGGTGTCTGTCTCCTCAGAGGTTAGGAGCTACTACAAGGCCTGGCTGTTCCCTTATTTCTTGGCTCAGCAATCTCTAACCCCTGCAGACCTCTAGTTCCTTTTGTAGTCTCCTCACGATGCTGTGTTTATTACAGACTCACATAGGATAAATAGTAAAAGTGTTAGGCCAACATCCAAACAGCCAGGCTCATGCACGGGTCACAGCCAGAATCTATGAGCTACACAGCAATGGCATGGACTCTGACTGGTACCTGGATGGGGTTGATAACACCTGGTAACTTGGACTACCAGAGAGTAGAGAGAGGTTTCAGATCCCAGTTGGGAATGAGAGACAAGAATGTTCGTGGCATTTTCCAAGGGAGCTACAAGTATCTTTCTGAATGAACATACTGAATCTTTGCATGCTGATAATGCAAAGATAATCTTTGCATATTGAGCCAACAGCATCGGGGAGTGAAGTTCAGGTAGACCTTGACCTTCCCTCAGGCACTCACACATACAAACTAGGTCATTCCTCGGAGAGTTGAGGGAGGCTTGGCCTGGGCAGCCACTCCTGGGTGTCCTGGGCTCTTCCCGTTGGACTCCTGCTTCTATCAGAATGACCCAGGTACCTCCTGATGCCTGCTCATCTTCCTAGTCACAACCAGAGGACCCAGAATGGATGACAAGGAGATGGTAATCTCTGCAAGAGCCAGTGGATTTTTCCATACTCGCCTGTCCATGTAGCTCCTCTGAGCTTGCTCTAGGCCTGGGCTGATTCCATCTCTGTAGCATCCAGTTTTCTTGTCACAAAGGCAGAGAGTATCATGAACACCCTCTTTTCTTTTGGTTGACTGAACCCAGAGTCTTGTGCATGCATAGTAAGCATGGTGCCACTGAGCTACATCTATGGCCCCTTGATTCTTTTCTCTTTAGCCTGCATGATTCTGGTTCCTGAGTTCTGGATGTGTATATGGACAGCAGATCCTCATGCCCATGCCTGCTTCCATTGTTTGAGGAGTGTTGAATATGTATTGTGTGTTCCATTGTTCTGTGAAACACATGTCAATTCTAACCATACTTAGTCTGTGTAATCAGGACTATTTAATTTCTATATTTCAATTGTAGCAAATTGAATTGTGTCACCAATATTCTACTTATCCACCAAGATATTTGAGCAGGCTGTTGTGAGGGTATTTGAAAGGCAGCCTCTCTGATGTTATTTAATATGACCAGGTGTAGTTTGCTGGATTGTATGGCAGACTCAGGGGAGAAGGGAACAAGGTAAAGTACCCAGCCCCTTGAGGGCCTGTTTAAGTTTCTGCATGCCCAGAGTGGCCTGTTGTCCTTTAATGTGAGCTTGGCTGTGTGGAGATACAGACAGTTCCTGGGAGCGTGGGCTAGCGAACACAGTGCAGCTCCTTTACAGTTCTTTGTGCGCATGTGCAGTGCATTGCCCGAGGCATGCTACATGTGCCCTTTTCTTGGTGCCATCCTCTGATGTCATTCATTGAGATTCCCTCTCTTGGGCACCCTTTTCCCCTTGGGACTCTCTCCTGATCTGGGATTTTTCTATCTTAGAAAAAAAGGAAAAGGAAACTTGTAGAAATGGGCACACCTTAAACAAGTTGTGCAGGCAGTTCCCGGTGTCTATGGCTGGGTCTGCTTCTCCACCCTGTATAGTTCCTGCTCCCTGGCATCTGCTAAACCTCATTCTTTTCTCACCAGCATCTTCCCTTGTCTTTCTACCTGAGGGCCGAAGGGACTTCTTGCTGCTCCCCTTCCCACTTGGGTTTCACGCTTTGACCATGTGGGTGACACAGTTCCTGTCTGCCATCTCTCTAGCTCCTCCTCAGTATGAGCTGCAAGTGGAGAGTCCCTTCCACACATGCTTTGGGACTTTGTCTCCCTAACCATGTGTTCCTATGCGTGTCACCTGGAGCAGGCGTTCGTTTGGAGGACAGTGCAGAGCAACATCTAAGGATGCCCACAGCAGGTGCTCTGAGAGCCACCTTCCTTCATTTTGTCTTTCCTGAATTCTGTGGTTATGACTCAGTATTTCTTTAACTTCTACCTGCAGCTGCTGGGTTTTGAGGTCAGTGACCTGGCTTGCTCTTGAGCTCTTGGGACCTCCTCAGAGCATCATAGTCCTTACTGACCTCTAGAGGCAGGACCTCCATGGTGGGTGTGAACCTCTACGATTTCTTCCTGCCTTTCTCAGCCTCTACCATAAATGCCACCTTCTGATTTTTCCTAAGTTGAGATGACTTCGAAGAACCGTTAGCCCTTGGCACATAGAGGGTCCACTTCCCTTCTATGTCACAGACTTACTGGTTGATCCCACAGGCAAGGTTTGTACCTGGACGGAGTGAGTGTGTCACTGTGCTGGATGCCTCTTGCCTGGATGCTGCTCTATAGATTAAAAAGTTTTCAGCCACTGAAATGTCTTTAGACACACACTTGAGGTAAACATGACTCTTTTTTTTTTTTTCTTCTTCCAGGTTTGTGGGTAACCTTGAAATTACTTCCCGGAGACATCCATCAGATTCGGAAGGAGTTTCCTCACTTGGTGGACAGGACCACAGCTGTGGCCCGCAAGACAGGGTTTCCCGAGATTATTATGCCAGGTAAGGTTCGCCTCTCTCATGGCCTTTGAGCTCCACACAGAGGTCATGAGCCATGAAGAGCGATGTGTGGATAGGAATGTGCAGAAGCTCTTGGAGAGAGAGTGTAGAGCACATGGCATGTACGTTGCTAGGTCCGGGGTTGTTAAGAATAACTTAAGTGCTCAAGGGCTGAGAGCACACAGTGCTGGGATACACACTTGGGTCTCTGGGCTTCTTGTAGGATTAGGATTCTCTCTAACTACAAAGCTCACATGTGGGGAGGCCATGGGCGTTGCATTTCTTATTTCCTGCAACCACGGGATAAATGCCTTCCATTCTATTCACCTTTCAGGACTTGTGTGGGTTATTGGCTACTCTGTCTGCTGGCATGGCAGGTAACTGAAGTGGGCTAGCCTGGATGACATTGTTGATCCCTGTATAGGTGTGGCCTGTCAGTCTTGTTCATGGAAGTGGGATGGCTGATTTGTGAGCTTACGGTTTATATTTGGACCTGAGATGCACCTGCATGGGAGAAGGTTATGGTGCCCTGGCTTGGCATTTTAGGATTACCCTCACCTTGACAGATGCCTTAGGTCTTCTTGCCCCTTCCTGTAACTGTGAGAAAATACTCTGACAAAAGCAATTTAAGGGAGAAAGGATTTCTTTCAGCTCACCATTCAGAGTCCAGTTCATTCTGGTGGGCTTAATAAGCCTTAAGCAGCATAATAGCTGGGCAGCTGTCTGCCCTTCATACTGTTAGGATCTATTTTCCTATCGATAACCCCAAGTTATTATATTCCATCTGGGCTGCTCTGAACTCCAATTGGGCAGCCCTCAGGGCCATGCTCTCTTGACCCTTAACCCATGGTGGCTTCTCCTTTCTCCTCTCCTGCACATTGTTCTTCCTTCTGGTCCTTTTCTCTCCCAAGCCTGCAAAACCTAAACCCCATCTATGTCTCTTCTGCCCAGCTGTTGGATGTCAGCTTCTTTATTCACCAATCAGAACTAACTTGGGCGGGGAGCAGGGCCACAGGATCTAAGTGCAGACTCCAGGCCCACACAGCATTACAATAGATAGTAAGGCAAAACCTCCACATCCTCTAGCATCTAACATCTTTCTCATCTACTGCAAATGGTGTCTTTTTGTCTTTTTCTGTGATTGTGCAGAAACATTTCTCTGTGGGAATGGTGAACATAGGTGTGAGGCTGTGGTCCTTTATCTCCTTGAAGTCTGATAGCCCATGCTACTTCTCTCCTTGCTGAGGGTTTTAAGGAACTCATATATAGCCCTCAAATAAAATAAAATATTATGATTTTGAGGACTAGAGTGATAGCTCAGTGGGTAAAATGTTTTCAAGGACCTGAGTTTTAAATGCCCAGAACCACCTAAAAAGTGCTGGGCATGGTGACATGTGCTTGCATGGAGCAGATTTGGAGAGAGACAGATCCCTAAAGCTTATAGCTAGCCTATTGAATTGGTGAGGTCTAGGCCAGTGAGAGACTGTCCTGAAATAGAATGTGGATGGCTGTATTACAATGGAGGTTGTCTTCTGGCCTCCACAGCTGCATATACAGCTGTGTGCACATACGCATAGGTAAAGATCATGGTTTTTGTGTTTTGGTAGAATTTTCAGGCTGAGAAACATACAATTGAGGCGTGCCAAACCAATAAAGCTGTTAAGTGGTGTCAAGGGACTTATCTGAGGTCCCCCAGCTGATAAGTGGTAGGTCTTAGGTGGGAAGTCTTGCTTCCTGCAGCCCCAGCCTCATGCTTGAATCATTTTAACCTCTTTTGTGGGGAGTATCCGCCATGGCGGCCGTGCTTCCTTCTTGAGCAGCTACCACGGCTGTTGGAGCAACCCACTGGGACCATTACAATAATGACTTTTAAATGCAACTTTAATTTAATAGTTGGATCCATTAAAAGCCAAAATAGAGCAATTTTTTAAAAAAGCACAATAAAAAAACAAGAAAGCAAGGAAAGGCTTTTTCCCCCTTAAGAAGTCCTCATCGTTAAGCACCACTGGGGTCCGATGCACTCTGCTTTTCTGTGCAGAGCTGCATTGAGCGAGGATGGGGCCAGGCAGCCTGAGAACGGGTTAGCCGAGCAGTAACAATGCTTCCTGTCCATCATGAAGCTAAGGAAGTGTGCAGCTTTTCCCGCTCTCACGTTCTCAACAGAAAGAAGACTCAGTTCATTTGTTCTAATCTGTCCTCACCACAATTAAAGGTCCACTTTAGACTAAAATGCATGAGGGTTATGTGGCGTTACACCCTTGATATCCCAGCATTTGGAAGGCTGAGGCAGGATTCCTGTAAATCGGGGGCCACCTTGGGCTACAAGTGAGATCCTAAATAAAAGCGAAAGAAAACAAAAACCCCCCGCCCCTTGCAAAACTCTGTTTGGTTCTTATAGTTCTGCAGTTCTATTTTGTTCTTCCCACTTGATCTCTGACAGCTACTTGCTAGAATAGAAAAAAACTTCTCTGTGACCTGCCCCTGTCCCTGGTCCTGGTTCTCATCCCTTTAGCCTTTCAGTTTAAGGCTTGAATTCAGACAGTTCAAAGGAAGCAAAGGAGAACTAGCAAAAAGGAATGCTGGTTCTCTTTTGCATGTGTGCGCTGGCTGCTGAGCACATAGTGATATTCCCTGGTATTCCATATCATGTCTCTACTGATCATGGGATGCTACAAAGGGTCTAGGTCCTTATAGCTTCATCAGTGGCATTGTGGCCACTTTGACTACCTCACAGAGGTACAAAGATGAAGTTGATACAAATAGGTTTTGCCGTGCCTTAGAAGCCGAGACTGTTTTGTAGGAAATATTTTAGAACCATCTAATACAGTATTTATAAGTGCTTGCGACAATTTGGCTAAATTCACAGTTATGCTATGAATGATGGATTGCTATTAAAGATATAATTTTTCTCCCCCAGGTGATGTTCGAAATGATATCTATGTGACATTAGTTCAAGGGGATTTTGATAAAGGCAGTAAAACAACTGCGAAGAACGTGGAGGTGACGGTGTCTGTCTATGATGAAGATGGGAAGCGATTGGAGGTATCTTTGTTTTGTCTGTAGAATTCAAATTCAACCATGTAAATGTCCACCTGGGCTCTGCTGCAGGAACTGAGGTGGTTTTGATTGGCTGTGGTATCTCATATGTTGGCATGTGTATGGGTGCCTGCCTTCTTTTTCCCTGCTTGCCATTGTGTTCTGGGAATCCAAGCCACTAGCCTGTCTCAGGGGATCCCTGTAGATTTTTGACCACATTTCTTGCTCAGATTTATATCGGGATCTTGTTTCTTACTGCAATCCTGCAGAAATAAGGTCAGAGATCATTACTTTCAATATCTGAGAGATGAGGAAATGGAATCTGAGGAGTGACACTATCTGGTCAGGGTCAGAGAATGAGGTGGACTTTTAGGATCATCTGTCTTGTCTCTCATATGCCCAAAGTGAGGAATACCTCCTCTTCATAGCAAAAGCAGCCAGCAGAATCCATCAGACTGGCCCAGGCGCTGTGGTTCCCTCTGATGAGCAGAGCGGGTGTCCCTCTAGGTACCACTGGACTAGACAGCAATTGCTGGGCTAGTACTTAGGCTCAGCTGTGTGTAACATGGCTCATATCATTTCTCCCTGTCTGGCCTTATCTGGTGTCACTTATTTCTCTAGAAGCCTTGAAGTATACTGCCTTGGCCTCTTGGGCATCAGTGGTATGAATCTGGTTGAAGTTTGGCAGGCAATCCTTGTGGCTAGAGGAATGAATCTTGTAACCTCCTGTTTGGTGGACAACCTTTGCTTTTAGGCCTGCTGAGTAAATCAGGCAAGTGTTCTCAGATTGAACTGAGTTGGGGAGGGGACAGGAGAAGTGGCAGTCAAGGTTTGCCCCATGTTTCATGATTGTCTGTACCTCCAGGGTCTGCGGCTATTGTGTAGACTGACCACTAGCACAGGCAGACCCGTGCCTTCGTTCTGGGGCCCAAATGCAGTGGATTATTGGCAGCCTGATGACTACCGCTCCTCCTTTATTGGGTACAACAGGAATATGTAGGGAAGACACTGTGATATCTAATGTTAACACTTTGAAAAATGAAATTATTAAAAAAAAATTACTCAGTGTGTGTGTGTGTGTGTGTGTGCGTGCGCACGCGCACACATGCCTACACATGCAAGCGTCAGTTCTCTGTTTCTATCATGCAGGTCCTGGGACTGAACTCTGGTTGTCAGACTTGGCACCGAGAGCCTTCAGCCACTGAGTCCCCTTAGCTTGCCTAACTTGAACTCTTTCTTTATGCCTTTTCCTAAAGCACGTGATTTTCCCCGGTGCTGGCGATGAGGCGATCTCCGAGTACAAATCGGTGATTTATTATCAAGTGAAGCAGCCTCGCTGGTTTGAGACCCTTAAGGTATTGTATTTCTAGGGTCATTTCCTCCCTGGGGCCTGCTTGTGAAATCCTCCCTCATACCACAGAAAGCAAAGTTGCTCAATGTTGTCAAGGGCCTACCCTAGGAATCCTGCTAATACATTTACCCTTATCTCCCTCAAAAGGAAAAAGAGGACTTGAATGGAGATGGACTGTCACATCTTCAAGATAGCTATGGTCTTTCTCTCCCCGAGTCTGGGGTGTGTGTGGTCAGGAGCGAGGTGTCAGTGTGTGGAGGGTATCGTTGAGAACTGGGTCTGCTTTTTTGTGACCTTGCCACAATGCTCTCCTGGTGCAGCTCAGAGCGCACCATGATACCCCACTGTCATGTGTAACCACGACCAACACCCCAGCACCTACCCTAAGAACCTGAATTACATAAAGTAAAGCCTGGCCCCTGGAATATAGATCCTGACATGAACATCGGGGGTAGCCTTTGCTTACAGGCCGCATGCATGAGGCCATGTTCCAACAGGAAATAATGGAACAGGAAAGCTTTCTGGCTGCGGCTGCCCATGGGATGTAGATACCTTTATGTAGTGGCTACAATGAAGACAACGGCTTTCCGAAATAGAATCTGAGCGGTGTGCATCTGAGTGTTAACACAAAAAATCGCTGGCTGTCTAGCAGATTTGGCTTGGTGTCCTTCACAATATTATCTTGTTTAAATTTTCAAAAGACATTTTGCCTTTGGCAGAAATCATATACGGATGAGATAGACAGTGTTTTCATTTCTCTGGTGCCTGAGTGTTTATCCTGGTGCTGATAACCGGACTGAATTAAGCACTTCCTGCTGGAAGAGGTTGGGATAGGTACTCATACATCCCCATTTGATTCTTCAAGGTGGCCATCCCCATTGAGGACGTGAACCGGAGTCACCTTCGATTCACCTTCCGCCATAGATCCTCGCAGGACTGTGAGTAACGGGCCACTTTATCAGTGTTTGTTTTCAAGGGAAGGGCCTAGCAGGCAGCACCTGCTCTGAATTGCTTCAGCACATGGCTGTCATCTACAGTGATGTCATGGCTCCTGGGCCATTTCTTTCATCTGAACTTGCCCCTGGAACATCATGGAATTGATCTCAGGGAAATTGATGTCATGCTTCCCTCTGGCATGGACGGTGCACCTGTTCCTTGCTTCTGTTTCTCCTGCCGATCTTCCTTGTCTTTAAAGATTTTTATTTTTACTTGTGTGTCTATGTGCGTGTGTGAGTGTTGGTTTGTGGACGCGAGTGCAGTGCCAGTGGAGGTAGCCACGGATGTCAGTCAGATCTCCGGGAGCTGGAGTTGCACACTGTTGTGAGCTGCCCTGTGTAGGTGCTGTGGACTGAACTCAGTTCCTCTACAGGAGTGCTTAACTGTGAGTGATCGTCCCAGCCCCATTTCTTCTTTGACTCACCCCATGCCAGTCTATTAGGAAAGTCACTGAAACACAACAAACCATTTGAAAAATTGCCTCTCAGTGTTCTTTGTCTTAGAATCGAGAACTCAAACCCTCTTTGTATTCGTGGGTGATTGCTGGAGCTTAGCTGGAGCTCTCACAGGCATTGGTGCAACCTTGCCCTTCATACCAAGCCTAGAGGAAGGAACATGTCTTCACATTTTCTCCTTTCTGAAAGAATTGATCTCTGATTACTGAAGCCGGTTCTATCACACAGGTCAAATTAAGAGTCTGCTACGGGTATAGCTCCATGCTAAACACTAAACTGTCATGGACCGATGATAGAATTACTTCCTGTCCTCCATTGATTGAAACGTGTGACACTGAGTTGGGTAGGTTTACAGCTAGATGGGATCTGTGAGAAGGATGTGTTACAGTGTTACACAGTGTTATAGTGTGCCTCAGATGACCACATGGGGGCCACACAGGGAGACAATTAGTTCTAGACTCTGTTGCAGATTCCTACAGAAATGGTATCCATTAGCCTGTCTTCAGCATCCTGCTGGGTCCGGAAGGACCCTGTTACTGGATGAAGTGCTCCTCTGTCTCCATTTGATAGTTTCTGGGGACTCAGGCCCTCCCTGTAGTCAGGTGTATGTGATGGAGGATGAAGCTACCCAACAGTGGCCTGCTGGGCTGAACACACTCCCAGGCTTGTTGTTGGAAGGTTTGTGGTCTTCTGTGGAAGGCCACTGAGAATCCTGAGACTTTGGGGGGAGTTAGGAGGGAGAGGGTGTAAGTTCCGCAGAGCTGGAGAGCCATATGTGAACATCAACTTACAAGATGTGCAAGTCCAGGAATCGGTTAAACAAAGGCTCTAGAACACCTAGGAGCCCACGTGGTGGATCTGTATGTGATGGACGGAGAGCATGGCAGCCACCTCTCACAATCGCATCCTAGCAGTGAGAAACGGTCTGGAGTTGAGTTAGAGGGCCACCGGTTGTCAGGTGGAGAGGTGGGGTTTCCCCATGGTGTTTACCTTACTTAGAGCTTAGTCATCTTTGGGTCAGCAGGCAGAGGGAAAGAGTCTAGTCAATGCACATAGTGCCCTAAAACCCCAGGGTGACGGGCACAGTCAATGACTGTGCGCTTACATTCTTGAGGCTGACATGGGAGCTTCACTGTGTTGTATGGATCAAATATAACTAGAAGTCCTTACACAGTCAGTGTTCCTGGCCTGAATTCTCACGTTATATGTGAAGAACTTTGGGTAGAGGCTTTTGAGTTAGTTGCCCCTAAAACGGCTTCGGGTCTAACCTGTGCCTTAGCGCTATAGTACAGTGCCTTTGGTGAATGGCTTCCATCTCCTGGTCTTTGTTATTGCCTGTCTATACACCAAGGAGATGGAGGCTCCCTTATCATGGGATTTGTATGCAGGACCACCTGAGGAATGATAGCCCAGAATAAAATGTGAAGTGACAGAAACGGGATGTGGACAGATGGGGGCTGGTGAAAGGGCTTCTCTGGGCACAGGTGTGACCTGCACAGGTGCCACAGCCCAGGTGTGGCCACGATGTAGGCCAGCACTCTGCTGAGAGGACAGGAGGAGCTTAGGTACTCTTGAAAAGGTGGAAAGACCATCTGTAGAGCAGGCTTGGCTTCCTGGACACACATCATCCCAAGGCTGGTAAGAGGCTATGGGGCCTCCAGTTTCTGTGGAGGAAGCATAGTTGGTAAGAGATCTAGACTCCATAGAGGACTGTGTCAGAATCACTCTGGAGCCACTTTCTTACCAAATTCATTCCCCTTAATTAATGAATTACACTGGGGTAGAGGGAGATCTCCAGCATTCTAATTTTCCAAATCCTTGTTTTTCTCGTCAGTTTTAAGTACTCATTACAGACAAGATGCTATCACCCGACTTGCCAAGACACATTTGCATAATTAATGAAGTCTCCAAGGCCATAGCTTATGTGGTTCTGGAGACATGTTGAGCATTGTAAAAGTGACGCTCATGAGATCTTGTTTGCCAGCTACCGAGGGCAGCCGTAGGGGCTGCTACAGCTGAGCCTGAGTATACGCAAACCCTGGGTCTGAGAAAGGAAGAATTCAGTACACGCTGTCTACCTTTACTGTTTACTAGCCACACTCAAGCTGCTTTCTACCTTAGAGCAAGTCCTGGAGAAGAAGTAGTGATGGGATGCCCCCTGTCACAATCTGTGTTGGAGTAGCTTGGTGTTGACATGCAAGCACATGCCCTACTGGCAACTTGTTGGCCATGTAGGCACATCGGTTCATGTGTTACACATATGTCTTTCTGGATTAGAGCAGGCTTGTCTGGGTGGGGCAGTTCTGGCTACTCTTCTATAAAATGCAGGCTCCTGCTGTATAGTTTATAGGACTCTGAGTCTGTGCTAGAATAATCCATCTACTTTTGCAGTGGCTCTTAGCAGGCATGTGCTGGACAGTGACCCTTCCTTGAGTGTTGAAGATGCAGTGGTAATGGACGAAGCCCTTTTTCAGTACCACTCAGTGGTAGGCTCAGTAGAAGCTGTCGGCTGATAATTGCCATTGCATGCATGTCTAGAGGTTGCTGCTCCTGGGGACTCAAGCTTAGCAGGAGTGGGTCCTTACCACTTGATACAGACGTCTCTCACATGTTCTGCTGCTGTTCATAAAGCAGTGTTTTAGATGAATAAGGCACATCTGTTCTGTTTCTACATCTCTATTTTTTGGTTGGTTGACTGTCCTTTAATTAGCATGCATTTACTGAGCTCCTATTGTATGTAAGGCAGTGCAACTATCAAAATGCACAAGATATGGCTTCTTGGGTATTGAGGTCATGGCATGAAAGTTTTGAGTTCCTCATCTGGAGGAGGATGGATGTGTGCTCCTTCCAAGTCTTACCTCTGTCCTTCCCTTTTGGACAGACTTTTGAATACTCCCTTTGACACTCTCGGCAGCTTGTGGAAATCATCTCTTTAGTCTTGACTCTTTCTTATTACCTTACTTTACCTGTCCCTACTATTCTATGGCTCTCACTCATTGCTTGCCAGCCACATTGGCCTTCCATCCCCAGCGGTGCCCTCGTTGCTAGTGGACATTGGTGTTGCACCCTTTCTTCTTGGCACATGGTCCATCTGTCTTCTTAGATCCACTTTCTCTGACCATCCTCCCACAGGGCCTCTGATCCTTTATTCCTGTGCAAGCCTCCAGGTTTTGCTTTCTTTGTGATGTAAAAGAGCTTACCTTTTTGTTGGTCCTCTTTCTAACTAGTGCCAGTATTTGTTGGTTAGGCTTTATTTCATGTGCTGGAGAATAGCATACATACAGACAAATACAAATTTGCATGTATATACTCATGCACACACACACACACATATACACACACACATATATACATATATATATATGCACACATGTATACACACATAGATAAATATTCATATATACACATATATACAACTATACATATATACTCATACATATATGTATACATATACACATCTACAGATATGTACATATACACATTGCACCCAAAAATATACATTCATACATGTATGTACACATATGTGCACATATACTTGTGTATGTATGCATATACTTATATAAACATACACACACATATGTGTGTGTATATATATATATATATATACACAGATACAGACATATATCTACATACATATGTGTATATACATATATACACATATGTACACATATAGACATATAGAAACACACATATACATGCATATATATATATTACATACATACACACCTACATATGTATACCCTCACACAGACAAACATACATACTCAGAAACCCTTAGATTCCAGGGCTCAGTAGACAGACACTAGCAGTCTCATAACAAATCCCCCACCCCTACATATCTGCCAGTGTTGAAGACCATGAAGAAAACCCATCAGATGCTGATACCATATAGATATTTAGATGCTTTGAAGAAGCCTGAAGGAAGGGAGAGCACGAGCCCAGCATGCAGGCCTGGCTGTTGCACTTTCTTGCTAAAGGCCCTAGAACATCTCATGGGGGTGGTCTTCTGGCCCCCAGAGGTAGGTGGTGTGCACTAGGACTCTGTGGTTTCTCTATTGCTAAGCAGTTTTCCTCCCTGCACTGGCCCTTTCCCATGTCCTAGGTTCATTCCCTTGTTCATATCCTAGTCTCTCTGTTCTTGTTCAAACCAAGCCACATTCAGTTTGGCTCTTCCTACTTACTTCAGAATTGTAGCGTCGTGAGCTTTCCTTCACACTCTTCTGCAAAACCTTCCTGGCTTTATTCTGGAATCAGCTCTCGGGTTGCACAGTCTCTTCTTCCCTGAGACTTTGAACTCGTTCGAGGACAGTCGATCCTTCTGATGTGAATCTTCCTGTTGGTGATTGTGGGGTTTGATTCTCCATCCCCCATTGGCCTCTCCTGTGTACCTTGGCGATTGTCTACCAGGTGTCTTTGTAGCATGTGCTAATGTCACTTTGTCCTGACTGTAGTTGAGGGTAATGATTGGTTTTCTTTGCAGCCAAGGATAAGTCTGAGAAGATCTTCGCACTGGCCTTTGTGAAGCTGATGAGATACGATGGGACCACCCTGAGAGACGGGGAGCATGACCTTATTGTCTACAAGGTGCGCACATCTGTCCCAGGGGACCCTGGGCGCCCTGATTGGATCAGGCCCTAGTGAAGCCCTCACCTGAGCTGAACTGTTAGCTTTTCATGGTTGTGACAAATACCTGAGCAAAACAATACAGGGAGTCAGGGTGTGTCAGCGCTTTCGGTCCTGGTCCTTCCTGGTGGGGAGGGTGTGATGAGCAGCTTATATCCAGGTGGCCAGGAAACAGAGAATACTGTGGGAGGAGACTTTGTTTTAGCCCATCAGGGTCCCCAGTCTTCATGTGTACCTAGTTTCAGGAGGTAACTTTCCCCTCATAGTTAATTCTCTGTTGTGAACACACTCAGAGGTATGCTTTACCCAACTCTCAGAACTTCTCACTTCAGTCAAGCCTGCGATCAAGATGAACATCTCAGTTGACATTTCTCACCGGAGGACAGAGCTGCTCTGTAGCATGGAGCTACATTTAATTATGTAAATGAGCAGTTATGATTGACCAGCCCTTTTGCTGTTCCTAACGAGAGACGATGACAGGCAATAACACATTCTGTGCTGTATACGAAGGCTGAGGATGGGAGTTAATCCACAGGACGAGGGAAGATCGTTAAAGTGCACTGTAGAACACAGTGTGGAAGGGGGCGTGGGGTTGAAGGAAGTCATGATAATAAAGCATGCAGAACCTGGAGTGTGGCCTCCATGAATGTTGTGTGATACAAGGTGCAATCAAACCCACAGGCTGAAGCCAAAAAGCTCGAAGATGCAGCCACATACTTGAGCCTCCCTAGTACCAAGGGGGAGTTGGAAGAAAAGGGCCACTCAGCCACAGGCAAAGGAATGCAGAGTCTTGGGAGTTGTACCATCAGCAAAGACTCTTTCCAGATCTCCACTCTGGTGTGTTCCACGAAACTGACCCAGAACGGTGAGTTCTAGAATTCCTCCCTCTGAAACACATCCCTTTTGGCTGCGTGTTGAGTGGAGGAGTTTCCTGTGGGTGCGTGGACGTCATCCACTGTGTCCTTTGATAAGGACCTACATAGATGTCGATGAGCTTGGGAAGAGGAAGTGGCATCCGTCAGAGTTTAAAACTCACACTTCTATTTTGGGCTGAGGACTAACTTAGCTGGGAGAGTAGACAATGGAAGGACTTAATTTTATTTTTAAATGTGTTTATTTGCGGTGTATGTGGGGGCAGTCAGAGGACACACTGGCTTCTTTCCTTTCTCTGTGTGAACAGTGAGGATTGAACTCAGTTCATCAAGCTTGTTAGCGAGCACCGTAACCACTCTTCCATCTTGTCAGCCTTCCTCTTGGAGAAGTTTTCCAGCCAAAAGAAGGAAACAAGGCATCAGGGGGAATATACGAGGTTTGAAAACAGATCAGAGAAATGGAGTTGAACCTTCATTCTAACTTAACCCTGGAAATGACCTTGAGTAACGACGTTTTAAACCCAGCTCTACCCACTGATACACATGTGACTAATGCCTGCTTCCAGAGCTTTCTGGCTAGTGTATACACTGTCAGATGTGAGGTACTCCCTTCTCTGTGTCTTCCTCTGTCTTGATTCTCCTTGAGATAATTCCCAGTTATCTTTCTTTGGAGAAGTTGATTGGCCTGACATGTTTAGGCTCCCTGCTTACAGTGTGAGATAAGACCTCCTTCTGGTTCTAGTCCACTAAGCTCAGCCTAATGTGGCAGGTCACTCATCAGCTGATGCCTCGGCCTTGGGCTGACTGAGTTCATTTCCCACTGCTTGCAGCCTCCTCAGAGTCATGGCAGTCCGGTGGAGTTACTTCTTATTCAGAGCACAGCAGTGCCGTTGCCGTGACTCTGTCTGGAGGAGGCAGAGGCTCTCTGCACAAATCCTTCATTTAAAAGCCGCATCCTCCTAATGTGGCCGTATCACAGCTGTGCAGAGACTTTATGCTCTCTTGAAATGGAGCTTGAAAATCCAATTTTTTTCCCTCTTAACTGCCTGATAGGAGTTGTGATTATTAATGTCCGTCATTATCAGGAATCACATCTCGGTGTTGCCTGTCAGTCATGGCTGGAGTTTGAGATTTGCCGAGGAGCAGGCATCGTTTGGGCTTGCACTGGATTGCCCTAGCATGGAAGAAACCTGTCCTTTGGAAGATGGGACTCTGGAAGGCAGAAATGCTGCTGTCCTGAGGGCTGAGGCGTGCCAGTCAGATGCCTTTCAAACTTTCTCCACCTGCTGCTTCCATCTCTCTTTACATTTTACATCTCTCTTCATTCTCAGCTTTGCCCAGTGAGGCTTTCCCACCCTTGGCCTCCCTAGTAAAATATTAGTGAGAGGCTGTAAGTCATCCAGACACATCTGGGTTGTTTGAGTCTATGTGAACACTGATACTTGGAGACCATTTGGACACTTCCTGGTTGCCAAGTCACCCTGGGTTTGAATCATTTCTGAAGGGTTCTTACTTTCTGCCTGTGGTAATCTCTACCAGCAAATGACCTCCCTATCCCCCACTTCCCAGAAGGACTGGATTTGTGTAAGTGGGGGGGTGGGGTGGGAGGATTGTGCAGGAGTTTGGTTCTCAGGGACATGAGTCAGCTGTGTGGGCTCCAGCTAGTGACTGGGCTGTGCAAAGAATGTCCCAGTACTAGGAATGAGGTTCTCAGCATGTACCCACACTGGGGTACATGAACTAATGTTTGTGCCTTATTCAATGCAGGCTAAGGGTGGTATCCCCACCTGGGTCATTGACCCCAAGTGTGTCTGCTTTAGTGTTTCAGCAGGTGCTGAGGTCTGCTCTGTGTCACTTCTCACTTTGGAGGTAGCCACTGTCTTATATGTGGGTCAGTGTTCCAGATGCATCGCTAGTTGTCTGAAATTTGATCATGATTTCCTATCAAAAAAAATTTCATCCGCAGTATCGCTTTAAAACATGCGGGGGAGGGGGAGGGGGGAACCTCCCAGGGTGGTGTGTGGATTCCTTTCTTACCTTACAGCTCCTTGAATCTCACCATCTGCAGGGTGATTCCTTCCCTGGTACCCAGTGAGAGAGCCCTGGTCTCTGCAGCAGCTGTTGCCAAGCAACAAGGAAATTCCAAAGTGATGCTGCTCACTGAACAGAGGGAAGCATCTGGCTTTCATTTCATGCAAGCATTGATACCCCTTTTTGGGATTGTGCCATGCCAGGAGTGTATAAGACGGGGGTGCCCTAGTTGGCGCCTGAGTGTGGAGTCCCAAATTCTCCTCTGAGGGATTCATTTTCCTGAAACCATAATTTGTTCTCTCAGAGTTCCATTACTTAGGGAAAAAAAAAGCAGGGGCTGAATTATTCATCAAGGTTTGTATTAAAGATCTCTGTCCTCAGCGCTGTGTGGGCTGCCATAGGGGATAGGAAAAGAACTGTAAGATGTGATCCCTCGTCTCCATTAGCTTACTGTATAATGAGAGGGAAAGGAGTCAGGAAACAAAGGATACTTATGAATCCAGCTGTGTCGAGTCCCTGGGACTGGAGGCTTTCCTGCCTGGGTAGCTCTGTGGGGGAGGGCAAACTTTTTCCTTCAGCACTGCCCAATGGGGTGATTTGTGAATTTTCTCCCTTGAACTTTTTCCTCAAATTTGCAATACAGAGTCCAGATGGGCAGTACAAATGTTATAATCCAAGTTTTTATTGGGTGGGATGGAGTTTGGTTGCTGAGGCAGGAGAATTTACAAGTTCAAATACAGTCTGGGTTCTGCAGTGAGCTCCAGGCTAGTCTGACCCATCTAATGATCCCTGACTTCCCCTCCACCCAAAAAAGGGGGGAAAAACCCCCCAAAACCAAAAAGCAAAACAAAACAAAAAACCCCAAACAACCACAACCCCCCAAAAAAGGAAAAGAAAACCCCAAATGAACAATAACAAAATAACACCCTCCCAAGAATAAGTAAATAACTAAAAATGGAAAGTTAAAGTATAGAGACCAGACTCAACCCAGTCACATGGTACGTGATACCAACTTGGAATGATTGGGGCTTAGATGATGCATTGGTCTCCATTAAAGAGACACTGATCACTCATGAGATGGAGATACCCTCAACCCTTGGATCAGAAGGGTCAGGTCAAGATGGACCCTTTCCTGTTCCTTTACTTTCAGTTAGAATCACAACATGTCAACTTCCACCCCAAATTTCTAGCTCCTTTCCTATCTGAAGGCCGGCTGCTGGTTGCGTTTTATGTTGGCTGTTGTGATAAGCTTGCCTACATGTTTTATTGTTGGATTCTTTTAGCTGCCCTGCAAATTATGCAGCACCGCACCCACTGTTCAGCCAAGGAGACAAGGGAAACTCCCTGCCCAGTGTTCTGTAGTTACTGTGTGACTCAGCTGGCTTTACATAATCCACACTGTATGTGGGTGCTGAGTGCCGCCCCCCTCCGGTTTACTCTTCTAGTTACCAGTGATGCCCGAGGTGATAAGAAACACATGAGAATCTGTATGGGCTGTAGGTGGCTTTTGTGTGGTCTGATTCTGAAATTAGAATGCATGTCTGTTTATCGAGTTCTTACCTAGATCCAAAATTTTATGCTGGCTTTCAGTGTTAACGGGAGCCTTAGCTTTATTTATTTGTCAATTTGTTTATTTTGGTGCTCGTAGTTTCTTCTGTAGCCGATGCTCCCGCTAACCCATAAGCTGTAGGTGAGATACAGTTTGCCAGTTGCAGTCTTGCAAGTAATGGCATAGAAGCACAGAAATATAATTGTAAGGGAGAAAGTATGGGCACGTGGGCTTTCCTAGACAGGGCTGGGATTCTGTCTTCCTACCTTAAAGAACATCTTAATGTCTTAAGCGGAATCCTTCAAGCTTTAAAAGGAAAAAAGTAAAACCATCCAAAACCCCTCGAGGCCTGGGAAGATGTCTCTGTCTGTAGACTGTCTGCTCTGCAAGCGCGAGGATATGAGTGTGGGTCTTTAGCAGCCACATAAAAGCAAGCAGCAGTGTCGGGTTTCTGTAACCCTAGCACTTGGGAGTGGGTGGGTACAAACAGGTGCATTCCTGGAGCCCAGTGCCCAGCCCATTGAATTGAGTCAAACTCCAGATTCAGTGGGGGGACATTGCCTTACAATGGTAGTAGAGGAATAAATACTCAAGGCTGGACATCTACCCATACACTTGTGCGTGCACCTGCACACATACACACACACACTACAGATATGTCCCTTTTCTTTGGATCTTTGGAAACTAGTATATTCAATCCTGGACTTTTCTGCTAAGATCCATAAACAGCTCAGAGGGCAGCAACAGCTGCTTAAAAAGGGTTCTCAATTTTTCACAGTCTTTGTGGTTACATAGGTTATCCAGTTTGTAGTTTCAGGACTTCAATTTGTTTTATATTATTTAAAAAATAGACATTTGTTCTTGAGCATGACGAGCCATTTGGGGGATAAGGGCTTGGCAGCTCTTTCTGTGTGGGTAGCATTAGTAAGTGTTCCAGGGGTTAGCAGCTGTCTCTCCAATAGGTGGGAATCATCCTCTGCCCCGTTTGGTTCCTAAATGCATGTTGAAAGCTCCTTCATGGAAATCATTTCATGGTAAATGTGGCTGGAAATAGTGAATTCAACTATATCACTATTATGTATGTTAGCACTCAGTAACGAAGTATTTAGCAAGTGAACCTTTTGAAATGGGGCTGAGTTTTCTTCTGAGACGTATTTGCAGAGAACCTCACATACTCTGTGAATTCCAGGCAAAGCCCTTGTTGTTAAGGGAGAGCTGACTCTGCTGTTCTGTTTGCAGTGGACCTCCTGGGGCTGTTGAAGTGGAGATCGAACACCAACCTTCTGCAGCAGAACTTGAGGCAGTTGATGAAGGTGGACGGTGGTGAAGTGGTGAAGGTAACGAGGGCTGCGGAGGGAGGCTTAGTCTTGTGTTTTGTGCCTGTTATTATGTACTGACTGGGGAAGTGCCAGATTCTGGTTATAATTGCTTAACAATGACTTAGGTATGTGCTCAGTGCTGCTGAACTCTCTTTGGAAGGGCTAAGCTGCTTAACTTGGAAGTGTGAACTTTGAACCCATCTGCTCTGGGTGCTCAATGAGTCTTCAATGCTGTGTTGACAATGCTCAGTGGCCTCCTTCAGCTATGTCAGTCACTGCCTTTTTCTCTAGGTTCTTGGTGTTTGCTGAGACACAGTGGTCTGTTTCTCATCCATGGGGATGTCCTGTTTGTACTGGCTTGTTTCATTCTTACTATGGTCATTGTCACCATCCTTGCTACTGACTCATGATTCTTCATGTGACTCAGAAGTGACCAGGATAGCTCTGGGTCCGGTAGACTATTATAAGCACCAAGGGCTGGACCTGGTCATTTCCTACCTGTGTGAGTGAGCTCATGTCCTGGCCTCACATTTGGACTCTGGACAAACATTAGGTACTAATTAGTGTTGTTTGCTTTTGCATGTATTTGTTTTTAATGTTTTCATTATTTGAGAATTTCATACATTTTGACTGTGTTCACCCCTCCTCCTCTCCTCCCCTTCCCCTCCTCCCCTCAATTCCTCTCAGGTTTACCCCACACCTCATACTCTCCTCTCCAACTAAATGTCCTTTTTGAAAAAAACGTAAGAACCCGTAGATTCCAACTTGTGAAGCCCACAGATTACCACTCACCAAAGCATCATGAGCTAAAACCTTCAGGAAAGCGGAGGCTCCCTTAGGAGCTCTTAACAGTCCCTCGTGCCTCACAGAGTGGGCGGGGCTCATCTGGTCTGATCTTATACAGGCTTTGTGCAGATAACCACAGCTGCTGTTTATTCCTGAGAGCAGCTAGCTGTCCCATCCTGAAGATGCTTTCACTCTGAATCTTTTTGATCTCTGGCTCTTAACATCTTTTTAGCCCCTTCTTCCCAGTGGTCCCTGAGCCTTGGTGAGGGGGTATGATAGAGTTGTATGATTCGTGGCTGAGCACCCCGCAGATACTCTCTGTGCTGTGTAGGTATGGTGCCTTGTTCAGACCCTTGCCACCCAGTGTCCTGACCTGGGAGCCTTCAGTCAGAGCAGTGATCTGAACTCCTGTAAGCATCAGGTTCTGTCCCTATGTTCTCTAATCGCCTGTGCTTCTAATGTACTGCCTCCTCCACCCCCTCCCCTGCTCCTTCTCCCATGTTCCATTAAAGGGGCTTGAATGACATTCCCTTGCACAAATGGAAATGTCATCATGGTAGGGTGATCCATCTGGGCTAGGGGACACTTTGCTGGCCAGTGGCCTATGATGCTTCATAGATCATTTCTCTACTGCTTAGTTGGTGCATTGCCTCTTCAGTTCCTCACCCTCTGTGAGAGGAGCATGCAGTAAGGGACTGCCTTATCTCTGGAAAATTAATTACTTAAAATGGCCTTAATTAACCAGCAATGTGCTTAACTTCGGCGTGAATTAATTTGGTTGCACTACTTTCCTGCATCCGTTGTGTAACCGCTCAAACACGCTCTCGCTAATCTTAAAATTTTAATCATCTCTTCAGTCCTGCTCTTGTACCAATGGCTTGGACAACATTAATTGCTTTTTAGACTTCCTTGGGTTCTAAATCCCCAGTTTAGATGGAAACTGGGTGGATAAATGAAAGTACTTTAAAGAGATGCATTTAATGAAATATTGTCTTTCATTTTGAAGTCTCAGTGTCATGCATTCATGGTACTTCTATTGACTTGATGTCACACCAGGGGGGAAAAATCTAGAATCATCTTGTCATCTTCTCCATTCCCCATAGCTAAAGTATTATTATATCTCAATGTTCGCCTATGGAAGTTCTTTTCCTATCTTTCCTTCTGGTGGTTACTGGTTCTCCTGGATGAGCTGGGTCCACCTAACCACCTTACCTGGTTCCTTCTCCTCTGCTACTGTATTCCAGCCATGCTTGTTCCTGGAGAGATGAACTGAGTTCTCTAAGCCATACAGTAGGACTCAAGCCGTGTGGTTTTATAGGGCTCTTCTTTATTTAGAGACATTGAGAGATGGTGGGGTATCTTCCATTTATTCCATGACTTCCTTATGTGTTTTCGTAGCTGGTAGAGGATGGACAGCAGTGCCTGATGGATTGAGAAAGGAATTTGTACATGTAGTGGGAGAAATCGATTCACATGAAGATGGAGAATGGCAATGGCTGCCTGATTCTTCACTTGGTAGCTCAGAGATTAAGGGGAGGGGTGTCTGAGCAGCAGACCTTTGGCTATATGTAGTAACCCCTTCTGCATGCTTGTCTCTGACCAACAGGTACTGTGTCCAGAGAGGAAGGCTCTTCTCTGTCCAGTTCCGACTCTGGGCTGCCGACCGACCTTGTCATCTTTTTTAATGCCATTGGTAGGCCTATGGCAGGGAGTTTGCAGGAGCTGTGATGAGCTGGCTACTCAGAGAGCCTGCTGGCAGGGATACTAGGCTGTTAGCAGATGGCATGAAGTTTTGACCTTTGCAGTGATTTACAATCTGAAAACTATGGGGAATGTAACAAGGTTGTACAAACCCAAACCATCAGAGTTGATAAAGATCTTGTCATGTCCAGGCTCGAGTTCTTGATGGAAACAGTAGTTTATCTCTTGCTAGTTGTCCCATTTTCTCTGTGTAGTAGAGGCTGGGTAGCACAGTATGGATTTCTGTCTCTCCGAGCCCCAGCTCTCCTGCTAGTTTTTCTGGTTTTAAAGCATAAAGCACAGGTGGGTAGTTGGAGCTGGCACTAGTTTGGGAAGAGGTTCTTGTGACTTGTGTCCTCACTCTTCAAAAGGCATATAAGATGCTTTGTATTGTCTAGGAGGGCCTTTGGGTGCTCTGTGAAGGCTGAACTTCTCAAAATCTGGACCCAATATCTGATGCAGCCGTCCCTGTGCTATTCTGCCTGTGACTACTTCACCCACTTACTCTTTAAAAACAGTTTTCCCTCCTGTTTTTGAGATGTAACTTCTTATATATCATAAAAATTCTCCTTTTACTCTGTTCAGTTCAATAGCTTTAATATATTTATAGAATTGTGGCACAATCCTCAGTATGATCTAAGAACAGTTTCTCTACCCACAATAGAAGTTCAAGCCTGCCAGTAGTTACTTCCCTGAGCCTCTGGCACTACGGTCTAGTTTCTTTCCCTGTATTTGCCTCTTGTGGACATTTGCTATAAAGGAATTGTGCAGTGTAGCTTCTGAGTCCTTAATGGACAGAGTGTCTATGCTGTTAATTCCCTAGGACTGTCCTGTCTCCACGTGGCTGAGTGATGGTCCTGTGGGAGGATAGATAGGGATAGACAGAGAGCATTCACTATGCTCACCCATCCGTCAGTGGATGGGCATTTGTTTCGTTCCACCCCCCCCTTTTTTTTTTCAATGATAAACACTGTTGCTTTATGTCTTTTTGGCAGGCTTTGTGTGAGCATTATGCTTTTCTTTGGGATGTTAGGAATGCTACCATTGAGTTAGAGCGTTAATATAGATTTAAGTTTTTGAGGAATTGTCAAGTTGTTCTCCAGAGCCTCTGTACTATTTTGCATTTCTCCCAGCAGTGAGTGCACAAAGGCCCCCATTTTTCTGCACCCTCTCCCACGCTGGACTGTCGTCTACCTTTACAGTGGGTGGGGTGTGGGCATCTGTGTGGTTTCAGCTGTGTGTCCCTCCTGACTAATGCTGAGGCGTTTTTACTTTGTTCTTTCATGGGCAGTATTATATCATATGCTGTCCCTCTCATTATTGGCCATCCCTCCCACCGGGGATCTCACTAGTTCAGTAAAATCTAATCCAGTTCATCTTACGCCTCCTTTAGAGTGTGGAACTTGGGTGAGGGATCTTTGACGTCTAATTTGTTTCGTAGTTAAGTGAGTGACGCTTTGCTTTCCTGTATGGTGATTTCTGTCGTTGCGTTTCAGTAGACTGGAGCAGCACTGCACCAGTTACTGGAGTTGCATACGCCTTTCCAGCACCCGGCTCTGTTCCTCAGCTGCACGCATATGCTGTCTCGCATTCTCTTCTTTCTGGCTCAGCTGGTAGAAGGTCTTTTCCTTTCTCAGTGGACACGGTGCTCCGTGACTTCTGTACATTACTCGTGGCCTCTGACGCTTGGTTCGTAAGAATGAGTCTGATGTGTCCTTATGAAAATGTGGAAGAGACTTTAGAAGGGTCTCTGAGTGGAGTGGGTGACATAGGGCATCTCCCAGCTCCAGCCTTCTTCTGGTTGGCCCAGGGTGACCTCCTTTTGTGTGGAAATCAGTCATGTGGAATTTTGCTTCAATCACCTGTTACCTGAATAAAATCTTGGAAATTACTAGTTTAATTACTTAATTCATACATTTATTGAGACAGGGTCTCACTCGGTAGTTCAGCTGGGCCCAGGACTTCCTTTATAGTGCAGACAGTTGTCCTGCCCAAGCCTCCCCAGTGTTGGGATTACAGGTGCATACCATGATTCCTTGACTGGGGAAAGGTGGGTAACGTGAGTGTTGCCAGAGACCATGTCTCTGGGGGAGGTGGGATGCAGGGACAGTTCAGTGACCTCTTGTGTCTTTGCAGTTCCTTCAGGACACCTTGGATGCCCTCTTCAACATCATGATGGAGAACTCTGAGAGTGAGACGTTTGATACCTTGGTGTTTGATGCTCTGGTAAGGGGCCTCCCTTTCATCCTCTCAGAGGGTGAGGTGTTCTTTCATGCTGCAGCCTTTGAAGGGGGAAGGGACCCATCCCAGTCACCTTGAAAGAGAGTCAATCAAAAAGGAAGCCCGGAGGAGTGCAAATATACTTTGAATGTGAAACTATAGTTATGTTAATACCCTCTCTAAGGTAGACAGATATAAATCTGGGAGTGGCCTCTGCCTGGACTTTTTCCAGCTCATTTCCTGATATCACAGAGGATAATTCCAAAGTGGTTTTCCTCATCCCACTCATGAGAATGTTTTGGTTATGTTCATAGGTCTTTATCATTGGACTAATCGCGGATAGGAAATTTCAGCATTTTAATCCTGTTTTGGAGACTTACATTAAGAAACACTTCAGTGCGACATTAGCCTACACGTGAGTTCTCTTGTGTTATTTCAAACCACTGCTTTATTCTCTGATGTTTGCAATCATTTTCCACCGTGACTTTGGCCTATGACCATATGTTTCTCCACTCAAAACTCTGGCTTTACTGGCATACTTTGTATTATTATTGTTTCCTTCTTAACAGACCTGGAAATCTTGTTGAAAGAGATGCATGATAAATTAGCCTTACATTTTGGAATAAATCCACGTTCTCCTTCACACCTTCCATTTATCTTTGAAAATTTCTGCTTATGTTCGATGAAGCTGATGTATGGATGCTGCTCCCTGTCACATCCCAGCCCCCAATAAGCAACTGATGAATGAATAAATGGATGTGTTTCTGTTTTGAGGTTATTGGGTTTTTTTTCAGTGAACATAAAATGCAGTTTTGTATTCTCTAGCTAGCCTCCTTTCTCCTTAAAGTATGTCTTCCCTTTTCTTAAACAAATTGTAGCTATTAAGCTACTTAGATTTTTTTTTTCTTCTGTTCATCTAGGACCCTTGTTTCTAGCCCTCTCTGAGGATACAGGGAACTTATGGGGCTTGGGCCATCAAGACAGGTTATCTCCTGTTTGGTAACACAATTCTGAATGAAGGGTTCGCAGACTTAAGTGACAGCTCTGTCCTTTATGAATTGTGTGATCTTAGGCAATTTGCTTATGATCTCTGGCCTTCAGCCTTTTTGCCTATTAAAAAAAAAGAAGACAATTGTAGACTTGTTTGAGAATTCTAATGAATTATTAGAGCTCAGAATAAACCCTGATGCATAGAGAGCACTAAGCACTAAGCACTAAGCAGTTGTTGGGGTTTGTTTGCTCTGTTCAACTTACTCTCTTATGTTGGGATTTAATGACATGTATTCAAATTTTGTATTGTAATTGCATTGAAAACTTAAAAAGAAAAAAAGTCATGCTATTTCTTTAAGAACACCATACTTAGAAGTTAGAGTCTGTAAAATGGATCCAGGGCCCCATCTGTGGTTCTTAGGAGACTTTGTGAAAGCCTGTTTTCTCTGACTGTGTAGCTATGAACTCAAGGTCCAGGGATGGCAGCCTATGAAGCCAGTGGGTGGCACAATCCTGTGTTGGGCTGCAGATCCCTTCTTGCCCTGTCCTGCATGCTTATGACAGGTGATGGGTAGAGTCACTAGCAGGGGTAGGAGCTGCAGAAGCTACTTAAGCTTGCAGAACAAGCTGCCTTTTATTAGTCTTCTGTTACTGTTTATTCTGAGCCCTCTGTTGGCTTGGGGGAGATGCCCTGTAGGTTTGAATATTGGACATTTTCTTATAGACTCTGGGAAAGGAACAAATTGGGGTGCCTTCTTGCCTTATTGACTAAGCAATGGCTATTCAGGGATTGTAGATGTGGCCAGATGTCTAAGCATGTAGCAGAGTCTCCATATGTAGCTGATTTCAAATTTTTCCTTTAAGCAGGGCTAATCATCTGTTTTGAGAGTAGCTTTCATACTTTAACTCAGGAAACGATAGCACTGCTGAGTTCTAGCTGTAGTATCCACTGCCTGGTGTGTGCCTTGCTCACTGGTGGAAAAATAAGATAGAAGAGTTGGAATCCCTGGAGTATAGCTCAGTAGAGTGAGTACTTACGTAGTGTGCCTGAAGCTCTTAGTTTTAGTTCTAGCATCTTAGGGCCTGGGTGTGATGAGTTACTCTCTGTGGGAGGAGTCAGGAGGATCAGAAATTCAAACTTACAGGCTACGTTAGTATGAGGATAGCCTGAATTATAGGAGACCCCACTTAAAAAAAGTGGTGTGTGTGTGTGTGTGTGTGTGTGTGTGTGTGTGTGTCTGTATTTAGGTTTGGAGAAATTAATCAATAGGAGAGTTTAAAGCCTCATTTTGTCTTTAAGCTTAGATGAAACAGAGGCAAGAATCAGTATCCTCCTGTTCTGTCTGTGCTGTTTGTTGAAAAGACTTGGGTTTTGGAAATAGATATCTGTACCACATTCTGATAAACTGTCAATCTGTTGTTTTCTACATCAACTACAAGAGTTAGTAAAATAAGAGTCTACATGTTTGTAAATTATGAAAAATAGGAACTCACATATTTGACATTACACTTAAGAAGGTAAAAATTCTTTTCCTATGAGTTAAAAAAAAACCATTTAAATTATTTGTCCTTATGTCTGGATGGGTGTGGGTATATGCATATGAGTGCACATGCTTGTGGAGTCCAGAAGAGGATACCAGTTCTCCTGGAGCTGGAGTGACAGGCAGTTGTAAGCTGCCCTAACTGGGTGCTGGGAATCAAACTTGGTTTCTCTGGAAGAACAGGATGTGATCCTAACCACCAAGCCATCTCTCTGGCCTCTAAAACAGTGAAATTTTGATTCTATGGAAACTTTGGTTCCTAAGCGATGCATCTGAGAATTCAAACTTTGAAACACCAAAGGAGTAAGCTTTGTGATTTGTAGCACCCAGTGAATGCTGCCCCTGCATATGTATCTCTTTCCATTCCGGGTGCTCATCATGTTCTGTGGGTCAGTTGACCCACAGCACTATCCATGAAGAACCTCCATCCATCCTGCTCCGTGAAGACCTCAGCAGGTCTCATTATGTATCCCCATCCCGGGACTCATTGTGTAGATCAAGATGGCCTCGAAGTCACAGAGGTTCGCCTGCTTCTGCCCCTCTAGTGCTGGGATTGAAGGTGAATTCTGTCTTCTGCCTTTCAAAGCCTGTGTGAATAGAGAGAAAGCTCCCAGCAGTGGGCGTTCCTTTCAGCATCTTAGCTTCAGCACAGCTCCCTGCATTGGCAGTTCATGGAGGCTGGGACACCATGGCTGTGACCAGAATTGATCCCATTGAAAAGAGAAGGAGGTGCTCCTATGAGGACTGCTTTTCATGTAACCTTCATGCCATGGCTCCTTTCTGTCTCATGCACTAGATCTCATGTGGCTGTGGTCCGCTTCCCATCAGTATAACTGAGGCTCCATTTGCTCTGCCCCATTTTGACTTCCACCAGATGTTTTGATCTTTATGCAGCCATGCAATGGCCATGCAGATTTATTTTCTGGGTTTGGGCCATTCTCTTTGTAGATCATACTTATTATTCCAATCCTTTCTTTGATAAATGAGTTGGAAGGATTCTCATTCACAAGTGTGTGCTATGGATTTTTTTCTTTTGTTGTTATTTTTGAGTGGTGATGTGAATAGGGGTGAAAAGATAAGCTATTGTGAATCTTGGAAAAACAACAAGAGCTGTGTAAGACAGCTTTGTAACAAGTATTCGAGGTTTCAAGGAGTGCCCTTTGCTTTGCCGCACTTCCCAATGAATGGATCACAGTGCCAGACTCCATAGCAGATGGGTCGTGCAGGCCAACTTTCAGAACACACAGTTTACATGATCATACAGGCTGGCCCCCACAATGGCTCAGACTTCCTTTCTGGAGTGCTTTAACCTGTTCAGAGTCAGAAAGACCTTATTTATTTGGTCACTTACAATCTTATTTTTTTATCTAATTAACCTTGTATTTAGGAGTCTGGAGGATGTTTCAGGGACGAAAGGCACCACCGGCTGTGCTTTCAGAGGATCGGTTTCAATATGTAGCACCCACATGGCAGTGCTTGACAGTCTGCAAAGTCCTCCGACTGATGTCAGAGGTCCTCTTTCTTCTCTTTCCCCATCTTGTTTTTTGAGGCAGGACCTCTCACTGAACCCGGAGGTCACTGACCTGCTTATTAGTTAATATTTATAAACTTGGATCAGAAAAGAAATCACTGAATCTTCCTCCTCTGTTCCTGCCTTGCCAGTGCTGGGATTGTGACCATACGCTACTTCCGTGCCTGGGTTTCGTAGTGGGTCCTGGGGACTGACCTTAGTCCTCATTCATGTGTGATAAGCATTTACCCTGACCCACTGACCCCTCACCCTAAACCATGCACCATGGTATTTTGGCTTGTTTAAAATCCAGAAGTGGGCCTGGAGAAATGTCGCTCTCAGAGAAGCAGCCATATTCCCACTTCTGTATCAGCTCTGTTCTGTGTTCTCTCAAACACCGTGTACTCTTGTGCACCTGGCCTTTTTCCTTCAGCATGATACTTTTGAGATTTGTCCATATTGCTCTATATGTCATTGTTTGAACTGGGTCTTTTTTTTTTTTTAAATCTCTCAGTCATAATTGACTCCCATGATTTGTTCAGTCATTATTGATAGATGGGCTGGGGCAGGGGGAGGGGGGTTGCTAAATTCCTGGTATTCTGCATAAGGCTGAGAATTCTTGTGTTTTATAGACATCATTCATTTCTCTCGGGTAAATGCTCAGGACTAAATCTGCCGAGCAGAGAGACACACATGTAGTTGATGAAATTATTGTATTGCTTTGGATTTCCACCAGCAACTCACCAACATCTTTTTGTGTAGATGGGGAGGGTGTGGCCATGAATGTAGCTCCATAGGCACAGAAGCCCTGGGTTTGATCCCTAGCACAAAAAACAAGGCCTGATAGCAAAGATCTGCAATCCCAGCACTTTTGACGTGGAGGCCAGAGGATCAGAGGTCCAAGGTGATCTTCAGCTTCATAGTGAATGTCAGCCTGGGTGACATGAGACCTTGTCTCACAACTGAACTGAACTGAATGGAACCGAACCAGCAACCCCACCAATCCATGTTGTTGGTGGTAGAACCTCCTGTCTAGCCTCTCTCCCTTTGCACACTTGATAGCTGAGCAGTGTTCTGCTCGCCTTCATGATTAAATTACTTATGCAACTCGGGATGGGCATCGTGTTGCTTATACTGTTATTGCTGGAGATGAAGCTGAGGGAGATGTTGCTGAATGCATGGGTCATGGCTGCTGTATGAGAGGCCACAAAGTGGAGTTCCTGATGTCAAAGGGTTGGAATAGTTTTGCATTTAGCTGGAATCAATGAGAAAATACCCTGACAGAGATTGCTGGTTTCCTTCCAGAGAGAAGCTCTCTCATTTATCCTCTCCTCTTGTCTTTACTAGGCAAACATCTCACTTGTTATTTGCTGATATAATTGTATTATTTACTTTTTTTCTGGGTGCTGAGGATTGGATGCAGGGCCTGCCTCCTGCTGCAGGCATCTTCCTGCTGAGCGGCTTTCTCATCCCTGTCTTATTCTAATTTACATGTATTTGTTTATTAATGAACTTGATTACTTTTTAAAAATTACATTTATCAAATTTTGTTTGTTTTACCTCAACCTTTTTACGTACCCTGAAGGTCTGAATGAATCTGTTATCATTTGAACTCTCTGGTTATATGTAATGAAACAAAATAGGAAAATTTGACGCTTTTCCCTGTGCCAAGAATTTTGTAAAAAAGGTGTCTATGACTGGGTGTGGTGGCACAAGTCTTTGATCTTAGTACTCTTGAACCAGAAGCCAGTCTGTTCTATCAGTGGTTCTCAGCCATCCTAATACAGTGACCCTTTAATATAGTTCTTCATGCTGGTGTGATCCTCAACCATAAAATTATCTTGTTGCTACTTCATGACTGCCATTTTTGTTACTGTTATAAATTGTAATGTAAATATTTGATATGCAGGACATCTGATAAGTGACCCCTTACTGGGTCTAAACCCACAGGTTGAGAACCACTGAATAATAAATAGACCCAGGGCAGCCAGAACGACATCATGAGACTCTGTGTTAAAAAACAAAGTCAAACAACTCCTATCCCCCCAAGGCCCCCAAGCACGAGAAGCTGTGAATTCCAGAGTCACAGTGGACAACTGATTTGTATTTATTTCCATAGTTATGTCTGCCATGGGATGGTTCATGTGAAAAATGGTTCTGATGAATGCGTATGTGCTGTGGCTTGTGGAAACTTTTTTCATGTTAGTGATTTGTTTTATGATCCCAGTTTATAAATAGGAACATGAGAAATACAGTTATTATTTATGTTTTAAAAATTGAATGTTTTGGGGTGAATGCTATTACTAAGTAATGTAATATCTATCCTAAATATGTTATTATTTTTATTGTTTTACCCTCTTACTAGAGATCCTTAGGAAATGCATTGAAAATTGAGCACTGTTTATTTGCATTGCCATCGAACAATTTCCCATTCAATTTAAGGCCTTTGGTTGCAGCAAATTAGCTAACCTGAGCAGTTGGCTGACGGTCCTGAGTGCGGGACTCTTTCATCTCACCCCTGTAAAATTCCTGCACTGCCAGGAAGGTATTTTATCAGGTGCTTTGCCTGATTAGAAAACCTTTATGAATATGCATATTTTTGTATGTGGAAACCAGAATAAAAGTAATGATGTAAACTTCGCTCTCAGTAAATTTCCACTTGGGATTTCTGAATCCTTGATTGACATATATTCCCCTTTGGACCAGGAAGCTGACCAAGGTGTTACGGACCTACGTGGCCAGCGCAGAGAAGCCGGGAGTCAACGAGCAGCTGTACAAAGCCATAAAAGCCTTGGAGTACATCTTCAAGTTCATAGTGCGCTCACGGGTACTGTTCAACCAGTAAGTGTTCAGTGAAGGCCCTAAGAAATCCTCATCTGCTCCCCCAACCCCTGCCCCCCGCCTCCTTCTTCCTTCTTTCTCTCTCCTCGGTCCTCCTCTCTGTCCTTGACTCCTCTTCCTTCTTCTTCTTGCCCCTGTCATGACCAAGTACTCCTAGATAAAGGGCAGATGTGCGTTTGCCCATGCTGACCCTGACAGCTTCCATAGCTGTCCCTGCAGAGGTTGCGGTATCCCAGAGGCTCAGAAGTGTGCCTGTGAGCCAAACATTGTCTGCTGAAAGCGTTTGTCATGCTTCTCACGCAGCGCTGGGCATCCACCAAGGGCTTGCCAGTACTTTTCAGTATATCTTCATAGAGCAAAAAGCCCCACAAGAGCAAACGGAAACGAAATGAGCAATGAGGAGAAAATGCCGAAATCAAGTTGTACTGCCTCGCGCCGGAGCACTGCAGGGCCCTGGCCGCTTTTCTCCTTTCAGCAGAATGCTGTGTTTCTCCAGGCACTAGAGCACCCTTGGGCGCTCTGCCTAGTTCATGGCAGCTGACCACCTTTCGAGTTTATTTTGTTTTTGAAAGCAAATTGGGGTATCTATGAATAGATTATCTCAGAGAATGTCGGTTTTATAAATTGATACTTACAACCTCCATGGCTGTGCTGTAAAATGAAGTCAATTTTCGATCTCCTCAGCATCTGACACTACCAGGAGAGATGTACAGGTGGACAGTTGAGGTATAGGGTATGGAGTGAACTCTGCTTATTTTTGGACAGTGCCGTTTTTTTTTTTTTGGGGGGGGTGACTTACAGTGAACGTGTGCACTTGATAGATGTTCTAGGTTGATTGATGTTCTACTGGTAGGTTTCTACACACAGAGACAGGCTTTGCCAGTCCACCAATCACAGAGCATGCTGCTTTGCAGAGAGCAGGGCACCCAGCATGTTATCAGTGAAAACTTGGCCTAAATTTCCTTGGACCCCTATCGGCACCTATTTTCTCTAAGCTTCAGCTTCACCTGCCTGAAGTGGACATGTTCATGAATGCCAAGACGAAAGGGGAAGAAAACATAGGGAACGTCACAGCAGTGTGCTACTGATTATGGAGACCGGTCGTGGTCAGAAATGGTGTATCAACTAGGGGCTGAACAACCCTTCCTGTGCATGGGCTGAGTGTGTTTTGTTTACCCTAGGGTTCTCGTGGTTAAGCCAGTCGTCATAGAAAGACTCAAGGTTGGAGGCATGAGGTTTTGCGCTTGACTGGCATCTCAAAGGCATGCTCTTACCACTTGTGGGGATTGGCATGGTGTGTGATGCGTCTGGACTCTGTCTTTTTAGGGTGCTTAAGCTGACTGTGATTTTCTCACTGTTATGTGAGAATGAGAACAAGAACAAGGTAAACTTGCCTGGGCTCTGCTGTGTATTGTCTGGCTTTATTTCAGTCATGCCAGTTATGTGACAGAGAACTCTGTGACCCCGAGAATCTTCATTTTAATTATTTCCCCTCCATTACTGCCCTCTTCTCTCTGCATATGTCATGCGTGCCCCCCATGTAGGGGTCAGTGGACAGCTTGTAAGAGTTGGTTTTCTCCTTTCACCATGACGTTTTCAGGGATCAACCTCTGGTCATCAGCATTGGCAGAAAGCGCTCTTCCCAACCAGTTCTCTTGCCAGCCCCTGTTTTTCTCATTTCTTTAAATTCTCTCATTGCAGTAACCTAGGAAGGTGATCCAGAAAGAAAACCTATAATAGTCCGGTGATGGGGCTTTTATCATGGCTTACCTAAAAATTTTTAATCTTGTCCCATGTGTGATCCGTGTGCTGCTGAGTCAGGGATTTGACTAGTGTCTTCAGAAACCATAGTGAGGATTCTCTCATTCCTCAGAGATTCACAAGAACGGCCTGTGTATTTGGGTTGTCATAGCAAATGTTGACTCTTTTACACAGCAGCGTGGCATTAGAAATGACTGTGGTCCTTCAGTCCACTGAGGTCAATTACCTGTAGGAAATTCAGAGTTACAGGCATGAGGTCTTAGAACCCTGGTATCTCCGATTTCCTCAGTTTGATCAGTCTTATGGTGTTTAGGGAATATGTTTGGTTTCTTGTCAACATTAAAAATCCACTTAGGTGGCTTTACCAAGTGAGGGTCCCTTTACCCACCCACCATGTATAAAACTTCTAGCCTAGAGAAGATTTTTGGCTCCCCTTCCCTTGTTCCATGTTGTCCTCATGTTCTCAACATCCAGGATCTTTCTATCCTGTTATCTTTAAAGACTCTTTTTCTCATGACCTCAAAGGTGGCTCTGCCATTCCGAGCAGGATACTGATAATGCTGAACAGTGACATCAGGTTATAGTGTAGGTAGCTGTACCAGGTGCTCTTAGACAGAGCCTTCAGCTTTCTCATCTCATTGACAGAGAATGTTGTCACATGCCAGCTCTAGCTTTAAGGGAGATAGATGAGAATCAAGTTGACGCAGAGTTTATTGATACTTTTAACAAAATTAAAGTTGCTGTAGTAAGTATATATTAGACAGACAGTCTCCATTCTCACCTCATGTCGCCACCGTGGTATATATCCCTGCTGCTGGGGCCTGAACTTTCCTTGAAACCCTCACTTGTTGCTGCTCTCTGTTTGCCCATAGTACTATAGCATAGTCCCAGTAGTTTGTCTCAGTGTTCTGTTGAATCATGTGCTCCAACTAAAACCTAACGTGGGCAGGATACAGGATGTATCCCATTTAGGGGCTCAGCAATGCCCTCTTTCCTAGGCTGGGTCTTCAGCCTTCATCTCTCCCAGGTAGGTCTCAGCAAGAAGTAGCCTTACTCAAACTAACGTTCTTTGCTAGAATAGCATGCAGTTTCTAAGAGCCAAGATTGTGCAGAAAACAAATCAAGCGCCAGCTATCTCTAAGAGACAGTAGAGTCCTGCACTCCCAAGGACCTTGTCTGGAGTCATGGCCTTCCTTACTGACACATGGGCGTCATTATGACTTGATGTTTTGCTCTCCACTGTCTTTTTCCTTTTCTCTTTCCCTCTCTCTTTTTGTTCCAGTCTCCTTCCATAAATATGTAATAACTTAAGTCCTGTCTACATCACAGTTTTCATGTCCTTGTCAAACCCTTCTGCATTTGTGGGTTTTAGCTGCCTACCAGGATCTTTGAGGGATGAAAGAACATATGTGCCTTCTGGAATGTAAAGTGCACTTGTAGCCATATTGTGTGGATATGAAGGAATACCTCTTCTTTTTATCAGGGGCTGAAAACCGCGAGGTGTTTTAGTATCTTGTGGATTCCAGGGGCTGAAACCACTCATGCCCTTCCAGCCAGAGCTGCTTCTGCCAGAAGTTTCATTTCCCCGCCCATGATGTCCTATGACATGTCCTTCCATGACATTTATCTTTGATTTCAAGGGCTTGATTGGAGTCTTAGCCCATTCCTGTTTTGAATGGGTCACTCGAAGAGGCAGCAACAGCCTGGTTTCCTTGCCAAAGTTTGGAATGTTTGACTAACAGAGGCTCTAAGCAGAATGTTTTCAGAGATGGGGAGAGAAGCAAAGTGAGTTCCCATCGTTTTGCCTACAGTATGTCCATTGACTTGGGAGAGGAGCAGTTGTGCTCACAGCTGGGATTGACAACTGTCTCTCTTTTCTTTTCTTTTCTTTTCTTTTCTTTTCTTTTTTTTTTTTTTCAGTTGGAACAAACTTTTGAGGTCTATTCTTTTTCTCCTTTCAAAATGGTCTGCTGTGTTTTCAAGTATAATGTAGTTGCTGTGTTAAATTTGGGGATAATTGTGAGTAATTATTCTTCCGAAGAACAAAGAGATGAAACTTGGGAGATAGGGATATTGATGCTTTAGCGTGCTCCGTCCCTGCCTTTCTGTGGTACAGTCCCATTCCATACTCTTTGTTCTACTTAGGAAGCTCTTTTTTTTTGTCTTGGAATGAGAATAGCAGCTCTGGCCCAAACAAATTTGGTTCATGGTGAACCCAGTGAAAGCTCCAGGCAGTTAGAGGATCTTCTGCTGTTGTTTTTCTGCCTTTTGTGTGGGTGGACCACATTAAATAGAAAGCCCAAAGCAGACACATCCTGCAGCAGACCTGCTGAATGCTGGCCTCTGTCTAGCCATTGCTTGGCGCCGTGACTCCCTTTAGGGTGCTGTAGTTTCTGCTTGTCATCTGGTGTTAGCTTTGTGAATAATTAGTTATTGATCATGGCTAAGTTATGCTGATCTGTCTTTGTGCTCTTTTTCCTTGGGTCACAAAATAGAATGTAGATCATACACAAAGAGCCTGTCACAATACGTTGTTAATGAATTCTTATTGAAAGTAGAGTAAGGAATGGGGAGGTCTCACTCATCAATTTATTTATTGATAAGTTTCTGGGCTCCTTCTACCCATCCCTTCCTATACTCTAAAGTAGGTGAAGTGAGTGACTCTTTCTGGTATATTGGATAAAACCAGGATGGAAAGTTCTCGAGACTTCCTGATGATCTTTCATTACAGAGAGATGTTTCAGAAGAGTTCCTGCATACATAGTGCTAAGCACTCATTAGCCTGAGTGTACTGTTTGCCAAGAGAGCAACTCATTATTAAAATGTCCTCCCTGAGAGGTTCTTCATAGGATTTCAGATATATTAAAGGCTCATTCATCATGTTTTACAGGTTTGAAAGAGTTGTTGTTGGCCTACAGGTTTATAACTGTTGTCTGCTATAGGGATGTAGTCTTTAATTGACTTGAGAGTTTTCCCCAATGTCTTGGTTAGCATGTATGTTTCATTCCCCATTCTTTTGTGTTCCAACTCTCAGTGTTTGAGGTTTAAGCCTCCCTTGCCACCTTGCCCAGGCTTGCCTTGGAATTCCTGCTGTGATTTAGGTTGGTCTTGACCTCCTGGCGATCCCCTTTCCTCAGCCTCCTGAGAACTAGAATTGCAGGCATGAGGCTCTGTGCCCAGCTTAAGGTATGTCTTTTGACAGGTGTCAATATTTATTTACCAATCTCACAGTTCTTTAAGTTGGAAATTCCATTTTCTATATAATGTTGTGAGGTTTTAGATTCTATTTCTCAACCTAAATTAGAGAGAGGGAGAGAGAGAGAGGGGGAGAGGGAGAGGGAGAGGAAGAGGGAGAGGGAGAGGGAGAGGGAGAGGGAGAGGGAGGGAGGGAGAGAGAGAGAGAGAGAGAGAGAGAGAGAGAGAGAGAGAGAGAGAGAGAGAGAGAGAGACCGACCACCAGGAGATTTTCTAAAGCAAATGTTATTTTCTTGTCTGTATCCTTGTGAGAATGGCAGAGGATTGTAATTAGAACACGGGCCATGTTAAACTGTGAACATCTTTAAAGAGGATGAGGCAAGGGGATGTTCCTAAGGACCAGGAGAGGGAGATTACATCAGCTATTTTTGAATAATCATCTTTGCCTGTAGACAAGAATGATTTCAGTCCAAGGTTGCTGGGCATATCTTTCTAAAAATATCAAGCTGTGGTGCCCATCCGTGCACACATGTGCTATGTAGGGTCTCTCCTGTTAGTCGCTGTGGGACATTCATGCTGAGGACATTCCCTTCACAGCCTCCAGCTTTAGGTACTTTCGGGAATAGGGGCTTCACAGAAACCACATTTTGATTCTGACAACTTTTGCATTTTTCTTTTAAATAAAGATTATACTTCTTAATATTTATTTATCAGCAGCCCTGCAGTTAGACTTTGCTTGTAAATGGTTGAGGCACACTGCTCTCCTGGTTGCTCATTTGGTCCCATGTCAGGGACAGAAGTGATTGGGCTTTGGGAATCAGTGTCATACCCTTTCTGCCACAGGGAGCCATGAGAAAGCTTAGCAGGACCAGGTCTCTGGAGAGCTCTGCTGGAGTCTGTGGATAAATTCTTTTCCTCTGTTCTGTTCTTTGGAAATGGTTATCTTTTCAAGCAGTGAGCTTCCAACAAAACCAGAAAGATGCAGTAAATATAAGACATGGGATGTTTGGAAATAAAAGAACAAAGAAGGAAATTCCATCTGCATATAGAATTTGGAAATGGCATGGACCATGAGAGTTCTAAAACCTTTTGCAATCAATAATATGTTCCATCAATAATCAAACATAATTATGAAAGCAATTCTTACTCATGTGACTGGAGTTACAAGTCAGATTTAATCACCTTAAACACAATACTTAAAGGACTTCAAAACAAACAGATGTCTTGCTGTAGAGATGGCTGAGCGGCTAACAGCACTTGTTCTTCTTGCTAAAGACCTAAGTTCAGTTCCTAGCACCCACTTTGCAGCTCACAACTATCTCCAAGTCTAATTCAGGGGGATGCAATGACTTCTGGTTTCTCTCTCTCTCTCTCTCTCTCTCTCTCTCTCTCTCTTTTTCTTTCTTTTATTGGATATTTTCTTTATTTACATTTTCTTTCCCTGTTTCCCTCCCTCCCGGAAACACCCTATCACATCCTCCCTCCTCCTGCTTCTATGAGGGTGTTTCTCCACCCCCCCCCCCCCCCCCAGCATTTGATTCCCCTACACTGGGGCATCTATTGAGCCTTCACAGGACTTCTGACCTCTTTCAACACTGTACATACATAGTTCTCATACATAGATACAGGCAAAAGATAATCTTAAAAAACAAACCAAACAAACAGATGTCACAAAGAAAACAATCATTAAGTTTTAACCATTTGTAATAAAAAAAACAAAACAAAAAAACAAAAAACTAATGCAGCTGGCAGAAAAATTATCGTGAGAAAATAGAAAAATGTTTGTATCCTAAGCTAGTTTTTTTAAGTTTTACTAAGAACAGATACATAGAGTTTTTATTTGTGTAAAAAAAAAAAGAGTGGGACTCAGTGCACAGGTTAGGGTTTAAAGAATACTGTAAATGCTTAATAAACATGCATACGTTTCCTTTGGTAAGATGTGTCTTTCCCAAATCTCCAGCTCACAGATTGCAACATGCTTAAGGTTTCACTTGGTCCCTTTCTGTCTTATTCCTCTTCCTCCTCCTCTTCTTCCACTTCTTCCTTCTCTCTTTCCTCCTTCTTCTTTTCCGCCTCCTCCTCTTTCTCCTGCACCTCTTCTTCTTCATTTTGGAACAATGCCTGCTATTCTACTACTGGACAAAAACTTCATTTTGTAGTAGCTGAAATTTTTTTTTTTTTTTTTTTTTGCTTTCCTGTATCAAAAACTGTCTCTTTCTCATAGTAATTCTGTCTGTCTTTTCCCTGCCTGCCTCCAGGTTCCAGTGTGACTTTGCTTTCTTCCTTAAATGGACACTTTAAAACAAAGCTCTAAAACTCTCTGCTTTTCGACAATTACTCTTTCTCACAAAGAAAGGATGAATTTTATATGTTACAAGTTTTCCTTCTCAACACATGCTTTATTTTCCCATTTTATTCTCCCATAGGGAATTACCCATCAGCTCAGGTTTGAAGTAGTCATTTTTGTAGTCAAGTCCAGAGAGGAAATCCATCTTGAATTTTTTCCATATACTGACAACATATGAAGATATATACATATATATATATATATATATATATATATATGTGTGTGTATATGTGTATGTATATATATATGTGTGTATATATATATATATATATATATTTTTTTTTTTTCCCCGAGACAGGGTTTCTCTGTGTAGCCCTGGCTGTCCTGGAACTCACTCTGTAGACCAGGCTGGCCTTGAACTCAGAAATCTGCCTGCCTCTGCCTCCCGAGTGCTGGGATTAAAGGCGTGTGCCACTGCGCCTGGCGAAGATGTATGTTTTAATAGACCAAGTTATATATTGTGTTACATTGCAATCATGCAGTTCCTTTGTATATTTAATATTACTTGTAGACTTTATCTTATGTGGCTAATTTATTTTTAGATATACCATTTAACACTCATCTAATTTATTCTTTGATTATATATTGATGAAATTGGAGATGTTACACACACACACAGACACACACACACACAGACACACACACACAGACACACACACACAGACACACACACACAGAGTCTTTATTTTCTGTTATTTCCTTGTCAAAGACAAACCCTAAAAGATAACTATCTGAATTTAATGTGTGGGAGGCAATAGATATTACATTATGTTTTTATTTATATATTAAATTTTAGTTCAGAGTTATGGTTTGATTTTGATATCTAGCAGAGATAATTACAACCTGGTTAACCCATGGAATCCAGACCAAGTTAGTCTTCTAATACTAGCAGGTATCTCTATTTTCATTTTGTGAAAAACTCATAAGACAGTGAGTTGGTAATGTAAATTTATTAGTCCCTAAAAAGAAAGTTGAGTGAAAATTATATTTATGGCAGAATGGAACAAGTTAAGGTCACCTGCTTAGATAATGGAACTTTAAGATTTTTGTTTTGTAGTTTTATGAAGCCTGTAGGGTGCCTTAACACAAAAGTGCCAACCTTGATTCCTGAATGAACTCATGAGTCCGAAAAAGCTGTGTTGTGGGAATGGAGAGTACCATAGGTTTCATATACGCTCTGCTAGAGTTGACTGTTCGCTCCAAAGGGATAGTATTCCAGGCCTCATTGTGGCCAACTTAAATAAGAAAAAGAATCTGACACCCGTCTATCCATGTATGTATGTATGTATGTATGTATGTATGTTCTACTGTCAAACATGTTTTTCACATTTACAGTCTATCTTACTTACCTACTTGTCTTTTGATGAACTCTATCATCTTTCTACCTCTCTCCCTATTTTTCCATCCTCCTATTCATCCATCCAAGTTAATTTTTATTATCAATTTGACACAACTTGGCACCTAGAACTATTTAACCTCAGTTGAAGAATTGCTTCCATCAGATGGTCCTGTGGCCATGTCTGTGAGGTGGTGTTTTCCTGTCAGTTGGTGTAGGACACTGACTCTCAACCTGTGGGTCATGACCTTTGTGGGCTGTAGAACAACTCTTTCACAGGGGCTGCCTCAGACCTTCTGCATAGCTGATGTCTACATTCTGATTCATAACTCTAGCAAAGTTACAGTTAGGAAGTGGCAGTGGAAATAATTTTATGGTAGGAGGTCACCACAGCATGAGCAACTGTGTTAAGGTATCACTGCATTGGGAAGGTTGAGAGCCAATGATCTAGGATGTCCATGCCACTTTGTAACCCCTCCCTCCCCACCCAAGTGGTTCTGGGCTGCATAAGAAAGGTAGCTGAGCATATGCCAGGGAGTGAGCCAGTAAGTAGAGGTCTTCGGTGTGTGAGTTCCTGCCCGGGCTTCCCTCAGTATAGATTGTGACCTGAAGTATAAGATAAATAAGCCCCCTGTTCCCTAAGTTGCTTTTGGTCAGTGTTTTCTTACAGCCATGGAAGAGAAACGAGAATATTATCTATGCGTTCGTCTGTCCTGTATATCTTTTCTGTATGTCTATACGTCTACTATATATAGTTCTCTTTCCATCTCTGTCGTCTCTTTGAATATATTTCTATCTGTTCTCATCAGTCAATCATCTCTATATCTACCTGTTTATCCTTTCTCTATATCAGTTATCTATCTCTCATGCACTAACCTCTCATCTGTCTCTCACTTCTGTCTTTCTGCCTGTATCTGTCTGTCTATCTGTATTGATTAGTTTATTGTCCTCTGTGATGGAACAACATTACCAAGCTAACTTACAGAAGAAAGGATTCATTTGGATTTGAGGTTCCAGACAGAAAGCCAGATTCCAGAATGTGGAGCAGAGGCAGCAGACAGCAGGCATGGTGGCCAAGGAGAATCTGACCGATTGCATCTCTCACTGCAAGCAGGAGGCAGAGTGAGGGAGCTGGGAATGGCTTGTCCCTCAAAGCTCATCCCGAGTGACATACTGCTTATTCCTGGTCACACCTCCTAAATCTACTGAAACAGCATCACCAACTGGGACTGAGCTATTAGTCATCAGTGCCCAGGAACAGCATTCTCATTTCAAATCAGTGCATTATTGTTATTCTGTATGTCTGTCCATCTGTCTGTCTATCTATCCTGATCCCGTCTCTCCCTCTCTAGATATCACTTCTCAATTTCTGTTTATATCTCCCTAATCTACTGCTTGACAAAGATTCCCCAATGTCTTTATTTGGGAATAGCAGTTCCATGGCAACTGCTGCACATTGTGGTGGGAGCATGTATGCCACAGCAGGCTGTGGACATATTCAGAGGTTGAAGCAAGGGAGTGATATTCCAGAACAAAGCATGGCATGGCATTGGATACTTGAACCGTAGATGTTCGACATGGTGATTCATAGCCAGATTGGCATCAATCCCAGACTGAGGGGGTAGATGCTGGGCAAAGAGCCTCCGTGGTGGTGGCATTGTAACTGCTGTGCAGATGTGTGATGATATTAGACACGTACACATCGGTTCTCCTTCTTAGAACTTCCAGGCCTTATTTATTTTTAAAGGCTTTAACTATCCTGTGCATGCTTGGGTGTGTGCACATGCTTGGGTGTGTGCACATGCTTGGGTGTGTGCATGCAACTCAGGGTTCATGGATGGCAGAAAAGAGCAAGAGATCTCCTGGGGCTAGAATTCTAGGCAGGTGTGATTTCCCTGAGCAAGGTGTTGGCATCAGAATTCAGGTGGGTCCTCTGTAAGAGCAATCTTCTCTTAACCACTGAGCACCTCCACAGCTCTGTATACTTGTTTTTTTTTTTTTTTTTTTTTTTTTTTAGTGGTTTAGCACAAAATGAATCCATATGGATTATAACAACTTTAAGTTCTCATTTGTTTGGTTTTTATTATTTTTTCTATGCATTTTTCTCCTTGTAAGCATCATGCTCCCAGTTTCTTCCCTTCCCCCCTTGCCTTATTCAATACCATGTAATGTTTTCTGGTTCCCATCTTATTTTCTGCTGTCTTAACATGTTAAACATCTTTTACTCCTTTTTTTTTTTTTTTGATAATTATCCTGTATGGAAACATGCCTGCTAAATCTAAAGAATAATTTAAATTACCATTACTTCTCCCTAGAAAATGCCAGCTACATCCAGCATGGCAGAGGATGGTGACGCCATTCTTTTTGTCCTTGGCATTAATGTCGCCATGCACTTTAAGTCTACATGTATTTTGAGCTCTGTCACACATAGCTGTTTTGTGTAATCGGTATTCATTGGGTGTGCTCTAGGCATGGACTTGCTTTTCATGTCTCTTTAAATTTCAGGTTTCCCTCAGGGGTCGTTTTCCTTCTGTCAAAAGAGTTCACCATAGAATTTCTTTTAGAAGAAATCAGCTACAGGCTTTGTGTATATGAAAATGATTTATTTCATGTGTGTGTTTGAAAGATACTTTCATTTGACACAGCCCTCCAGATTGGCAGTTTTCTTCCTCCAGCTGTTCTTCTATTTTCTTCTGGCTTCCCATCATTTCTGGTGAGTCTGCGTTCAGACTCACACTTAACAACCTTAAAGATAGAGTAATATGTGTCTCCCCCTGGCTGCCCTCAAGGTTCAAGGTCTCTGTGCTGATTTGCAGTTCTATTGTGGCTGCACAGGATCACTTTCCTTTGCATTTACTTTGCACTGGGTGTTTGGGGTTTGGGGTTGAAGTCTCTGAACTTCAAAAAGGGGTCTCTCCTGACCTCCTTCCTTCGAATACCTTCCCTTTCTGTTGGTCCTAGATCCCCTTGCTGTACCTCCATCTTCCACCCTTGTCTCTGTATTTTCCTCCTCTGTTTATCTTCTTAGTGGCTTTGCCCCAGGTTGTCTTCCATTTCACTATTTTTGTTCCTGCCTTGCCTGCTCTCTAGTTAGCCCATGCAGTGACTTCTCAATGTTAGTTATTATATTTTTAAAGTTGAAAACTTCTGTTTTAAAGATCCATTTGTACTCTACAATCTTCCACCTTGACTTTCAGTTTCTCCACCTTTTATTTTCTAACATTCCAACTTTTTATTTTCTCTAATTAAAAAGATATGTTTTAGTTTTGTTTTTGTGCATCTTTGTATGTCTCTCAGTGTGTAAACATATGCATATGGTACCCACAGTGGGCAAGAGAGAATGTTTTATCTCCTGGAGCTTGTTGTGACCTACCATGTAGGTGCTGGGAACCAAGCTAGGATCCTCCCTCCACAAGACTTTTCAGTGTTCTTGACTACTGAGTCATCTCCCCAGCCCTTATTTTCCCTCTAATTTTGATGTTCCTATCAATTGACTATAAGACATCTCCTGTGTTCTGGGTCTTTTTCTCTTTGATTTGGCCATGTGAACCATCTTTGGTTGAGATTAGTGAGCTCTGCTTGAAGGCTGAACTACACCTATGCAAAACTGTGGAAGTCCCAGACTGTATTATCATCTTCCTGAGATGGCTTATTCCATCTACTGAATTAAGCTTCTTGGTCTCTGGGAGACTGCCCTTGGGCATGATGGTACTCTAAGCGTGGTCATTTCTGTTGCTGTGGTAAAAGACCTCAACAAAAGGCAATTCTGGAGAGAAAAAGTTTATTTGCCTTTCAATTCTAGGTCACAGTCTTACCATTTCTGGCAAGTCAAGGCAGGCACAGCCACATTCAGGAGCAAAGAGATAATAATTGAACCTGCCTGCTGTCAGCTAGCTTTGTGTTCTCTAATACTGTTCAAGAGTCCCTGACTAGGGACTGTTTCCACCCACAATGAGCTAGGTTTTCCCACATTAACAATCCAGAGAGTCCTCCATAGACATGCCCACAGGCTAACCTGGTCTACGTAATTCCTCATTAAAGTGTTCTTTCCAGATGATCCTAGGCTGACTTTTAAAACTAACCAGAGCCTGTCTTGTATTCCCAGTCAGTCTGAGCACCTTGGTTTCTTGAGAGCCAGTGGTGGGCTGTGTGCCTTGTAGAGGTCAACAGTTCATTTTCCAAGGCTCTCCAGAGTCTTCACCCAGAATCTGTTGTGGTTCGCTTTGCTTTGTTTTATTTGTCTTTTATCTGCTGTGTCCCTTTCCTTGATTTTTGAAACCCAAGCCGTTTCTTTTGGAGATAGATGGCAGTTCCACTTGGCTTTCTTCAAGTTTTCCTCCGCCATGCGGCAATAGGAGATGGCAAATGTCCTGGGGCGAAAGAAAGTTGTAACTTATTTACAATAAGCAGCATATATCAGCACTCATGGAACCAGCATACAAGAGCCTCATTGTCCATTTAGAACGTATCTGAAGCTCTTGGTGGTGTCCTGATTTCCATGGACTCTTAAAATGAATGCACTCGTATAGTGCCATGGCTGAAAATAATTTTGAATTTACCATGATAATGTCATTTTCAAATGGTTTTAAGATCCCGTTATGTTTAGACAATTAAGTCCCCTTATGTTAGTTCCGTAACATCATGACACCTCCCAGATATTTGCAGCCGTGCCTGCCATTGTTCCCCTACCACCTGTGAGCAGAAGTTCACAACTCTATAATTTTAATTGTTTAGTACATCATTTAAGCAAACCTTTATTCGGAAACCTTTATTTACAAAACAGGTGCGCTGGGTTGCAATTTCCCACTTTATACAGAATTCCTTGCTTTAGAGAGGAACTCATTTAAATGTAAGATTACCTCTGGGGTAATTAATTATCACCGAGTTTATGAAATTTTCCATTGTGTACAAGTTTCAGGTGGGGTATATTTTTAATTAGGCAGGAAACTAGTTTACATTAATAAAACATCTGAGTTGCTACATTTTAAAATGTAAATGCAACTTGCTGTAACTGCTAATAAATAATTTATAGATGGGACTTCTTTATGATGAGCAGCAGATATCAGCATCCACACAACCAGGGCACAACATCCCTATTGTCCATTTAAGGCATAGCCAAAGCTCTTGACAGTTTTCTGGTCCCTGTTGCCTCTTAAGTGATCACACTGGGGTAGTACCGTTTCTCAACGTAATTGTGAATTTCCCAATGTTGTTGTTGTTTTTCAAGTTGCTATACTAGCTGGTCACATTTGGACAATTAACTCTCCTTATGTTACTTACATAACATTAGGAGTTAAGAATCCTGGCGGAAGGCCTGAAGATCTAGCTCCACAACAGAGGACTTGCCGGGAATGTATGAGGCCAGGGCTCCAGACACAGTACCACAAAATCAAATAAATAACAGATAATTGAAAACCGGCACAAAGCATGTCAAGTGAGAATTATGGTTTCTTTGGGGTGGGATTAATGTTGAATCGGTCCATCATACCCTTCCTTTTTCTTTCTTCTGTCTCCTTCTTTCCAGACTTCCCTTGTGTATCTCTTCTCGAGATAGGTTTATGAACTGTGCCAAGACCCCAGCATTATGTATTATGACTAAGTCCAACCTGATGCATGGCTCCGTAGTTTGTGTCAAATCAGACCCCCTTTTGATGGATGTTAGAGATAGTACCTCATACTCCCGCAGGTACCCCCCCCCCCAACTCCCTTAGGTACTGTGGATGCATGGTGAACATTAGGGTCTTTTCCTCAGGTCCCCACAATGTTGTGTGTTTCTTGCAGGCTGTATGAAAACAAGGGGGAGGCTGACTTCGTGGAGTCCTTGTTGCAGCTGTTCCGGTCCATCAACGACATGATGAGCAGCCTGTCAGAGCTCACAGTCAGGGTGAAGGTAGGTGCTACCATGTTCAGCCAGGCTTAGGCAGCTCCTGCCTGGGCTGAGAGACCCTTAGTTATGAGTGTCAACTTGGTCTATGTGCAGTGAGTTCTCCCCTCCCTAGGTGGCTCAACTATCGCTTATCTCTTTGCTTCATCTCAGAGAAGTCCTGAATCTACTTTATATAAATAGAGGGAATTTAATGCACAGCTTGTCAGGACATCCTGTGTCTGAGACTCTGTGAGGAGCCTAAGGTAGATGGAGCTTTGGTAAGATGTCAGGTTGTGAAGGGGGAGCGACTCCATTGTCCCTCCTTTTCTCTTTACTCATTTCTTCTGTGCGTTTGTGTGTGTATAGATGTGTGTGTGTGTGTGTGTGTCTGTCTGTCTGTGTGTTTGTGTGTATACACACATATTGGGAGTAGAGTTTGAGCTTGGTTCTCATTCCTCACTGGCTGGCCTGGAACTCACTCGGTACACCAAGCTGTCCTTGACCTCACCAAGACCTACCTGTCTCTGCCTCCCAAGTGCTGGGACTTAAGGCATGAGCCATCATGTCCAACCCATGTTGTTGAGACAGGGTCTACAACTCTACCTGGAGTTTGAAAATTAGGCTTAGCCTGACTGGGCAGCTAGCTCCAGGGATTTTTCTTTCTGTGCCTGCTTGTCTTTGAGAATGTAAGTGTGCACCACTGTGCCTGGAGTATATGTATGCTTGCACAAACTCTCCTTATGCCACGCATGCAAACGCCTCTAATGGTTGAGCCATCTTGCTGGCCCCCTGTTCTGTTTTATAAAATGAGTTTTGCAGCATTGAATTCAGTTCTTCGTGCTTGCAAGGCGAGCACTTTAGCGGCTGAGCCATCTCCCCAGCCCGTCGTCTTCAGCCATTTATGATCACCTTGTCTTGGTTTGCTGTCCTTGGGAAGAAGGCTGGGGACTTCTCTAGGACTTTTACTGCTATGGAGTTGTCCCAGAGACAGGGTGTGGAGAGGCCCTGAAGAGCAGCCAGGCTCCTGCAACCTAGGTCATCTCGGTTATGTGGACTTTTATGGGCTGATTTATGACCAAGCAAGCTGTACAGTTTGGAGTTCGCTGCCTGCTAAAATCCAGCTAGGAACAAAAAGCAATCTTCTAAGTGAGTCCTTGTAGCTTCACACTCCACACGGAAGCTGCAGCTTTTCTTCTTTTCTGTTTTTTTTTTAAGTGGATAATTTCAAAAGAGTTTCTTGTTACTATTGTGTTACAAATGTTTTGGACACGCCATCTTCCAGCTGAAAAGCTTTGCTGTGCTATCTAGAATGAGGATGTGTGCGCTCAGAAGTGATTCCTTGTCCCACTGACAAAGGTGACTCTCCCAGCTGACCAAGGCTAAGGCTGTGACCTCACCTCTGCCTCCAGAATGATTCCTGGCTTTGTCTTGTGATCTCTCAGTCCAATTTTGACTTGAATTTCCCCCAGATTGATGATCCGTGAAGAAAGCCGTGTCCTGCATACATTAGAAGTTTTAGGTTAGTTGTTTTGACAGTATGATATTGCCTAGGGCTGCTGTAACCTTCCAGGGTTAAAATTAGCTTTGTACCAGTACGCTTTGCTGAGGAATGTAGTGGCGTTTCAGAGAAACAGGAGCACACTGTGCAAGAATAGATAAAAAACAGTCCCAGGAAGTTTCGAGACCAGAAGTAATTTTAGTTGGCTAAATATACTCTTTATATTATTAAGTTTGATTGGGCTTGACTGGTGTCTGCCTGCCTCCCTGGTATTCGAGTCATTTGTCAGTGGAGCCCAGAAAGCTTTCCCTCCGGTGGGTGTTTCATTGTAAGACAAGGATAAATTCAGTGATGTTCATGCTTGCTGCAGGCCTTCCATCTGCACGTTGGAAGACGAGTCTCTTCTTCCCTTACTGTTAATTTGGTATTGTATGATCTCACCACATTTGCTCTTTTGTGTTGCCGAAATAAGGGACCTGGGACTTGGGCATTGGCTCACGTACCATTTCTACTCTTCCTGTTTTTGCCCTATTGAAATGGAAATAGAATTGTACGGTATCTTAGGTTTTTCTTACTGAGACATTTTCTAGGATTAAATATTGTTTCCCAAAGGGCCACCACTGCTATGCACCCTAGTTCCCTGGTGCTGCTGTCATACAGTTCGTGTATATGTTCTCGTAGTGCATGTGCCTGAAAGTGTGTGTATGTGTCTATATGTATGTGCAGCCCTGTGCGTCTGTGTGGAGTGTAAGCATTGTGAGTCTGTGTGTGAGTGTATCTGAGTAAGCATGCATGTTTGTGCTGTCTGACTGTGTGGATTGCCGTGCATGCTTGTTTATTTCTCTGTGTGCATTCATTTGTAGTGTCTTTGCTGTATAGATGAAGCTGAAAATGGCTTGTGAAAAATGTCAGCCCCTGTTCCACACGATGCTCTCAGGCAGTTTCTATTCTCTTCTAGTCTCCTTTAGTGTATTCTAGACTAATGTTGTTCAGTGGTAAAATTGCTTGCTGGGAAGCCCTGTGTTTTCAGCAAGGGCTAATGGATCTCAGCCCACATTTGCAAGCAGTGCTTTTACTGTTCTTTGGGGCTCTTTCCCATCTTTCCTGTGCAGCAGAGAAGGAATCTGTCATCATAGTTCTCTGAGCTTTCTCTACTGCCTTGCAGAGCCACAGGCCCCTGCCACTTGGGCATGTGGCTGGGACTCGAGTCAAGACTAATTGAATCCAAGGCTCCTGAACGGAGGGTGATGCACAGACATGTGAGGATTTGTCTCCTCCATGGACTGCCCTTAGGAAGAAGTCCTCCCATCTGTCCCCTTTCTCACCCTCTCCCGGTGCGATTTCCATCTGGCCTTCCTGAAAGGAGCTGTGTTGGGATGCTGTCATTGTGTAATCAGTTGGATTAGAGCTGATGGGTGGGTTTTTCCCTCCAAGAGGCATGATTTTAATGTGCCTAAAAATAATACCCTTTCTTCTTGGTCTTATGTCTTACGTCAAATTCTTCGGCATGGGTAAGCTGGCATCTCGCGTCTGCACTGCTTCTTGCAAATCTCAAAGTTTACCCTTTTATTTTCCTCAGACAAACAGTCTGAATGCGTGAGGGTGATGATAACTAACAGTCAGATATGACAGTTTGCACCAGTGGGAACTCTGGCTTCGTGGAGCTTTGACTGAGACGGTGCTCCAGGCCTGGTATCAGCAGTGCCCATTCACGCCCCCCTCCAGGGCTCTTTCATTTGCCTCCCTGTGTTCAAGTTCAGAAGCCAGAAGAGTTGCTCATCACCTCAGCTCTCTGAGTTTCTGCTGTGATTTTTCTCTGTATTCAGAGTGCTCCCACATGGACACAGATATGATGAGTCACGTGTTGACACAGTGTCCTCCCTCGGTGCCTGTGGGACACTGCTTCCCGGACTCAACCGAGATCGATGGAGACCTGAGATGCTCAAATCCCTTGCAAACATGAACAAGCATTTGCAAATAACCTTTGTCCATCCCCTATAGTCTATTGCATTTTATTATTAGCTTAATTTTTTAAGAGGAAAAGATTTCTTTTGCCAAGTGCTCAGCTTACCACCTCAATACATCAAGTCTTCTCTGTATACCTTATGCTACTAATTCAGTGTAAATGCCAAGTAAATAGTGGTCCTGAATAGGGAACGGTGAGAAAAAAAAATCTGTATATTTTTGGTTTAGATACATTTCCTCACAGCTGTTTTTAGTTAGTGCTTGGTTAAAGAGGCAGGGCTGGCAGCATGTAACATATATGACACACACACACACACACACACGTGTACATATACATAGAGAATTACACTTTCATATCTTTGGCATGGATTTGCAATAGAGCCATTAATATAATTCTCTCTCCCTCTCCCTCCTTGTCTCTCTTGTATATACATGTGCACCTGCCTATACATTCACTTGTGGGGAGGGCTGACGTGTAGGATCCCCTTGGAGCTAGAGCTAGAGTTACAGCAGTAGTGTAAACAATGTGATTTGAGTGCTGGGAACTGATCTTGAATCCACTGCCAAATCAGTATGCACCCTTAATGGCTGAATCATCTCTCTATCCCAGGGATGCTCAACTTATGAGTCACAATTCCCTTGGAGGTTGAAAGACCCTTTCACAGGGGTTCCCTGAGACCATGATAAAACACAGATATTTACATTACAATTTACAACAGTAGCAAAATTACAACTATGACATAGCAACGAAAATAATTTTATGGTTGGAGGTCACCAGAACACGGGCAACTATATGAATGGGTTGCAGCACTAGGAAGGTTGAAAACCACTGTGGTTTAACCTGACTCACCAGTGCATTTCACTAGCACATTGTTATCTGGTGCTGGTTGTACTGTTGCTCATTCAATCCACTTCCTCTTTCAAAACATAGAGTTGGTTTCCCTTTAAAAAAAAAAAAAATATATATATATATATATATATATATATATATATTATAAGCAGCTTTTTATGAACCTTCTTCCATGGCTGGCCGTGTCTAGTCCTGGCAGAATCCTTGAACCATCTGGTCCACCCTGAGGGCTTCTGTTTCTGATCCTACATGGTTGTTCTGTGACTGCCCTTTGAACTTTCAAGACTTCTCTGTCCCCTGAGGCGTCTGTGCTGTCTGTGCCTGGTGCATAGATGGCTGTTGACTTAGTTTCCTGTGCACATAGTCCTGTCTGTGCTTCTACTTAATTCTCAGTGGCGGCGTGGAGCGTGGAGGGAACTACTCAATGTCTCAGCACTTACTTTGTTCTCTGGTCATTGGCTGTGTTGGGCACGAAGGAGATTGTGGTGGTGAGGAGAGTAGCCAGTGAGGGACTGGGCCATTGTAGACCAACAGACAGCCTAAGAAAGTCACATTTTGAGTCTGAAAGTTTTGCCCAAAGCAAACAGTATTATCTTTCTTTTACTCCCTTTGGTTAGAAGTTGGCAGTGGTTGCCATGTGGCAGTGGACAGTACAGGAGGTGGGCAGTGTGGGTAGCCACAGCTACAGCATGGTGTGTGCCTTACTTGCTAGTTTCTCAGGCACAGGATGTGATGTTCCCCATGAGGACTTTCCAGGTCATGTCACTGCATAAGGAAAAGACTTATGGGATGAGAAGATAGGAGCAGCTGAAGCTACAGTCTAGGAGCAGCCAACCATGACAGGAATGGCTACACTTGGTTGAGAATCAGCCACAGGCCAGGCCTTCTAGAGAGTACCGCTGACAAGATGCCAGAGTCCAGAAGGTGAAAGACCTAGTTAACATAGAGGTCGTATTAATTTTCTGGGATTGCATAAAGAAACTTCTTCATATATAGTGCCTTGAAACAGCATAGATTCATTCTTTCATAAGGCTGGGGACTGGAAGCCTGGCATCCTGGCACCAGCAGACTGGTTCCTTCTGTGTAGTCTGGGGCAGAATCTGGTAGCCCTCAGCCACCCTCGGTCCATAGACTCATCCATCTGGCTCTAGTCTGCATCTTTGCATGGGGGTTCTGCCTGTGTGTCTGCATCTTGTGTCGTTTCTCCTCTTCAGTTATTTGGAACCAGTACTCACACTACTGAAGCCTGACTCCATGCCAACTTAATTTTATCTGAGAAAGACGCTGTGCGATCCTACTCATAACTGCTTTGGATTTGCATGTAACCTTTGATAAAATCACTTCAACCCACAGCAGAAGTCTCCATGTGTATGAGGGGTACTCAAGACAGTGGAAAGCACTGGAGAGACTTATGGTCTTGTGCTAGGAACCTGCAGTTAGCCTGACACATTACTGCGGGCCAGAACCTTCTCAGATTGGTGTGGACTCAGTTGGCTAAAGGCCTTGTGAACCTGCAGATTCCACTTCTAAGTCAGAGGAGGTTGTGGCCCAGCTTTCAGGTGACCCTGCTGTTTCTGGACTTCATCTGCTCTTTAAGTTGGAGGAAGCCAGACTAATGCTGCATTCCAGTGTCTGTGTAATAGTAGGCGGAATGAATACTGGGGTTTGAGCTGGTGCAGCCTTTCTGTTGGCTTCACCTGTGCTGCCTGCCCTCAGCTTCTCAGCTTTGATTTGTCAAGGCTCCCTTGAATGTGCCTGGGGAGACCCTTGCCCAGTAAAGTTATAGCATGTGTCAGTTAAGAATCAACAGCAGAGAAGAAGGCAATGGAGGCAATATGTTATGTCTTCCTGACAAGAAGCCCTTAGTTTATGCTTCCAAGTCCATTACTGTAGTCTTTGGTCAGCACTTCTTCAGGGGTTTCCAAAGTCCAGAAACTGAGAATTCAGCCCAGGGCTTCCTGCTTAGTAGATTCACTACAAAGGTTCTTACTGTCTCTATAGGGCCACAAAGCATAATCAAGGTCAGTCTGGAGCCCCCTGGCCAGGTGTACTTCTTCCTTTGTCCTGTCTGTGCTACATGCAGGAGACTGCTGCAACAGCCAGCTTTACAGATGTGCAGTAGTAGCAACAACATCCTGCCCACTCACTCTCCTTAAGCATGCCTGCTTTTGCATGGTTCTCCTTCCAGCCTGAGAGAGAAAATTGTTGCAAGGATGATACCTAACATTTGTGTTTTCTTACTTAGTTGTTAAAAGCCAGCTACCTGTCCTGGTGAACATAATTATACCTGTAATTACTCTGTGCCAGTTTTGGGGCATGTGCCTAAGCAGACATGTCTTCATTTGTTCAATCCAGTGATTTCTCATCAAAATAACTTTGCTACTGTTGAATGTAAGGGCTTTGCTTTTACACTCTTAACCCTACAGTGAGTGGTTTCATTAGTACAGAGTGGGAGAGTCGTCTTTTCCTTTAACCTGTGACTGATTTCTGTGTTGATCACCATGACCCTCTTTGTGTTAGAGGCAAGAATTTGAGTTGAAGTCTGGCCAATTTAACCATTCCACCTATTCTGTCTTTTGTATGGGCTTAAGGGGAAATAGTCTCCTTTGGTGCTGGAATTTCTGTTCAGGCTAACATCTTATGTCTTCCCCTTGCCTGGTATCCCTTTAGTGGGTGTTGTTGGTGGCTGGCTATTAGTTACTGCTGCAGTGTTGCTGGGCATTATTGGATGCCTGGTTATATAATAAGCTGGGGAAGTACCAGATTTCAACTCCCATATGGTTTCGGGGAGTTTATCTTCTGCTTTTTTGCTCTGGTGGATTGTGCAGTGTGAAATAATCCTAATCCCTTCTATTTGTGCTGCCTCTCGGTGGCCAAAGCTTTCTGATGCGTGTAATCTCTCAGGATCCCTCAGTACCACTATAGTGCCCGTACAAAACAATAATGCAAGGGAAGACAAAACTAAGGACAGGGTTGTAGATGCAAACGGCTCCGTTTTCACAGCCAGTGGCTCTTGTCTGGGTCTTCGTATGCACCCATCTCTTGGGGTCTTTCAGGGATATGCTAGGGTGGCTACAGACTGACCAGGAGAGCTGAAGTTTCCAGCCTTAGGAGAGCTGATGTGCCTCACACTTAGGGAAACACATTCAGCAAGGCCGTGCCTCTTAGCACTGATCAATTATATCTAGATTTTACATTTCTAGTGTATGGGGCATATTTTGGGTGCACAGTGCAGACATCTTAAATAAGATCTAAATACAAGGAACAAAACCCCTTTCTGTGTATAGATCAGATGCCAAGATGCCAAGAACAGGTGAGTTCTAGATTCACTCCCATTCTAATCCTCACCTTAGAGTTCCAGTGTGATTATTGATGACATGCTTCTGAAGTTTATAGGAGAAATTAAGAGGCCAGACTGTCTGATAGGCTGTTTTAGAAGAACAACCCTAGGGGACTGCCTCTTCTCAACTCAACAGGCATCGCTGGAAAGCTGCCATTGTTTCTGCTCAGACTGAGGTCAGATTCATTCACTTTAGAAAGCCCGGTGTGGGTTGCTTCAGATAGGTGGAAGCCCAGCACCCTAGGCCCGAGTGTGCCTCTGCTTAAAAGTTAACCTCCTCTCAGTGCAGTGATTGTGTCTCCACTGGAGTGAGAAATGTCTACCATCGGGCAGAATGTTGTATTCTTCTCACTATTTAATGATCCCCATGGTCATACAGTGACTGGCTCTTTGAGAGAATGTCCATCCTTCTAAGAATGCCTTTCTGGGCTGGGGAGATGGTGCAGAATGTGAAGTCCTTGCCTTGTCAACCTGAGGACCTGGCTTTGCTCCCCAGAACCCATGTGAAAAACTGGTGTGTGATGGTGTGCAATTGTCATGCCAGTACTGAGAGAAAGAAGGATCCCTGGGCTTCACTGGCCATTCAGCCTTGCCTGCCTCACAAGCTTCAGGGCAATGAAATACCGTGTTTCAATTAGTTAGTCAACCAGTCAACCAGGCATTCCATTCTTTCTTTCTTTCTTTCTTTCTTTCTTTCTTTCTTTCTTTCTTTCTTTCTTTCTTTCTTTCGATCGATCTATCTATCTATCTATCTATCTATCCCTGTATGTATGTTAATGGTACCTGATGTATGATATCCAGGACTGTCCTCTGGGCTCCACACACCCATGCACAAGTGCATATTACAGACATGTATACTCATGTCCCAAGGACTCTAGAACCTTTTTCTGTAAGCAGGGGATATGGGCAGAGGTCCTGGGAAAGAAGAGGCCACTGAAACAAACATGGAGACATAATGGAGGGAGTGGAGAGTTGAGGGCTTAGAGCAGCTCGGAGGAGGGCTTGGGGACAAGCACGTGTGTCTGAAACTATTGTAAAACTGTGACTCTATGAGATGTCCTGGCGTGTCGACTGTGTTGATGCAAAGGGACATTGAAGTCTTTACTGAGACATTGTGCTCACCCTGCATGCTGATTAGCGCATGTCCTGAACCAAGAGGAGCGGGATGCTTAAACCTTCCCAGGAAGAGTGACATTGAGTTGGAATAGTGTAAGGAAGTGACGGAAAGACTCTTCATAGTCCAGCTTTGAAAAACTCATTGGCTCTGTCAGAGTGGATATGTATAAACTGGCAAGATTCTTTGGAGTATTACAGTTGTGTACATTCTCTTAGTGTGTGTGTGTGTGTGTGTTGATGAGACTGCACATTAGGTCCAGTTGGATTTCTGTACTACCCCAGGAGTTATGTTGACGAGTGAGGGAGTGAGAAGTCCTATCCTGAAGGCTTCCGGGATACGGGAGTCCCAGGTAGAAGGGCCAGACCCTAATTTCCTGTTCTTCACTGTGTTGCTTTTCCCATGAGATTACTCGAATCCGATTTTAAATTATTATGCCGGATTTACTCAGAATCCTCTGCCCTCCTTCTGATGAGAAGGTCAGCAGTGTAAGTCTCTGTCCACTGTGGACACAGCACCTCAATGATTCAAGGGGAATTATTTTTCCCTTGGGAAAACCTAGACTTTCAGTATCGTGGGTTGTATTAGGAAAGAGGCACAGCCTGGGCAGGGCTGTGAAAGAAAGATGTATCATTAAAACAAAACAGACCTTAAAGCCTGTGTACCCTTCACATTTAGCCATTCATTCTTAGAGACTGTCTACCCTTGTGTGTGTGTGTGTGTGTGTGTGTGTGTGTGTGTGTGTGTGTGTGTGTGTAGGGGTGTTCAGGTAGAGGCCAGAAGAAAACCCTCTGTGTCATTTCTCAGATGCCATCCCCTTCATTTTTGACCCAGGGTTTCTCCATCATCTGAACTTATCAAATAGGTTAGACTGGCTGGCCAGAGAGCCCCAGGGATCCACCCATATGTGAGCCCCCAGTGCTGACATTCCAAGAGCAGGTCACTCCGTCTCAGTTTCCTTTATCCTTTTTTAATGAGATGAAATTCAGGTCCACAAGCACGAACCTGACGGAACTCTCTCTCCCAGCTGTCCGGTGTTTTTCTTTTTCCTCTAAACCTCCTCTATCCATGCAAACGACGAAGGAAGCACAGCATTCCCTGCCACTCGATTAGGTAGAAACAAGAGTATAATCAACTTTTTGAAAGGGAACATTTGAGAATTTTCTGAGAAGTACTCATTTTTGCCATAAAATATTTTCCATGGCGGTCAGAAAAGCACCTGAGCAGCTGGGGCGCAGGGTCTGCTGACACTCGCCAACTGCCCACAACACCCGCCACAGGATCTTAAGACTTCTGGTGAGTGGAGCACAGCTTCTGCTCCAATCCAATTGCGCGGGACCTGAGACTGCATTAGTTAGGGAAGCAGAAACTGGCCTGAGTAGGGCCACAGGCCTCACCCGGCCGGATCAGCGCCAGGGTAGCGGGAGCGCAGGGTTGCCTGACACCCGCCAGCTACCCACGACCCCCGCCGCAGGATTTTGGGACTGCTGGTGAGTGGAACACAGCTTCTGCTCCAGTCCAATCACGCGGGACCTGAGACTGCTCTGGTTGGGGAGAGAGAAATCCGGCCTACATAGGGCCACAACCCTCTTCCGGTCAGAAAAGCACCTGAGCAGCTGGGGCGCAGGGTCTGCTGACACTCGCCAACTGCCCACAACACCCGCCACAGGATCTTAAGACTTCTGGTGAGTGGAGCACAGCTTCTGCTCCAATCCAATTGCACGCGGGACCAGAGACTGCATTAGTTAGGGAAGCAGAAAAACGGCCTGAGTAGGACCACAGGCCTCTTCCGGCTGGACCAGCACCGGGGTACCGTCAGCTACCCACGACCCCCGCCGCAGGATTTAGAGACTGCTGGTGAGTGGAACACAGCTTCTGCTCCAATCTTTAAATAGTGACAACGATAACAACTAACCCCAGAGATTACCAGATGGCGAAAGGTAAACGTAATAATCTTACTAACAGAAACCAAGACCACTCACCATCATCAGAACCCAGCACCCCCACTTCACCCAGTCCAGGGCACCCCAACACACCGGAAAAGCTAGACACGGATTTAAAAGCATATCTCCTGATGATGATAGAGGACTTCAAGAAGGACGTTAATAACACACTTAAAGAAATGCAGGAGAACACTGCTAAAAAGGAAGAAGACAATAAAGAGGAAGCACAAAAATCCCTTAAAGAATTGCAGGAGAACACTGCTAAAGAGTTACAAATCCTTAAAGAAAAACATGATAACATAATCAAACAGGTAGAAGTCCTTACAGAAAAACAGGAAAACACATCCAAACAGATGATGGAAATGAACAAAACCATACTAGACCTAAAAAGGGAAGTAGACACAATAAAGAAAACCCAAAATGAGGCAACACTGGAGATAGAAACCCTAGGAAAGAAATCTGGAACCATAGATACGAGCATCAGCAACAGAATACAAGAGATGGAAGAGAGAATCTCAGGTGCAGAAGATTCCATAGAGAACATCGGCACAACAATCAAGGAAAATGGAAAATGCAAAAAGATCCTAACTCAAAACATCCAAGAAATACAGGACATAATGAGAAGACCAAACCTACGGATAATAGGAGTGGATGAGAATGAAGATTTTCAACTCAAAGGACCAGCAAACATCTTCAACAAAATTATAGAAGAAAACTTCCCAAATCTAAAGAAAGAGATGCCCATGAACATACAAGAAGCCTACAGAACTCCAAATAGACTGGATCAGAAAAGAAATACCTCCCGACACATAATAATCAGAGCAACAAATGCTCTAAATAAAGATAGAATACTAAAAGCAGTAAGAGAAAAAGGCCAAGTAACATATAAAGGCAAGCCTATCAGAATTACACCAGACTTTGCACCAGAGACTATGAAAGCCAGAAGATCCTGGACAGATGTTATACAGACACTAAAAGAACACAAATTCCAGCCCAGGCTACTATACCCAGCCAAACTCTCAATTAACATAGATGGAGAAACCAAAGTATTCCACGACAAAACCAAATTCACACATTATCTCTCCACGAATCCAGCCCTTCAAAGGATAATAACAGAAAAAAACCAATACAAGGACAGGAACCACGCCCTAGAAACAACAAGAACGTAATCCCTCAACAAACCTAAAAGAAGACAGCCACAAGAACAAAATGCCAACTTTAACATCAAAAATAACAGGAAACACCAATTTCTTTTCCTTAATATCTCTTAATATCAATGGACTCAACTCCCCGATAAAAAGACATAGACTAACAAACTGGCTACACAAACAAGACCCAACATTTTGCTGCTTACAGGAAACTCATCTCAGAGAAAAGGATAGACACTACCTCAGAATGAAAGGCTGGAAAACAATTCTCCAAGCAAATGGCATGAAGAAACAAGCTGGAGTAGCCATTCTAATATCTGATAAGATTGACTTCCAACCCAAAGTCATTAAAAAAGACAGGGAGGGACACTTCATACTCATCAAAGGTAAAATCCTCCAAGAGGAACTATCAATCCTGAATATCTATGCTCCAAATACAAAGGCAGCCACATTCATTAAAGAAACTTTAGTAAATCTCAAAGCACACATTGCACCTCATACAATAATAGTGGGAGACTTCAACACACCACTTTCACCAATGGACAGATCATGGAAACAGAAACTAAACAGGGACACAGTGAAACTAAGAGAAATTATGAATCAAATGGATCTGGCAGATATCTACAGAACATTCTATCCTAAAACAAAAGGATATACCTTCTTCTCAGCACCTCATGGTACCTTCTCCAAAATTGACCACATAATTGGTCACAAAACAGGCCTCAACAGATATAAAAATATTGAAATTGTCCCATGCATCCTATCAGATCACCATGGACTAAGGCTGATCTTCAATAACAAAATAAATAATAGAAAGCCAACCTTCACGTGGAAACTGAACAACACTCTTCTCAATGACACCTTGGTCAAGGAAGGAATAAAGAAAGAAATTAAGGACTTTTTAGAGTTCAATGAAAATGAAGCCACAACATACCCAAACTTATGGGACGCAATGAAAGCATTTTTAAGAGGAAAACTCATAGCTCTGAGTGCCTCCAAAAGGAAACTAGAGAGGGCACACATTAGCAGCTTGACAACACACCTAAAAGCACTAGAACAAAAGGAAGCAAATTCACCCAAGAGGAGTAGACGGCAGGAAATAATCAAACTCAGGGGTGAAATCAACCAAGTGGAAACAAGAAAAACTATTCAAAGAATCAACCAATCAAGGAGCTGGTTCTTTGAGAAAATCAACAAGATAGATAAACCCTTAGCCAGACTCACTAGAGGGCACAGGGAAAGCATCCTAATTAACAAAATCAGAAATGAAAAAGGAGACATAACAACAGATCCTGAAGACATCCAAAACACCATCAGATCCTTCTACCAAAGGCTATACTCAACAAAACTGGAGAACCTGGATGAATTGGAGAAGTTCCTAGACAGATACCAGGTACCAAAGTTGAATCAAGATCAGGTTAATGATCTAAACAGCCCCATATCCCCCAAAGAAATAGAAGCAGTCATTAATAGTCTCCCAACTAAAAAAAGCCCAGGACCAGATGGGTTTAGTGCAGAGTTCTATCAGACCTTCAAAGAAGATCTAATCCCAGTTCTTCACAAACTATTCCACAAAATAGAAACAGAAGGTACTCTACCCAACTCATTCTATGAAGCCACAATTACTCTGATACCTAAACCACAAAAAGACCCAACAAAGATAGAAAACTTCAGACCAATATCCCTTATGAATATTGATGCAAAAATCCTCAATAAAGTTCTTGCTAACCGAATCCAAGAACACATCAAAACAATCATCCATCCTGACCAAGTAGGTTTCATCCCAGGGATGCAGGGATGGTTCAATATACGGAAATCCATCAACGTAATCCAGTATATAAACAAACTCAAAGACAAAAACCACATGGTCATCTCCTTAGATGCGGAAAAAGCATTTGACAAGATCCAACACCCATTCATGATAAAAGTCTTGGAATGATCAGGAATTCAAGGCCCATACCTAAACATGATAAAAGCAATCTACAGCAAACCAGTAGCCAACATCAAAGTAAATGGTCAGAAGCTTGAAGCAATCCCTCTAAAATCAGGGACTAGACAAGGCTGTCCACTTTCTCCATACCTATTCAACATTGTACTTGAAGTCCTAGCCAGAGCAATTCGACAACAAAAGGAGATCAAAGGGATACAAATTGGAAAAGATGAAGTCAAAATATCACTCTTTGCAGATGATATGATAGTATATATAAGTGACCCTAAAAATTCCACCAGAGAACTCCTAAGCCTGATAAACAGCTTCGGTGAAGTAGCTGGATATAAAATTAACTCAAACAAATCAATGGCCTTTCTCTACACAAAGAATAAACAGGCTGAGAAAGAAATTAGGGAAACAACACCCTTCTCAATAGTCACAAATAATATAAAATATCTTGGCGTGACTCTAACTAAGGAAGTGAAAGATCTGTATAATAAAAACTTCAAGTCTCTGAAGAAAGAAATTATAGAAGATCTCAGAAGATGGAAAGATCTCCCATGCTCATGGATTGGCAGGATCAACATTGTAAAAATGGCTATCTTGCCAAAAGCAATCTACAGATTCAATGCAATCCCCATCAAAATTCCAAATCAATTCTTCAACGAATTAGAAAGTGCAATCTGCAAATTCATCTGGAATAACAAAAAACCTAGGATAGCAAAAACTCTTCTCAAGGATAAAAGAACCTCTGGTGGAATCACCATGCCGGACCTAAAGCTCTACTACAGAGCAATTGTGATAAAAACTGCATGGTACTGGTATAGTGACAGACAAATAGACCAATGGAATAGAATTGAAGACCCAGAAATGAACCCACACACCTACGGTCACTTGATCTTCGACAAGGGAGCTAAAAACATCCAGTGGAAGAAAGACAGCATTTTCAACAAATGGTGCTGGCACAACTGGTTGTTAACATGTAGAAGAATGCGAATCGATCCATTCCTATCTCCTTGTACTAAGGTCAAGTCTAAGTGGATCAAGGAACTTCACATAAAACCAGAGACACTGAAACTTATAGAGGAGAAAGTGGGGAAAAGCCTTGAAGATATGGGCACAGGGGAAAAATTCCTGAATAGAACAGTAATGGCTTGTGCTGTAAGATCGAGAATTGACAAGTGGGACCTCATGAAACTACAAAGCTTCTGCAAGGCTAAAGACACCATCAATAAGACAAAAAAACCACCATCAGATTGGGAAAGGATCTTCACCTATCCTAAATCAGATAAGGGACTAATATCCAATATATATAAAGAACTCAAGAAGGTGGACTCCAGAAAGTCAAATAACCCCATTAAAAAATGGGGCTCAGAACTGAACAAAGAATTCTCACCTGAGGAATACCGAATGGCAGAGAAGCACCTGAAAAAATGTTCAACATCCTTAATCATCAGGGAAATGCAAATCAAAACAACCCTGAGATTCCACCTCACACCAGTCAGAATGGCTAAGATCAAAAATTCAGGTGACAGCAGATGCTGGCGAGGATGTGGAGAAAGAGGAACACTCCTCCATTGTTGGTGGGATTGCAAGCTTGTACAACCACTCTGGAAATCAGTCTGGCGGTTCCTCAGAAAATTGGACATAGTACTACCGGAGGATCCAGCAATACCTCTCCTGGGCATATATCCAGAAGATGTCCCAACCGGTAAAAAGGACACATGCTCCACTATGTTCATAGCAGCCCTATTTATAATAGCCAGAAGCTGGAAAGAACCCAGATGTCCCTCAACAGAGGAATGGATACAGAAATTATGGTACATTTACACAATGGAGTACTACTCAGCTATTAAAAAGAATGAATTTATGAAATTCCTAGCCAAATGGATGGACCTGGAGGGCATCATCTTGAGTGAAGTAACACAATCACAAAAGAACTCACACAATATGTATTCATTGATAAGTGGATATTAGCCCAAAACTTAGGATACCCAAGATATAAGATACAATTTGCTAAACGCATGAAACTCAAGAAGAATGAAGACCAAAGTGTGGACACTGTGCACCTTCTTAGAATTGGGAACAAAACACCCAGGGAAGGAGCTACAGAGACAAAGTTCGTAGCTGTGATGAAAGGATGGACCATTTAGAGACTGCTGTATCCAGGGATCCGTCCCATAATCAGCTTCTAAACGCTGACACCATTGCATACACTAGCAAGATCTTGCTGAAAGGACCCAAATATAGCTGTCTCTTGTGAGACGATGCCGGGGCCTAGCAAACACAGGAGTGGATGTTCACAGTCAGCTATTGGATGTATCACAGGGCTCCCAATGGAGAAGCTAGAGAAAGTACCCAAGGAGCTAAAGGGATCTGCAACCCTATTGTTGGAACAACATGATGTACTAACCGGAACCCTGGAGCTCTTGTCTCTAGCTGCATATGTATTGAAAGATGGCCTAGTCGGCCATCAATGGAAAGAGAGGCCCATTGGACTTGCAAACTTTATATGCCCCAATATAGGGGAATGCCAGGGCCAAAAGAATGGGAATGGGTGGGTAGGGAAGTGGGGGGCGCTATGGGGGACTTTTGGGATAGTATTGGAAATGTAATTGAGGAAATTATGTAATAAAAATATATAAAAAAAAAAAAAAAAAAAAAAAAAATATTTTCCATGGTTACCTCTGTCTGACAACCAGAGGCAGAGGTACTCTGTGTTAGTCAGTCAGCTTTGATCACTGTGACAAAGACAAATGCAAACAATACGAAACGCAGAAAAATGCAAAACAGCTTCTTTATGCCTGCTCCTGGTTTCCGAAGCTTCCAGACAGAATGGGTTGGATCTGTCCCTTTGGACCAGTGGCTAGGGACTCTTGTCACAGTTTTGCCATGTCACATGCCCATGTAGTGACTCACATTCTTGCCACAGGCAGGGGTCCCACAATGCTTTGCAGTTTTCTGCTAGTTTGCACCTTTCTAAGGGCTCCCCTACCTCCTGGTAGCAGCACACTGGGGAAGAAGCTTTTAACTACCTGGACCCTTGGGGGACATTTACAATCTAAAGCAGAGTATATCTGAGAAAGTCAGTGAGCACCAATTCCTTTTATTGCTTTTCTTTTAAATAATTCATTATGTATTAAAGTGGAGAAGGACAGTATTTCAGTTTTTCCCTTCTCAGGCCTCTCCTCATGTGATACTTTGCAGGTTGCTTGTGACTTAGCCCAAGCGCTTCTCCACTCTTGATGCAGGGTGCTCACCCACCTCTTTGGCAGGTCTCTCCTACTTCCTTGCTTCCATCTTTGGTCTTGTCTTTTACTGGGGACACAGGAACAAAGCACAGCTCTACTTCTCTGATTAACTTACTGAGGTTGCTCCCTCAGACTTAGTCAGCCTGTGGATGCCCACCACCTCCTTGTCTGAGCGAGCTCTAGATGTCCTGTAGGCAGCAGATGGCTCCTGGTGAATGGGGCTTGGGCTTTATACTTCAGTGTCTGTTAAGGTTTTACTGCTGTGAACAGATACCATGACCCAGACAACTCTTGTAAGGACAACATTTAATTGGGGCTGGCTTACAGGTTCAGAGGTTCAGTCTACTATCATCAAGGTGGGAGCATGGCGGCATCCAGGCAGGCATGGTACAGGAGATGCTGAGAGTTCTACATCTTTCAGCTGCTAGCAGAATATTGACTTCCAGGCAGCTAGGATGAGGGTCTTAAAGTCCCCATCCACAGTGACACAGCTACTCCAACAGGGCCACACCTTCTAATAGTGCCATTCCCTGGGCTGAGCATATACAATCCATCACAGTGTCATTCATGTGATGTGTTATCGACTCTTGATCCTAGCACAGATGACAGTGGGTTGATTTTTAGGTAAGATTTTTGTTCCTTCCTTGACTGTGACTCGGGAAAGGGAAGCAACCACATGCTGTGAAATACACAAGCAGATGTATGAGGTAGAGAGAGGCCAGTGCTGGCCCCTTAGGTAGGATCACTGATGAGCAAGGCTTACATGAGTGAGCACAGTGCAGACACATGGCTCTTGCTCTTCCCAATTTCGCCTTGTCATACTGTTTCAGGGGACCTTCCCTCTTGAGTAGGTAATACCTTCTTACCACTAAGTAACTCCACAATGTTGGGTCAAGTTCATGTCTAAAGAATGGCTGATGAACGGAGAAATACCTGAACAACAAATTCCACTGAAAACAAACAACCAAAATGCTGAGCAGGGATCCATTAAGAAAGCTCAAAGAACTATAAAGCAGGGGTCACTGTATAATACTTGAGGGAACCCTGGACATCAAGGTTGAAGGCAGAATCTTTCCTGCAGTATGTGGGCTGCATCTCTACAGCATTCTTCAGGGTCTTTCCCCACTTTTCCCTTCCTTCTGATGAGCCTGCTCTGTTACCCCGGCATTCATTTGCACATGCCATCCTCATCTTACCTCAGGGCTTGGTCTTTATCCTTCGTGATGGTATCTCCTCTACCTGTTCCCTTTTGGAAACAGGATGTATGAATGCCCCCCAGAACTTCCCTCCTACTCTGGTGCCTGGCTGGAGTTAGAGTTCACTCTACAGATCTCCTGTCTGTCAACACTGAGCAGTGGACTATGCTCTCAGGGAAATGGCCTTTAGGGTGGATGTTATGTGGGAAAGTTATAGAGCTGGAGAGATGGCTCAGCACTAGGCTGGAGAGATGGCCCAGTTGTTAAGAAGACATGCAGAAAACCCAGGCTCGGTTCCCAGCACCTATATACCTATATAACTGCTCACAACTGTCTGTAACTCCAGTTCCAGGGAGGTCTGTAGCCCCCTTCTGGCCTCCATGGACACCAGGCCCATGTGTGGAAGATACACACACACACACACACACAAATATCCATACACATAACCTAAAATTATAAATAATTTTTAAGGAAAAAAGAGAAACCATTGTAACATCAGTGTCTGCATGTCTGGCTGACTGGATGATCGTTCTTAAAGTACATTCTCAAGTCTGCTTCCAATGTTGCCCCCTCCCTGGCTGCTGGTCTAACAGCTAGCACTTTAATGTATGGCTACTTTACTATGTGGGCAGACATAATATGCTCTGTATTCCTTTCCTTTATAGTGTATTAAGGGCTCATTTCGTGCCAACTTTGGCCTCATTAATAGCCCGAGGCCATACGTAACAGACAGTGAAAGATGTTCTGTCTCTAGGAGAAGAAGCCAGGCATTTGACCCCCCCAGGGCAGGTGACAGGTGAGGTGGTATGTCATTACGTCATTAGCTGTCAGGATGACAGACTGTAGGCCAGACAGGGCCCAGAGTGCAAATGGCCCTGAAACCCCTATCAATGCCTTGGTTACAGCTCACAGGGTTGGCTCTGAGCTTTGAGGCTGAGAATTGAGATGGCTGACTATATCAAGGGACAGTTTATGTGATAGGATGGGGGAGGAAGGAGAAGGAGAAGGAGAGAGAAAGATGGTGTGGATGCCTTGTTTGTGGAGTGTAGGGATCTTGGCTGCACTCTGGCAGTCTAGCGGTGGCGTGTGTGAGCCCCACCTCACATACTGAAAACTGACATACAAGTTTATTTTTTAATCACACTTTTACAAAAGGTTAAGATTTCCCAGGGGTATGGAAATTGAGGGGGGGGGTGTCTCTCAGTATGAAAATTACATGAGTTTTGAAAATGTTATCTTATAGACTTCATTATTGGTTCTTTTATTTTTACCATGGGATAACTTTCTTCATTTATATATTTAAATAAAATATGCCTTTAATTGAAAAAGCATTTTCCAGAAACCTTGCCTCTCCCCTTGCAGAGTTTTGGGGCTTTCACTGGGAACCTCTTTGTAGGGTGCTTGGCCTCTCTTTCCCCCATGGAGCACTGATGTCCCATTCTGAGAGCTGCTTTGTGGGGGTTGTGGACTCCCATCTCTTCCCAATTCAAGTTTCTTCTACTAGCTAGAAAGCAGCTATATGGAATCCTCCATATACCCAATGTGTTGGTAAAACGTGTGGCCATTTTTCCAGTGAGTTTTGTTGAGTGGACAGCACCGCATGTGTAGATGTCATATCCTGGTCTCGTCCTTCACTCCCTGGACACACAGCTCCCGAGTTGGCCCTTGGTTCTCACTGAGCCCATCTCATGCCTTCCCTGATGTTTGTTCTCTGGTAGGTTACAATAAGCATTGACTGAAGGGATGGATGCTGGGCAAGTCCCTTCCTCCCTGGGACATCATCAATAAAGTGCAGGAAGCTGTATTTTGGAACCCTGAGGTATTAGACAGAGTTCTGTGAACAGTAATGAGTTTTAAGGTTTGCGTTGAGGTTACTTGGTTCATGGTGCATTTTGTGGGCGGGCGTTTGACTGAGATTCCATTTCAGTTTTCTACTTGTGGTTTTTCTTAACTTAAGGACAGCGTATTATGAGTCGCACAGAATTGCTTTCAGATCCCACAATCTGACAACCTCTCCTTTGATTTTTACTACATGTAGCCCTTTACCTCTCAATCAAAGAAAGCGATGAATCTTAAATTGAGCTGTAATTTATAGGCAGTGAAATAAAATCCATACTGAAGTGGACAGTTCAATCAGTTTCCAGGAGTACGTATTCTGTGAACCCCCACCTCACCTTAGTAAAGGGCATCTCCGTTCCTGGTACCCGAGTGTCTGCTGGGTCCATTGTGAGGGAAGCCGTTTGCATTCTTTATTCTCTCAGAATTGGAAGCTCTGAGTTTCATCTGGGCTGGCAGGTTCTGGTTCCTGTGGACTTAAGCTTTGCACACCAGTGAGTCTTCTTGTATCTGTCTATAAAACACCAGGGAATGTTTCAACTGTGTCCCAAAGTTCTGATGGTTGCACTCATTCCTTGGGACTCTCTCTAGAACAACGTGGTCACCTCCAAGGTCAACTTTGAGCATCAAAGGAAACTCTGCAAAGTCACAAAGGGACACAATGCCATCCTTAACTTCCATCGGGAACTAATTTCTCATAAGCATGCATAGAGATAGATCTTCTAAGTGTGTGAGTTTGAGAGCATGTGTGTGTGTGTGTTTCTGTCTATTTTGGGGTACCACATATATGCCTGGTGCCTGTGGAGGCCAAAAGAAGACATTAGATCCCCTGGAACCATCGTTGTAGGTGGTTATAAGCCGCCACATAGGTGCTGAGAACTGAACTTGGGTCATCTTCAAGAGCATTAACTGTTGCTTCATCTCCCCAGCCCCATAGAAAGATTTTTCTTTTTTAATTTGTGGAGTCTATAATCAGAAATGGCTTTTTGGAATTGTGTTACTCTTTTGTATTGTAAAGAAATTGTAGCTCCCGGAATTAGCATTCTAGGTTGTGTAATATTTAACATCTTTTCTTTGCTCATTTTTTTAAAAGCTCTGTTAAGTTCAGTAGAGCAGTCTCATTTACACTCCACTTATTCATAATTTGGGATAATTAATGTAGTGGCTGGGCTGCCATTCACCTCTCCCAGCTTCAGAACACAGGGCTCTGCCAGTCAAATGCATATCTTAAGCAGATTAGGTTGCTCTTGGCATGCTTACACCTCCTAGAGGGAAGAGATCTTTTCACACTGCAGGGGGGATCTGAGTCCCTCTTGACTCTTATTCCACCAGATGGCCAACAAGGACTTTAGAAGTGATGAGCTCAGGTCCCCTCCAGCCCAGAAAGCCTGGGATCTTGCCAATGCCATGTTAAGCTGGGATGTTCATTTCCTTTGAAAGCTTACATGAAATAGCATTTCTCTTAGAAATCTATTGTTCTTTATATTTTCACTAGTGCCTCCTCACCCCCCACTACCACCACCATTGGTTCCAGGGTCTGACTGATTGGCTTTTGTGATACATACAGTAAGTATTTAAAAGCTAAAATATTCCTGAGGGATTCTTTACTGCTGTTGCAGTACCTGGAGCTGTTAGGGTTGGGGGAGGGAGCCCATGGAAGAGTCATTTCAGGCATGTCAGGCTTAGGACATTACAGCCCCAGTGTGCTCTGTGAGGTAGAAGGAGACCCTAAATATGAATTTCAGTTTCTGTGTCACAGGTTCCCCTGAGTCTGGTCCCAACCAGCCTGGGTAGAATGTTAGGCTGTTCAAAAATCTGTGCCATTCATTCCAGGCTTGAGTTTGGTCTTTCCTTTTCAATAATTTAATATTTTGAAAAAAATGACACCTTTGGTCTTTTGTTCTTTAGCATGGAGGGTCAAGGGAAGCAGCCTGCAGTTTGCCTCCCTGACCTCTGCCCTTCCAGTGTGTACTCATTAGCTTGCGATTGTTTCTGTAACCTCTTCCCAGCCTGGTGTGATCTCACAGGCCACCTTTTCTGACCCTCCAAGGTTGTTAAATGAGATTTCGCTTTCTCTATGAATTAAATATGTCATGTGGACTTGAAACATTCCCAAACTCGCAGTGCTATGTTTTGGCAAAATAAATACTATTTTCAGAGAGTTCAACCCTGTGGATTAAAACCCATGTCTCTTCTTATTAAGCTAGGAAATGATTTTATCAGGCAAACAATGGCGAGTTTACATTTCCTCTTTTGGTAGAGGACGACCTGCTGCCAGGCAGTTTCGCTGTCTGCACATATGGCAGTCCTTGCTGCTTGATTCGTAGGCCCCATGCATGTGTGCTTCTCTTTGGGCTCAAGACTTCTTGATATAGATATATATGGTGCTTAATGCTTTCCTGGTCCTTAGGGCTGAGAAGGTGATGTATTGCTTTGTGACACCTAACCAAGAGGTTCCTTGCTGTGTGTTGTTTGTATCTTCCCTGTCCTTTTCTATCTCTTCTTCAGACAGCCTCTGGTACTAAAAATGTAGAAATAGCCAGAGCACAGAATGGGGATGTAGTGGGGGTGGGGATCTGTGTCCTGGTCCAGAACCCCAGGCAATCTCTGAGATCTCGTACCCTGCCTTGGACTAACTGACCCGCAGGGTCACATGAACTCCCCTTAAAAACCCCTTCACGAGGAGATGGTTTACATTTAAAAATAGCAGCGATACTGTTTGCAGCATTGGACACACATTGGAAATGTGGGTACATGGCACAGTCTTCACCATTCTGGGGAAGCGTCCATTGGGCTTAGTCTTATGCTGCCACTTCTCAGGAAGAGAACGAGTTGGGACCTTCACCCTGAGTGAAGGACCTCCCCCCCCCACCTGACAGCAGCAGCACAGGGTCTCCTGAGCCAGTGGGGTCTATGCATTGGGCAAGAAGCAGCTTCCCTGGGAGAAGTGACAAGAGATTGTCTGGCAAGAGTGGAAAGAGCCAGAGCCTTCCCTTGGCTTCCATCCTCCATCTCCCTCCTTGAGCTACTCCTTGTAGCCCTTTCATCATTCTGTCTCCGTCTCAGCATTGCGCGGGGCTGTGCTTTGCTAGCCTGAGCCTTTGCCCTAGAACTCCCATCCCCTCATCTCTCCCAGTTGGCCTGCTTACCAGTCAGATAGTTTTCCCTACCCAGTGTAGAATAACTTTGTTTCTTCATATTGTTCCTAGCATACCACCCTTCATGCCCAGGCCCTCATTCCCAGAGTCCTTAGCAAGGAACTCTTCCAATGAGCCACACAGAGCAGAAGTGTTGGGGCTGTTCTTTAAATATCATTCTTTAGTATGTCACAGGTCTTGGCCATCTAGCACTTTGGCTGATGGTGGACATGTATTATTAGCCATGAGCAAACAGACATGGAGTCAGAAAATGATTCTGGAACCATACCTCCCGTGGTATCCATGAAATGTTAAATGTGGTATGACACATTCCTGGTTGCTTCCTGGCTGGCTCCTTTCTTGCATACCTCATCCTGGTAGCCTTGGTGATAATGGTACTGGAGTTGTTAGTCCTAACAAGCTAGATGCAGACACTCATCTTCAGTGGACTCATTAGAGGAATAAACCATAGTGAAAAGCAGAGAAAGGAGATTTATTCAGCGCGGCCACATTGGGAAGAGGAACAAAGAGGCTCAGTGACTCTCTTCAAGCGCAGGTTTGGGTTCCTGACAATAAGGTTTATGTTTAAGTAGAAAGCAAGAGGTATGCATAACTGAGCAGTCCTGGTCAAGCTGTGGTCCTGCTCATTTAGCAGTCTCTGCTGTCAGGCAGTCTGGCAAGATGTCAGATTGTATGAAATTGCTTTCCTGCAGACAAGTTCCCCCTCTGATTGGCACCAGGCTTCATTCTTTTCTTTTTCCCAGCGTGAGATTCCTGGGGAACTTCCTCAGGTCCATTATTTCAATATTCTGACAGCTAAAGGGGAGGGGCACACAGGTCTCCATGGACTACCTGCATCCCTGCCAGGACAGTCACAGTGCGCTCTGATTCTGAGCCCTCATCTTATCCAGCTCCTGGTATTGTTTGCGCCTGACCTGCCCGCTTTGATCTGAAACCCTTCAGACTATTAAAATATGAGTTAATCATGTAAGAAACTCACTAACTCAACTTCATAGTGAGGATGTACACTTCCTGTTGCTAGATAATAAAACAGAGTGCAATAATTTGAATTCCGTAGAATGGATGTGATTAGAAATCATTTCCCTATTTACTCGTAGAAAAGGCTCAATGGAAGATGGTTAGCGAGCTCCGTTTAATGTTTTTTTCCTAAGGTGATTTCTTAATCTTCCAAACAAATTCCTATGATAGAGAGACGTAATAGAAAAATCCATTAAAAGTTACTTTAGACCTTGAAGACACTGTTCCAGGCTTTAGGGATGAGTAATCGTTCTGTCCCTTTAGTAGATCATGGCTCTAGAGAGAAAACAAATCCGAGCCAAGAGCTGTGCTCTGTGTGTTAACCCAGGGTCAGCAGGCACAGCACGGTTCTGACCACAGTACTGCACTACCAACACTGATCATAAACGCAGAAGTGAACTTCTCCATTGGAAATATCTGTAATTGTCCGTCTCTGTCTATATTACTCCTGAAAATTATTATTCGGAATAAATGTGTCTAAATCCTTCCAGATCCCATTATTTCTATATTGTTCTATAATTTGATAATTAAATAATGCTACTTTAAAAAAATGCTTTATCTTTAAATCCTTCACCAATAATCTCTTGCCCGTAATTGTGGGTATCTCATGACTTACATTTAATTAATCCATGGTTGGTGAGCACTTGGTACTCGCTACAATTAAGACGATAGTATATAAAGCCACAGTGAAATACATGTGCATTCCTCCCTGGATTTGGGGCTCCAAGGGCTGTAGGCATCACATTTTAAGTATCTCTGGTCATAAAAGTAATGACATCTGGTCCAAATTCCCATTGTCACACTGAACCAGTCTGGTTGTGTCATGAAAGACCTTTCCCCTAGATGAATGAAACCATGTTAGGGCTCCTCAAGGTGTCTGGACACTGGCCTGTAGCCTACATGGAAAAATACCAAGTGGATAACACCTCCATTTCTAGCATTTGGTGTTTTCTGTGCCGGGTGCCAGGAAAAAGGAGACAAGCAGGTGTGAGCAGGAGACCAACGTGCCATTCCTTCCCATGAGTGCCAGGGAGAAACTTCATGTTCTGAGACCAGAACTCAGATATCACCCTGTGTTCTTTGCAGAGACATTGTCTTTCATGATGATGTTCCATCTCTGGTCAGGGGTCACACAGAGTCCAGGAAAAGTGAGGAAAGGATGGGGGATTGGATGCAGGATGGGGTCTCCAATGTGAAAGATGGATGATGCAACTCCAGAAGAGTTTGGCTGGTAGGAGAGATGCTACCAGATCCTGGTGGCTGCTGAGTGTTTTAAGACCACATTAGGCTGGTCTGGTGGAAGAGAAGAGAGCTTGTTTTTGTTTCTGGCTGGTTTACTGCTGTCTGCCTTTTTAGCCCTTGTTGAAAGTTTTTTTTCCCTCTCTCCTCCCTTCTTCTTCCTGTCCGTCTGTCTGTCTGCCTGCCTATCTCCCTGCCTGCTTGCCTTCTTCCTTTTTCTTTTCCTTGACAGGGCCTTACTATGTAGCCCTGAGTGGCCTGTATCTTGGTATGTAGAGCAGGCTCTCCTGGAATTCACATAGATCCACCTGCCTCTGTCTTCCTGGTGTAAGTGCTCAGACTAAAGGTGAGACTAAATACTAGTAGGTGTTTCTCAGGATCTGCTGAAGGTCAGATGATCTGGGAGATGCTCGGGAGGTAGAGCACTACTAAAGTCCCCATGTATGGGGACTTGGTGAGGCAAGAGGAGATCTATTGAAAGGAGGCTTTCTCTTCTCTTACTGGACTACCCCAGGCCTGGACTAAAGGAGCTGACTCTCCAGGTCTTAAGAAACAGGTCTGGAAGAGCCCCTTGGTGTCAAAGGGGGACCCAACTTGGTCTTCATAATTAATGTAACTCTCATTTAAACAGAACCCCCATATTTCCTCCAGTTAGTGTCCAGAGGGCCAGTGGCTTTCTTACAGACCTTTGAACATTTTTATCTCTATCATTTTGGGACAGCAATAAAATCCTGAAACACATCTGCCAGAATCCTCCATGTTGGTTTGGCAAGATTTCAGAAGTCACCTGGCAGAATCAATAAAAAAAGGAGCAAGGAAATGTAATGTATACTTGGCATTTTCTCGCTGGCATGAACACAATTGTTAGATGTCATTTTAAATAAGCCTTTTAAAGGTCACATTAAAAATAGAATAATTGGCTATGTTGTACAGCTCATAAAATATCATGAATATGTAACTAAGTGATAAATTTTAAAAATCAACCGCTCCTAATTCTATAAAAATAGGTATTGGTGGCTTGGCTTAGACATTCCCATTGTTCTTAAAACTTGCCAGGCCTTAAGTATTCTAAATTGGAGAAAAAAATGATGACCAGATTGTTGTTGGTTATAATGAAATTACCAGTGTCTAAAAATTCAGATGTTAAGATGATTCTGTGATAAGTAAACAAATACAGAGACCCCGAGCCAAATAGAGAGTGAGAGACTTTAGAATACTGAGCCCTTAAGGGGTGTCTCCTTCAAATCCTGCCTGGGCTCAGGGAAGCCTGAGGAAGAGGAGGCAGGAAGAACGTTAGAGTAGGAGGGGAGGGTGGACACCAAGGAAGCAAGAGGACTGATGTGCCTATGAACTCACTCACAGAGACTGAGGCAGTGTGGTGCACAAAGCCTGCCTGCAGAGCCTCTGCACCAAATGGGCTCCAAGAGCTGAAGCAGACACAAGCCCCCCACCCGTAACCCAGAAGCCATCTTCAATTGATGCCACTTGGAAATGATAATTTAGTTTTCTCCAAGGGAGTTTTGCTGCACAAACTGATGACTCTTAAAGTTAGGCTTTGTGGCCAGCAGTGGAGGTCAACGGAAAGCAAACTCAACAGCAACCTTGGACATTCCTCCTCTCATGGTATTGGCCTTTCTTCTCTTTCTTTCTTTTATCTTTTTCAATATTATCTTTACCTTTATTTTCTCTCTCTCTCTCTCTCTCTCTCTCTCTCTCTCTCTCTCTCTCTCTCTCTCTCTTTCTCTCTGTCTCTCTCTCTGTCTCTGTCTCTCTCTCTGTCTCTCTCTCTCTCTGTCTCTCTGTCTCTCTGTCTCTCTCTCTGTCTCTCTGTCTCTCTCTTTGTCTCTCTGTCTCTCTCCTTCTCTCTCCTCTACAGGTCTTTTGCATGTGTGTTATGGCTTCTGAGTTTGTGCTTTTAAGGCTTTTTGAGTGTGCCAATCAACGAATGGGTCTCTGTTTCCTGTGCCCTTTCTTGGGCTCTTCTGTGTTTGTTTGTTTGTTTGTTTGGTCCAATTCCAATGTGTCAGTTTGGTTTTGTCTTATTACATTTTATTATTATCCCTTAGAAGCCTATTTGTTTCCTAATGAGAGACAGAAAGAGTGTGAATCTGGATAGAAGGGGAGATGGAGAGGGACTGGGACAAGTAGAGAGAGAGGAAGCCATAATCAGAAAGTATCATTTGAAAACCAATTATTTTCAATAGAAGAAAAAAAACCAATTCTGTGAGATGGAATATGCAGCAGAAGGAAATACACATATGGTGTGGATGTTAGCTCCATGTTACCTGCATGGGAGTTATAGTAGTCTGTTGTGTGTAGACGCTTGGCTCTCATCTGTTTTTCATATAATAGATGTATAGCTACCATTGTGAAATTCTCAAGGTCTCCATAGCCACATCATGCACAAAGCACCTTCCTATTCAGCGGAGTGGGTATGGTGAAAGATATTCATTGTTGGCTGCCTAAGCCTTCAGAAGGTAGGCTCGCAGGACAGAAACACACCCGCAGTAGCTTCTACCCAGAGTCCCATGTCTTAATACATTTTTGTGCCATTTTGCCTCCATGACTTACTTAGTTCCCTAAAGCATGAGCCTGTGTGTGTGACACATGGCTGCTTAGTTAGTGCCAGCACTCCAGAGGTTGAGACAAGTGGATCTCTGGAAGTTCCAGGCTAGCTGAGTCTACTTATCAACTTTCAGGCCAGCCCGTGCTGCATTAGTGAGACCCTGTCTCAAAACTAAACAAAACCCCCTGAACTATATACGGCAGTTAGCGAAGTCATTTGGTACACAGCTTTTTGTCATGCTAAAGCCAGAACATTGGCTTCTTAAGTGGATGCTGAGCTAGCGCATGAAGCTGAACAGTATTATAACATGGAAACTGAGTTGGTTGGGGTAAATATATTCATGTGGAGCTCAGACTCTGCTGCTCATGGGGGCATGGAAGGGGAGGGAGGGGAGCAAGAGAGCTGAGAGCAGAGCTGCGTTAGGTAAACTTTCCAGAGAATGTCTAGTAGAGACTCCTGGAGCTCTGAGGATCTGTTACAGGGGGTCTAGGAGAACTCCCGGGCGCTAACCATTCTATAACTTGTTAAGGGCTTGCTTGGGGTGTGGTTGAGGAATTCTCCACCACGAAGACACCCAAGTCAGCTAGTCAGTCTACAGGTTCATTTGCAGCCATGCTTGCTGGCTTCTCATCTTGCTCACTTGTTCTTTGAGGTATGGATGGTTTGAGGCAAGCTTTGGTGAGGACATTGGGATGAAGGACACATGGCCTCACAGAGTTAGGAATGACATCATCAAAGGCTGCCTGCAGCAGTAATTAATAACATGTTGTCATTGGCTAGGAAAAGACTACTGTGATTGCAAGTGCACATGTGGAATGTGTCCCGACTCTCACCCAGGCGTTCGTGACTGTGTTTCTGTGCACTGTTTGTCAACATCTGTGCCTTCCATGACCCAGAGCCGGGGCACTTCATTTTTCTCTAATGCCTATTTCACTTCATTTTCCAATAAATGAAATTATTTTCTTGCCCTTGCTTTTGTATTGGATTTTTAAGTTTTCTCTGCTTTGCTGAAAACAGTCCTTTCCTAATGCAGAGTGAAAGCCAGCAGGTCTTCTCTGCTCATGTTGCCAATTAATGGTGGAGTTGGAAAACTTATTCCCTATTTGATTTAACTTGATACCTAGTTAGCTGTCAACAAGTGTCTCATCTTCTACATTATCGTCTGTTCAGGCTCATGGTGACGTCATTGGATGCTGAGCCTTTCAGCAGTTGGTTGCTGGGCCTTTTGGCCATTGTGTTTTTATTTCACTGTTCACTGTTGTCTCTGATGACATTTTTTCTCTTTCCTTCAGTCAATTGTGGAAGAAGCAGGCACGTTCTTTTTTTTTTTTTTTTCAGAGAAAAATACCTTTTTTGTTTTTCCTCCAGATTGCAGAGCTAGGATGCTGTTCCCACGCCTGCTTTGAACGTGCCCATCACAAGTTATTAAATGCTATTAAACTGACTGATGGTCATGTTCCAGCAGAAACCTCAATGCTCTTTTTCAGTCTGTTCTTGCTTATGTCTTTCTGTGCCATCTTGTTTGAGTTCAAGTTAATCTCTCACTTCTATTATTGCTCCGAAAATAACAATGATTATAGTGATTTCTGGGTAACTTATCATTTGTTTGAAGTATATAGAGGAATGGCAGCTTGAAGTGTGTGTGTGTGTGTGTGTGTGTGTATATATATATATATATATATATATATATATATATATATATATATATATATATATATATATTTCTCTTTTACTGTTACCCAGGACCCTGAGTTTGAATTTATATATGTGGTCTCTGGAAATGGCTCCGGGGTTAAAAGTGTTGGTTGCATAAAGACCTGGGTTCAGATCCCTATAACCCAGGCATGTTGCTGTGCTTTCATAGCTCTAACACTGGGGGCTGGGATAGGAGCAGAAACAGCCAGATCCTAGGAGCTTGCTGGCCAGCCAGACTAACTGCGATGGCAAGCTCTGGCCTCAGTGAGAGACCCTGACTGAAGCAATATGATGAAGAGTCTGAGGAGCATGCCCAGTCTCTCCTCCTAGCCTCTACACATGGATTCCTGGGTATGTGCCTTGCTTTGGGCATGCACATGTTCATACCACCTCCCCATGCAATTCATAAATAAACACACAAGTAAATACACATGTGTTGAGTTTTCCATGTTTCACATGCTTAATTGTTCTGTTTGCCAGAGTCCCCTGGCCTGAAAGAGACTTAGAATCCTGCCACCTCCAGATGACACTTGTCCCAAAGGTTAGAGAAAAAGCCCTGCATTTAGAAACTCCTTCCAGGAGTACAACAGCCATGGTGGACAATAGTCTCCATGTGTGTAAGGTCAGGAACAGGATAGCTGAGGTGAAGGGGAGAAGGAAGAGGGGGAGGAGGGGGAGGGGAGGAGAAGGAAAAAGAGGCACCTTTCTTCCCCAGGAAGGTGGAAGTCAGCAGAAGGGTCAATAGCTTCTAGGGTAGAGGAGGAGCCAGGGAGGTCTAGTGAGCTGTGGAGGGACTTGTATGTTAGAGAGAAAAGTTAGTACTTGGGGCTCAGGGAGGAGGGGGTCTCTCACCTTTGATGGTTCTCCATAGGAGTGGAGGCAGGGAAAGGCTTTTGTACATCTCTTTAGGAGATGAGGAACCAGCTTCATTCCCCATGGGCAGTATCTTCTCTATTACTAGTAGATGGCTGTGCTGACAGTTCCCAGGCTGTTAGGAGGAGAGATCCCTGACTTGACCTGTGGCGCATACCTGCTGGGCATGTGCTAGGCATAGCATGAGGCAAAGGAGATAGCCAAGAAAATGAAAGGACGGACTGCATGGGTGCTGGAGGCTGCTGTGGGCACCAAGGACACAGCTGCCGGCTTAGGCGGTGCCATCAGAGCCCACAGAGCCTCCCTACACTGGGTGGACCTCTGAGTGATATTAGGGGCAGGACTCTGATGACTCCAACTTTGCACATGGTCTTTGATGCTCACGGACACCCTTTGATGCCCAACAAACTGCCTCTGTGCCCTGCGCCTCATCCACTTCATACAAACTACTAGGTTTCACTATGAGATTTTTCAAATTAAATTGGTGTTTTGTAATATTTTTTAGTGCATGCATGCCTGTGTGTGTGCGTGCTGGTGTAGGGGTATGTGGGGTTGAATTCAGGTGCCCATGGAGGTCAGAGGTATCGGATGCTGCTGGAGCTGGGATTCTAGTTGGTTGTTATCCACCTGACATGGGTACTAGAAACCGAACTTCTTGGATCTTTTGCAAAAGCAGTGAGCACTTGTAACCACTGAGCTATCTCTGTAGCTCTAGTGATTGTTTTCCTCTCTCTTGCCTGTCTCCCCTTCCCGCTTTGACCCTGTCTACCTCTGATCACCTCCTTCCCTCTTTCATGCCACATGGTTTAGTGAGCTGTTAATTTGAACATCTCATTTCCCCATTGGGTGTGGATGGCCCCGTGTGGCTTCTGTGCGTACTAGTCCTGACTGAAGAGCCGTGTCTCTACCTTGAGGACTCGTAACTGGAGGCTCTCAGTCTAGGGCTAGGTCACAGCAAACCTGTGACCATGGCTGCAGGTCCTTGCTGGAAGCTGTGTGCTCTCTGACTGGGGATGGGATGGTTAGAGACGGTACTAAGAAAGGGAGATATTGACTGAAAGATTTTCAGCGCTCCTCGTGCTGGGCTTCCTTTGGTTCAAGGGGCCTTCTAGTGCTGTGCTGCAGCAAATCATAACCACAAGCTTACCAAGCCATTCTTACTCATAGGCAAAATGCATCAGAAAAGATGGGAGATGTATTAGTTAGGGTTACTGTTGCTCTAATTAAACAACATGATCCAAACCAACTTCAGACAGAGAGGGTCTGTTTTGCTCACAGTTCCACATAACAGAAAAATGGACATCAGAAACAGCGAGGGCAGGAACTCACTCAGGGCAGGACCCTATGGGAGGAGCCAACAGAAGCCGTGGAGGGATGCTGCTAACTGGTTTGCTCCTCATGGATGGCTTGCTCAGACTGCTTTCTTATAGAACCCAGGAAGACTAACCCAGGTTTGTCTTCCTGTCACTACAGGCTGTGCCCTCCCTATCAATCACTAATTAAGAAATATCCCTTGGACTTTCCTGCAGCTTGATCTTATGTGCAGGTATTTTCTTCATTGAGCTTCCTTCCTCTCTGATGCCTTCCTTTGTATTGAGTTGACATAACACTAGCCAGCACAGAAGATGGACCTCTGTGCTACCTGCTGGCTGTGCCCCAGAGAAACCTCTTTTGGAATCCTGATGATCTGTTTTTGTTCAAATGGAAGTGTAAGCTGCCCAGACTGGGACACCTGTTACAGCACCCAGAGCTGAGTAACATGGACAGCAGAAATCAAATGCCTGCCCTTTGGGCCCACCTGGCTTCTCCTCTCTTCTTGTACCCAGGCTGTAGCTGAGCTTCCCCTCAGTGTCCCCTGGTTTCTCTCATGACTTGTGTTGGTACCATTTTTACTGTGGTTTGCCAATCTGTACCAGCCTGTACCAGTCTGCCTGCTAGCTTTATGTTCTTTGTCTCTTTTCCGTGGTTCCTTCTTCCACACTGTCATCACCCAGGCTTCTGTGTCCAGGCATGGCCCCACTCAGCTCTGGTGATTCACCATAGTCACTTCACCCATGGGAGAGATGATGCCTGAGAAGGGATGTAGTTGCCATCAGTCTCTCCTCTGAAGAAGATGCTGTCTGACATGAGGAAGGTTTTGTTTAGTTTCATGGTTCCCCTCCCCTCCCCTCCCCTCCCCTCCCCTCCTCGCCTCCCCTCCCCTCCCCTCTCCTCCCCTCTCCCCTCCCCTCTCCTCCCCTCTCCCCTCCCCTCCCTTCCCTTCCCCTCCCCTCCCCTTCCCTCCTCTCCTCTCCCTCCCCTCCCCCCTTTGTCTTCCTCCTTCCTCTCTCCCCTACTCTGTCTCTCTGGTTGTTGTTGGTGGTGGTGATGCTGATGGTAGAGTGTAGAGTCTCAGTCCATACCTTGCATTGGCCCAGAACTCACTTTGTACCACACAGGCCTTGAATTTGTCGTAGTATTCAAGTCTTAGCCCCCTGCATGCTGAGATGATGGAGATGGGATATTGTGTGTAGCTTTAAGTTGCCTAAGCTTTTCTTTATGTATTTTGGCAATACTTGGAGAAACTCCTTCTCTGTATTTCAGTGTAAGTTGACATCCTGTATCTTCTTCAATTGCTTTCTACTTTATTTATCAAGGCAGGATCTCTTGTGGAACCCTGGACCTCCAAATCCTGATAGTCCAGCCTTCCAGTTTGTTCTGGGAGTCCCTGTCTCTGCTTCCAAAGTTGTAGGATTACAATGACTACTACCATACCTGCCTGGTCTTTCTTTTTATTGTGGGTTCTAGGGATCCAAATTCTGATCCTTATGTTTGTGCAGTAAGTGATATATCTATTGATCCTTTGCCCCAAATATGGTTTTTAAAAAAATATTACTAATTTATTATTATTTATAGCTTCTGATGCCAAATGTTTGGGACATAAGTTGTAGCTTGTTTGAAAAGGATCATGGAAACATGCTAGCCTACAAAGGGAAGAGGATCATGGAAACATGTTAGCCTACAAAGGGAAGAGGATCATGGAAACATGTTAGCCTACAAAGGGGAGAGGATCATGGAAACATGCTAGCCTACAAAGGGGAGAGTGGTTTGGGACAGAGGAAGTTTTGCCTAGTGACTAATGTTGGGTTGGTTCTCCATCCTGGTGCCATGGAGGCTTATTAATTAGTGATTAATTAGCAGTGGATGCTCAGGAGACCCAGGGGATCTGGGATGCCAGGCAGCAGTATTGGAATGCATTAACAAGATCAACAACCTCAGATCCATTTCTAAGATCTTTTCAGCCACACAGCTGTGTCTGAAATGTATGTCTGTCACTGTTGGAGACCATTGTGTGGGTCAGTCACAAGCTGTCAAGGCTCAGGCTGTGACTTGGAGTCTGTGAGTCAGGAGTTAGGGACAGTATGTCCTCATTCTCCTCCAATTTGTATGTGTGTGTGTGTTTGTGTGTGTGTGTGTGTTCTGACTGTGCCCAAATGCATGTAACATAATGTTCATGAGTTATAACCATCTTTAAAAAGATTTTTTAAAATTATCTAATTGTGTGTGCGCATGCATGCACATGTATGAGTGCAGAGGGTGGTGTTGGGTCCCTCCAGAGCTGGAGTTATGAGCAGTAGCTGGGAACTGAATTTAGGTCCTCTAGAAGATCTGTAAATGCTCTTAGCTGCTGCATCCTGTCTCTAGCCCTGTTATAGACCTCATAACATGAGCAGATCTGCTGCCATGGGAGCATTCCCACTGTGTGCCCATGTTACTGTTCCAATATTGCCATTCAAGAGGAAACCCTATACTGATGGCCGTTGATCCCCTCTTCTTTGTTACCCCAGCAGCCAACAACTCTCATCTGTTTCCTACTGTGTCTATTCTATGTTAATGGCACCAGGAAGCACGTGGCCTTTCCAATGGCTTCCCACACACACAGTTCAGGATTTGCTCCTCCTGTAGCACCTAGAAACTTCTCATGAAAGGCTGAGTGTGTGCAGATGAGCCCTACTCTGTTCATGCTTACATTCTTGATGGACACTTGATGGCTTCTGCTGGGAACACAGCTTCCAGGATCACTCCTATACAGAATTTTAATCGCTCTTTTACATTCTTTGCTGTCTATGCCTAGTTTTGGCCATGCCAGGTCGCACAGTATTCTCCCTGTTTGTCAAGAATGGTGTCCTATTTTTATTTATTTATAGTGGCCTCTCCCAGGTTACTTCATTGAGTGATAGACTGATCCCAAATTTTCCCCTTTCAATTATAATAAGAAAAATTACATCTGTTATAGTTGAATACGGACTCTTCCCTTACACGCTGTGTGCTAAAAGTTTATTATCTGGAATTGTGATGTTGGAAAGTGCTGGAGCCTTTAGGATCCAGGGCATAATGGGAAGTCTGTGTTTGAAAGGGGATGTGAACTCTGGTCTCTTCTTTAAGATTTGTTTTCTATTCAGGAAGCGTGTATATGTGTGTGTGTGTGTGTTTGTGTGTATGTGTGTTTGCTCGTGCATGTCTGCATGTGTATATGTGTGTGTGCATGTGTGTGTATGTGTGTGTGTGTGTGTGCTCGTGCATGTCTGCATGTGTATATGTGTGTGTGTGTGCATGTGTGTGTATGTGTGTGTGCTCGTGCATGTCTGCATGTGTATATGTGTGTGTGTATGTGTGTATGTGTGTGTGCTCGTGCATGTCTGCATGTGTATATATGTGTGTGTGTGTGCGTGTGTGCATGTGTATGTGTGCATATGTGTGTGTGTGGGGGGGAGAGTGCTCTACCATGTGCTCCCTACCATTGCATAGAGAACCCTTGCTAAAAGCCCAGTCTCAAATGCAGAGTTGCAGAGCATTTGTTAATTACCTCAGGTATTTTTACAAACATGGGCATCTGTGCGTATTCCTGCCTACTTCTTCCTTTTCTGATACAAACACCTACCTCACTTACCACTGGATTTAGGGTTTCCTCATACACCAATATGATTTTCCTGTGTAAAGGTCCTATTTCTGGATCATTCCATCATCAGTACGGAGGCTTCTTTGGCTGTTAACAGAATTCTTGAGACTTGAACCATATATATGATAAACAGATATATATTATGCACAGTTCAAGCAGAAGGGCTTCATTTCCCTGCATGTTATCAAGTGGTGGAAGCCTGGAGGGTAAGCAGAGTGGTTGGCCCCTCCTGTTCATAGGACAGAACCTGGAGCCTTTTTGCCTTAATTACCTCTTAAATGTCTCTCAGTAGCATCACAGTGGTGAATGAACTTGAACTTAAGTTGGGAAGGGGGCATTCAAACACAGGACTGTTGTTAGCACCCAGTGTGTGTCTAGGGTGAGGTTGAGGTGAGACGGACATGAGTCTCTAGTTCAGCAGGTTCAGAAAGGCTGGGGTTTGAGTTGGCTGGGCCTGTGTTGTTTCCTTTGATCTCAGGTCCTTTCTTTACCCTGTCCAGTACACTTGAGCTATGTGACTTCCATCCCTGTACCTTTGGGTGGATGCACAGAGCATGGCGGCAGACAGGGTAGGTATGAGTAGCTTGCCTTGCCTTGCAAGAACAGCCTGGGGGCTCCACTGCCTTCTTGCATTGGTCCCACCTGCCCTAAGGCACATGCTGTGTTCTCCGGTATGGTTCTGAAATGGTTCCATTTGCCCAGGCTGTCCTGGCTCTGAGGAAAGCCAGGTATACATAAGGTGCCGTGCTTGCTCACTGCTCACTGTTTTCAAAACGGATTCACTGAGGTTCAGACCTTTCAGCTGCTGTTTCCATCTGTCCGCTTCTGAATTTCAAGTATGTTGTAGATAGTCCCTGTCATTTGGAAGTTGAGCTTTGCCTCCTGGAAGCTGTCTAGACAGGTAACCAATTTGCACCAATCAGCAGGCCCTCTCACAGGATTGCTCTCCTTTCCCAAGCTCTCTCTAAAGTGACTGAGCTGGCATAAGGAACTAAGAAAGAGAAGGAGGGAGGGAGGGAGGTTGGGAGGGAGGTGGGGGGGAGAGAAAAGAAAAGAAAGGGAAAGAAAGTTCTGAAGTTCAGGTTTGTTCTAGCTAAATCAGGCTAATTCTTCTGTTTAGCATGCCTTGACTCCTGACCAGAGGATCCCCAGAGGTTAAGGAGAGCGCAGGAATGTTTTTTGTTCCTGCATTGATTGTCTGTTGGTCTTCCTCTCTTTGTCTTGCTCTGCCTCTTGTCATGGGTCTTTTCTCCTGTATCTGCCATTGGTGGCTGCTCTTCTGGGCCACTGTGGCTTTGCCTGGAATCCTTGCACTGTGGTGGCTTCTACACTTGACCCTGCACTTGACTCATTCTCTTCTAGTTTCCCTTTATCTGGTATAGGGACAAAGACCATGTGCCTGTCCCAACTTTCTGTCTGATAGTGTTAGAGATGTGTGTGGGAGGGAAAGAGCAGGGAGGGGCATGTTCACTTAGCCAGGGGTAGATACAGTGAAAGAAATTATTGTGGCCTGAGCTGACTGACTCTGTTGTCTGCTGGCTCTG